>NC_079192.1:210907482-212163196 GCF_029499605.1 Hyla sarda | reverse complement strand
TTCCTCTGGACAGGTTTTGATAAATCTCCCTCATTATACTTGGATTGAGAAGTTACTATTTCACATGCTGTGGGCTCGCTGTAGCCATGGACCCACTGGAATAGCTATAAAGTCCAAATTATTAGTTTGCATCTATTCCTAATTCTATCCTTCATTGACTATCATAGTGTATACATATTATTTAAAATTCCTATACATAAAATTGAAATAATAAATACAGATGTCTTAAAGGGGTACTCCGGCGCTAAGTCATCGATGCCTGATCGCGGGGGTCCTGCCGCTGGGGACCCCCGTGATCTTGCACGCAGCACCCCGTTATAATCAGTCCCCGGAGCATATTTGCTCCGGGTCTGATTACTGAAGATAACGGGGGCCGGAGCATTGTGACGTCACGGCCCCACCCCCGTGTGACGTCACACTCCGCCCCCTCAATGCAAGCCAATGGGAGGGGGCATGACAGGCAGGCATCTTATCCCCTATCCTTTGGATAGGGGATAAGATGTCTTAGCGCCGGAGTACCCCTTTAACCTCTTAAGGACCCAGCCATTTTACACCTTAGGACCCGGCCATTTTTTGAACATCTGACCACTGTCACTTTAAACATTAATAACTCTGGAATGCTTTTAGTTATCATTCTGATTTCGAGATTGTTTTTTCGTGACATATTCTACTTTAACATAGTGGTAAAAAAGAAATTGTAACTTGCATCCTTTCTTGGTGAAAATTTTGAAAATTTTATGAAAAATTTGAAAATTTTGAATTTTTCTAACTTTGAAGCTCTCTGTTTGTAAGGAAAATGGATATTCAAAATATTTAAAAAAAAAATTCACATATACAATATGTCTACTTCATGTTTGCAACATAAAATTGAAGACACCAGAGGGCTTCAAAGTTCAGCAGCAATTTTCCAATTTTTCACAAAATTTCCAAACTCACTATTTTTCAGGGACCAGTTCAGGTTTGAAGTGGATTTGAAAGGTCTTCATCTTAGAAATACCCCACAAATGACCCCATTATAAAAACTGCACCCCACAAAGTATACAAAATGATATTCGGTCAGCCTTTTAACCCTTTAGGTGTTTCACAGGAATAGCAGGAAAGTGAAGGAGAAAATTCACAATCTTCATTTTTTACACTCGCATGTTCTTGTAGACCCAATTTTTGAATTTTTATGAGGGGTAAAAGGAGAAAATGTATAGTTATATTTGTAGCCCAATTTCTCTCGAGTAAGCACATACCTCAAATGTCTATGTAAAGTGTTTGGTGGGCGCAGTAGAGGGCTCAGAACCGAAGGAGTGACAAGGGGATTTTGGAGAGTACGTTTTTCTGAAATGGTTTTTGGGGGGCATGTTGCATTTAGGAAGCCCCTATGGTGCCAGAACAGCAAAAAAAAAACACATGCCATACCATTTTGGAAACAAGACCCCTTGAGGAACGTAACAAGGAATTAAGTGAGCCTTAATACCACACATGTGTTTCACGACTTTTGCATATGTAAAAAAATAAAATAAAATTTTACTAAAATGTGTGTTTCCCCCCAAATTTCACATTTTTGCAAGGGTTAATAGCAGAAAATACCCCCTAAAATGTGTAACCCCATCTCTTCTTAGTATGGAGGTACCCCATAAGTTGACCTGAAGTGCACTACGGGCGAACTACAATGCTCAGAAGAGAAGGAGTCATATTTGGCTTTTTGAGAGCAAATTTTGCTCGGGGGCATGTCCCATATAGGAAGCCCCTATGGTGCCAGGACAGCAAAAAATACCCACATGGCATACCATTTTGGAAACTAGACCCCTTGAGGAACATAACAAGGAATAAAGTGAGCCTTAATACCCCACACGGGTTTCACGACTTTTGCATATGTAAAAAAAAAAAAAAATTCATTAAAATGGGTGTTTCCCCCCAAATTTCTCATTTTTGCAAGGGTTAATAGCAAAAAATACCCCCCAAAATTTGAAACCCCATCTCTTCTGAGTATGGAGGTACCCCATAAGTTGACCTGAAGTGCACTGCAAGCAAACTACAATGCTCAGAAGAGAAGGAGTCATATTTGGCTTTTTGAGAGCAAATTTTGCTCGGGGGGGATGTCGCATTTAGGAAGCCCCTATGGTGCTAGGACAGCAAAATAAACCCCACATGGCATACCATTTTGGAAACTAGACCCCTTGAGGAACGTAACAAGGGGTACAGTGAGCATTTACCCCCACTGGTGTCTGTCAGAACTTTGGAACAGTGGTCTGTACAACATTTTTAATATGCACAGCCCACTGTTCCAAAGATCTGTCAGACACCTGTGGGGTGTAAATTCTCACTGCACCCCTCATTACATTCCGTGAGGGGTGTAGTTTCCGAAATGGGGTCACATATTGGGTTTTGTTTTTTTTGCGTTTGTCAAAACCGCTGTAACAATCAGCCACCCCTGTGCAAATCACCTCAAATGTACATGGTGCACTCTCCCTTCTGGGCCTTGTTGTGCGCTCCCAGAGCACTTTGCGCCCACATATGGGGTATCTCCGTAGTTGGGAGAAATTGCATTACAAATTTTGGGGGGCGTTTTTCCTTTTACCTCTTGTCAAAATGAAAAGTATAGGGCAACACCAGCATGTTAGTGTAAAAAATGTATTTTTTTACACTAACATGCTGGTGTAGACCCCAACTTCACATTTTCATAAGGGGTGAAAGGAGAAAAAGCCCCCCAAAATTTGTTAGGCGATTTCTCCCGAGTACGGCGATACCCCATATGTGACCCTAAACTGTTGCCTTGAAATACGACAGGGCTCCAAAGTGAGAGCGCCATGCGCATTTGAGGCCTGAATTAGGGATTTGCATAGGGGTGGACATAGGGGTATTCTACGCCAGTGATTCCCAAACAGTGTGCCTCCAGCTGTTGCAAAACTCCCAGCATGCTTGGACAGTCAACGACTGTCCAGCAATACTGGGAGTGGTTTTGCAACAGCTGGAGGCTCCATTTTGGAAACAGTGGCGTACCAGACGTTTTTCATTTTTATTGGGGAGGGGAGGGGGGCTGTGTGTATATGTAGTGTTTTTTACTTTTTATTTTATTTTGTGTTAGTGTAGTGTTTTTAGGGTACAGTCACATGGGCGGGGGGTTACAGCGAGTTTGAGCTGCCGCGCAAAATTTGCTGCATCGCAAACTTGCAGCCTGATACTCACTGTAAGCCCCTGCCCATGTGAATGTACCCTGTACATTCACAGGGGGGACCTCCAGCTGTTGCAAAACTACAACTCCCAGCATGCACAGTCTATCAGTGCATGCTGGTAGTTATAGTTTTGCAACAGCTGGAGGCACACGGGTTGGGAAACACTGAGTTAGGAAACAGACAATGTTTCCCAACCAGTGTGCTTCCAGTTGTTGCAAAACCACAACTCTCAGCATTCTCAAGCATGCTGGGAGTAGTAGTTGGCAACATCTTTAGAGCCAGATGTTTCCGAACTACAACTCCCAGCATGCTTGGAGTTGTAGTTTTGCAACATCTGGAGGACTACAGTTTGCAAACCACTAATACAGTGGTTCCCAATCTGTGCCCTTCCAGATGTTGCAAAACTACAACTCCCAGTATGCCAAAACTGTCCAGGCATGCTGGGAGTTGTAGTTCTGCAACATCTGAAGGGCCAGATGTTACAGAACTACAACTCCCAGCATGCCTGGACAGTAAGGGCATGCTGAGGATGTGTAGTTTTGCAACATCTGGAAGGCCACAGTGGTCTCCAAACTGTGGACCTCCAGATGTTGCAAAACTGCAACTCCCAGCATGCCCAGACGCCAAGGGCTGTC
The DNA here is from genome assembly GCF_029499605.1 of Hyla sarda. Classification (NCBI taxonomy): domain Eukaryota; kingdom Metazoa; phylum Chordata; class Amphibia; order Anura; family Hylidae; genus Hyla; species Hyla sarda. The sequence goes on along the minus strand of NC_079192.1, from coordinate 212,159,397 downwards.
TGGGCATGCTGGGAGTTGTAGTTTACAGGGTCCCATTACAGCAATGCATGTCGCTTTACGGCGACGTGCATTGCTGTAAAGGGCCCGACCGCGGCTGAAGATCTACTCACCTGTCGCCGCCGCCGCCATCTTCCTCGCCGGGATCCGGGTCTTCAGGGACGAGGTAAGTACCGGGGCTGGTCCCCAGCACTCCCCCGTCCCCCGCCGCATCCTCCGGTCTTCCTCCCATCCTCTCTGGACTTTCAGGGGCCGGGCAGGACGGGAGGAAGTAACCGCCCCCCCCCCCCTCCTGCGATTGGTCGATTAACTAACCGACAGATCGCAGGAGATCGGAGGAGGTGGCAGGCTTGCCACCTCACTCCTAGGCTCCAGCATGGTCCTGGCTGTCTGTGACAGCCGGGATCATGCGAAATTACCGGGCGGTCGGGTCCCAGAGACCCGATCAGCCCGGTATCGCCGCAGATTGCAAGATCGCCGACATGGGGGGCCTACATGGCGCCCCTCGGCGTTTGCCCTGGATGCCTGCTGAAGGATTTCAGCAGGCATCCAGTTCCGATCTCTGCCCGGCGCGCGGCAGAGACCGGAAAACGCCAGGGCGTATGGATACGCCCTGGGTCCTTAAGGCCCAGGGTGTGAGGGCGTATCCATACGCCCTGGGTCCTTAAGAGGTTAAGCTATTTAAGTTTATTGTGCAATGCATAATAAATCTATTGTATAGGGATGCAGGTGACAATGTATTCTCTGACCTTTTTTCTGTACTCAATAGCATTGTTAGCTTAATTTTTGTTTACAGCAAAATTATGGGGGAGAGTTATCAAAACCTGTCCAGAGGAAAAGTTGCTGAGTTGTCCAAAGCAAATCAGATCACTTATTTTATTTTTCAGAGGCCTTTTCAAAAATGAAAGAAGCAAGCTGATTGGTTGCTTTGGACAACACAGAAACTTTTCCTCAGGGCAGGTTTTGATAAATCTCCCCCTATGTGTTTTGTAAAGGAAACAGTGAAATGTAAACTGAAAACGAATTGTAATGATATTGTCATTTATATACAATGATGTTAGTTATTAGCAATGTTTTCTGGCCCAATATGCCACTGTTTGCTAACTCTTTTGGCTAGACAGATACATAGATGATAGATAGAATATAGATAGTTAGATAGATAGATATATGAGATAGATAGATAAATAGATAGATATGAGATAGATAGATAGATAGATATATGAGATAGATAGATAAATAGATAGATAGATAGGAGATAGATAGACACCTAATAGAGAGAAACAGCGGCACTCCAATGTCGGTGAAGAAAAAAGTGTGTGGCTTTATTCAACCAAACATCAAGGATAGCGAGCGTTGTCAATCAAGCGTTGTCAATGGCCGTGTGAGACGGCTGAAACGTCGCTATCCTTGATGTTTGGTTGAATAAAGCCACACACTTTTTTCTTCACCGACATTGGAGTGCCGCTGTTTCTCTCTATTAGGAATTTATTGGACTTTTGACCAGGTCATCCAGTGTGCACCAACTATTACCTTGTTTTTGTTGCCCGTTTTTCTATTGATAGATAGATAGATATATGATATAGATAGATAGATATATGACATAGATAGATAAATAGATAAAAAAACAAGGGATAAGGAGCAGCACTCTGGGAGATACAAGTAGAGGGTGGGTGCACACGGCCGGAATCCCAGGTAACGGGAGACATTTCACAATGTAGAAAGGAGAAGACTGTAGCTACAGTCTTCTCCTTTCTACATAGATAAATAGATAGATAGATATGAGATAGATAGATAGATAGATAGATAGATAGATATGAGATAGATAGATAGATAGGATATATATATACACATTATTTACTTTTACCACTTTTGGCTTGATATCTCCTTAAAAGGTAATTATAGACAAAGCTATTAGGTCAATATGACAATGCATAATAAGTTAGTTCTTACTCTTTCAGGACACCCCATGCCAGTGCATACAGGCACAAGAGAAAAAGAGCGGCATTAATTGTAATAACAGCTGGAAACCAATTATCAGGATGCCAAAAATAAGATGTTCGGACAATCACGGCTGTTGTCTCCTAGAAGTAAATATGATGCATTGTAATTGGTTGTTGTCTTGTAGAAAAATGTATTTACAATTCTAATACTAGATATAATTATATTTTTTGATAACAAGTCATTTTATTTATTGTCACTTTCTTATGTGCAATATTACAGACAGCATGTGTAGGGAATAAGGGTTAAGTTGAAAGGTGTTTAAAATTCTGTGTGGGAAATCAAAACCTGTGCAGAGGAACAGGGGTGCAGTTGTCCATAGCAACCATTCTAATTTTTTAAAAGGCCTTTTTAAAAATAAAAGAAGCGATCTGATCGGTTGCTATGGGTAACTGGTATACTTTTCCTCTGCACAGGTTTTGATAAATCTCTCCCTATATGTCTATTCTATATTCTAATGTGGCTAGCATAACTCAGCAGAACTGACAACATAATAGTAATCTATAATACTGTCACTTTGGGTCTCTTTATAGACGCAATAATACAACCCTATTATGATTGTGTAAAACCAGGCTAACACGGAATACATAGGCTAAATTCACACTGCCATAGACTTACATTCTGACCCATTTGAAACAACTCTGCCATAAAATGCCATTATACATTGCAGGATGTTTTTTTTTGTTTTTGTTTTTTTTACACAGTGATAGTGAGGAATGTAGTTGAATAAGCTTTTCTTTATAGTTGTGGCAGAGAGATCCCAATATAACAAGTAAACTGTTGAAGTATGCCGAAAGGGCACCATATACAGTTATGGCCAAATGTTTTGAGACTGACACAAATGTAGCTTTTCACAATGTTTGCTGCTTTAATGTTTTTAAATCTTGTAGTCAGATGTTTCTATGGTATGCTGAGGATCAATTATAAGCATTTTGTAAGGATTTAGACTTTTATTGACAAATACATCAAGTTTATGTTGAATATTTTCTTTTTTTTATATTGAAAAGTAAATAACATCTGGCAGTACAAGCATAGGCAAATAAAGGAGGCAAATATTCACAGATAAGTAACAATGATATGATAAACAAAACTAGAAAATCAAAAAGAAAAAGAAAAACCCAGCAATGATTCCCATTCCATTATGCCACTGCATAAGTACTACAGTAAAGAGACTGCCTGTCCGAGCTATAAAACAAAGAGAGATAAGAACTTCATCATATAGATTGTTGACGCTGATCCCTGGTACTGCTGGTATTGCTCTGGTGCAGTTTTCTCTTGCTTTTGGGGCTGACATGTCCCACCTCGGCCAGTGATAGGCTGGGTGGCAGAGAGATGTATTGAGCCTGGGTCTGGCCTTCTTCATGGTGCCCGGGCCTGATACATCCCACTGCCACTCAACTTATCACTGGTCCAGGTGGGACATCGCTGTTGCCAACAAATGAAAGAGCCGCAGTTTGATGAGTTAAGCCCCAGAAGTAGGAAGAAGACTGCATCGTACAATTTACACTAGTTCAAAAAGTGACTTTTCTTTTACCACCACAAGTGCCGGACTAACAGTCCATTCCGGAACATTGACATTTGCTGCTATAAAATCTGCAGATATCTTTAGAATCGGTAGTTGCTGTTACGCCGAGCGCTCCGGGTCCCCGCTCCTCCCCGGAGCGCTCGCTACACTTCCCTCACTGCAGCGCCCCGGTCGGTTCCACGGACCCGGGGCGCTGCGTTACCACCTCCGGCCGGGATGCGATTCGCGATGCGGGTAGCGCCCGCTCGCGATGCGCACCCCGGCTCCCGTACCTGACTCGCTCCCCGTCAGTTCTGTCCCGGCGCGCGCGGCCCCGCTCCCTAGGGCGCGCGCGCGCCGGGTCTTTGCGATTTAAAGGGCCACTGCACCGCTGATTGGTGCAGTGGTTCCAATTAGTGTTTACACCTGTGCACTTCCCTATATCACCTCACTTCCCCTGCACTCCCTTGCCGGATCTTGTTGCCCTAGTGCCAGTGAAAGCGTTCCTTGTGTGTTCCTTGCCTGTGATTCCAGACCTTCTGCCGTTGCCCCTGACTACGATCCTTGCTGCCTGCCCCGACCTTCTGCTACGTCCGACCTTGCTTCTGTCTACTCCCTTGTACCGCGCCTATCTTCAGCAGCCAGAGAGGTTGAGCCGTTGCTAGGGGATACGACCTGGTCACTACCGCCGCAGCAAGACCATCCCGCTTTGCGGCGGGCTCTGGTGAAAACCAGTAGTGACTTAGAACCGATCCTCTAGCACGGTCCACGCCAATCCCTCTCTGGCACAGAGGATCCACCACCTGCCAGCCGGCATCGTGACAGTAGATCCGGCCATGGATCCCGCTGAAGTTCCTCTGCCAGTTGTCGCTGACCTCACCACGGTGGTCGCCCAGCAGTCACAACAGATTGCGCAACAAGGCCAACAGCTGTCTCAACTGACTGTTATGCTACAACAGTTACTACCACAGCTCCAGCAATCATCTCCTCCGCCAGCTCCTGTACCTCCTCCGCAGCGAGTGGCCGCTTCTGGAATACGACTATCCTTGCCGGATAAATTTGATGGGGACTCTAAGTTTTGCCGTGGCTTTCTTTCCCAATGTTCATTACACTTGGAGATGATGTCGGACCAGTTCCCCACTGAAAGGTCTAAGGTGGCTTTCGTAGTCAGCCTGCTGTCTGGAAAAGCCCTGGCTTGGGCCACACCGCTCTGGGACCGCAATGACCCCGTCACTGCCTCTGTACACTCCTTCTTCTCGGAAATTCGAAGTGTCTTTGAGGAACCTGCCCGAGCCTCTTCTGCTGAGACTGCCCTGTTGAACCTGGTCCAGGGTAATTCTTCCGTTGGCGAGTATGCCGTACAGTTCCGTACCCTTGCTTCAGAATTATCCTGGAATAATGAGGCACTCTGCGCGACCTTTAAAAAAGGCCTATCCAGCAACATTAAAGATGTTCTGGCCGCACGAGAAATCCCTGCTAACCTACATGAACTCATCCATCTTGCCACTCGCATTGACATGCGTTTTTCCGAACGGCGTCAGGAGCTCCGCCAGGATATGGACTCTGTTCGCACGAGGCGTTTCTTCTCCCCGGCTCCTCTCTCCTCTGGTCCCCTGCAACCTGTTCCTGTGCCTCCCGCCGTGGAGGCTATGCAGGTCGACCGGTCTCGCCTGACACCCCAAGAGAGGACACGACGCCGCATGGAGAATCTCTGCCTGTACTGTGCTAGTACCGAACACTTCCTGAAGGATTGTCCTATCCGTCCTCCCCGCCTGGAAAGACGTCCGCTGACTCCGCACAAAGGTGAGACAGTCCTTGATGTCTACTCTGCTTCTCCACGTCTTACTGTGCCTGTGCGGATGTCTGCCTCTGCCTTCTCCTTCTCTGCTGTGGCCTTCTTGGACTCTGGATCTGCAGGAAATTTTATCTTGGCCTCTCTCGTCAACAGGTTCAACATCCCGGTGACCAGTCTCGCCAGACCCCTCTACATCAATTGTGTAAACAATGAAAGATTGGACTGTACTATACGTTTCCGCACGGAGCCCCTTCTAATGCGCATCGGATCTCATCACGAGAGGATTGAACTGTTGGTCCTCCCCAATTGCACTTCTGAAATCCTTCTTGGACTTCCCTGGCTTCAACTCCATTCCCCAATCCTGGATTGGTCCACTGGGGAGATCAAGAGTTGGGGGCCCTCTTGTTCCAAGGACTGCTTAAAACCGGTTCCCAGTAAACCTTGCCGTGTCCCTGTGCTTCCTCATGTAACCGGTCTCCCTAAGGCCTATATGGACTTTGCGGACGTTTTTTGCAAAAAACAAGCTGAGACTCTACCTCCTCACAGGCCTTATGATTGTCCCATTGACCTCCTCCCGGGCACTACTCCACCCCGGGGCAGAATCTATCCTCTGTCCGTCCCAGAGACTCTTGCCATGTCTGAATACGTCCAAGAAAATTTAAAAAAGGGCTTTATCCGTAAATCCTCCTCTCCTGCCGGAGCCGGATTTTTCTTTGTGTCCAAAAAAGATGGCTCTCTACGTCCTTGCATTGACTACCGCGGTCTTAATAAAATCACGGTTAAGAACCGCTACCCCCTACCCCTCATCTCTGAACTCTTTGATCGTCTCCAAGGTGCCCATATTTTTACCAAACTGGACTTAAGAGGTGCTTATAATCTCATCCGCATCAGAGAGGGGGATGAATGGAAAACGGCATTTAACACCAGAGATGGACACTTTGAGTATCTGGTCATGCCCTTTGGTCTATGCAACGCCCCTGCCGTCTTCCAAGACTTTGTTAATGAAATTTTTCGTGATCTCCTATACTCCTGTGTTGTTGTATATCTGGACGATATCCTGATTTTTTCTGCCAATCTTGAAGAACACCGCCAGCATGTCCGTATGGTTCTTCAGAGACTTCGTGATAATCAACTCTATGCCAAAATAGAGAAATGTCTGTTTGAATGCCAATCTCTTCCTTTTCTAGGATACTTGGTCTCTGGCCAGGGACTACAAATGGACCCAGATAAACTCTCTGCCGTCTTAGATTGGCCACGCCCCTCCGGACTCCGTGCCATCCAACGTTTTTTGGGGTTCGCCAATTATTACAGGCAATTTATTCCACATTTTTCTACCATTGTGGCTCCTATTGTGGCTTTAACAAAAAAAAATGCCGATCCCAAGTCTTGGCCTCCTCAAGCGGAAGACGCCTTTAAACGACTCAAGTCTGCCTTTTCTTCGGCTCCCGTGCTCTCCAGACCTGACCCATCTAAACCCTTCCTATTGGAGGTTGATGCCTCCTCAGTGGGAGCTGGAGCTGTCCTTCTACAAAAAAACTCTTCCGGGCATGCTGTTACTTGTGGTTTTTTTTCCAGGACCTTCTCTCCGGCGGAGAGGAACTACTCCATCGGGGATCGAGAGCTTCTAGCCATTAAATTAGCACTTGAGGAATGGAGGCATCTGCTGGAGGGATCAAGATTTCCAGTTATTATTTACACCGATCACAAGAACCTCTCCTACCTCCAGTCTGCCCAACGGCTGAATCCTCGTCAGGCCAGGTGGTCTCTGTTCTTTGCCCGATTTAATTTTGAAATTCACTTTCGGCCTGCTGATAAGAACATTAGGGCCGATGCTCTCTCTCGTTCCTCAGATGCCTCTGAAATTGAACTCTCTCCTCAACACATCATTCCTCCTGACTGCCTGATTTCCACTTCTCCAGCCTCCATCAGACAAACTCCTCCAGGAAAGACCTTTGTTTCTCCACGCCAACGCCTTGGGATCCTCAAATGGGGTCACTCCTCCCATCTCGCAGGTCATGCGGGCATTAAGAAATCTGTGCAACTCATCTCTCGCTTCTATTGGTGGCCGACTCTAGAGACTGATGTGGTGGACTTTGTGCGAGCCTGCACTATCTGTGCCCGGGATAAGACTCCTCGCCAGAAGCCCGCTGGTTTTCTTCATCCTCTACCTGTCCCCGAACAACCTTGGTCTCTGATTGGTATGGATTTTATTACTGACTTACCCCCATCCCATGGCAACACTGTTATTTGGGTGGTCGTTGATCGATTCTCCAAAATGGCACATTTCATCCCTCTTCCTGGTCTTCCTTCAGCGCCTCAGTTGGCTAAACAATTTTTTGTACACATTTTTCGTCTTCACGGGTTGCCTACACAGATCGTCTCGGATAGAGGCGTCCAATTTGTGTCTAAATTCTGGAGGGCTCTCTGTAAACAACTCAAGATTAAATTAAATTTTTCTTCTGCATACCATCCTCAATCCAATGGACAAGTAGAGAGAATTAACCAGATCTTGGGTGACTATTTACGACATTTTGTTTCCTCCCGCCAGGATGACTGGGCAGATCTTCTACCTTGGGCCGAATTCTCGTATAATTTCAGAATCTCTGAATCTTCCTCCAAATCTCCGTTTTTCGTGGTGTACGGCCGTCACCCTCTTCCCCCCCTCCCTACCCCCTTGCCCTCTGGTCTGCCCGCTGTGGATGAAATTTCTCGTGATCTTTCCACCATATGGAAAGAGACCCAAAATTCTCTCTTACAGGCTTCTTCTCGCATGAAGAGATTCGCAGATAAGAAAAGAAGAGCTCCTCCCATTTTTTCCCCTGGAGACAAGGTATGGCTCTCCGCTAAATATGTCCGTTTCCGTGTCCCGAGCTATAAGTTGGGACCACGCTATCTTGGTCCTTTTAAAGTTTTGTCTCAAATTAATCCTGTCTCTTACAAACTTCTTCTTCCTCCTTCTCTTCGTATCCCTAATGCCTTTCACGTCTCTCTTCTTAAACCTCTCATCCTCAACCGTTTTTCTCCTAAATCTGTTCCTCCCACTCCTGTTTCCGGCTCCTCGGACATCTTCTCTGTCAAAGAAATCTTGGCCTCTAAAAAAGTCAGAGGAAAAACTTTTTTTTTAGTGGATTGGGAGGGTTGTGGTCCAGAAGAGAGGTCCTGGGAACCTGAGGACAATATCCTGGACAAAAGTCTGATCCTCAGGTTCTCAGGCCCCAAGAAGAGGGGGAGACCCAAGGGGGGGGGTACTGTTACGCCGAGCGCTCCGGGTCCCCGCTCCTCCCCGGAGCGCTCGCTACACTTCCCTCACTGCAGCGCCCCGGTCGGTTCCACGGACCCGGGGCGCTGCGTTACCACCTCCGGCCGGGATGCGATTCGCGATGCGGGTAGCGCCCGCTCGCGATGCGCACCCCGGCTCCCGTACCTGACTCGCTCCCCGTCAGTTCTGTCCCGGCGCGCGCGGCCCCGCTCCCTAGGGCGCGCGCGCGCCGGGTCTTTGCGATTTAAAGGGCCACTGCACCGCTGATTGGTGCAGTGGTTCCAATTAGTGTTTACACCTGTGCACTTCCCTATATCACCTCACTTCCCCTGCACTCCCTTGCCGGATCTTGTTGCCCTAGTGCCAGTGAAAGCGTTCCTTGTGTGTTCCTTGCCTGTGATTCCAGACCTTCTGCCGTTGCCCCTGACTACGATCCTTGCTGCCTGCCCCGACCTTCTGCTACGTCCGACCTTGCTTCTGTCTACTCCCTTGTACCGCGCCTATCTTCAGCAGCCAGAGAGGTTGAGCCGTTGCTAGGGGATACGACCTGGTCACTACCGCCGCAGCAAGACCATCCCGCTTTGCGGCGGGCTCTGGTGAAAACCAGTAGTGACTTAGAACCGATCCTCTAGCACGGTCCACGCCAATCCCTCTCTGGCACAGAGGATCCACCACCTGCCAGCCGGCATCGTGACAGTTGCTCTACAAATATCACTCTAATTCTGTCATTAGGGCCCAATGACAGTATAAGCTACTATTGTTATATTGCTCTGAATTTTTTATACCAATAGGTCTTTTATATCCATGTTATTCTAATTGTTGTTTTAATAAATTCCTGCATTTTTTTCAAAACTATCTGTCTCCAATAATCACTCATTGTGTACCCAGAAGGGTGGTATTCTAGAGGTGTGGTTAATCTTTGTTTTAGATTTGTAAATTACTTCTATTAAAATATCTTTACCCTTCCAGTACTTTTTAGCAGCTGTATACTACAGAGGAAATTCTTTTCTTTTTTAATTTCTTTTTTGTCTTTTCCACAGTGCTCTCTGCTGACACATGATGTACATAGCAGGAACTGTCCAGAGCAGGAGAAAATCCCCATTGCAAACAATGCTGCTCTGGACAGTTCCTGACACGGACAGAGGTGTCAGCAGAGAACACTGTGGACTGTTACGCCGAGCGCTCCGGGTCCCCGCTCCTCCCCGGAGCGCTCGCTTCACTCTCCCCGCGGCAGCGCTCCGGTCACGTCCTCTGACCCGGGGCGCTGCGATTCCGCTGCCAGCCGGGATGCGATTCGCGATGCGGGTAGCGCCCGCTCGCGATGCGCACCCCGGCTCCCCTACCTGACTCGCTCTCCGTCTGTTCTGTCCCGGCGCGCGCGGCCCCGCTCCCTAGGGCGCGCGCGCGCCGGGTCTCTGCGATTTAAAGGGCCACTGCGCCGCTGATTGGCGCAGTGGTTCCAATTAGTGTGTTCACCTGTGCACTTCCCTATATCACCTCACTTCCCCTGCACTCCCTTGCCGGATCTTGTTGCCTTAGTGCCAGTGAAAGCGTTCCTTGTGTGTTCTTTGCCTGTGTTTCCAGACCTTCTGCCGTTGCCCCTGACTACGATCCTTGCTGCCTGCCCCGACCTTCTGCTACGTCCGACCTTGCTTTTGCCTACTCCCTTGTACCGCGCCTATCTTCAGCAGCCAGAGAGGTGAGCCGTTGCTAGTGGATACGACCTGGTCACTACCGCCGCAGCAAGACCATCCCGCTTTGCGGCGGGCTCTGGTGAAAACCAGTAGTGGCTTAGAACCGGTCCACTAGCACGGTCCACGCCAATCCCTCTCTGGCACAGAGGATCCACTACCTGCCAGCCGGCATCGTGACAGTAGATCCGGCCATGGATCCCGCTGAAGTTCCTCTGCCAGTTGTCGCTGACCTCACCACGGTGGTCGCCCAGCAGTCACAACAGATAGCGCAACAAGGCCAACAGCTGTCTCAACTGACCATTATGCTACAACAGTTACTACCACAGCTTCAGCAGTCATCTCCTCCGCCAGCTCCTGCACCTCCTCCGCAGCGAGTGGCCGCTCCTGGGATACGCTTATCCTTGCCGGATAAATTTGATGGGGACTCTAAGTTTTGCCGTGGCTTTCTTTCCCAATGTTCCCTGCATCTGGAGATGATGTCGGACCTGTTTCCCACTGAAAGGTCTAAGGTGGCTTTCGTAGTCAGCCTTCTGTCCGGAAAAGCCCTGTCATGGGCCACACCGCTCTGGGACCGCAATGACCCCGTCACTGCCTCTGTACACTCCTTCTTCTCGGAAATCCGAAGTGTCTTTGAGGAACCTGCCCGAGCCTCTTCTGCTGAGACTGCCCTGTTGAACCTGGTCCAGGGTAATTCTTCCGTTGGCGAGTATGCCGTACAATTCCGTACTCTTGCTTCAGAATTGTCCTGGAATAATGAGGCCCTCTGCGCGACCTTCAAAAAAGGCCTATCCAGCAACATTAAAGATGTTCTGGCCGCACGAGAAATTCCTGCTAATCTACATGAACTTATTCACCTAGCCACTCGCATTGACATGCGTTTTTCCGAAAGGCGTCAGGAACTCCGCCAAGATATGGACTCTGTTCGCACGAGGCGTTTCTTCTCCTCGGCTCCTCTCTCCTCTGGTCCCCTGCAATCTGTTCCTGTGCCTCCCGCCGTGGAGGCTATGCAGGTCGACCGGTCTCGCCTGACACCTCAAGAGAGGACACGACGCCGTATGGAGAACCTCTGCCTGTACTGTGCTAGTACCGAACACTTCCTGAGAGATTGTCCTATCCGTCCTCCCCGCCTGGAAAGACGTACGCTGACTCCGCACAAAGGTGAGACAGTCCTTGATGTCTACTCTGCTTCTCCACGTCTTACTCTGCCTGTGCGGATGTCTGCCTCTGCCTTCTCCTTCTCTACAGTGGCCTTCTTGGACTCTGGATCTGCAGGAAATTTTATTTTGGCCTCTCTCGTCAACAGGTTCAACATCCCGGTGACCAGTCTCGCCAGACCCCTCTACATCAATTGTGTAAATAATGAAAGATTGGACTGTACCATACGTTTCCGCACGGAGCCCCTTCTTATGAGCATCGGATCTCATCATGAGAGGATTGAACTTTTGGTCCTCCCCAATTGCACCTCGGAAATTCTCCTTGGACTTCCCTGGCTTCAACTTCATTCCCCTACCCTGGATTGGTCCACTGGGGAGATCAAGAGTTGGGGGTCCTCTTGTTCCAAGAACTGTCTAAAACCGGTTCCCAGTAACCCTTGCCGTAACTCTGTGGTTCCTCCAGTAACCGGTCTCCCTAAGGCCTATATGGACTTCGCGGATGTTTTCTGCAAAAAACAAGCTGAGACTCTACCTCCTCACAGGCCTTATGATTGCCCTATCGACCTCCTCCCGGGCACTACTCCACCCCGGGGCAGAATTTATCCCCTCTCTGCCCCAGAGACTCTTGCCATGTCCGAATACGTCCAGGAGAATCTAAAAAAGGGCTTTATCCGTAAATCCTCCTCTCCTGCCGGAGCCGGATTTTTCTTTGTGTCCAAAAAAGATGGCTCCCTACGTCCTTGCATTGACTACCGCGGTCTTAATAAAATCACGGTTAAGAACCGCTACCCCTTACCCCTCATCTCTGAACTCTTTGATCGCCTCCAAGGTGCCCACATCTTCACTAAATTGGACTTAAGAGGCGCCTATGACCTCATCCGCATCAGAGAGGGGGACGAGTGGAAAACGGCATTTAACACCAGAGATGGACACTTTGAGTATCTGGTCATGCCCTTTGGACTGTGCAACGCCCCTGCCGTCTTCCAAGACTTTGTCAATGAAATTTTTCGTGATCTGTTATACTCCTGTGTTGTTGTATATCTGGACGATATCCTAATTTTTTCTGCCAATCTAGAAGAACACCGCCAGCATGTCCGTATGGTTCTTCAGAGACTTCGTGACAACCAACTCTATGCCAAAATTGAGAAATGTCTGTTTGAATGCCAATCTCTTCCTTTTCTAGGATATTTGGTCTCTGGCCAGGGACTACAGATGGATCCAGACAAACTCTCTGCCGTCTTAGATTGGCCACGCCCCTCCGGACTCCGTGCTATCCAACGCTTTTTGGGGTTCGCCAATTATTACAGGCAATTTATTCCACATTTTTCTACCATTGTGGCTCCTATCGTGGCTTTAACCAAAAAAAATGCTGATCCCAAGTCCTGGCCTCCTCAAGCAGAAGACGCCTTTAAACGACTCAAGTCTGCCTTTTCTTCGACTCCCGTCCTCTCCAGACCTGACCCTTCCAAACCCTTCCTATTGGAGGTTGATGCCTCCTCAGTGGGAGCTGGAGCTGTTCTTCTACAAAAAAATTCTTCCGGGCATGCTGTCACTTGTGGTTTTTTCTCTAGGACCTTCTCTCCAGCGGAGAGGAACTACTCCATCGGGGATCGAGAGCTTCTAGCCATTAAATTAGCACTTGAGGAATGGAGGCATCTGCTGGAGGGATCAAGTTCTCCTGTTATTATCTACACCGACCACAAGAACCTCTCCTACCTCCAGTCTGCCCAACGGCTGAATCCTCGCCAGGCCCGGTGGTCTCTGTTCTTTGCCCGATTTAATTTTGAGATTCACTTTCGTCCTGCCGATAAGAACATTAGGGCCGATGCTCTCTCTCGTTCCTCGGATGCCTCAGAAGTTGAACTCTCTCCGCAACACATCATTCCACCTGACTGCCTGATCTCCACTTCTCCTGCCTCCATCAGGCAGACTCCTCCAGGAAAGACCTTTGTTTCTCCTCGCCAACGCCTCGGAATCCTCAAATGGGGTCACTCCTCCCATCTCGCAGGTCATGCGGGTATCAAGAAATCTGTGCAACTCATCTCCCGCTTCTATTGGTGGCCGACTCTGGAGACGGATGTTGTGGACTTTGTGCGAGCCTGCACTATCTGTGCCCGGGATAAGACTCCTCGCCAGAAGCCCGCTGGTTTTCTTCATCCTCTGCCTGTCCCCGAACAGCCTTGGTCTCTGATTGGTATGGATTTTATTACTGATTTACCCCCTTCCCGTGGCAACACTGTTATTTGGGTGGTCGTTGATCGATTCTCCAAAATGGCACATTTCATCCCTCTTCCTGGTCTTCCTTCTGCGCCTCAGTTGGCTAAACAATTTTTTGTACACATTTTTCGTCTTCACGGGTTGCCTACGCAGATTGTCTCGGATAGAGGCGTCCAATTCGTGTCTAAATTCTGGAGGGCTCTCTGTAAACAACTCAAGATTAAATTAAATTTTTCTTCTGCATATCATCCCCAGTCCAATGGACAAGTAGAAAGGATTAACCAGATCTTGGGTGATTATTTGCGACATTTTGTTTCCTCCCGCCAGGATGACTGGGCAGATCTCCTCCCATGGGCCGAATTCTCGTATAACTTCAGGGTCTCTGAGTCTTCCTCCAAATCCCCATTTTTCGTGGTGTACGGCCGTCACCCTCTTCCCCCCCTCCCTACTCCCTTGCCCTCTGGTCTGCCCGCTGTGGATGAAATTTCTCGTGACCTTTCCATCATATGGAGAGAGACCCAAAAATCTCTCTTACAGGCTTCATCACGCATGAAGAAGTTCGCGGATAAGAAAAGAAGAGCTCCCCCCGTTTTTTCCCCTGGAGACAAGGTATGGCTCTCCGCTAAATATGTCCGCTTCCGTGTCCCTAGCTACAAGTTGGGACCACGCTATCTTGGTCCTTTCAAAATTTTGTGTCAAATTAATCCTGTCTCTTATAAACTTCTTCTTCCTCCCTCTCTTCGTATCCCTAATGCCTTTCACGTCTCTCTTCTCAAACCACTCATCCTCAACCGTTTTTCTCCCAAATCTGTTCCTCCCACTCCTGTTTCCGGCTCCTCGGACATCTTCTCGGTCAAAGAAATTTTAGCTGCCAAAAAGGTCAGAGGAAAAATTTTTTTTTTAGTGGACTGGGAGGGTTGTGGTCCTGAAGAGAGATCCTGGGAACCTGAGGACAACATCCTAGACAAAAGTCTGCTCCTCAGGTTCTCAGGCTCTAAGAAGAGGGGGAGACCCAAGGGGGGGGGTACTGTTACGCCGAGCGCTCCGGGTCCCCGCTCCTCCCCGGAGCGCTCGCTTCACTCTCCCCGCGGCAGCGCTCCGGTCACGTCCTCTGACCCGGGGCGCTGCGATTCCGCTGCCAGCCGGGATGCGATTCGCGATGCGGGTAGCGCCCGCTCGCGATGCGCACCCCGGCTCCCCTACCTGACTCGCTCTCCGTCTGTTCTGTCCCGGCGCGCGCGGCCCCGCTCCCTAGGGCGCGCGCGCGCCGGGTCTCTGCGATTTAAAGGGCCACTGCGCCGCTGATTGGCGCAGTGGTTCCAATTAGTGTGTTCACCTGTGCACTTCCCTATATCACCTCACTTCCCCTGCACTCCCTTGCCGGATCTTGTTGCCTTAGTGCCAGTGAAAGCGTTCCTTGTGTGTTCTTTGCCTGTGTTTCCAGACCTTCTGCCGTTGCCCCTGACTACGATCCTTGCTGCCTGCCCCGACCTTCTGCTACGTCCGACCTTGCTTTTGCCTACTCCCTTGTACCGCGCCTATCTTCAGCAGCCAGAGAGGTGAGCCGTTGCTAGTGGATACGACCTGGTCACTACCGCCGCAGCAAGACCATCCCGCTTTGCGGCGGGCTCTGGTGAAAACCAGTAGTGGCTTAGAACCGGTCCACTAGCACGGTCCACGCCAATCCCTCTCTGGCACAGAGGATCCACTACCTGCCAGCCGGCATCGTGACATGGACTAGACAAAAAAGAAATTCAAAAAGAAAAGAATTTCCCCTGTAGCATACAGCTGCTAAAAAGTACTGGAAGGGTAAAGCTTTTTTAATAGAAGTAATTTACAAATCTGTTTAACTTTCTGGCACCAGTTGATTTAAAAAAAAAAAAAATGTTTTCCACCGGAGTACCCCTTTAACCCCTTAAGGACCCATGATGTACGCGTACGTCATGAGTCCGCTCCCGATCTATAATAGATCTATCATAGCGGGTTGGATCCGTGGCTAATAGCGTGCGGCATTGATCGCGGTGCCGCGCGCTATTAACCCTTTAGACGCAGCGTTCAAAGTTGAACGCCGCGTCTAAAGTGAAAAAAGTGAAAGTGAAACCATGGCGGTTAACTCTGGGAGCTGTTTGGGGTCGCCGCGGCGAAATTGCTGCATCCCGAACAGCTTACATGACAGCTGGAGGATCCCTACCTGCCTCCTCGCTGTCCGATCGCCGAATGACTGCTCAGTGCCTGAGATCCAGGAATGAGCAGTCAAGCGGCAGAATCTCTTATGAGAAACCACTGATCAATGTAAAAGATCAGTGTGTGCAGTGTTATAGGTCCCTATGGGAGCTATAACACTGCAAACAAAAAGTGAAAAAAAAGTGAATAAAGATCATTTAACCCCTCCCCTAATAAAAGTTTGAATCACCCCCCTTTTCCCATAAAAAAACCTGTGTAAATAAAAATAAACATGTGGTATTACCGCATGCGGAAGTGTCCAAATTATAAAAATATATTGTTAATTAAACCGCATGGTCAATGACGTACGCGCAAAAAAATAAGTCCTATCAATACAAAAATAGTACCGCTAAAAACTTCAGATCACGGCGCAAAAAATGAGCCCTCATACCGCCCCATACGCGGAAAAATTAAAAGTTATAGAGGTCAGAATATGACAATTTTAAACGTATAAATTTTCCTGCATGTAGTTATGATTTTTTCCAGAAGTACGACAAAATCAAACCTATTTAAGTAGGGTATCATTTTAATTGTATGGACCTACAAAATAAAGATAAGGGGTAATTTTTACCGAAAAATTTACTGTGTAGAAACGGAAGCCCCCAAAATTTACAAAATGGCGTTTTTTTCTCTCAATTTTGTCTCACGATGTTTTTTTTTTCTGTTTCGCTGTAGATTTTTGGGTAAAATGACTGATGTCATTACAAAGTAGAATTGGTGGCACAAGAAATAAGCCATCATATGGATTTTTAGGTGCAAAATTGAAAGAGTTATGCTTTTTAAAGGTAAGCCGCAGTCCTGCTGCAGGGGAGCCCCGGGATCGCCGCTGCGGCACCGCGCTATCATTACTGCACAGAGTGAGTTCGCTCTGCATGTAATGGCGGGCAATACAGGGGCCGGAGCATCGTTGCATCACGGCTCCGCCCCTCGTGACATCATGGCCCGCCCCCCTCAATACAAGTCTATGGGAGGGGCCGTGGCGGTCGTCACGCCCCCCTGCCATAGACTTGCATTAAGGGGATGGGCCGTGATATCACGAGGGGCGGAGCCATGACATCACACTGCTCCGTCCCCTGTATCGCCCGTCATTACGCACAGAGCGAACTCGCTCTTTGCAGCAATGATAGTGCAGTGCCGCAGCGGCGATCCCGGGGCGCCCCAGCAAGGGACCGCGGCGATCTGACATCTTATCCTCTATCCTTTGGATAGGGGATGAGATGTCTAGGGGCGGAGTACCCCTTTAAGGGGTTAAGGACACTTTAAACCTCGGTAGCAGAACCAGGGCGTACAGGTACGCCCTGTGTCCTTAAATGGGCACTGTCATCAACTTTATTTTTTGATATGTTGTAGTACTTATGTACTACAACATATCTCTAATATACTTCCATTATTTATTTTTTATTTTTCGTGGTGATATTTACGCATAAAAACCGGCCACTAGGGGTCACCCTCCTAGTGGCCGGCTGCAGCCAGGCGTGACGTCACACCAGAAAAAGGACTGTTTTTGGCTGGGCAAAATCAGTCCTTTTTCTTTTCGGCTGCGCTCGCTCCCTGCCTGTCAATCAGACAGGCGGGAGCGAGTGCATTAAACGCCGGGGCTGCGCGCATTGGCTGGTTATAGTCGCGCGCAGCCCATTTATCCCTGCCCCCGACATGTACACTGTAGTGGAGACGGCGCGCGCACACTAGTTATCAGTGCCGCGCTGATGCCCACTACTGTCGATATGCAGGCTACTCCTATACTCCTCCTCCCCGGATATCACATGTACAGATAAACAGGGAGGAGGAGATCCCGGAGCAGCCTGCCATGCGATTGGCAGATCATCTATGCGCGCTCCCTACGCGAGCGCAGCATAGATGAAGTGAGGGCGGAAGTCTTTGCCTAGCAGGCGTCAGTGACGTGCGCCTGCTGGGAAAGCCGGCTTCCGGTAGAGGTACGAGCAGGGAGCAAGAAGACGTGCAGATGACCGCTATGTGAGTGCCAAAAAATTTTTTTAAAGGCAGGGAGGGGGTTAGGGATAGATTACCTATAGGTAGGGACAGAGTAAAATAAATGTGAGATGGTGGGAGCTACTCTTTAAGGACCAGGACGCAAGGGCATACCTGTATGCCTTGCGTCCTTAACAGGATCACAGAGCAGAAAATTAAGGGTTTTTTAGGCAAATGCATAAAACATAAGAAGATAAATTATGGTACTGACTTATCCATTTGTGGGCAGCAAGGATTATGTAAATTACAGTATGTTATAACTGCAGGGCCTAACAGAAGCATCTGTAACAAGGAACTAGGAAGTATTCATATCAATTATTTTTTAATTTTCTTTTAGCATAATGCAGCAGAACATGTCAAAAGAAGTATTTTCAAGTTGCATTCAGTGTAACTTTCTACCTTAAACACTAGATGGAGCTGTAGCATTGTTTCAAGTCCTGATTTCAATTCCCTTCACACTTCATAGTTGGGATACATAAGTAACAATGTCTATTGTGTAACTTAAATGAAAAAAGTCTGTTCCATTAAATAGGGAAAAGTTATGCACGCCCTTAGCATAATAATGTCTGTACATTGAATAACTAAACAGTCTTTAGTTCTTTCAGTTATGAAATCCCTGCAGTTAAAGTGATTTTGGAGAATCTCTATTATATTAGTGATCAGAGTTGAGCAATTTGTTTAAAATATTTCTCCATTTTCTCCATTGATCCTTTAAAATGTAAACTTCTTTAATAAATTATAACAAATAACAACAATGCATAGTTATTAGTTTGTTATTGACAGCCTAATGAACATATTGAAATGTGTAGCTGTGTATCTTTAAAGCTTTTCATTAAAAACAATGTTTTATAAACCTCACGTGTTCCACCACATAAAAACTCTGAGGTGTAATTTTATAGTTTTGATGAATTAGCAGGGCCAAGATAAACCCATTTTTATGGTATTTTGGCTGTGGTGATAATTCTTTCTACCAAAACGACAACAGGAGTTTTTTTTATGGGTTAGTACATCAACTCGCAGATCTGATTTGCAACATTAAAGGGGTACTGGAAAAAAATGTTTTAAATCAACTGGTGCCAGAAAGTTAAATAGATTTGTAAATGACTTCTATTAAAAAATCTTAATCCTTCCAGTACTTATCAGCTGCTGTATGGTCCACAGGAAGTTCTATTCTTTTTGAATTTCCTTTCTGTCTGGCCAAGGTGCTATGGGGATTTGCTTCTACTCTGGACAGTTCCTAAAATGGACAGAGATGTCAGCAGAGAGCACTGTGGTCAGGCAGAAAGAACATTCAAAAAGAAAAGAACTTCCTTTGAATCATACAGCAGCTGATTAGTACTGGAAGGAGTGAGATTTTTTTTAATAGAAGTAACTTAATCTATTTAACTTTCTGGCACCATTTGATTAAAAAAAATGTTTTCCAGTGGAGTACCCCTTTAACCCATTGGGGACCGAGCCCATTTTGACCTTAAGGACCAGAGCATTTTTTGCAATTCTGACCACGGTCACTTTAAGCATTAACCCCTTAAAGACTCAGCCCATTTTCATCTTAAGGACTCAAAACAATCTTCGTTTTTGCATTTTGGTTTTTTCCTCCTCATCTTCTAAAAATCATAATACATTCAATTTTGCACCTACAGACCCATATAAGGGCTTGTTTTTTGCATCACCAATTGTACTTTGCAATGACATTACTTATATTATAACATAATCTGCTGCGGACCAAAAAATATATATTTGTGGGGTGAAATGAAGAAACAAAATGCCATTTTGAAAATGTTTAGGGCTTTCGGTTCTACGCAGTGCACTTTTAGGTAAAAATGACTCATTATCTTTATTCTGTAGGTCCATACAGTTACAGGGATACACAATTTATGTAGGTTTTATTTATTTTACTATTTAAAAAAAAATTATAACTACATACACCAAAATTTGAATGTTTAAAATTGTCATCTTCTGACCCCTATAACTTTTTATTTTTGTACGTTTGGGGTTATATGAGGGTTTATTTTTTGCACCATTGTCTGTAGTTTTTATCGGTACCATTTTTGTTTTGATGGAACTTTTTGATCGCATTTTATTAATATTTTTATGGAATATAAAGTGACCAAAAATTCACTATTTTGGACTTTGGTATTTTTTTACGTGTACGCCATCGACCGTGCGGTTTAGATAACCTTATATTTTATTAGTTCGGACATTTACGCACATGGCAATACCACATATGATATTTTTTTATTACATTATTTAATTTAAAAAATAGGAAAAGGGGGTTGATTTAAACTTTTATTAGGGGGGGGCTTATTCACATGTATTCTCTTATTTTTTTTTTTACCACCTTTTACTTTTTTTTAGCCCCCTTAGGGGGCTATACTATGCAATCTTCTGTTTGCATACACTGTTCAGTGCTATGCCATTGCACATCATTGATCAGTGTCACTCTGCTGCTCTAGTCTGATGTGCATGCATGGAACAGCAGATTGCCGATCGGACGACGAGAAGGCAGGTGTGGACCCCCTGTCATCCAGTAAGCTGATCAGGACTAGTGTTGAGCAGCATAGGCCATATTCGAATTCACGATATTTCGCGAATATATGAACAAATATTCGTCATATATTAGCTAAATTCGCATATTCGTAATATTCGCGTTATATTTTCGCATGTGCAAAAATTTGCATATGCAAAAATTTGCATATTCTCAAATTAGCATAAACGAAAATTCGCATGTGCGGAAATTTACATAAGCGAAAATTCGCATATGCGAAAATTCGCATATGCGAAAATTCGCACGCCAGTCTCACACAATAGTATTACAGCCTTCTTTACACCACAGAAGCTGGAAGCAGAGAGGGATGATCACTGTGATGTGTACTGTGAAAAAAATAACGAATATTCGTAATTACGAATATATATAGTGCTATATTCGTGAATATTTGTGAATTCGCGAATATGCGATATTCACGAATAAAATTTGCATTGCGAATATTCGTGAGCAACACTAATCAGGACATCGCAACTCTGTCGGGATAGTCCCGATCAGCTCCGCTGAGCTGCCAGGATAGTTTCACTTTTAGTTTAGATGCTGCAATCAACTTTGATCGCAGCATCTAAAGGCTTAATGCCAGGCATTATGGACCCCTTAATGGACCCCATCATGAAAACTGCACCCCTCAACATATTCAAAATGACATTCAGAAAGTTTGTTAACCCTTTAGGTGTTTCACAGGAATAGCAGCAAAGTGGAGGTGAAAATTCTAAATCTTAATTTTTTACGCTTACATGTTCTTGTAGACCCATATTTTTTTTCTTTTTTTACAAGGGGTAAAAGGAGAAAAAGCCCCCCAAAATTTGTAACCCAATTTCTCTCAAGTAAGGAAATACTTCATATGTGGATGTAAAGTGCTCTGTGGGTGCACTAGAGGGCTCAGAAGAGAAGGAGCGACAATGGGATAGCACATTTTGCTGAAATGGTTTTTGGGGGGTATGTCGCATTTAGGAAGTCCCCATGGTGCCAGAACAGCGAAAAACACCCCACATGGTACACTATTTGGGAAACTACTCCCCTCAAGGAATGTAACAAGGGGTACAGTGAGCCTTAACACCCCACAGGTATTTGACGACTGCGTTGAAGTTGGACGTGAAAATGAATTTTTTTTTTTTTTTTTTACTAAAATGCTGATGTTACCCCACATTTTTCATTTTTACAAGGAGTAATAGGTGAAAATGTGCCACAAAATTTGTAACCCCATTTCTCTCGAAATTTCTCTCATATGTGGATTTAAAGTGCTCTGTGGGTGCACTAGAAAGCTCAAAAGGGAAGGAGCGACAATGGGATTTTGAAAAAAGTATTTGGTTGGAATAGAAATCTGGGGCCACGTGTGTTTACAAAGCCCCCATGGGGCCAGAACAGTGGACCCCCCACATGTGACCTCATTTCAGAAACTACACCCCTCACGGAATGTAACAAGGGGTGCAGTGAGCATTTACACCCCACTGGCTTTTGACAGATCTTTGTAACAGTGGGCTGTGCAAATGAATTACATTTTTCATTTTCCCGGACCACTGTTCCAAAAATCTGTCAGTCACCTGTGGGGTGTTAAGGCTCACTGTACCCCTTGTTACGTTCCGTGAGGGGTGTAGTTTCCGAAATGGGGTAACATGTGGGTATTTATTTTTTTGCGTTTATGTCAGAACCACTGTAACCAGCAGCCACCCCTGTGCAAATCACCAGTTTAGGCCTCAAATGTACATAGTTCGCTCTCACTCCTGAGTCATGTTGTGCGCCCGCAGAACATTTTACGTCCACATATGGGAATTGTGTTACAAATTTTGGGGGCCTTTTTTCCTTTTACCTCTTATGAAAATGAAAAGTATTGGGCAACACCAGCATGTTAGTGTAATTTGTTTTATTTTTTACGCTAACATGCTGTTGTGGACCCCAACTTTACCTTTTCATAAGGGGTAAAAGGAGAAAAGGCCACCCAAAATTTGTAATGCAATTTCTCCCGAGTATGGAGATACCCCATATGTGGCCCTAAACTGTTGCCTTGAAATATAACAGGGCTCCGAAGTGAGAGAGCGCCATGCACATTTGAGGCCTAAATTAGGGATTTTCATAGGGGTGTACCCGGATGCAAGCGTTACACTTGCCTCCTCTGCCAAAATACCGTACGTCAGTTTTCCCCAAACAGGGTGCCTCCAGCCGGACAGTCAATGGCTGTCCGGCAATACTGGGAGTTGTTATTTTGCATCACAGCTGGAGGCTCCGTTTTTGAAAAACTGACGTACAAGATGTTTTTAATTTTTATTTGGGGGGGCGCAAGAGTGTAAGGGTATAGTGTATATGTAGTGTTTTACTCTTTATTTAGGGTTAGTGTAGTGTAGTGTTTTTAGGGTACATTCACACGGGCGGGGGTTTACACTGAGTTTCCCGCTGCAGCGGAAAATTTGCCACATCTCAGACTTGAAGTGGGAAACTTGCTGTAAGCCCCCGCCCATGTGAATGTACCCTGTACATTCACATGGGGGGGGGGGGGCAAAACTACAACTCTCCCCATGCACTTACAGACCGCGCATCCTGGGAGTTTTAGTTATGCAACAACTAGAGGCACACTGGTTGGGATTGGGAAACACTGCGTTAGGTAACAGACTATGGCAGTGTTTCCCCACCACTGTCTGTTTCCTAACACAGTGTTTCCCAACCCATGTGCCTCCAGCTGTTGCAAAACTACAACTCCCATCATGCATGGTCTGTCAGTGAATGCTGGGAGTTAAAGTTTTGCAACAACAGGAGGCACACGTGTTGGGAAACACTGAGTTAGGAAACAGACAATGTTTCCCAACCAGTGTGCCTCCAGTTGTTGCAAAACTACAACTCCCAGCATGCCCAGACAGCTGAAAGGCATGTTGGGAGTTGTAGTTATGCAACAACTGGAGGAGAACAGTTTGGAGACTACTGTGTAGTGGTCTCCAAACTGTAGCCCTCCAGATGTTGAAAAACTTAAACTACAAGCATGCCCAGACTTCCCAGGCATGCTGGGAGTTGTAGTTCAGCAACATCTGAAGTGCCAGATGTTGCCAAACTACAACTCCCAGCATGCCTGGACAGTCTGGCATGCTTTGAATTGACATCTGGAGCGCTACAGTTTGGAAACCACTGTACAGTGGTCTGCAAACAGTGCCCTTCCAGATGTTGTAAAACTACAACTCCCATCATGCTGAAACTGTCCAGGCATGCTGGGAGTTGTAGTTCTGCAACATCTGAAGGGCCAAATGTTACAGAACTACAACTCCCAGCATGCCTGGACTGTCTGGGCATTCTGAGAGTTGTAGTTTTGCAATATCTGGAAAACTAGTTTTGGCTGTCTGGGCATGCTGGGAGTTGTAGTTTTGAAACTCCTAGAAGCAGCAGTGAAGATCACTTTACAATAATCTTCACTGCTGCCTCTGACACTGCGGCTGCCTCCCCTTGCCTGCCGGTCCTCCCCTGCTCCACTTACCGGTCCCCGCGTGCCCAAGGTTCCCGCTCCGTCCGAGCTTCCAGGGGCGGGAAGAGCGGGGGATCTCAACTGTCCTGCGATTCGCCGGTCAGTCCTGATCGGCCAATCGCAGGGGATAGGAGGAGGTGGCACCCCTGCCACCTCGCTCCTATCCTTCAGGATGGTCGGAGCTGTCTCTGACAGCTCCAATCATCCCTATTTTTTGGGCTATCTGGTCACCAGAGACCCGATCAGCCAGGAATCGCCGCAAATCGCCAATCTGAATTGACCCCCCCCCCAGGCATTGTCACGGGATGCCTGCTAAATGATTCACACGGGCGTACAGGTATGCCCTTGGTCCTTAAGTACCAGGGAGCAGGGGCGTACCTGTACGCCCTTGGTTCCCAACAGGTCAAAGCTCCATATAGAGTTGTGCCTTTATATATAGGCAAGTGAACCATTCACTAGATATTATAACAGAAAGCTTTTTATGTAACTGCACGCCCCTTCTGTCTCTACTGTCTCAGTTATCATCCACAGGCTTGCTGACTGCCTCCTCTCATCTTATGGATTTAAAAGCTGCATCAGTGAGTAGGTTTGTCTGCATTTGTCTTGGTGACATTAGTAACATTACCATCGGGATGCGGGATGCTAAACAACTGATGACTAGAGATGTCGCAAATTGTTCGTGAATGTGTATGTCTATGTGAAGTTCGATCCGCCCCCTATACTTTAACATTGCAGTAAACTTTGACCCCGTGAGTCAGAGTCAGAAGACAGATTACAGCCAATCAGCAGCAGTCCCTCCCTTCCAGACCCTCCTACCTCTTGCACGGACGCCATTTTAGCCTCATTCAGCATGCTGCAGGCTTAGGAAGTGGAGGGTCCGAGAAGCTGCTCCTGCTGTATAGGGAAAGCGATAGCTAGGTTGCTGCTAGGTGGTGTATTCAGGGTCCAGTTTACTCCTAAAGCACTAGTGTAACATCTGCTTTTAGGACAGCACCCAAAAAAGCCCTTTTTAGGGCTGAAAGATATCAGTCCTGGTTGGGAGGGAACCACTGGTTAAAAGGGGTATTCCAGAATCAAACTTAAGTTCCTTCAAGCAACTAACTACTACAGTATTCAAAGGGCTGAAAGATATCAGTCCGTTAGTCTTGCAACAGATGGAGGCACCCTGGTTGGGAGGGAACCGCTGGTTAAAAGGGGTACTCCAGAATCAAACTTAAGTTCCTTCAAGCAACTAACTACTACAGTATTCAAAGGGCTGAAACATATCAGTCCGTGTGTTTTGCAACAGCTGTAGGTACCCTGGTTGGGGACCACTGCTTAAAAGGGGAACTCCGCTGGCAAGCTTTTTTTTCTTTAAAGCAACTAACTAGTACAGTATTCAAAGGGCTGAAACATATCAGTCCGTGTGTTTTGCAACAGCTGGAGGCACCCTGGTTGGGGACCACTGCATAAAAGGGGAACTCCGCTGGCAAGTTTTTTTGCTCATTGTCACACTAGTGCAAATCACATTAGGTGTGACAATTGTGCAAATAAATAAAAAAATACCTTTTTTGGCTGTTAAATAAAATCAGCCGTCACTGTTAGTTCACGTCACAGTTGCCATTTTTCCTACCTGCAGGGAAAATTGTGTCACCCTAGTGCAAATCACATTAGGTGTGACCCTTGTGTAAATTTAACCAAAAAAATGACAGGCAGAGGAAGGCCGTTGTGGTGCTGGGATTCCCTTTGGCCCTAGAATGGCCAGTGTTCAGAGGCCACGTACCCTGAACCCCCAAAGTTCTGAGGACTTAGTTGACTGGCTATCACAAGACACCCAATCTACTACTAAAGCTTCCGCTCGGAACCTTGACACACCGTCCTTCTCCTCCTCTAGCTTAGCTTCGGGCTCCTCTCATGCTACCACTTGCCCGCCTGCCGCCAGCACCAACACTAGCACCACAGCAGCTTTACTTGATCCGTCAGAGGAGTTATTTACACATCTTTTTGAAGACATGAGTGATGCACAACCATTATTGCAAGAGGATGTAGTTAACAGGGATATGTCTCAGTCAGGCAGCATTACACACATGGACGTACGGTGTGATGATGATGTTGTACCCACTACTGCTTCCTTTCTTGAGGTGTCAGATAGCGCTGAAGGTGTTGATGATGACGATGTGTCCGTGGATGCCAAGTGGGTGCCCGCTAGAAGAGAAGAAGAGGGGGAAAGTTCAGATGGGGAGACAGAGAGGAGGAGGAGATGAGTTGGCAGCAGGGGAAGGTCGTCGCAAAGAGCTAGTGGCACAGTCAGACAGCATGCATCGGCACCCGGGGTCAGCCAGATGGGACGCCAATCAACGCATGCTGTTGCCACCACCAGAATGCCGTCATCGCAGAGTTCAGCAGTGTGGCATTTATTTTGTGTGTCTGCCTCTGACAACAGCAAGGCCATTTGCAACCTGTGCCAGAAGAAACTGAGTTGTGGGAAGTCCAACACCCACCTAGGCACAACTGCTTTGCGAAGGCACATGATGTCACATCACAAACGCCTATGGGATCAACACGTCAGTACAAGCAGCACACAAAGTCAAAGCCGCCATCCTCCTCCTGGTCCAGCATCTTCAGCCAGGTCAACCACTGCTGCCCTCCTTGCCCCCTCTCAACCATCCGCCTCTCTGTCTCTCGCCTTGAGCAGTTCCTGCTCATCTGCCCACAGTCAGGTGTCTGTCAAGGAGATGTTTGAGCGCAAGAAGACAATGTCTCAAAGTCACCCCCTAGCCCGGCGTTTGACAGCTGGCTTGTCGGAACTGCTAGCCCGCCAGCTTTTACCATACAAGCTGGTGGAATCTGAGGCCTTTAAAAAATTTGTAGCCATTGAGACACCGCAGTGGAAGGTACCCGGACGAAATCTTTTTGCAAAAAAGGCAATCCCCAACCTTTACTCCATTGTGCACAAGGAAATTATGGCATGTCTGGCACACAGTGTAGGGGCAACGGTTCATCTGACCACTCATACCTGGTCTGCAAAGCATGGTCAGGGCAGGTATATCACCTACACTGCTCATTGGGTAAACCTGGTGATAGCTGCCAAGCATGGAATGCGTGGCTCTGCAGAGGAGTTGGTGACACCGCCACAACTTGCAGGCAGGCCTGCTGCCACCTCCTCTACTCCTCCTACTCCATCCTCTTCCATAACATCCTCGGCTGAGTCCTCTTCCACTGCTGCGTCTTGCTCCACAGCACCGGCACCCCCCAGCTCCCCAGGTGCTATTCCACATCCCGGATACGGCAGTGTCACGTCATATTGGGGTTGATTTGCCTCAAAGCGGAGAGTCACACCGCACCAGCGCTCCTGTCAGCCCTGAACGCACAGGTGGACCAGTGGCTGACTCTGCACCAACTGGAGATTGGCAAGGTGGTTTGTGACAACGGAACAAATTTGTTGGCGGCATTGAGGTTGGGCAAGTTGACACATGTGCCGTGCATGGCACATGTGTGTAATCTGATTGTACAACGCTTTGTGCTCAAGTACCCAGGCTTACAGGATGTCCTGAAGCAGTCCAGGAAGGTGTGTGGCCATTTCAGGCGTTCCTACACGGCCATGGCGCACTTGTCAGATATCCAGCGGCGAAACAACATGCCAGTGAGGCGCTTGATTTGCGACAGCCCGACACGTTGGAATTCAACACTCCTAATGTTCGACCGCCTGCTCCAACAAGAAAAAGCCTTCAACGAATATTTGTATGACCAGGGTGCTAGGACATCATCTGCGGAGCTGGGAATTTTTTTGCCACGTTACTGGAGGCTCGTGCGCAATGCCTGTCCTTTTGAGGAGGTGACAAACCTGGTCAGTCGCACCGAAGGCACCATCAGCGACATCATACCATTTGTTTTCTTCCTGGAGCGTGCCCTGCGAAGAGTGCTGGATCAGGCAGTAGATGAGCGTGAAGAGGAAGAGTTGTGGACACCATCACCACCAGAAACAGCCATATCAGCATTGCTTGCTGGACCTGCGGCAACGCTGGAAGAGGATTGTGAGGAAGAGGAGTCAGAGGAGGAATGTGGCTTTGAAGAGGAGGAGGAAGACCAACCACAGCAGGCATCCCAGGGTGCTCCTTGTCACCTATCTGGTTCCCGTGGTGTTGTACGTGGCTGGGGGGAAGAAGATTATACCTTCCCTGACATCACTGAGGACGAGGAACGGGACATGAGTAGCTCGGCATCCGTCCTTGTGCAAATGGGGTCTTTCATGCTGTCGTGCCTGTTGAAGGACCCTCGTATAAAAAGGATGAAGGAGAACGACCTGTACTGGGTGTCCACGCTACTAGACCCCCAATATAAACATAAAGTGCCTGACATGTTACCGCATTACAGCAAGGCGGAAAGGATTCAGCAGGTCCAAAATAAATTAAGAAGTATGCTGTACACAGCGTATAAGGGTCCTGTCACAGCACAACAGGGATCTAACAGGAGAAGAGGTGAAAGTAATCCTCCTCCTCCTCCCACGAACACGCCGGCAAGGACAGGAAGCTGTACAGACATGCTGTTGATGGAGGACATGCGGAGCTTTTTAAGTCCTACGCATCGCCACAGCCCTTCGGGGTCCATCATCAGAGAACTACTTGACCGACAGGTAGCAGACTACCTGGCCTTAACCACAGATATCGACACTCTGAGGAGCGATGAACCCCTTGACTACTGGGTGTGCCGGCTTGACCTGTGGCCTGAGCTATCCCAATTTGCACTCGAACTTCTGGCCTGTCCCGCTTCAAGTGTCCTGTCAGAAAGGACCTTCAGTGCAGCAGGAGGTATTGTCACTGAGAAGAGGAGTCGCCTTGGTCAAAAAAGTCTGGATTACCTCACCTTTCTTAAGATGAATGAGGGATGGATCCCGAAGGGACTGACACTGGGCGATACATTTGACTGAACAAGGCCTGATCAGATGAGCTGCCTTGGCCTAAAAATGGTCCACACGCTGCTGTATTTGAACTCTGAATGCCGGATGACTTGCGTTACTTATCCGCCACCAACTAGGGTTCAAGCCGCAATGTTTTAGGGCACTTTCTGCCTGGCAAAACAAACAGAAATTTTTCAGGCCGCTGCTACAGCAGCCGCTGCGACAATACCAAATTTTCCATCCATGTGTACATGCCTAATTTTTCTGGCCTCTGCTGCTGCACTTGTTATGGTGCTGCAATTTTTATGGCCGCTGCTACAGCTGCCACTGCGACAATACCCAATTTTTCATCCATGTGTACATGCCTAATTTTTATGGCCTCTGCTGCTGCACTTGTTATGGTGCTGCAATATTTATGGCTGCTGCTACAG
Source organism: Hyla sarda (assembly GCF_029499605.1). Taxonomy (NCBI): domain Eukaryota; kingdom Metazoa; phylum Chordata; class Amphibia; order Anura; family Hylidae; genus Hyla; species Hyla sarda. The sequence continues at coordinate 212,130,273 of NC_079192.1, read as the reverse complement.
TTGCGACAATACCAAATTTTCCTGCCAGGTGTACATGCCTAATTTTTCTGGCCTCTGCCGCTGCACTTGTTATGGTGCTGCAATTTTTCTGGCTGCTGCTACAGCTGCAGCTGCGACAATACCCAATTTTTCATCCATGTGTACATGCCTAATTTTTCCGGCCTCTGCTGCTGCACTTGTTATGGTGCTGCAATTTTTATGGCCGCTGCTACAGCTGCGACAATACCAAATTTTCCAGCCAGCTGTACATGCCTAATTTGTCTGGCCTCTGCTACTGCACTTTTTCTGGTGCTGCAATTTTTCTGGCTGCTGCTACATATGCGGCTGCGACAATACCCAATTTTTCATCCATGTGTACATGCCTAATTTTTCTGGCCTCTGCTGCTGCAATTGTTATGGTGCTGCAATTTTTATGGCCGCTGCTACAGAAGCGGCTGCAACAATTCCAAATTTTTCAGGCATGTGTACATGCCTAATTTTTCAGGTACTCTCTGCTGACATCTCTGTCCATTTTTGCAACCGTGGATATTAGATGTATGCTAAGGGTAGCATGGTGGCTCAGAGGTTAGCACTGCTGCCTTGCAGTGCTGGAGCCTTATGTTCAAATCCCACTTTGTGCTTCCTCAAGGGGGGCTCTAACTATGTGCTGCCTAATATGGGGGAATCTTATGTGCTGCCTAAAGGGGAGCTCTAACTATGTGCTGCCTAAAGGGGGAATCTAACTATGTGCTGCCTAAAGGGGGGATCTAACTATGTGCTGCCTAAAGGGAGGCTCTAACTATGTGCTGCCTAATATGGGGGAATCTATGTGCTGTCTAAAGGGGGCAATCTAACTATGTGATGCCTAAAGGGGGCTCTATGTGCTGCCTAAAGGGGGCTAAAGCACGTTATTCCAAACCATTTAGGAACAATAGGTGATTTATGCCCTTTATGGATTAAAACCAGACTGCATCAACTATGTAATTTTCCATGGCAGTTTTGCCATGGATCCCACTCCGGCACGCCACAGTCCAGGTGTTAGTCCCCTTGAAACAACTTTTAAATCACTATTGTGGCCAGAAAGAGTCCCTGTGGGTTTTATAATTCGCCGAACTGAAAATGTTATGTTCGCGACATCACTACTGATGACAACTAATGCATGTTGTCCTCAGTTGTAGCATCAGTTGAGTTAAGTTTTAGGCTGTGTTAAAGCCAGACATCCAGCCTAAGTGTCATAAAATAGTTCAGAAGAAATCTCTTTTGTAAACATTGCTATTTTGAAAAGTTTAAAAAATCATCAAAAATGTGTCAAAGTGTATCAAAATTTTGAAAAATATACAGCTTTTGTAAACTCTGAAAAGTTGAAAAAATTATCCCTTTTAAATACAGTGAAGGAGTTTTAACATGCATGGGATAAGCATAAGGGTATCCTTCATATAAGATAGGGCCAGGGACTATTGATAGTATTCAGATTATTGGGCAGACTAGATGGGCCAATTGGTTCTTATCTGCCGACACATTCTATGTTTCTATTTTCCTTTTTTTGGGATCATAGCGGGTTGTGTTTATGTAGGCCTCACTGGTTGTAGCAGTACATGCCTTTGGTGAACATTCATGTAAGGTTGGTATGCCGAATGTAAAAATTGGTCATCATGTACTCCATTGTGAAGATGCTGCTGCCTCTTTCAGGAGTAGGGGAAGAGGGAATGGAATGTTGACTCATCAATTAGCGGCAGGTATTTGCTGTTTGAAAGCCGTGGGAAGCTGGCTGTGTAACTTGTTATATAAAAATCCAATTTAGCCTCCTTTTAGTAAGGTGAAAAAAATTCCCCTATTCTGGAATTCTGGCTTTATACCGAGAGTTTAGGAGTGTGGCTATCAAGTACTCATCTCTTTCCTTCATTCACACAATAGGCCTGTCAATGTCAGCATGCAGTGGTGAACTAGTGGGTACTGTACCCAGCAGACAGCAGGCATTTATGCACTAGTGATAGCTGTAGCCGGAGTAAAGCAACCATTGATGAACTAGTAATAACTGCAGCCAGGAAGTGCAATATTGCTTCATGTGGTTAAATAGAGTTGTAATTCCTAAACTTGAGCCCTGGCCATTCCTTAATTTCTGTTTGCAGAGTTGCAACTGGATTTGTGTCTCGAAATAGTGAAGAAGAACTAGTTTTTGTAAACATTTAAAAGTTAGAAAAGTATCAAAAGTTCTCCCCTTTTGGGAGTTGCAAAAGATTTTGTGGCTAGCAAGTGAAGAAGACGCAATGGCTTTTTCCAAGCATTCCAAAAATTCAATAGGATTGCAACAGATTTGCAACAGGATTGGTTTCCCAAATTATGGGTTATGTATATGTGGACCTCGCTGGCAGAAGCAGAAGGCTTTGATGGACTGGTGGTGGTTGTAGTAGTCACTGGACAGCAGGTATTGGTGGACTAGTGGTAGTTGCAGTAGCCATCAGGCAGCATGGTTGGTGGACTAGTGCTAGTTGTAGCCAGAGGACAGCAGGCAGTGGTGGACCAGTGATACTTCTATCCAGGCCTTGAGATGCAACTCATGTGCTTATGTGGAGCTGTAATTCCTAAACTCAGACCCTGGTTATATATTACTTTCTTGTTGGTAAGATTGAAAAGCATTTCCACACAGTAGAATACTGTAAAGTGATAGCTTTTTCCTCAAGCCTACAGATGCAGCAACATCACCGTCACCTGCTCCTGAACTGATCATACCAGCAGACCTACATCTGGTATGTTTGACAGATGTTCTGGCCCTACCTTGGCTGTGTTTGATCGTGGGTGGTCCAAACGTTGGGACCCCCGTGATCTCCTGTACGGGGCCCCGACTCTGCCGTGGCTCTCCCATGCAGGAGGTATGTCAGCCACAGCATGATGCCCAACACGCCTCCTCCATGTAGTTCTATGAGAGAGGCGGGGATGCAGCGTTCATGCCTCCCCTCCTTCCCCATAGAGCTGTATGGGGAGGGGGCATGGAGAGGGGGCGTACCGTCGACCTCAGTGAGGTCGATGCTACGCGCATTAGCCACAGCACAGCATGGCAACGCCGGGGCCCCGTTTGGGTTATTGGGGGGAGTCCCAGCGTTCAGACCCCCCCTGCGATCAAACTCTTATTCCCTATCCTGTGGATAGGGGATGAGTGTATTTAGACTGCAGATGTCCTTTAACATTCCTCTTAGTATGAACTTCGTCTCTTCAGAATATCCACGATGCCTTATAAAATATTACCACCACACAGAGCTGCATATGGGTCCCCTAGACCCTGGGGATTACCGCCATTTAATGGTTAAATGCAGTGTTGGTATTGATCACAGCATTTAACCATTTCAATGACAGACAACGGAGCCAGCTCTGATGTCCGTCATTACCGGCAGATGTCAGCAGGACCGGCGCCAGGCATAGGCGTCCCAGGCACCTACAGTGCCCTTTTGATGGGAGCACAGCTCTGTCCCCCGGAATTAATCCCTGGTCCATCACCCCCCTCCCCACCCGCCCGCTGTTAAAAAATGGCGCAGTTGACATAGTGCTCCTCTCACTCCTATTCCTGCCCGGGTAGGTAGAAGAGCTGGGAGGAGGTAATCACCTGGGTGAGAGGAGCACTGCATGCGGCAGCAGCACTGTGTGCACCTATAAGTCGGGCTTCCTGTGCGGCAGTGGCTTTGCAAGTGGCTGTCCACACAGAAAGCAGAGCGAAGAGGAGTGACAACAGCTGCAGGGGAATGAGAGGTGAGTGAATTTTTTTTCATGGTGTGAAGGGCATAATATACAATGGAGGGCAATGTGAAGGATATAAAATACTATGGGGGCGGAGCAAAATGAGGGCAATGTAAGGGTCATAATATACATTACCATACAATCAGCTTATAGACTTCAGGGCTGATTGGTGCATAACACACTTATTTTATAAAGGGATTTTTTTCCATACTGCATGCATCCTTCCACTCTGAGACAGGCTGAATAGTGCGATGCATATATTGATTGTATCAGACTGGTGCCCCGTGTTTTGCCGGCACAGTTTCATATAATCATATAACTTTAGTCCCTATTATAAATTACTATTATATGCACATCATTCTTACAAGATACATGCACTGATGGCACTGTTACATATGTTACATCCATAGCATGGAGCGCGGTTAATCGCTGCTGACATCACATGTCAGCACACTAACTAATATCTTAACAGTTACTCCCGTGTAATGACACTCACATAAACATCACTGGCATTGCTAAATTCTTGAATTACACTGCTCAAATAGTTAATTTTGCCCATAGTTATTTTTGCTCATTGTGGCACCATACTGAATTCAGCCCTTAATGTTCTATGCACTGATGCATCTGTAGCACTGAGCGCATCACGGTGATGCCGTTACTTACACTATAAAGGTGTCAGCCAAATAGCAGTGATCCCCGTGCAATATGTTTGTCAATCAGAGCACACCAGTCACATCATTGATCAGACACTACAATACTTATTGCCTTCAGTATTAGCGCTGCCTGACAGGTTTGCGCGTGTCTTTCATCTCACACCTACACAGTATGAGAGTTGTTACATCCGCCGGCAGCCACAATCTAGCGAATGGAACATAACTCTAGTTTGTTTACCCAGCCTCGCTCTGGAGTTCATTCATCCAGAGGTGGCTGGCGTGGGCAACATACGGAGGTAGCAGCGCTATATAGTGTTTTTAAAGCCCCTTATTTTAAGATCTGCCGTACACATGTAATCAAGTTTAACCTATGTTTCACATGTACATTGATATTCGTGAAATTCTATTAAGTTTAAACACGTTATTGAATTGAATTAATTGATTGTAATGACCTGGTGACCCGGAAGATGTTCCTTCCCCGGGCTTTTAAATCACCTGTTTTTAATGTTATTGATCATATGCCTGACGAAGAGCTCAGCACGAGCTCGAAACTTGAAGTTGCACAATAAAGAATTAACCTGTCATATGGACTGTTGCCTGCATCTGTCCAAGGAGTAAAAGCGCCGTATGGTAATTCCTGTTTTCCTGGATTTTATCCACCACTTTTCATTGCCCATCCAGCGACCGAGAAGAACCTGGAAAGGAAACCGTGGCTGCTGACCTCCATTTCTTCCTGCGAGTCTATATGTCTGCTGAGGTGTTGTGCTCTTAGCACAACACGATTTGGTAAGCCTTCAATTTTTGTGCACATTGAAGCCACTCTGCTATACCGTCCACACTAGGAGCGCACCTTGTTGTTTTTTGTCTTTTTCACATAATATACATTACGGCAATGTGAGGGCCATAATATACAAAGGCACATATGGCAATGTGAGGGGCAGAACATATTATTGGACAAAATTAGGAGAATATTATACTATGGGGGCAGTGTGAGGGGATTTTTATTTTATGGGGACAATATGAGGGGCTTAATATTCTATGGTGCAATGTGAGGGGCAAAGTATACTATGGGGCAATGTGAGGGGCATAATATACTAAGGGGGTAATGTAAGGGGCATATTTTATGGGGGCAATATGAGGGGAATAATATACTATGGGGTAATGTCAGGAGCATAATATTTTATGGGGACAATATGAGGGGCATACTATTCTATAAGGGCAGTGTGAGGGGCATTATATACTGTGGGGGTAATGTTTCTGGCATAATACCCTATGGGGGAAATGTTTGGGCCTGCTACTCTATAGGGGCAATGTTGGTGCCTAATACTATACATGGGCACAGAAGGGTCTAATACTATATGGGGCAATGTTATATTTATAGTTTTTTTTATAGAGGTGAGGATTTTGCTGTAGAGAGAAGCCTAAAATATTTGTCTGACAGATTCGGTGAAGACAAGTTGTGATCGGTAAACATCTTCATGATGACCCAGGAGAAATGGAGAAGAAAGAGAAAAGTGAACGACTCCAAAAAGAGAAGACGCTTGCTGTGAGTATGTTACTGTAATACGGTCTGCAGCCCTGCCATCTACTTCTGTCAATGATGGTGCTCCTGTGAAGTTGCGTGGGGGAGCGAGGCACTGGCACTGAAGACATCTCCTTGTAAGTGCCTCATCATCATAGCCTCACACACAAATGGGGGACACAGCCTAGGGAAATGTTTACACATTGGACACAAATATGTTTTTAGGCCAAGGGCCACACTCCGAAGGTTTGGGGAGGGGGGGGGGGAAGGTGGCAAAATGATGTTTTGCCTAGGGTGGGAAAAATCCTTGCACCAGCCCTGGATATGATCTTACTGGCTTCAAAGTATACTGGGCTACTGTCATAGCTTGCGCTCCGGTCCCCTCCCCCGGACCGGAGCGCCCGCTCCCTCGGCCTCCCTCCTCGGGATCCCGGCGCCTCCCGGTCAGACGCGCTGACTGGGAGCACGGGTTCCCTTGTGTCGGGGACGCGGCTGCCGTGGCGGCTGGTCCCCGCTCACGTGCCGCGTCCCTATCTGTCTTACCTGGCTTCCCGCTCCCTGCGCCGTCTGTCTCTGCCTCACGGCGTGCGCGGCCCCGCTCTCTAGGGCGCGCGTGCCACCTTCTGTAGATTTAAATGGCCAGCGCGCCATTGATTGGTGCGCTGGTCCCTGACCTCTGGCTACTTCCCTATAAATGTAACCTGCCCCTTCCTGCCCTTGACGGATCTTTGTGCCCTTGTGCCTTTGAGAAAGCGTTCCCTATTGTGTTATATTGCCTTGCCTGTTGCCGAACCCATTGCTACCGACTACTCGCCCTTGAACCTTTGCCGCCTGCCCTGACCTCTGCTACGTCCAACTACGCTCCTGCCTGCTCCCTGTGTTCCACGCCATATCAGCTGCCAGAGAGACCGAGTTGTTACTGGGGGATACGACCTGGTAGTTACCGCCACAGCAAATCCATCCCGCTTTGCGGCGGGCTCTGGTGAAGACCAGTAACTACTTAGAACCGGTCCTCCAGTACAACCCGCGCCATCGCCTCTCTGGTCTAGAGGATCCACTACTAGTCCTGCCGGTACGTGACAGTAAGATCCGGCCATGGATCCCGCTGATGTTCCCCTGCCAAGCCTAGCGGACCTCACCACCATTGTGGCCCAGCAGGGTCAACAGCTGGCCCAGTTGACTGCTATGATGCAGCAGCTCCTGCCTTCTCAGCAACAGCCAGCCCCTCCATCTGCACCTGCCACTACACCTCCGCCTGCAGTTGCCACCGGTTCCAGAATCCGTTTGTCCCTGCCAGACAAATATGACGGAGATCCGAAGCAGTGCCGTGGGTTCCTGTCGCAGTGCTCTCTCCACCTCGAGCTACTGTCCGACCAGTTTCCTTCTGAGCGAGCCAAGGTAGCCTTTATTCTGAGTTTATTGTCCGGGAAGGCCCTGGCCTGGGCTACACCACTATGGGACCGCGCAGATCCAGCCACCTTTTCCGTCCAGAACTTCAGCCAAGAGTTCCGGAATGTTTTTGAATAGCCTGTCCGGGTTACCTCCGCAGAGACTGCCTTACTTAACTTGACCCAAGGAGGTTCTTCAGTGGGTAACTATGCTATTCAGATCCGCACCCTGGCCTCTGAACTGAACTGAAACAATGAAGCCCTTTGTGCCACCTTCAAGAAGGGCCTCAACAGTGAGATACAGGACGTTCTGGCTGCATGTGAGCTACCTTCCACCCTTAGTGACCTCATTTTGCTGGCCTCTAGGATTGACAAACATTTCGCCGAGAGACAAGAGGAACTCCTCCTTGAAAAGGAAAAAGCTCATCCTAGACACTACCCTTATCTGGATCCCGTTTTTCTGCGTCCACCTCAACTCGCTACCGGGCCTCCCGCCATGGAAGCCATGCAGGTGGATCGGTCACGCCTGACTCCGCAAGAACGAAGCCGCCGCAGAGACGAGAACCTGTGTCTGTACTGTGCCAGTACCGAGCACTTCCTTAGAGATTGTCCTCTCCGTCCCTGCATAGACTACAGAGGACTTAATAAAATTACCATCAAGAACCGTTACCCTCTGCCCCTAATCTCTGAGCTATTTGATAGTCTCCGAGGGGCAAAGATCTTCACCAAATTGGACCTTCGAGGGGCCTATAATTTGATCCGCATCCGTGAGGGAGACGAGTGGAAGACTGCCTTTAACACAAGGGACGGGCACTTTGAGTATCTGGTGATGCCCTTCAGCCTTTGTAATGCGCCTCCCGTCTTCCAGGAATTTGTCAACGACATCTTCAGGGATCTACTTTATACCTGCGTGGTCATATACTTGGATGACATCCTCATCTTTTCCTCCAATTTGGACCAACATCGAGTCCATGTATAACAAGTTCTCACTCGTCTTAGGAGAAATCGCCTATACGCCAAACTTGAAAAATGTCTTTTTGAACGGTCCTCCCTGCCTTTCCTGGGATACATTATCTCAGCCCAAGGACTTCAAATGGATCCAGCCAAGCTCTCTGCGCTTCTGGATTGGCCACGCCCCTCTGGTCTCCAAGCCATACAAAGATTTCTGGGCTTTGCTAATTACTACAGGCAATTTATCCCTCATTATTCCACTCTGGTGGCTCCTATCGTGGCTTTAACAAGAAAAGGAGCTAACCCCAAATCTTGGCCTTACCAAGCTGAAGAAGCCTTCCAGTCACTGAAAGCTACCTTTGCCTCAGCACCCGTTCTCTCTCGGCCAGATTCCACCAAGTCCTTCTCTCTCGAAGTGGATGGCTCCTCAGTGGGAGCCGGAGCTGTCCTCACCCAAAAGTCTTCCAGGGGCAAGACAGTAACTTGTGGCTTCTTTTCTAAAACATTCTCTCCCGCAGAGAGAAATTATTCCATTTGAGACAGAGAACTGCTGGCCAATAAGTTGGCACTGGAGGAATGGAGACATTTACTCGAGGCTGCCACACATCCTATGAACATCTTCACGGACCACAAGAACCTAGCTTATCTCCCGTCTGCCCAGAAACTAAATTGCCTCGTCAGAAACCAGCGGGTCTCCTCTTGCCCCTACGTGTTCCTGAAGTTCCCTGGTCTCACATCGCTATGGACTTTATTACAGATCTTCCTTCCTCCCTTGGGATGTCCGTTATTTGGGTCGTGGTAGATCGCTTCTCCAAAATGGCTCACTTTGTACCCCTGCCCGGTCTACCCTCTGCACCCATGTTAGCCAAACAATTCTTTCAACACAACTTCCGTCTCCATGGCCTTCCCAAACATATTGTCTCGGATCGTGGGGTACAATTTGTCTCCAAATTCTGGAGGGCTCTTTGTGGTCAGCTCGGGATCAAATTGGACTTTTCTTCTTCGTACCACCCTCAGTCCAACGGCCAGGTAGAACGGGTGAACCAAATTTTGGGCTATCTGTGCCACTTTGTATCCTCTCGTCATGACAATTGGGTGGATCTACTTCCCTGGGTGGAGTTCTCCTACAACTACAAACAATCCTCAGCTTCTAACAAGTCTCCTTTCTTTGTAGTTTTTTGGCCGTCATCCTGTTCCACCTCTGCCGCAGTATCCCTTTCCTTCTTCTGTACCTGCTGTTGACAGTCTTGTACTGGACTTTTCCACCATCTGGCGTGAAACTCACGCTGCTCTCCTCAAGGCTTCCGCTCGTATGAAAGTCCAAACCGACAAGAGACGCTGAGCTCCTCCAGAATTTCGCCCAGAATTTCGTCCCTGACCTCTGGCTACTTCCCTATAAATGTAACCTGCCCCTTCCTGCCCTTGCCGGATCTTTGTGCCCTTGTGCCTTTGAGAAAGCGTTCCCTATTGTGTTATATTGCCTTGCCTGTTGCCGAACCCGTTGCTACCGACTACTCGCCCTTGAACCTTTGCCGTCTGCCCTGACCTCTGCTACGTCCGACTACGCTCCTGCCTGCTCCCTGTGTGCCACGCCATATCAGCTGCCAGAGAGGTCAAGTTGTTACTGGGGCATACGACCTGGTAGTTACCACCGCAGCAAATCCATCCCGATTTGCGTCGGGCTCTGGTGAAGACCAGTAACTACTTAAAATCGGTCCTCCGGTACAACCCGCGCCATCACCTCTCTGGTCTAGAGGATCCACTACTAGTCCTGCCGGTATGTGACAGGTACTCTGACTTCATCTCAGTCTTCCTAATTTCTCATCCTAAACTGACATGGTGCCAAAATGCTCCTATAATAGCCTCATTGTCATGCTAATGTTAGCCGTGCTGGCAAAGTTCTCATGTTCGACGAGAAGCTTTTCCCAAAAAGTTCTGAGTGACACCGGGTTCGCCACTCTTTACTAAGGATGTAGAAGACATACGATGCACTTAGTAAATGACTAAATCTTACCTGCATTGTTGTGGGCTTAAGAGTTGTTGTTGGGTTGGTGGTAGTCCAGGGGACCACATAGATTATTACAGTAGCTGTTGTTGACAGCTGAAGAGCTTTGTTTCCTTCATGTTCATCTGTAACTTCAATCAACAATTGGAAAACTGTTGGATCCTGAATGCCCTCAAAAACATTATATTGGAAGTTTTGAGTTGGTACTATAGAAGGAGGACCATCATCATCCCTCTCCAGAATGAAACGGTTAGCTTTATTCTCTAAACAAAAAAGAGAAAGTAGTCATTGTCTACAGTATTGGGACTGACCTCTGTCAGAGATAAAGTGACTGCATTTTTATATGAAACAAAAAAGGGGACAAAGACCGGCACACCCTGTGCCTTAAACGATATTGTACAAAAGTAAGTGTGCAAGAGGAATCTGCTCACCTTGTCGTGCTGCGCTCCGTGCACAAAACAATCTCCTGAAGAGGCGGGCATGGACGTCAGCAGCAGCCCATGTCCATCCGTACCCTGGATCCCTGGGACGGTTGTAGTACAGGAGAGTTTCCACAGCCTGCGGCCGTGTGAGAGAAAAGTAGACACTTTTTTGGCACTTGCTGGATGTAGAGCCACAATGAAGAATTCAGACTTCAGAGTGGTGCAAATAAAAACCCTTTTTATTTGGAACAGTTGGGGTGACAATGCGTTTCGTGGGGATGGCTTCCCTCTTCATCAGGTCATGAGGGGACACATACTGTGGCTACCTTTTATAGTGTGGACTGTTTGAAAAAGCCCACAAAATGTCTTGCAGGGCCCAGGGACCAAGTGACGTAATCGGTAACTCACGTGGAGTACAAGGTAAACATACTGAACACGTGTCGCTGAACAGCACAATTTGATTCAAAACAGACATTGATCATATGGGTAATAGACAGTGTTAGCAAATAATAACAATGCTGTTATATTCTGCAGTTCTGTGTATTTCTGAGCCGGAATGCAGTGAGAGTGGTACTATGTTTCTGCGCTGCTGCTCTCCAGCTGTTAGAGTCTGTGCTGGTAAACTCTGGGAGTATCTGTGTAGCGGAGCTTCTGACAGCGCTGTGGTGAGTTAGAAACTGTAATGCGGGGCTCGGGCACGGTGTTCTGCAGTGTTCCGTGCATAAGGGTAGTAATTTATGGTGTTTGGAGCATGCAGAGCAGTGTGACAACTGCACTCCGGCTCATAAATACCCAGAACCTGCAGAATATAACACCATTGTTATTATTTGCTAACACTGTCTATTACCCATATGATCAATGTCTGTTTTGAATCAAATTGTGCTGTACAGCAACATGTGTTCAGTTTGTTTACCTTGTACTCCACGTGAGTTACCGATGACCCTGCAAGACATTTTGCTTTTTCAAACAGTCCACACTATAAAATGTAGCCACAGTATGTGTCCCCTCATGAACTGATGAAGAGGGGAGCCATCCCCTCGAAACGTGTTGTCACCCCAACTGTTCCAAATAAAAAGGGATTTTATCTGCACCACTCTGAAGTCTGAATTCTTCATTGAGGCTCTACATGCAGCAAGCGCCAGAAAAGTGTCTACTTTTCTCCCACACCGCCACAGGCTATGGAAACTCTCCTAAAGTGACTGCATTGATACATATAACTCAGCCTGAGGACATTTTTCTATGTCTACATTCTGCAGTTACTGGCCTTTGCACCACTCTTTACATACATGTAGACATCTGCACATCATATACTTTCTTTTAACCCTATATCAAGAGAGAGTACTAAAACTAAATTATGTGTCTAGATGTTAATAAAAAATCTTCAATAAAATATAATAATATCTTCAGTCATAGTGTTTTGGTTTGTGGCATTTTGCAACTTTATTGGATCTGTTTCAATTTTACAAAATGCATAATACTGTGGATATGGTAAGAATTTACCAATCACAGTTCAAGCCTTCATTTTGCCAGTTTGGTAAAATATAAAAAGCTGAGCTGTGATTGGTTGTTATAGGCAAAATCTCTCCAGTTTTTGTCTCTGACAGATTGACGAATCTAGGTCAATACTTCTAAAAGAGACTACCTCTGTACATACACAGTCTGTTGGAAAATATGATTTTTTTTCTGTGGGATTTTTATAGAATCTAACCTCTGTATGCCTCTATATGAAGTACAGTAATGTCCATGAGTCCTACTTTGCTTGCAGTAACCACAAATGCTAGCATTGCCCCCAATAATAATTGTAATTGTGATAAATGTAACAATCATCATACCTGATACTATTGCATAGCTAAGTTGATCATCAGTTGAGTCCTTATCTGAACATTGTAGTTGTAGTACAGGTATTTTCTGTGTAGAATAAATTATTCTCTCATAATAGGCAGGAGAGCAGACAGGAGGCTCATCATTCACGTTCTGCAGAACAATTACCAAGATCGTTTTTCAGAGTAAACATTTAATAAAAAAATATTGTTTTACCTGGCACTGTATGTGGAAATCCTCATGTAAGCACAAACCACTTTACTTCAGTTTACATTGATAACTGATACAAGCTGAATAATGTATCATGTGTTGTCTTTAATGCTCTGATTTATAAAGAACACTATAGGCTGCGCTAAGGATGGGCACACTTCCATTGTGGCACGGATTAATGATTACTTTTGTGTGGTTGCCAGTCTCAACCTACTTCTTTTACAAACATATCAACACTAGCCTGGTTCAGAAAATGAATGCAAGCCATTTTAATGGATTATACATATTCCTGGTATGTCCTCTCCAGTGTCTGTGAATATTTTCAATTCTTGGGTTATACCAGAGGTGTAACTTGTAGTTTTTGGACCCGATGCAAAATCTGCAACAGGGCCCCATATTCCAATTATAATACTGCTCTCTTATGCGGCAGATGTGCTTTTGGTTCCCCTTAGGTACAATGGCCCTAGGTAACCAAAGATAGGTAACCAAAGCACATCATTTATGTACTAGTTGACTACATTTTCACAATCTTTATATATCCAATATTATTGTTTTAAGTGTTTTTGCTGGGAACCCCTAAGATCCCTAAGATGAAGGTTTACAATGAATTAAATTAGTTTTATCAGAAAGCTAAATAGGCTTTGACTGAAAATGTACTCTTTGAGGAATCCAGGAATTGATCAGATCCATTGGGAAAACTTTACAGTGATATAGTTCATTTTACCTAAAAATATCACATTTGTTCTTTTTTACATTTATGTATGAGGAGCACATTAGATTTTTATCCAAGGATAAGTAATAAGAAGTAGCACTCACCAGACTGTAGTTGCAAGTTTGGTAGTTTATTTCATAGTGGGGACAGGATTTATTACAACAAGCAGACAGGGTACTTTATGTAGCACAGCTGGCCTACCGCCATTTTGCGTAGCCTTCAATACTTTGTCAAGGTTACACATCTGATTTTACCAATTTAATGGAAAAACCCAAATAAAATCAGGGTACTATTATCTTTGAATCACAGTTTTTTTTTTCTTTATATGGGCACAAGAAATGAATTTGCTTTGAAGCTGCTGCTTTGCACTGAGTACCATTGCTTTGTGTACAACTTTACTTATGCCACCTAATTGTCTGAGCAGCTTGTTTTATGTTTATCTTACTGTAATATTTCAAAAGCAAGCTGAGCTTTAAAGTGAATTTACAGTGGGGTTATGGGTATGAATTATTACAATGTTTCTAAAAATATTTCTAAAATATCAAAGTTTTTTTTAGCCTGGTATGTGTGTATTTTTCTTCCTTTTGGGCTTAGTAGTGGCTGATAGACATTGACAATAACTAAAAGTGGCTATGCATTGGCCCGTAAAATGGCTAACGTTACCCCCCCCCCCCCATCATAACTGGCAGGCCCAGACTGTCAAAAGTGATTGTATAAGCCTGGGATGGTAGCAGGATGGTATTATTAGGTTGAAGAAGACCACTATAAATGGCTATTCCCACCCTGGTAGCACCAGCTACTGCTACTTGGTTTTGTATAGGCCTGTTTATGGAAAATAGGGGGGGGGGAGGGTTCTTACATGTAAAATAAAGTATATATTACTGATATAAGAAGAGTATGGTATGGAAAAACACCTACTGTGTGTGTAGGATTAAAAAAAAGTAGTAATAAATGGGAAGCTATAAAGTGTAGATTACTAGAGCTACAAAATGTTTCACACCCAGCCTGACTTCAATGTAAATAGATGCACTCACATAAGTGGCCAATTTGTCTATTGTCATAATTACATGTGTACAATGGCCACACTCACTGCTTAGCTTTGTTAGAAGAGAATTAGACAGTTGATGGGAAATATAGTCATACATTGCATTGTGAGGATCAAGTATTTTGAAATCTACAAGAGGTGAAATGAGATCAACTGATAGCTAAACCAAATCAGAGGCAGGTGACATGGTAGAGAAGGATTTGCAAACTTTCACAGAATAAAGGGTCAGGTCTGCCAGGCAGCCATAGAGTGAACAGTGGCTGCAGCTTGTTTCCCTGACAACTAGTGATCGCAGCAGGTCTCAGGAGTGAGATTAGGTGTGATCAAAACTTTTCACATACTTGGGTAACATGTCAAAAGTTTATACTAATGACAGTAAACCTTTAAGTATATAAATGAACTGTACAAAAGATATGGGGAAAAGCTGTTCCTTCAAAAGACAAGTGAGCATGCACTCTTCCTACAGAAAAAGGTTCAATTTCAGAGGTGACAAGTTATCTTTATCATATTAACTGTGACTCTGTTAATTAGTCAACCGCAGGAGCTGGTCACAGCAGAAACAGTTGAGGGCTTTAAAGAGTTACTCCTACCACAGACATCTTATCCCCTATCCAAAGGAAAGGGGATAAGATGTCTGATTGCAGGGGTCCCCCCCCCCTGAAATCTCCATGCAGCACCCTTACCACAACTGACATTCTAAATAGTATGTTTAGAACGCTGGGTTTCTGTGGCCGAAGACGTGATGTCACATCATGCCCCCTCCTGACGTCATGTCTCCAGACCTCGAAACCCAGAACTTTAAACATACTGTTTAGAACACTGAGTGTGGCACGAGTGCTACATGGAGATAGCTGGGTGTCCAAGCGGCAGGACCCCAGGATCAGACATCTTATCCCCTAGTTTATACAAGTTTTTAGAATAAATTAATGTTAATGCATATGTAGAGGAATGGAATTTTTCTACTAAATTTACCCACACCTCTCTCCCTACATCCACATCTTTGCCCTATCCTTGGTTTAATTTGATGTCCTTTGACTTTTTTTTTCTGCCATACTATTTAACTATTTATTTATGTAACTGTAAAACTATACCAACTACTCAAATGTGATGAAAGGGGTTGACCATAATAATATGCTTTGTTATGGTAATTGGTTGTCATATGGAGAGATACACTGTTCAGTACCTTCTATTATAACCCAGAGTGGAAAGCTAGTAGAAAGAGACTCCAGCTCTATTTGACTTGGCATGACTGGCTGAATATTTGTTTAAACATCTAACGTTCATACCTAGGTACATACAGAAACTGCATTATACCTGCATTGGCCATTACAAGATAGATATATGGCACATGGAGCATCTGGTAATTAAATCTGATTGCTCAGGTTGGAAATCAATAATAATCAGCTGTTTAAGACACAGACTACAGGCAGCATGTAATATTCTAATATATATATATATATATATATATATATATATATATATATATATATAGGAATTCAGAAGGGATACAGCACCAAATAGCTGAGGACTCAGGCTGGTAGATGGAGCAAGATTTTATTTGCCATCCATGTGCAACGTTTCGGCAATAAACTGCCTTTTTCAAGCATATCAAACAAAGTGACAATGTGCATATATATAGGAATCACAACATGCTGTGATTGGTTACATAACAGGTGTTATACATATCATTACAATCAATGACCACATCCTATTGGCTAAATTGTGTTGTCATAGTGATTCAAATACACAAAAGATATAAATCTTAAAAAATATAAAAAAACAACCATCAAAACATATATAGGCTTCAGATGTGTTCACTGGGACTTCACTTACATTGATCCATGTCTCCGATTGCATCTTCATCATATAGATCGCATGAGAGATCTAGCGTGCGTGTGTGACAGCTGCGTTTGTAAATAAACAAACTGCGGCTGCGTGGCTCCACACCGTGTAGTTACGATCAGCTGACCACTATAGGTCAGCTGATGCAGGAGCGTCATAGATGTCCGGGATCAGAACAAAATGATCCGCGCAAGCGCCAACTGCCTGCGCATGCGTGGTGTGTCTACATGGGTCATCGCATATCGGTGAATCGACCTGCGCATATCAAATGCGCCTGTCGATACCCGAAGTGCGCCTGACCAAAAACGCACCGCATAGTCTATAATACATATGAGTCTGAATAGACTTCTATACATGTATTACTCAAGACGAATTTATTTTAAACACGGGCATCTATATTAATACCAACACAGAAGTATGTCACAAGAAGATGTCATATTGAAACAAGGATCAATGTATCATAAACTATATTTAAATCATAGGATCTATAATTATACAAAAGAAAAAAACTTTTTTTCTCAGGAGTCCTCAGTGAATCCATCCTCCGCTGTAATCTTCATATAGAGTGATGATAAATAATAGGTGAAGTGAATCTAAAAAAATATACATAAAAAAATATTTTAAAATATTATCGTAGAAAGATATCCAAAAACCTCATGTTGTCACTTGTAAACATTAAATATACGGATCAGGTTGAAAAAGGTAAGAAAAAAGAGAGTGAGAACAAAAAATAAATGAAAAAAAGGGGAAAAAAGTAAAATAAAATAAAATAGAAGAAAAAGAAAAAAGGTGAGAGAAGAAAAAAGGAAAAAAGAAAAAAGGAAGAGCAGAGGGAGAGGAGAGGGGAAGGAAGGGGTTTGGTTTTAGGGGAAAAAGGAGAAAAGAAGAAAAAAAAGGGGGGAAAAAAGGACAAAGAGAAGGGGAAAAAAAGGGGGGGGAAAAGGGGGGGGGGGAGGGGGGTGGGGGGGAAAGGGGGGGGAAAAGAAAAAGGAAATAAATAAAAATAAAGAAAAGAGGAGGGAAAAGTAAGAAGATAAAAAGAGGGGAAAAAAAGAAAAAGAAAAGAGGAAGATAGGAGGGGAAAGAAAAAGAAGGGGAATAAAGAACGAAAAAAAAAGGAAAGAAGAAAAATAAAAATAGAAAAGAGGATAACCTAAATGCCTACATAAAGGGTTTCAAGCCAAAATCCATATTCAATCCCTTTGGACACATCGTGTCTAATATATAGATCCATTTAAGTTCTTTCTGGCGCAATAATTTCTCCCTGTCACCCCCTCGTCTCAACACAGGTACATGATCTATAATGCGAAATCTTAGCTGACTAATACTATGACCAAATTCCAAAAAATGTTTAGGTAGTGGGAGATCAACCCTCTTAGTCCTAATAGAAGATTTATGACCATTTAATCTTATCCGGCATTCATTGGTGGTTTCACCTATGTAATAAAGCCCGCATGGGCAGGTCAACAAATAGATTACAAAGGAGGAGCGACATGTGTATCTACCATAGATCTTGAAAGCCAAAATCCATATTCAATCCCTTTGGACACATCGTGTCTAATATATAGATCCATTTAAGTTCTTTCTGGCGCAATTTGGTGTCCTCAGCTATTTGGTGCTGTATCCCTTCTGAATTCCTGCATGCCTTTCCGGGTTGGCATTCCCGGATGATCACCTGCACATGCTGATTTGATCGGTGCTGTCTCCCCTATCATCCATTGTTATTGCCATTGGAGACGGGCACGGTCATTGGACTCTGATGGATGCAAGATGACTACTCCTGTTGATACCAGTTTATCCAGTGATGCCATCCCCCACACCTTTTCATACACGGATCAGGATGCTTTGAGGATCCTAAATGCAGTGCATAAAGAAGCCAATTTCCTAAGCACGCCATCTGCTGACCTACTGAAAAGGAAATGGGATATGGAATCTAAGCGTTTGATCACCTTGGAATTACATCTGGTCACGCTTAGGGAATATTACAAGGAACAACGCATACCTCGTGGGATGAGATCTCACCTCACCCCGAACCTGTTCCCTCGCAATGATCTATTTCATACTAAATTTATTCAAATTTCTAACAAGTATGCTTTTGATGTAATGCTACTAAATATGGAATTTCTCTATGAAGATATTGAGAAAACCAAATCAAAGTGCTTAGAAGTGGAGGAGCAGCTTAAAATCCTATTGACCTCACAACAATATCAAGAGGCAAAGGAGAAACTCGCTGTTCGCATACTTAAGCATCAACAAGAGTTAGAGGAAGCCAAGAGGAGCAAATGGCACCGTGATTTGGATGATTATGCAAGTGGTCGAATTTACATGTGGCAGATGAGTCAAGAACAAGACGGGAATCGTCGTAGACGACGTGCCAAACCACATCACCGTCAGAAACGCTGTGCCCATAAAGAAGGTTTTTTGTCAACTGCTCTGGATAGTGACTCTTCCGAGGGTCCCTCCCCCCCTTCTTCTTTTTTAGCCAGAGCTCAGGATACCCCCGCAAAACCCGGTGGGGAGGCCGTAAACATAGGAGACGCCAGTATCCGTACACGCCAGAGGACCCAGTCACGCCAACCGAGGGGCCGAGGGATCACGACATAGAGGACTCTCTTGTGGTAAATATATCCTCTATATCTTTATCTTCTATGGAACTTAATGTATTACAGAAAGGATTGTCATTCTGTCCGACTACAGACACAGATTGGTTTGGACTTTTGATTGATTTGGAAGGATTTTTCAGACGGGTACGCCTGAAGGGCTATTTTCAGGACATTCCGCTTAATGATAACACTACTAGTTTGATCCAATCTGCTGAGTTAACTGTAAAGGACGTTAATTTGTTTAACAAAAGTCAGTTTATGCCACCCAGAACCAATAATGGAATTGAAGCATTTGTTGAGGTTGTCACCAAACAGATTAATGTATTGAAAGAGAATTCTACTCATTCCGGTTGGCATAATTTGACTCGCAGGGAATATGATGTATTATCAAGGTTACAAAAAAATTCTGACATCACCATTAAAGCTGCGGATAAGGGGGGTGCCCTAGTTGTCATGGACACCCCACTTTATTTAGCCGAGATCACTAGACAAGTTTCTGATGTCACAGTTTACAGTAAACTTAGGAAGGACCCTTTGAAGGAAATCCAGGCTGACATTTCATTTCTTTTGCAGCAGGCGGTTGAGAACCATATTATAGATACAGAATTGGTAACATTTTTGACTCAAAAACATCCTATAACACCAGTCTTATATTGTTTACCTAAGATACATAAGAACCTCCAGAACCCTCCCGGACGACCTATCGTCTCCGGGAGTGGTTCTGTGTTCTCCCCCATTGCCGTTTATTTGGATAAGATTTTAAGATGTCATGCCACCTCGGCCAAATCATTTATTCGCGACACGGGTGATTTTATCTCCAAAATTCAGGATTTGGTTTGCCCCCCTGGATCCCTTCTGGTATCGTTCGACGTGGTTAATCTTTACACGTCGATCGAACACTCAAAGGGGATCCAGGCGGTCGCCAATTGCCTATTATCCACTGATCTCTCTGCAGGGGCACGTTCCCTTGTTTTGGACTTATTAGGGGTCATCCTCAGACGGAACTATTTTCTGTTTGGGGATGACTTCTATGTCCAAAACAGGGGAACGGCCATGGGGTCCAATGTGGCCCCAACGTATGCAAATGTATATATGACGGAATTTGAGGAAACTTATATCTACAAATCACGATGGTATCCTCATGTACGGACTTGGTTCCGTTACATAGATGATACCTTCGTGATTTGGACGGGTACTTTGTCACAACTTCATTTGTTCCTTGATGAACTGAATGGTATATACCCTGAACTTCAATTCACCATGGTGGTGTCCGAATCATCGATTCAATTTTTGGACACGTTTGTTACAATAACTAACGGTAGATTGTCAATGGATCTCTATACAAAGAAAACAGATAGGAATAGTGTTTTACAATATGACAGTTTCCATCCTAGATCCACAGTTAAATCACTCCCATGGAGCCAATTGCTACGTGTTAAACGGATAGTTTCAGATCCTATACAGTCCTCTAAAAGAATTGATGAAATGCAGGGGAAATTTAGACGTAGGGGTTATCCACAACGTTTGTTAAACCATCATTCAAATAGACTCTTACAAGTCGAGAGATCCACTCTATTACATAGTACCCCTAAACAACCCACAGATAGGATACCATTTGTGTCTACGTATTCAGTTAATAGCCAGGCTATAGCTAATATTATTAGACATAACTGGTCACTCGTGAGTAAGACTACTGGCTTAGATAAGCCACCAATAATGGCATACCGAAAGGGACGCAGTTTTAAAGACCGTCTCATTAAATCTGATGTCGGCTCATTCAAAGATAAAGGTACACAAAAATTTAAACAGGGCAATTTTCCCTGCTTAAATTGTAGTCATTGTAATTCTATGTTAAAGGGCGATTCATTTAATCACCCACATACAGGCAAACCATTCAAGATCTATGGTAGATACACATGTCGCTCCTCCTTTGTAATCTATTTGTTGACCTGCCCATGCGGGCTTTATTACATAGGTGAAACCACCAATGAATGCCGGATAAGATTAAATGGTCATAAATCTTCTATTAGGACTAAGAGGGTTGATCTCCCACTACCTAAACATTTTTTGGAATTTGGTCATAGTATTAGTCAGCTAAGATTTCGCATTATAGATCATGTACCTGTGTTGAGACGAGGGGGTGACAGGGAGAAATTATTGCGCCAGAAAGAACTTAAATGGATCTATATATTAGACACGATGTGTCCAAAGGGATTGAATATGGATTTTGGCTTGAAACCCTTTATGTAGGCATTTAGGTTATCCTCTTTTCTATTTTTATTTTTCTTCTTTCCTTTTTTTTCGTTCTTTATTCCCCTTCTTTTTCTTTCCCCTCCTATCTTCCTCTTTTCTTTTTCTTTTTTTCCCCTCTTTTTATCTTCTTACTTTTCCCTCCTCTTTTCTTTATTTTTATTTATTTCCTTTTTCTTTTCCCCCCCTTTCCCCCCCCCCCCCTTTCCCCCCCCCCTTTCCCCCCCCCTTTTTTTCCCCTTCTCTTTGTCCTTTTTTCCCCCCTTTTTTTTCTTCTTTTCTCCTTTTTCCCCTAAAACCAAACCCCTTCCTTCCCCTCTCCTCTCCCTCTGCTCTTCCTTTTTTCTTTTTTCCTTTTTTCTTCTCTCACCTTTTTTCTTTTTCTTCTATTTTATTTTATTTTACTTTTTTCCCCTTTTTTTCATTTATTTTTTGTTCTCACTCTCTTTTTTCTTACCTTTTTCAACCTGATCCGTATATTTAATGTTTACAAGTGACAACATGAGGTTTTTGGATATCTTTCTACGATAATATTTTAAAATATTTTTTTATGTATATTTTTTTAGATTCACTTCACCTATTATTTATCATCACTCTATATGAAGATTACAGCGGAGGATGGATTCACTGAGGACTCCTGAGAAAAAAAGTTTTTTTCTTTTGTATAATTATAGATCCTATGATTTAAATATAGTTTATGATACATTGATCCTTGTTTCAATATGACATCTTCTTGTGACATACTTCTGTGTTGGTATTAATATAGATGCCCGTGTTTAAAATAAATTCGTCTTGAGTAATACATGTATAGAAGTCTATTCAGACTCATATGTATTATAGACTATGCGGTGCGTTTTTTGGTCAGGCGCACTTCGGGTATCGACAGGCGCATTTGATATGCGCAGGTCGATTCACCGATATGCGATGACCCATGTAGACACACCACGCATGCGCAGGCAGTTGGCGCTTGCGCGGATCATTTTGTTCTGATCCCGGACATCTATGACGCTCCTGCATCAGCTGACCTATAGTGGTCAGCTGATCGGAACTACACGGTGTGGAGCCACGCAGCCGCAGTTTGTTTATTTACAAACGCAGCTGTCACACACGCACGCTAGATCTCTCATGCGATCTATATGATGAAGATGCAATCGGAGACATGGATCAATGTAAGTGAAGTCCCAGTGAACACATCTGAAGCCTATATATGTTTTGATGGTTGTTTTTTTATATTTTTTAAGATTTATATCTTTTGTGTATTTGAATCACTATGACAACACAATTTAGCCAATAGGATGTGGTCATTGATTGTAATGATATGTATAACACCTGTTATGTAACCAATCACAGCATGTTGTGATTCCTATATATATGCACATTGTCACTTTGTTTGATATGCTTGAAAAAGGCAGTTTATTGCCGAAACGTTGCACATGGATGGCAAATAAAATCTTGCTCCATCTACCAGCCTGAGTCCTCAGCTATTTGGTGCTGTATCCCTTCTGAATTCCTGCATGCCTTTCCGGGTTGGCATTCCCGGATGATCACCTGCACATGCTGATTTGATCGGTGCTGTCTCCCCTATCATCCATATATATATATATATATATATATATATATATATATATATATATGTGGTGTCCCAGCACCGTATTGTATCCGTTGCCTTGTGGTAAGATCCCCAAAGTCAGAGTCCCTAGGTGTAGGTGGGGTCCTCATCCTTAGTTAGCCCCTTGTCACCCCTTTTGTAATTAAAATTATTTAGATTTAATGTGTATATATTTATATAGTAAGTGTACTTACCTGTTTATAGCATAACAGGACCTGCGGGTCATGTGATCGGGTGAAACTCTATGGTTTATGGTTCAAGGACCTTTGGGAGGAAGTCAGGTGGTTACCCATCTGGCTATGTAACGATGAGTGACAGCTGACTTGGACCAATCCAAATCGGCCCTGCCCCTGCCCATATAAGGGAGCGGCGGCCATTACTCACTCTCTTTCCTCGTGGGCTGTTGACGGAGGAGGATCTGCGCTGCTGTCATCAGTGAGTTAGGCCCGAGCCTTGTGGCGACGGCTGATGATTACTAAACTGTGAGTGTATCAATCCCTAAGCACTCTGCAAGATCACCGGACCTTATCTAACCCCTAAATCCGGATGGATCTCCACAAATAACCCTAAATTCAGAGACTTATAGCAAAAGTCAAGGTCCGCAACAACTGTCAGTCACTGAAGTGTATGGAGACTGTATTAATGAGGCTGTTACTGTTCATTGGATGTACCGCAAGTCTTTAAGTAAAGTTTATCCAAGTTCAAGTCCAACTACCTTGTGGACCTTCAGTCATTTTATGCATGCACCTATCGTTACTGGGAAGGGCAGCGATAGGCCGGAGAATTACCTCAGCATACTAGCCCTCAGCCTGGCGTCACGAATTATAGGGTTAACCTTAACCCTTGATATACTAAAGCAAAACCCTGACTACACTACCCCTACCCCAGAGGCCTACCACAAAGCCTTTTTGGCTTCGCACAAACAGGATTCGGGTGTGTGCCTACTACAGTCGCCACTAGTGAAAGTGTACTCCCCCCCAGAAAACAAACTTTATTCATGTGCTGTAAACCGTGTTGCTGTGTACCGGAGCGGTGCATGTGGTGCACCATACAAGGGGGCCACGAGAAAAGTAAGAGGGGAGGCAAAAATTCATCTACAACTAAGATGTGTAAACTGCCCGATGAGTTCATGCTGCAATCCTCTGGTCCGGTCGGCACAGGCGGAGCCAAACTGCTGCCGGAAAAGCACGCGAAGAAAGCCCGAGCTGCGCCGCGCCCCTCCCCTGGGCATGGCTGCCAAGTTGCTGTGTCACAGCCGAAAGGGAACTTGGAGATGCAGGAGTCGTCTCTGGAGGGACCGGAAGTCGGGCTGCACCGATAACGTCCTTCCTGCCGGACGCCATTTTGGGGAAGCCCACTATAAAAGACGCCACGCACAGCGACCTCATCAGTCGGCACAGAGAGCCGGAGAGTACAGGCATGGCGGAGAGTAGCATTCCACGTGGTGAAGTTTGCAAAATGGCGCCGGAAAAGCGGAAAGTTGTGGCAGTCGCAGCCCGACTTTTCCAAGAACTTGCTGACCGTCTGCAGCGGTTGTCATTAGACAAAGAGGGGGCCTGCATAATGATGACGACGATTGGCCAGAGACACCTCCAGCGGAGAGCGCAGGGACACCTGGAGGTGCATCGCCGGTGAGACTGTCCCCTCACCACAGAACTTGGGGCTTGTGGGCCGAGATCCCATCGGAGGAGTCTGCAGTGAGTACCCCGCCAGAGGCAGCCTATTCTTCCTCCTCCAGCCCTGAGGTCATACCTCGATCAAGGATCAAGCTTGTCAAGTGCACGACCGTGCTCACCAAAATTTCCGCAATGGGTGTTCGGAGATGAGCCGGAGCTGATCGAGTACATGCACAGAGTACTTCAACCATTACCTGGGAAGCCAATCCCACCAATCCCAACTGCAGAAAAAGAAAGGGCCCGTCAAGAAGCCGAGCTGGCCGAATTGATGGAAAAGCTAAAGGCCCGACACAAAGAACTCTATGCCCCCAAGCACGTGCATTTGCCCCTTGAAGAGAAAGTACGGTGGCAAGAAAACAAAAGAAATGGAGGCATTGTACATTCGTAAATGGGATCACCCCTGAGAAGGGGAGGAGTCTTTAGAAAGAAGAAGAGCAACTGTGGCCAAGTTCAACAAGCTCAGAGGTTATGGGACACTCCTTGACTGCCACACTGGGCAGACCATCCTCGTAAACCGGCGAGCAGTGCAAAGGCCATATCTCCATAAGAAGTTCTACACCTTGGAGGTGGGTGAAATTGTAGAGTACACCCCCGTCCAGAGCCTTCGTGGAAAATGGGCTGCAGCGGTCACCAGACCAACAGCCCCAACACAGCTTCCCTTCAAATATTTTCCGTCAACTGATTGGGAGTCCGATCCCTTCAACTTGAGGCCAAAAAGGTCTGTTCCTAAAGCCTCCACCAGTGTACCCAAGGAGGAGGAGCCTCAACAGCCAAGATCATCATCTTCTATGTACAGCAAAGAGTCAAGTTCATCATCTTCTATGTACAGCAAAGAGTCAAGTTCTTCATCTTGTTCAGGAAAGTAAGTTCAGGAAAGTCCTGCTCAAGTTCAGGAAAGTAAGCCCAGATTGCGGGCACCAAAGACCGTACCTAGACCCTCTCGGAGCAATGAGGGTTTGTGTGTTCCAGAGGTACCAACGCACGTACCTAGGCCTCTCGGCGCAATGAGAGTTTGCCTCCTGCACAGGTACCAACGTATGTACCAAGGCCCTCTTCTAACATGGAGAGTTTGCCTGCTTCCAGGGTACCAACGAAAGAGTCATGGGTCCATCCTAGTTTGGAGATGGTACTCAAGCCCTATTGCCCCACTTTGATCGTGGCTAGAAAGCCTGTGTCCCCTTCTAACGCTGCCATCCACCACTCCATCCTCAACAATGTGGTGTGGCAAAGCTATGTCAATTCCATACCTGCCCCTGATGTTGGGAGGTACACAGGAACCAGGAGAGGCACAAAAGGGTAAAGAAGAATATTCTCTGAAGAGACTCTAAAGTAATGTCAGATTGTTTCTTGTGCTAACCACTTTTATTTTGCAGCAACCAAGTTCAAGAATTGTGCCTAGCAGGACTGTGCTAAGATTGTTCCAGTTCAAAGTTCAGCAACGTAACCACTAAGCTTGTGCCTGACTATTAAGTCAAGAGACTCCTAGCCAGTAGGAGATTCATTAAGGACTGTACCCGGCTGAGTTGTGGTTAAGGCCGTGTTTACCTTTCCCTTCCATGAACTCTTAGTGTAGGTGGACTGCTGATCCTTACACGCCACTTTGTATATTTCCCTCTAATTGGACTCCTAGTGTAGGTGGACTGCTGATCCTTACACGTCTGTTTTATGTGTACACCAGCAGCTTCATAAGAACTCTTATGCTAAATGTTGCATTTATCAGGTGAGTGCGCCTGAACCATGTTGGAGTGTTGATGATTGTGTAAATTTCATAATGGATATGTATATGGTTTTTGTACACAGGAAGGTATCCTCGTGTCTGTGTACATAAAAAATAGGTAAGGGTTGTACATAGAAAGATAGTCTAATGTCTATGTACATAAAAAGTCAGAGCTGTACACGAAAAATGTCGGTGTGTTGCACGTGTATACTCAACACTAAAAACGTAAATGATCCCTGTACATACAAATGCATAGAATGCTAAAGCTGTTTAGTAGTTGCTAAATAGGTGACACCCCGGCTCCTCCGAGGGTAATATTATTGCTGTCGCCCATCGCTAGCACCTGTCTCAACTAAAATAATAGGGAAGATTGCCCTTAAAATAGTACTTGCACACATAGTACCTTAACTTACTCACTTAAATGTACTACTTCAAGTTTCTCTAGTACATACATCAAAGTAAATATCTCACTTAAGAAAACACTTTAGGGATTGTTGACCATTGAAATTCAATTCCTGCCACTGTTAGGTACACTTCTTCTCTTTCTTTGCGTGTGTGAGATGCTCTACCTGGCCAGTAGGTGCTCTTGCGAGCTAACAAATGAAACATGTAATGCTTAAAGTAACCTAGGTAGGTTATGTGAAGTGCTCTAGGGGTAAGTAGCGTGTAGCCAATGGACCCTAGCAGCCAATCTTACTGTGACCTAGCTTCCGGCTAGCCAGTATACCTTATGTGTACTAACAGGAAACTCATTGTTGCCGAATAAAATGTGTGAGATAATAAAATTGTTTAGTCAGCTTGAAACTAAAGGTATAAAGAGCTGTGCTAATGTTTAGTTAGCCTCATAAAGATGTGTGGAGAGCTAATAAAATGCCTCAGGAGCTAGAAACTAAATGTTAGATAGCTGCCTAATTGTCTAGTAAGCTTTAAAATGTATAGTAAGCTTAATACAATGTCTTAGAAGCTAGAAACTAAAGGTCTAGATAGCTTCATAATTATTTAGATAGCTTCATAATTGCTTAGTTAACTTCATAAATGTCTTAGAAGCCTTCTAAGATGTATAGTAGGATTACTAGTCTACAAAATGTTTAAAATGCCTAGACAATGTCTAGTAGGTTTAAAAGTATCTAATGTGTATAAAAGTTTGTCAGGATATAGATTCTATCTAGTTAGAGATCCTGCTTAAGTCTGTCCTAGCTCCTCTGCCTTAAGGGACAGGCGTCGGGGTCAACTTATTTTAAGTAAGGGGGTTTGTGGTGTCCCGGCACCGTATTGCCTTGTGGTGAGGTCCCCAAAGTCAGAGTCCCTAGGTGTAGGTGGGGTCCTCATCCTTAGTTAGCCCCTTGTCACCCCTTTTGTAATTAAAACGATTTAGATTTAATGTGTATATATCTATATAGTAAGTGTACTTACCTATTTACAGTGTAACAGGACCTGCGGGTCATGTGATCGGGTGAAACTCTATGGTTTATGATTCAAGGACCTTTGGGAGGAAGTCAGGTGGTTACCCATCAGGCTATGTAATGGTGAGTGACAGCTGACTTGGACCAATCCAAATCGGCCCTGCCCATATAAGGGAGTGCCGGCCATTACTTACTCTCTTTCCTCGTGGGCTGTTGACGGAGGACGATCTGTGCTGCTGTCATCAGTGAGTTAGGCCCGAGCTTTGCGACGACGGCTGATGATTACTAAACTGTGAATGTATCAATCCATAAGCACTCTGCAAGATCACCGGACCCTATCTAACGCTTAAATCCGGACGGATCTTCGCAAATAACCCTAAATTCAGAGACTTATAGCAAAAGTCAAGGTCCGCAACAACTGTCAGTCACTGAAGTGTATGGAGACTGTATTAATGAGACTGTTACTGTTCATTGGATGTACCCCAAGTCTTTAAGTAAAGTTTATCCAAGTTCAAGTTCAACTACTTTGTGGACCTTCAGTCATTTTATGCATGCACCCATCGTTACTGGGAAGGGCGGCAATAGGCCGGAGAATTACCTCAGCATACTAGCCCTCAGCCTGGCGTCACAAACTATAGGGTTTACCCTAACCCCTGATATACTGAAGCAAAACCCTGACTACACTACCCCTACCCCAGAGGCCTACCACTCACATATATATATATATATATATATATATATATATATATTTTTTTTTTTCTTTTCTTTTCTTCATATCTATATATATATATATATATATATATATATATATATATATGTATATATATATATATATATATACACACACCAACGCCTGTGTGTGTATGTTATCTTCCAGAATAACTTCTGTGGCTGCAGATATTTTGATGAAACTCGGTACACATGTTAGTTACGGTACATGTCAACTAAAAATGTAGCAAAGTTAAATCAACCCTAACCCCCCCCCCCCCTATATGCGAGGGTGTTTTTTTCCCCGAAGTCTATGGGACTTTCGGTACATCTCCTGATCCTGTTACTCCTAGGCTGCAGAGATTGGCAAGTACTTTTAAACATACTGCTGACTGCAGATAATGCTTAGTGGGATATGAGGTCAGGAAACGAGAATGGGATATGAGGTCAGGAAACGAGAACGGGATATGAGGAAGGGATGTGAGGTCAGGATGTGAGGTCAGGATGTGAGGTCGGGATATTAGGACAAGCGTCAATGTTGCTTTTCAAGGTTTAGGTAGGAAGAGTGAGTGTCGAGTACTCTGCTAGTCAAGAATAAATTAAGGACTGTCATTCATCTCTGCAGGTATGTAATTACAAATATCTACAGCTAAAACCAACATAAGGTGAATAAATATTTTAAAAAAAATTAAACAATGAAAAAATAAAACTACATGCATACACTTTTTTTTATTTCCATACTTACCAATATATTAATGGTGACAATGGCTACACTGCTTTTCTGTTGTAGGGGGTCTGCTTCTACATCATTGTTGAGGTCAGTTGCCTGTATTGTTATTGAATATTTATTTTTCTTCTCAAAATCCAGTGTTTCTCGGACCTTGATAATACCTAGCACATTAGATGACATTTATTATTCTTTTACCTAGGAGTAATAAAAACTATTATTCTGTACATACTGCCATGCTAGTCCTCCCTGCTTGACCTTGTTTACCATGCCAAAGTGATTATATGCCTGTATACCTGTATCAGTACTGCAGTCATTCCCTGGCCTCAGCTGTGAGGCCAACCATTAGCTGCAATGGTGACATGGGTATAAAGGCATGTCATTGCTGGAGCTAAGAAAACAAAGTGGAGGGAACCACAACCTGCTGCGGTGTGGGGAGAAAAAAGGACACTTTCTCCAGTGCTTGCTGGAAGTAACTCTGTAATGATGATCTCAGACTCCAAAGAGGTGGAAGTAATATGCGTTTTATCCATGCAAAAAGGGATGACAACACGTTTCAAGGGGACAGCACCCCTCTTCCTCAGGTCATGGGGGGACACTTAACATAGCTTCCTTTTATACATCCAAACTGTGATGAAAAAGCCTGAGAAGACTGCAGGTGCTGGGGGGCAAGACCAGGTGACGTCACTGCTGATCCACATGGAGGCTCACAGAAATGTAAAAAAACTTGTGCACATGTTGTTAAACAGTTCAGTTCTAACAGAAACATAAAAAATACTCTGGGTTGTAGTTGTGGTTAGAAATCATTGTGGTTGCAATACATGGGGTTTCATTTTGATGGCTTGTGGACAATGTGTAGCCGGAGTGCAGCCTGCCTCGCTTTGTAGCTGCTCTCCGGCTATGCCTGTCAGCAGTGGTTTGCTGTGCTCCATGACCGTAGGCAGTGGAAGGTAACTGTTGTGGGCAAGGTGCTGCGGTGCAGCTAGTGGATTTGTGAGTAAAAGTGTTGCAGCATGGCAGGTGGCTATGCTTTCACATGTGGGAGACCCGTGTGCAGCTGCCCAGAATGCTGCGGGAAGTGCATTAGGCGGGAGCTGGGTAGATTGCGGTGATGGTATGGGGACCGGTGGCATCATGTTGGATGGCAGGGTGCAGGACCTATTTGTGAATAGGCTGGCGGTAGCGCTGGTGGTAGGGGGACATGGATGTGGGCGGCGGGGAGTAGGATTCATTTTGCTGTGGGGGGGGGAGGGATGGTTGTAGGGTACAGGACAACTGGTTGGGCGCTGTCTGTCACACACCCATCAACCAACCCTGGTTCCTTTACCCCGCATTTGCATACATACATCTTGCCCAGCCCATAGCCCTCCTTAGCTGCCCAAGACACCGCTCCACACAATTGCTCACCTCCTCCATTAGTCCCTTCCTCCCCCCCCATACCATAGGTGGCCCCACTTGCAGCTCCATAGACAGCGCCCAACCGGTTTTCCTGTAACCTCCGACCATCCCTCCCCTCCCCACACACAGCAAAATTAATCCTACTCCCCAAGGCCCACATCCATGTCCCCCCTACCACCAGCGCCACCGCCAGCCTATTCACAAATAGGTCCTGCCCCCTGCCATCCAACATGATGGCACCGCTCCCCATACCATCACCGAAATCTACCCAGCTCCCCGGCTGCTGCGCTTCCCGCAGCATTCTAGGCAGCTGCGCAAGGGTCTGCCACATGTCATAGTGCAGCCACCCGCCGCACTGCAACACTCGCCAATACATTCATACTCACGAATCCACTAGCTGCACCGCAGCACCTTGCCCACGACAGCTACCTTCCACTGCCTACGGTCACGGAGCACAGCAAACCACTGCTGACAGGCATCACCGGAGCGCACCTGCAAAGCGAGGCAGGCTGCGCTCCGGCTACACATTGTCCACAAGCCATCAAAATGAAACCCCATATATTGCAACCACAATGTTTTCTAACCACAACTACAACCCAGAGTATTTTTTTATGTTTCTGTTAGAAATGAACTGTTTAACAACACGTGCACAAGTTTGTTTACATTTCTGTGAGCCTCCACGTGGAGCAGCAGTCACGTCACCTGGTCCTGCCTCCATTCCCTGCAGTCTTCGCAGGCTTTTTCATCACAGTTGGCATGTATAAAAGGAAGTTATGTCAAGTGTCCCCCCCATGACCTGCGGAAGAGGGGTGCTGTCCCCTCGAAACACGTTGTCATCCCGTTTTTACATGAATAAAACGCATATTACTTCCACCCCTTTGAAGTCTGAGATCATCATTACAGAGTTACTTCCAGCAAGCGCCGGAGAAAGCATCCCTTTTTTCTCCCCGCACGGCCGCAAGTTTTGGTTCCCTCCAGTTCTACGACCGCTCCAGGATTCTAGGCTACTGCTGTTACCCACGCCTGCCCCCAAGGAGATTTTTGGTGTTGTGTCCGGAGCGCAACACAACAAGGTGAGCAGTTCACTTACACACTCACACACTCTTGTTAACACAAGATAAAGGCACAGGTATATGTCCCCCCCCCCCCCCTTTTTTTTCTCTATATCAAGTTTTTAAGAAAATAAAGTGGGGGATTAAGCTGGTTTGCTAATTCATTACAATCCCAAGCTCAGGCCACATTTTTTTATAACTTGGAAAACCCATTCAAATGTTTTTTGCTGGGATGAACAAGACAAAAACCAGCTCTTAAAGTGACTCAAAAGTGGAAGAATAAGCTGTAGCAAACAGAATTATATTATTCTCAAAAATGATTACGTCTTGTTGAGAATATAATATATAAAAGTTAAGTGAATAATAATAATTAACTTATATGGATTAAACATATCACAGCAAATTTATAGGACTGGACTTGGATCAATGTTTTTAAAGGGCATCTGTGTGCCCTTAACTGTGGGTTGCTTTTTCTAAATTATTACTATACTTATATCCCTGAGGAATCCAGAAATGTGAAGGAAATGCATTGGGTGGTGTAATTTGTAAGGATTTCTCGGGTGAGACCAAGGGGCAAGGGCTATCTTTTTAGGGCAAGTGCCCCGATGGTCCCTGAGGAAGCAAGAATAGGATCACATTATAATATCAGCAGGGAATATTAGGGCATTTTGTTATCATACCTTGATATTCTTTTGCAGTATTACTTCCCCATCTCAATTTCACTTGCCTAGACCAGTGGTTCTTAACCTGGGGTACAAGTACTCCTAGAGGTACTTAGCAGTTCTTCAGGGGGTACTTGAAAAAAATCAGTAATGGCAGCCACAGCCACTGGTTACTGGTCTGGACCACTTTGAAATAAATGGTAGGCTGACATCACTTCACTGAGGACCGGAGCAGAAGGACAGCAAAGGGGAAGCACAGGCACAAGGCTGCTGTGGTCAGTAACTACCATCATCATCTTTGTTGCTCCCCTGCCCCTGCAGACCGGGGACCTACTGCTATGAGCCATAGCAATAGGTTCCCAAACCAGAGGAGCAGTTGAGCACCAAAGCGGTACAGTATGGTGGCCCACAACTATATATGGGGGCAGTTTTGGGGCCTACAGCTATATTTTGGGGCACAGAGGGGACCTAACAACTTTATGGGGATGAAAAGCAGGTACTATTACTGTGTGTGACAATAAACAAGTTTTTTTTTAAATAGGTGGGTATTGTACTGCAGAAAGGAGCCTAAAATGTTTTTGGCTGGTTCTGTACAGAAGTCTTGTATGGGAGAAGATAGTGAAGAAAAGAAAAGTAAACAACTCCCGTTAGAGAAGATGTGACCTGTAAATCGGGGGACTGGGGAGATAGGGAGAGGAACAGGGGGCCTGTTATAGAGGAAAGTAAAGCATATGAGTTATACTATGAGCATCACAAAATGTCTCTAATATGGGGGTAACATTTTTTGGGAATGGGCTGTCAAGGGGTGATCAGGCAAAAAAGGCTGAGAACCACTGGTTTAGACTGTGGAATGGTACTACACAGAAGATGTGGACCCAACTTCTGAAGTTCTTTTCTCATGACAATACAGTATACTGCTTTTTGTACCATTCTTATTGGTGTTAATACTGCTCCTGGGGATAGTCATCATTAGAGATGAGCAAAATAAAAAATAAAATGTTATTCAGCCAATTAGCTG
The DNA here is from genome assembly GCF_029499605.1 of Hyla sarda. Classification (NCBI taxonomy): domain Eukaryota; kingdom Metazoa; phylum Chordata; class Amphibia; order Anura; family Hylidae; genus Hyla; species Hyla sarda. Next base: position 212,097,171 of record NC_079192.1, on the reverse strand, counting down.
AATTTTCCGAAAAAAATGTGGTTCGGTCCGAATTTATTTGCATCAAATCTGTATTAAAAGTGGCTATTTATGGCATACAGAGAGCCTAAATAGGGGTGCAGAACACTTTGCCTTGCTGTAACACGCAAAGGGTGTGTGCTGGGTTAGTGAAATAATACTGTTATTCAGTAAGACATGCAGATTAGAGGCTTCACTATTAGAATCACTGTTGCAGAGCGGCACAATGACATAGCCTGGAGGGGGCATCAGTATGAGGAGACCATATAGTGGCTGAATAACGCAACCTGGAGTTGGCGACAGCATGAGGAGACCATTTAGTTGCTGAATGACACAGCATGGAGGTGACAGCAGCATGAGGAGACCATATAGTGGCTGAATGACACAGCATGGAGTTGGCGGCAGAATGAGGAGACCATAAAGGGGCTGAATGACACAGCCTGGAGGTAGCGGACGTATGAGGAGACCATATAGTTGCAGAATGAGACAGCCTGGAGGTGGCTGGAGACTTTAACAAAATAGTACACCACTTAGATGTACATATGTGGTATGAAATTATGAGGGGAGGACAATGCACTCCAGTACGACTAAAAACAGTATTTGTCTACAACACCAGCAGGTGTGTACTTTTGGCTGGCGTTTCACAGTATCTAGGTCCTTAAGACTTTAGGAGGTGGTAACAGCCTGACCAGACCAGAGGGCCTCACAATTGAAAAGATTAAAGAAATGTTTTAACATTTAAATTGACGATTTCAAATATATGAACCTAAAAAGTTTTATTTAACGTGCCAGCAGCATGAGGAGACCACATGGCGGTACAGTGACACAGCCTGGAGGTGGCGGAAGCATGAGGAGACCATATAGTGGCTGAATGACACAGCCTGTAGTTGGCAGCAGCATGAGGAGACCATATAGTGGCTGAATGACACAGCCTGGAGTTGGTGGCAGCAAGAGCAGACCATGTAGTGGCTGAATGACACAGCATGGAGTTGGCGGCAGAATGAGGAGACCATATAGTGGCTGAATGACACAGCCTGGAGTTGGTGGCAGCATGAGGAGACCATATAGTTGCAGAATGAGACAGACTGGAGGTGACTGGAGACTTTAACAAAATAGTACACCACTTAGATATACATATGTGGTATGCAATTATGAGGGGAGGACAATTCGCTCCAGTACGCCTAAAAATAGTATTTCTTCTCAACACGAGAAGGTGTGTACTTTTGGCTGGCGCTTCACAGTATCTAGGTCCTTAAGACTTTAACAGGAACAAAATGGTACACCACCTAGATGCTTGAGGTGAATCGCTGCTGTAAAAAAGCTTTTCTGTGCAACTCACACTGCTCTCTGTCCCTTTCTCTCTGCAATAGTACGGTGATGTGTCTGGGAGGTTAATCGCTTTTGCAAAAGTGCTTTTCTGTGCAACACACACTGCTGTCTGTCCCTCTCTGTAATAGAACGCTGATGTGACTGGCCGCAAGATGGCTGTTAATTATAAAGAGCTGTGACATCACGGGGTGGCTGGCTGTGGATAGGCTGCATGCTGCCTATGATTCAGGGTCCTCCCCCCTACCCGCCTTGCCCTCCCGCCTACCCAGGATTCCTTGCCCCATGTCCTCACATGTGGATCCGCCATTTTAGATGCCCGGCCCCTGAAACCTGGACCACACTAAATGAAGTTTAATGAAGCGATTTGCATGATTGAATCGCAGTGATATTCGCATTTGTTACTAATCACATTTTTCGTAACAAATTTGTAACGAATTCAAATTCGGCAGATTAGGTTCGCTCATCCCTAGTCATCATAGTTGATTTTCCTTATACAGCAAGAATACAGTTGATATATTAGAGATCAACTGATTCAATTGGTTTTCTGGTCCTTGTGGACTAATCATTATGGCCCAGATTTATCAAACTGTGTGAGAGAAAAAGTGGAGAGATTTTCCCTCAGCAACCAATCACAGCTCAGCTAACGAGCTCTGGTAAAGTGAAAGCTGAGCTGTGATTGGTTGCTGTGGGAAAATCACTCCACTTTTCTCTCACACAGATTGATAAATCTGGGCCTTTGTGTTCTGGGGTTCATATATTTTCTAATAAAAATCTTATTTAGCAAGTGTGTACCCCCTGTGAACCTGAAGTTAAAAAAGTTAAACTTTAAATCAGAGAAATGTCATTAAAGATCGTTTGTTGTAAGATAATATTGATTTAAATAAAGTACACCACCTGTGTCTGGCTCTATGTAGAACTTTGGTGGATTTCCATAATCACCACCAGCAAAAGTAAACTTGATGTTATCAAATGGCCAGTCAATGTCTGCGAATTTGGTTATTCCAACCAGCGAGTCCACTGGACTGTTTTCAAGCACTTCAAACACATTAGGTGATGGGTTTGGATCAAATTCATTCACACGGGTAACTCTTATAATTGCAGTGACTGTACCTAGGAAAATTGAGACAATGTTATAAGTATATTTCAGACATATTTAAATTAGTAACATATTTTTTTATATAAATAGTTCTGTGTATACTGTATAATGTTTTTTATATTTACTCTTGCTAGTAAAATGTAAAATGACAGTGCCTTACTTGTTAGAGAAGGTGTCCCAGAGTCTGAAACATCAATAAGTAGTATATGCCTAAACTGCATAGCAGCAAATTCCAGGTCATCATAATCTAAAGCTGTTGGCCCAGCCTGTTTAAAAAATTTAATAAAATAGAAAATAATGTATTACAAAAATATTGGCTCTGATTTATCAAAAATTGGAGTGATTTTCCCAAGCAACCAATCACAGCTCATGTTTTATACTTCAAAGTATATAGGCCCAGATTTATCAAACTGAATGAGAGAAAAAGTGGAGAGATTTTCCCATAGCAACAGCTCAGCTTTCATTTTACCAGAGCTCGTTAGCTGAGCTGTGATTGGTTGCTGTGGAAAAATCCCTCCATTTTTTCTCTCACACAGTTTGATAATTCTGGGCCAATAGTAGTGAAATAAATGGTAGTAAACTTTTAGGAAAAGTGAATAGTGATGCAGAACATAATAGGGACATAGTAATAACAGATTATTAAAGTATAATAAGATGTGCCACATAAAAAAACTATATAAATAAAAGTAATGTGAATCTTTTACCCAACAATTTGTTGTGGAGACCACATATGAGTGTTGTTGATAATGTGGCCAATGAACATACTTGTCATGTAACCTTCAAAGATCAGCTAATATGTCACAGAAGCATGTTTGAAGGGGTACTCCACTGTGTGCGTGCTGCGGGGGACAGCTACGCCCCTTGTGCTGTCAGGCCATGCCCCTCAATGCAAGTCAGTGGGAGGGGCCAGTGTAGTACCCCTTTAAGGCCAAAATCAAAAAGACTTCAACAGAAACAGATGCAAAAAGTGTTTGTGTTAACCTAATTCTAGGAGAAAAAAAAAATAAAATAAAAATATATATATATATATATATATATATATATATATATATATATATATACTAGCTGAGTACCCGACATTGCCTGGTTTTTCCTTCCTACTCTTTATTGTGGAGGAAAATCAACAAAGGAGGAAGCTTTTGACTTCATATCCCATCCTTATATCCCGTCCTCATATCCCAACTTCATATCCTGTCCTCATATCCTGACCTTATATCCCGTCCTCATATCTCGACCTCATATCTCAACCTCCTATCCTGTCCTCCTATCCCGTACTCCTATTTCAACTTCCTATCCCGTCCTCCTATACCGACCACCTATCCCGACCTCCTATCTCGACCTCATATCCAGTCCTCCTATCTCGACCTCCTATCCCATCCTCATATTCCTTCCTCATATCCCGTCCTCATATCCCGTCCTCATATCCCGTCCTCATATCCCGGCCTTATGTCCTATCCTCATATCCTGTCCTCTACATACATTTCCTGTAGATTTGCATGAGACTTTAAACAAAAACCCGACCCTCATAAATGGGGGTGGTTGAGGTTTAAATTAACTATTATATATTTTAAGTGGATAAATAAGTAACACGTGACCAAGTATTATCGAAATATCTCCAGCCATTTGGAAGTTATGCAGTAACATATATTTCCCATTGACTTACATGGGACTTTAAACAAAAACCCCAACCCTGGCAAATGGTGGTGAGTAGGGCTGCTTTCACACTATGAGCATTCATCCATTATTAAACATCCGTTTTCTGTGTGAAAACAGATGTATAATAACGGATGAAATAACGGGTGCTAACAGATGAATAAAAATTCATCCGTTAAGACCCGTTATAACATCCTTCATGTATGGTCCTAACACCTCTGCCTACAAACTACCACAGCCAGGACTACTACTACTCCCATCATGGAACAGATTTATTTCCATGATGGGAGTAGTAATTCCCTGGCTGCAGGAGTCAGCAGACAGCTAGGGACGCTACATTAGTGTTTGTACTACTACCCCCATGATGGAACAGAGTCTGTTCCATGATGGGGGTTGTAGTACAGGGGCTGAGGGATTGATGGTTTCACTTCTGAGACCCGATGCAATCAGAAGTTATTAAGCAGGGGAGTGGGCGGCAAGCTCCGCAACCCTTAGATGTATGGTGTGTTTTAACTTTCATTTTTAAATCCCCCGGGGGAGCCCTGAATGGCCGGTACTGAGGAGCCAATCAGGGCTCTCAGAGGGAGTTTTAAAAATGAACATTGTGAGTAGCAGGGGACCATATGTATATGAAAAGTGCTGTGGGGGCAAGATTTATAGCGCTGCAGGGGGGGCAGACATATAGCCTATATATCCAGCCCCCCAGCGCATTTATAACATGCCCCCTGCCGGTGCATTAATAAATATTCAGCCCTCACCGGCGCATTAATAAATGTATACCCCCCCACCGGCACATTAATAAATATATACCCCTCGCCGGCACATTAATAAATGTATACCCCCCTCCTGGCGCATTAATAAATATATACCCCGCGCCAGCACATTAAGAAATATATACCCCCTGCTGGCACATTAATAAATATATACCCCCCGCAGCGCATGTATAATGTGCCCTCGCAGCGCATCCATCTATATACATATGTCACCGCTGCGCTATGAATGAAAAGCATTCTAGCAGCAGCATCGGCGGCCCGATGCTGCTGATAAAAATACTTTTCATTCATAGAGCAGCGCCGGCATATGTATATAGAAGTGCTGTGGGGGGCAGATAACGCTATATGTCTGCACCCCTCAGCGCTTCTATATACATATATCCCTGCAGCGCTATGAATGAAAAGCATTTCTTTTAGCAGCGCATAATATTTCTCCCTTCTCAACTAACGGCCGTTATTCACGACGGCTATAACGGTTCATAACAATGAATAATAAAAAAAAAATCCCATAGACTTGAATGGGGTTGTTTAACGCCGTTTAACATGAATTTAACATACATTTGTAACGGATTAATTTTTATAATGTGAAAGCAGCCTAAGGGTTAAATTACCTATGCTATGTTTGTTGTTGACATATAAGTAACATGTGTGCCAAGTTTCATGTTAATATCTTTAGCTGTTTGGATGTGATGCTGGAACATACACACATACACACACACACATACACACATTGGGGTTTATTTACTAACGTGATCCCAACTCTATTTTGTCGGCTTTTGCGCCCAAATTGTGTTGCACATCCCTTGGGACACAATTTGCGACCAAAAAAAACAAAACCTTCCATTTTACAAGAAAAACCTGAAAAGGGGCGCGGTCATGGGATAAAGAGGTCATGGTCCCGACAAACAGTTTTGAAAAATCCCAACATATTTACTAAGGTTTCCACAGAAAATGTGGTGGATTTGAGCTGAGCAAAACGTAAGGAAAAGTGCAAAATGTACGGAAACCTTAGTAAATACCTTGGGAAAATACCAGTAGGAAATCAAAACCCACAAAGAAAACTACACTCCACTCTTAGTAAATAAACCCCATTGAGATATATATATAGATATATAGATAGATAGATATAGTTATATAGATAAATAAAAAAGATAGAGGAGCAGCGCAACTAGTCAAAAGTCCAAAAGTAGAAAGGTGCACGCTGAAAAAAGTTCAGCAGCACACGAAGTGGTGAAAAAATCAGTGGTTGTTTTATTTACATCACCAGAAAAAACAAAAGCAACGTTTCCGCGGCCTCCCCCCGCCGTTCGCAAGCTCAAGTGTTTGACCAAAGGTGCAACATTATATGTGATTTACACAATTGGATAATGACATAATTGTTTGACAATGAAATGACATCATAAATAAACAAAAATAATGTGCATAAAAACTAAACATTCTCAGTTGCAGTGATCGTTATCTTGTCCTGCTGTGCGTTTTCAATGTAGTGAATCTCTGTTAATATTCCGTGCTGGGTGATCGGTGCTCATAAGTGTTCATAGATCATAAGCTTGACAGTATTCATAAATACAGAAAGATGCACTTATCCAACAGAACCGCTCTGCCTCATGTATCTCTATGCAGGGTTTGTGTTGTTCCTTAGTGCGCAGTTGCAATAGACTACACCAATCGCGTGTAAGTCTAGCTGGCTCTAGCAGGCCAATAGGAGTTTGCACTTTCCGGAACGAGATGTGCATGCGCACAAAGGAAGCCATGAAACTAGCGCCATCTGTATTGTGGGCAAATTTGCCAGAACGTCATATAGTAGTAATTTTTATCAGTGGTCCTGTGCTCCATTTGCAGGGATATAGCAGACAGAGCTGGCTTGGCTCAAGGAGATATTCACAGCATCCCCTCCACCCCCCAAATGTGTAGGGGATCGCATCGGTAGACCAATAGTCTCGGGTAGACAGTCAATCACATCTAACTTATCCATCTTTTTAGACAAACTCTTACGTAACTTCGCCACTAGTGCCAAGTCCAACATCAAGGACACCTCGGATTTTTTTAACAAAAATCCGAGAATTGCACATTCCGGGACATGCCATCCTCTCAACACTTGATGTAGCAAGCCTCTATACATCAATTAACTACGAGAGGGGAATTTTTGCTATCGAGACTGCTGTATCAAAAAAATTGATTTTGTCATCTCACTGCTCAGGATAGTCCTAGAGTGTTTCTTTTCAATGACGCATACTACATGCAAACATGTCCCCTACGTATGCGAACATTTTCATGGCATACTTGGAAGAGGAGCTCGTCTATGTATCGCCCCACTTCGGCCAAGTGCTGAAGTGGTGGCGGTACATTGACGATATCTTCCTCCTATGGACTGGTCCGGAGTCTGAACTTCTGGAATTCTATCAATAACATTGAACCTGACATACAGTTCACTTTAACACACTCAAGCACTTCCGTTAATTTTCTGGATGTTACAGCAACCAAACAGGGCAGCCAATTGAGCACTGACTTATATTACAAACCAACTGATAGCAATACCCTACTTAAGTACGATAGTGGACACCCGAGAGCCCTAATAAGAGCACTCCCATATAGCCAAATGCTGAGGGCAGAGAGAATCACTGACAGTGACATCAAATTAGAACTTGCCCTAAACAAGATGACGGGGGACTTTGTGAACAGGAGGTATCCTGTAAGACTTGCTGAGGAATCCAAGACAAAGGTCAGGACCCTCAGACACCACAGACAGTCTGGACAGGACAACACAGATACCAGAATTACTATGACAAAAACCAAACACATACCTTTCATTACAACCTACAATGATCTATCACGAGATCACTAAAATAGTACTAAAACATTGGCACCTTGTACGAGATGTCCATACATAGGTTGAGGAATTCAGGTATCCTCCCTTAATGTCCTTCCGTAGAGCACAGAACTTAAAAGCCAAATTAGTTAAAACAGACATTTCTAACCAACCACGACCTCAGCAAAAATATCTCACTGTACAAACTAGGGGAAGTTTCCCTTGTCGCAATTGTATCAACTGTCAATACATGTCAAAAGGCTCAGTGTTCACACATCCTGTAACCGAAAAGACATATGACATCAAATTCTAATTAACCTGTAATTCAGATTATGTTGTGTACATACTTTGGTACCCCTGTATGAAACTCATGTTGGTGAGACAAGTTTGGATTTAAAAACCGCCTCAACCAACACCGTTACACGATTAGGAAGAAGAGACTTGACCTGCCTGTGGCCAAACATTTTACTGAAGCACACCATAAAGAAAAAGACCTGAGATTCATGATTTTGGACCACATACCACTCCCTAAACGTGGAGGGGATCGCATCACTTTCCTAAAAAAACACGGGAAATTATGTGGATCTTTAAGTTGAACTCCATGCGACCGAACGTTCTCAATGCAGAGTACAAGACTACATCTGGAATGAGCAAGAGATGATTTCTAGTACGTAACCTCTGACTGTAAAATGTTGCTTTTAGTATATTTAATTTGAGACCAAACTAATATTTGTCTTTTACTGTTTAATTACAGATAATCCTGAATCCATGTTGTATCAAACACCAGAACTGCCTAAATACCGTTTATGCACTGAATGACAAGCCATCTTATCATCTTTTTCTTAAAATTACGCACACCAGTGAGTCTAAATTGCTCCGAGGATGCAGAACTAGGGGAGGATCATGACAGGAGGTGATTGGCATAGCTGGAGCTGCGTTGTCTTTGATGTCCATAGCCCCAGCGATTCCCCACCCCGAACCAGTGGTGTTCATTCATCACTGGTATCGGAGTGAGCACCATTATCCTGCCGTGAATACCTCCTTGAGCCATGCCAGCTCTATCTGCTATATCCCTGCAAAGAGAGCACGGACCACTGATAAAAATTACTACTATATGACGTTCTGGCAAATTTGCCCACAATACAGATGGCGCTAGTTTCATGGCTTCCTTTGTGCGCATGCACATCTCGTTCCGGGAAGCGCAAACTCCTATTGGCCTGCTAGAGCCAGCTAGACTTACACGCGATTGGTGTAGTCTATTGCAACTGCGCACTAAGGAACAACACAAACCCCGCATAGAGATACATGAGGCAGAGCAGTTCTGTTGGGTAAGTGCATCTTTCTGTATTTATGAATACTGTCAAGCTTATGATCTATGAACACTTATGAGCACCGATCACCCAGCACGGAATATTAACAGAGATTCACTACATTGAAAACGCACAGCAGGACAAGATACCGATCAGTGCAACTGAGAATGTTTATTTTTTATGCACATTGTTTTTGTTTATATATGAAGTAATTTCACTGTCAAACAATTATGTAATTATCCAATTGTGTAAATCACATATAATGTTGCACCTTTGGTCAAACACTTGAGCTTGAGAATGGTGGCGTGAGGCCGCGGAAACGTTGATTCTGTTTTTTCTGGTGATGTAAATAAAACAACCACTGATTATTTCACCACTTTGTGTGCTGCTGAACTCTGATTTTTTTTATATAAAAAACCCAATCAAAGATGCAGGTGTAGTGGGTGTCAGGTAGACATGAAGTCCAGGTCACGGTCTGCTGTTTAGCCAATTACAAGTAAAGAGGTTCCGCAGCACTCCAGGGTAAATTCAAAGTGTTATATAATTTCAAAGTACACATATACATAGTCATTCTGTCTGTTTTTTTTTTTTTATCATTCGAGATCATTGGTAGAAAAATGTCACAGAACTCTGGGGTTAGCATAAAACAATGCACAAAACCTGATGTATAATTTTGTTCACTAAGTAATCTTTTGGTGCAATTTTTCCATATTTTTTTAGTTGTTTAAAACTGCATTTATTTTATTTCTCTTTCTTGTTGCTGTTTTTTTTTAATGTACTGTAACACTTTAAAGCGTACCTGTCAGATCCCGCAAAAAAAAAAGTATGTTACTCAGTTTCTAATCCTGACCATGTACACCTAATATTTATGCCTTTATCACCTATATTTATTGTAAAAATACCTCTTTTCCTCTTCAGTGTTAGAAATCCTAAATCCTTTCAGGGGAAGGGGGCGTGTCCCTCCCTTGTGGTGGTGGGAGGTGATTGGTGTATCTGCTTATGCAGCCTTGTCCATGAGTCATCTCTTGTCCATGACTTATGGACAAGGCTGATGCTGCTGCAGGACCAGTTAATGTCCCAGTAGGTATGGGGACCCCTAGTGGTGGGATTTTCAGGAGCCGTTTTCTTTATGAAATATTCAAAACATTTTTAACAACTATATTACAAGTGGTCTTTAATTTTCATCAGCAACAACATTTAAAAAGTTTTTTGATTTGACAGTGCCCATTTAAGGGTCTATTCACACGTAAAGTACCCTACACATATTTGATGCGCAGGATTTGATGTTGCTGATTTGAAGCTGTGTCCAGTCATTTAGGGGGACATTTATCAATGTTTGCTTATGTATTCCTTTTTTTTGTTATTTTTTTCTTACAATTTTTTTGCTTATGTGCGACTTATTTATCAACTTCTTTCAGCCTGTTGATAAATGTCTTTCACGTAAGCAATTTTTATTTTTTTGCTTTGGTAGTGGCTTTTTCTGAGCTGGAGTAAATTTAGTAGTTTTTTTCATGTAACGCGACTTTTTTGTGACTTTCGCACTTGATAAATCTCTGACCACTGCAAGTCAAAAATCACTTTTTGCTTTGGTAAGCAAGATTTTTATTTTTTGCTTAGGACACTGAACATGCAAAAAGTCGCAGGAAAAAGAGCGTCGGCACACGTGCGACTTTTTTGCGACAATTTTAAGCAAAAAAAAAAAAACTACTAAATGCTTTGATAAATGTACCCCTTAGTTTTTATTGAATTCTTCAGCATAACATCCAGAGATTAAAATCCTGTGCATCAAATATGCAGCATGTTGCATATTAAAAAAATACACTGCCCCAAAAGGCACAAAACATCAAAAAGCCAAAATACTTTGTATGCAGTCTTTTTAAACCTTTGCTGTAGACTCGAGAAACATTTAGAGAAACATGCTACATTTTTAACCCATAAAGTGTAGTTAAATACTGTACTGTGATTTTTCTGTTGTTTTCTGAAAGTCAAGACAAAACTATATGACATTCCATAATGATTATCACAATGTGTGAACAGAATCTTAGACATGTTACATATGGTAAATACAATATTCAACTTACAATAATTGTATTGCCTATAAGAGTAAATTTATCTGCTGAAAACTCATCAGGAAGATTTAGCTTATAATTGAGGACATTATTTGGTTCCTCTAAGTCTCTATCCACACATATGATTTGCAGCAATGGGCTGTTTATTGGAGTTGTTTCAGCAACTTGAATCCTAATGGAAAAAAAATGGCATAGTTTACTACATATGACTAACTGATGCAAAAACTGTGAAACATACACCAATGAGCCATAATATTTAAACGGTCTACCTGATATTCTGTAGATCCATAGGTTCCACCAAAACAGCTATGACCTATCAAATCATGAACTCTAAAGACCACTTACCTTCCCAACTGACCCCATACCTACCAGGAGAGCTCCGTTCCTTCATGCCCTTCAGTCAAGGGCACATGCCCCCTTCTTCCCTTAGCTATGCCCCAGTGTCCTGTCTAGACGTTTCTAGATACAGAACTGTATAGACAATAGGAAAGTAAATAAGGCAAAAGGGAGACCCCTATTGGCAATGACTTAAGGGAAGTTTTTTAGGTGGATTTAATAAAGGGCCTGTCATGTATCTGTAAAAAATTAGATAGTGACATCTATAGACAAGTGTGAGGGAACTGATAACATACTTGTTTATAGTATGGTGATTCATAGAGTCCTACTGTTATACTAATTATATGGATATTGTGATATAAGAATAATATATTTTTCCTAAATTAATTTTGTTATGGTTTCATGCATGTGTGTTTAACATGTTACTCTGCCTTTAAAATGTGAACAGTGTACCCCGTGTGACCATGTGAGCCAATGAGACCCTAAAAGTCTTCCCTGTATAGTGAGGTACATGGGAGGAGTTAGTCCACAATTAGTTTCAAACCTAGTGAGGCTCCTGAACAAGAGCTAAGCTCAGATGTGCTGTGTTGTGTGTCCTAAGCAGAGGCCTACTCAAGCTGTAATCTTTCTTCTGGTCATCCTACAAGTGTCATTCACTGGAGGGATACATGCCCATGCAGAATGGTCTACAGTGCCTTGGAAGGACCCTAGCAACCAGAATCTACAGTTTACAATTCTGTCTGGTGAAAAGCACCACAAGTCTCAGAACGGCAACAAGGCTCGCAAGGGGTATGCTGCACTCTAACACCAAGGCCAGCTGTCTGTGTATTAACGTCAGCACAAGCTCAGTAAAGACAGTTATCCGTAACCTGTTGTCAGTGTGTTTATTCGCTCATCGTGTCTGGCCCAGGAGAAGCTGTCTCTCTACCTCTGTAGAGAGGCATGTGCCTGGCATCACAAAGTGAACAAGGTATGTCTAGTAACATCCAGTGGCCGTCACCTCATTGTGGGTGGGTGAGACTTTCTCTATGCAATACAAAGTCAGTTCCAAGAAAGCTTTGTGTCAGCTTAATTAATCACTTAGAGATGTTCCCAATAGATGCCAACATCCATACCATGGATGTTCCGTTGGGTGGAGGCCCTGCTGTATCTATGTAACACAGCTCCTAGGTAGCTGAGGCCTGCAAAGCATAATGAGTTAACTAGGGTAAGGGACCACAGAAATATAAGTGTAGACCCCCAAAACTCTGCTAGTTATTAGTTCCTAAGTAGTTAAATAGGTTTTATAGGGAATATAAGGCACTTTACAGGAGTGTTTCATAGATTTGATAGGTAACATTACTGGGTTCAGGTCAATCAATCAATCAGCCTGAACCAAGCAATAGAATCCAAAAGAACAGACTCAATATAAACCATGTACAATATCCATTTACTGGTTAGGGCAAGTTCACATTATGATTGTGCCTTCTGACAGGTTGCAAACATATTTGTGCATGGACAACAATGAGCCCAATGTATTTCAATGGCCTGAAAGTAATGTACTGACTTTATCAGTGTTTTTACTTGGAAGTTAAAATGGGGTTTGCTGCACTTTGGTGTCTGAGTAAAAACACAAACATAGCAACTAGCTGACTATCTTAACGCCATTAAAAAAAAAAAAAAAAAAAAAAAATAGAGGCCATGCATGAATAAGTCAGCATCTCATTTTGACAGTATGTGTTGACATATCCATGTCTTGGTAGGCACAATTGTAAAATGAGAACATGATTCTGGGTATAGTCACAAAAGATTTGGTGCAGAATTTTTTGATTCTGAAATTCAGTTCTATTCATTTTAAAAGCTAGTTTTGGTTAGAAACACAAGGGTTTCTGCAACACCATTCAGATGAAAAGCACAGTTACAGAAACTTTGGGAACAAATCTGCTGTATGTGAATATATATTTAGCATTCTCAATATTTCCATAGCAATTTGGCTTTTATATAGATCATAAAGTTCACAGATTAAGGGTAGGGTCACATGTGCCATATTTTGCTGCATATTTTCTGCAGCTGGTTATTCTACCCATTTATTTCAGTGGGTAGTAAAAATATGCAGCAGCAAATTATACCCTGACAGTTTTATATTAAATCATATTAATCACAACTCAAACTGAATGAAATTATATACTCACATATTGGGGTAACCTTCACATTGAGGATAGTTATCATTAACATCGATTAGTCTCACTATTAACTCTGCTGCTGTTATGTGGACTCTGTCATTATCAAATGCATGGACAACCAGTCGCTGTTCATGAACAATGTTTGGATCTTCATAATCCATTAAATAGGCTATTTTAATTTCTCCAGAATCTGCGCATAGGTTAAAAAGCATATTAACTAAATGAATATTTTATCTTCACATTAGCATGTTAGTACAACAATTCTTGATAAAATAGTCTTAAAAGAACAAATACACTTATTTTTCTTATCAACTTACCCTTACCCCATCATATATTAATAAAATATATGATACCAAGTGGGGGACACATACCTATTGACAGTGTTATTACTCATACGCATTTGTAGTTCTTAGGCTAGGTTCAGACTACGGAATTTCCGCCTGCAATTCCGCTTTGAAATTGCAGGCGGAAAATCCACTTGCTAAAATGTATAGTGTAGTGAATGGGTTTCCATTCACAAATTCACACTTCGGAATTTGTGAAGCGGAATTTGTGAACGGAAAATCCGCTTGGAAATTTTCGCCTGCAGAATGGCGGTGCTCTTTTCTGCCCGGAGATTCCTTAGTCTGAACCTAGCCTTATTGTACATGACTCCATTGAACCTAGGGATGTTCCACATAAGTGCATATATTTATACTCTAAAGATCCATGGCATATATGTTGGTCAAATGCTTATTTGGCCAACTGCTGTTACTTATGATTCCCCCAAACACATAGACAGTCAGCTTGAAATGAGACAGGACAGGGAGCCTGGACATGATTCCTCTGGCAGCAGCATATCTCATCAACAGCAAAAGGATCAGGCAATGGAACTTCAACATACCTGACAATTCTTTCCCTCAACATTATCTGTCAAGAGAGAGTTTGGAGAGATTATCAGAGAGCTGGTTTGGCCATTAAATGTCTAATGTGCATGGCGTCTTCACCAAGTTGTGAAACCTAGATCTAATAAGGTTCCCCATGGTTCCCATGCTCTGAATTCAATAGAACTGTATCAGTCAAAGGCCGGACTCAAAGTCAGCATCTCTCAGAGGCAAGTATTTTAATTGTTAATGGTTGATGCAGGTAAACACTGGTTTACTGTGTATATATGCTGACTACAGTTGTGTGATGTCCCACTACAGGATTTGTTCCTTCAGTCCTGTCAGGTTGAGTCCCTGTACCTCCTCAGGGCTCTCCTGCAGTGTTCCCCCATAATGTTAATAGGTTGTATATTAAGTGCAAAGGACCTTTGAAGTGGGTCACATGATTGTTAGTCACATGATAATGTTTGTCACATGTTTAAGTCATATGTTTTTTACCCAGAGAGCACCAGGTGACCCGCAGTTAGCCTCTGGGCTCCTTGCTCAGCCCCCTTTATGAGAGGGGGAGGAACTACAATCTCTCTCCTGTGTTTCACTTTCTGCTGAGGTCAAGTCCAGTCCAGACGTCTCAGCGTCAGTGTCCAGCACACCTGGAGGACTCAACCTACATTGCAGCCACAAGTCAGTAAGTCGAGTCATCTTTATCTGCTGTCATCATCTTCAGTCAGGTCAAGTCAATTGTAGTCAGTGTGGCCTGCACCTATAGTCTCTCCAGTCACTGCAAGTCCCATCAAGCTGCGAGGTCCCCTGTGTTACTGGTCACCTCTCTGGGATCCTGGCCAAACTGTATAGACTGTAACACCTGTCTAACCTCAGTAAAAGTTACCGTTAACCTTAACCTGGCCTTGGACTATTATTTGCCCCTTCCTAACCTAGGACTAGCGGGTCTACCTTCGGGTGGTTATATAGGCAAACCACGCCCTGGCATCACGAACACGAAGGGGTTAATACCATCTACCCCTGGGCAACACCATCTGCCCCTTACACCTCACCTCACACCCATGGCTCACCACAGTTGCAAATACAGCTGCCTAATACAGCTGCATTACTGCAACTTTATTAGAGCCACATGGTACGACCTGACCACAGGTCTATAAACCTAAATTGCAAACACCATAAAACAACACCATGAGAACAAGATTTTTCCCTTTGACAAAAACTCAGGGTTCAAAATGATTCAAAGAGTTGAGGTATTCTGAACCTTACTTTGCTCAAAAAAATATATCACCAAAAAAAAAAGTTCCTCCTAATAACATTTTGTGGCCTTTTATTAACTAATCCTGTAGTGCTAAAATGTACCAGTGCCAGAAGTATAGATGTTACACAAACATCTTTTCATACCACTTATTGTTAAACATACCATCATCTATGAATAGCCCTGGGTAAGTTGTAAAAAATTCATAGTGTACACTATCTCCAATGTCTCGGTCAGTAGCTTGTAGTTTTAGTATAACTGTTCCAGGAGGAAGATTTTCAGGAATGTCAATAGGTTTATCTGGTAAATTTCTATGGCAATAAATAAAATAAAAAGATTTATTATTTGTTCATTTATTCATTGGTAATATTTAAATATAATGCATTAGCTTACTGTAACTCAATCCAACTTGCAGGCTTTATAATAATAAATTAAGCATGAGTTTACTGAGGCTAGATTCAGGCTTGGGAGTATCATGGAAAAAAACGTATCCCCCATCCAAAGGGGATACGTGAATAAGTTTTAGATCATGGGGGGTCCAGGCGCTGGGGCCACCCACAATCTCCTGTTTGGACCCCCAGCGGCGCCTCACAAATTGCCTGAAGCGGGGGCAACCACCCACTCCTCTAAATAGCTCTATGGGAGAGCCAAAGATTGCCAAACGGCTCTCCCATAGAGCTTTATGGAGCTAAAGCCGTCCTTATGCTCCTTTCCTCAGGTAACATCAGCAAATGCCAACAGCCACTGGTAATTTCTCTTACAGTGACCCTCTTCCAAGATCAGGGCCACAGTCTTTTTTTTGCGTGCCCCCAGAAAAACTGCTCAATACTCCTGGGGGATACTTGTACCTAGTTTGGGAACCACTGCCTTAAATGGTACAGTCCCTATTTTATTGCCTACCTTTGTAGGAAATAAAGATGTCAGCAGAAATTAACCAGTTTAGTAACATGTAGACAGAATTCTCTAATTCCGTCACCATGCAGAAATCTGCAATATGCATGGTTCAAGTAAACAGGTAAAGTACATGTACATAGCAGGTTAAATGCCAAAATGGCAAGCCAACAGCCATTAGAGTAATAAAGCTCTGGCGTACTATACAGTACTGTACTGTACTTGAAGCACAATATGTGTACTTGCAGCTAGTGATCTATGTACTTTACAGTACAGTATACAGACAGTACAACTGAAACTCCCACACTGGACCTTCAGCGTTTACACTTCAGCATCCTGACAGATGAGCTATGCATATGCAGACTGCCAAGTCAATGAAGAAACCTGTGCCAACATAATTTTCTACAGTAATTTATACTGTATAGTACTGTAAAAGACAGGAATACTGCACATGTGGCCATATTTGAGCAAGAGAGTGCACCAGAGATTGCAGGGACGGGCACTGTACTAGTGAGATGTAGTGTCGCTGCAATCTTGGCGGGCCTTACCTTTGTGCATGCATGTCTGGGCAATATGGTAATGTGATTATATTAGTTTACTGTTTTTACAATAATTGTACTTACTGATAAACAGGCTCTTCGTCATTTTCATTTTGGAGAGTGATTGTTATTAAGCCTGTGCAAGACATCGGATTTGGCTTTACATTTCTCACCTTGATAGAGATTAAAAATTTCTAGAATTGGCAAAAAAAAAAAATATATATATATTTATTAATGAGTAATAAATGATTACAAAAATGCTGATTTCTCTTTCAATCCAGATAGATACAAGAATACCAGATGTAATAAAACATCACAGATGTCAATAGGCCTCAAGTACATGTCATTCTCCTCTAAATGCAACTGAAGGAACCATACCTTTTTTCATGTCTGATTAAAGGGGTATTCCAATAGCCAGTATTTGGAACATTTAGTTCCGAACGCTGTGTGTGCGCTGCGGGAGTTGGCCACGTCCCCTCAGGATGTAAGGCCATGCCCCTCAATGCAAGTCTATGGGAGGGGGCGTGATGACCACCATGCCCCTCCCATAGACTTGAGGGGGCATGGTGTGATGTCATGAGGGGGCATGGCCGACCCCTGCAGAGCACACACAACGTTCGGAGCTAAATGTTCCGAACGCTGGGCAGTGGAGTACCCCTTTAACCCCTTAAGGACGGAGCCCATTTTCACCTCTAGGACGAAGCCCTTTTTTGCAAATCTGACCACTGTCACTTTAAACATTAATAACTCTGGAATGCTTTAGTTATTCTGATTCTGAGATAGTTTTTTCTTGACCTATTCTACTTTAACATAGTGGTAAATTTTTGTGGTAACTTGCATCCTTTCTTGGTGAAAAATCCCCAAATTTGATGAAAAAATTAAAAATTTTGCATTTTTCTAACTTTGAAGCTCTCTGCTTGTAAGGAAAATGGATATTCCAAATTTTTTTTTTTTGGATTCACATATAAAATATGTCTACTTTATGTTTGCATCATAAAATTGACGAGTTTTTACATTTGGAAGACACCAGAGGGCTTCAAAGTTCAGCAGCAATTTTCCAATTTTTCACAAAATTTTCAAACTCGCAATTTTTCAGGGACCAGTTCAGGTTTGAAGTGGATTTGAAGGGTCTTCATATGAGAAATACCCCATAAATGACCCCATTATAAAAACTGCACCCCCCAAAGTATTCAAAATGACTTTCAGTAAATGTTTTAACCCTTTAGGTGTTTCACAGGAAAAGCAGCAAAGTGAAGGAGAAAATTCAAAATCTTCATTTTTTACACTCGCATGTTCTTGTAGACCCAATTTTTGAATTTTTACAAGGGGTAAAAGGAGAAAATGTATACTTATATTTGTAGCCCAATTTCTCTCGAGTAAGCACATACCTCATATGTCTATGTAAAGTGTTCGGCGGGCGCAGTAGAGGGCTCAGAAGCGAAGGAGCGACAAGGGGATTTTAGAGAGTACCTTTTTCTGAAATGGTTTTTGGGGGGCATGTCACCTTTAGGAAGCCCCTATGGTGCCAGAACAGCAAAAAAAAAAAAAAAACACATGGCATACCATTTTGGAAACTAGACCCCTTGAGGAACATAACAAGGAATAAAGTGAGCCTTAATACCCCACAGGTGTTTCACGACTTTTGCATATGTAAAAAAAAAAAAAAAAAAAAATCACTAAAATGTTGGTTTTCCCCCAAATTTCACATTTTTTAAATGGTTAATACCAGAAAAGACCCCCCAAAATTTGTAACCCCCATCTCTTCTGAGTATGGAGGTACCCCATAAGTGGACTGGAAGTGCACTGCGGACGAACTACAATGCTCAGAAGGGAAGGCGTCATATTTGGCTTTTTGAGAGCAAATTTTGCTCGGGGGGCATGTCGCATTTAGGAAGCCCCTATGGTGCCAGAACAGCAAAATAACCCCCACATGGCATACCATTTTGGAAACTAGACCCCTCACAGAATGTAATGAGGGGTACAGTGAGCATTTACCCCCCACTGGTGTCTGACAGATCTTTGGAACAGTGGGCTGTGCAAAATTTTTCATTTTCACGGACCACTGTTCCAAAGATCCGTCAGACACCTGTGGGGTGTAAATTCTCACTGCACCCCTTATTACAATCCGTTAGGGGTGTAGTTTTCAAAATGGAGTCACATGTGGGTGTGTTTTTTTTTTTGCGTTTGTCAGAACCGCTGTAACAATAAGCCACCTCTGTGCAAATCACCTCAAATGTACATGGCGCACTCTCCCTTCTGGGCCTTGTTGTGCGCCCCCAGAGCACTTTGCGCCCACATATGGGGTATCTCCGTACTCGGGAGAAATTGTGTTACAAATTTTGGGGGGCGTTTTTCCCTTTTACCTCTTGTGAAAATGAAAAGTATAGGGCAACACCAGCATGTTAGTGTAAAAATTTTAATTTTTTTACATTAACATGCTGGTGTAGACCCCAACTGTTCCTTTTCATAAGGGGTAAAAGGAGAAAAAGCCCCCCAAAATTTGTTAGGCAATTTCTTCCGAGTACGGCGATACCCCATATGTGACCCTATTCTGTTGCCTTGAAATACGACAGGGCTCCAAAGTGAGAGCGCCATGCGCATTTGAGGCCTGAATTAGGGACTTGCATAGGGGTGGACATAGGGGTATTCTATGCCAGTGATTCCCGAACAGGGTGCCTCCAGCTGTTGTAAAACTCCCAGGATGCTTGGACAGTCAATTGCTGTCCAGAAATGCTGGGAGTTTTTGTTTTGCAACAGCTGGAGGCTCCATCTTAGAAACAGTGCCATACAATACGTTTTTCATTTTTATTGGAGAAGGGGGGTGGGGCAGTGTACGTGTGTATATGTAGTGTTTTACTCTTTATTTTATGTTAGTGTAGTGTAGTGTTTTTAGGTTACATTCACACTGGCGGCAGATTACACTGAGTCTCCCGCTAGGAGTTTGAGCTGCGGCGGAAAATTTGCAGCGGGGAACTCACTGTAATCTGCCGCCAGTGTGAATTTAGCCTGTACATTCACACGGGAGGGGGGTCAAAACTACAACTCCCAGCATGCACTGACAGACCATGCATGCTGGGAGTTGTAGTTTTGCAACAGCTGAAGGCACACTGGCTGGAAAACCTTGAGTTAGGTTCTATGACCTAACTCAGTATTTTCCAACCAGTGTGCCTCCAGCTGTTGCAAAACTGCAACTCCCAGCATGTACTGATTGCGGAAGGGCATGCTGGGAGATGTAGTTATGCAATGGCTGGAGGCATGCAAGTACAACTCCCAGCATGCCAAGACAGCCTTATGCTGTTCCTGAATGCTGGGAGTTGTAGTTTTGCAAGATTTAGAGGGGTTCAAGTTGTAAATCACTGTCCAGTGGTCTCAAAACTGTGGCCCTCCAGATGTTGCAAAACTACAACTCTCAGCATGCCCAGACAACAAACTGCTGTCTGTGCATGCTGAGAGTTGTAGTTTTGCAACATCTGGAGGGCTACAGTTTGAGACCACTTAGTGATCTACAACCTGAACCCCTCTAAATATTGCAAAACTACAAGTCCCAGCATGCCCACACAGCAAGCAGCTGTCTGGGCATGCTGGGAGTTGTAGTTTTGCAACATCTGGAGGGCCACGGTTTAGAGACCACTGTAAACTGTGGCCCTCCGGATGTTGCTAGGCAACAACTCACCTAGCAGGACCCGGAAGCCGCCGCCGCACGTGGGGGATCCCCGCATGGAGGATCGCGATCCGGGATCCAGGTTAGGGACCTTTTGCGCCGACCCTCCCTGGACGGTTCCCCCGTTTTGCCCGGACACCGATAGGTGGGCAAAGCGGGGGAACCGAACTTTAACCCCCCCCTCCCCCGGTCTGCTATCGGTCGGTCGCTCGGCCGACCAATAGCAGGGATAGGAGGGGTGGCAACCCTGCCACCAAACTCCTATCCCTTTAGGGGGATCGAAGGTGTCTCGGACACCTACGATCCCTCTTATTTTCCGGGTCACCGGGTCACCAGTGACCCGTATGACCCGGAATCGCGCAGATCGCAGGTCTGAATTGACCTGCGATTTGCGCGCATCGCGGTCATGGGGGGGTCTCAGTACCCCCCTCGGCGATGTGCCGGGATGCCTGCTGTTAGATAACAGCAGTCATCCCGGTCCGATCACCGCTGCCGGCGACGCGGCGCCCCCGGAACCCCGCGACGTACATGTACGTCGCCGCGCGCCAAGTACATGTACGTCACTCGTCGTGAAGGGGTTAAAGAAGTATTTTGGGAAATTAATATTAGGCTAATATTAGAGAATAACATGGAATTTCCTGCATATGTTTTTTGACACTTCTTTTGGCTAATGTGGCATACATGGGATAGGCTTCATTTCGGTTTATAAATGCATAATTATGTGGGGGTTTGTAATGCAGACCACATTTCTATGAATCCACTTGCTTTGGCAATCGATTACTGCAGTCGGTGACCTCATCAGGCTCCTGGGGGGGAGATTTATCAAAACCTGTCCAGAGGAAAAGTTGCTGAGTTGCTCATAGCAACCAATCAGATTGCGTCTTTCATTTTTGAAAAGGCCTCTGAAATATGAAAGAAGTGATCTTATTGGTTGCTATGGGTAACTCAGCAACTTTTCTTCTAGACAGGCTTTGATAAATCTCCCCCCTAGTGCTGGAGATTACCCAGGTGAACCCAGATTCACAAGTTGGTTGGTGTAAATGCACACTGTGCAGTTTTCATGCATTTTCTTACTCAATTTGCATTTTTTTGAGAGATACTATCATGAGTAGAAATTGATTTGACCTATATTCATAACTGAGGAGATTTATGAAGATTTGATGTCTTTAGGCTGTGTTCATATGATACTGAATGTTCACACCTTTTTGCTGCATTTTAGCTGGTTTTGCAGCAATTTTCAAAAATTGTTGTGAAAAATTACGTTTTTAACATATTTTGCTCAACTGCAGTACAATCTCCATTTTTTTTGCCAAGATTTGGAGAAAAACACAGCAAAAACAGACAAAAAGCACTGTGTGAAAACAGCCTCAAGGAAGATGTATAACTACAATTTATCCTGATCCCATGGGGGTAGCAGACATAGCTAAGATGTATAGGGAGGGGTCTGGGAGCTTGTAGGAGGGATCTGCTAGATGATGATGTGATCCTGTTGTCCACAGGAACTCAGAGTCTGACATTCTGTTGCTACTCTTTGGCATTGTTACAATGGACCATACGTTGTTCCCTTACACCTTTTAGAGGTCTTTGCATCACATCAATACTTGGTGGTGTAGGTGGCACATGGTGTTTTTTGCACACCTTTCCTTTTGTTAGATTTCCCCAAAAATTTGGGTCCATATATTTTATCCTAAGAATAATATTAAAAGTTAAGTTTTACATAATGCATATCCTCAATACTAACTTGTGCATACCAACACTGCACACCAACACTTTGACAAGGGACCTTTTTCTTCTGCCTTCCTGCCTTAGCTACTATTCATATCCTGCCACCCCCTGATGCCACACATCTGATGCCAAGTTCTCCTTCTTTCACCACCCTTCGTCACCGGGTACTGGTATTAATACCCACCACACCACTCTACCGAAGTTTACCAAAGTGCACGGCAGCACCAATGTGTGGAGCTGTAACTACAGTCAGGGACAATACATGTCCTTTATAGCCCACTGGGTGAATGTGGTTCCTGCACAGCCACAATAGCAACTTGGACAGGTCATGCCACTTCCACTTCCATGCTCTTAGACTGTTGGTCCTGTGACAGTGTGCGACTCCGCTTCCTCATCCTCCACCGAGTCCTCAGCCTCCACTGCACAGACAAGTCTCAGTGCCCCTCCAGTATACCATGTGTGCAGGGCATGGCGGTGTAACGCTGTTCTTCACATGGTTTGCCTTGGCGTACGGGGTCACACAGGGGAGGAACTACTAAAAGTCATTCATCAAGAAATCAAACCATGGCTTACTCCACGAAAACTGGAAATGGGAACCATGTTGACTGAAAACAGCAACATCTTGTCTGCGCTGCATCAAGGAATCCTGAGCCATGCGCCCTGCATGGCACACATGTTTAATCTGGTTGTCAAGTGATTCCTGAAGTGTTCCCCCTATTTGCAAGACATCTCAATGGGAAGAAAACTTTGCATGCACTTCAGCCACTCGTACACCACAGAGCACACCCTCCTTGAGCTGCAGCATCAGCCCCGAACATAATCTGATTTGCGACGTTTCCACACATTGGAATTCCACCCTCCATATGTTGGACCGACTATACGAACAGAGGAAAGCCATCACACATTTCTTGATGATCCAAGCGGATAGGGGGACTTCCCTTTGTAACTTCAATGTCAACAATTGCAGCTCATACATGACGCCTGCCGTTTGCTCAGGCCCTTTGAGGAAGCCACATTATTAGTCAGTCAACAGGATTACGGGATGAACAACGTCATTCCACTGTTTCATATCCAACAACATGTTTTGGAAACGATGGCTGTCAGGGCACTGGAGACATGGCGCCTACATCTCACAGCCACATGAACCATGTGGGGGCTCAAGTGGAGGAGGAGGGGGAGGGGGTCAGTGGAGCAAAGGCAAAGTTTTGCAAAATGGGTGGTTTTTATAGTCATCTGACAGGAGAGGAGGAGCAGACTGTGGAGCTGCAGGGTGACGAGATGGCCATGTGGTCTCCTCATGCTTTATGTTAATCTGTTTGAAATCTTCAATTACATTTTTACAAAATATCTTTAATCTTTTCAATTGTAAGGCCCTATGGGCTTGTCAGGCTGTTGTCATCTCCAGGCTGGGTCATTCTGCCACATTATAGTCTCCACATGCTGCTGCCTCCTCCAGGCTGTGTCATTGTGCCGCCATGTGGTCTCCTCATGCTGCTGGAACATTAAATTTAACTTTTTTAGGCTCATCTATTTGAAATCTTCAATTTAATGGCGTATTCCAGGATTTTTTTTTTATTTCACTATGCTACAGGGGCTGTAAAATTAGTGTAGTTCATAATATAGTGTCTGTACCTGTGTGTGACAGTTTTCTCACAATTCTTATGTGATTTTCACCCCAATATTTCTAACAGCATACAAAATTACTGTTGTCTCCAATTTTTCCCAGGTTGCAATGCGGCTGAGACCTGACCTCCCTAGTCAGCTGATGACAAGGAGCCTGTCTGCTTCAATGGGTGGAGGGATGGCTTGACGGGAGAGAGATCAATCTGCAACTAATGCAACAGCTGTAGGCACCCTGATTGAAAACCACAGGTCTTTTGAATGGATGCAGCTCATTTATTTTTCAATGGATGGGGTGGCTGATGTGTGGGAGGGAGGAAAATGGAATTATAGGATTTGTAGGCAAAAGAAGAAAACTCAAACAGGAAGTACCAGTTTACAAAAAGCTAGCCACAGTGTTATGGTAATCTCACAACACAGCCATTTAGCCCCAAGACCAGCACAGATCCTTCCTAAGCATGTCTATTACTGTCTGCCAGGTACGTACTAAAATCACCTTATGGTGGATAACCTCTTAATATTTTACAAAATATCTTTAATCTTTTCAGTTGTGAGGCCCCATTGTCTTGTCAGGCTGTTGCCACTTCCAGGCTGGGGCATTCTGTCATTATATGGTCTCCTCTTGCTGCCGCCAATTCCAGGCTGTGTCATTGTGCCACCATGTGACTCCTCAATACTAACTTATGCACACCAATTGTGAGGCCCTATGGTCACGTGAGGCTGTTGCCACCTCCAGGCTGGGTCATTCTGCCACATTATTGTCTCCTCATGTTGCTACCACCTCCAGGCTGTGTCATTGTGCCATCATATGGTCTCCTCATGCTGTTGGCACATTAAATTAAACTTTTAAAATGTAATCTATATAAAATCTTCAAACTAAATTTTACAAAATATATTTAGTCTTTTCAATTGTGAGGCCCTATGGTCTCTTCAGGCTGCTGCCATCTCTAGGCTCTGTCATTGTGCCACCATGTGACTCCTCAATACTAACTTGTGCACACCAATTGTGAGGCCCTATGGTCACGTCAGGCTGTTGCCACCTCCAGGCTGGGTCATTCTGCCAGATTATGGTCTCCTCATGCTGCTGCCACCTCCAGGATATGTAATTGTGCCACCATATGGTTTCCTCATGCTGTTGGCACATTAAATTAAACTTTGAAAATTTTTATGTATGTAAAATCTTCAATTTAAATTTTACAAAATATATTTAATCTTTTCAATTGTGAGGCCCTATGGGCTTGTCAGGCTATTGCCACATCCAGGCTGAGTCATTCTGCCACATTATTGTCTCCTCATGTTGCTACCACCTCCAGGCTGTGTCTTTGTGCCACCACATGATCTCCTCATGCTGTTGGCACATTAAATTCAACTTTTAAAATGTAATCTATATAAAATTTTCAAATTCAATTTTACAAAATATATTTAGTCTTTTCAATTGTGAGGCCCTATGGTCTCTTCAGGCTGCTACCATCTCTAGGCTCTGTCATTGTGCTGCCATGTGACTCCTTTTTATATTGGGTTTTGTGGTCATACAGTATTAGTTCAAAGTAAACGGAAACCGGGGCATTAAACTTGTGAATCTAATCAAAATTTTAGATTTAAATTAAAAAAAATCTATCTTTTCAATTGTGAGGCCCTATGGTCGTCGTCATATATTACCTGTGGAATTAGGTTGGCGTGATAACAATGAACCATAACTGATTAAATAAAAAAGAGGGGCAGGGGCTGGAACAGGTGGTAGCTTGCCTCGCGGAGGACCACCAGTTCGATTTTAAGATACAAGTATGAGCTTTTTCACTGCAGCCACTTGTAGCTTTATGCACCCACTTATCCAACAGCGCCAAAGCTGAATGTGCTCCTGTCCATGTTGCTGGTACTGCAGTCACTCCCTTTTCAAGTGGACACTCAGAGCATGCGGGTGTGCTGAGAGGCAGGGGCTGGGACAGGCGGTAGCTGGCCTCGCAGCGGACCACCAGCTCGATTTTAAGATACTAGTATGAGCTTTTTCACTTCAGCAACTTATATACTGCAGCAATTATACACTATTGGAGCTGGAATTACCGTGGCTGCTTGAACCAGACTTGCCCTCCAATGGGTCCTCAAAAAAGGATTTAAAGTTTGCCTATTCCAATTACCGGGCTCTGTCATTGTGCCGCTGTGTGGCAGTGATTCTGATAGTGACGTCTGTAATCTGCATGTCATACTAAATAACAATATTATTTCACTAACACAGCACACTCCCTATGCGTTTTACAACAAGGCAAAGTGTTCTACACCCCTATTGATGCTCTCTGTAGCCCAGAAATAGCCATTTTTAATAGTGATGTGCCGCAAATACATTTGGATCAAACCAAATTTATTCGGGAAATTCAGTGTATCGTCCGAATCAAATTTTTCCAAAATCCGCTCATCTCTACAGACATTGATGGAAAACTTAGTTAATAAAACATAATTTATATGTTGTAAAAAAGAAATAGCATTCAGTCTATCTATCTCACTAGGATGGGCCAAAACATTTCTAACCCACCTAGAAGTGTTGCCTACAAGTGAAAATTGTAATGCCCTATATTGTTTATTTGCATGCTTAAACACAACAAACTAAGAGTTTTCACCAAAAAATAAATAAATAATC
Source organism: Hyla sarda (assembly GCF_029499605.1). Taxonomy (NCBI): domain Eukaryota; kingdom Metazoa; phylum Chordata; class Amphibia; order Anura; family Hylidae; genus Hyla; species Hyla sarda. The sequence continues at coordinate 212,070,451 of NC_079192.1, read as the reverse complement.
AAACAAAAAGACATTCAGATGACATGACCAAGAATAAGGTGGAGAAGGCTGGTCTGTAGGGATGGGCAGTTTGGATAAAAAATGTTGCCCTGGATATTAGAGAATGACCAAACGAAACTATGAAAGTTCGTTTTAGCACTCATCTATTAGTCATAACCTGGCTATGAACATTTATAAAAGTGTTAGGCTAAGTGTCCACTTGTTTTTTTTTTTTTTTTTCTGCCAGTTTTGGGAAAACTGCCACTGCAGTTTTTGAGCCAAAGCCAGAAATGTATTAGAAAGGAATAGAACATATAAAGGAAGGACTTACACTTCTCCCTTATGGATCCACTTATGACTTTGGCTCAAAAACTGCAGTGGCAGAATTCCAAAAATAGCCAGAAAAAAAAAAAACTAATGAAAACTTTAGCCTTAAACAGATTTAAAGGTGTTAATATTGAGAACCAATGTAGTTACATTGAAGCACTATACCATACCTTTGGGTCTGATTCATAGTCCAAACGTTCATCCGTTGTGGAAATAATGCCAGTATCAGAATTCAACATAAAATAGGTTTCAGATTCAGGAGAAGAATGAGTGACTTCAAACTAAAGAAATGAATACAAAGAGGAAATCATATGTGACAGAAATTATTTTATATATGTTAAGATGATTAAAGAAGATATTTTAAAATATAATTTAATTTTCAAACCATTTCTAAGATTATTATTATTTTTTGCTCTGGGTTATTTGATATACAGTAACACCCAGTTAAATGTATGCTATGAGATGACTTGCTTAGAAAGCAAACATGATATTGCATATGGATTTGGCAGATACATCTATCAAAAGATGTATATGCTTTATGTATCTTTGCATGGCAACTCAGAGGTCGTAAGGAATATAGCAGTCTGCTGAATGTTTTGCTAGCATGTCACAAAAACACATTGAATTTGTTTAATACGAATTTGGAATCCTTAACTGAATTCAAAGAAAAATAAAGGTGGATACATTTGTACATTTATGTCATTTTGCTTTAAGGGTCAGTCAATGAGGTGGCTAAAGTTAGGTAGCCCACAGACAAGGGTACAAATATCAGGATTGCATTCAACAAGACAAAAAATTGGCTAGTTTCTACACAGTGTCAGAAAGAGGAGAAGTAAATTGGAGAGAAGTACATTTGGGTCAAGAGGCCAATATGGCACAGAGAATATTTCACTGCCTGATTAAAGGGGTATTTCAGGCAAAAACATCTTAGGGGATATCCAAAGGATAGGGGATTAGATGTCTGATCGCGGGGGGTCTGCTGCTGGGACCCTCCCCCCCCCCGCGATCTCCCTGCAGCACCCGCATTCTATGCGGGGCTGCGTCTCTATTTTTTGAAACCTCCATGTTTCAGGAACATCAAGCCCCCCCCCCCAAAGACATAATGGAGGGGACGTGGCATTACGTCCGAAACTAGAGACGCAGCTTTGCATAGGGAGATTGCGGGGGGTCCCAGCAGCGGTCCCCCAGGATCAGACATCTTATCCCCTATCCTTTGAATAGGGGATAAGATGTTTTTGCCCAGAATACCCCTTTAATCCAGTTATTATTTGGTGACCACAACATCTGTTTCTGTTTTCAAACTTACATATTTGCAAGCAGCATGTAATTACTATTATTGCATCATAAATAAAGATACTGGTCCTGTTAGATTTGTGTACATTTTATACAAAGTTAATGTTGACTTTAAAAGTCTTTATCTAAATGTTGGCACAATTTTAGTGAAGCAGGTAGCTGGATAACCGTTTCCTCCTGAGGACGTTACGGAAGTAACAAAACATGTAGAGGGGGCAGTCTTAGGTTTTAATAAGCAGTCCTAATTGTGTGTTATCATTGCAATCAGCCAGGGCATCTGCAGGCCACTGGTGATTGCTGACTCATGTGACTTGAACAGAGGTGTCTGTGATGATATACATATATTGGAACATTCACACTATAGGACTGTGTTTTTAAACAGATCCTAGCTCACACCAATCTCATTTATTATTAACACAATAAAAGTAAAGTTTTAAGGGGTGGGAATTTAATAAGGGTTTTTGTGATCAGGGGGTTACCCCTGGTCAATTGGTTTCTGTCTGTTTTAGCCATGCCCCCTTTCATAATAAAGCCTTGCCCTACCAGGTAGGACAGATGCGTACTTGATAATTGAGGCATGAAGACTGGTCTTAATCACATAATAAATATGTTTTGGATGCACCAAAATGTGGCATGGTTTTGCCTAATTTGAGCAAAATGCACTTCCGCTTTTTTTTAAAAATTATAGCAGGAGAATACAATTTCCGCTACCAGTCTGTTTTCCCTCAGCTGCTTCTTTTCTATGACATTAGTTTAAAAAATAAAAAGGAAATATGAATATTTCGACCTTTATCTTAACACAAGTATCAATGCTTAAACTACACCAAGAGGCTTTCTTTTCTGACTACTTGTAAATATTTGGGCAGGGGTGGACTGACAAAACTCAGGGCCCCCGTACCAAATAAAACAAGGGCCCCCTGCAAGACCTGGCCACACCTCTACCATGCCCCTATCCCATCCAAATCTATCCTTATGCCCCACCCCTACACACAAAATAAAAAAAATTATATATATATATATATATATATATGCACGTTAATGTTGGTAAGATAAGTTTCCATGACCAATAATACAAGTATAAGGAGGAAATATATACCACAACACAATAACTGGATAATACCTCCATACTGTATTGAATAAACCACTATACACAGACCAGTATTCCCCCATACAGTGCCCATGTAGAGATAGATACCAGCTGTACACAGGATCTGTATACCATATGAGTGATTATATACAGAATCATGAAGAAGTAAAAGTCAGATGGGGCTCACAAAGAGAGGAGTCTTTTCAGCTGTGTGTGTGTGAGCCGTGCAAACAGCTGAAAGCAGCACTAGTCTGTCTGGGGATCCGGGACAAGTGTCCTAAATCCCCAGTAGTTGCGGTGGCGGCGGGCCCTTTATCTGTCTGGGTCCTTGGATGACGTCTGATTGGACCGGCTGGTCAGTCCACCCCTGTAATTTGGATGCTGCTTAGTTAGCAAAAATTTAACAGCATACATCTGGCAGGATAGCAGCTCAATGCCCTGCACTTTTTTTTTCTTTTGAAGCATTAAATTATTGACTTTGAGTATGACCAAAAGCCAGAGTGGATTATAATGTGATAAAAATGGGCTACTGCCCAGGGCTCAGTTCTCCAGGGGGAGTTACTTGAGGACATACCTGCTTAGTACTTTGGGGGAACCGCCTAAGAACATTCCTGCCTAACAGAAGAGAAGGGATGCTACCTGAGGAAAAACCTGCCTACTGGAGGAAGGGAAGCTAGCTGAGGACATACCTGCCTAATGGCAGGTGACTGCAAATAAACTACTGAAGAAAGGGGTTATAGGACCTTTGAAACATATATAGCTTAAACCAGCTACCTAATAAGACCCTACTGACTGTTTCCTTATTTGCATACTTTGCTGCCTTTGCAATTCTGCCATTAGCATGCTCTCCAATGTACCACTTTGCACGAGGACACCATAAACCTACATTTATGAATCCTCATATGCCCCTGGAACAATCATGCAGATGTCCAGTCATTGTGCGTTTGTAATGGTAGTGGTCATGGTGTGGCAGTATAATTTGGTGCTTGTATACTGGTATATGAGTATTGTTCACAGTTATATGGTATTACAACATGTAAAAATTTGTGTTATTCCTATGTTGTCTGCCCTGAATATTTTTATATATACATCTGCCCCTTTATAAATAAATCTGCCCCTATGGCTATAGTCAAAAAGTGTAATTTCAGGCATATTTTATTGTAAAAAATGCATTGCAAAATTACTCATTAATGCGGATAGAAATTGTGTAATCTTTTACATGTTGGGTGCACAAACACTTTCCGAAACCCTTACACATTAAGGTTAAAAATACAGATATAATTTATCTGCAATTTTGGAGATGCATTTTTTTTTTTTTTTCTTACAATGAAATATGCCTGAAAATACAATGTATGCACCTAGTCTAAGGCTATACAAGCATGGTGTATGAATCACAATCAAAAATTATGTATTCAACACAACATTTTCTAGAAACAATCAAAACAACATCGCAATGATCCAATTTTTATATGTACCTAGCTGAGTAACCTGCCAACTGGCCGGTTTTTCCTTCCCAATCCTTGTTGGGGAGGAAAATCAACAAAGGAGGAAGCTTTTGACTTCATATCCGTCCTCATATCTTGTTGTCATATCCCAACCCCATATCCTGTCCTCATATCTCAACCTCATATCCCGTCCTCATATCCCAACCTCATATCTCAACCTCATATCCTGACCTCCTATCTCGTCCTCATATCTCAACCTCATATCCCGTTCTCCTATCCCGACCTCCTATCCCGTCCTCCTATCCCAACCTCCTATCCCGACCTTATATCCCAACCTCCTATCCTGACCTCCTATTCTGACCTCCTATCCCATCTTCATATCCCCTCCTCATATGCTGTCCTCATATCTCAACCTCATATCTCAAGTGCAGGGCATTGAGCTGCTATCCTGCCAGATGTATGCTGTTAAATTTTTGCTAACTAAGCAGCATCCAAATTACAGGGGTTTACTAAGGATAGAAGTTGTCAAACCAATCTAATTTGCTTTTATGAAGAGGTGAGTAGAAGCCTTGACAGAGGAATGGCTGTGGATATAGTGTTTCTGGATTTTGCTAAAGCATTTGATACTGTCCCTCATAGACGTCTGACAGGTAAGTTAAGGTCTTTGGGTTTGGAAATTTTAGTTTGTAACTGGATTGAACACTGGCTCATGGATCGTACCCAGAGAGTGGTGGTCAATGATTCGTACTCTGATTGGTCCCCGGTAATTAGTGGTGTACCCCAAGGTTCAGTACTGGGCCCGCTGTTGTTTAATTTATTTATCATTGATATAGAGGATGGTATTAACAGCTCTGTTTCTATCTTTGCAGATGACACCAAGCTTTGTAGCACGGTACAGTCTATAGAGGATGTGTATAGGTTACAAGATGACTTGGATAGACTAAGTGTCTGGGCATCCACTTGGCAAATGAGGTTCAATGTGGATAAATGTAAAGTTATGCATCTGGGTACTAATAACCTGCATGCGTCGTATGTCTTAGGGGGGATTAAACTGGCAGAGTCACTGGTAGAGAAGGATCTGGGTGTACTTGTAGATCACAGACTACAGAATAGCATGCAATGTCAGGCTACTGCTTCCAAAGCCGGCAGGATATTGTCATGTATCAAAAGAGGCATGGACTCAAGGGACAGGGACATAATACTCCCCCTTTATAAAGCATTGGTACGGCCTCACCTGGAATATGCTGTTCAGTTTTGGTCGCCTGTACATAAAAGGGACACTGTGGAGCTGGAAAGGGTGCAGAGACGCGCGACTAAACTAATATGGGGCATGGAACATCTTAGCTATGAGGAGCGATTAAAGGAGTTACAATTGTTTAGTCTTGAGAAGAGACGTTTAAGGGGGGATATGATAAACGTATATAAGTATATTAATGGCCCATACAAAAAATATGGAGAAAAACTGTTCCAGGTTAAACCCCCCAAAGGACGAGGGGGCACTCCCTCCGTCTGGAGAAGAAAAAGTTTAGTCTCAAGGGGCGACACGCCTTCTTTACCATGAGAACTGTGAACTTATGGAACAGTCTACCTCAGGAACTGGTCACAGCAGGAAAAAATAACAGCTTTAAAACAGGATTAGATACATTCCTGGAACAAAATAACATTAATGCTTATGAAGAAATATAAAATCCCATCCCTTCCCCAATATCGCGCCACACCCCTACCCCTTAATTCCCTGGTTGAACTTGATGGACGTATGTCTTTTTTCGACCGTACTAACTATGTAACTATGTAACTATGTAACTATCTTCATATCCCATCCTCATATATCGACCTCATTTCCCTTCTTCCTATCTCAACCTCATATCCCATCCTCATATCCCATCCTCATATCCCGACCTAATTTCCCGTCCTCATATCCCATCTTCATATCCCAACCTCATATACCTTCCTTATTTCCTATCCTCATATCCCGTCCTCATATCTCGACCTCATTTCCCAATGTCATATCCCGTCCTTATGTCCCATCCTCATATCCTGTCCTCAGGTGGGACTGATTTATGATGAATACATTGTAAGCTGAAAATAGAAGGGGATGTGGCTTTGTGGGACTGGGCGTGATTTGCAAGCCAGACCGATGCACAAAAAGGGTAGATAATAAAAGGGGTGGGGCTTAAAATGTGGGCGTGTCTTTGTGAGATGGGGTGTGGCTTGCCAGCCGGATTGATACATTCACCAGGAGATGCAGAGCAGAGCTTGTGGAGTAATGTACTGGAAGTCCCATAAACATGCATGGGACTTGAAACAAAAATCTTTTATATAAGGTTGTAGGTAAGGCTTAATTTAACTATTATATCTTTTTATTTGAAATATAAGTAAGATGTGTACCAGGTATTATTGAAATATCTCCGGCTGTACGGAAGTTATGTGGGAACATACATTTCCCATTGATTTGCATGGGACTTTAAACAAAAACACCGACCCTCACAAATGGGGGTAGTTAAGGGTTAAATTAAAGGATAGCTCCCACCGTCACTTTTCTCTTTTTTCTGTCCCTGTCTATTACCCATCTATCCCTAACCCCCTCCTTGCCTTTAATTTTTTTTTTTTACATGCTCACTACCAGGCAGACTTCCCCAGCAGGCACCACGTCACTGATGCCTGCTGGGGCCGACACTTCTGCCCCTAGTTTACCTATACAGGGTGCCTCCAGCTGTTTCTGCACTGTAACTCCCAGCTTGCCCTGACATCTATTGGGGAGTTATAGTGGGGAAACAACTGTAGGCACCCTGTATAGGTGAACACCGGATCTGTGATGGCCGCACATACCAGCCCGCAACCCCCCCAGCCCTGCCGTTCCGCTCAACCCACTCCCCCGCCCCACCCCCCTTAGTTCACCTATTCAGTGTCCCTCCAGCTGTTTCCCCACTACAACTCCCAGCTTGCCCTGACATCTATTGGCTGTCAGGGCATGCTGGGAGTTGTAGTGGGGAAACTGGAGGCATACTGTATAGGCAAACACGCAGCCCCCCCCCCCCCCCCCCCTGGCATAATACTTTACATTGTCCCCGGGAGCCTGCGCGCATCCACTTCCTTCAAAGTGCTCGCTCCCGCCTGTCTGATTGACAGGCGGGAGCGAGCACCGCAGTGACTGAATTTCGACTCATTGTCAGGCTTAAATGAGTCGAAATTCAGTAGTGACATCACTGCCGAATTTAAAAGTAATTTTTAACTGGTTTAAAATCACTTTTTTTATTAAAGTATATTAGAGATATGTTGTAGTACTTAAGTACTACAACATATCAATTTTTAGATTTCATGACAGTGCCCATTTAACTATCCTATATTTTAAGTGGACAAATAAGTAACATATGAGCAAGTATTATCGAAAGATCGCCAGCCATTTGGAAGTTATCCAGTAACATATATTTCCCCTAGACTTGTATGGGACTTTAAACAAAAACCCTGCCCTCGCAAATGGGAGTGAGTAAGGGTTAAATCACCTATCCTATGTTTGTTGTTGACATGTAAGTAACATGTGTGCCAAGTTTCATGTTAATATCTTTAGCCGTTTGGATATAATGCTGGAACATACACACACACACACATTTGGGGGCATGTATCAAAGATTTAACCCCTGTTTTGTGTTAACAAATTTTGTGCAAGCTGTTTTTTTTTTGCGTACATTCTGGTGGAGCATTTCCTGCAGATATGTAGGTTTCTGTTTACTTTGGAGTGACATATTTAGTACGCACAAATGTATTAACTGCGTACATTTCATTTACCCACAGAAATCTTGTGCAATGACCATATTTTAACGCAAATATAGGCCATCTTGGACTGCACGTAGCAAGATGCTCTAAATCATCAATTTCATTTTTCAAAGAGTGGAGGTATGAGATTACTATACTTGCCCAGAATTTATGAAACTCATTGCGCTTGATTGATTAATTTTGCGCTTCTGTGCATAATTTAGAATTTAACAAAAGGGGTAAGCTGTTTCTACCATACACACGTTTTATATAGAAAGATTCCATTTAAAAAAAAAAAAAGGATACAGTCTATAGGTTTGGTACACAAAATTATTAAAGCGTACACGTCAGATCCAACACATTTTTTTTTAAATATATCACTCAGTATTAAATATATCACTCAGTACCTAATTCTGACCCTGTACATCTATGTCTAGCACCTTTAATTTTTTTTTTATTACACTTTTAATTTAGCTCACTAGTCTGAATTCCCCTCAAAAGGGAGGGGGTGTGGTCTCACTGTGCAGGTCTCCACCCCCTCCCTCAGTATGCTGTCAGCTCACATCTCCCCTAGCATTAGCAAAAGTACAACTCCCAGCTTGTCCTCACTGACAGTAGTGGGACACAAGCTGACAGTGGGAGGATTTTTCCTCCAGCTGTGGGCCCTGTGCTCACAGCTGTCAATCAAGGAAGTGTGTCCATGACATAGGTGATGATATATGGACACAGCAGGACTAGTATGTGTCCAAACAGGCAGGGGGGGGGGGGCAGTTTTCTAATGAAAGCAATTGCAAAACCTATTGGTTTTGCATGCTTTACAACATATCAAAAGTTTTTTGTATCTGACAGTGCCCATTTAAGGGTAAAAAGCAGTTAAAGGGCTATTCCGGGATTTAAACTTTTATCCCCTATCCAGAGGATTGGGGAAACAATGTCTGATCGTGGGGGATAGGGGATAAAAGCTTAGATCCCGGAATACCCCTTTAACTGCTTGAAACACATTTGTGTCATTTTGTGAGTGGAAGGGGGACCTACACTTTGAACAGCCTAGAGCTCATGGACCAAAGGTGCATGGTTTCCATATAGGTACAGTGTGAAATACACTGTGAAATACATTGGTGCTAGAGCAGCAACAGGGATTTTACACTTTACAATAGCAAAAATGTGTAGCCACATTTTCCCTTTCAAGTGGTATTTAAAACTAGGTAGACAAAACATACTTTTACATCATCTCCTTCATCTGGATCTTCAGCAAGAATAGTGTAAAGCTTTGTTAATACAGGGAATGTTTCAGGAACTGCTAAAGTAATTCCTAGAAGAGACAAAAAAAGTTTTATATATATATATATATATATATATATATATATATATAGTATTTCAAATAAGTGATTACACCAATCCCATTTTTTGAAAATATTTTATTATATATTTTCCTGTTCAAATTGGTCCTAAAGTTTCAATATATTTTTTGCCCACAATTATTTTCCAGCATTGCCTTAAGGCATGGAATTCATCAGAGCTTCACAGATTTCCACTGGAGTCCTCTTCCACTCCTCCATGACGACATGATGGAGCTGGTGGATGTTAGAGACATTGCACTTCCCCACACTAGTATAAACCCAACACTATTAGTAAATGTAGAGTGTTGGGTTTTTACTAGTGTGAAATGCTGTTTCAGACTTACAGGATTCCTCTCTATTTACTTTGGGGATTCACAGATTTTTTTGACCAGCTTTTCTAGGTGGAAATTTCTAGCGATTTATCAGCAGGATTTTCTGTTAATTCAATAGTAAATTGGCCGGGTTGTGACATTACGCCCCTTTTTGGACTGACCATGTCCTCTTTACTGCAGACTATGCCCCTTTTTTGACTTTTCACAATGCTATGTTGGGTTTCTCTGATTTTCCTGGCACAGACTGGCACAGACATGACACTATGCGCCAAAATAAGTTGGAATTACCTGACAAAAAAATTGTGTGTTTTAGCTTTGTAAATGAAGGCCGGTGTGTGCTTAGGGGCTTACCTGAAATAACCAGGTTCTTACCTGTCCCAGTAGAAAAGGCAGGGTCACATTCTGGTGGCTCATCCACATTCTGTATAATAACCTGGATGTTATACAAAGTTTCATGAACACCATCAGTAGCAGAAATAACTAAGGTATATGCTTTGTGGTTATCAGGATTGTCATAATCCAGTGGTTGAAGCAAAGTTAGAGCACCGGAAACTGTAATAGAAATGTACATTGCAGTAAATTGTGTTGGAAGGTGGACAATTGGAACATGAAACATGATACAATTTGAGTATTTCAACCTTTTTTTTTTTTATTAGAAGCCCCCGCTTTTTTTGTTAAACCAAAAATAATACCTGGGTTTATTCTAAACATTGGTGTAGTCCCTGGAAAGCCATATCTGATTTGACTATCAGCATCTCTATCATTTGCTTCAAAAACTTCCAATATGGATCCAATGAGTGTATTTTCAGGAACATAAATTGTGTCATTTTCAATTTTACTGTAGGGGAAAATAAAACAATCCAGCAATAAGTTTGCAGATTCTCTGTATTATTGATATCTGTTAGTTGCATTGTTTTAGGAATAAGGCATGTTCATAATGGCCATTTTAAGCCAGCATATACAGATGTGTGCTTTCTTCCCTTTCTTCTTGACTTGACATATCCTAAAATGTGTGAAAGATGGGAAAATATAGCCTTCAGTGCAAGCATATAGCAGTGGCCCACCTGTTTAACTGCGCCTCTCCATACCCCAACCCCACCCCCTGCGACAGTATAGTAGGGTAAATTACAAATATATATATATATATATATATATATATATATATATACAGGGCCAGACTGGCTATCGGGCACACCAGGCATTTGCCTGACGGGCCTGGCCGACTGTGAGCCGGGCCGTCCATCTGCCCTGATGCAATACAATCAGGTGGAGCCGCAACCGCCGCTTAAATAGTAGTAGTGTAGTTTTTTATTTTTACATAAAATTTATTCGGCCGATCACTAACCACCCCCCACCCTGACTAGCCTGATGGGGACTTTGCTCTAGCCGGTCCCCCAGCCTTAAATGCAGTGAGCCAGGGAAGGGACTGTGCCACTTTAAGAGCAGAAAAGTGTGAAGGAGAATGAGTGTAGGGGGGTGTGGAGGAGAAGGGGTCTGGGGAAGGAGGCAGAAAAGTGTAAAGGAGGATGACTAAAGGGGGGGTGGAAGAGAAGGGGGTCGGGCGAGCAGAAAAGTGTGAAGGAGAATGACTAAGGAGAATGACTGAAGGGGGTGTGTGGATGAGAAGGGGGCAGGGCGTGAAAAGTGTGAAGGCAGATGACTAACCACCCCCCACCCAGACTAGCCTGATGGGGACTTTGCTCCAACCAGTCCCCCAGCCTTAAATGCATTGAGCCAGGGAAGGGACTGTGCCACTTTAAGAGCAGAAAAGTGTGAAGGAGAATGAGTGTAGGGGTGTGTGGAGGAGAAGGGGTCTGGGGAAGGAGGCAGAAAAGTGTAAAGGAGGATGACTAAAGGGGGGGTGGAAGAGAAGGGGGTCGGGCGAGCAGAAAAGTGTGAAGGAGAATGACTAAGGAGAATGACTGAAGGGGGGATGTGGAGGAGAAGGGGCTGGAGGGGGCAGAAAAGTGTGAAGGACAGTAGTCCAATGCAAGTGATGGGCTTCACATGAGTATCAATAGCTAAACAGTATATGATAATAATCTTGACATCAACATGTCTAGTTCAACAGCGCTTAAGCTTCTTAAAGAGGTTATCCAGGAAAAAAAATTTTTTTACATATATATCAATTGGCTCCAGAAAGCTAAACATATTTGTAAATTACTTCTATTAAAAAATCTTAATCCTTTCAGTACTTATGAGCTGCTGACGTTGAGTTGCTGTCCAAGTGGTCTCTGATGACACCTGTCTCGGGAATTGCCCAGAGTAGAAGCAAATCCCCATAGCAAACCTCTTCTACTCTGTGCAGTTCCCGACACAAGCAGAGATGTCAGCAGAGAGCACTGTTGCCAGACAGAAAAGAACAACTCAACTTCAGCAGCTGATAATTATTATAAGGATTAAGATTTTTTTAATAGAAGTAATTTAAAAATCTGTTTAACTTTCTGGAGCCAGTTGATCTAAAAAAAAAAGTTTTTTTCATGGAATACCCCTTTAAGTCATGAGGCACATAATCCTCAGCTTTCCTAGCTAGGTTAGTTTCAGTTTTTCCATTGGTCTTTGTCCTACTGTTTTAAGGTTTCAATTCTGTCATTGTTATTCTGTTATTAATGTCCTGTTGTGTTATCTACAGTTGCTTTAGTTGCTATCTAAAGGATAGGGGATAAGTTGCCTGATCGCGCGGGGTCCCACCGCTGGGGACCCCCACAATCTCGCACGCAGCACCCAGCTCTCATCAGGCCCCGGAGCGAACATCCGCTCTGGGTCTGATGACGGGGCCGGTGATCCTGATGTCACAGCTCCGCCCCTGTGTGACGTCACGCTCCGCCCCCTCAATGCAAGTCTATGGTGGGGCGAGGCAGCTGTCTTGCCCCCTGCCATAGACTTACATTGAGGGGGCTGAGCGTGACGTCACACGGGGGCAGAGCCGTGACATCACTATACTCTGGCCCCTTGATTGGAAGTCATCAGACCCGGAGCGATGTTCGCTCCGGGACCTGATGAGAGCGGGGTGCTGCATGCGTAATCACGAGGGTCCCCAGCGGCGGGACCCCGCACGATCAGGCAACTTATCCCCTATTCTTTAAATAGGGGATAAGTTGTCAGCACGGTAGTACCGCTTTAAGCATTATTTCATATTATTGGTTTGTACTAACCCATTTGTGGATATTTTAATATATGTGACAGCATCTAGACATGGGATTGTTATTTTGAAGATGTTTACTTTTCACTTTCTATTTTTACCTTCTTTTACCAATGCATGTTCTGTTTTCCTTACGTCTTTCTATCCTGATGAATAATTCTTCACCCTGAATGTGCTATATTTGATTAGATACACAGTAGCAGTATTTTGTGTCACACAGACTGTCAGTAGAAATTTTATTTGAAGAATATTAACTGCACTAGAAGGTTATCTCTAACTTTTTCTAGTTTCTATAACTATAAGGGTATTTGGCCCCAATACAAAATATGTAAAAAAGAAAAGGAACCACCAACTACCAGGGTATGCATTATACTAAGCTTTTGGTCCAACTCAGGCTCAAAGGCCCACATGTAGCTGCCACTTCTGCAACCCTTTTAGCAACAGCACTAGATTTGAGTGAACACCATGCCTTTTACGAACATTGCTTGTAATTTTCTCTTTGGATCCAAATTGGATTAATTTTCATAAATCAACAACTACAACATAACAGTATACAAGTTAAGAAATTACTTTGGATATGAAATACACAAGGAAGATCACTTGGCAACAGGGATATCATCATAAAATATGTCACATTTTTATTAGGGCAACACTAAGAGGTCTTTAAAGAAAAAGTTAGAGACAATTTTCTAGTGCAGTCTTGTCCAAATCCCTTACCCAATTTACATTCTTAAAAGGGTATTCCGCCCCTGGATATCTTATTCCCTTACCCCTGTGATCTCTCCTGCAGCACCCCTGTCATCTTGTGCATGGAGCGAGCTTCCCTCCATGCCTGTTAACTGGTGACATTACGCCCCACCCCCTAAATGCAAGTCTATGGGAGGGGTGTGATGTCCACCACGCCCCTTCCCATAAACTTGCATTAAGGGTGCGGGGCGTGAAGTCATGTGGGCCGGCCCGTGAAGTCACAATCCTCTGGCCCCTGCATTGCTAGTCATCAAGCACGGAGCGAAGCTCACTCCGTGCACAAGATGACAGGGGTGTTGCAGGACAGGTCGCGGGGGTTCCCTGTGGCAGGACCCCCAGGATAAGATGTCTAGGGGCAGAGTACCCCTTTAAGGTAAAATCAACTTACACAAATTCTGGAGGCTCATCATTCAAGTCTACAATATAGATAACAAGTCCTCCATCACAGGAAAGACCATCTGGATCTGTTGCTGAAAGTAAGAGCCTAAACTCCTTATGGAAAAAAGAATAATAGAACAGTAATAATAGAACAATATTAGAATAATATCACTTATACGATAATACCATATAGAAAAAAGATTACATATTTGTTAAATTTAAGTGATGATAATACTTATGTAAAGATACCGTCAACATTACAGAGCACAATTTCCAAATCCCCCCCAAGTGTTCACAAACACAATACATAAATATGTTTCTGGCTGGTTATTTGACTTGGAATAAAATTACCCCATTTATCCTGTGGCTGTGGTACAAAATGAAATACAGCAATATTGTTGATCACATCTTTGAACACGTCTTGACAACAAGCACTCTAATTTTGAGAAATCATTTTTATTGATCTAAGCATGCAATATTTTGTGGAGTTTTAACTAACACCTCAAGCACATAAATGTATCTCCTGATGCCCTGGTACATAACGCATCAGTATGTACATATACATCCTGAGCGGCATACCAGCTCAGCTATGATGGAAGCACCGATTGTTAGATTGTAAGTGACAGCTGCTTTCAGCAGCCAAGCGACCAAGTTAATGACAAAGAACAGCTATCCCCTCCATTCTACCTCATTAACCCCTTGCTGTGGTCAATAGCGTTCAGAGCACTTAACCACTCTGCTGCTTTACTAACCGATCAACACCCCTAAACATGAATGGGTCATGAGTCTTGGCTCTGATCTATACTAGAGCCTACTGAGACAGGCTCAGCAGATTGCTGAAATCACTGGGTAATGCTATGCAACAGCAATAGTTATCTGAAGATAGTGTGAGAAAATGAAAAAAAAAAAAACATTAGCTTTTTTTTAACAGTCATAAGCCCTCACCTAATAAAAAATAAAATGACCCCATTTTTCAAACAAAAAAATATAAAAAAAAAAAACGTACACATTCGATAATATGTTTTTGATCCTCTATGGTGGTGAACAGCATAAATGTAAGATATATACCAAAGTCCAAAATTGATCATTTTAGCTCAGATAATATTAAAGAAAAAATGTATTAAAAACCCAGGAAAAGTCATATATGCACCACTAAAAACAATAGATCATGGTGCAAAAAAAGTAACCCTCATACAGTTCCGTATATGGAAATGAAAACAGTTATAGGGGTCAGATTAGGACGATTTTAAACATACTTTTTTTTTTTTTTTTTACATTGAAATATTTTTAAAAGCAGTACAATAATAGTAAAGTATGTACACATGAGTATCTTTTAAACTGTAATGACTCAAAGAATAGGGAAAACGCGCCATTTTTACTTTAAAATGCATTCGGTAAAAGCAGAACCACCCAAAATTTGCAACATTAAGGTTTTCTCTTCAATTTCTCATCACAAATAATATTTTTGGGTAGCACCATAGATTTTTTCGAAAAATGAAAGTGTTATTACAAAGTACAACTGGTCGCACAATAAGCCCTCATATGGGTCTGTAGATGGAAAAATAAAAGAGTTATGTCTCTTAAAATGCGAGAAGGAAAAAAACAAAAACGCAAAAAAAAGGAAATCTGCTGTGTCCTAAGGGCAAAATGCTTATATTTTTCCTTTGCATTCTATTTTGTAGGTCTGTGCAGATTTAGTCTATGTTCACACATTTTTCAGCCATCTTTTGCACCAAAAAATAGGCCTTTTCTGACCATCTTAAGATAAAAAATGAAGACAAAAAACATTCAGGGAGATTTATCAACACCTGTGTAGAGGAAGAGTGGAGCAGTTGCCCATAGCGACCAATCAGATTGCTTCTTTATGCATCAGAGGCCGTTATAAAAATGAAAGAATCTAATTTGTTGCTATGGGCAACTGCACACTAATTTTCTGTAATCTTATTTTTGAAAAAATACAGTTTTCTTTTCTTTTTTTTATTAATTAGCAAAAGATAGCTTACAAAAAACAGACATATTTTATATAGAAAATATATGGTGGGCAAAATAAGTATTAAACACGTCACCATTTTTCTCCCTACATATAGTTCCAGGTGCTATTGACATAAAATTTTCACCAGATGTTGGTAACAACCCAAATAACAAATAAGCTCAAAAATTGTTATGTGTAATAATGTGAAATGACACAGGGGAAAAGTATTGAACAATTGGGAACAAAGGGAGGTGCAAAATGACATGTAAAGCCAAGACAACAGATTCAAAGAAGGTTTGAAGAAGCCGAGTCCACACCGTGATCCACCAGTCAGAAGCAGTAGGTCGGAAGCGTTACAAACTTTATTAGCCAAAGATAATGTTTCAAGGCATTAAAGGAAAACCGTCAGATATTTTCTTCTGCACTATCCACACTACTGGTGGATAGTGCAGGAGATGCTGATTAAAACTAGCCCTACCTTGCCCGGATCTGCCCGGCCGTTCGCACGCAATTGTAGTTTTAATCTATTTGTATATCTTGTAACTGGCACGGGCTGGGCTTCTGCAGGTTAACTGGCACTGACATCAGCGCCACTTATGAATATTCATCCCCCCTCCCTTCAGTTTGGAGCGGCGAAGAGAGGGAGATCTGGAGGGAGGGGGGATGAATATTCATAAGCGGCGCTGACGTCAGTGCCAGTTAATCTGCAGAAGCCTTGCCCATGCCAGTTACAGCAAGATATACATATAGAATAAAACTACAATTGAGGGCGAACGGCCGGGCGGATCTGGGCGAGGTAGGGCTCGTTTTAATCAGCGTCTCCCGCACTATCCACCAGTACATGTGGATAGTGCGGAACAAAATATCTGACAGTTTTCCTTTAAAGCCTCTTCGTCAGATGTATAGGCATTTACAGGCACATTTCTAAGCTTCTGAATGTCCCAGTAAGCACAGTTGAGCTATAATATGGAAGTAGGAAGACCATTATTTAACCACAAATTTGCCTCGACCTGGTGCTCCTCGCAAGAAAAATCAAGAGTGAAAAGAAAAATCAAAAGACTTGTCCAAGAGCCAAGGACCACTTGTGGAGAGGTTTAAAAAGACCTGGACTTAACAAGTAATGCACTCTGCAGCCATGGTCTGTATGCACCATCACCACACAAGACTCAATTGCTGAATAAAAGGCATGATGAACCTTGTTTAAAGTTTGCTGCACATTTGTTAAAGCCAGTGAAATACTGGGAGAATATAGTGTGAACAGTTTGGATGTCATAATACACCCTTTGGATACACAGTTTGGATGGCACTGCACACCACCCTAAAAACCCCATGCCAACAGTGAAGTTTGGAGGTCGGAACATTGTGGTGTGAGGCGGCTTTTTAGCAAATGTTACTGCAATACTTCATATAATTTAAGGGAGGACTAATACATTCTTGACAAAAACAAAAATAGCCAGGACAACTACCTAATACACAGGTGCACGCTGCTGTGGCAAATACAGAGTATACAAAAAAGAAGGATGCAGCAGCACTCTTGTTAAAAAAAAAATGGAGGCTCTTAGCACACTTTTTGATCAAAATGTGTCCCCCGTCCACCACGTGGAGGTGGCCTCATTTCAAATGGGACCCTAACACTCATTTGACTCACCTCTGCTGGGTATATGGCCTCTGATTGGGTGACATGCTGGATCAACTATCAACTTAAAAAAACTCCTGTGAAACAGGGAGGGGTGCACGGCTACAGAGGGAGGGGTGCACGGCTACAAAAGGTTGCAGCAACACTCTTGGTCAAAAAATGGAGGCTCTTAGCGCACTTTTTTTTTATCAGAGGCTACATGCCCAGCAGAGGTGAGTGAAATGAGTGTTGGGGTCCCATCCGAAATAAGGCCACCTCCGTGTGGTGGATGGGGGGACACGTTTTGATCAAAAAAGACCAAGAGTGCTGCTGCAACCTTCTTTTTTTGTATATTCTTGACAAAAATCTGCTGCCATCTACCAGGATCATGAAGATGAAACAAGGGTAGACATTTTAGCAATGGGGGGAATTAATCAAGAGTGGTGTATGTGAACTTCTTTTTACCCCTTTCATTTGTGTGGTGATCACATTTCTTATTTCAGCACACCACTTTGTATGGTGTCCCCTCCGCAAATCTTTGTGCGACTTCTTAACCCGTGCAACAAAATGTGCTTTTTAATGATGTTGTCCACAGCTAGTTTTGTAAGCCAAGTCAGGGCTGGTATAGATTTGCTCCTCAGTTAGCAAAGTTGCACCAAAAGAAGTGACAAACTAAAAAGTCACGCATCATTCCTGAGCACTGCATGATATTAACTGAAATCACAACTTGGTATATTCTTTTAGAAAAACTTGAAAAGTTGCAAAACTTTGGTGCAAAAAAATCACTGCACCAAAGAACACTTAAAAATGGTGTGAAATGATTCATAAACTCCCCTCAATGACCCCATATATAAAGCCAAGCAAACTCAAATAGTTTCAAATAAATTCAAAGAAAGAAAAAGAAAAAAAAAGTACTAGAATGGCCCAGCCAATCACCTGCCTTAAAGGAGTACTGTCACGCTGTACAACTTATCCCCTATTAAAAAGATAGGGGATAAATGTCTCATCGCGGGGGGGGGGGGGGGGGGGGTCTGACTGCTAGGACCCCCCAATTGCTTTATCTCCGACTCTCCCTGCTTCGTGCGGGGGTCAACATGCCCTATACCTGGGAGAGGGGGAAGCAGGAGATCGCGGGGGTCTGAACGCTGGGATCAACACTTATCCCCTATCCTTTACTGCATCACTGTATTACTTTAAATCCCAATCTATGGAAATACCTGAAGATCATGATTCATAGAAGAGGCCCCTGGAATCTACAAGATTTAAAGACTGTGTGAAAGAATGGGCCAAAATCACACAGAACATGCATGTGTCTATATTCTACCTACAGGAGTCATCTGCTGTCATTACTAACAAAGGCTTTGGCACAAGGCAATAAATATATATCAGTAAGCGTATTTAAAACTTTTTGCCTGTGTCATTTCATATTATTACCCATAACTTAATTTCTGAGCTTATTTGTTTTTGTTTATTTTCTAAGTATTGATTATATGGGTTGTTACCAACATCTGGTGAAATTTTCATGTCAATATCATCTTTGGAAATATATTTAGTGAGAAAAATGGTGATATGTTTAATACTTATTTTACCCACTGTATATTGCTGTGTATATATATATATATATATATATATATATATATATATATATAAATATATAAAACTCAACGTGCGTGTGTATGTATGTATGTATGTATGTATGTGTGTGTGTGTGTATGTTCCACAAAAACTTCCAATATTAACATGAAACTTGGCACTCATGTTACTTATATGTCAACAACAAACATAGGATAGGTGATTTAACCCTTACTCACCCCCATTTGCCAGGGGCTGGGTTTTTGTTTAAAGTTCCATGCAAATCAATGGGAAATGTATGTTCCCACATAACTTTTGTACGGCTGGAGATATTTCAATACCTGGTACACATATTACAGGTTGGGAGAGGAGGACGGGATGGGAGGTCGGGATAGGAGGACAGGATAGGAGGTCGGGACAGGAGATCGGCATATGAGGGCGGGATAGGAGGTTGGGATACGAGGTCGAGATAGGAGGACGGTATAGCAGGATGGGATAGGAGGACAGGATAGGAGATCGAGAAAGGAGGACGGGATAGGAGGACAGGATAGGAGGACGGGATAGTAGGTCAGGATAGGAGGTCGAGATGGGAGGACGGGATAGGAGGACAAGATAGGAGAACGGGATAGGAGGTTGAGATAGGAGGTCGGGATAGGAGGATGGGATAGGAGGTCGGGATAGGAGGACGGGATAGGAGGACAAGATAGAAGAACGGGATAGGAGGTCGAGATAGGAGGTCGGGATTGGAGGACGGGATAGGAGGATGGGATAGGAGGTCGGGATAGAAGGATGGGACAAGAGGACAGGATAGGAGGTCGGGATAGGAGGTCGGGATAGGAGGACGGGATATGGGGGTCGGGATATGACAACAATATATGGGGATGGGATATGAATTCAAAAGCTTCCTCCTTTGTTGATTTTCCTTCCCAACAAGGATGAGGAAGGAAAAAACGGGCAACGCCGGGTACTCAGCTAGTATATATATATATATATATATATATATATATATATATACATATATGTATATATATATATATATATATATATATATATATATATATATATATATGTGTGTGTGTTTGTTTGTAAACATCATCAATAACTTAATGTCACCTCATATCCTGCATCAAAATCCAGAGGTGTCGATGTATTTCGGAATACAAATCCCATCCTTCTATCTACATCAAAAAATATTCCATTTTGAGCTGGGCCTGATGCTTGGGACAGAACAGCATACTGCAATTGAACATACACAGAAATTTTTTTGACACCAAGACACAGAATACACCAAGGTTCAATATTTATTTGTATATCAAACCTCACTAAAATCTTACTTTAAAAACCACAATGGACTGTCTATTCTACAATAATAGACATGGATTTCTACTATAATAGACATGGATTTCTACTATAAGTTAGTTAGCAAACAAAAATAAAACTAGCCTTATTATTTTAATCTTGTAAATTGAACAATTAAAGACAATATTATCAGATGCACCAATGCTCTATACTGGAACCGAAGAATGGATCATATTAGATCCTTCTTCTTTTGTTGTTACTACCTACTGAGTAAATGGGGAAAACAATGCTCAGCTCACCACTCAGAATGGACCCAATGTTGAGGGACCTCGGCTATAGTTAGGATTGCTGGAGCACGGACTGTGCGGGCCGTTTCCCGTATATTACAGATGAATGAAAGGGGGGGGTCCAGCTCCCAGTTATATTGCTGTTTAAACATAGCTTTTACTATATCACATGAAAAATATGAAACAAAAAAAATTATAGGTGTGTTAAAAACAGCACACCAATGCATTTCGAGCTTAGAGCAAGCTCTTAGTCATGGCAAAATAACACAAAACAGTGATGGTTTATATACACTTATTAGAGATGAGCGAATCGAAGTTTATGAACCCGAATTCGTTACTAATTTCATGAAAAATTTGATTCGCAACAATTGCGAACATCGCCGCGATTCAATCGTGCAAATCACTTAATTAAACTCCATTTTACAGCATTCCAGGCTATTGGAGACCTAAGATGGCAGATCCACATGTGAGTACATGGGGCAGGGGATTATGGGAGGGCGGGAAACAGTGGTGGGAATGAAGGTAGGCGGGCTGACCCTGAATCACATGTGAGATGCAGCCTATCAGTGTTCACTGACCCCTGTCATGTCACAGCCCCTATATAATCGGCGGCCATCTTGCCTCTCTTCATTTCATCTATGCACTCAGATGGAGAGGACGGGACTGTGTGTTGTGTGAATAGCTCATACCACAGCGTTACACTGCTAGTCACATCAGCATTAGGGAAAGGCAGGAGTGCAGAGTGCTGTGCTGTTACACTGAGAAGGATCATTGATTGCTAAACCTCCTATTCACGTTATTGAGCATTGCAGCAGAGAGGGGCAGATTGCTGTCAGCTGCCTCATACAGATCTCCAAGCTGCCTGAACTTTCTGAAGCATCTTATCTCCTCATTTTCAGCCAAATTGAGTTTTTTTTTTTGCTCCACAAATCTTCTGCTGCTCAGAATTGTGTGACAGAGTGCAATTTAGGGTTTAATCCCTGGATTTTTTTTTTGTGGTGCTGCACTATTGGGTCCTGCTGCTGTTCCAAAATACATGATTGTTCAGTGGATTGTAGTCCATTTTTACCATTTTGTACCTGTTAATCTGTCAAGGGGCTACATACTGTGCAAGTCCAAACAATAGTATTCACTGGCTGTTTTTTTTTTTAAATAGTTTTTTCTGCGTATAGTTACACATATTACTGCCCTCATCAGTGCATGCCGCATAGGTACATCCAAGTATTGTACCATTTAGTACCTGTTAAGCTATCAAGGTGCTCCATACCATCAAAGTCCAAACAATAGTATCCATCGGCTGGTGTTTTACAAAAATACAGAGTTTTTCTGCGTATAGTTACGCATATTACTGCCCTCATCAGTGCATACCGCATAGGTACATCCAAGTATTGTACCATCTAGTACCTGTTAATCTGTCAAGGGCCTACAAACTGTGAAAGGACAGCCGTAAGTAATCACCTGCTGCTGTTCTAGAAAAATACTGTTTAAAGAGTAGTGTAGCGTATTGTAATACCCTCATAAATGCACTAAGTATGTCAGGCAGAGAAGTGCCAGGATGTGCACCGAGGAGTGGCAGAGGCCTAAATACTTCAGGCAGAGTTGGCAGCAGACTTGGGGCGAGTGGCAGCAGGAGTTGCAGCGAGAGGCCTGAGCTCCCGTTATCAGCCAGTGGTCGTGTCTCCACCAACAACCCATCTGCCGTAGTCGATTGGTTAACACGCTCATCCACATCATCACAAGTGACATCTGACACCCCCAGTCAACAGTCGGTGGGTTCCTCAGACACAACCCTCAGTTGGCATGGCCCGGAAGCAGTCCCTGTCCTCCCATTGGCTTTGTCCTATGCTGTTCCCTCTCCTAAAGAAGTATCTTATGCTGTGGGTTCAGCTTCACTATTTACTGAGGACGATCTGATAGAGGACAGTCAGCAGCTACTGGAAAGCCAAGAAGGGGAGGAGCCATGCGCTGCTTGCTCCGTTAGGCGGCCAAGTAGTGATGCGGAGAGTGACGTGGGTGGCGGTGTTGCAAGGGTTCAAGGTCCTGAAACAGACACTGTTAGAGAACTTGAGGAGGGCATCAGTGACGTGCACACACCTGTAGATGATAATGAGGCTGATCACAATTGGGAGCCGGGTGCAGAAGGGGCTTCATCATCATCAGGAGAAGAGAGTTGCAGGTTGCCCTTGAGGCAGCAAGGCGGTAGCACGGTTGACAGTCAGCATGGTGGCAGTAGTGGAAATTCAGGAGCCAAACGTACCCGGGGGGGACCACACGGCAGCCTACCTTTCCGGGAGGTAGTGGAACAGGGGTTCCTGGAGACGGCGCCTGTAGCAGTCAATTAGTGCAGACTGCAGAGGGGAAAATCAGCTACTCTGCGGTGTGGAAGTTTTTCATAAGGCATCCGGAGGAGGTTCATGTAGCCACATGCAAGATCTGTCGGCAGAAGGTGAAGCGTGGCCAGGGTCTTAATGTCGGCACCACGGCCCTGCATCAACACATGCTTCGCCACCATAAAGCGGCCTGGGAGAACCGTGGCTCCGATATAGTGGTCCAGCCTGCTGCATCACCCAGTGGCCATCCACTCCCTCCTTCATCCAGACAAGGCTCCACCACCTCAGCCGAAGGGAGCTGTGTGTCAAACCCTCCTTATGTATCTCCTGCTTCTCCCGCTTTTAGTCAGCCATTCCGCCAACAATCCATCGGCGAAGCCATGTCCAAGAGACAACAGTATGCGCCCACTCATCCAACGGCGCAGAAGTTGAATGTGCTCTTGTCCAAGTTGCTGGTGTTACAGTCCCTCCCTTTTCAAGTGGTGGACTCGGCACCTTTCAGAGAATTGATGGCTTGTGCCGGGCCAAGGTGGAGAGTCCCAAGCCATCATTTATTTGTGAAGAAGGCAGTACCAGCCCAGCATAAGTTTGTACAAGAGAAGGTGGGCCAGTCCTTGA
This sequence comes from Hyla sarda, assembly GCF_029499605.1. NCBI lineage: Eukaryota > Metazoa > Chordata > Amphibia > Anura > Hylidae > Hyla > Hyla sarda. The sequence goes on along the minus strand of NC_079192.1, from coordinate 212,046,936 downwards.
GCCTGTCGGTGTGTTCAAAAGTGCACGGCAGCACCAACGCGTGGAGCTGTAACTACGGGCAGGGACAATACTTGTCTTTTACGGCCCACTGGGTAAATGTGGTTCCTGCACAGCCACAACAGCAACTTGGACAGGTCACACCTCTTCCTCCTCCACTCTCTCGCTCCCAGGCAGTTGGTCCTGTTACAGTGTGTGACGCCGCCTTCTCATCCTCCACCGTGTCCTCAGCCTCCACTGCACGTCCAAATCTCGGTGGCCCTTCATCGTACCATGTGTGTAGGGCACGGCGGTGTCAAGCTGTTCTTCACATGGTTTGCCTTGGCGAGAAGTCTTGGAAACAATGGCCGGTCAGGGCAACGGAGACGTTGCGCCTAAATCTCACGGCCACATGAGCCCTGTGGGGGCTTGTTGGATCCGGGACACGCAAAGGTTGTTTTAAATTTCAAATCAAAAAGTGATGGCGCTGCTGGGCCTGGGTCTGGGAATTTCAAATTTTCTCATAGGTAGCACCCGCTATCCAAAATCTTTGAAAACATTTTCTAGAATTGTGGTGTTTTTTGGGGGGGATTGTGAAGCCCTGCTGTGTACTTGTGCATCAGCCAACTCAAGGCTGTGTCATTCAGGCAATATATGGGTTACTGATGCCGCTGTGGGGCCTGGGTCTGGGAATTTCAAATTTTCTCATAGGTAGCACCCGCTTTCCAAAATCTTTTTCAAAAATTTCTAAAATTGTGGTGTTTTTTTGGGAGGGGGATTGTGAAGCCCTGTTGTGTACTCGTGCATCAGCCAACTCCAGGCTGTGTCATTCAGGCAATATATGGGTTACTGATGCTGCTGTTGGGCCTGGGTCTGCGAATTTCAAATTTTCTCATAGGTAGCACCTGCTATTCAAAATATTCGGTTTAAATTTCTTAATTCATCTTTTAATCTTAGGGATTGTGAAGGCCTAGTGCCTACTCATGCTGCTGGCAACTCCAGGCTGTGCCATTCATCCACTATAGGGTCTCCTCATGCTGCCAACACCTCCATGCTGTGTCATTCAGCCACTATATGGTCATCTCATGCTGACAACATGTCCATGCTGTGTCATTCAGCCACTATATGGTGTCCTCATGCTGCCAACACCTCCACACTGTGTCATTCAGCCACTATATGATGTCCTCATGCTGCCAACACCTCCACGCTGTGCCATTCAGCCACTATATGGTCTCCTCATGCTGTCAACACCTCCACGCTGTGTCATTCAGCCACTATATGGTGTCCTCATGGCTACTGAAAAATGAAAGAAGCGATCTGATTGGTTGCTATAGACAACTCAACAACTTTTCCTCAAGCAGATTCTGAGAAATCTTCCCCATTGTGTGGCAGCAGCTGCACATTGCACAGTCTGCCGTACAACCTTCACGTGACAGACAAATGATATGTACAAAATATTAGTGGCTTATCCAAAAGATAACATGGGTATTGCAATCCTCGTGTCTATACCTAACCCATGAATCAGGGCCGGCCCTACCATGGGTCCAGGTGTGGCGATGGTCCCAGGCAGCACTTTTCAGGAGAGGCACTTTGCTGCCCGATATTTTTTTCCCCCCTGGGGCTCCATAGGAAAAAAAATGTGTGTAGCTCCACTGCCGCTCACCACTGGTCACTTTTAAAGCGGCTGTAGCGCAGCCCGAGCTGCTGAATAGGCAGCCGGCTTTGTGGCCGCTTTAATTAAATGACCAACAACGGGGGCTGCAGGGATGCACTGGCACCCCTTGTAGGAGCCGTGCAGGAGGACATCCGTGATGTCACTCATCAGTGTCGGTAGCTGTGTCCGAGAGTCGGACTCAGGAGAGATGCACCCCTGCCTGCAACAATGCCCCTGAGCCTGCTGAGACATAGGCCAGGTCATATTCAAGATGTAAGTAAGAGCTAATTAAAATGGCACAGGGGGATTGGGAGGGGGGTAACTAAAACAGTACAGGAGGATTGGGAGGGAGGGGGGTAACTAAAATGGTACAGGGGGATTTGGAGGGAGGGGGGTAACCAAAATGGCACAGGGGGATTGGGAGGGTGGTAACTAAAATGACACATGGGGATCAAGGGGTGGGTCATAATGAAATGGCACGGGGGGGTAATTAAAAAGGCACAAGGGGATCAGAGGGGCCACCTCAATTCCCCAAATCCCCCCCCCCCTCTGATCCCCTCTATGCCATTTCATTGCCAATGGCCAATTGGGCAATGTTAGTGTAGAGCATCCTCATTGTAAGCCTTGCCTGTGGCAACAAAGCAGCAACATTGTAGAACATTGTAGTAGAGCTTATGGTGCTGTGTCATTATTTTCTCTGGAGACATTATTCTTGCATATATTGGGGAAGATTTATCACAATCTGTGAGGAAGGAAAGTTGACCGCTTACCCATAGCAACCAATGAGATGTTAATTAGTGCAGGAAATATTAACCTATTAAGCCATATGCATAAGATGAAGGACATTACGAAACTGACATAAGTCCATGAGAAAACACGCAACAAATATATACAATATATCAAAGAAAATAACCTAAAACTCATGCCCAGATTAGTTGGCTATATACTGGAAAAATCATGAAATAATGACATTGGAAATACTATTAACAATGTGACCCACATACAAAATTATTGGTAGGAAAAAATACAAACATTGAGATAAACCTCTGGAGGAACCCAACCTAATAAATATACATTCAATCATTACGGTAATTGAGTCCATCATGTACACGGGAGTTTAGAGACAATATCCAGAATGCCTCCCATGTAAAAACCAAACCAGCCCAGTCTCCTCCGCGGCGGGGTTGCTGGGCTTTCTCAATCCCTGTAATCTGTATGCAGGATGCATCTCCTGAATGCACATCCCCAATGTGTTTTGTGAGACCGGAGGTGGATCTGGTACCAAGGGTGACTTCAGATGGTGTGATGCCTCTCATATGTTCAGCTACTAGGAGTTTCCATTTCCATGTAGTGCATCCTACATATTCTAATGCACAACTTTTACAAGTGGCCAGATATACAACATAATTCATATTACAATTGATGAGTTCTTTATTCCGGTAAGTAGGGTTGGTGGTAGTAGATGTGAAGTTTTTTGTATTAGTAATGAATTTACACATGGAACATCGTGGTTGGTTGCACTTACAGCATCCTGTAGTGTCTAACCATGTATTTTTGTCTTGTGCATTATGATATTCACTGGGTGATAGTTGATCCCTGGGGGATCTAGCTTGTCTGGCCATTAATTTAACTCCTGTTTGATGCTGGCAAGGGTCAAGTCCTGATATAGAACTGGAAGGTGTTTTTGTATGATATTTTGAGTATCATTAAAATACACAGAATATGGTGTTGAAAAGGTGATTATTCCCTGGAACTGTTCTGAAGGTATTTTCTGATTTTTGAAGGTACCACATAAATAATGAGCTCTAGTTTAAACATCAGCAATGGCTTTAGCTCTATGGAGCACCGCAGGTTGGTACCCGCGTTATGTTTTGGATAAGCCACTAATGTTTTGTACATATCATTTGTCTGTCACGTAAAGGTTGTACGGCAGACTGCATAATGTGCAGCCGCTGCCACACAATGTGTGCATAATCTGATCATGCGAGTATATACTGTTGTGCATAACCTGTTCATGCAATACTACTAACATATGAACATGTGCATGAATTAAATATGCCTATCAGTAAATAGACAGCATGCCTTTTTCTAGTACAATGTTGCTATAGACTACTGCAGTCTTGTGTAACCTAGCCATAGTGTGAATATCCATCCCAGGTTTCACACTCATGCAACCAGGTTTACCAGAACTGTTGTCACACGCCGAACCTTCTGCCCGGCACCTATCAGGTACTCATGTGTTATTCTTTATGTACCTATAAATGTATATAAACCATTACTTTTTTGTGTTATTTTGCCATGACTAAGAGCTTGCCCTAAGTGGACGTTGGCGTGCTGTTTTTAATGCATCTATTAGTTTTTTTTTCTATTGCTTCATGTTTTAATGTGATATAGTAAAAGCTATGTTTTAACAGCAATATACCTGTGAGCTGGACCCCCCCTTTTGTTCATCTGTTACTACCTACTGTCTGCCATCAGTATTTATATCCCTCCTGTCTAGCACATATTTCAAAAAGTTTATCTCAGCTTAATAATCTTTTTCTTTATAGCAACCAAACTAAGCGTGGCCTTAATTTTTATAATTGTATTCCTAAATAGAAATGTACTGATGTGCCTTTTTATACCTTGCCCCCAAACTCAATATATTCTGAGATGTGCCCTCCCAGTTCACTTCCCCCATCATGATAAATCACCTGCCTTTAGTTTTATTATTTTTGAGTTTTCTACCTTGATATTGTTATGTATCTTCTGCTCAGTCTCAATCAGTTTCACAGACTGGGAAGGGGTGTTACCCAGCAGATGTGACAACATCTGAAGCCATGCAAGGGAGAATTTCCTCCCTCACTCTGCTACACACAGCCCAGATCAGTTCAGTGTGAGATGGGCTGAGACCGCACACACCCCCATCAGTTCCACATGCTTTCCTGACAATCTGTAAGCAGGACTGCAAGCAGGGCCAGAAGGAGGACCCCTGGTGGCCAAACTTTTAGCGCATTAACGTATTAATTAAACACATAAAGTTGCAAAATTTTATTAAGAAGTATATTAGAAATGTAATTCAAATAGGCTAATGTATAACATTAATTTGTATTACTAATGACTGGTACCATTTAAAGGGTGTGGCCGTGCAAAAAATTGGTGTGGCTTAAATTGTAACCTGGACCAGATTTTCAAACAGCCTGAGACTATTTTGAAAATCTGGTAGCAAAGAGAAAAGTTTCTACTGTATAAAGTGCACACCCAGATAATGTAATAAATAAATAATTCACATCTTTATTATGTTAACCACATGAAATACAAAAGAAGATATAACCTCTAAAATCATTTAAAAGAGCTCAAAAGTGAGCTCAGCACAACAACTGGGGAGGGGCCATGAACCCCCTCACCCCTACCCTGCCCTGCAGATGTATATAATAATAATATATTGATGCTCCAACGATATATACTTAAACAAATAATAAATGACAAATAAATGTGAAGAAAGTATTTATGCTGCTGCCTAAATAACACAAATAATCAATAAACAATATTAGTGAGGCAAACCACAGACAGAGGAGCTGATGCACAGATGAACACAGGGCAGGGAGGCTGGAACCCCCACGCGTTCCATCACTCTGAGGTGACTGAGGAAGTGTTCATCTGTGCATCTGCTCCTCTGTCTGTGGTTTGCCTCATTAATATTGTTTATTGATTATTTGTGTTATTTAGGCAGTGGCATATATACTTTCTTCACATTTATTTGTCATTTATTATTTGTTTCAGTATATATTGTTGGAGCATCAATATATTATTATTATTATATACATCTGCAGGGTAGGGTAGGGGTGAGGGGGTTCATGGCCCCTCCCCCAGTTGTTGTGCTGAGCTCACTTTTGAACTTTTTTAAATTATTTTAGAGGTTATATCTTCTTTTGTATTTCATGTGGTTAACATAATAAAGATGTGAATTATTTATTTATTACATTATCTGGGTGTGCACTTTATACAGTAGAAACATTTCTCTTTGCTACCAATTGTTTGCCCTCTTGCTGTTAGTAGCACCCCGGTTTAGATTATATACGGGTTGAGCCCTCTCTTCTTTTTTTCTTCACAACTTTTGAAAATCTCGCACAATCTTAAACTGTCTAGTCTTAGACAAATTTAGTAAATTTTTGAATTTGTCCCCCATCATGTTTGTCGATGGGTGGACACCCAATGATTCTTATATCAATAAAAGCCTTTTCAGTATTCCGATAGCATGTTGTGATATTGGGTTGAAAGGTAGATATTACAATTCTTAACTAAACCAAAGGAAAGATAAGGTAGACACATCTGTATATTTTTGTATGATGGAGATCCATTGGGCCCCATTTCTGTTGGGGTCCTGTTTGGAGGTTCTGTTATTTTGAATACAAAAATAATGTGGTATGCAATGTTATTCTTGAATTCAAGAGTGACTTTTGAAATTATCCAAAGATTGACTTGAAATTATATTACATTGCATTTAATTATTAACATAATTGAATTATTTATTATTAATTTACATTCATTTATATTATTGTACAATGAATGTATAATTATATTTTATATTTGTAAAAGTCAGTTTACTACAAGCAGTCTTTGCAAATCCCACACAAAACCACACAGCTGTTTAATATAGATGCCCCATATTATAGCTTGTCCTCTAGGTCAATGATTACATAAATGTTTGTCTTACCGTCAGGCTATCCCCATCCTCATCTACTGCTGGTACTTGATAAATAGATGTATACATTGGGAAATTCTCATTGATTGTTCGATTTGCTAGATAAACATTAAATATTTATAAAAACATTAATTCACATAACCATTCCCACAGTATGAGAAGACCACACCTGATATAAGAAACCAGAAAAAAGGTATATTATATAGCTCACTAAAATGATCAGAAAAGTCCAGGTCCAAATTGCAAAATAAGGTCAGGAAGGGAGTGGTGCATGGAGGCATTTTGAATGGCAAACAAGAAAGATCCAACTTGTTTTTAGAGTAGATGTAACATCCACAGATTAAAACTTGAAAAATTTATTGAATCATATTTAGATATTGAGGACTGATAGTCCTAAGTCTCCAGCATAAAATGTTGTTAATCGTGTAATTCTGTGACTCATATCACTATAGGACAAGGTGCACTTTCACTCAAATTCTTTAAGGGGTTCTCCACTGCCCTGCCTTCTGGAGCTCCACTCTCAGCGTCCAGAAGTTCATTACTCCGAGTGCTGTGTGCGGGCTTCTGTGTTCGAGGCAGCCCCCGTGTGACGTCGTGCCCGCCCCCTCATGACATCAAGCCCGCCCCCTCAACGAAAGTCTATGGGAAGGGGGCGTGACAGCGGTCGCGCCCCCTTCCCATAAACTTTCGTTGAGGGGGCGGGCGTGACGTCACGAGGGGGCGGGCGTGACATCACAAGGGGGCAGCCTCGAACACGGAAGTACGCACACAGCGTTTGGCGTAATAAACTTCTGGACGCTGCGAGCGGAGCTCCGGAAGGCAGGGCAGTGGAGAACCCCTTTAACACCAATGTTTTATTAGGTTTTTCTGTGGCAGATTTGAACTTTCCTTATCCATAGATTCCATAATATACAAAACAAAGGCTCATTATTCATAGTGACAATTTAAGAGGTCTCAAAGCGGTTTTAGTGTATTTTATTTATAGTAACAATATAATTTTATGTTTAAGGTTTTTTTCGATTCCACATATTAAGGCATATCCTCAGGACACTTTGCACCTCTTGCAGATGAGCTGTTCTGTAGGGATGTTGTGGCCAAATCTGTTCCTTCCATGGGGCAAGGTGCAGATGACTCTATTGACTGTGTAGTGGCTGTGTCTGGTTACTGCAGCTCAGTTCCCATTCGTTGAACACAGCCAACTGTTCCAGCCTCATTTGAGGCAAAGATCCACCCATTACAGCCCTACAGAACAGCTAAGCTGATCGTCAGGGTTACTATGTGTCAGATAAGTCCTTAAAGGGATACTCCACTCCAAGACATGTTATCCCCTATGCAAAGGAGAGGGGATAAGTAGTCTGATCGCGGGGGTCCCGCCACTGGGAACCCCTGCAATCTCTCCTGCAGCACCCTGTGTCCTCTAATCCGTAGAAAAGAGAAAAGAAAACCAGGGCAACTCACCAAATACGTAAACTTCAAGCTTCTTTATTGATCCATGAAGGGTATAAACAGTGCAAGACACGGGTGGACAAAAAACAGGGGGACGTTCGTTCGGGGCTACGGTGCCGTTTCGCAAGATATGCTTCAACTAGCCCACATCGTCTTCCAGCCGGAAACACATTTAAATAACGCTCCCCTCCGTTGCCATAGAAATGAGCCAAACAAAAGGTAAGTGGAATTAAAAATGTTAAAAACAACTGTGATACACCTAAGATTTTCATTTATGTTAATAATGCACTGAGCTCAGTACGTTCATTGAGACCTAAAGGCCCCATTGCTTCCAACCGAAGAATCCATTTCGTTTCATTTCTTAACAATATTTCTTCTCTACTTTTCCCAGCAACACCATGTTCGATCCTTTCAAGTCCGGCAAAACGGAATCCATATTTTTCTCTAGAATGAAATTCATTAATATGTTGAATAAATCTAGTGGCTCCGATGCCGGTCCTGAGGGATCGAACATGTTCGCGGATTCTGTGAAATAAGGGCCTTTTTGTCTTCCCAATATAAAATAACTTACATTTACATACCAATGCGTAAACCACATGAGAGGATCTGCATGTAATACATTGTTTCACATTAATAGTATTACCTGCTAATTCTACAATTCTACATTTCATATTTAGAGAGCAAAATGAACATGAACCGCAAGTAAAATTCCCTTTTAGGCGTAATTCAGACAGCCAATTCTGTCCCGATGCATTTTTTCCTTTTTTCAATAAATCTCCAACTGTTTTAGTTTTTCTATATGTAACAATCGGTTTTTCATTAGTAATTACTGCTATGTCAGCATCTTCTTGTAAGATATACCAATTATTCGTTATTGCTTTTTTCACTACATTATTAATAGGAGTATTTGAAAAAGAAAAAACGCAACGTTTGTTATTTTTTCTGTCTTTCGTTTTCAGCAAAACCTCTCTTGGTATTCGATCTATTTTCTTTCTTGCATCTAAAATTAAATTAAGAGGATAACCTCTCTGTTCCAACCGATACTGTAAGTCATCTGCCTGTTTTTGAAACAGTATGGGACTGCTATTAATTCGTTTTAGTCTGACTAGCTGACTGTATGGGATACTATTTTTAACCTGAGGGGGATGGGATGATTGATAATGTAACAATGAATTTTTGGCAATCGATTTTCTAAAACCAGATGTCACTATATTGCTATCCACAATATCTATCTGTACATCTAGAAATTCAAGATGTTGATCTCCAAATACATATGTAAAAAACATGTTAACTCCATTCACTTGGTTAAGATACTCAACAAAGGCAGCAAATTCATCCTGTGAACCATCCCAAATAATAAAGAGGTCATCCACATATCTGAGAAAAAGTTTAATTTTACCAATAAAGGGGTTCTTGGATGTGAACACCCACTTGTCTTCCAACATGGAGAGGAAAATATTGGCATAAGCACATGAGGTGGGAGACCCCATGGCTGTACCATGTGTCTGTCCATACCAATCCCCTCCATATTGGAAGACATTATTACTCAACACGAATGTAAGGGCTTCAGTAACAAATTCAATAAAGTCAGGTGACTTGCCTGTTTTCCGTAGGATAGTGGTCATAGCCTCCACACCCGAATCCAAAGGGATTCGGGTGTATAGGCTCTCCACATCCACGGAACACAGTTTTAAACCAGGTTGCCAATGGAAATTATTCAAAATTTTAATTAAATCTCCGGTGTCCCTGAGATAAGAAGGTAATTCTCTCAATAGAGGCGACACTAACCAATCAACATAACTGGACAAATATTCAGTCGGTGACCCAATCCCAGAGACAATAGGACGCCCCGGGGGCTGGGTCACCGACTTATGGACCTTAGGCACAATATACCAAGAGGGTTTTTTAATGTTCCTAGGGAGGAGACGTTCAGCACTTTTTCTACTGATAACCCCTTTTTCATGAAATTTCCGAAGTAACGATCTCAAGTTGTTAATTATTTGTGGACAGGGATCTTTTTTTAATTTACAGTAGGTGTTCTCATCTCCTAACTGTCTAAGAGCCTCTGTGTTATAGTCAGTAGTTTTCCACAGAACAACCCCCCCACCCTTATCAGCCTTGGTAATAACAATGGGGGGCATTTACTAAGGGGTTTAGTCATTTTTTTCTGACTATTTTTGGCGCAAAATTGTCGCAATTGCGCCTACCCTATAAATTGTGCGACTTTCCCTAGCAAGAGCTAGAAAGTCAAAAAAAAAATTCCCGCTTAATTTACGCAAGTTTTCAGTTTTTACTTGCAGTGGTCAGGAATTTATTAACTGAGACAGTCGCAGTTGCGCAATAAACTGTCGCAACGGCCATAAAAATTGACTAAATTTACTCCAGCTCCAACATGGAGCAGGAAAAGCTGCTGCCGCCCGGGCTCAACCATACTTTCTCCCCGCTGCCCTCACTGCGCTATCGGGACACTGCAGTGATTTACATCCCCCCCCCTCTCACCTGCCAGCGCCACACAACTCCCATCTGTCTGCTGTTGCAAGACTACAAGTCCCAGCATGGCCTTACAGTGAGGACACGCTGGGAGTTGTAGTCTTGTAGCAGCGGGAGCTGAGCGGCGCGGGCGGGAGACAAGGGGGGGGGGGGTAGCGGGGAGGCCGTATGAGGAGCCCGGGCGGGAGACAAGGGGGGTAGCGGGGAGACCGTATGAGGAGCCCGGGCGGCTGCACTGTAATGTCAGCCCGGGCTCCTGCCCTGAGAGCCATAGGCTTTGGCTGTCAGGGCATGCTGGGTGTTGTAGTTTTGCAACAGCTGGAGGGCCACAGTTTGCAGACCACTGGTGTGTGGTCTGTAAACTGTAGTCCTCCAGCTGTTGCAAAACTAAACAGCTGAAGGGGACCGGCGAAGAAGTTCACTTACCCTTCCGAGGCTCCAGCGACGATCCCTAATGTTGCAAGACTACAACTCCCAGCATGCCTGGACACCCTTTGGCTGTCCGAGCATGCTGGGAGTTGTAGTTTTGCAACAGCTGGAGGCACCCTTGCTGGGAAACACTGGCCTAAAACAGTGTTTCCCAACCAGGGTGCCTCCAGATGTTGCAAGACTACAACTCCCAGCATGCCTGGACAGCCATTGGCTGTCCGGGCATGCTGGGAGTTGTAGTTTTGCAACAGCTGGAGGCACCCTTGTTGGGAAACACTGGCCTAAAACAGTGTTTCCCAACCAGGGTGCCTCCAGATGTTGCAAGACTACAACTCCCAGCATGCCTGGACAGCCATTGGCTGTCCAGGCATGCTGGGAGTTGTAGTTTTGCAACAGCTGAAGGGCCACAGTTTGCAGACCCCTGGTTTGTGGTCTGTAAACTGTAGTCCTCCAGCTGTTGCAAAACTAAACAGCTGAAGGGGACCGGCGAAGAGGTTCACTTACCCTTCCGAGGCTCCAGCGACGATCGCTGTCGGAGATCGTCGCGCGGCACTGTCGCGCGGCAGTGTCGCGCGGCAGTGTCGTGCAGCGCTGGATCCTACGGAAGCCGGTAAGTTGCGCAGGCTTCCCAACCAGGGTGCCTCCAGTTGTTGCAAGACTACAACTCCTAGCATGCCTGGACAGCCTTTGACTGTCCAGGCATGCTGGGGCTTGTAGTTTTGCAACATCTGGAGGCACCCTGGTTGGGAAACACTGTTTTAGGCCAGTGTTTCCCAGCCGGGTTGCCTCCAGATGTTGCAAAACTACAGCTCCCAGCATGCCTAGACAGCCTTTGACTGTCCAGGCATGCTGGGACTTGTAGTTTTGCAACATCTGGAGGCACCCTGGTTGGGAAACACTGGCCTAAAACAGTGTTTCCCAACCAGGGTGCCTCCAGATGTTGGGAAACACTGGCCTAAAACAGTCACCCTGGTTGGGAAACACTGTTTTAGGCCAGTGTTTCCCAACCAGGGTGCCTCCAGATGTTGCAAGACTACAACTCCCAGCATGCCTGGACAGCCTTTGACTGTCCAGGCATGCTGGGGCTTGTAGTTTTGCAACATCTGGAGGCACCCTGGTTGGGAAACACTGTTTTAGGCCAGTGTTTCCCAGCCAGGTTGCCTCCAGATGTTGCAAAACTACAACTCCCAGCATGCCTAGACAGCCTTTGACTGTCCAGGCATGCTGGGGCTTGTAGTTTTGCAACATCTGGAGGCACCCTGGTTGGGAAACACTGGCCTAAAACAGTGTTTCCCAACCAGGGTGCCTCCAGATGTTGCAAAACTACAAGTCCCAGGTTGGGAAACACTGTGCCCGGCCTCCGCCCCACCTTACTGTAAGGGCATGCTGGGAGTTGTAGTCCTGCAGCTGGGGGCAGGGGACAAGCTTGTCACATTTATTATCACCTGCTCACACATCTCCTGCACCACACAACTACAACTCCCAGCATGTCCTTACTGTAAGGGCATGCTGGCAGTTGTAGTCGTGCGGGGCGGGAGATGTGTGAGCAGGTGATAATAAATGTACTAACCCATTTTTTTGTTTTCTTCTCATTTCAGATCCGTTTATCCTGTGGACTCCTTCGGATTCGGTGGACTACTTCGATGACCAGCGTTTTTCTTTGTTTGATTTTAATAAAATGGTTAACGAGGGCTTGTGGGGGAGTGTTTTTTGTAATAAAATTTTTTTAAAACCTGTTGTGTTTTTTTCTTACTTTACTAGACAGGCTTAGTAGTGGAAGCTGTCTTATAGACAGAGTCCATTACTAACCTGGGCTTAGCGCTAGCCACAAAAACAGCTAGTGCTAACCCCCTATTATTACCCCGGTACCCAACGCCACAGGGGTGCCGGGAAGAGCCGGTACCAACAGGCCTGGAGCGTCAAAAATGGCGCTCCTGGGCCTAGGCGGTAACAGGCTGGCGTTATTTAGGCTGGGGAGGGCCAGTAACAATGGTCCTCGCCCACCCTGGGAACGTCAGGCTGTTACTGTTTGGTTGGTATTTGGCTGAGAATGAAAATAGGGGGGACCCTATGCGTTTTTTTTTTTTTTTAAATAAATAATTAAATATATTACAAAAACGCATAGGGTCCCCCTATTTTTATTCTCAACCAAATACCAACCAAACAGTAACAGCCTGACGTTACCAGGGTGGGCGAGGACCATTGTTACTGGCCCTCCCCAACCTAAATAACGCCAGCCTGTTACCGCCTAGGCCCAGGAGCGCCATTTTTGACGCTCCGGGCCTGTTGGTACCGGCTCTTCCCGGCACCCCTGTGGTGTTGGTTACCGGGGTAATAATTGGGGGTTAGCGCTAGCTGTTTTTGTGGCTAACGCTAAGCCCGGCTTAGTAATGGACTCAGTCTATAAGACAGCTTCCACTACTAAGCCTGTCTAGTAAAGTAAAATAAAAATAAAACACAACAGGTTTTAAAAAAAATTTATTACAAAAAACACTCCCCCCACAAGCCCTCGTTAACCATTTTATTAACATCAAGCAAAGAAAAACGCTGGTCATCGAAGTAGTCCACCGAATCCGAAGGAGTCCACAGGATACACAGATCTGTAGAAGAAGTAACCAAAAAAAAAAAAAGTGTAAGTACATTTAGGGAGAAAAAAACTGTGTTAAAAAAATGTAATAAACACACACACACACACACACACACTAAACGCCGTTTACCACTTCTGAGCCATGACTACAATTTACAGTGATCCCTCAACTTACAATGGCCTCAACATACAATAGTTTCAACATACAATGGTCTTTTCTGGACCATCGTAAGTTGAAACCAGACTCAACATACAATGCTACAGACAGTCCAGATCTGTAAAACGTGTCAATGGCTGGAAGAACCAACCAATCAAAATGGGCATTCACTGGTAAAACCCCTGTATTACTGAAGTGTATGCACTGACTGGTGTCTGGTATTACATGTTCTGTACTCTTTACCTGTATCAGGGTTAGCTGCTCTTTTGGACACCAGGTGAGGGCAACTCCATTACTTGTTTTGGACATTGCCTGTACTGTACAGGACCCCTGAAGAAGCTCCTGTCCTCTACATAGACCAGTGTTTGCCAAGCAGGGTGGCCCCATTTTTTGCAAAACTACAACTCCCAGCATGCCCGGACAGCCTTTGGCTGTCCAGGCATGCTGGGAGTTATAGTTTTGCAACAGCTGGAGGCTCCCTGCTTGGGAAACACTGACATAGACAGTGATTTACAGCTCCCAGCAGATCTTTATTACTTTTATATGTAAGGATTTGCTTTATCTATATTAGTCATCTACTTATTTTTCTTTGTCACTTTTTCCTATTTTTGGATGACATTTTGGTGCCTTTAGAACCAATTACCCTGTTTCCATAGAGTTATGGTCTCAACATACAATGGTTTCAACTTACAATGGTTTTCCTGGAACCAATTAATATTGTAACTTGAGGGACCACTGTAGTTATTGAATTATTTAGATGTGGTGAAAAAGCTAAAAAAAAACTCAAAAACAAAAGATCCAGAAGGAAACCAGCAGCCAAACCTATTCAGACAGCAGGAAAAAGGAACAGACTATTTTTTCTACTACATGAAGTAAATTTCCCACTTTTGCCTATGTGTGCCAAATTTATTAATGCCGTGCAACAATTTAGTAAATTTGTCGCACATAGTCAAAAATGAAGTAGAAAAAAACAGGGTAAAAACCAGACTACATAGTAAAAGATTAGTAAATGCCCCCCAATATCTTCTCTTTTTCGTAATTTATCTAGGGCTATTTGTTCTCTATCTAAGATGTTGCTCTGGACCTTCGGGTAAATGAGGGCTTTAACTTCTTTTAGAACTGACTTCTGGAATATATCAAGTGGACTCCCAGGTGTAACAGGAGGATTAAACAAAGAGGGATTACCTCCTGAAAAAAACTTATCACTAGTACTATCTGTTCTATCAGACACCTGATCACTAATATCAGCAAGGAACGTGACTTAATTTTTTGTCCACCCGTGTCTTGCACTGTTTATACCCTTCATGGATCAATAAAGAAGCTTGAAGTTTACGTATTTGGTGAGTTGCCCTGGTTTTCTTTTCTCTTTTCTACGGATTGTTTGCATTGGACTTTGCTATTACCAGTGAGCACCATCAGACGTGGTTGAGCCAGCAGAGGCATTGGATGTCAGGTGCTAACAATTAAGGAAGCAGTGCTGTACAGAGTGAACTTTTCTCCATGCCTGATGACGGGTGATACAGGAGTATCGTGACATCACGGCCCACCCCCTCAATACAAGTCTATGAGAGTGGACGTGACATCATGATTGGGGCGGGGCCATGATGTCACAATACTCTGGCCCCTGTATCGCCCATCATCAGGCATGGAGAAAAGTTTGCTCCATGTGGCAGATGACACAGGGTGCTGCAGGAGAGATTGTGGGGGTCCCCAGCGGTGGGATCCCTGTGTTCAGACATCTGATGTCTAGGGGTGGCACACCCCTTAAATATGTGGAAACTGAAAACCCTTTTATTGTAATACACATTGCGACTGGCCTTATAATCACTTACAGATGTAACTACGGAAAGGGAGCAGTGATAAGTTAAAGGGGTACTCCGGTGGAAAACCATTTATTTTAAATACTTAAGGACCAAGCCCTTTTTGACCTTAAGGACCAGGCCAATTTTATTTTTTGCTTCTTCGTTTTTTCCTCCTTGCCTTCTAAAATCCATAACTCTTTTATATTTCCATCCACAAACCCATGTGAGGGCTTGTTTTTTGCATGAACAATTTTACTTTGTAATGACATGTCTCATTTTACCATAAAATGTACGGTGAACCCAAATCATTATTTTTTTTAGTGAGGACATTTAAATGAAAACCACAATTTTGGAGATTTTGGAGGGTTTCGTTTTCCCACTTTACAAGTTATGGAAAAATATGATATGTTTTCTTCATTCTGTGGGTCAATACGATTAAAATGATACCCATCTTTACATACTTTTTTATTATTGTACTGCTTTTAAAAAATCTCAAACTTTTTGTACAAAATTAGTGGCCCTATTTTGACCACCTGGAAATTTTTCATTTTTCAGTATACAGGGATGTGTGAGGTTCATTTTTTGCACCGTGATCTGTTCCTTTTATCGATATATTTGCGTATATGAAACTGTTAAATCACTTTTTATAAAAAAAATTTGGGAATAAGATGTGACCAAAAAAACAGCAATTTTTGACTTTTATGTCGTTCACCATACTTGATCATTAACATGATATTTTGATAGTTCGTACATTTATGCACGTGGCTATACCAAATATGTTTATCGGTTGGTTTTTTTTTTTAATGCTTTTTGGGGGTAAAATAGGACAATTTAAATTTTTATTGGGGGAGGGTCTTTTTTTCATTTGTTTAAACTTTTTTTAAACTTTTTATGTCTCCATAGGGGACTATCTATAGCAATCATTAGATTGCTAATACTTTTCAGTGCTATGCATAGGGCATAGCACTGATCTGTGTCATCGGCTATCTTCTGTTCTGGTCTGCTTGATCTCAGACCAGAGCAGAAGACCTCTGGAGATGGCTGGAGGCAGGTGAGGGGACCTCCGGTCGCCATTTTAGATGATCGGATCCCTGTGACAGTGCCGCGGGTGATCCGATCATCCATTAAATGCATTGATCTGTATTGATCATGGCCTTTGAGGGGTTAATGGTGGATATCATTCCCGGCTGCTGATAGCAGCCGGGACCTGCAGTCCATGACGTGAGCGCCGCTCCGATGCTCACTGTCATGTACAGGCCGTAAATGTTCGTCCTGGTGCTCGATGTACCTCCACATCAGGATGTACATATACGTCTGTGGTCGTTAGGGGGTTAAATCAACTGGTGCCAGAAAGTCATACAGATTTGTACATTACTTCTATTTAACAATCTCTATCCTTCCAGTACTTATCAGCTGCTGTATGCTACAGAGAAAGTTATTTTCTTTTTTAATTTATTTTCTGTCTGTCCATGGTGCTCTCTGCCAACACCACTGTCCATGTCAGGAACTGTCAAGAGCGGGATAGGTTTGCTATGGGGATTTGCTTCTGCTCTGTACAGTTCCTGACATGGACAGAGGTGTCAGCAGAGAGCAATGTGGACAGAAAATAAATGCTAAAAGAAAATTACTTTTTCTGTAGTATACAGCAGCTGATAAGTACTGGAAGGATTAAGATTTTTCAATAGAAGTAATTTACAAATCTGTATAACTTACTGGCACCAGTTTATTTAAATTAAGGTAAATTGTTTTCCACCGGAGTACTTTTACTGGGGATTAAGGGCTATGAAATAGACCAAGGAATTTTACAGTAGCTGGTGAATTTACATTAAAAATATAACTAGCAGTCAGTAAATACCATACTTACACTTGAAAGAAAAAGTATGTGAACCCTTTGAAATTATATGGATTTCTGCACAAATTGGTCATAAAATGTGATCTGATCTTCATCTAAGTCACTACAATAGACAATCACAGTCTGCTTAAATACAAAAAATGTAATCTTACCATGTTTTTATTGAATACACCATGTAAACATTCATAGTGCAGGTGGAAAATGGCTAATTGGAGTGAGGTGTCATCCAATTGGAGTCCGATCAATGAGATGAGACTAGAGGTGTTGGTTACAGCTGCCCTGCCCTTTAAAAAAAACACCTACCAGTTCTGGGTTTGCTTTTCACAAGCAGCATTGCCTGATGTGAATGATGCCTCACACGAAAAAGCTCTCAGAAGACCTACGATTAAGAATTGTTGACTTGCATAAAGCTGGGTTATAAAAGGGTTAAAAGGGTTATAAAAGTATCTCTAAAAGCCTTGCTGTTCATTAGTCCATGGTAAGACAAATTGTCTATAAATGGAGAAAGTTTAACATTTCTGCTACTCTCCCTAGGAGTGGCCATCCTGTAAAGATAACTGCAAGAGAACAGCGCAGATTGTTCAATCAGGTAAAGAAGAATCCTAGAGTGTCTTCCAAAGACTTACAAAAGTCTCTGGCGTATGCTAACATCTCTGTTAGTGAATCTATGATACGTAAAACACTAAACAAGAATGGATTTCATGGGAGGATACCACAGAGGAAGCCACTGCTGCCCAAAAAAAAATTGCTGCACGTTTACAGTTTGCACAAGAGCACCTCGATGTTCCACAGCAGTACTGGCAAAATATTCTGTGGACAGATGAAACCAAAGTTGAGTTGTTTGGAAGAAACACACAACACTATTTGTGGAGAAAAAGAAGCACAGCACACATACATCAAAACCTCATCCCAACTGTGAAGTATGGTGGT
The DNA here is from genome assembly GCF_029499605.1 of Hyla sarda. NCBI lineage: Eukaryota > Metazoa > Chordata > Amphibia > Anura > Hylidae > Hyla > Hyla sarda. The sequence continues at coordinate 212,028,929 of NC_079192.1, read as the reverse complement.
GGGGGCATCATGGCGTGGGGCTGCTTTGCTGCATCAGGGCATGGACGCATTGCTATCCTCGAAGGCAAAATTTATTTCCAAGTTTATTAAGACATTTTGCAGGGGAACTTAAGGCCATCTGTCCACCAGCTGAAGCTCAACAGAAGATGGGTGTTGCAACAGGACAACAACCCAAAGCATAGAAGTAAATCAACAACAGAATGGCTTAAACAGAAGAAATTACGCCTGAGTCCGGATCTCAACCCGATTGAGATGCTGGCATGACCTCAAGAAAGCAATTCACACCAAACATCCCAAGAATATTGCTGAACTGAAACTGTTCTGTAAAGAGGAATGGTCAAGAAATACTACTGACCGTTGTGCACGTCTGATCTGCAACTACAGGAAACGTTTGGTTGAAGTTATTGCTGCCAAAAGGAGGTTCATCCAGTTATTAAATCCAAGGGTTCACATACTTTTCCACCTGCACTGTGAATGTTTACATGGTGTGTTCAATAAAAACATGGTAAGATTTAATTCTTTGTGTGTTCTTAGTTTAAGCAGACTGTGATTGTCTATTGTTGTAACGTAGATGAAGATCAGATCACATTTTATGACCAATTTTGCAGAAATACATATAATTCCAAAGGATTCACATACTTTTTCTTGCAACTATATAATTTGAGTTATCGTTTATGGCTGCTTTTTATCTAGCATTAAAAGAGGTTGTGTTTGGTACTGGTGTGGAACATAGTCTCTGGCACTATAGGGGGGCTGCATGGGACACATACTGTTCCTAGTACCCCTTACCACTACTTGTAAAGGAGTAAATGTTTGGGGACATTTTATCGTAAATATGTATTTGTATTTTGTTGTTTTCCCACCGAGTATAAAATGTGTGGGTAAGATCCTCAAAATAGAAAGATTTTGGTGTATAGCTCTCTGACAGCTTAAAGGTATATTCACACGTACATGATCTGCTGCAAAATTTTTGCTGCATATTTTGTGCAGCTGATTTTTCTACCTATTGAAGTTAATGGGTAACAAAATCAAAAATATGCAGCAGATCCTGTATATGTGAACGTACCCTATAAATGAGTCAACAGTGTGTCCAGGCAGTGTAGAAAGCAAATCAAATGCTTGGCTCTTAGCAAATACCTAGGCTCGAGTCTTGCAGGAACACATGGCAAGAGCATTCCTGCACTTTTTCTACAGCATGAACACAGTTCCCATTGGCACGAGTCCAGCAGGACTGGCCCTTGAGGTATGTGAGCTGTGGGGATCTGAGGCAATGTAGATCACTGCGAAACTGAGTGCTTGTCATAAAGACGTGCATACAGTTGAGATCTGTGACAACTCCAGTCTTGCCCCATTGCTGAACTCTTATGGACCACAGGCAACTCTATTTCTGTGGCCTATAAGAAGGCAGGAGCCATGCAGGACGTCAGTATCCTGGAGTAGTTACGCACTGTGACATTACACATGACATGCCTCTCTACAAGAACGGAGAAGGCAAGGAAAGTCTTGGCTGGAATGTTATATATTTTTTTTTTTACATTTTGCCACAAATGGGAGGAGGGGATTGTGATCTAGTTGTATAGAGCTGTATTGAGGCCACATCTGGAATTCTGTGATCTTTTTTGGCAATCTTACCTACAAAAAAGGTAATATTAAAATAGAATGGAATTAGAGATGAGCTACACAAATTATATGAGGTCTCTGCTAAAAAAAACTTAAAAATAAGGACATAAAGAACTGGAGATGGTCAGAAGGCCATAAATAGCCAGCCAAGTCGGCTGTCTTACACAGTGGCCCTCATTCACTATTGCAAACCCGACATGTTTTGTCGGGTTGTGCGCCAGATTCTGTCGCATTGCGGCAGATTCTGTCAAATTGCGCCAGAAATTCTGTCTATGCCAGAATTTGTGCCAGAATTGAAAAAACCCTGACTAACTCTCCATTTTGCAAATAAAACCCTAAAAATGGGCGTGGTCGCTGGGAAAAGGGGCATGGTCTCCAAAAAGGGGTGTGTTCCCGACATTTTCACAAAAACCCAACATATTTACTAAGGTTTCCACAGAAAATGTGGTGGATTTGAGCTGAGGAAAACCCCACAGATCAGAGCATGTGTAAAAAAAAGCTAAGTGTAGGGAAAGTGGAAAATGTAGGGAATCCTTAGTAAATACCGTGGAAAAAAAATTGTAGGGAATTAAAACCCACAAAGAAAACTACACTCTACTCTTAGTAAATGAGGGCCAATATGCGTAACTTCAACTGACATCAATGAGTGTTACACAACACAGTAGGTCCCAATTTGTGCACCTTCTTATGGACCATTTTCAGTAGCGGCAATCAGATTGGAGTTGGTCAGGTAACCACCTTTTTGGTCCATGAGAAAACCCCTTTAAATTGTATAGTTTTGAGGAAAGGAAGAAAAGTGTATATGGTTGAAACCTTTGAAGGAGTAGACCTGCAGAGATGATGCAGAGTACATGATTCACAAGAGTGCTAATGTATTTATGGCATAGGGCCAGTGATTGGCCTCAGGGGTCACATTACTGCAAGAGCATTGGAGACTACTGGAAAAGCAGCAGCACAGTGGTAGAAGGGTATTTTACAGGTTTACAATGGTTATTTCTTTTACTTGTAACATATTCTGCTCTTGGATAAAATTCCGAAGATGCCACACAACTACTTTAAATATGTTTAAATGGCCACTGCATTTTGAAAAACTTTTGACATGTCCTAGCGATATGTTAAAAGATTTATTTGGCAGGGGCCTGAGTATTTGATCCAGAAAAAGGCCTGAGCCTGATCCAGAAAAACAAACATGCTCCATGTCACTTGATGGAGACAAACTTGCAATGTAAGTCTATGAGCATGTCTTGATCGTGTGACACAAAGGTGGTGTGGAGTGGGCAGCAGAGCAGACTTCTCCCGACTCGTTTTCCTGATCGATGAAGGTCTGAACACTCAGACCTCCGCCAATCAAAACTTTTGACATGCCGCTAAAATAAGATTCAGGAGGTAAATGCTTTTAATAAGAAATTAAAACACAATAACGAGTGGGCACAATCTGAGATTAGTTGGTGAAGGAAAAGCAGATGTAAAGTAAGAAAATATTATTTTAATAAAGGGTAGTAGATGCTCAAAAATAACATCCCACAAAAACTTTTAAACATGCTTGGGATAAACATACAGTACAGTATATATTGTAACTCCTTCTTTATTTAGTCATAAAACAATTTAGTAACTTTTTATATTTTTAGGATTTAGAGTAAACAATATAGTATCTAAATACTCTCAAATAAGCAAGACTGATTTTTAGGCATAGGAATACATAAAACACTGACCTCTCTTTGCCCGGAAATCCGGATTGCACTTTGGGGGCTCATTGACATTATCAATAATCACAGTAAAGTCAGCGCTTTCTGCACCTAAAAGTCCACTACTGGTTACTACTGTAATATCATATCTGTTAGGTGTGGTATCTTCAAAATCAAAATCTTTTGCAGCCGTAACGATACCACTATCTAAAAAAACAGAAGAAAGAAATATAGAAATATAGATATATCAAAAGCTGCATTTATGGTGAAGTGTGTTTGTAAGTGTAGATTAGGATTTAGTTATAAAAATTATTAGTGAACAATACTTAACTTTTTCATGCTTTAATAATTAGCATAATTGAGAGAGTGATTTGACCCATATTTTAAGTCTTTAGGCTATGTTCACACATTGCCTTTTTACAGCAGTTCTGATGCCTTTTTACTGTATTTGGCAGTGTTTTTGGTGGGCTTTTCCAAAATCACTGTGTAAATGATTTGCACAATCAGTAAAATAGTTCAATTTTGCCACAATTCTACCCTGTGACCAAGACAATCCTATAATGCAAGTCTATTTGATGTGTGGCCATGCATTCTAGTGATCAGTCTGGGTCTGAACACTTCGACTCCGAATGATCAAAATTGTATCATAACGACAGGTGCACAGCATACAGTTAAAAGTCTGTTGTCATAACATGCACTGCTTTGTTCACTAAATGCATAAGTAAAAGCACAATCTTATTGAAGATATATTGTACGTGAGTGCTGGGATTTCTTCTACGGTTATAAACTGATATTTTTATCGCAGGTGTGAAAAAGGGGCTTCTTCCATGAACAGTAGCTTTTCAGGTCATGTCAATAAAGTATATGTTTTTCTGTTGGTTATTAACATTTTGTACCTTTTTTCTCCTTAATCTTCACAAGGTCATTTTCTGTTCTTGCATTGTTTTTTTATTTTTTTATTTTTATTATTTTTGGTACTGAAATACTTTCATCTCTAGGAGATAGAAAGTGTATCCTTGCTCAATGATATATTGGCTGCCTGGTCCCTATAGTTAGCCATGTGACAAGAGGCTTTCCGGAGTTATGGACACCAAGGGGGAGATTTATCAAAACCTGTGTAAAGGAAATTTTGCCCATAGCAACCATTCAGGTCGCTTCTTTTATTTTTCAGAGGCTTTGTTAAAAATAAAAAAAGTGATCTGATTGGTTGCTATGGGCAACTGGACAACTCTCCTAAAGACTATGGGGGAGATTTATCAAAACCTGTCCAGAGGAAAAGTTTCCAATTGCCCATAGCAACCAATCAGCTCGCTTCTTTCATTTTTAACAAGGCCTCTGCAAAATAAAAGAAGCAATCTGACTGGTGGCTATGGCAACAGGGCAACCTTTCATTGCACAGGTTTTGATAAATCTACCCCTGTGACTTCTTCACCTTTAACACCAGAAAAGTGATGTGGAATTTGCCATAGAGACTCCTGCAGTAAAATACTTTAGCAATTGCTGATGTATAGATAGATTGTGGTACCAAGGCAAAAGACAAAATAAACAAATTGTAGTAGGAGGTCATGTCAGGCAAAATTCTTAATTTATGGTAAACAGAAAGAACACCATGGCAGTTGGAGATTTCTTGGTATTGTATCTAGGTAGAAAGTCAGGGTGGGCAGCAAATGGCAAGATGTTGATCAAAAAATCAGTCTGGTTGACACTAAGAAATTGGGAACAGATAAGGACCTAAATGCAGTACAGACACAGGGTGATAGGAGGTGATTTGACATTGGTGAAGAGAAAATGCTTTGGTGTGTGGTGATCTATAAGAAACTGGTAGTCAGCGGGCATGGTAGAGCAGCACAAACAGAAGTCACAGCAAAACTGTATTGTTGGTATGTGGCTCGCCGGTTAGCGAGGCCACAACTGCAGTGGGATGATCATTACATTCTACAGTCTTACAAAAGACTCGGCCAAAGGAACATGGGGCAGAGGTGAGACACTGAACAGAGCTACTTTATAAGCTGAGGAGGGGCACTTGATACCAAGCATGCTACATGTGATTAATACTTATTAATTTTAATATTTGTTCTGTTACATATTAAATAATACATGCACATGTACATATCAAATACAAAAAAAAAGTGCTATGAAACATAATTCTTTTTCACTGTCTATAATAATAAGGGTAATAAGGGTTACTTTACTTTACCAATTCAGGCAGATATCATTTATAATGTCAGACACTAATAAGAAATAATCTTACTTGGGTCAATTCGAAAAGGGGCCCCTCGTGTGTCTATACGGAATGTTCCTCTACCAGTTGTAAAAGCTCTGATAATCTCTTGATTTTCTGTTTTACCTTCAGGTAATCGAACAGGAGACACTTTATCAAATGTCACTACTGCAATGACTTGAAACAGTCCTGCAAAATAAACATAATTCATTTATATATAACCTGAAAGCATTAAAAAGATATGATATAAAAAGGAAAAAACTAATAAAATTTAAATATTTGAGAAATTATTTTCAGTGAATTTTGACAAGAGTTTAATGAATGACCAGCCTTTCAAGGTCTTAAATGTGGTACTCCACTGGCCAGCGTCAGAACATTTAGTTCTGAATGCTGTGTGCGTGCTGCGGGGGTCATCCATGCCCCCTCATGATGTCAGGCAATGCCCCCTCAATGAAAGTCTATGGGAGGGGTATGGCAGATCGCACGCCCCCTCCCATAGACTTGCATTTAGGGGGCGTGACCTGACGGCATGAGGGTGTGTGACTGACCACAGCAGTGCGCACACAGCGTTTGGAACTAAATGTTACGAACACTGGCCAGTAGAGTACCTCTTTAAAGCTAATTGTATCACGTGCTACCTTTTAGTTCCAGCTCAGTACCATTTTAGTGGTGGTCCCTGCTTCAAGCTCTCATTGTTAGTAATTATTTCCATATTAGTGATAATGTAACTTTACACACCTAGCCGATCGATTGACAGGGCTTTATAATCAATTGATAATTATCTGCCATAATAAATTATATACTCAATGCAGTGTGGTACTATTTAATGCATTTAGTTGTCTTTTTAGTCTTCAAGCCCAGTTACCGTATGTAAGTTTCAAATATATTTGCTGAATTTCACAAATAAAACTAAGGAAAGCTATTAATTTTGTTACTTTACCTCGAAGTAAAAGAGTTTGTCATAGGGTCTAAAATAATATGGCTACTATTAGTACTAGGTTGTGATTGCTGCATGTGGGAATTACCAAACCTCCATGCATTGACTAGTTGGCTGCATGATGTTGCAACAACATTGTCAACATTGTGTAGCCATTGGACACCACATGCAGCCACAACTTAGTGAATGCCCATTACTCACCCTCTTCAAGTGGGGAGAAAGCTATTGGTTTGCGCTTGCAAAAGTCAAAAGTTGACTGCCGGGAGTGAGGCAAGTAAAATAATTTTAGATGCTATGACAAGCCATTTAAAGCACAATCATTCTATATGTTTAAATAGCATTATAACAATAAATTTTACACTAAAAGTAACTACACCCAAAAAAACAGGAGGTAATAGTTACACATGGGCCCTGGTGCCTGAGAGAGTCCTAGACACTAGCATTATAAACATAACATGGTATATGTAACAGCTTTTCCATTGGGGCTAGGGAGCTATTGCCCCCATGTCAGGCTCATAGGGTTCAGGTATTGGAAATTGTTTGGCATAAGCCTCTCTCTGGAAAGCTGTGGGTCAAAACAAGTCAAAATTGATTATGTCATTACAAGCAAAATGACAAGAATGCATAAAAGACTGAGGGGTAAAAACAAAAACAATAATAATAACTTTCTGTGACCCTGTAGAGATTCTGTTTTGTTGGACAGGGAAGAAATTGACTAACAGAACTCCAATGGTGGCTACTTGCAAAATGTATTTGGTCAGTAAATCTTAAAGTGTTATTAAAATAAAAATAAAAAACATTTGACATGTAATAGAGAGATGTCAAAGGTTCTGATCGGGAAGATGTCTCTACTCGTCTCTATCCTCCATGCAGGAAAAGATCTCTGCAGACTTTCTATAGAATCTATTACTTGCAGGGATAAGAGAAATGGTGAGAGAAACGCTAAGCTAAGCATTTCTCCTGGCTCATTCTAGCGGTCAGTGAGGGTCTCAGCACCCAGACCCAGAGCAATTAAAATGTTTGATTTGTCTCTATGGCAATATATATATATTTTTTTTTATAATAACAAGAACACTTTAAAATACATTTTAAAATGGTCTTACCTGCAAGTATGAGAAGTGCTGTAGTAAGTTCTTTTGAAACCATCATTTTAAGCAAGCAAGGAAAGGTATATGTAATGCATCTAAAGCTGAACGTCTTGAAGAGTATCCCTGTTTCTTCCTCACTTTTGTGTAGCACACTGCTGCTCTTTTCACACTGATCTAAAGTAAACATATAAGTGTGCTATGTACATGATTATTGATAGAGCCCAATAAGAAATTGTGTACACTTGGCTCATTTTTGTTTACTCTGATGTTGCTATGTTTCTCTAGGTGCAGCATTCTCTTTATGTTAAGAAGAATGAAGTTAGCTTTAACCCCTTTATGACCTGGTAAATTTTGATTCTGTTTTTTTTTTCCTTCTTACCTTCTAAGACCAATAACATTTTTATTTTTCCACTTACAATGTTGTACTAGAGCTTATTTTTTGCCGCACAAATGTATCACGATGGCATAAAAAATGATATGTAACACAAGAATAAAAAAAAAAGGAATTGTGACATTTTGTGGGGTAATTTTTTCGTTGTTCACAATACGGTAAAACCACAAACAATATGGTATTATAATACGGTAAAACTGACATGCAAACTTTATCCTATGGTTTAGTCGGATTCGAAGGATACCAAACTTGAATCATTTTTGTTTTGTTTTATAGTTAAAAAAAATTGAAAACTTGTTCTGACCCCTGATTGCTTTAAAAAAAAAATTCCACCAATGAATCTGTATTAGGTTTTATTTTTTGCACCATAAGCTGTAGTTTTCAACTGAACTACTCTGTGCAGTTCTGGCTTTTTGATTTTTTTATTCCATTTCTTTCTGGGATATGATGTGACAACATTTTGTTGTTAGGAATTGTTTTCATTTATGCCATTGATCATGCAGGATCAGGAACATAATCATTTAATACAAAGGGTAATAGCTGGCACTACCTCCAATAGTTGTCCATTATGTCCGATTATGTCCACCCTCTATGGACTAAGTTCACGCTGCAATATCACATATGTTTTTTATTTATTTTTTCATTTATTGAAAAATGGAAAAAGGGGATGATTTAAATTCTTTTATATTTGGGGGGGTTATATATGAGTAGATGGCCTACAAAGATCAATGCAATGCTACTGCATTACATTGATCCATGTAATCGGCACTCAATTGCTAAGGGCTTTTGTGGAAGTTGGGAAAGTAGAGGTGAGACCCTGAGCTTCTATAACAACCCATTGGCACCACAGGATTACATTGTGGAGGTACCGATGGGTCCCCTAGACACCAGAGATTACTGGCATAAAGGGAATTTAAAACAAAAGTGATCATTTAAGTCAGGGAAAAGCACATGCAAATTAAAGGGGTATTCCAGACCAAAACTTTTTTTTATATATCAACTGGCTCCGGAAAGTTAAACAGATTTGTAAATTACTTCTATTAAAAAATCTTAATCCTTTCAATAGTTATTAGCTTCTGAAGTTGAGTTGCTGTTTTCTGTCTAACTGCTCTCTGATGACTCACGTCCCGGGAGCTGTGCAGTTCCTATGGGAATATTCTCCCATCATGCACAGCTCCTGGGATGTGACATCATCATTGAGCAGTTAGACAGAAAACTTCAGAAGCTAATAACTATTGGAAGGATTAAGATTTTTCTTCTTATGCACTGATGTCATATCCTACGTGAGTCTGAGCACCACTGAATCCTCTCCCTGCAACAGCGACTTAGTGTCCATCAGCTTCCAGGTACAGAAGTTAGCAGTGCCGAACATCTTCCACATAATTTACAAATCTGTTTAACTTTCCAGAGCCAGTTGATATATATAAAAAAAGTTTTGCCTGGAATACCCCTTTAAGATGGACTAATTTAAAGGGGTACTCTGGTAGAAAAGTTTTTGTTTTGTTTTTTCAAATCAACTGGTACCAGAAAGTTAAACAGATTTGTAAATTACTTATATTAAAAAATCTTGATTCTTCCAGTAATTATCAGCTGCTGTATGCTCCAGAGGAAGTTGTGTAGTTCTTTCCAGTCTGACCACAGTGCTCTCTTCTGACACCTCTGTGTCAGGAACTGTCCAGAGCGGAAGAGGTTTGCTATGGGGATTTGCTCCTGCTCTAGACTTCCACTGGAGTATACAGCAGCTGATAAGTACTGGAAGGATTAAGATTTTTTAATAGAAGTAATTTACAAATCTGTTTAACTTTCTGGGACCAGTTGATTTGAAAAAAAATTATAAAAATGAAAGAAAGATTTCCACCAGAGTATCCTTTTAAATAAAACTGTACAGCAAACACAAAGGGGCAGCGAAAATAAAGGATTGCTCTTATTGACTTCAAAGTTGGCCTAATAACAATGAAGGAGATTTATCAAAGGATTTAGAGGGTTTACAAAATTTGCACAAAAAGTTGCATGTGCATGTAAGCAACTTTTTGTGCAACTTTTGCGGGTAAGCAAAAAATACCAGTCAGCCCTACCTAAGCAATTTTCAGTCTTCACTTTGCAGTGGTCGGGAATTTATCAAGTACGAAAGTAGCATGTAAGCATAAAAAACATCGCAAACCCCTTTCAAATGGTTGCAAACTTGCTTTTGATTAGCATTATCAAAAAGTCGCATAAAAAGTTGCAGATGCAACTTTTTGCGCAGCTCAGCTCCCCGAAACCCACTCACATCTACCACCCATTCGCAAGCTGTTGGGACTACAACTCCCAGCATGTCCTCACTGTAAGGGCATGCTGGGAGTTGTAGTCCTGCAGTAGCTATCGTGTGGTCGGTAGATGGGGAGAGTGGCTGGGAAGCGGAGCTTTACAAAAAGTTGCACGAAAAGTCGAGGACATGCTGGGAGTTGTAGTCCCAACAGCTTGCGGGAGTTTTAGTCCCAACAGCTACAACTCCCAGCTTGCCCTTACAGTGAGGACATGCTGGAAGTTGTAGTCATGCAGCGCGGAAGGGTGACAATATATGTACTAAACTATTTTTCGTGTCTTTTTTTTCTTCTCATTTCAGATCCGTGTATCCTGTGGATTACTACGATGACCAGCGTTTATTTATTTATTTATTTTTTTTGTTTAATGTTAATAAAATGGTTAACGAGGGCTTGTGGGGGAGTTTTTTTTTATAAAAGTCATTTTAAATGTGTTGTATTATTTTTTTTTAATTTACTTTACAGGCTTAGTAGTGGTAGCTGTCTTATAGACGGAATCCATTACTTAGCATTAGCCCCAAAAACAGCTAGAGCTAACCCTGAATTATTACCTTGGTACCCACCGCCGCAGGGGTGCCAGGAAAAGCCAGTAACAACAGGCACAGAGATTCAAAAATGGCGCTCCTAGGCCTAGGTGGTAACAGGCTGGCATTATTAAGGCTTGGGAGGCCCAGTAACAATGGTCCTCACCTACCCATGTAACGTCAGGCTGTTGCTGCTTGGTTGGTATCTTGCTGAAAATGAAAATAGGGGGAACCCTATGATTTTTTTTAAATATATAAATATATTCAATCATTTATGGAAAAAAAAACGCATAGGGTTCCCCATATTTTAAAGGGGTATTCCAGGCAAAACCTTTTTTTTTATATATATATCAACTGGCTCCGGAAAGTTAAACAGATTTGTAAATTACTTCTATTAAAAAAATCTTAATCCTTCCAATAGTTATTAGCTTCTGAAGTTTTCTGCCTAACTGCTCAATGATGATGTCACGTCCTGGGAGCTGTGCATGATGGGAGAATATCCCCACAGGAACTGCACAGCTCCCGGGACGTGAGTCATCAGAAAGCAGTTAGACAGAAAACAACAACTCAACTTCAGAAGCTAATAACTATTGGAAGGATAAAGATTTTTTAATAGAAGCAATTTACAAATCTAGGTGCACAACTGCACTTGGAGTTTCATGACTTTTGCATATGTAAAAAAAAAAAAAGGGTAATAGCAGAAAATAACTCCCAAAATTTGAAGCCCAATTTCTCCCGATTTAGAAAATACCCCATATGGGGGTGAAAAGTGCTCTGCTGGCGCACTACAGGTCTCAGAAGAGAAGGAGTCACATTTGGCGTTTTGGAAGCAAATTTTGCTCTGGGGGCATGCCACATTTAGGAAGCCCCTATGGTTCCAGAACAGCAAAAAAAAAAACACACGGCATACCATTTTGGAAACTAGACCCCTCGGGGAACGTAACAAGAGGTAATGGGAACCTTAATACCCCACAGGTGTTTCACGACTTTTGCATATGTAAAAAAAAATAATAATTACCTAAAATGCTTGGTTTCCCCAAAATTTTACATTTTTAAAAAGGGTAATAGCAGAAAATACCCCCCAAAATTTGTAACACAATGTCTCCCGAGTACGGCAATACCCCATATGTGACCCTAAACTGTTGCCTTGAAATACGACAGGGCTCCAAAGTGAGAGCGCCTGAATTAGAGACCTGAATTAGGGATTTGCATAGGGGTGGACATAGGGGTATTCTACGCCAGTGATTCCCAAACAGTTTGCCTCCAGCTGTTGTAAAACTCCCAGCATGCCTGGACAGTCAGTGGCTGTCTGGTAATACTGGGAGTAGTTGTTTAGCAACAGCTGGAGGCTGTTTTGGAAACAGTGGCGTACCAGACATTTTTCATTTTTATTGGGGAGGGGGGCTATGTAGGGGTATGTGTATATGTAGTGTTTTTTTACTTTTTATTTTATTGTGTGTTAGTGTAGTGTAGTGTAGTGTTTTTAGGGTACAGTCACACGGGCGGGGGTTCACAGTATTTTCTCGCTGGCAGTTTGAGCTGCGGCAGAAAATTTGCCACAGCCCAAACTTGCAGCCGGATACTTACTGTAAACCTCCGCCCATGTGAGTGTACCCTGTACATTCATATTGGGGGGGGGGGGGAACATCCAGCTGTTGCAAAAGTACAACTCCCAGCATGTACGGTCTATCAGTGCATGCTGGGAGTTGTAGTTATGCAACAGCTGGAGGCACCCTGGTTGTGAAACACCAAGTTTGGTAACAAACTCAGTGTTTTGCAACCAGTGAGCCTTCAGCTGTTGCAAAACTACAACTCCCAGCATGCACTGATAGACCGTACATGCTGGGAGTTGCAGTTATGCAACAGCTGGAGGCATACTAATTTGGCTGGGGATTGTAGTTATGCAACAGCTGGAGATACACTGGTTTGCTACTTAACTCAGTGTTTCACAACCAGTGTGCCTTCAGCTGTTGCAAAACTACAACTCTCAGCAGTCACCGACAGCCAACGGGCATGCTGAGAGTTGTAGTTATGCAACCAGCAGATGCACCACTACAACTCCCAGCATGCACTTTAGCTGTTTGTGCAAGCTGGGAGTTGTAGTTATACAACAGCTGAAGGTACACTTTTCCATAGAAAAAATGTGCCTCCAGCTGTTGCAAAACTATAAGTCCCAGCATGCCCATAAGGGACTGCTGGGAGTTGTGGTGGTCTGCCTCCTGCTGTTGCATAACTACAGCTCCCAGCATGCCCTTTTTGCATGCTGGGAGCTGTTGCTAAGCAACAGCAGGAGGCTGTCCCTCACCACCTACTGCTTCTCCCGCACACATGTCGCTGCCGCCGCTCCTGGGGCTCCGATCCCAACATTAACGCCGGGGATCGGGGTCCCCAGCTCCCGGGGTCTTCTTCCCGCACCCGCTCACGTGCTCCGGAAGAGGGGCCGAGCGGGTTGTGAGAGTGACACCCGCAGCAGGTGCCCTGATTGGTCAGCCGGTAAATCGGCATACAAATCAGGGCGATCGTGAGGTGGCACCAGTGCCACCTCACCCCTGCTGGCTATGGCTGTTCGGGGCCCTGAACAGCCTGTAATTCCGGGTCACTGGAGACCCGATTGACCCGGAATCTGCCGCAGATCGCTGGGCTGAATTGTCCAGCGATCTGCGGCCATCGCCAACATGGGGGGGTCATCATGACCCCCCTGGGCGATATGCCGCGATGCCTGCTGAACGATTTCAGCAGGCATCGGTCACCGGCTCTCCTCCGGCTAGCGACGGGGGGCCGGGATTTGACAGCACGTACTCAAACGTCCTGAGTCCTTAAGGACTCAGAAAAGGGGCCGTTTGAGTACGTCCTGCGTCCTTATGGAGTTAAGCAAAAACCCCGACCCTCACAAATAGGTTTGGTTAAGGGTTAAATTAAGTAACCAAGTATTATCAAAATATCTCCAGCTGTTTGGAAGCTATGCAGTAAGATATAATTCCCATAGACTTGTATGGGACTTACAATGGGAAACAATAACCCCAACCCTGGCAAATATGGGTGAGTAAGTGTTAAATCACCTATTCTATGTTTGTTGTTGACATATAAGTAACATGTGTGCCAAGTTTCATGTTAATATCTTCAGCCATTTGGACGTGATGCTGGAACATACACACACATACACACACATACGCATATTGAGTCTCATATAGATACTAGCTGAGTACCCAGCGTTGCCCGGTTTTTCCCTCCTAATCCTTGTTGTGGAGGAAAATAAACAGAGGAAGCTTTTGACTTCATATCCCATCCTCATATATTGTTGTCATATCCCAACCCCATATCCCGACCTCCTATCCCGACCTCCTATCCCGTCCTCCTATCCCGTCCTCCTATCCTGTCCTCCTATCTTGACCTCCTATCTCGACCTCCTATCCCGACCTCCTATCCTGTCCTCCTATCCCGTCCTCCTATCCTGTCCTCCTATCTTGACCTCCTATCTCGACCTCCTATCCCATCCTCCTATCTCGACCTCCTATCTCAACCTCCTATCTCGTCCTTCTATCCCATCCTCCTATCCCGACCTCCTATCTCGACCTCCTATCTCGTCCTCCTATCCCATCCTCCTATCCCGTCCTCATATCCCGTCCTCCTATCTCGTCCTCATATCCCATCCTCCTATCCCAACCCCCAACCCAGACCTCATATATCGTCCTCCTATCTCGACCTCCTATCTAGACCTCCTATCTCGAACTCCTATCTCGACCTCCTATCCCGACCTCCTATCCCGACCAGTAATATGTGTACCAGGTATTGAAATATCTCCAGCCATACGGAAGTTATGTGGGAACATACATTTACTGTAGATTTGCATGGGACTTTAAACAAAAACCCCGACCTTCACAAATGGGGGTAGTTAAGGGTTAAATAAACTATCCTATATTTTAAGTGGACATATAAGTAACATGTGACCAAGTATTATCGAAATATCTCCAGCCGTTTGGAAGTTATGCAGTAACATATATTTCCCATAGACTTGTATGGGACTTTAAACAAAAACCCTGAGCCTGGCAAATGGGGGTGGGTAAGGGTTAAATCATCTATTCTATGTTTGTTGTTGACATATAAGTAACATTTTTGCCTCAGTTTCATGTTAATATGTTTAGCCGTTTGGACATAATGCTGGAACACACACACATTGAGTTATATATATATAACATGGAACATCCAAGACACCTTATATACACACCTGATATGCACCCCACCCACCTCTATCAGGTGTGTATATAAGGTGTCTTGGATGTTCCAGATCCTGCCATGCTTACTGAACTGTTCACACAGAGGCATATTCACAGTGTAGGGTCCGTCCCAATGAGGCCACCTTATCGCGGTGGGACGGTCCAAGCTATTTGACCGCAGGCGGAGACAAATTTGCGAGCTAAGTGCCTCACTATCTCATAGTTTCACATTTGCATCTATTACACCATAGCTGTATAGCTCTCCATGTTTTAACTGCATTTTCATGTTTCACCTATATCCTTGTGCTGGCAGTGTGCTGCTGCATTCTTCTGTTGCTGTATATCTAGCCTAGTAGCGTGCACCTGTAGGCCAGGTCCATATAATAGTTTGGTAT
Source organism: Hyla sarda (assembly GCF_029499605.1). Lineage (NCBI taxonomy): Eukaryota > Metazoa > Chordata > Amphibia > Anura > Hylidae > Hyla > Hyla sarda. The sequence goes on along the minus strand of NC_079192.1, from coordinate 212,013,551 downwards.
CAACTAAAGTGCTGGCTGACTTATTCTTTGTCTAGATAGGTAGATAGATAGATAGATAGATAGATAGATAGATAGATAGAAATGACTGATGGGAAATTTTTAAGAATATGAATGAATATCAAAATACACAGAATGAAAGCAGTCAAGCATATCCAGAATCATTATTTGTTTCTAAAACAGTCACCATCATATTTCACAACTGCTACACATAAAGTGTCATGGATTAATATTAAATAAAGGTAAACCTTTCGCCTCTAATGAAGTAGTCAACACAGCTGAAACAGATTTGTACATGACAGTGTTTACTAGGATTATTTGGTTATTTGGTAATGTTTGGAAATATTCTAAGACAACTCACACATTTTTGAGGTTACCCATTGGCATTTCATCACATCCAAAGTTTGGTTGCTATGATGCATAATGGATTATGACTGCTGGAAAGATTACTGATATTGACATTTAATTACAATGTAATGATGATCATGAGTTATATTGCTGGTTCTAAAGCAATTGCTTACTATGATACCACTGAGCACTTATGATACTATTAAGTATGGCCAAATAATGTTTGTCTTCTTAATTTACCCTTCACAGTCCATCTGAACCTGTCAATATAACATAACACTTATATACATTTTCTGTACTTGCCTTGAGCTGACCCCGCATCATAGCCGGGTGGTCCCGGCAGCTATCAGCCACCAGGACTGGTGTCTAATGCCGGACCTCACAGATTGCGGTGATGCCTGGCATTAACCCCTTAGATAAATAGCACAAAGAATGTAGCTGCCCCTGCTCCATTCAACCCCCTCTGTTCAAATCACAGTGGATATATAAATCCAAACCATTGGGCGACACTAGCAAAGACCCGCTGGTGATCCTAGCTCGAAACCGGACAGAATTCAACAATGCAATGTGGAAGAAACACAGCACTGAGGCATACGGTTCCCAGTCTGAAGAATTATTGCAGGTGAAAATGCAAGGCAACAATTGTTTCACTACTCGCAGGTAGCTTTCTCACAGCCCAATTAAACCACTGATCCCCATCCCCTTAAAAGTCCCAGAATAGGACACTCCATAGAAAAAGTAAAAATGACACTACTTAAAAACATAATGGGGGGAATTTATCATTGGTTTACCCTGGTTTTGTCTCACAGTTTGTCTCAGATGCTGTTTTGAGACTTTTCATTGCAACTTTTGCTTTAGAAGTTTTTTCTAACAGAACATACCAAGTCATGATTTCAGTTGATATCATGCAGTGGTCAGGAATTCATGATATGCGACTTTTCAGTTTGTTGCATCTTTTGTCGCAATTGTGCTAACTTAGGCACAAATCTACACCAGCCCTGACTTGGCTTAAAGAACTGACTGTGGACAGCATTTTTAAAAAGTCGCACATTTTGTCTCACGGACTAAAAAGTTGGACAAAATGTCACAGAGGAATCACCATACAAATTAATGTACTGAAGTAAGAAATGTGATCAGCACCAGATTTATCACTTGCTCTGCACCATGTAATAAATCTGGTGCAGGTACACAGTTTCCACCACATGAATTAATGGGGTAAAAAGAAATTCACCTACATCACTCTTAATTAATCCCCCCCCCCATTGAATATAGAGTGGGATTAGCAGAACTATATACAACACTCATCACAATCTGTATAAACGTATTCTTATACAGTTACACTATACTGTTCAGATCATATCAGATCATCAATGCTTCAGTTCTAAGGATGATTTCTGTTTCTTTTCTTAATAATTCCTGATTACGATCACCTCCCGTGGGCAACGGATCTACTTGTCTTAATCCACAAAACTGCATACATTTAGCGTCACCTCCATGACATTCCATTATATGCTGTATTAGTCTAGGCGATGCCAAACCTGTTCTTAGTAAACGCTTATGTTCACTGAAACATCTGAACAGGGGTCACTTCTAATAGCGGTCGCAGTCACATATGACTGCATAAACTACAAAACATGTACGGCATGTGAAAAATTGTTCGATCCTGATATCATACTGACCTAATCGGACAAAGGATACCTTAGAAAGTTGGCTACAGAAATGGCAACTACCACAAGTGTGTTTTTTTTCTCTGTCCAATCATTTCCTCAGATATATCTGTTTGTATGTGAGGTATATAAATGTTTTCATGGTGTGAGAAGTCTGAACACTTTGTACAATATATAAATTCTAATACAGCTAACATGACGTTTACAAGTGACTGTAGAGACAGTTCTATAAACTTTCTTGATGTTGAGGTTTCCATAGTGGATGGATCTATCTGTACCTCGACATATACAAAACCGACTGCTAGCAACTCATTACTTAAATACGATAGTTTTCACCTTAACCATACAAAAGATGCTTCACCTTATGGACAGTTTATTCGACTACGTTGTATCAATAGTGGAATTGTTTAATTTAATCAGGTGACAGTACTCAAATTAAAAAATTAGAAGACCGTAGATATCCTTTGCCATTAATTCATCAGGCTTGGGAAAGAGCATTACACAAGAACCATGACCAACTACTTTGCTCCTCAAATTGAGGAAAGAAATATAGGGAATAAGACTATTGCTGATCCAGACTTTGCCTCGGTTGGATCCTTCTGCCAACATAGTAATGCAACTCAAGAGATGCTTAAGGGACATATAGCATAAATTATGGGCCCCATGGCTTTTAGATGAAGGTACAGGATATCCTCTGGACCACACCTATCCCTGTGATGGACTAGCATCTGGGGTCCCTCTATTGGATGCGCTCCAATCATTGGCATCTTGATTATGCTGAAAGAAATGTAGGTGAGGAAGAGGGACTTTTCTTGTTACTACAGACTGTCCCCATGCAAGTCCAGTACAGCTTCAAAACTGTTCAGTCTAAGTCTTCAGTCAGCTTCGCATCAAAAGTCTAAATCAAACATAGTACAAATCCCACAATCTCTACTAAGTCAGCGACAGTAGCTATTTACCAAGTAAATCAACTGCACCATCTAAATTGTCTACTGTTACGGGACCTGCAACCAGTTTAGTAAAGCTTAAGGGGTTATCCAAAGTCTTGGTATTTGAGGATTTCCCATGGTAAAGTGCATATTTACACAGCACTAAAACCACCATCATCACTGAGGGTCCACACCACTGCCACACTTCTGACATCATAAACAAATAACTGCCAGCCTAGTAACGCTCACACAGAGATTGCTCATATACAACTTTGACGTTATTACTATCTATCTATCTATCTATCGTTATTACAATCCCAAGCACTGGCACAATGTTCCAATAACTCAGACAACTCCTTTTACTTATGTATATTATTAATTGTATATGTGTAAAATGATGACTCCCCTATACTGCCTCCTAGTTAACTTGGAGCTGTATGCAAAGCATTATTGGCTAATCTGAGGTAATGTGATCTTGCCAGTTGGAAAGTATTCTGGACTACCTTGACCTCATATCTGTGTCTCTACTACTGCTGCTATGCTGAAATGGCACCAAGAACATGTGTTCCTCATCCCTTTTCCTATTCTCCCATGGGTTTAGTATTGTGTTACCAGTTTTAGCAGAATGAAGCAGACAGTATTCACCTTCTCTACAAAGTAAATATTTCCCAAACATTTGACCAAAACTGCCTTCTACCGGTAGAGTTTGCTCAACACTACAATAACAAACCTCCTGAAATGATTTTCTGTTGTGGTAGCTTGAACCAGCCATCAAATTTTATACTGATTCAACAGAAGATTTTGATTTATACAGGAGAAGGGACTCCTGTCAAAAGACAGGTATAGTCAAGGTAAGTGACATTGAATACTGCATCACCACTTTCCTCCTGGAGCATCATACACATTCATTAAACTAGGTATAGAGCAACTACGGAAAATGAGGACAGACTTCTGGCTCCCAATGTAAGGTAAACAATCCAAATCTTTATTCCAAAAAGAGTAAAATCCAAGTGCTGCAAACATAAATCAGGGAGATAAAAACACACAAAAGAAAGGCGTTTCGTTTGTGTGTTTTTATCTCCCCGAAATATGTTTGCTGCACTTGGATTTTACTCTTTTTGGAATAAAAATGTGGATTTTTTACCTTACGTTGGGAGCCGGAAGTCTATCCTCATTTTCCGTGATTGATCCATCTGAGGTCCCAGCCTCAGCGTTTGTTCTCGAGCTTCCATGAGGAAAGGTTGTGCTGGATATCTGGACATTTGGAGTACATAGTGAGCTTACCCTTATCTTTATTACATATAGCAACTACCTCTTTGAATGTAGACAGTGCAAGCAGCATTGCATTCAGCATCACCCCTTACCTACTTGAAGAAATTCAGTCGCTAAGCATCATCGCTTAATCTGCCAAGCAGGGACTCCTTTCTTTATCAGGAGTCCCTGATACTGTAGGTACTGAATAAAAGGCTGATACACCCAGTGTACAGGAGCAGGGACTCCTGCCTTTAATAGCAGTCCATACTCCCATTCGAGTCTCCCCTAACCGATTCCCTTATCTATACCTATAACTCTACTTATACTGTACATATTCACTCATTGGCACATCATCTCAAAATGGTTTCTTGAACATGACAATGAGTTCACTGTACTTCAATGACCTCCACATCGTTATCTATTAAAGTACTTTTGGTATGTGGTGAAAGGTGAGATTCACATTATGGATTTGCAACCAACAAATCTCCAGCAACTGTGTGATGCATCATGTCCATATGGACCAAAATCTCTGAGGGATGTTTCTGGCATCTTGTAGAAAGCATTCCATCAATAATAAAGGTAGTTCTGAAGGTAAAAGGGGGTTCAGTACTAGCAAGGTGTACCTAAAAAAGTGTCCAGTGATTATATAATTTATTGTCCTTCCATAAACCATATATGACAGCTCTGATTCATGTCACTAGTATGCCTATTTCTCTATAGTGGAAAAAATTTATTGAACTGAAGGCAATAGAGCTTGTATTTATGTGTTAATGTTTAAATGTTTAGCCATAAATATATCCACAATACATATCTCCGTCTTAACACCATGTAACACTACACTGTTTGTGAGGTTCTTGATAAATAAAAAACGAATGCACATGAATTGCTTCAGTCATTTACAAAACACACAGGTAAGACAAATATACACAAACATGCGAATGTATTCACTTGCACTACAATTACTGTGTAATTTAGTTTTGGTTACAATGACATAAAAGTCCCTTATGTTGAGTAAGCTGAAGTATAGCCAAGTTTCCTGTAAGGTAAGGCGTTGGGCAGCTCAATAGCTACAATTCTGAGAATTAACCGTTGATTAAAAAAGTGTGCTGCATTCAAGTGCATTCAGTCATTACAAGTTCAATAGTAGTATAAAAAAAGAATGAACACACCCTTATAATAAGCCTATGTCATTAGTAAACTTTCTGCCTATGGATGACTGCCCTTGTAACAACACATATAACTATGACGACTTTGCAACATTTTCAAGTGGCTGGGCATGTCTCAAATTAGCTAACTCAATGTCTATTTTCATAAGGAAATAAAGGTTTATATTAAGATCTTAACAAAAGATGAAAACAGATTTAGAAAACAGATGAAAACAAATTCAAGAGCAACTTTTCATGTTGTTTGTAAGGTGAAAATCTGGTAATTTAACATAAATTCTGGCTCTAGTTTGGGGTAGTGAATATTTGCCACATTGATTTAAATATCTCAAATTAGGAATCCCCCTGGTGAAATTATTGATCTGCTGGACAAATTCAATTGCTATATGGCTAAGGTCTAAGGGGTACACAACTGTAGTTGGGATATGTATCACACACATTTTAGGTATGGTAGCAATATATTTCACCGTTTAAAAATATGGCTACATAAATTGTAGGAAACTTCATATAGAGGGCTCTGTTCACATCATGCCAGTAGATAGTGATGCATGCTTAGCACTTACATCAAGATAAGCTCTCACTGCACATGCTAAGCATACCCATACCCATGCTAAGCATATCCATTTACCTTACATAAGCCAAAATATGTATGTATGTACTTCTAGCCTAAATACAGCAGGAATATGTCACATATCTCAGAAAAGATGACATGGGATTTCGTGGTGGACTATTTTGTACAAAACCTGCATTAGGATATCTGTCATGCAAGTAGCATTTGTTCTTTAAAGGGGTACTCCAGTGGAAAACTTTTTTTTAATGAATGTTACGCCCGGCGCTCAGCCAGACACGTAGGCCGTGAGCGCTCCCCTACTCTTTCCTCATCTGCAAGCGGGGCTGGGAGTCTCAGCACGTCACTCACCTCTCTTGCCTGCTGTCCCTTCTGTGCTCTCACAGTCCCGACGTGCGTGCCCCCACCTCCTAGGGTGCGCTTACCGGAGCTTTAATATTTAAAGGGCCAGTGCGCCTGTAATTACCACCTTTACCTGCACCTTTGTTATATGTTTCTGCACCTCCTCCCACTCACTGCCGGATCTTTGTTTGCCCTTGTGCCTGAGAGAAAACTATTCTGTGTCCTTCCTTGCTGTGTTCCAGACCTCTTTATTCCCTGACCAGACCTTGCTCCTGTACCACCTGCCTATTGACCGCCTGTTACGTTCCTGACTTTGCACCTGTGCCACCTGTCCTGACCTTCTGCTATCCTGATCACGAGTTGCTGTATCCCTCTTGTGCATTGCATCTCCTCAGCTGCCTGTGTGGTCGAGTCGTGCCAGGGGTAGCGACCTGGGTGCCGCCTGCTGCAGCAAATCCATTCTGTTTTGCAGCGGACTCTGGTGAACACCAGCGGCAACTTAGACTCTGCTCCCTGACACTACCTACATCATCCACCACACAGATCCAGCAGATCCATTACTACCCTGTGTGCTACAGCCTACTGCCTGAGTCTTACAGTAAGATCCGGCCATGGATCCCGCTGAGGTACCTCTGCCTGATGTTACGGAATTTTCCTCCATCGTGGCTCAAAAGTCACAACATTTTAGTTCATCAGGCGCAACAGCTGAATCAGTTGTCTGCTATTGTGAAACAGCTTCTTTCCACTCATCAGCAACAACAGCAGCAGCCACCTTTTCCAGATCCTCCTTCATTCCCAGCAGTTTCTTCCGGATCTAAGCTTCGTTTATCCTTGCCTATGAAGTATGAAGGAGATCCCAAGTTGTGTAGAGGCTTCGTAACACAGTGTTCTATGCATTTGGAGCTCATGGTGGATCAGTTCCCGGCGGAGCAAGCTAAATTGTCCGGAAAAGCCTTGGCCTGTGCAACTCCTCTCTGGGATTGTAATGATACGCTCTCCTCTAATCTGCCAGCCTTGCTAGGAGAATTCTGCAGTGTTTTTGAAGAACCCGCTTGAGCTTCCTCTGCTGAGACGGCTCTACTGAACCTCTGCCATGGGAACTCCTTTGTTGTCGAATACGCTGTTCAATTCCGCACACTTGCCACTGAACTGGCTTGGAATGACGAGGCCTTGTGTGCTACATAAAAAAAAGGACTATCCAGTAGAATCAAGGATGCACTCGCTGCAAGAGATCCTCTGTCTACCCTGAGTGAACTTATCCTTTTAGCCACTCGATTTGGGTTTTGCCGAGAGGCAGGAGGAACTTCGTATGGAAAGAGAACCTGCCCGAACATATTCTCGCTTAGCATCTGTGTTCCAACGTCCACCCCTACAGTCTTCTTTGCCTCCTGCCGAAGAGGCTATGCAAGTGGACCGCTCTTGCTTAACGCAGCAGGAAAGATCATGTCGACGCAATGAGAATTTTGGCTTCTGTTGTGCCAGTCTGGAGCACTTTCTCAAAGACTGTTCTATATGTCCTTTGCATCCTGGAGAACGCTCGCATCTAGGACAAGTGAGAGAGATGATCCTAGGTGTGAATTCTACTTCTCCTCGTTTAACCACTCCGGTCCAATGTTTCACTCCTGCTAAGACTTCTTTCGTTGCTTCTGCCTTTTTGGACTCTGGTTCCACTGGTGACTTCATAGCTGCCTCCCTGGTACATAAACACTGGCTTACAGTGACTCGACTTGTTAGGCCCTTGTATATTACCTCTGTTAATGGACAAAACGTGAACTATATAGTGCTTTTCCGCACAGAACCTCTCGTTATGCAAGAAGGAGTCTTGCACAAGGAACAAATTGAGTTCTATGTGCTCCCACATTGTACTTCAGAGCTTCTTCTTGGTCTTCCATTTCTTCAACGTCATTCTCCACAACTCGACTGGAAATCTGGTGAAATCACATGCTGGGAACAGTTTTGCCAAAATCACTGTCTTGTGCCAATCCAGTCTAAAGCTGTCTCTTCGCCTCCTCCTATGCCTGGTCTGCCTCTTCCATATCAGGACTATTCAGACATATTGTTCAAAAATCAGGCTGAGACCCTTCTACCGCATCATCCCTATGACTGCCCCATTGACTTACAGCCTGGAACCATGCCTCCTTGAGGAAGAAACTACCCTTTATCTGTTCCAGAGACTAAAGCCATGGCAAAATACATCCAAGAGAACCTCCAAAAGAGATTTATTTGAAAATCCTCCTCACCTGCTGGAGTGGGTTTCTTCTTTGTTGGGAAGAAGGATGGTTCTCTCCGTCCTTGTATTGACTACAGGGGTCTTAATAAGATCACAATCAAAAATCGCTGTCCTCTACCTCTGATCCCTGAACTCTTTGATTGTCTTCGTGGTGCCAAGATCTTCTCCAAGTTGGATTTGCGAGGAGTATATAATCTTATTCGTATCCACGAGGGTGACGAATGGAAAATGGCTTTTAATACCCGAGACAGACACTTTGTATATTCTGTGATGCCTTTTGTTCTCTTTAATGCTCCAGCTGTAGTCCAAGAATTTGTCAATGACATCTTCCGAGACTTGTTCTACACATGTGTTGTCGTATACCTTGATGACATCTTGATTTTTTCATCCAATTTGGTGGAGCATCGCTCACATGTCTGTCTGGTTCTGCGGTGCCTACAGGAGAATGATCTTTACGCCAAACTAGTCTTCCATTCCTCGGTTACATTGTTTCTCATCAAGGCCTACAGACGGATCCTGACAAATTGACTGCGGTATTGGATTGACCTCGTCCTATGTGCCTACGGGCTATTCAATGCTTTTTGGGATCGTCAGTTCATTCCATATTTCACTTCCTTGGTTGCCCCGATATTGGCTCTCACTAAGAAGAACTCTAACCCCAAGACTTGGCTTCCTGAGGCCGAAGAGGCCTTCTCTCACTTAAAGTCAGCATTTGCCTCTGCTCCTGTGCTATTAAGACCTGATCCGGAGAGGCCCTTTGCTTTGGAGATAGATACTTCATCCATGGGAGCAGATGCCGTTCTTACCCAGAAAAACTCCAAGGGCAAGATTATAACCTGTGGTTTCTTTTCTAAGACTTTCTTGCCTGCAGAGAGGAACTACTCTATTGGAGATCAGAAACTTCTGGCTATTAAAGGAGTACTCCACTGCTCAGCATTTGGAACAAACTGTTCCGAACGCTGGAGCCGGCGCCGGGAGTTTGTGATGTCATAGCCCCACCCCGTCCATGCAAGTCTATCGGAGGGGGCGTGACATCCGTCATGCCCCCTCCTACAGGCTCCTCATGAGGAGCCTGGGCTATGACGCCACAAGCTTCTTGGCTCTATTCCTTCGTTCGGAACAGTTAGTTTGTTAGTGAACTACCCCTTTATGCTTGCCTTGGAGGAGTGACAACATTTCTTAGAAGGTTCTTCTCTTCCGGTCAGCATTTATTCAGATGATATAGATCTCCTATATTTCCAGTCTGCTCAGCGATTGAATCCTCGCCAGGCTAGATGGTCTCTTTTCTTTTCAATTTCTTTATTAATTTCCCCCCTGCTAGTAAGAGCGTCAGAGCCGATGCTGTTTCCAGGTCCTCCTATCTCGTTGGATTGGACTCCACGCCAAGGCATATTATTCCTTCAGAGCGACTGATCTCAGCAGCTCCTGCCAATCTACAGCAAGTTCCCCCTGTGAAATGCTTAGTACATGTGAAACTGAGACATAAATGCTTAAATTGGGGACATGCTTCTTTGCTGGCTGGTCACCCTGGAATACGAAATACACTTCAACTAATCTCCCGGAATTACCGGTGGCCGCATTTTGAACACAATGTTTCTTATTTTGTCCGTTGTGCCCGTGACAAAACACCTACAGTCTTTGCCTATTCCGGAAAGTCCCTGGTCTCACATAGTTATGGACTTTATTACCAATCTGCCTCCTTCCTGTAATAACATGGTCATCTGGGTGGTGGTTGGTCGATTTTCCAAGATGGCTCATTTCATTTCGCTACCAGGTCTTCCATCTGCTCCACAGCTGGCAAAGCATTCTCTTCAACATGTCTTTCGCCTTCATGACCTTCCGAATCATATTGTCTCGGATCGTGGAGTGCAATTTGTTTCTAAGTTTTGGCGTGCTCTCTGTTCCCGTTTTGACATCAATCTGGACTTCTCCTCTGCCTACCCCCCTCAGTCCAATGGCAAGGTGGAGAGGATAAATCAAATCCTGGAAAGCTACCTCCGTCATTTTGTTTCTGCTCTGTGCCAGTTGTTGATGAACTTGTCCGAGATTTCTCTTCCATCTGGCAACAGACTCAGCATTCTCTGTCTAAGGCTTTCTCACGTATGAAAGCCCAGGCAGATAAGAAAAGAAGACCTCCTCTGTCCTTCTCTACCGGTGATAAGGTGTGGTTGTCTTCCAGATACATTCATTTTAGGATTCCCAGCTACAAGTTGGGTCCTTGCTTCCTGGGTGCATTTGAGGTGTTGCAAAAAATCAATCTGGTGTCCTATAAACTCTGTCTGCCTTCTTCTTTACGTATTCCTAATTCCTTTCATGTGACCCTCCTCAAGCCTCTTGTGATCAACCATTTTTCACAAAAGAATGTTGTTCCCACACCTGTCTCTGGTTCTTCGGAAGTCTACAAAGTCAAGGAAATTCTTGCCTCTAAATCCATGAGAGGGAAACAATACTTTTTGGTGGACTGGAAAGGTTTTGGTCCAGAGGAAAGATCTTTGGAGCCGAAAGAAAATATCCTGGACCGTGATTTACTCCATAACTTTTTGTTCCAAAAAAAGAGGCGTAGACCAAAGAGGGGAGGGGAACTGTTACGCCCGGCGCTCCGGCCAGACACACTGGCCGTGAGAGCTCCCCTGCTCTGTCCCCATCTGCCGACGGGACACGCCCGCATGCGGGTCTCAGCCCGTCACTCACCTCTCTTGCTTGTTGTCCCTTCTGTGCTCTCGCAGTCCTGGTGCGCGTGCTCCTGCCTCCTAGGGCGCACGTGCCAGAGCTTTAAGATTTAACGGGCCAGTGCGCCTGTAATTATCAACTTCACCTGCACCTTTGTTATAAGTTTCTGCAGCTCCTCCCACTCACTGCCAGATCTTTGTTTGCCCTTGTGCCTGAGAGAAAGCTATTCTGTGTCCCTCCTTGCTGTGTTCCAGACCCCTTTGTTCTGTGACCAGACCTTGCTCCTGTGCCGCCTGCCTTTTTGACCTCCTACTATTTCCCTTACTTCACACTTGTGCCGCCTCCCCTGACCTTCTGCTTTCCTGACCACAAGTTGCTGTATCCCTTCTGTGCCTCGCATCTCCTCAGCCGCCTGTGAGGGGTAGCACCTGGGTGCTGCCTGCCGCAGCAAATGCATCCCGCTTTCCCGCGGGCTCTGGTGAAAACCAGCAGCACCTTAGACTCTTCTCGCTGGCACTACCTGTGTGCTACTGCCTACTGCCATGTGTCTTACAATGGACTGGTGCCAGAAATATTCCAGTACTTATTAGCAGCTGTATACTACAGAGGAAATTCTTTTCTTTTTTAATTTATTTTCTGGCTGTCCACAGTGCTCTCTGCTGACACCTCTGTCTGTGTCAGGAACTGTCCAGAGCCGCATAGGTTTGCTATAGGGATTTTCTCCTGCTCTGGACATTTCTTGGCATGGACAGAGGTGTCAGCAGAATGCAATGTGGTCAGACAGAAAATAAATTCAAAAAGAAAAGAACTTCCGCTGTAGTATACAGCTGCTACGAAGTACAGAAAGGATAAAACATTTTTAATAGAAGTAATTTACAAACCTGTTTAACTTTCTTGAGCCAGTTGACTTAAAAAGACCATAAAAAAATGTTTTCCACCGGAGTACCCCTTTAATGCCCTGTTGCACTTCCTAACTACCCATGTTTACATTATTCTGTGCAAAAAACCATCATGCTGATGTCCGATCACTGCATATATTAGTTAAAATTGCATGTGTCGGTGGGTTCGGGGGACTGATTGAGATCTCCATAGGCCAGTGCAGCGGTTCTGATCAGTTAAAATGTTGCTTGGAAGGCTTCTTCTTAAAGGGGTATTCCGGTGAAAAACTTTTTTTTTTTTTCATATCAACTGGCTCCAGAACGTTAAACAGATTTGTAAATTACTTATATTAAAAAAAATCTTAATCCTACAAGTAGCTGCTGAAGTTGAGTTGTTTTTTTCTGCCTGACCACAATGCTCTCAGTTCCTGAGACAGACAGAGGTGTCAGCAGAGAGCACTGTGATCAGACAGAAAAGAACAACTCAACTTCAGCAGTTGATAAGTACTGGAAGGGTTACGATTTTTAATAGAAGTCATTTCCAAATCTGAAGAAAGGATAAGTAATGTCTGGCACAGCTGAGACTGGAGAAACGTAGGACTGATGGTGGGAGATCTATGAGGAGGATGAATATCTGAACTGTGGTGGTGCTCTGACTCATATAAGCAGTAGATATCTTTAAGTAAGTAGATAAGGAAAAAGTCGGCAGACTCACCAATCTTCGTTCAAGAGTTCTTCTTTAATGCAAAATACTCACAAAACAAACATCACAGTGGAGGAAGAGGGATCGATGCGGGATCACATCCCTCTCCCTCCACTGTGATGTTTGTTTTGTGAGTATTTTGCATTAGAGAAGAACTCTTGAACGAAGATTGGTGAGTCTGCTGACTTTTTCCTGATCTACTTACTTGATCATTTCCAAATCTGTTTAACTTTCTGGAGCCAGTTGATATGAGAAAACTTGTTTTTCACCAGAATACCCCTTTAACTCTGTGCTGCCAATCATCACTGTATTCATACCTTCATTCATAGAGTTTGTATTGTGCTAGCCTTACAAATATAGGAGAGGAGTGAAGTAGTGATGATACCTTTTTTGGTTCACTGAAAGCATATAGTTTGCAAGCTTTCAAGACCTCTTAGGCCCCTTCATCAGTCAATTTACAAAATAAATGTGAAGAACATCTCTCTTAAATACAATTCTAACTGATATGGTTACAAATTGGAAACAGATATGATCAACCCAGTGTAGGGTAGTTCTTTGATCAGTCAGAGGTGGTAAATATGCAGAACATGCATCTCTTTTGAGTACATTTATAACATGCATATTTAGAAGTAGGTGTCAGATAAGATCAACCTTGTTTTTTGATCAGTCAGTGGTGGTACCATGGGATGTATTTGATCAGTCAGTGGTGGTATAATGTGAAGTTTACTGCAGTCAACCTCTGGAGGTGTCAGAGGTGGTAACACGTTGCTGGTCCACCAAGTGGTCATGTGACATGCATTCCCTGTCTTTGTTGAGGGTAGCACTTACAGAATTGAATTTGAACATCATTTTTAGCTCCCATATTCTTTTCTCTCCATCTGAGAGCGAGTCTGATATCTCTGACGCAGAAACGTTCTCCCACTGGTCTCTCTCATCTTATTGTTAATGTTGTATCTGTGTGAATTAAACCTTTTGTGCAGGGGTTCTTCTGTTTCACCCACATACAGAGCAGTTGGGCATTTTGCACACATGATGAAATAGACCACATTGGATGATTTGCAGAAGAAGATGCCATTGATGTTATGATGGGAGTCAGAGTATGGGCACTTTCTCTGCAGTGTGGATGTATGCCACCTTTTACAGAGGCAGAACGAGGTGCCATTTTGTGCATTTTTGGTCAGGGCACTCCTTACTATCATTTGCTTTGGGTTGTAAAGCTGTCTGAAGGTCAATATGGGGGGCTGTTGGAATATTTCTCATATTCTCTCATCGGTGTGCATCGCTGTTTGAAGTTCCTTTGATATTCTGTGCAAAACCTTAACTTGGGGGTGGTAGGTGACGACCAGTAGAACACAATTCCCTGTGTGATGTTCCTTAGATCTCAGCAGTTCTTTTCTGAGAATATTGTTGGCTTCCTGTATCTGGGTGTCAATGACCCTGGAGCTGTAGCCCTATCTACTGTATCTTGTTTCTAGAAACACACCTAGCACTTGCCATGCAGTAGATCTGGGATAGTTTTACATAGAGGATGGAGAAAGCGCAGAATAGTGCAAAACCGAAATCACTTCTGTATACCCCTACACTTGTCAGTAGAGATGAGCAAATTAAAGCTGAAAACCCCGAATTCATAATGAATTTCATTAAATATTCGATTTGCAACTAATGCGAATATTGCCGCGATTCTATTGCGAGAATTGCTTCATTAAACTCCATTTACTGCTCCAGGACATCTAAAATGGCGGATCCACATGTCAGAACATGGGACAAGGAAGGCAAGTAGGCGGGATGACCCTGGATCACATGCAGGATGCAGCCCAGCAGCAGCCAGTCACTCCTGTGATGTCACAGCCCTATATATTCGGCAGCCATTTTCTAGCTTGTCATTTCATTCATTACACTGCAGAGAGATAGGATGGACATTGCTGTGTGTGTGTTACACAGAAAAGCTTTTTGCAGCAGTGTTTCACCTCCTAGTCACCTCAGCCTTCTGTTGGACACAGAGCACAGAGTTATTGCACAGAAATTAATTCTTACTGCAGCGATTAACTTCTCACTCACTGTGAACAACATTGTATTACAGAGAGTGGCAGATGTGTATGTTGCCTCAGCTGCAGAAACATTTTCACAGGAGGAAGAAATTATTTTTTAGGGCAAATCTGTGTCTTTGTTACACAACAACTGGTCTGCTGGTTATACTAGTCTGTAGACAGTATAATCCATACCCAGCAGTCCATTCCTAATAGTATTTGAGAGAGAGTCTTTTTGCAATTTTGGGTTTAGTACACAGTGACTGAGTGCTCCAGCATTGTTGTGTACTGCTGGTGCTGTGGGCAATTTTTTTTTTCTTTTTAGCGCACTGTAGCGCATATTTCGGCCAAAAGTTATCACTGGCTGGTGTTTTACTCCAATACGTTTATTAAGCATACTGTAGCGCATTTTTCTGCCCTCATAAGTGCATACCACATACCTACATCTAAGTGGTGTACTATTTTGTGCCTGTTAATCTGTCCAAGGACTTCATGCTGTGAAAGGACAGCCAAAAGTAATCACCGGCTGGTGTTTTACTCCAATACATTTTTTTAAACTGTAGCACATTTTTCTGCACTGTTTGTTCCACCACAAATTGTCTGCTGGTTGTACTAGTCTGTAGACGGTATAATACATACCCAGCAGTCCATTCCTAATAATCTGTGAAAGAGTGCAATTTTGTGTTTAGTACACAGCGACTGTGTGCTGCAGCACTGTTGTGTACTGCTGGTGTTATGCATAAATAGGTTTTTTAAGCGTACTATACCACATTTTTCTGCCCTCATAAGTGCATACCATATACCAACATCTAAATAGTTTACTATTTTGTACCTGTTCATCTGTCAATGGCCTACATACTGTGAAAGTCAGGCGAAAGTATTCACTGGCTGATGTTTTACTAAAATACTTTTTTTAAGTGTACTGTACTGCATTTTTCTGCCCTCATAAGTGCATACCACATACGTACATCTAAGTAGTGTACTATTATGTACCAATTAATCTGTCAAGGGCCTAAATACTGTGAAAGTCCAGGGAAAAATAATCATTGGATGGTATTTAACTAAAATAATTTTTTTAACCTTACTGTTCCGCATTTTTCTGCCTCATTAGTGTATACCACATATGTACATCTAAGTAGTGTACTATTTTGTACCTGTTAATCTGTCAAGGGCCTAGATACTGTGAAAGTCCAGGCAAAAGTACTCACTGGCTGGTGTTATAAACAAATACTGTTTTAAGCTTATCAAAGCATAGTGTACTCCCCTCATATACGCACTAAGTATGTCAGGCAGAAAAGTGCCAGCACGTGCACAGAGTAGTGGCAGAGGCTTAAATTCATAAGGCAGAAGTTACAGCAGACTAGGGGCGAGTGGCAGCAGGAGTTGCAGCGCTCCCAGTCAACAGTCGGTGGGTTCCTCAGACACAACCCTCAGTTGGCATTGCCTGGGAGCAGTCCCTGTTCTCCCATTGCCTCTGTCCTATGCTGTTCCCTCCTCTAAAGAAGTATTTCATGCTGTGGGTTTAGCTCCACTATTCAGTGAGGACGATCAAATAGAGGACAGTCAGCAGCTACTGCCCAGCCAAGAAGTGGAGGAGACATCTGCCACTTCCCCCGCTAGGTGGGCAAGTAGTGATGAGGAGAGTGACGTGGGAGGTGGTGTTGCCAGGGTTCAGGGTCCTGAAGCAGAAACTTTTGAGGAACCTGAGGAGGACATCAGTAATGTGCAGACACTTGTTGATGATGATGAAGCCAATCGCAATTGGGAGCTGGGTGCAGAAGGGGCTTCATCATCATCAGGAGAAGAGAGTTGCAGGTTGCCCGTGAGGAATCAGCTGAGCAAGCAAGGTGGTAGCATGGTTGGCAGTCAGCATGTGGCAGAAGTGGAAATTCTGGAGCCAAAAGTGCCCAGGGGAGACCACCTGCTTCGTGGCAGCCTACCTTCCTGGGAGGTAGTGGAACAGGGGTTCCTGGAGACAGTGGCAGTAGCAGTAAATTAGTGCGGACTGTTGGTAGTTTTTCATCAAGCATCCGGAGGAGGTCCACATAGCCACATGCAAGATATGTCGGCAGAAGGTGAAGCATGGCCAGGGTCCCAATGTTGGCACCACGGCCCTGTGTCAATATATGCTTCGCCATCATAAAGCGGCCTTGGAGAACCGTGACTCAGATGTAGTGGTCCAGCCTGCTTCATCACCCAGTGGCCAGCCGCTCCCTCTTTCAGCCAGCCAAGGCTCCACCACCTCAGCCGAAGGGAGCTGTGTGTTATACCATCCTTCTGATGCTCCTGCTGTTCCTACTTTTAGTCAGCCATTCCACCAACAATCCATCGGCGAAGCCAGGTCCAATAGACTACAGTATGCGCCCACTCATCCAATGGCACAGAAGCTGAATGTGCTTCTGTCCAAGTTGCTGGTGCTGCAGTCCTTCCCTTTTCAAGTGGTGGACTCTGTACCTTTTAGAAAACTGAAGGCTTGTGCTGAGTCGAGGAGGAGAGTGGCAAGCCATCATTTCTTTGCGAAGAAGGCGGGCCAGTCCTTCAGTCTGTTGGTGTGTACCAAAGTGCACGGCAGCACCGACATCTGAAGCTGTAACTATGGTCAGGGGCAATACATGTCCCGTACAGCTCACTGGAGGAATGTGGTTCCTGCACAGCCACAACACCATCTTGGACAGTTCACGCCGCTTCCTCCTCCACACTTTCAAGCCGTTGGTCCTGTGACAGTGTGCAACATGGAAACGATGGCTGTTCAGGGCACTGGAGATGTGGCGTTTACATCTCATGGCCACATGAGCCCTGTGGGGGCTGAACAGGAGGGGGAGGAGGAGGGGGAGGGGCACAGTGGAGCACAGTTTAGGTTTCGCCAAATGTTCAGTTTTTCTAGTAATCTGACAGGAGAGGAGGAGCAGGAGGAGCCAGAGGAGATAGAGGATTATGAGGAAGTCAAGACAGAGGACCTAGACACACCGTGGCAGTATGCAGTGGAGATGGAGGCAGGGAGTCCTTCTGAGTCACTTGAACAAATGGCACGATGCATGCTCACTTGCTTACGTAGTGACAACCGAATTGTCACCATTCATCAGTGGGATGACTTTTGGATCTCCACCTTATTGGACCCTCGCTACCGCCACAAAATAGGGGCCTTTTTTAAACCCACTGAGAGGGAGGACAAAGTGACCTACTACAGAGGCATCCTATGTAGGCAGTTCGCTGATGCATATCGGCACCATCGTCCATCCTCTCAAAGGTCTGACTCGGGGCCCCCCTGCGCTCACCTTCCACTGCCCTGGCTGCTGGGGAGGGGAGGGGTGGGGTGGCAGAAGCAATACCAGCTCCATCAGCAGCAGCCTGAGTTTACAGTTGCTGATGAGTAGCTTTCTTCACCCACATAGTGAAGCAACTGATCAGACACAGGCACACCTGGAGCAGGTACACCTGAACCAGCAGGTGGTGGCATACCTTGACATGCCCCTGCAAACACACCTTGAAGATCCACTGGGCAACCAAACTTGATTTGTGGCCGCAACTAGCAGAGTTTGACCTGGAAAAGCTCTCCTGCACGGCCAGTAGTGTGCCATCAGAGCCGGTGTTTATTGCGGCGGGGGCCATAGTCACCCCAAGAAGAACTCGTCTGTCTATGAAAAATGTGGAGAGACTGACCTTTGTGAAGATGAATCAAGGAATGGATCACCCAGGATTTCCCACCACCAATGCCTGATGCATGACCATGGTGCCACAACACTTCACAAATATGGATAGTGGCAAACAGATTTAAGGCGCTGCTCCCTAGTTACAAACATATCTCTGTATCAGACCTTTTTTCATCCACCTTCTTCACCGGGTACTGGTATTGCCACCCACCTCACCACTCTGTCACCGGGTCACTTTCAGGACTCCTGATGCTGCTGCTGCCACCTCCAGGCTATCTCATTCAGCCACTATATGGTATCTTCTCATGCTTCAGCCTAATGCAGGCTGTGCCACTAAGCCATTATATGGTCTCTTCATGCTGCCACAAACTCCAGGCTGTGCCATTCAGACACTATATGGTCTCCTCTTGCTTCAGCCACCTCCCAGGCTGTGCCATTCAGCCACTATATGGTCTCTTCATGCTGCCACAAACTCCAGGCTGTGCCATTCAGACACTATATGGTCTTCTGATGCTTCAGCCAACTCCAAGCTGCGCCATTCAGCCACAATGCGGTCTCCTCATGCTTCAGCCACCTCCCATCTGTGCCATTCAGCCACTATATGGTCTCTTCATGCTGCCACAAACTCCAGGCTGTGCCATTCAGACACTATATGGTCTCCTCATGCTTCAGCCAACTCCAGGCTTCCCCATTCAGCCACTATATGGTCTCCTCATGCTTCAGCCACCTATAGGCTGTGCCATTCAGACACTATATGGTCTCCTCATGCTGCCACAAACTCCAGGCTGTGCCATTCAAATACTATATGGTCTCCTCATGCTTCAGCCAACTCCATGCTGTGCCATTCAGACACTATATGGTCTGCCCATGCTGCCACAAACTCCAGGCAGTCATTCAGCCACTATATAGTCTCCTAATACTGATGCCACCTCCAGGCTCTGTCATTGTGCTGCCATGTGACATGTGACTCCTTGTTATATTTGGTCCTTTGTACCCACATGCCGGGGCCCGGGACACTAAAGCTTGGGAGTTAAAATTTCAATTTACAAATCCTCAATTTCAATTTACAAATCTTAAATTTCTATTTCAAAATCTTAAATTTCAATGGTCTCCTCATGCTGTTGCCAACTCCAGGCTGTTCCATTCAGACACTATATGGTATCCTCATGCTTCAGCCAACTCCAGACTGTGTCATTCAGCCAATATGTGGTTTACTGATGCTGCTGGGCCTGGGCCTACCTTTTTTCTGGTAGCACTAGCTACCATAAATCTTCAATTAAAATTTCAAAATATATATTTTAATCTTAGGGATTGTGAAGCCCTAGTGTCTACTCATGCTGCTGCCAGCTCCACACTGTGTCATTCAGCCACTGTATGGTATCCTCATGCTGCCAACACCTCCACGCTGTGTCATTCAGCCACTATATGGTCTCCTCATGCTGCCAGCACCTCCACACTGTGTCATTCAGCCACTATATGGTGTCCTCATGCTACCAACACCTCCACGCTGTGCCATTTAGTCACTATATGGTCTCCTCATGCTGCCAACACCACCACGCTGTGTCTTTCAGCCACTGTATGGTCTCCTCATGTTGCCAACACCTCCACGCTGTGTCATTCAGCCACTATATGGTCTCCTCGTGGTGCCAACACCTCCACGCTGTGTCATTAAGCCACTATATGGTCTCTTCATGCTGCCAACACCTCCACGCTGTGTCAGTCAGCCACTATATGGTCTCCTCATGCTGCCAACACCTCCACGCTGTGTCATTCAGCCACTATATGATCTCCTCTTGCTTCAATCTCATCCAAGCTGTGTGATTCAGCCACTACATGGTCTCCTCATGCTGCCAACACCTCCACGCTGTGTCAGTCAGCCACTATATGGTCTCCTCATGCTGCCAACACCTCCACGCTGTGTCATTCAGCCACTATATGTTCTCCTCATGCTGCCAAAACTTCCACGCTGTGTCATTCAGCCACTATATGGTCTCCTCATAATCCAGGCTCTGTCATTGTGCCGCTCTGTGACAGTGTTTCTAGTAGTGATGCCTGTAATCTGCATGTCATTCTGAATAACAGTAATAATTTCACTACCCCAGCACACTCCATATGCGTGTTGGAACAAAGCAACGTGTTCTACACCCCTATTGAGGCTCTCTGTAGGCCAGAAATAGCCATTTTTAATATAGATTTGCTGCAAATAAATTTGGATCACACCAAACTTTTTTCAGAAAATTCATCGAATCGGCCGAATCAAATTTTTCAAGAGTTCGCTCATCTCTACTTGTCAGGTTTGATCTCTCCCCTGCACTACCTTGCACTGCACATCCATAATAATGGAATAACGTAATACTATCTCAAATCTCCTGCTTAGGTAACTGGTACACGTTACCTTACTACTTTAGACTCTATGAACTGTTCCTTGCTGATATTTCACACGGCTGAAAACCACTTTATGCTGAGAAATTGATGGTAGTTGTGCCAGTTGATGGACTCCTCCACCTAGCCGCACTAGAGGAAAACTAAGTGCAGTGCCAAGTGTATATCTTCCCTAGATCTATCTACTGTATATATTTGTGCAATTTTTTCATGTGGGCACTAGGTGGTAGGCAAGCTCACAAAAAGTCTCTTGTAGGAAATCAAATCTTAACTGAAGATACACTTAGCAAACAAAAGAAATATACATTTAACAAGCATTGCTTATTTATAGTGTATATTTATTGAAACAACTCGGGCCAAGTTAAATACAGCACTTGGCGTCAAAGGCATTTTTTACAGCAGTAAACAAATAAAACACAGAAAGTGTATTTTTGCAACTTTCATCCTGGAAGGAACTATACATCCACCTGGTAGTGTCAGACTGGGATCTTGAATAATCTAGAATATGTAAATTATAATGACTAAATTAAACGTTTTCCTCATGTTTCCTCTTGGTAGAACATTTAAGTTAATGGTGCCTCTGTACAGAACTGCAGAAAATGTTGGTGTTATATTAGCAATGAGAAATAAATTAATTCCAGACTGTGACTTAATGGAGTCTTATGCAGCTGCTCTTAAAATATACGCTAACTTTCTTGTTAAAGGGGTACTCCGGTGGAAAACTTTTCTTCTTTAAATCAATTGGTGCCAGAAAGTTGAACAGATTTGTAAATTACTTAAAAAAAAAAAAAAATCTTGATCCCTTAATCCTTCCAGTACTTATTAGCTGCTGAATACTACAGAGGAAATTCCTTTCTTTTTGGAACACAGTGCTCTCTGCTGACATCACGAGCACATTGCTCTCTGCTGACATCTCTGTCTATTTTAGGAACTGTCCAGAGCAGCATATGTTTGCTATGGGGATTTTCTAGTACTCTGGACAGTTCTTTAAATGGACAGATATGTCTGCAGAGAGCACTGTGCTCGTGATTCAGCTGAAAGCTCTGTGTTCCAAAAAGAAAACTATTTCCTCTGTAGTATTCAGCAGCTAATAAGTACTGGAAGGATTGAGATTTTTTTGATAGAAGTAATTTACAAATCTGTTTAACTTTCTGGCCAATTTTTGGGAAAAGTAGCATTTTATAAAAAAAAATAATCATTTACACATCCAACTTTAACGAAAAGTCATCAAACACCTGTGGGGTGTTAAGGCTCACTGGACCCCTTATTACGTTCCTTGAGGGGTGTAGTTTCCAAAATAGTATGACATGTGTTTTTTTTTATTTTTTTTTGCTGTCCTGGCACCATAGGGGCTTCCTAAATGTGACATGCCCCCCATAAACCATTTCAGAAAAACTCACTCTCCAAAATCCCATTGTGGCTCCTTCCTTTCTGAACCCTCTACTGCGCTCGCTGAACACTTTACATACACATAAGAGATACCGTATTTATCGGGGTATACCACGCACCGGCCTATAACACGCACCCTCATTTTACCAAGGATATTTGGGTAAAAAAAGTTTTTTACCCAAATATCCATGATAAAATGAGGGTGCGTGTGTGCGCGTGTATACCCCGATATACCCCCAGGAAAGGCAGGGGGAGAGAGGCCGTCGCTGCCCGCTTCTCTCCCCCTGCCTTTCCTGGGGTCTAGAGCGCTGCTGTCGGCCCTTTTCACCCCCTGGTTATCGGCGCCGCTGCCCGTTCTGTCCCCCTGACTATCGGTGCCGGCGCCGATAGCCAGGGAGAGAGAAGCGGCGCTGACAGCCAGGGGGAGAGAAGGTGCAGCGGCACCCATTGCCGGCGCCGCTGCCCCGTTGCCTCCCCCCATCCCCGGTGGCATAATTACCTGAGTCCGGTCCGCGCTGCTCCAGGCCTCCGTCGTGCGTCCCCAGCGTCGTTGCTATGCACGGCGCGGCGCTCTGACGTCATGCGCCGCGCCGTTCAGCGCATAGCAATGACGCCGGGGACGCACGACGGAGGCCTGGAGCAGCGCGGACCGGACTCAGGTAATTATGCCACCGGGGATGGGGGGAGGCAACGGGGCAGCGGCGCCGGCAATGGGTGCCGCTGCCCCTTCTCTCCCCCTGGCTGTCGGCGCCACTTCTCTCTCCCTGGCTATCGGCGCCGGCACCGATAGTCAGGGGGACAGAACGGGCAGCGGCGCCGATAACCAGGGGGTGAAAAGGGCCGGCAGCAGCGCTCTAGACCCCAGGAAAGGCAGGGGGAGAGAAGCGGGCAGCGACGGCCTCTCTCCCCCTGCCTTTCCTGGGGGTGTATCGGCGTATAACACGCACACAGACTTTAGGCTAAAAATTTTAGCCTAAAAAGTGCGTGTTATACGCCGATAAATACAGTATTTCCTTACTCGAGAGAAATTGGGTTACAAATTTTAGGAAGATTTCTCTCCTTTTACCCCTTGTAAAAATTCAAAAACTGGGTTTACAAAAAAATGAGTGTAAAAAATGAAGATTTTGAATATTCTCCTTATCTTTGCTGCTATTCCTGTGAAACACCTAAATGATTGACACACTTACTGGATGTCATTTTGAATACTTTGAGGGGTTCAGTTTTTATAATGGGGTCATTTATTGGGTATTTCTAATATGAAGGCCCTTCAAATCCACTTCAAAACTGAACTGGTCCCTGAAAAATTCAGATTTTGAAAATGTTGTGAAAAATTGGAAAATTGATGCTGTACTTTGAAGCCCTCTGATGTCTTCCAAAAATAAAAACATGTCAGCTTTATAATGTAATCATAAAGGAGACATATTGTATATGTGAATCAATATATAATTTATTTGGAATGTCTATTTTCCTTACAAGCAGAGAGCTTCAAAGTTAGAAAAATGCAAAATGTTCAATTTTTTCATCAAATTTTGGAATTTTTTACCAAGAAATTATGCAAGTATCGATGAAATTTTACCATTATCATAAAGTAGAATATGTCACGAAAAAAACAGTCTTGGAATCAGAATGAAAGGTAAAAGCATCCCAGAGTTATTAATGCTTAAAGTGACAATAATCAGATGTGCAAAAACGCTCTGATCATTAAGGCCAAAATGGGCCTGGTCCTTAAGGGGTTAAAGGTGTACTCCGCCCCTAGACATCATATCATATTAGAGGGTAAGTAGTCTGACCGTAGGAGTCACCCGTGTGATCTCCGGCACGGCACCCAGAAGTCCGCTGCACAGAGTGAAGTCCACTTTGGGCTGGATGATGGGTAACCATAGCCATCATGCCCCCTCCTATTGACATGAATGGATGGGGCATGGCATGACATGATAAACATGTAAGCCCCAAGCTTCTCTTTTTAGAGTGCCACAAGTCTGGGCCAGAGATCCATTGACTAGGGGATGAGATGTCTCGGGTGGGGTACCCCTTTAAACATTATAGGAACCTTTAGTGCAGCAGAAATCTTCTGTACCCTTCTCCTGATTTGTGCCTCTTGACACAAAATCCTGACTCTGAGTTCTACCAGCAGTTATTTCCCTCTCATGACTCATTATTCTCTAATATATATTGTTAACTGTAATACATAGTTACATAGTTACATAGTTAGTATGGTTGAAAAAAGACATACGTCCATCGAGTCCAACCAGGGAATTGAAGGGAAGGGTGTAAGGGGATAAGGGAAAGGGATGTAGTTTTATAATTCTGCATAAGCATTAATGTTATTTTGTTCCAGGAATGTATCTAACCCTGTTTTAAAGCTGTTAATTGTTCCTGCTGTGACCAGTTCCTGAGGTAGACCGTTCCATAAATTCACAGTTCTTATGGTAAAGAAGGCGTGTCGCCCCTTTAGACTAAACCTTTTCTTCTCCAGACGGAGGGAGTGCCCCCTCGTCCTTTGGGGGGGGGTTTAACCTGGAACAGTTTTTCTCCATATTTTTTGTATGGGCCATTTATATACTTATATACGTTTATCATATCCCCCCTTGAACGTCTCTTCTCAAGACTAAACAATTGTAACTCCTTTAATCGCTCCTCATAGCTAAGATGTTCCATGCCCCATATTAGTTTAGTCGCGCGTCTCTGCACCCTTTCCAACTCCGCAGTGTCCCTCCTATGAACAGGCGACCAAAACTGAACAGCATATTCCAGGTGAGGCCGTACCAATGCTTTATAAAGGGGGAGTATTATGTCCTACCTTATAAAGACTGTGCTATGTCTTTCAAATCATGTTCAATCATCTAAATTAACCAAAAGTGACTCAGAATATAGAAATATTTAAAAGATGATCAAGAGAAATATGAAGCTCCAGAGCTAAATTTTAAGTGTTGTGATAACTGTTCTGAATTCTTCTGTCCATGCAAAATGAAACCTACCGATGAAAATGTTTGGCATGTCTCTATGACATGCCAAAGTTTTGTTAAATTACAGTTACACATTATGGGGGAGATTTATCAAAACCTGTCCAGAGGAAAAGTTGCTGAGTTGCCCATAGCAACCAATCAGATCGCTTGTTTCATTTTTAACAAGGCCTCGGCAAAATGAAAGCAGCGATCTGATTGGTTGCTATGGGCAACTCAGCAACTTTTCCTCTGGACAGGTTTTGATAAATCTCCCCCTATGAGTGCACATGGTTTTCACCATTTCTTCATATACAGGCACATATGCTGACAGTAACCGACTCCAGGCTCCTGCTGTATTAGATGGGGCTGGAGATGAGTCTTATCCAGCTAGATGCTGCAGCCAATGGGGACGGAGAAGTTATATGTACACATAAGTAGGACCATTACAAAATACAACTCACACCACAAAAAATAAGTCATCATACGGCAACATAGATGAAAATATAAAATAGTTTTGGGACCAAGACAATGCACATGTTAAAGCTCATGTGAATGCCTGTATCCCAGATTTATGCTATGCCCCTCTGTAATGTGGTGCTCATAGATTGCTATGGACAAATCCTATACCTACTGGCAGCCTAATGCCTATTAGGCAGTCTATGGTGAAATAGGAAACACACTATATACAAGGTTTTCAAGTCTCTGTCTTTTTAGTGCTAAATTACATCATGCACTGTCAATAGTGTTTTTCCATTTTTTTCTATTAAGCTTCTCTATAAAATTGAAAATGTTACCAATTTTCATGCTTTTCAAAATGCCAGAAAAGAGCATGGCTAAGACCACATTGTCACAGCTGATTCTGGACATTCTGCACATTTTAATTATCCAGCAGGCACTAGGACCGCTCATAAATGTTCCGTCTCATAGGTTCAATGCATTTCTGAGTAGAATACGAAGAAAGAATAGACATGAAAATTCTTACTGCCAACTCCGGAATCGGAATTTTCGCAGCAGACATCTGCCGCAGAAATTACGCCAAGTGTACAGTGCAGCAGAATTTAGTTGAAATCAACGGGACTGCTGCAGTACAAATTACGAGTGGAATATTTTGCAGTGTGAACATAGCCTAATACTATCAGAACTTGCTAACTGGTTTTCTTAGGCTGGGTTTACATATGTCTGGCATTCGGCATAGCTGAACTAAGCCTGGATCTCGATGCAACTGATGACAACGTGCATCAGTTGTGTGGCATCCGGTGTCCATTGTTTCTGTATGCTGGACAAGGGAAGCTGCGTTCCCCTGTCTGGTGCCCTCCGGCGTGTCCAACCATCTGGCATCAAAATTGAGATGCTGGATGATTGTGAACTGTCCCATTCAAATGAATGGGATCAGTTCTAGCATCAGTTTACCTCTTATGCATGCCGTAAGGAAACTGTGCCGGATGCCTGATACATGTGAACCCAGCCTTACTTTGAATGCATCAGTAGAATTTCCCTTCTCACCTGTGATCTTACCATGCTAGATATATGCAGGATGCTATTGCTAATGCCTATAAGAGAAATATGTTTTTAATTTATTTTTTAAGTAGGTAAAACATGTCAAATTTGTTGCAGTCTTTTGTGGAAACATCCCTATTCAGATATGAACCTGAGTTGTCAGGTGCGAACATTATTGCAACAAATCTGCAACCTGTGAACAGGGATCGGGACACATTTTAACTTCAAACATGATGAAGGTGTTTACGTTCAGCTAACTGAGGAACATTAACTGGTTTTACCTTTTTCTCGGTGAAAGGTAATTGGACATCTGGAACTTTTGAGAAACCTTGGAATTCCTCAGAGCAGTAAATCTTTCAAACAAGTATTTTCTATAAATCGCATGTTACGACAAGGCCCATGTTTCAAGAGAAAAGTTCAGGTCTGGTGCACTAGTCTGTAATATTAACTGGATGCAGATTGTATTAGCCATTACTTTCTTGATGATGTGTGTTAACACTTGCAATATGTATTTGTGCCCCTGGCATGGTTTCATGGAGCAGTATAAAAAGTGAATTTTTTAAGGATCTAATAGCATTGGTGTAACCAGCAGGCTGTGAGCTGGCATAATGCACTGCATTTAAAGGGGTATTCCGGGCAATAACATCTTATCCCCTATCAAAAGGATAGGGTATAAGATGTCTGATCACGGGGGCCGCCACTGGGACCCCCGGGATCTACCTGCAGCAGCCCGCATTCTATGCATAGCTGCATCTGCAGTTTAGGAAACTGCCGGGCTTCCGAGACGGGGATGTGACGTCATGCCACGCCCCCTCCATTCATTTATATCGGAGGGGGCATAAAAGCCGCAACGCCCCCTCCCATAGACATGAATGGAGGGGGCGTGGCATGACGTCACGTCCCCGTCTTGGAAGCCCGGCGGTTTCCGAAACTGCAGACGCAGCTACGCATAGAATGCGGGCTGCTGCAGGGAGATCCCCGGGTCCCCAACGGTGGGCCCCCTGCGATCAGACATCTTATCCCCTATCCTTTCCACAGGGGATAAGATGTTTTTGCCCGGAATACCCCTTTAAGGCAGTTACACACAAGCATGATGCAAACACATGTTCATCCATATTATAGACACAAGCTCTGAAAACTGACAGCTTGAAGTGACAGGACTTGGGGTATATGTATAGGGCTACACAGAAACATGCAACAAGTTGTTTCTGACAGATGCAATTTAGCTGTAAAAAATAAATTTGCAAAAAGTCTCAAGCAGGTCGTAGTTGCTTGCAACTTACATTCAGGTCAATTGTGACAAAAAATCCATCAAATTAGGATTTTGGGAGACTGCCATGTTGCTGTTGTGTTAGTTTGCAAATCACAATGCTTCCAGAATGTTCTCCACGGCATCTCTATACTCTGCCACGTCTGTCACATGTGCTCAGTGGGAACCTGCTTTCATCTGTGAAGAGCACAGGGCACCAGTGACGAATTTGCCAATCTTGGTGTTCTCTGGCAAATGCCAAACATCCTGCATGGTGTCGGGCTGTAAGCAGAACCCCCACCTGTGGATGTCGGGCCCTCATACCACCCTCATGGAGTCTGTTTCTGACTGTTTGAGTGTACGCATGCACATTTGTGGCCTGCTGGAGGTCATTTTGCAGGGCTCTGGCAGTGCTCCTCCTGCTCCTCCTTGCACAAAGGAAGAGGTAGCGATCCTGCTGCTGGGTTGTTGCCCTCCTACGGCCTCCTCCACGTCTCCTGATGTACTGGCTTGTCTCCTGGTAGCCATGTTCTGGAAACTATGCTGACAGACACAGCAAACCTTCTTGCCACAGCTCGCATTGATGTGTCATCCTGGATGAGCTGCACTACCTGAGCCACTTGTGTGCATTGTAGACTCTGTCTAATGCTACCACTAGAGTGAAAGCACCGCCAGCATTCAAAAATGACCAAAACATCAGCCAGGAAGCATTGGAACTGAGAAGTGGTCTATGGTCACCACCTGCAGAACCACTCTTTTATTGGGGGTGTCTTGCTAATTGCCTATCATTTCCACCTGTTGTCTGTTCCATTTGCACAATAGCATGTGAAATTGATTGTCAATCAGTGTTGCTTCCTGGGTGGACAGTGTGATTTCATAGAAGTGTGACTTGGAGTTATATTGTTTTGTTTAAGTGTTCCCTTAATTTTTTTGAGCAGTGTACATCTACAGCAAGAGATCACACTTACAATAAAACCACATTTACAACAAAACCACAATATCACCCTGTATTAATTTTAATACTTCAAGAAAAGGGCCAGACTGGGGCTAAAAGACTGGGGCAGCCCTGGCATTTAAATCCTAATAACCCTCATACAACATGGACCATCCATATTATGGAAAAATAGCTTCTCACAATGCTTGCTGCAACAAACCCACTACTACTCGCTTAAAGGGGTACTCTGCCCCTAAACATCTTATCCCCTATCCAAAGTATAAGGGATAAGATGTTCAATTGCGTTGGTTCGGCTGCTGAGACCCCCACGATCTTCAGCTCGGCACCCCAGTCATCTGGTGTATGGAGTGAACTCCGCTCTGTGCCGGATGACTGGTGACCACAGCCACCACACGCCCTCCATTCATATCTCTGGGAGGAAGCTATGTACTAGACGCCACACACCCTTTCATATAAATAAATGGAGGGGGAATGGCATGAAGTCGTGAACACGGATGCCCCAGGCTTCTGTGTTCAAAACACTGCATCGATAAATAAAAATAAAAGTGGAACAGAGAATGACACGGTCATGGGAGGGTGTACACTAATCAATAAAACCACCATACAATGACTATACAGTGTTCAGATACCAAGTCTAGACAGGCACTCTCCAGATCAGTCACAGGCAGAATACATAACAATTGTAGAAAGGCTGTCACCTCTACTGACATTTAGTAAATCCCTGTATTCGCTATTAAACAGTACCTGTCATGAAGTAAAACTTTTGCTATGTTATTCCTTATGTAATGTTATGCCTATTTTCCATATATCTTCATAAACAAAATCTATCTTTCCATCAGTTTTTTATGTTTGAAATGGTGGCAACTAGGAAAGTCCGCACTGGCACAAATCTGAACTCCGGAAGTGCTGGTGGGGCGGGACATGAGCACGGCTCTGCATATCTCTTGCTCCCTGCCTGTCAATAATGCAGGCGGGAGCGAGCCCCTGCAGCAGAAAAAGCTCACATGCAGTGGGCAGGTTTTATAAAGGCATAACTCAAGAAATAATGGGCCAAATTAAAAAAAGACTCTGGATGAAGAGGAGAACAGACAAAGAATAACATAATCCCTCTTTACTTGGTGGCAGGTACTCTGGAGCATATTCTTATAGTGCTCTGCAATGTGTTGGTCTTGTTATTCCTACAAGCAATGAATTCTTTGTGTCAAAGGGCTGTACTGGAGTAGCGGGGGAAACAAACTTTTGTGGTCCCACCACCTTCGCCCTTAAAGACCCCATTCAAAGGAGAATGGGAGATTCATTGCCAAGGCTTGGGGAATTGACCATCCACTGAATGCCTAAGTGGAAAATACCTACCGTATATACTCGAGTATAAGCCGAGTTTTTCAGCACAATTTTTCGTGCTGAAAACACCCCCCTCGGCTTATACTCGAGTGAACTCTCCACCCGCAGTGGTCTTCAACCTGCGGACCTCCAGAGGTTTCAAAACTACAACTCCCAGCAAGCCCGGGCAGCCATTGGCTGTCCGGGCTTGCTGGGAGTTGTAGTTTTGAAACCTCCGGAGGTCCGCAGGTTGAAGACCACCTCGGCCTTCGACATCATCCAGCCCCCTCTCACCCCCTTTAGTTCTGTACAGTAGTTGCCTCCGTTCGGCGCTGTTCTGGTGCCGCAGGACTGTCCGGAGAGGAGGTGGTCCGGTGGGATAGTGGTTCCGGGCTGCTATCTTCACCGGGGAGGCCTCTTCTAAGCGCTTCGGGCCTGGCCCCAGAATAGTCACGTTGCCTTGACAACGACGCAGAGGTACGTTCATTGCCAACGTACTTCTGCGTCATCGTCCAGGCAACGCCTCTATTCTGGGCCCGAAGCGCGGAGTAGAGGCGCCCCCAGTGAAGATAGCAGCCCGGAACCACTATCCCACTGGACGACCTCCTCACCGGACAGTCCTGCAGGAACGGACCAGCGCCGAGCGGAGGTGAGTACTGTACAGAACTAAAGGGGGGCGAGAGGGGGCTGGATGATGTCGAAGGCCGCAGTGGTCTTCAACCTGCGGACCTCTGGAGGTTTCAAAACTACAACTCCCAGCAAGCCCGGACAGCCGATGGCTGCCCGGGCTTGCTGGGAGTTGTAGTTTTGAAACCTCTGGAGGTCCGCAGGTTGAAGACCACTGCGGGCGGATGATGACAAGAGGATGATGAAGGGGGGGGTGTGGGATGATGAAGGGGGGGTGTGGGATGATGAAGGGGGTTGTGTGGGATGATGACAAGGGGATGATGAAGGGGGGGTGTGGGATGATTACAAGGGGATGATGAAGGGGGTGGGGATGATGACAAGGGGATGATGAAGGGGGGTGTGTGGGATGATGATGAAGGGGGGTGGGGATGATGACAAGGGGATGATGAAGGGGGGGTGTGGGATGATGACAAGGGGATAATGACAGGTGATGATGATGATGGTCTGGATGATGATAGGCGGTGATGATGATGAGGATGTTAATGACGGGGGTCTGGATGATGACAGGGGGCGATGATGTATTTCCCACCCTAGGCTTATACTCGAGTCAATAACTTTTCCTGGGATTTTGGGTTGAAATTAGGGGTCTCGGCTTATACTCGGGTCGGCTTATACTCGAGTATATATGGTAATATAACGGGATAACTACCTCATGATTATTGTCATAGATGCCACTCACCTTGTGATTATTTTGGCATCTGGCATTGCCCATTACAACAATTCTGGACTAAGGTGAAGGATTTATTGTCAATGCTTTTCTTTCTTATCCATATACCTTAGATTGCCATGAAGACTTATCCAGATGGCTATAGTTTTCTCCCAAAGCATCTTTGGCCACTTGCTTCTATAGACATCCCCAGCCTCTATAACAACACAAATAATTTAACCCCTTAAGTACCACAGGTTCTTTTCATTTTTGCACTTTCATTTTTTCCTCCTCACCTTCTAAAAATCATAACAATTTCAATTCCTACCTACAAACTCACATGAGGGCTTGTTCTTTGCGCCACCAATCTAACTTTGTAATGAGATCAATAATTGTACAACAATATCTACGTTGAAACCAAAAAATATATATTTGTGGGGCTAAATTGAAAAAAAAAATTTCAAATGATTCAAAAAAATTTCAAATGATTAGAATGATTCCCAACTTATATAGGTTTGATTTTTATTTTACTTCTGTTAAAGAATTATAACTTTATGAAAGAAAATTAGTGGGTTTAAAATTTCCTCTTATGACCCCTATAACTTTATTTTTCAATAAATGGGGCTGTATGAGGGCTCATTTTTTACGCCATGATCTGAAGTTTTCATTGGTAAACTTTTTGTTTTTATGGACCTTTTTGATAGTTTTTTATAAGTTTATTTTGAGTATTCAAAGTGACCAAAAATACGCAATTTTGGACTTTGGTATTTTTTTTTTTGACTGCGGTTTAATTAACATTATATTTTTATAAATTCAATTAGTGAAAGCAGATATGGTCGCACATCCACACATTGTATTTTGATCTAATTGCTTCTCAGCATAAATTCAAAAACTTACAGGTTGTTAGTATACATTTTGATCAAAAAGTACAAGCCTACTGGGCGGCGACCACCACTGCCGCAACACCAGTGCCCACAGGGGGAACGGCTCACTGGCAGAGCAGCCCCAATGCCACTCAAACCAGTGCCAGGGCCGTGCCTTCCCACAGAGACGGTGCCACGGCAGCAATGGATGCTGCACAGCACCACACCAGTGTGAACAAGGTGTAAAAGCTCACTTACCATGTGTTCCCAGTCAGACTGGGAGGCTAGCAGAAAAGAAAGGGCCCTGAGCAGCTTCCTGCTCAATTAAATAGGGTTAAATAGGTGGCTTTGACGTGGCGAGTGGGCTTTTACCTTTTGATCAAAATGTATATTAACAACCTGTTCGTTTTTGAATTAATGCTGAGAAGTAAGCAGATCAAAATACAAATTGTGGATGTGCGACCATGTCTGTTTTCTCTACTTGAATTCCCATTGTGTTTTCTATCCCTTTCTTTTTTTTTTTTTTTGGTCTGCACTCCACCCCTCCCCCTCAGCCCATCCCTATATGAATTAGCAGGAATCTACACAGGGCCCCTTCCTTTCTGGCTGTCTCCCAGTCTGACTGGGAGCACATGGTAAGTGAGCTTTTACACCTTGTTCTCACTGGTGTGGTGTGGTGTTGTGCGGCGTCCGTTGCTACCGTGGCACCATGTCTATTGGGAGGTGTGGCCTAGGACTGGTCTGAGTGGCATTGGGGCTGCTCTGCCAGTGGGTCTTTCCCGCTGTGGGCACTGGTGTTGCGGCGGTGGTGGTCGCCCCCCAGTGCTACGCCATTTTATGCTAGGGACATTAGGGACCCGCTCTAAATAGGCGGCCTTGACATGGCGAGTTGGCTTGTACCTTTTGATCAAAATGTAAACTAACAACCTGTTAGTTTTTTAATTTATTCTAAGAAGCAAGTAGATCAAAATACAAATTGTGGATGTGCGACCATGTCTGTTTCCTCTACTTGAATTAACATAAATTTTTTATAGTTCAGATGTTGACGCACGTGGCACTACCACATATGTTTATTTTTATTATGATTTTATATGGAATTTGGGAAAAGGGGGGTGATTTTATTTGTGTTTTTTAAACTTTTATTAAACTTTTACACTTTTAGTCCCCTTAGGAGACTTTTAAGAGGAATCATTAGATTCCTCACACAGATCAATGTGGTTCCATGGAACCACATTGATCTGTGTGCTCTGAGCTTGATTGATAAAGCCTGGTCCTGCCAGGCTTTATCATTCTCAGTGCCACAGCCAGCACGGAAGGAAAGGTAAGCCCTCTGGCTACCTCAGCAGTGGATCTATATCATGTACCCCCACCCCCCGATAGCCTGCCCTACTGCATTCACACCATGTACCCTTCCTCAGCATGTTCTCCATCCTCAGTATGTACTCCTGTCATTATCGCCCCGTCATTATCAACCCATCATTATCACCCCATCATTATGCCCCCCGTCATTATCCCCCCCATCATTATTACCCCGTCATTATCTCCCCAATCATTATCACTCCGTCATTATCACCTCCGTCATCATCACCCCCTGTCAATCCACCTGTCATCATCAACCCCATCATCATCACCCCCTATCAATCCCCCGGTCATCATCCAGACCCCCATTTTGTTTTCTACTCACCTCCCCAATTATTTATTTCTCAGTGGGGAGGGTGAGCCAGTCTGGGCTGTCCATCTTCACTGTGAGGCCCTCTTCTCCCCTCCAGGCCAGCCCTGGACTAGTGACGCTGAATTGATGCCGTCGCACAGGGACGTCTGTGCACAGCAGACGTCCATGATGTCAGGGGCGTCCCTGCGCACGGACGTCTCTGCGCGGCGGCGTCACTAGTCTGGGGCCGGCCCAGAGCTGAGAAGAGGGCCTCCCGGTGAAGATGGACAGTCCGGACAGGCTCACCCTCCCCACCGGACCATTCCTGCAGCGTAGATGGCCGAAGATAGACGGCCCGGCCCATCCCCATACAGGTATGTTTGAAGTTTTTTTTTTTTTACTTGAGTATAAGAGTCGAGGGGGGCATTTTCAGCATGAAAAATTGTGCTGTAAAACTCGGCTTATGCTCGAGTATGGACGGTAATTGTGCCAGTATGGACATTACGCTGGTAGAATTCATGTGTGCTTAACATTTTTGCCACATGTGTAATAATATGTTCATCTGGTTAAAATTTCCAATGTAATGAAGATTAGTGAGTTTTGTTTCCAAAGTTCAAAGCCTGGGACAGGAAGTGGACAGAGAATCCTAACATTTAATCTCAGGGCTCCATAATGACATGATAATAGATAAAATGAGGACATTATATCAGTAAAGACAGTAACTTAAGCTTATTGATTTACAGTTTCTTATATAGGATATATTACTCAAGAAAAAAATACCAGTTATTAACCCCTTAAGGACACAGCCCATTTTGGCCTTGAGGGCACAGCCGATTTTCATTTTTTGCATTTCTGTGTATTCCTCCTCGTATTTTTAGAGCCATAACTTTTTTATGACCTGTTTTTTGCATGTGCAATTGTACTTTTTAATAACACCTTTTATCTTACCATAAAATGTACGACACAACATGTTCTCTTTATTTTGGGGCAAAATATGATTAAAACTAAACCCATGTTTACATGCTTTTCTTTTATTGAACTACTATAAAAAAAAAAAAAAAAAAAAAAAATTAACAATAGAAATAAAAAAAATATTGGTCTGTTTTGATCCCTATAACTTTCTTATTTTTCCATATACCCTGTAGGGCTCATTTTCAGGAGGGCTCATTTTCTGTGCCATGATCTGTAGTTGTTATTAGTACAATTTTTGCATATATGTGACTTTTTGATGATTTTTTTTTCTTGGATGTGATGTGACAAAAAAGGAGCAATTTTGGACTCATTATCAATATAACTAAATAGTTTAAACACTTTCATAGGTGGCAATACCAAATATGTTTATTTATTATTATTATTTTTTATTTCTTTTTTTACTTTATTTTGTAAAATAAGAAAAAAGGGGTGATTTAATATTTGTATTGGGGGAGGGCCTTATTCACATTTTAAAAACCTTGTATTACCTTTTTTTTTTTTTTTTTACATTTCACTACAGGGGACTATTAATAGCAATCTATAAATAGCCATTACTGCCCAGTGCTATGCATTGGCATAGCATTGATCTTTAATATAGGCAATCTACCTATATATAGCCTGCAAGAAGGCAGACCATACCAGTGGATGGCAGCAGAGCGGAACAGAGCAGATAAGAAAAGTTCTGTCCGCCTTCTTGACTCATTAAACCCCCATGATCGGTGGTCTGATAAGTCTCATAAAGCCCCACAGATACTTTAGATGCTGTGAGTAGTATTGATCCCAGCATCTAAAGGGTTAATGGTGGGTATCAGCATGATTGATATCAGCCAGGACCCACAATCTATTAAGCAAGCACAGCTTCTGCAGTCCCTTCATAGTTTGTACACACCCTAAAGCATAAATGTATTCCCTGTTGCTCTAGTTACCAGGCAGCTAAGACACACAGTACATTTATGCCCTATATCCTCTAAGCGGAACAGAAAAGAAATATAAATATTAACACATTTTCATTTAAAAAATCTCAAGCTCTGCAGTCTTAAAAACAACTGGTGCTAGAAAGTTTTACAGATTTGCAAAATTACTTCTATTACTATTTAAAATCTCAAGCTGTATAATCCTTCTATTGGTAGCAGGGAAAAAAAAAAATTTACGTTCCCACCACCTTCGCCAGTCTGCTGTGTCTTGAAAACCCTATTCAAAGGGGACTGTAAGATTAATTACTAAGGCTGGTGGAATTGACTGTCCACTGAATGTCTTAGTGGAAAATACCTTATATAATCGGATAACTACCTCATAATAGGAGATTTTCCTACCCTTAGTGACGGAAAATATAGATTTTATGAAAGACAGGAGGCGAGCATTATATTGCATTTCCTTCTTTACTGACATGCTTAGCAGCAAAAATAGTAAAACATTTTAGATACATAGATATGCAGGTATGAATTCGGGTAGAAAAACAGACATGGTGCACATCTACAATCTTGTATAATGATCTGATTGCTTCTCAGCATAATATCAAAAACTAACAGGTTGTTAGCATACATTTTTGATCAAAAAGTACAAGCCCACTCGCCACGTCAAGGCCACCTATCCAGAGTGGGTCCCTAACGTCCCTAGCATAAAATGGCGCAGCACCGGGCGGCAACCACCACCGCCACGACGCCAATGCCCACAGGGGGGAACGACCCACCGGCAGAGCAGCCCCAATGCCACTCAAACCAGTCTATGGGCCGCACCCCCCCACAGACACAGCGCCACGGCAGCAACGGACACCGCACAGCACTACACCAGTGTGAACAGGGATGTAATAGCCCACTTACCATGCTCTCCCAGTCAGACTGGGAGGCTGCTAGGAAAGAAATGGCCCATGTGCAGCTAACTACTGCTTATATAGGGTTGGGCTGAGGGGGTGGGGAAGAGTGCAGCACATGTTAAAACAAAGAAAAAGGAGGGGATAGAAATCACAGTGTGAATTTGGGTAGAAAAACAGACATGGTGCACATCTACAATCTTGTATAATGATCTGATTGCTTCTCAGCATAATATCAAAAACTAACAGGTTGTTAGTATACATTTTTGATCAAAAAGTACAAGCCCACTTGCCACGTCAAGGCCACCTATCCAGAGTGGGTCCCTAACGTCCCTAGCATAAAATGGCGCAGCACCGGGCGGCGACCACCACCGCCGCGACGCCAATGCCCACAGGGGGGAACGACCCACCGGCAGAGCAGCCCCAATGCCACTCAAACCAGTCTATGGGCCGCACCCCCCCACAGACACGGCGCCACGGCAGCAACGGACACCACAGAAGACCAATCAGCAGCTTTAAGAAGACCTGATAGAGATCCTCCTGCTTGAAAAAGTTTGATAGAAACTGCACCTCTAGTAGAGTGAGCACCAAAAGCAGACGTGTTAATATTGGCCAATGACATAACTTGTCTGATCCATCTAGCCAGAGTGGCGGAAAAAATGGGTAAATGAGGTTTACAGTAAGAAATAAGTAATTAAGAAATAGAGGAAAGTCTAAGAGATTCAGTTTTGGCCTCATAATATATTAAAGACAACGTACAACGCAAATTTTTTCGTGATGAGGAAAAGCAGGCTAGAAGACCTCATGTAAATTAGTAATAAGTCATTCTAATCCCAAGAGATGAATAAATTAAGGAGAAGATTGACATCCCAAGTAGAATGATATTTGGGTAAAAGTGAGCATTTAAAACTAATGGATGTTTGCTGATAGGGATGGAATTAATAGGATCATGCTAAATAGAGATAGCAGAATGATAGAGGTTTAAAGTATGGTAAGCTTTACCAGAATCAAAAGAAAAAGAGAGATCATTTAGGGTCAGTGGGATAGATGCAAGAATGGGATCAATATTCCATTGTGTGCACCAATCAACCCAAAGTTTCCAGGCTGATCGGTAAGCAGTCCTGGTACCTGGAGCCCAGGCCTCAGAGAGGATAACTCTAGTTGATGAAGAAAATTCTGAGTCAAATGTGACTGACTCAAAATTAGCCATGCAACCAGAGGAAGTTGAAGGGAGACAATAAGAGGGTGAGGATTGTTCAATGGATCCAGAAGAATATACGGAATGAGGAATGGTTCTCAGAAAGTCTATGATCATGCTGAGTACTTGGGGTAACCAAGATTGGAATGGCCATCAAGGAGTGATGAGAACAAATGATGATTTCTGTAGAAGAGTTTGGAGTAAGACTCTGGGAATGAGATTGAAAGGAGGGAACGCATACAGTGTCTGAGGAGGCCAAGATTGTAGAAGA
Organism: Hyla sarda; assembly: GCF_029499605.1. Lineage (NCBI taxonomy): Eukaryota > Metazoa > Chordata > Amphibia > Anura > Hylidae > Hyla > Hyla sarda. The sequence goes on along the minus strand of NC_079192.1, from coordinate 211,975,290 downwards.
GCGTCCACTCCCGCGTCTTCTGGATCTGGTCGCCAACTGAAAAATAGAGGGAGTTGATGATTGAGGAAGAAGTCCAGATGAAGGGGACCCCCCTGAAGGAGATTGATTTGTTTGAAAATTAGAGGATCTAGTTTCCAATCGCTGGAATCTACAAGATAGCGAGAATTCGAATCTGCTACAATGTTGGATAAACTGGGAAGGTATTCTGCTTTTAAAATAATGTCTCTGTCTAGGCAGTGATACCAAAGATCTTTTGTCATGTTGTCAAGAGGTTCTGATTTGTTTCCTCCTAGACAATTTATATATTGGACAGGAGAAATGTTGACAATGCGAAGCAGAATGTGACATTGTGACATGTCTCTTGCAAAGCTCTTTAACACCTTAACGACGCAGGACATAAATGTGCATCCTGGTGAGCTGGTACTCAAAGCACCAGGATGTACATTTACATCCTATGTATAACCGCGAGCATAGCAGCCAGGGACCCGCCCGTAGTGGCGAACATCCGTGATCGCATTATCCCCTCAGATACCATGATCAATACAGATCACGGCATCTGCAGCATTGCCGTACTTTGAATGGATGATCGAATCGCCTGAAGCGCTGCCACGGCGATCCGATCATCCAGCATGGCAGCCAGAGGTCCCCTCACTTGCCTCCGCTGGCTTCCACGGGTCTTCTGCTCTGGTCTGCGATCGAGCAGAAGTAATATCAAGGACTTCCTTTGGTATGAGAGGGAGTTATGAGGTAAAAATTATATTTCAGAGAAAGGTAGAATAAATATATTCTTGTATATATACTGCTGTGTCCTAAAAAGGACACTAGGGGGCAGTAGAATACCATGTAACAGAAGTTTTTAGTCAGGAAACAGAGGACCAATGGCTAATATGCAGCATTGACTGACGGAGCTCAGAGCGAGTGAGAAGAGAAGGGCGGGAACGGCTTAGTTGATGACCAACTAAGTCACATGACACGGGAGAGGAGGGGGAAATGTTTGCTGCGTTACAGCAATGGCGGCGGTAGCAGCTCGAGACAGAGCACAGGAGGAGAAATATCAGAAGTAATAAGAAGATTAGATAGAAGGGATATGGATATAATCGGAAGTATATATATATATATATATATATATATATATATATATATATATATAAAGCAAAATCATCGGTAGTTGCAGTATCTTGTAATACCTTTTTTATTGGACTAACAAGATTATGTAGAGACAAGCTTTCGGGATTCCTCCCTTTATGTATCACAAGATCCTCCAACTACCGATGATTTAGCTTTTTGCATCACTGGACTAATGCGGCTACTCCTAACTAATCTATATCTATATATATATATATATATATATATATATATATATATATATATAGACATAGAATAAGTCAGCCAGCACTTTAGTTGATACCAAACTATTATATGGACCTGGCCTACAGGTGCACGCTACACATATATATATATATATATATATATATATATATATATATATATATATTCAACTGGCCCACGATGACCAATCCACTTTCCAGGAAACTGTTCATCTAGGAATGCTCGGATCTGACACCCATAATGTGGTGGTGCACTATCTTGCTATGGGTATCAGGTCTGAGCATTCCTAGATGAACAGTTTCCTGGAAAGTGGATTGGTTGTCGTGGGCCAGTTGAATGGCCCCCAAGGTCTCCCGATCTGACCCCCTTAGACTTTTATCTTTGGGGTCATCTGAAGGCAATTGTCTATGATGTGAAGATACGAGATGTACAGCACCTGAAACTACGGATACTGGAAGCCTGTGCTAGCATTTCTCCTGCGGTGTATATAGTAGTATATAGCAGTGTATACGGATACTGGAAGCCTGTGCTCGCATTTCTCCTGCGGTGTTGCTATCAGTATGTGAAGAGTGGGAGAAGAGGGTTGCATTGACAATCCAACACAATGGGCAGCACATTGAACACATTTTATAAGTGGTCAGAAACTTGTAAATAACTCATGAAAGAATAAAGTTACGTTAAAACCAAGCACATCATTGTTTTTCTTGTGAAATTCCCAATAAGTTTGATGTGTCACATGACCCTCTTCCTATTGAAAAAACTAAAGTTGGATTCAAAATGGCTGACTTCAAAATGGCCACCATGGTCACCACCCATCTTGAAAAGTCCCCCCCCCCCCCACATATACTAATATGCCACAAACAAGTTAATATCACCAACCATTCCCATTTTATTAAGGTGTATCCATATAAATGGCACACCCTGTAGATAAGGGGAATCTAGATAAAGGGGAAAATGAAGAAAATTAGAAGTATATGGAGATATGAAACAATAAACAAATAAGAGGGAAAATATATGTGTATATATAACAATATTGATAAAATTGGGGGTCTATATTTCAGACAGTAAAAAATATTAGGTAAAATTAACAGAGCAGTAAATACAGCTGCGAAGCAGCAGCAAAGAAAGAAGATTATAACTGTTACTCTATACCTTTTACTACCTGGACTCCTCTCTCATTGGCTAGTTGTTATGCCAGCATGTTTGGTTGTCACTATACCTGCATTTATGTATCTTAAATTTTTCTTTTAATGTATGAAAAAATGTTTTACTATTTTTGCTGCTAATGCACAGAGTAGAAGAGGTTTGCTAGGGGGATTTGCTTCTACTCTGGATAGTTCCAGAGACAGGTGTCATCAGAGAGCACTTAGACAGAAACAACAACTCAACTTCAGCAGCTCATAAGTACTGAAAGGATTAATTTTTTTTAATCAAAGTAATTTACTAATCTGTTTAACTTTCTGGAGCCAGTTGAAACATTAATAACTCTGGCATGCTTTTACTTTTCATTCTGATTCCGAGATAATTTTTTCGTAACATATTCTACTTTAGGTCAGTGGTAAATTTTTGTCGATACTTGCATCATTTCTTGGTGAAAAATTCCAAAATTTGATGAAAAAAATCGAAAATGTAGCCTTTTTTTTACTTTAAAGCTCTCTGCTTATAAGGAAAATTGATATTTCAAATAAATTATATATTGATTCACATATACAATATATCTACTTTATGTTTGCATCATAAAGTTGACATGTTTTTACTTTTGGAAGACATCAGAGGGCTTCAAAGTTCAGCAGCAATTTTCCAATTTTTTTAACAAAATTTTCTAAAATGGAATTTTTCAGGGACCAGTTCAGTTTTGAAGTGGATTTGAAGGGCCTTCATATTAGAAATACCCCACAAATGACCCCATTATAAAAACTGCACCCCTCAAAGTATCCAAAATGATATTCAGTAAGTGTGTTAACCCTTTAGGTGTTTCACAGGAATAGCAGCAAAGTGAAGGAGAAAATTCTAAAGCTTCAATTTTTACACACGCATGTTCTTGGCCCAGTTTTTGAATTTTTACAAGTGGTAATAGGAGAAAAATCCCCTCAACATTTTTAATCCAATTTATCTCGAGTAAGAAAATACCTCATATGTGTATGTCAAGTCAAGGAAGGTGCAGTAGAGGGCTCAGAAGGGAAGGAGCAACAATGGGATTTTGGAGACTGAATTTTGCTGAAATGGTTTTTAGGGGGCAGGTAACATTTAGGAAGCCCCTATGGTGCTAGAACAGCAGAAACCCCCACATGGCATACCATTTTGGAAACTACACCCCTCCAGGCACGTAACAAGTGGTCCAGTGAGCCTTAACACCCCACAGGTGTTTGACAACTTTTTGTTAAATTCAGATGGGTAAATGAATAATAAATTTTCACTAAAGTACAGTTTTTTCCCCCCAAATTTACCATTTTTACAAAGGGTAATGGGAGAAAATGCCCCCCAAAATTTGTAACCCCAACTCTTATGAGTATGGAAATACCCCATGTTAGGATGTAAAATGCTCTGCAGGGAACTACAATGCTCAGAAAAGAAGAAGTCACATTTGGCTTTTGGAAAGCCTTAACACCTCACAGGTTTTTTGATTACTTTTTGTTAAAGTTGGATGTGTAAATGAAAAAAAAAAATTCACAAAAATGCAGTTTTTCCCCAAATTTAACATTTTTACAAGGGGTAATTGGAGAAAATGACCCCCAAAATTTGTAACCCCATGTGTGAACATCAAGTGCTCTGCTGGCGCACAACAATGCTCAGAAGAGGAGGAGTGCCATTGAGCTTTTGGAGAGAGAATTTGTTTGGAATGGAAGTCAGGGGCCATGTGTGTTTACAAAGCCCCCTGTGGTGCCAAAACAGTGGACCCCCCCACATGTGACCCCATTTTGGAAACTACACCCCTCATAGAATTTAATAAGGGGTGCAGTGAATATTTACAGCCCACTGGTGTTTGACAGATCTTTGGAACAGTGGACTGAGCAAATTAAAAATTTAATTTTTCATTTTCACGGACCACCGTTCCAAAAATTTGTCAGACACCTGTGGGGTGTAAATGCTCACTGCACCCCTTATTACATTATGTGAAGGGTATAGTTTCCAAAATGGTGTCACATGTGGGGGGTCCATTGTTCTGGCACTATGGGGGCTTTGCAAACACATGTGCCATCAATTCCAGACAGATTTTCTCTTCAAAATCCCAATGGTGCTCCTTCTCTTCTGAGCATTGTAGTGCACCTGCAGAGCACTTTACATCCACATATGGGGTATTTTCTTACTCAGAAGAAATGGGGTTACAAATTTTGGGGGTCTTTTTTCCTATTTTCCCTTGTGAAAATAAAAATCTATGGAAACACCAGCATTTTAGTGAGAAAATTTTTTTTTTCTCATTTTCCCATCCAACTTTAATGAAAATTTGTCAAACACCTTTGGGGTGTTAAGTCTCACTATACCCCTTGTCACGTTCCGTGAGGGTTTTAGTTTCCAAAATCGGGTCACATGTGGATATTTATTTTCTTGCGTTTAAGTCAGAACCGCTGTAAAATCAGCCACCCCCTGTGCAAATCACCAATTTAAGCCTCAAATGTACATAGTGCGCTCTCACTCCTGAGCCTTGTTGTGCACCCGCAGAGCATTTTATGGGGTATGTGGTATTTCCATACTCAGGAGAAATTGTGTTACAAATTTTGGGGGTCTTTTTTTTTGTTGCTTTTACCGCTTGTGAAAATAAAAAGTATGGGGTAACACCAGCATGTTAGTGTAAAAATTTAAAAAAATTTACACTAACAGGCTGGTGTAGCCCCCAACTTTTCCTTTTCATAAGGGGTAAAAGGAGAAAAGCCCCCCCACATTTGTAGTGCAATTTCTCCCAAGTACGGAAATACCCCATATGTGGCCCTAAACTCTTTCCTTGAAATACGACAGGGCTCCGAAGTGAGAGAGCACCATGCTCATTTGAGGACTACATTAGGGATTGCATAGGGGTGGACATAGGGGTATTCTACACCACTGATTCCCAAACAGGGTGCCTCCAGCTGTTGCTAAACTCCCAACATGCCTGGACAGTCAGTGGCTGTCCGGAAAGGCTGGGAGCTGTTGTTTTGCAACAGCTGGAGGCTCCGTTTTGGAAACACTTCTGTACAATACGTTTTTCATTTTTATTGGGGGGACACAGTGTAAGGGGGTGTATATGTAGTGTTTTACCCTTTATTATGTGTTGTGTAGCGTTTTTAGGGTACATTCGCACTGGTGGGTTATGGTGAGTTTCCCGCTAGGAGTTTGCGCTGCGGCGAAAAATTTTCCGCAGCCAAAACTTGAAGCAGGAAACTTACTGTAAACCGACCCGTGTGAGTGTACCCTGTACATTCACATGTGGGGGGGGGGGGCAAACCTCCAGCTGTTTCAAAACTACAACTCCTTGCATGTACTGACAGACCATGCATGCTGGGAGTTGTACTTTTGCAACAGCTGGAGGCACACTGGTTGGAAAACCTTCAGTTATGTTTTGTTACCTAACTTAGTATTTTCCAACCATTGTGCCTCCAGCTGTTGCAAAACTACAACTTCCAGCATGTACTGATCGCCGAAGGGCATGCTGGGAGATGTAGTTATGCAAAAGCTGGAGGTACGCAACTACAACTCGCAGTATGCCGAGACAGTTGTTTGCTGTTTGGGCATGCTGGGATTTGCAGTTTTGCAACATCTGGAGGGCTACAGTTTAGAGACCACTGCACAGTGATCTCCAAACTGTGGCCCTCCAGATGTTGCAAAACTACAAATCCCAGCATGCCCAGACAGCAAACTGCAATGTGGGCATGCTAGGAGTTGTAGTTTTGCAAGATCTAGAGGGCCACAGTTTAGAGACCACTGCAAAGTGATCTCCTAACTGCAGCCCTCCAGCTGTTGCAAAAACACAAATCACAGCATGCCAACACAGCAAACAGCTGTCTGGGCATGCTTTAAGTTGTAGTTTTGCAACATCTGAACGGCTACAGTTTAGAGACCACTGTATAGTGGTCTCAAACTGTAGCCCTCCAGATGTTGCTAGGCAACTCACCGGCTTCTGTAGGATCCAGGGAGCCGCATCGCCGTCCTCTTCTTCCTCAGATCTCCACCGCCGAGGTGCCGGTCCTCTGTCGGTTTCCCTGTTCTGTCCGGCCTGTTGTGGGTGGGCAGAACGGGGAAACCGAAAGTTAACGCCCCCGATCTGCTATTGGTCGTCACTCTAGACGACCAATAACAGGGATAGGAGGGGTGGCCCCCCTGTCACCTCCCTCCTATCCCTTCAGGGGGATCGTGGATGTCTTGGACAAACCCCGATCCCCCTTATATTCCAGGTCACCGGGTCACCATAGACCGGTATGACCCGGAATTGGTGCAAATTGCCGGTGTGAATTCACCGGCGATTTGTGCCGATCGCCGACATGGGGGGTCTGATGGCGCTGCCCTTCTATGATCGATTTCAGGTAACAGGATGAGCTGCAACCAGAGGATGAAGGATCTGCGATGATGTCATCACCATATGATGAGTCACGCAAAGTTTTTTCTTACTACTATTCGTAGTTTTTTATTTTTTTTAAGTGTCATTTTTATTAAAGAGTTTAAGTTTTTGTTCAAACAAAGAAAGTACAATAACAGGGATGCAAGTGAGTACACAATTCAAGATAACACAGAGTGCGAAAATTCAGAGTATAAACAATGGAGATATAATAACCAATATCAAACCAATGGAAAGGAATAAGACATAGCGATGACTAGGAACGCTTAAATATAGGCATACACAAAAAAGTTCAAGACAAAGAAAAGGACACAACATAAAATAAACCCACACCAAACAACACAGAAGGGGAGGGGGCCACAAAAACAAGGGGAACAAGGGGGGCCTCTCAAGGAGGTTGACGGTCAGTAAAGCGATCTCATGGATCCCAAACAGACAGAAAGAATGGTGCAGTATTATTAAGCAAAGCAGTCAACGACTCCAGGGATCAGATCTCTCGTATACAGGCTATTAAATCACTCTCCAATGGGGGAAGGGTTCTCTTCCAATATTTAGCAATTAATGTTTTGGCAGCCAAAACAATATGCATAAACAATTTAAACAGCCTCTTGGACAGGGCAGAATGAGACAGATGCCGGAGGTAGACTAGAGGATCAAATGAGAGAGTCCAAATGAGAGAGTTAGGATGAATAGGGGCTAGCTAAAGTTTCTCCAGCTCCATTAATTTGCTGCATGCGTGGTATGAGGACCATGCCGCCAGATGCCGTAAATGAGCGGCTCAATAATACTTGGTAATGTCTGGGATAGCCAGACCTCCAAAGCACCCTCCCATAGACATGAATGGAGGGGGCATGGCGTGATGTCACGTCCCTGTCTCGGAAGCCCAGCGGTTTCCGAAACTTCAGATGCAGCTACGCATAGAGTTCGGGCTGCTGCAGGGAGATTGCGGGGGGTCCCAGCGGCAGGCCCCCCTTGATCAGACATCTTATCCGCTATCCTTTCGATAGGGGATAAGATGTTTTTGCCCAGAATACCCCTTTAAGTCTATCAGACCCACAACCCATCTAGTGTTATCCCCTCCCTGGCGACAGGGAATAAAGCCAACCTGGTCTTTATGGATAAGGGAGGGAAGAAAGCCACAAAGGCGAGCTACCAGAACCTTAGTAAACAACTTCAGGTAAGAATTTAGAAGGGTCCATAGCTTGCACAATCGTGGGGGTCCTTACTGAGTCACCAATGAGTGAAGAAAAGACTGCTGAATACCCTCGCCCCCTTAAAAGGAATTGAAGAGAGAGACCTGTCTGGGTAGCAGGAGCGGAGCAAAAGTTTTATAGTATAGATAAGTAAAGCTGTCTGGACCAGGGGAGTGCCCCGCAGGGAGAGACTTAAGGACCACCGATAACTCTTCGGAAGTGATCGGAGCGTTCAAGAAAGCTCGATTAGAGGCCGAGAGAGATGGTAAAAAGGCATTGTGACAAAAAGGAGTTCAGAGCAGCGTCACTCTCCCCCGGTTCAGGAGGAAGCCGGGAAGGAAGTGCGTAAAGGTTAGAATAATAGTCTAAGAAGAGGCGAGAGATAGCTTCATGGTGGTAATGAAGAGTACCTGCCATATCCCTCAGGGCTGACGGAGACTTGGCAACAACCCGGTCGCACAGGCGCCTAGCTAACATAGTGTGGGCTTTATTACCCTTCTCGTAAAAACGTTGCTATTGGTAGTTCTATAAACAAAAACATAAAGATCACATAAAGTATCATTCCCAGTAATCTTGAAAGCATTACTGTCGTTATAAACAACTTTTTTCTATTAAACACTTGCTTAAAAACTAAGCATTTCCTAAAATAAGAATGTATTAGACCAGGCTTACTTCTACAAATCACAACCGAACCGAGTGTACCACAAAAACTCCCTATCCTAGAAGTGAGTAAAATACTTGGTGCTCAAAGATTACTGAACAGACTAATTAATTTATTAAAATACATAAACACCAGTCAGCATATTATACTGGGCTGACACCCACCGGGCCCTAGTAAGTGCAGCTTACAGTAAGGCAAAACAGAATTTTTATTGGTATATACACTTATGGTGGAAACTCAATGGCGGCGTCCTCCAGGCGGTCCCGGCGGTGGTGCGTCCCCGCGGTGAGTTTGCAGCAGCAGGGCGGCATCTTCATTGGCAGCAGTGAGATCGCCGTAAAGCGATCTCACCACTGCCTCTGGGAGTTTCACAACTGCAACTCCCAGCATGCCCGGACAGCCTTTGGCTTTCTGTGCATGCTGGGAGTTGCAGTTTTGCAACATCTGGAGGTCCACAGTTTGGAGACCACTGTATAATGGTCTCCAATCTGTGCCCTTTCAGATGTTGCAAAACTACAAATCTCAGCATTCTCAGTCTGTCCAGGCATGCTGGGAGTTGTAGTTCTGTAACATCTGGAAGAGCACAGATTGGAGACCATTATACAGTGGTCTCCAAACTGTGGACCTCCAGATGTTGCAAAACTACAACTCCCAACATACCAGACTGCCCAAGCATGCTGGAAGTTGTAGTTCGGCAACATCTGATCCTTCAGATATTGCCGAACTACAACTTCCAGCATGCCTGGGCAGTCTGGGCATGCTGGGAGTTGTAGTTTTGCCACAACTGAAGGCACACTAGTTTGGAAACACTAAGTTAAGTAATAAACTTGCAAGTGTTTTGCAACCAGTGTGCCTTCAGCTTTTAGATAACTACAACCCCCAGCATGCACGGACAGCCAAAGGGCATGCTGGGAGTTGTAGTAGTATGCCTCTAGCTGTTGCATAACGACAAGTCCCAGCATGCCCTTCTGCTGAGATTTGTAGTTTTTTGCAACAGCTGAAGGCACACTGGTTGGGAAACACCAGTTTGTTATCTAACTACGTGTTTTGCAACCAGTGTGCCTCCAGCTGTTGAAAAACTACAACTCCCAGCATGCACGGACAGCCAAAGGGCATGCTCGGAGTTGTAGTTTTGCAACAGCTGGATGTTTGCCCCCCCCCTCCCCCCAATGTGAATGTACAGGGTACACTCACATGGGCGGAGGTTTACAGTGAGTGCTGCAAGTTTGAGATGGCGCAAATTTTGCAATGCAGCTCAAGCTCCCAGTGGCAAACTTGCTGTAAACCTCTGCCCATGTGACTGTACCCTAAAAACACTACACTACACTTACACTAACCTAAAATAAAAAGTAAAAAACACTACATATACACATACCCCTACACAGCCCCCCTCCCCAATAAAAATGAAAAACATCTGATACGCTACTGTTTCCAAAACGGAGCCTCCAGCTGTTGCAAAACAACAACTCCCAGTATTGTGTGACAGCCATTGACTGTCCAGGCATGCTGGGAGTTTTGCAACAGCTGGAGACACCCTGTTTGGGAATCACTGGCGTAGAATACCCCTATGTCCACCCCCATGCAAATCCCTAATTTAGGCCTCAAATGCGCATGGTGCTCTCTCACTTTGGAGCCCTGTCGTATTTAAGGGCAACAGTTTTGGGACACATAAGGGGTATCTCCGTACTCAGGAGAAATTGCCTTACAAATTTTGGGGGGCTTTTTCTTCTTTAACCCCTATGAAAAGGTGAAGTTGGGGTCTACACCAGCCTGTTAGTGTATAAAAATATTTTTTTTTACACTGACATGCTGGTGTTGCCGCATACTTTTCATTTTCACAAGAGGTAAAAGGGAAAAAAAGACCCTCAAAATTTGTAATGCAATTTTTCCCGAGTACGGAGATACCCCATATGTGGGCGTAAAGTGCTCTGGGGGCGCACAACAAAGCTCAGAAGGGAGAGTGCACCATGTACATTTGAGGTGATTTGCACAGGGGTGGCTGATTGTTACAGCAGTTCTGACATAAACGCAAAACATTCAAAAATTGGGTCTACAAGAACATGCGAGTGTAAAAAAATGAAGATTTTGAATTTTCTCCTTCACTTTGCTGCTATTCCTGTGAAACACCTAAAGGGTTAAAACACTGACTGAATGTCATTTTGAATACTTTGAGGGGTGCAGTTTTTATAATGGGGTCATTTATGGGGTATTTCTAATATGAAGACCCTTAAAATCCACTTCCAACCTGAACTGGTCCCTGAAAAAGTACGATTTTGAAAATCTTGAGAAAAATTGGAAAATTGCTGCGGAACTTTGAAGCCTTCTGGTGTCTTCCAAAAGTAAAAACACGTACATTTTTTGATGCAAACATAAAGTAGACATATTGTATATGTGAATCAATATGCAATTTATTTGGAATATCCATTTTCCTTACAAGCAGAGAGTTTCAAAGTTATAAAAATGCTAAACTTTCAAAATTTTCATGAAATTTTTATATTTTTTTACCAAGAAAGGATGCAAATATCAGTGAAATTTTACCAATAACATAAAGTAGAATATGTCACGAAAAAACAATCTCGGAATCAGAATGATAAGTAAAAGCATTCCAGAGTTATTAATGTTTAAAGTAACAGTGGTCAGATGTTCAAAAAATGCCCAGGTCCTGAAGGTGAAAATGGGCTGGGTCATGAAGGGGTTAGAGTTTTATAGAACATGCATTTAGGCAGAAAGCTTTGAAAATGTAAAAATGTTTGTGCAGACCTCATGCCAGAGTAGAGTAGAGGAGGGAGGGAAGAAAAGGAGCTCATCATACTCAATGGGAAACACCCTCAGCCTCTCAGAGGAATTTAGAAAGACTGATCACAGTAGTACATAGATCAAAAGGTATTTTACATATTAACACATGCAAATTATTATGCATGCAGTTCTTAGGGCACATTACTACACTGATTTAAGCATTTTTTTTTATTCCCCTACAAATGACAGTTTAACAGAGTAAGCTTTAAAGAGTAATTATATATGTGTGTGTATATATATATATATATATATATATATATATATATATATATATATATATTATATTGAGTAAATAAATAACTATATAAAGATACCACCAAAGGATAAATTGGCCAGCACTATTGATCCAAACTATTGTAAAAACCTGGCTTGCAGGTGCAAGCTGCTGGGCTAAATATACAGCAACAGGAGAATACAGCAGCACACTGCTAGCACAAAGATACAGATGAAACATGAGTATATAGATTAAACATGAGTATATAGATAGAACATAAAAAGCTATACAGCTGTAATGCAATAAATGAAGATATGAAACTATGAAAATATGAGGTACTTAGCTTGCAAATTTGGTGCCAAATAGTGTGTACCGTCCCACCACGGTAAGGTGACCTCATTCTGGGACGGACCCTACACTGTGTATATGCCTCTGTGTGAACAGTACAACAGGCATTGCAAGGTCTGAAACATCCAAGGCCCCTTATATACACCTAATAGAGGTGGGTGGGGTGCAGGAGCCAACATGGAGGTAGCCACTCCCCCGTATGTGTAATACAACATAAGGATAAATTGGCCAGCACTATTGATCCAAACTATTGTAAAAACCTGGCTTGCAGGTGCAAGCTGCTGGGCTAAATATACAGCAACAGGAGAATACAGCAGCACACTGCTAGCACACCCACCTCTATTAGGTGTATATAAGGTGCCTTGGATGTTTCAGACCTTGCAATGCCTGTTGTACTGTTCACACAGAGGCATATACACAGTGTAGGGTCCGTCCCAGAATGAGGTCACCTTACTGTGGTGGGACGGTCCACGCTATTTGGCGCCAAATTTGCAAGCTAAGTACCTCATATTTTCATAGTTTCATATCTTCATTTATTGCATTACAGCTGTATAGCTTTTTATGTTCTATCTATATACTCATGTTTTATCTATATACTCATGTTTCATCTATATCTTTGTGCTAGCAGTGTGCTGCTGTATTCTCCTGTTGCTGTATATTTAGCCCAGCAGCTTGCACCTGCAAGCCAGGTTTTTACAATAGGTTGGATCAATAGTGCTGGCCAATTTATCCTTTGGTTGTATTACACATACGGGGGAGTGGCTACCTCCATGTTGGCTCCTGCACCCCACCCACCTCTATTAGGTGTATATAAGGTGCCTTGGATGTTTCAGACCTTGCAATGCCTGTTGTACTGTTCACACAGAGGCATATACACAGTGTAGGGTCCATCCCAGAATGAGGTCACCTTACCGTGGTGGGACGGTCCACGCTATTTGGCGCCAAATTTGCAAGCTAAGTACCTCATATTTTCATAGTTTCATATCTTCATTTATTGCATTACAGCTGTATAGCTTTTTATGTTCTATCTATATACTCATGTTTTCTCTATATACTCATGTTTCCTCTATATCTTTGTGCAAGCAGTGTGCTGCTGTATTCTCCTGTTGCTGTATATAAAGATACCACTATATCTAGCAGACTTTATTCCTGTCATTTTAATAACATACTGTTTAGTTCCATGCTGAGAAATGCAAACTTGGGGCAGTGCTGAATTGTGACTACTAAATGAATGCCTGCAGCTTACGCTATTGTTATTTGGGATACTTGTAATTAGAGATGAGCGAATCGAAGCTGATGAACCCGAATTCGTTACGGGTATTCAGGAAATGTTAGGAAATATTCCATTAGCAACAAATGCGAATATCACATTGATTCTATCGCGTGAATCGCTTCATTAAACTCCATTTACTGCAGTGCAGGCTCCAGGGCATCTAAAATGGCAGATTGACATGTCAGTATATGGGGCAAGGAACTCTGGGAGGGCGGGAAGGCAAGGCGGGAAGGGAAGTAGGTGGGATAACCCTGAATCACATGCAGGATGCATCAGCAGCCAGTCACCCCTGTGATGTCACAGCCTTATATAATTGGCAGCCCTAATTCCGGCTCCTCACTTCATTACAACACACTGCAGAAGATTCATAGGACGCAGAGCCTGTGTGTGTCACAGCAGAGAAAAGCGCAGTCCAGCAGCGTTTAACATCCTCCTAGTAACATCAGCGTTCTCGTGGATGAAGAGCATTGTTTTTTTCACTGAAAAGGATTTTTACTGCAGCAGCAGGTATTAACCTCCCAGTCACTTTCTTCAGCACTGTATTACAGAGAGGGGTAGACAGCTGGGTGTTGCCTCATACATTTCAATAAGCTGCCTTAACCTTATAAACCTTAGCAGAGGAGGCAGGAATAATTTTTCAGCGCAATTCAGTGTCTTTGTTCCAGAAAACATCATCTGCTGTTTATAATAGTCTGTAGATGGTATAATACCCAGCAGTCCATTCCTAATAGACTTTGACTGAGTGCAATTTTGTGTTTAGTACACAGCTTTTTTTTAGCTGCAGCACTGTTGTGTACTGCTGGTGTTTTACAAAAATATGTTTCTTTAAGGGTACTGTAGAAAATTTTTCTGCCCTCATAAGTGGATACCGCATACGTACATCTAAGTAGTGTACCATTTTGGACCTGTTAATTTGTCAAGGTCCTACATACTGTGAAAGGACAGAAAAAAGTAATCACTGGCTTGTGTTTTACAAAAATACAACGTTTTTAGGCATACTGTAGTGAATTTTTCTGCCCTCATAAGTGCATACTGCATACATACATCTAAGTAGTGTACCATTTTGTACCTGTTTATCTGTCAAGGGCATACATACTGTGAATGGACAGACAAAAAGTAATCACTGGCTAGTGTTTTACAAAAAGACAAGGTTTTTAGGCATACTGTAGCACATTTTTCTGCCCTCATAAGTGCATACTGCATATATGCATACTGTGGGCCTACATACTGTAAAAGTCCAGGCAAAAGTAATCACCGGCTGGTGTTGTACTGAGATAATTTTTTAAGTGTACTGTAGAGCATTTTTCTGCCCTCATGAGTGCATACCACATACCTACAACTAAGTAGTGTACTATTTTGCACCTGTTAATCTGTCAAGGGCCTACATACTGTGAAAGTCCAGGCAAAAGTACTCACCAGCTGGTGTTGTACTAAGATACTTTTTAAAGTGCACTGTAAAGCATTTTTATGCCCCTCATCAGTGCATACCACATATCTACATCTAAGTAGTGTACTATTTTGTACCCGTTAATCTGTCAAGGGCCTAGATACTGTGAAAGGCCAGCCAAAAGTGCACACCTGCTGCTGTTCTAGACAAATACTGTTTTAACTGTAGTGAAGCGTATTGTACTCCCCTCATATACGTATGTCAGGCAGAGAAGTGCAAGGATGTGCACGGAGGAGTGGCAGAGGCCTAAATCCTTAAGGCAGAGGTCGCAGCAGACTAGGGCCGAGTGGCAGCAGGAGTCGCAGCGAGAGGCCTGAGCTCATGTTATCAGCTAGCGGTCGTGTCTCGATCAGCAACCCATCTACCATTATCGATTGGTTAACACGGTCATCCATTTATCACAAGTGACATCTGACACCCCCAGTCAACAGTCAGTGGGTTCCTCAGACACAACCCTCAGTTGGCATGGCTCAAGAGCAGTCCTTCTCCTCCCATTGCCTCTGTCCTTTGCTGTTCCCTCCCCTGAAGAAGTATCTTATGCAGTGGGTTCAGCTCCACTATTCAATGAGGACAATCTAATAGAGGATAGTCAGCAGCTACTGCCCAGCCAAGAAGGGGAGGAGATATCTGCCGCTTTCCCCACTAGGCGGGCAAGTAGTGATGAGGAGAGTGAAGTGGGAGGCGGTTTTGCCAGCATTCAGGGTCCTGAAGCAGACACTGTTGAGGTACCTGAGGAGTACATCAGTGACGTGCAGGCATTTGTTGATGATGATGCTGAAGCCGATCGTAATTGGGAGCCAGGTACAGAAGGGGCGTCATCATTATCAGGAGAAGAGAATTGCAGGTTGCCGTGAGGTAGCAGCTGAGCCAGCAAGGTGGTAGCATGGTTGGCAGTCAGCATGGAGCCAAAGGTACCCGGGGACACAACCTGCTTCGCGGCAGCCTACCTTCCCGGAACGTAGTGGAACAGGGGTTCCTCGAGACGGCGGCAGTAGCAGTCAATTAGTGCAGCCTGTTGGTGGGAAAATCAACTACTCAGCGGTGTGGCAGTTTTTCATCAGGCATCCGGAGGAGGTTCACATAGCCACTTGCAAGATATGTTGGCAGAAGGTGAAGCGTGGCCAGGGTCCCAATGTTGGCACCACGGCCCTGCGTCAATATATACTTCGCCACCATAAAGCGGCCTGGGAGAATCAGGGTTCCAATGCAGTGGTCCAGCCTGCTTCATCACCCAGTAGCAAAGCGCTCCCTCTTTCAGCCAGCCAAGGCTCCACCACCTCTGCCGAAGGGAGCTGTGTGTCATACCCTCCTTCTGTTGCTCCAGATGCTCCTTCTCCTCCTTCTTTTAGTCAGCCATTCCGCCAACAATCCATCGGAGAAGCCATGTCCAAGAGACAACAGTATGCCCCCACTCATCCAATGATGCAGAAGCTGAATGTGCTCCTGTCTAAGTTGCTGGTGCTGCAGTCCCTTCTTTTCAAGATGTGGACTCTGCACCTTTCAAGAAACTGATGGCTTGTTCTGAGCCGAGGAGGAGAGTCATTTCTTTGCAAAGAAGGCAATACCAGCCCTGCACAATTTTGTGGAAGAGAAGGTGGTCCAGTCCTTGAGCCTGTCGGTGTTTCCCTAAGTGGACAGCAGCGCCGACATCTGGAGCTGTAACTATGGTCAGGGACAATACATGTCTTTACGGCTTTACGGCTCACTGGGTGAATGTGGTTCCTGCACAGCCACAACACCAACTTGGACAGGTCACGCCGCTTCCTCATCCATGCACTCAGCCCGTTGGTCCTGTGACAGTGTGCAACTCTGCCTATTCATCCTCCACTATGTCCTCAGCCTCCACTGCCCAGACAAGTCTCAGTGGACCTTCAGCATACCATGTGTGCAGGGCTCAGCGGTGTTATGCTGTTCTTCACATTTTCCTTGGCGAAAAGAGTCACACGGGGAGGAACTGCTAAAAGTCATTCGTAAATAAATCGTAGCATGGCTTACTCCATGAAAACTGGAAATGGAAACCATGGTGACTGACAACGGGAAGAACATCTTGCTTGCTCTGCGACTGGGAAGGCTGAGCCATGTGCCCTGCATGGCACACGTGTTCAATCTGGTTGTGAAGCAGTTCCTGAAGTGTTCCCCCCATTTGAAAGACATCCTAACAATGGGGAGGAAACTTTGCGTGCACTTCAGCCACTCATACACCTCAAAGCACACCCTACTTGAGCTGCAGTATCAGAACGGTATCCCCCAACATTGTTTGATTTGTGATGTTGCCACATGTTTGAATTCTACCCTCCATATGTTGGACCGACTCTACGAACAGAGAAAACCCATCACCAATTTCTTGATGATCCAAGCGGATAGGGGTACTCCCCTGTGTAACTTCAATGTGAACCAGTGACAGCTCATACGTGACACCTGCCTTTTGCTCAGGCCCTTTGAGGAAGCCACATTATTAGTAAATCGTCCGGATTATGGGATGAACGACGTAATTCCACTGCTTCATTTCTTACAACATGTGTTGGAAACGATGGCTGGTCAGGGCACTGGAGACGTGGTGCCTACATCTCATGGCCACATGAGCCCTGTGGGGGCAGAACTGGAGGAGGAGGAGGTGGAGAGGCACAGTGGAGCATGGTTTAGGTTTCGCCAAATTAGCGTTTTTTCTAGTAATCTGACAGGAGAGGAGATGCAAGAGCAGCCAGAGGAGCCAGAGGGTTATAAGGAAGGTGAGACAGTGGACCCAGACACACCGTGGCAGTATGCAGTGGAGATGATGCATGCTCACGTGCTTGGGTAGTGACAGACGAATTTTTACCATTTGGCAGCAGGATGACTTCTGGATCTCCACCTTATTGGACCCTCGCTACCGCCACAAAATAAGGGCCTTTTTTACAACCACTGAGAGGGAGGACAAAATGACCTACTACAGAGGCATCCTATGTAGTCAGTTGGCCGATGTCTATCGGCACCATCAATCATCCTCTTGTAGGTCTGAATCGGGAGGCCCTGCACTCACCTTCCACTGCCAAGACCAAGACCTGAACCAGCAGGTGATGGCATACCTTGACTTGCCCATGCCAACACACCTTGAAGATCCGCTGGACTTCTGGGCAGCAAAACTTGATTTGTGGCTGCAACTAGCAGAGTTTGCCTTGGAAAAGCTGTCCTGCCTGGCCGGTATTGGGCCATCAGAGCGGGTGTTTAGTGCGGCAGGGGCCATAGTCGATAACCAAACAAACACCCAAAAGAGGGTAAGGGGTCATCAATAACCAAATACAATAACTCCGGGGCCGAAGCCTGGAGAACTAACACCCCTAATTTGTGCACCCCCCTATATAAAGTTTAACTTTTATTTCTTCAAATAAGACCCTAATAATAGTGAATTCAAACAATCTCTGACAGCACTTTATTAAACAAATATTCCCGTCGGGATATATCCTTTATCTCGCTATGATCAATGTAATGGTGCTGCAGACACCTTATAATAGTGCTGTCACAGTGTGCTGGTTAAAAGTTCAACACTTTGCAACCCTCAACATGTTTTGCCATAAAAATGGTGTTGTCAAGAGGCTGATAACTGGCACATGGCTGCCAGTCCCATGCTGCACCTATATTTATATCCCTGGGTGATGACCTCATCAGCAACTGCCAGGTCTAAGTCCACCAATTGTATACCTTCTTGCATATCAGTAAGCTATCAACCATTCACATGCCTTAACCACTAATGTTCACAGGTGATTAATTCCTACCTGCCAGTCAGACTCCTCTTACGTCACTCCGACGCTATCTATTGCCAATCACGACCGGCTTCTATCCCGACATTGCCGTGACGGTGAAAAGTTGTGCCGCAAGATCTTTCACTTGCGCGCCCGGACTCCTGTCTCTAGTGCGCACGTGTTGAATGTTTGGGCATACAAAAAAACTTTGGCCACCCGTCTCTGATCATTCTTCTAATGCGCATGTCAGCATGGACTCACTAAGCTCCTGCGCATGACACATCACTTAGTCTATTTTTCAATGGTAATGCATCCCATTGTGTATGTTAATAGACTTTAGGTGAATACAGACTAGATGATTAATTTAGAGTTTGACTGTAATATCTGATTATATTAAATATAAAGGTTTTCATATGAGGGCTGAAAGAATTATTATTTTGGAAGAATTTGATTGGACTTGATGACTGTGAATGTTACATCTTATATTCTATATGATTCCATGTTGTCTGATTTACAAAATAACACTGGCCAGTTACTCTTATACATCTATTCAATACTTGTATTTATTATTATTTTTTATTATTACTTAATTTGTGAATACTATTTGTAATTTACCTAACTCCATAGTCTCTGAAACTATATGGTTGCTATCCATAAAGTTTCCCTTACTATTTTATATCTAATCATTTAGTTGGTTATAAAACCTAACCGATTCATAGATAATTGGGGAAAAAGAAGCAAACGTGACCTCCTTTTTCAGATGTATATCACTAACTAAGGATTTTGGTATATGGTCAATAGGTCATACATGCTGGGATATGGAATTCACCCTAAGTGCTATATATTGGTGCTAGGACTGGCAAAAAATTCTATTACTTCAAAGAAAAATAGGGTATAGTGATCATTTATACAATACTGAACCTTCATAAAAAAGCTGCAAAGTAAAATCCTTCGTTTATCCTGTTAGGGGCCTGGCTTTTTAGTTGGAAAATCCATTTTGCCTCTTCTCTTAGCAAGTAAGTGTCAATGTTCCCCTTTCTAGGGTCCAACTTCTGGCATAACCCATAGAATTTTAAATCCTGTAATCTGCCACTGTGTACCCCCTGTATGTGCCTTGATAAGGGGGTATCTGAACCTGTACGAATTGTACTAAGATGTTGTGACATTCTCCTACAAAACTCCTGTGTCATTTTACCGACATAGGCCCAGATTTATCAAACTGTGAGAGAGAAAAAGTGGAGAGATTTTACCACAGCAACCAATCACAGCTCAGCTAATGAGCTCTAGTAAAGTGAAAGTTGAACTGTGATTGGTTCTTGTGGGAAAATCACTCCACTTTTTCTCTCACACAGTTTGATAAATCTGGGCCATAGAGTTTCGGGCAAGTACAGTTAACAATATATATGATGTTCTTGGTCCCACAATTAATAAATTGTCTAATGTCATACCTCTTTTGGTCCACTGGATTGACAATTTCTCGTGACTTGGGTACATATTGGCAGAAACTACAATGCCCACACGGGTATGAGCCTGTAGTCTTATTTGTTAACCAAGTGGTGGTAGATATTTGGCTGTCCAAATGGCTGTGGACAAGGAAATCTTTTAAATTTTAAATTCTTCTGTATATAATGCTAGGTCTCTAACTAAAAACCCCGGGCCCTTAAGGGTTAAATTTCAGAATTCATCTTTTAATCTTAGGGATTGTGAAGCCCTGGTGTCTACTCATGCTGCTGCCAACTCCTGGCTATGCCATTCAGACATTATATGGTCTCCTCATGCTTCAGCCAACTCCAGGCTGTGTCATTCAGGCAATATATGGTTTTCTGATGCTGATGGGCCTGGTAATAAAATGTTGTTATGGTAGCACTAGCTAACCTAAATCTTCAATTTAAATTTCAAAATTCATCCTTTATTCTTAGGGATTGTGAAGCCCTGGTGTCTACTCATGCTGCTGCCAACTCCAGGCTGTGCCATTCAGACACTATATGGTCTCCTCTTGCTTCAGCCAACTCCAGGCTGCGTTATTCAGCCAATATATGGTTTACTGATGCTGTGGTCTGGGCCTAAACATTTTTTATGGTAGCACTAGCTATCCTAAATCTTCAATTTAAATTTCAAAATTCATCTTTTAT
Organism: Hyla sarda; assembly: GCF_029499605.1. Taxonomy (NCBI): domain Eukaryota; kingdom Metazoa; phylum Chordata; class Amphibia; order Anura; family Hylidae; genus Hyla; species Hyla sarda. The sequence goes on along the minus strand of NC_079192.1, from coordinate 211,954,651 downwards.
TCTTAGGGATTGTGAAGCCCTGCTGTCTAATCATGCTGCTGCCAACTTCAGGCTGTGCCATTCAGACACTATATGGTCTCCTCATGCTGCCAACACCTCCACGCTGTGTCATTTAGCCACTACATGGTCGCCTCATACTGATGCCACCTCAGGCTCTGTCATTATGCCGCTCTGTGGCAGTGATTCTAAAAGTGATGCCTGTAATCCTCATGTCATACTGAATCACAGTATTCTTTCACTACCCCAGCACACTCCATATGCATGTTAGAACACAGCAATGTATTCTACACCCCTATTGAAGCTCCCTGTAGGCCAGACATTTTTAACCCCTTAAGGATGTAGGGTTTTTCAGTTTTAGCATTTTCGTTTTTTCCTCATCACCTTCTAAAAATCATAAAACCTTACATTTTGCACCTACAGACCCGTATGAGGGCTTATTTTTCACACCATCAATTCTACTTTATAATGACATCAATAATTTTACCACAAAATTTACGGCGAAACCAGAAAAAAAATATTTGTGGGGCAAAATTGAAAAATGTAGTACATTTTTCTGTAAAACTGACACCATATCTATATTCTGTAGGTCCATAAGGTTACAAGGATTCCTAATTTATATAGGTTTTATTTTATTTTACTACTTTAAAAAATTATAACTACATGCACCAAAATTAGTATATGTAAACTTGTCATCTTCTGACCCCTATAACTTTTACATTTTTCCTTATATGGGGATATATGGGAGCTAATTTTTTTGCGCCATGATCAGAAGTTTTTATAGGTACCATTTTTGTTTTGATGGGACTTTTTTTTCAACTTTTATACATTTTTTTAGGGTATACAATGTAACCAAAAATACGCATTGTTGGAATTTTTTTACGTGTGCGCCATTGATCGTTTGGTTTAATTAATTTTATATTTTCATAGTTCGGACATTTACGCACGCGGCAATGCCACATATGTTTATTTTTTTTATTTATATTTTTTTTAATGGGGGTGATTCAAACTTTTAATAGGGAAGGGATTAAATCACATTTATAAACAATTTTTTTACACTTGTTTTGCAATGTTATAGCCCCCATGGGGTACTATAACTTGCAATACTTTGATTGCAGACACTGATCTATGCAAAGCCATAGCATTGCATTGATCAGTGTTATCAGTGCTCTGCTGCTCCAGCCTGGATCTCAGGCACAGAGCAGCAGAGTGTCAATCGGACAGTGGGAGACAAGGTAAGAAGCCTCCTGCTGTCCTCTCAGCTGTTTGGGACACCGCAATTTCACTGCGGCAGTCCCGAACAGCCCACTGAGCTAACCGGCAACAATTTACTCCCGTTTTAGATGCCGTGGTTAACTTTGATTGCGGCGTCTAAAGGGTTAATACTGGACGTCAGCCCGATTGGCGATGTCCCGTATTAGCCGTGGGTCCTGGCTGCTGATAGCAACAGGGACCTGCCGGGTATAAAGCACGCTCAGCTCCTAAGAGTGCTTCACATAATGGGAGCTGGCCACAAGCTCAAGTTTACGCTTGGTCGTTAAGGGATTAATATAGATTCGCCAAAATTCTGCGAATCGTCCAAATCAAATTTTTCAAAAGATTGCTCATCTCTACTTGAAGGGTGTTCTGAATTATTTAGGCTTCACAATCATTGGGGTATAATGTTAAGTACAGAAAATGAGCATAAATATGTATGAATACCATCACACCACATTTAAATCATTGCCTGTAAATTCATAACTCAGTAACAAATTCTAATTGTATGATATTTAGCATCTTAGGCTCCAGTTAAGTTCCTTAGAGAAGCATGCATAAACACATAATAAAGTACATATGCTAATTCAAACCTTCTGAACAACTAAAAGGAAACAGGACAAAAGAGGTGTGCCAGTGTTACCAGGACTGTCTCCACACAAACAGAGCAACATGGGGAATGGGAGGACAAAGTTGAACAAAAAAGTATTTATTTATAATGCTTTTTATAGCCAATACATTTCACAATGCTGTACTATACCATTCAAAACTAGACATATTTTTTGTAAATAATGCACAACAAATATCATTCCTACTTTAGCAGAGTACTATGTCATTGGTGATCATTAATAGACAACCCCTTTTCCTGAACCCTATTACTATATACTCGTTTTTCTTGAAGGGAAATGTGTCTAACTTAGGGTCTTTCTATTATCTGAAGGAGGGGATCCCATAAAATAGAAAAATTCAAAACTATAATTATGTATACAATATTATATCGAAATTCCCACTGCAATGTATGTTTTAGATTCACAAAACTTGAAGCCATGTTTTGATACAGATTTAAGGTCAAAGAAAAAAAAAAGAATTTGACTGGCACTAAAATCATAGAACACTCATATTCCTCTTGCTTTTATTTGTAATGTATTGTGGGAAAATTATGATTTTATAAAATATATCCTCCACAATTATCTACAGTATATAGGCTTCCCGCAATCGGCTTGCATTAAAAACATTAAAAACTAATTTGGACACTGGATTGTTTTGGGTCTTTAAGTCAGATGGACCTTTGATTCTTCATAAGTTAAAAAAAAGATCCAGAAATTTTTGGTGGCAGATGCTTGCCAGTATTTATACACTCATGACGGTAATGGAAGAAGCTATTTATTTTTCCAAGCAGTTCAAAAAGTATCCCTTTTAGTGAGAAGCAGCAGGTTTTGAGCCTAGAAAGGGTAAGAACCAATATCTTTTTACGAGGTGCCAAAAAAAAAATCACTTTTTAAGAGTAGCATCGGGATTGGTTTCCTAGAAAGTATGTAAAAATTTCACAAAACCCTACACGCACTCTTTTTTTTTCACAACTATTAGGCTGGGTTTACAGGATACGGCATAGGTGAACCTAGATCTTGATGCAACTGATGCCAAAACTGATGACAAGTTGTCATCAGTTGTATGGCATCCGGTGTCCATTGTTTTTGGTTATCGGACAGGGGAACGCAGCAAACTGCATTCACCTGTCCGATGCCCTTTGCCGTGTCCAAACATCTGGTGTCAAAATTGAGATGCTGGATGATTGTGAACTGTGCCATTCAAATGAATGGGATCAGTTCTAGCATCAGTTTCCCTCCGGACTCTTGACATATGTGAACCCAGCCTTACTCTACTTAAAAAAATATGGCACACTTGAATTCATGAATAAATAGACTGCATACAAAAGTGACACAAACCTCTACTCATAGTTTTTTCTTTACAACAATTAGTGTATTACAAAAACTGAGACACTTAGCTTGCTTTGAAACAGACTTTGCACTGACAGAACACATACTGAATGCTCTCTGCAGTGCTGTTTTAACTGCAATTATTGGGTTAGAGTGGTCCTACTCCTATCTGTGTTGTTCACTTATAGTTGTCCCTCGCAGAGATCTTCCTCTAACACCTGGTATTTCTAAAATGGCTGTTGAAGCTATATGCATAAGATTTCATAATAGCTTTGACATCCCCCTATACTGCCTTCTAATTGGCTGGGAGATCTGTTTATAGGACATTATGTGCTGCCCTGGCCGCATGTGATCCTACATTATCCTTCTACATTCTGTTATTTAATGCCATTTTAGCCGGGTTAACCAAAACAATCCACCTGAGGTTAGAGTTTCCATTGGTCCAAACTTTTAGCAATGTTTGAACCAAACCTAGGTTCTACAGGTTCATTTTGCTCATCAGAATATCCCAATAAAACACATTGTTGTGTCAAGTTAACACACCCAAGGTAACCATTGCTGCATCTGAAGCAATATTGGATATTTTTAACCATTGCTTTATTTAAAGCAGTAATGTTTTTAATGTGAAATCATTTTCCTAAATAAACTTTATTGAAGTGTATGTGGATTTCTTTTGAATGTCAGGTTGCGGTTGCACTCACTCATGGATCACAACAGAAGCTCACTCATTTACCTTAGCCCCAGCACAGCATGATCACTGTAGTGAGACACTGTGATTTTTGGTTGCACAACCCCTGTTGCATCCAAAGTGTACACTTGACACCTTAAATGTGAACTAACTTTATGGCCAAAATCACTGTGAAGCCCCAAAATAACCAATCCACAACCTTTTAAAATAAATGTAGCTAAAATACATTTTTATATTAAAAAATATTTTATTAAGATGGAAAAGATAAAGATTACAAAAATACAAATATTATCAATATTACAAATATTAGGAGATTGTACATTTTTACACCATTTACAAGATAAAAAAAAATCTAACAGAAATATCAATGAATAAAAGAGAACTTCAGTTTATTTAACGTTCTAATCAGATTTGTTAACAAAATAATTATCAAAATGTTAACACTGTAAAATATTGGTACCATTGGTACGAACATATAACATCCACAGGAATATAATGATACATAGAGTATTTGCTGTCTTATTCATCAGTTCCTTAGACCCACTGTACCAGTATGCAATATATGTCATATAAGGTGATCTGTAACAAAGTATGGTCCAACAAGCATCCTAGTTGAGGAGATATTTATGTAGTTATGTAGAGGCACATTCAAAATATAATATAGACAGCTATTTTAGGTTATATCAATGTTTATTATGTGTGACTGATGTTACTTGCTGTGTTTTCCTGTAACCAGCATAGGGTTGTTTGTATCATATATTGAAAAGCTTTAGATGATGCCAACACAACATTACGTAGAGTGTGCAGTGTTGCCCAAAAGGTGAAATTGTAACTATTTGTGTTATTGGCTTTAATCACCTCACAATATATTATTGTTGCACAGTTTGTTTTCTTTTTTTTTTTATAGAGCTAAGATTTTTTTATTTGTTTCCTTATGTACATTTTTACACATAATATAAACACTACACTCAGAATGGTATCTACCAACAGATGACACTCTCTTGCATAGCAGGAGAAGTCATATTAAATATTCAGTAATTCAGTATTTTGGTTATATACATAATACTGCCAAGAAGTAATAAATGAACAAAATTTAGTTTTAATATAAAATAGACTGAAAATATGCTGCATATGTTGTACTGTAAGTAGGTGGTGACATATATTTGTTCTACTGTGTATGCTATATGATATTTAAGAATTGTTGCCAGTTTAAGCACATGTATATTAGGTTTCAATGGTCTTAGTAGTAGGCTCTTGGGTATTATGGTTTGCTTATTTTAAATCACAATAGTTTCAGGTTTTGCTTCATAAATATTTTCTTGTGAAAACTTAAAGGGGTACTCCGCCCCTAGGCATCTTATCCCCTATCCAAAGGCTACAGCACCACAGACATCTGGTGCATGGAGCAAATTCTGCTCCATGCCGGATGACTGGCGATGCGGGGCAAAGGCTCATGACATCACAGCCACGCCCTGCTCGTGATGTCACAACCACGCCCCCTCAATGCAAGTTTATGTGAGGGGGCGTGGTAGCTGTCATGCCCCCTCCCATAGACTTGCATTGCGGGGGCATGGCTGTGAAATCACGAGCAGGGTGTGGCCAAGACATCACAAGTCTTTGGTGCTGCACCCAAAGCTCTAAACGAATGGCGGGTGAAGCAGGGAGATAGCGGGACCCCTGCGATCAGACATCTCATCCTCTTCCTTTGGAAAGGGGATAAGATATCTAGTGTACCCCATTAAGGCAGTAATGAAAGTAATACATAGTATAGTTTATAGATTTTCTTTGAGAACCTTTATATACAGTATATCTCGCAGCAGGTCTCCATACAACTGTATCCTAAGTTACAAAGGAATTATTGTTTCAGGGTTTCCATAACTTACATATGTATTTTGAGGTCTGGCTTTTTGAGAACTTTAAAACCTCTGTATAGACAACTTAAAAATAAAAAATAAAAATACAAACACCTGGGGCTATCAATTTTTCTGAGCTCACCAGAAGGTAAAAATGACATGATAACTTTATACTGCATGTCAGTATGATTACACTGATACCAAACTTACATAGCTTTGGTTTTGTCTCACTAACTTACTGCTTAAAAAAATAATAATAATAATAATAATGGCAACATTCTGTCTCCTATAACATTTTTTATTATTTTTTGTTTTTATTATTTTTTTTGATTGGATTTGTGAGGCATTTAATGAAAAAATGTTAATTTTTTTTTACAGACAAACAACTTTATATTTTATTAGGAAATTTCTGATTGCGGAGGTACCGCATTCTTTTGTTGTACAAAGGGGGAAAGGGGGGTAAAGGGAATATTATAAGATGTAATTCTTAAAGGGGTACTACCGTGGAAAACTTTTTTTTTTTTTTTTTTAAATCAACTGGTGCCAGAAAGTTAAACAGATTTGTAAATCACTTCTATTAAAACATAATAATCCTTACAGTACTTTTTAGGGGCTGTATACTAAAGAGAAAAAAAATGCATTTCCTCTGATGTCATGACCACAGTGCTCTCTGCTGACCTCTGCTGTCCATTTTAGGAACTGTCCAGAGCAGCATATGTTTGCTATGGGGATTTTCTCCAGCTCTGGACAGTTCCTAAAATGGACAGCAAAGGAAAGCAGAGAGCACTGTGGTCATGACATAAGAGGAAATGCATTTCTTTTTTGGATTTCTCTTTAGTATACAGACCCTAGAAAGTACTGGAAGGATTAAGATTTTTAAATAGAAATGATTTACAAACCTGTTTAACTTTCTGGCACCAGTTGATTTAAAAAAAAAAAAAAAAGTTTTCCACGGGAGTACCCCTTTAATAAGTTTCAAAACCTTTTTTTTATATACTAATTTGTTACAATTTAGTAGAAGGGAGCTTTCAAACACTTATACAGTACACTATAGCACTAGCGTGTATTGTGTACTGTCTCTTCAACAAGCTATTATTACTGCTTGACTATGGCAGGCTGCAATAGTTTATCTCACACCTGTCACATTATTTCTTAACTCTTCCTGCCACTATTGATTTACAGGACTGGCATCAGAGTGATCTCTGATGCCAATCACTGATGATGGGTGTCAGCAGCAGATGGCAACCAGCACCTGCCAAATATGGAGTGAGTTCAGCTCCTGAAGCCATTTCATACTTTCCTACACTTTTATTACTTGACACCTTGCTATAATAATATTTCACTGGCATGTCTAAATATGGCTGTGTTCACCATACCTTGGAGCCCTTGTCAGTAGTTCCATCAGATTTCATTTAAAGAATAGCAAAAGCAGGCAGCACTTTTCCTGTCAAAATGATAGACACCACAATGGAACCTAAGTCAATAGGGTCTTTCAGGAGATATTGGTGTCCTTAGTTTGCTGGATCCTGCACCACCATCATTGTCTCCATTATAAAGTGTGAACAGATCCTTATATAAAAGTATTATTAGGGATCCATTGTGGCCTCTACCAAGAACAAGAAGCTCTGTGTCAGTAGATGTGCTGTCAGCTATATTGAAAAGGCAACTAAGCAAGTACATTCACGTAGCTGTTTCCATAACTACAATGTGTCCTGAAATGGAAGAGGTCCAATTGATCAGTCCCAACAACATGTAATATAAATAAAACAAAAAAAAAACAATAAGCAAGAAAAAGCATCATGAAGAATTTAAGAAATTCACTAGAACTAAGCAGGAGTTACTCTACATGTCATTGACTAGTTGTTTAATAAGGGTAATCCTGAGATGAAAGCTACCTAGCACCTGGACTGTAAAGAACAGAAAACTAGGAGAAAATAAAGTGTCCTAGAAACTACTGAGCACAGACACTTAAGCTGTGCACTGCCTTACTGACAGCTAGCAGATGAGATCATAGAGACCCTTTAATCTTGTGGCAAGCCAAATTGGCATAATTCTTACTGTGGTTTTCATAGATGATTTAAGGATTTAAGCGATATCATCTTGAAACAACATTTTTGTGAAAATGTGTTTTTTTGTTTGGCACATATAACCTACCATTTATCTCTAATAGTTTTGTACTGAAATGCATGTTTATAGTAATGGAGATGAATTAAAATAGATTATAATATCTCTCCCTTTTAACCAAAATATTTTCAAAGACATATTTCAAGGATATTTTGTTTTTTACATATGGCTTGGGGGGGTGTAAAAATAAATAATAAGTCATTCATACTCACCTACTCCAATCCCCTATAGCTGCCATTTCTTTGTCGCCCATCCCATCTATCACAGACACTGTAACAAGTGACCACAGCGGGACTGAAAGGGCAGTTCCTACAGAGATGACTAGTCACAGGAACAAGGAAGATGCAATGGTAATGTGTGGGAATGGGAGGCTTCAGAACCGCAGTTTTGAGGAATAAGGTTAGGTGAGTATGATTTTTTTTTTTTACACAACCTCTAGTCATATATAAAAAATAAAAATAAAAAAAAAGACAAAACTGTATGCCCTTGGAAACCCTCTTTGATAACTTTATAGCACAGCAAGGGAATATAGTTCCTTAAATACTGCATGACACTTCACAGGACTACACATTAGCTGCAAAGCAACATGGACTATGTGCCCCACCATACAAGCTCCTGCAAACAACATGAAGACTAGTAGTTGAAAACCCCTAGGAAAATAGCTATATATAAAATAAAAAAATAAACAATGCCTCATAGTATGATCCTATCACTTTTTTTCATTTGCTGATTTGCTTTTTTCATTTGCTGAAAATTCATCCTCTTTTCTGGAGGAAAACCCAGACAGAAAACCTGCAGCATTTCTGCTATGTATATTCATAACTTCTCATTATTAAAATGTAATTGGGTTGTATTTTCATCTTTTTGATACAGAGATTTTTTCACTACATTTGTCTATTTCTGTGTTCATTCACAAAGACCAGTCACTTAAGAAATTACTATATTATTTTTTCTGTTGGTTTTCTTCTAGACTGAAATAAGTATTATAACTTCCCACACCATTTTGGGTAATGAATTAACAGAAAATAAATGCAGAAATATTTTCCTACTACTTAGATGTAGGAAGGATGAGAGGTAAAGAGTCTTCAGAATTACCATACTTATTGCCATTTTAATGTATTTATATTATATTGAGATTTTTCTCTTTCTTATTTAATTTTCATTATAAAATAAATACAAATTGATATGGTTAGTGCAGATTACTTTGCTTTGACAAATGTTCTAGGACTTTAAGTACTTTAAGTACTGTAGATATTAGGATCTCAGGATTGTGACAAGCTGGGGGGGGGGGGAGCCCGTGGAGGTTCGCTTGGTGGCATTCTACGATTTATGTGTCTGTGTTTGGTTCAAAAATAAATAAAGAGAGGACACCTAGTGTTACACATTTGGCCATAAATAAAACTATAAATCAGAGCAGCATAAAAGTCAACAACATTTCATCCTATTGTCCATATAAAGATTGTTCAAGTATACTCAGGAATTTTGTCACTACATAAACCAAACATCTTAGCAATAAGAGAACATGACAATAAATTAAGTATAAACAAGAAGCACAACTTGATTATCAAGTAAAGCTTTGGAAATCATTGTTAATGTTGGTATTCGATAATTGTCTATGCAGATTTGTAGGTAAGGATAATCTTATGTATCCATTTTGCATAATAAGCCACTCTAACAAAGATGACCGGTCTGTTTTGGACAGCACAACCTCTTCCCGGGATGATGACACCTTGAACCAAATCTGTCCTGTTTTCGGCACAGATAAGAGGGCCACCATAATCACGCTGTAGATATAAAAAAACATCAGAGATGCAAAAATATATAACAGGCTTTGTACTAATACATTCATTTTATATCTTGTTTTCATTCTTATATTTACAGTCCTAATATTAATATAAAGCATTATGAAATAAGAGATCATTAATCATTTTCAAGATAAATATTTACCCCCACTGGTTGAAATAAATGTCTGCAGTCATTTATGAAGTTATAACATATAAAGAAAGTGCCATTCACCAGGACATTGAGGATAACATCTTCAGTACCTTATTAGTAAATATTTAAAAATTGATCATCATCAGTAGATGACAGAACAGAGGAGGACAGCGGCAGATACTTCGCATGAGGTCGCGCACATCATCAGGCATGATCTCGCACCAAGTAGCTGCCACTACCCTGTCTGTTCCATCTCTGTTCTGCCGTCCACTGATGATAATGATTTTTTTTGTGGATTTACTAATAAAGTATCAAAGATTTTATCCTCAACGCCGTGGTGAGTTCTGCTTTCTACAATCTGTAGTAGCTGGCACCGCTACTACACAGGATCCCCACCAGCACACTCTTACAGCACTAACTACTAGAAGTGTACTGCCAAATTGGACCTGAGGAAGGCAATTTGTAAGTGCCGAAACGCGTTGTCCATATTGCCTAATAAAATATTTATTGTCCTGTGCCGGCCTGAGCCTGAGTCAGTCTTACTGTGAACACCCCTTAGCAGCGCCTCCAAGACCACCTTTTCCTACTAACTCTTACATTCTATATATGTTATTTCAGTTTGGATTGGACATATATATATATATATATATATATATATATATATATATATATCCCATTAACTTCATAATACAAGGAACAGCACCTCCTTATTATCATTGCACCAGTCCCTGATGGCATAGGTCCCTTTAGCGACTTGCAAACAAGGTAGTAGCCAGCTCTTTTCCTATAGAGTTTTATTCAGAAATGTATTCAGTTTTGTTAATCTAAAAGAGGATGTGTACCATACAATCCCATCTTTTATGTAACCCTTTTTTGACCAAAAATGTTTTGGTTTCTAAAAGCCATAACTCTTTTATTTTTCCATCAACTGAACTATATTATGAAGACTCGTTTTTTGCAGAACCAATTGTACTTTGTATTAATGCATTTTATTTTACCATAAATTAATTAGGTGGGGTTTTGGTTTTACAAAGTATAATTTACAGTGCAACTGACTTGTTATCTTTCATTTGTAGATTAATACAATTACTATTAGCCATACTCAAAGACAGACATATGGACTTGTAGTTTGTGTTTACTGGTGCTTGCCCTATTTGATACGTAGATTAGTTCTACCTTTACCCAGTTCACTGTGTAAATCTTATACAGTGTTGCTTTGCCATCACCCTACTGTTTATTGTTATTAGGGTGGGGCTTCATGTTATGGTTTCCTATCAAACCATTTAATAATTATGGGGAAATGTGTTGAGAACTTTCTGAGACTCTGTGTTGTACTTGTTGTACTGTGGGTTGTACCTATATTGTGTAGCAATCTGCATTGATGTGTCTGATGCACAGACAGCCCTCTTTGCCGCTATTCTTACTGAGGATCATTTCACCTTTTGTTATTTTGTTTTAAGCAAATTGGTGATCATTGCAATAGTGATTTATTGATATACATCTCTTGTGATGAGCTAACTCTAGGTGTCCCAGATGGCCCAATGAGCTGGAACCCACCTAGACTTGCCATAGGGCATGTGAGTTCCTGTTTGGGGTTGTCCTTCTCAGGATGACAACTCTGCCTAGGTATAGGGTTAAAGTGTAGAAGAAATAATGATGAAAGAGTTGATCATTGATTGTCACCACGGAAGTCCTTGTATGTCCTATTAGTCAGTTCAGTTACATGTTTGTTTTTTCTATTGACAAGTCACTTTCTGGAACATCTCAGGGAAGGGTAAACTTTTTCAGCATTTTTTTTTTGTAGTGTAGAATTACAATGTTGATAAAGAAATTAATGGTTGTAATACACTGCTCAAAAAAATTATGGGAACACTAAGATAACACATCCTAGATCTGAATGAATGAACTAATCGTATGAAATACTTTTGTCTTTACATAGTTGAATGTGTTGACAACAAAATCACATAAAAATGATCAATGGAAATCAAATGTATCAACCCACAAAGGTCTGGATATGGAGTCTCACTCAAAATCATAATGGAAAACCACACTACAGGCTGATCCAACTTTGATGTAATGTCCTTAAAACAAGTCAAATGAGGCTCAGTAGTGTGTATGGCCTCCACGTGCCCATATGACCTCCCTAAAACACCTGGGCATGCTCCTGATGAGGTGGCAGATGGTCTCCTCAGGGATGTCCTCCCAGCCCTGGACTAAAGCATCTGCCGACTCCTGGTCAGTCTGTGGTGCAACATGGTGTTGGTGGATGGAGCGAGACATGATGTCCCAGATGTGCTCAATCGGATTCACGTCTGGGGAAAGGGTGGGCCAGTCCATAGCATTAATGCCTTCCTCTTGCAGAAACTGCTTAAACACTCCAGCCACATGAGGTCTAGCATTGTCTTGCATTAGGAGGAATCCAGGGCCAACCGCACCAGCATATGGTCTCACTAGGGGTTTGAGGATCTCATCTCTGTACCTAATGGCAGTCAGGCTACCTCTGGCAAGCACATGGAGGGCTGTGCAGCCCCCCAAAGAAATGCCACCCCACACCATTACTGAACCACTGCCAAACCGGTCATGCTGGTGGATGTTGCAGGCAGCAGAACGTTCTCCACAGAGTCTCCAGTCACGTTTGTCACATGTGCTCAGTGCGAACCTGCTTTAATCTGTGAAGAGCACAAGGCACCAGTGGCGAATTTGGCAATCTTGGTGCCAAACGTCCTGCACAGTGTTGGGCTTTAAGCACAACCCCCATCTGTGGACGTTGGGCCCTCATACCACCCTCATGGAGTCTGTTTCTGAGCATTTGAGTGGACACATGCAAATTTGTGGCCTGCTGGAAATAATTTTGCAGGGCTCTGTCAGTGCTCCTCCTGCTCCTCCTTGCACAAAGGTGGAGGTAGCGGTCCTGCTGCTGGGTTGTTGCCTTCCTACGGCCTCCTCCACATCTCCTGATGTACTGGCCTGTCTCCTGGTAGTGCCTCCATGCTCTGAAGACTAAGCTGACAGACATAGCAAACCTTGCCACAGCTCGCATTGATGTGCCATCCTGGATGAGCTGCACTACCTGAACCACTTGTGTGGGTTGTAGTCTCCGTCTCATGCTACCAATAGAGTGAAAACACCAAACAAGGGAGTGATCCAGCTCACCTTCCCTGATATACAGTGCTCAGACCGGAGCCCGACAAGGCATCCAATATTGAAGAAAGAAGGTACAGAGGGTCCAGCACTTTGTTGCAAGGAGCTTTATTAAAGATACATAACACCATAAAAACGACAGTCAGTCAGACATGTTTCGAGCGCAAGCGCTCTTCCTCGGTGAAAACACCGCCAGCATTCAAAAGAGACCAAAACATTAGCCAGGAAGCATAGGAACTGAGAAGTAGTCTGTGGTCACCACCTGCATAACCACTCCTTTATTGGGGGTGTCTTGCTAATTGTCTATCATTTCTATCTGTTGTCTGTTCCATTTGCACAACAGCATGTGAAATTTATTGTCAATCAGTGTTGCTTTCTGAGTGTACAGTGGGATTTCACAGAAGTGGGATTGACTTGGAGTTACATTGTGTTGTTTAAGTGTTCCCTTTATTTTTTGAGCAGTGTATCATTATATAATGAAAACAATAAAACTAAACAAAACAGGTGCTTATTGTCTTACCTCACAGGGTGCAATGGTGGCGGTTTCATTAATAGCACAAATTTCAGACTCATTGACTGTAATCCTCCCTTTGTGGTATTCGTTGCATTTTTCATTTCCTACAATAACCATTTTCCCATAATGAAGCTGCCCATCATAATTGTTTGCTTCAAAAAAAGAAAAATAATACTTAGTATTTGGTTAATTGTATATGCAATAATTACTAAAATGTTTCTAATTTTCTCCTGAGCTCCTGTTTAGGTCTATGCGCCATGAAGCTGAGAGTCAGTAGAGCTGAAAAGGAGCCTGGGAGCTAGAAGGATAAGTACTATATAAGGACTTTATCAAATTTTAATAAGACATATATAACATTTTAGGCATGCTTTTTTGGTCCTGTTTAAAGAGGAAAAACGTTTCTTTTTAAACTGCTTTTTCCCCGCAATTAGACAGTTAGACAGTGTTAACCTGGCCTAAGGCTATTTGGTCAGAATCACAACTGGATGAACTCTACTGGAAAATATATGACCAAACTATGGTGCTTCTTTTTTAGTTTTCTATGTTAAGAGAAAAGTATTATTAAATAAACAAATTAAATGTATATTTCAATTATAAATACATTTTAAAAAGTATTTTATAATATTCTACAGTCACAATTAGAAACATAGAAGATTGTTGGCAGAAAAAGATCACCTGGTCCCTTTAGCTTTCTCTTATATTAATGTGCTCACTATTTTTATATTAAGATAGATATCAATGTATCCGTGGCAGGTTTGAATATACTTACTGTAAATTTAACAACCACATCTACTGGAAGCATGTTCCAAGCATCTATTACTCTACAATTAGTGCACAGACTTTAATCTATTATACAGTTATGCTACAGTATGACTAACATGGACCTGGTGGTTTAAGTATGCTCTATTAGCACCCAATATTTAGGGAAACACACATGTGCATGTGAATGCAACCCAAAGTGGTGTCCCCATCTCCACCTATTAGTTTGTTATCCTCTATTCAGTGAATGGGAACAACTATAAGAAATGGGAATACTCTTTAGGGGAAAGTTCACACATACTGTATTTTGCTGTGTATTTGCTGCTGCACATTTTCCTACCCATTGAAGTCAATGGGTAGCAAAATCAGCTGCATATTTTGCTCCCCACTGACTTCAATAGGTAGGAAAATACGCAGCAGCAAAATACGGCATGTGTGACTCTACCCTTAAGCAAAGGTAAAATAATGCAGTTGTTAGCAGCAACACATACTAATAATAACAACAACCAGTATAATAAATGTGTAAAATATCTTACTTCCTGTGTGCCCCCATCCATACACAGCACATACTGTTTTCTCTGGAATTGTACATCCATAATATGGCAATTTGATAAGTGTCACATACTCATTAAGTTCTGCTGATCTGTTAAAATAATAATAATAATAATAATAATAATAATAATAATAATAATAATAATAAAATAATAACCTGGAACATATAATTAGATCTATCAACTATATAAGCACTAAACCAAAACCATACAAATGATGTTTGTGCATCTACCTAAAAAAAGCTAAACTAACAATGTAGAATTCATATGGAATGAAAGCAAATAAAACAAAAATATAAGACTTTTGCATCTTTTTGCAACTGTGTGCACAGACAACCAATATGCCTTAGACTTACAAATAGTGCATTAGTTTTGCAGCAATGGATGTTAAGAATTCATAATTTTACAGATAAGTAAAAAAATACACTGCATGAACATAGGCTGAATGAATGGCTGAGACTTGTCTTTTAAATCCATCCCTGGCTTTGTACCGTATATGCCGGCGTATAAGACGACCCCCAACTTTCACACTGAAAATATAGAGCTTGGGATATACTTGTCGTATGAGACTACCCCTCCTACAGCGATGTACAGTACCTTGTAGTTCCCCCCATATTAAGTAGGCAGTATAGTTCCCCCCCATAAGTTAGGCAGCATGTTCCACCACTATCGTAGGCAGCTCCCCCACATTAGGTCAGCAGCTCCCACACATTAGGTCAGCAGCTCCCACACATTAGGTCAGCAGCTCCCCCACATTAGGTCGGCAGTTCCCCCACAATAGTAGGCAGCTCTCCCACATTAGGTCGGCAGCTCTCCCCCACAATAGTCGGCAGCTCCCCCAACAATAGTAGGCAGCTCCCCCCCACAAAAGTCGGCAGCTCCCCCCACAATAGTAGGCAGCTCCCCCCACAATAGTAGGCAGCTCCCCCCCACAATAGTAGGCAGCTCCCCCCCACAATAGTAGGCAGCTCCCCCCCACAATAGTAGGCAGCTCCCCCCCCCCCACAATAGTAGGCAGCTCCCCCCACAATAGTAGGCAGCTCCCCTTCCCCACAATAGTAGGCAGCTCCCCCTACAATCGTAGACAGCTCCCCTCCCCCAAAATAGTAGGCAGTTCCCCCACAATAGTAGGCAGCTCCCCTCCCCCACAATAGTAGGCAGCTCCCTCCCCCACAATAGTAGGCAGTTCCTCTACAATAGTAGGCAGCTCCCTCCCCCACAATTGTAGGCAGCTCCCTCCTCCACAATAGTAGGCAGCTCCCCCCACAGACATACAACTTCAGGCCATATAGAGTGTATGGCTGGAGGCTGTATGTCTGTGTACTGCCCCCCACAGTGTTCCTGTCACCACTCCTCTGGCCCGTGGTAACAATCTAGTGCTATGGCCTATGGACCATAGCAGCAGTCCCGGGACCGGAAGAGCTGTGATCGGAACACTGTAGATGACGCGCCGCCGGTCACTCACCAGGCCCAGGCCGGCGCTCGTCCTCCTGCAGTCCTCCTGCGCCTCTATGGTTGTACACACGGGACGTCACTGACGTCCCGTGCGTACAACCATAGAGAGGTGGAGAAGCGCAGAAGGACCGGAGGAAGACCACAGGAGGACCGGGGGAGGACGAGCGGTGGCCGGGGAATGGTTAGTAACCCGCGGACATCCTTATGTCCCGAAAAGATTTTTCGGGACACAGGGATGTCTGGCATAGGAATACTTATGATTATCTGCCTGGGCCGGCTCCTGTGTGTGGCTGCAGGCGGGGGCCGGCCAGAGCATGTAAAAACTAATTCATGTATACTAAAAACCAGGGTGCCTCAAGCTGTTGTGAAACTACAACTACCAGCATGCCCGGACAGCCTATGCCGGACCTATACCCGGTGTATAAGACGACCCCCGACTTTTCAGAAGAAAATTTGTGGTTAAAAAGTGGTCTTATACGCCGGAATATATGGTATATTGTAATAACTTTAACCCTTAAAGGATTTTTCACTTTTGTGTTTTCTCCTTGCCTTTAAATAGCCATAAGTCTTTTAATGTTTCACCCATATGGCCATATGTGGGGAGAAGTTGAAAAAAAAGCTCCACAATTTAGCAGCCTTTGTGGGTTTATGTTTCTACGCAGTGTGCTTAACAGTTAAAATAGCATGTTACGTTTATTCTGTAGGTCACTATAATTACAACAATATCCAATTTGTATAGGTTTTGGTTTATTTTACTACTTTAAAAAAATACAACTTTTTGTAAGAAAAATTGTATGCTTCTCTTCTGAACCCTTTAACTCTTTTTATTTTTCATATATGAGGGTTCATTTTTGTGCCATGCTCTGTAGTATTTATTGGTACCAATTTTGTTTTGATGGGACTTTATGATCGCTTTTTATAATTTTTTTCTCATATATAAAGTGACCAAAAATGAGCAATTTTAGACTTTGGAAATTTTTTTTTACATTTATGCCATTTCCCCATGCGGGCAGAATTTAAAGCTGCAGGTACAAAGCTGTGTTTAGTCTTTCATTTGAAAACACTGAGCTTTGAGCCACTTTTAAAGGCTACTGAGGCTTCCCGCACATTTGGAGTGCCAATCGGACATAACATAGCAAAATAAGTGATTCCCATCCATCCTCTCAACTGATCGAGACCTCACAATTTTGATGGTGGTTCCAATCAGCTCCAGTGGGTTTAATACGATGCCACAATAAACTTTGATTGCGGTGTCTAAAGGGTTAATGACAGGCATTGGTGAGTTCTCATTGTCCGGCATTAGCGGTATGTCCTGGCTGCTGATAGGACTAAATACTGAGCAAAATATTATGCGTGAACCCAGCCTTAGAAAAACCCACAGGCAACACTTCACAACATCACAATAGGCTGTCAAAAAATACCTTACGCAGTTGAATGCACTTATCTATTTAACTCCCTGTCTTTGTAAAATGCTGTCTTTGATGTGACACAACACATGCAAATAACCATGTGTATATACGGAGAAAGAGCATATTTTTCTTCACAGCACCTTTGTCTTCAGAAAGATCCCTTCATTGTGTCGATGCTTAGCATTCCATGTGCCTGAGTAATACATTTCCAATGGGTAAATCACATCCTTTACAGCTGAAGTAGGTTATATGTAGTAGAATATGCATCAATGTTGTGAAGGTACTGAGTGAGTCACTACTGATTTAAGTACCTACAGCCTGCTGTGATCCCTTCTGAGGAACTCAATTTTATGAAAAACATGTGTTCGCTACACTTAGCCATAATATAATCACATTCTATTCCTGTATCTCCCCATTGGAACGTAAAAAAAAAAACATTGTTATCATAAGTTTCTCTGTATATTAATAAACCTAAGAAACTTTATCTATGCCATAGTAAGAATCATATGGAGAAGGAAGGTACAGGTTCAGTGACAACTTTGTGAACCTAAAGAGCTGAGAGTAACAATTGTAGTGTGACCATATTAGTTGGCTTATCCAGAAACTCCAATGAACTTACTTGGAAAGTTTTAAAAGAACAAGATGTGATCCTTTTGGCCCATGCACCAACTGAGAAATATTGAAAACTTGTTTATGCTTCTGTGTTTTGCTGTAGATATTGTGGATTCCTAGCCATGCTTCATAGTCTTTTAGGTCAACATCTCTATAATAATAAAAAAAAATACCTATTAAGTAACGCAATTTGTGGCTACGAAATACATTCCACACATAATTTCTATTCTGTGTATACACAATGTACACTTTAAGCCTATGGACACCTTTGACATGGGAAAAAATGGTTTTACATATGTTAGTGATTTAGAGTTATAAATCACACTGTTGAAGACTGAAATCTTAATTCATTTTCTGACCCACAGATATTCAGTTGTTGGCCTGCATCTAAGTTCAGATTTTTCTCATATGGTTGTATCTTCTCACTAATACGTGCTGAATGTGAGGTCTGTGAGTTCAGAAGTGTACGTTGGCAGCTATTTTTTTCACACCTCATGTGATTCTCCCCTACCTATTGTGTGCTTTCCTCCCTATCTACAGCCTGTGTTAGCTCCCGTTCATGTTTGTTATCCTAACTCTCCCTACTCTGAGCTATTTTGTACAACCTCCTCCCCTCTCTACTGCTATCATCTCTAATAGAAGGGAGAGGAGAATAGGGAGCCCCTCAGCTTTTTCACAGGAGGTAAAAAGACTTCCACAAACTTTGAAGATGCAAAATAGTAGTATATTTTTAAAGATGACTACTTAAAAATTTGCTTAATTTTGCATTTAGGAAAAAATTAAGATAAAAAAAGCAATAATGCATATACACTCTTTAAGTTACTAAGGTTGCATTCAAACCACATTTCCCCCAGACAGCAGACGGCGGCATACCGCGGTTTTGAGTCTGGCCTCAAAACCGGATAAGCTGACCGGAGTCACTATCTGACTTAATTTGGCGCATTTAAATGGATGAGATGCAGTGCTGGTCTGATGGGATAAGGCCGTGGCCAGTTTTGAAATTTCCCGCTGGCTGAAACGTGGTGTGAATGCACCCTAACACACTTTAAATTTGGCAGATAAATGATTTCTTGTCACTTCTTGTTCAGAAAAACATACATCCAATATATATATATATTTTTTTTTACTTTTTTTTTATCCTCCTACATATTTAAAACAGATGAAATCCATAGATTTCTGCCACAGATTTACTTCAGAAACATCAGTGGATTTTCCTAATGCAAATGTAACCATGTGAACGTAATTTTACCTACATTTTCAGGTTTAATAAACTGTTGGCACATTTGTGCTGCTTTTCTAATAACACCATTGTAAAAAGTAATGGTCAATATTGGTAAAATTATCAGTTTTTCAAATACATAAACAGAACTAATAGTAATGAAAGTACCCTATGTCAGGGTTTGCTAATGGCTATTAAGAACTAGTTACATTTGGCCTCTGAAACAGATAAGAAACAATTTGGTTGGTTGTTATGGACAACTGCACCACTCTTCCTCTACACAGATTTTCATAAATCTCCCTTTAGAGTATGTTCACACACGCAGATTTTCGCAGCGTATTTAGCTGCGTCTCCGCTGGTGAAGGCCCCGCTCTATGCTGGCTTTCCATGTGCCTGCTGGCAATACGCCGCTACGAGCAGACACACTGCAGTGATGTGCGCGGTGTACTCGCACATCGCGGCCGCTCTCCCTGCTCTGAGCTAGGCAGAGAGCTCCCGCCATGTGCGAGTATACTGCAACTCGCACAATGCAGTGTGCCTACTGGTAGCGGCGTATTGCCGCTACCAGCAGGCACATGTAAAGCCAGCATAGAGCGGGCCTTCACCAGCGGATCTGCAGCGTAAAATATGCTGAAAATCCGGGCGTGTGAACGTACCCTTATGTTTATATTACGTCTCTCTCTTTCCTTGTGCGCACATGAGTTGGCACATACGAGGTTTCTCCATCTTACTACACAAGTCAAACACAGGTAGTCTAAAGCACACTTTGTAGCTGCTCAGTGGAACCTTGTACCTTTGGGAAATGTAATTTACCATTCTTAAACTGTGGTCACACTGAACAGGATCACTCATTTCGTTCAGTGTAGACAGATGGACCAACATAGGAACCAAAAGATGAAAACATACTAGAAATGAATATTGTACAACGCACTGTTTGTCGTACAGTGGGATATTCTTTTCAGTTGTACTGCCTGCTAACCATCTATCCCCCATACTCTGTTGAACCAAGATGACAGAGAATTAATAAATTAAGACTAATAACTTTCATGTAATAACATGATAATAGCATAATACATATGTTATTGTTTAGTAAGAAAGTCTTCAAACACAAGTCAAATGTAGAGAATTATGACATAGTCTATGGGGGAGATTTATCAAAACCTGTCCAGAGAAAAAGTTGCTGAGTTGCCCATAGCAACCAGATTGTTTGCTATAGATAACTCAGTAACTTTTCCTCTAGACAGGTTTTGATAAATCTCCCCCTATATATTTAACTACTAACTAGTGGTGTTGCTGGGGGAGATGTTGCTCATGGCTACTGAGGCTATAACCCTAGGTCTGGCATCCATATTCCCTAATGGAGACTCTGTGAAGTATTCTTTACCCCTGAATTTGTGGCAGATATTTTTTTTTTCTTTCTTATGTTTGTTTACTTTCAGTTTCTTCATTACACTGCCCCGAATAGTGTGTGAGGCTTTTCTCCTTCCTGGATGGGCCTGGGAAGATGGTGGGTTGGGGGGGGGAGGGGTAGTCAGAGTATCAAATAGCCCCACCCTAAGACCGCTCTGATTCCCCCCCTGGGCTGCTCCCTCTCAATCAAAATCCAACATGCAGAACTGCAAATAAAAGTTTAATTGTGTGTTTGGGAGCAGCAGAACTGACAGTGCCAGGTATGAGCAGGGGAAGGAGCAGCTGGGTGGGGTTATGGCAGCAGGGAAGTGCCATTGAGCTCATCAGACCCACAGCAGTTTTCCTGATGCTAATTGCCCTCATGTTCCCTACTCTGTGGTAGTGCTGTTGGCAGAAAGAAAGTGATGTCAGATGACATGTCATTTCCTTCCAGCAGTGCCCAGCAGCCTCAGGGGAGGACCAGCAGCAAGGAAGAGCAGGGCAGTGCCTGAAACTAAAAGACAAATATCCTTCATACTGCAGGGTATGTTTCTGTCACAGAAATCCTGATCCTGGCCTCCGCAGAAAAAATAAACATGTCTATTCTTTCTGCTGATTTCACTCAGAAATGCATTGCCGTCTATAAGTTGGCGCATATCCAAGCAGTCCTACAGCATGACGGTTTATTCAAATGTGTAGAAGGTCTGCTCATGTTTTCCAGGCGGACATTCTTCAGGTTTACGCCATGTGAACATGACCTTAGTGTGCCTGCCTATGTGCCTGCCTGAATGTACCTGAGTGCGTGTATGCATGCCTGTCTGAGTGTCTGAGTTTGTATAGGCTTCTCAGGCTTTGTTCACATATATCAGTTGTCCAGCACAGTTTCCCTTAGGTGTGCATAGGAGGGAAACTAATGCTAGAACTGATCCCATTCATTTGAATTGGACAGTTCACAATCATCCCAATTTTGACGCTGGATGGTTGGACACACCGGGCAGCACCGGACAGGTGAAGGCAGATTGCTGTGTTCCCCTGTCTGGTTCCAGAGACAATGGATGCCAGATGCCATACAACTGATGACAAATGATGCACGTTGTAATCAGTTGCTGCCTCAGTTGCGTCAAGTCAAGATTTAGGCTGAGTTCATCTATGCCGGATGCTGGACATATGTGAACCCAGCCTCATTCATTTTACAACAGTGCCAATTAGGCCCTGCTACCCACTGAGGAAAATATTTATTGTAAATTGTGGGTCATATTATGTTCAATTTGTACATTTAACTGTCTTTATAATAATTGAAAAGTTTTCATATTTACCCAGAGAGAAAACACTGGCTTGCTGTAAGAACCCATTTCTCATTTACAAGAGATCCTCCACATTTATGTCCATTCCTGTAAGATAAGATGCCAAGGTATAATGTGAACAATGAGAGTATGGGGCTAAAAAGGAGGAAAGCCTGTGTACTCATTTTTCATGGTATATTTGACATCTAAAATATGGATGTGTTGGGGAGGTTATCATTTATGTGACATGTCAGGGATGTTATCCAAGAATGTAAATGTTATGTGATCACAAAAGCATTTTGCTTCACCCCTGGCTAACACCAGATTTGTTACTCTTACTCCAGTACTAGAATCCAAAAGGGCAGCAATTAAAGGGAAGGGGTTAGCTTTACACAGTTAATCCAAATCACACAGATGTTTAAAACTTCAGAGAGCCGGACTGGATAAATCCCAGACTAATTTACGGCTGATCTTTATTGCAAGGGAAAGACAGCAGGATAATATAAATGCTTGTTTGTTTTTTCTTGTTTCTTTTCCTTTTTTCTGTTTCCTGTAGGTCTGCTTTTCGACAGGGGGATCAAACATCTGGTTAAACTAAGCAAATCTGATTCACTTATGCCCTGTTCTAATCTTTAATAGCTCAAAGCTAAGCATGTATTAGTCAGTGAGCTCACTTGCCAATACTACAAAAGTAGTCGCTGCCTACACATAGAAAACATTAGTACAACCACCCATGTGTATTTGTTTCATATGATCAGAGGAGGGTTAAGGCTATAAAATCGGGCGCTTGAGAGGGGGAGGCAAGCCTACTATTTTACATGTCAGGACATGCCAGAAGTTATAATAACGCTGGTATATTCTGTAAAGTGCATTGTACACTTGTATTACAATATACAGCTACAAAGGATTTGCCTTATGGGAACAAAGAGACTTTCTGCTGAGTACAATTATGTACATATTATTAGACGTTTGAAAATTGGGCTAATGATGGAATAAGGCACCCTAATGTGTGCACAAATACAAAGCGTTTTACGTCTGATAAAAATACCTTTCATATTGTGTCCATATCTATTTCTATTATGCTAGTATGAAAAGTATTACCTTCTGCCAGCCAGTAAGATCAGTAAAGAATGAATAAAGAAAAGATGATTTACAAACACGTCTTTAAATTTTATGTATTTTATGTATGTGCCATGTAATTTAGCTGCAGCAAGACAAAAATCTCTTTTATGCAGTGGCATGCCATGTGTCTTTAAATGGGTAGTCCAGTAGAAAACATTTTTTTGTTTTTTAAATCAACTTGTGTCAGAAAGTTAAACAGGTTAGTAAATTACTTCTGTTTAAAAATCTTAATACTACAACAAAGGCAATCCAGCAATCACCGCCCAGGTACTGTATGTTCAGCTAATCTCAAGAAGGACGACATCCGACTGGCAGAAGCGCTATTGTGCGCGAAATTGCCGGCAGTCGCCTCTGAGCGCCCCACACCAAGCTTACCTGTCAGTCGGATGTCGTCCTTCTTGAGATGAGCTGAACATACAGTACCTGGGCGTTGAGTGCAGGATTGCCTTTGTTGTAGTATTCTGCTTTGTTCTGATATTGATTTCTTTGGTCCTAGCACAACCGAAGGACGAGGTTCCTAGGTCTGAATACCCGCCCATTGTATCCTTTTCAGTTCCATTTGTTAATTAAATATACCTGTCCAGTATTACTAGTGGTGCCACTCGGACTTTATTACCTTTTCTATTGAGTTGTTAAAAGTCTTAATCCTTCCAGTACTTATCAGCTGCCGTATGCAAACAAAGGAAGTTCTTTTTTTAAATGTATTTCTTGTCTGACCACAGTGCTCTCTGCTGACACCTCTGTCCATGTCAGGAACTGTCCAGAGCATGATAGGTTTGCTATGGGGATTTGTTGCTACTCTGGACATTCCTGACATGGACAGAGATGTCAGCAGAGAGCACTGTGGTCAGACAGAAAATAATTTCAAAAAGAAAATAACTTCCTGTGGAGCATACAGCAGCTGATAAGTACTGGAAGGATTAAGATTTTTATATAGAAGTAATTTTCTGGCACCAGTTGATTTAAAAAACATTTTTCCACCAGATTACCCCTTTAAATTCTCATAGCAATATTTTAAATAGGGCCCACTCAATCATGGCCACTTTCAGCAATGAGTTCACAACATATAAGGCTTTATATAAAGCATATAAAGCATTATTTTGCTCTTCCTAGTACACAGGAACAATGTACATAGTGATGTCACCGTACAGGGATAATGCACAAAGTGATGTCACTGTACAGAGGCAATGCCTACAATGATGTCACAGTAATGGGATGTGCTTGCTCTGGTAATCAGTCAACATTCAGACCCTATCCAATTCAAACTTTTGACATGATATTAACACTTTAAGCAGTGTATGAAGAGGAAAATGGAAATGGAGTGGCGCAATGCTACAATGATCCAATATAGCTCTGAATGGACATAGTATCAATATATGTATTTATTTACACATATAATAAAAAAAACATAAAATGTGACACATCAATATTGCAATATGTGTTTCAAGAGGCTGATCTCCATTAATCAATTGCAGATTATATTAGATGATTAATGGTAGTGCTACTCCAGTGCCATGTTTCCTCTTCATACACTGCTTTTCTATTGGGTTCTAGTCCTATTGATACTAGTGTTGAGCGGCATAGGCCATATTCGAATTCGCGAATATTCGCGAATATATGGACGAATATTCGTCATATTCGCGAATATTCGCATATTCGTAACATTCTCGTTTTATTTTCGCATATGTGAATATTCGCGTGTGCGAAAATTAACATATGCGAAAATTCGCATATACAAAATTTACATAAGTGAAAATTCGCATATACGGAAATTAGCATATGCAACTTTTCGCATATGCGAAAATTCGCACACCGGTCTCACACAGTAGTATTAGAGCCTTCTTACACCACATAAGCTGGAAGCAGAGAGGGATGATCACTGTTATGTGTACTGTGAAAAAAAAAAAAAAAAAAAAAACGAATATTCGTAATTACGAATATATAGCGCTATATTCGCGAATATTCGCGAATTCGCGAATATGCGATATTCGCGAATAAAATTCGAATTGCGAATATTCGCGAGCAACACTAATTGATACCAGTCAAGTTGCTGATGGCCTGCAGCCCAAGATCCTATACAAACTCCAATGTTAGGTTAATATACATGCACTCAAGATGCAACTCAGGTGGGAATCAAAAACTATTTTGAGGGGAGCACTCGACTCCCAAATGGTCACTGAATTACAAGGAGTTGTTGTGTTTTTTTTGTTTTGTTTCTCTTTATTTCTATGACTGGGTTTACATATAATATTTTAGTCAGTATTTTGGCAGTATGTTTAATCAAAACCAGGAATGAGATAGAGAAAAACTTAGACAGAAAAAAACCCTGTTTTCTATGTTGTGAGTCTACTGGTTTTGCCTATATTACTGACCAAAATACTGCGTGTGAACCCAGTCTTAATAGCAGTTCTTTTGAAACACTTTGTTATAATTGTACCCCTGACAACCAATTTCTAGAAACCCATCTCTTGTACTTTATTCAGGATGAAGGATGATGATTTACCTATGTCTCAGGCTGACCATCCATCCATTCTTGTCCTGTGCTGGACTTCCATTTACAACTCTCAGATGCTTGGTTGATGCACATGAACCGGGGTCTAAAACCAGAATAAAATTACACAATTTATTTGTTTCATCCATGTAAATGCTGCAAGCATATTTTAGGATTTATCACTTTTACGTGCACTAGTACAGATGTGTTCACCATATTCTTAGAATTTCTCATTGAACATACAATATAAATTCTGGCATGCTCGCAAATCTCTTAATAGGATGCAATTCACATCACAGCCACCTAGTGGCCGCACACATAGCAAATCCCATCTTTTATTGAGATTTTTTTTTTTTTTTCTACTGAGCTATTTATCTTGTATCATACATTTTGCTATATATTGAGCCAGGGTAGTAAGGACGAAAACATACATATATGGATATTATTTCATTCATGACTAAAAAGAATAAATATTTTATGTACTAAAAAAGTTAATTATATTAACTACACATAAGTGTTTGCAAAACAGTAAAATAAAGAAAGGTTAACAGTATTTGATTCATACTTACTGTCTATATTTGCTAATGTGCTGGAAGTGTCTCCTTCACCTGTAAGAGAGATGCATCTAGTTAACATTGTTAGTAGTCTCATATTATGCACTAGGCACTAGAGGTCCTGCACCCAGCTAGGCTCATTTTAGAGAGCGGTCACTAAAGGCCTTTTTATACAGGATGATTAACAGGCAAATTAGTGTTCCTAAAAGTGCTCAGGCCTGATAATTGACTGTAATAATGGGCCAGAGATCAGCCGATTGGATGTTTTGTGCAGCTATGTTTTATTGCTATCGAGCGCACATCTCCCTTTGAAAACAGTGACAAATTTAATGAGCTTCACAAAAGATCCTGTTATTCCTTGTGCAACCCAGATGCATGACTGATGGAGCCTTGATCACTAAGATCAGCACTGGCCATCTGAGGTCGTCGGCCATGTAAAAGGGCCCTTACCAGATGGCTTCATTTCCACATCACAATGTTGTTCCCATAGTGTCTGCAGTTTGAATCAGAAACCATTTTTCCTATGAATCAGACTCTCTGTGTGAGTCGCATAGAGATGCATTAAGAAAGTGGGATCCAATCCACACAGCAGTATCTATGGGATTCAGACAGTCACATGTCCAGAATGACATTGTGTTGTGAAAATAAAGCTGCCCAGTAGGATATCATGCATACCTTTTCACTTTTTTCAAATTTTGTTAAGTTGTAGCTTTGCGCTAAAATCAACAATATTCAAGTTTTCCCATAGTGAAAACAGAAATGTAGAAATGTTTGCTAATTTATTAGAAAAAATAAGTATACACTTTTGGCTGCGTTTCCACTTAACACTTTTTTTTTTTAAAACTGCCGATTCAGTTTTTGAGCCAAAGCCTGAAGTGAATTCAAAAGGAATGGGAAATATAAGGGGAGGACCTATACTTTTTCCTACTGGATCCACTTCTGACTTTGTTAAAAAAAAAAAAAATTGAGTTTACAGACAAGGTAAAGTATTACTGCCCTTTATATGAACTTTTTATATGTCATCCAGACTGAGACCTGATGTGATCTAAACTTTTGACATGCGTGGACAACATGTCAAAAGTTTATGTAAATGACAAAAAGCTTTATAGAATAGACTAGACTGTACTAATAGGCTAAATGGATTTCTGTGAAACAGATTCTAGTGTATATGTCTGAGATTGTGTACCCCCTAGGAACAGGGACTCATGTGAATCCTGACAATCTCTGAACAGTGCTGAAGAATATATTGGCGGCGGTAGATGACCAATGGGAAATATATAAATAATAGTATCAAAAATTTGGATTTTTTTATGTTTTCACATATTTTTTTAAATCCTTGCATTGTCCTCCTCACACCCTTTTTCTGGAATTAATTATCACATTCCATCAAACTCTGCCATAACAATAAAGATGTCAAAAAGGTCTGAAAGTTGGCTTATAATGACTACCAAACCCTTACAGAGCATTTTATACTGCTTGAAATCAAATCATATTTTAATTATTATTATAGATAAAACTTTACAGCTTAAAAAATGTCCAGGGTCATTTTTACATGTTCTTTGAACAATTATGTAAACATTTATTTGTACAAATCTAACCCTGAAATTTCTCTTCATTTCTTATTAGTTGCAAGAACTCCTTTTTGTTTTACATTCATGCTGTAAGGAAATGAAGCCTGTAAGGCTGGGTTCACATATATATTAGTTTTCCAGCATAGTTTCCCTACGGCGTGCACCGGAGGGAAACTTCATGCTAAAACTGATCCCATTCATTTCAATGAGACAGTTCACAATCATCCAGTGTCCAAATTTTGATGCCGGATGGTTGGACACGCTGGACAGCATTGGACAGGGGAACACAGCTTGCTGCGTTACCCTCTCCGGTGCCAGAAACAATGGACACCAGATGCCATTCAACAGATGACAACTTTTCATCAGTTGTGTCATCAGTTGCATCGAGATTTAGGCTGATTTCACCTATTCCGGTTGCTGGACATATATTAACCCAGCCTGACTGTTATCCCTGTGGTTAATCCCAATTTATTTATCAAAATCATACAGAAATGTAAAAAATATATATTCTTAAAATGGTAGCCCTATGATTTAACCCTTTGTAATCTATATATTTTTTTCTGTCCGTTGTATATATTTTTTCCTGTCCCCTTCCCCAAGCTGATTTGATATAGGGTTAAATCACCAGGTTAGGCCTTTAAATTATTTATGTAGCCATTTTAGTGGCTAGAAAGGTTAACAATGGCAAAAAAGGTCTCTTGGACAATATAACTAATTTGTTAATTAACTTGCTATAAATTGTGCCAAAATTTTACATATTTTTGGCACATTTAAGAAACACATGCGTCAAAAAGTATGATCCACTGTACCTTGCTCCCTTATTTCAGTTTTTCACGTAAGCAGTGAGCATAGGGTAGCTCAGTTACATAGTTTATGAGGTTGTAAAC
The DNA here is from genome assembly GCF_029499605.1 of Hyla sarda. Taxonomy (NCBI): domain Eukaryota; kingdom Metazoa; phylum Chordata; class Amphibia; order Anura; family Hylidae; genus Hyla; species Hyla sarda. Next base: position 211,925,906 of record NC_079192.1, on the reverse strand, counting down.
ATACAAGAGTCCATAAAGTTTAGCCTAAAAAATACCTTTTGCTAGTTGCTTCATACCAGGAAAAATTCCTTCCTGACTCCAATATGGCGATCAGAATAAATCCATTCATCAAGAATATATCCCCATAATTCTAGTATCCATAACTTATAATATTATATTTTTCCAGAAAAAGTTTTAGTCCCCCCCATCCTGAACTTGTTTATTAAGTCAGACATCACAGCATCATGTGGCAGAGAGTTTCATAGTCCCACTGCTATTGCCCCCATCTGTGATTATGATGAAATCTTCTTTTCTTTAGACACAGAGGATGCCCCCTTGTCAGGTTAAGTTTCTACTTGTTTTTTGTGTGCTTCCTCCCCCCCTCCCAAAAAAAAAAAAAACTCCAAAATGGCCCCCATGGCATTTTTTCATTGAAAAAATGCTGCAGCCAGATGTTAGCTGTAAATCAATGAGAAATCGCAAAATTCTTTTTCCACTTTGCGTTTTTCAGTTTGCCATTTTTTCCCTTAATTTTTTTTTTTTTGCGTTTTTCAGCTTCTTGGTGGTTTGGCAAAGTCACAGCATGTTGAGCCTATTGTGTTTTTTTCCCTAAAATTGTGGTGTTTTTCTCCCATAGGAGTCTACGGGAGTAAAAAAAACGCCAAGAAAAACGTCATGTGGGTTTTAATTTTGGCATTATCGAAGGTGGTTTTTATTCTCTTTTAGACTTTAGCAATCCAAAAAAGGGATGGAGGTACCTTTTTTAATAACATTTTGTAGGACACCAATAAAAAAGATACAGTAGTGATGAAAAAAATTGTAGTTAACAAAATTAATATTTTTTATAGCAACATTTTTATTAATGTTTAAAAAGGGATCAATTTATGTGGGTGGGCAGGGAACTAAAGTATGTAGCTGACAATAATAAAAATGTAGAAAGGGGCCATTTAAATGTAAAAATAATTGCTTTTTTATAATTAATTTTGTTAAACTTTATATTAGTAATGTATTTTAATAATGTGCTGAATAAAGTGTGTGTTTTAAACTTTTTTTTACTTTTTTTCTTAATTTTTTTTTTTAGATAGTTCTACTACTCCCAGCATGGAATACACTGTTTCATGATGGGAGTAGTAGTACCTGTACTAATTGACAGATCGCCTCGGGTGTCACTTCTGACACCTGTTGCGATCCTCCTGTATTATGTATAGACGCGGCCGGCTGCTCTTCTATGGTCCCCTGCACTACCGTATATATACACCTATTCATATTTCCCACAGAGAGCTGTGATTGGCTGGATGGTTCCAGCCAATCACAACTCTCTGTGGGAAATATGAATAAGTGTATATATATATGGCAGTCAGAAGTGACACATGCTGCGATCTGTCTATCAATGCAGGTACTACAGCTCCCAGCATGGAGCAGAGTGTGCTCCATGTTGGGAACAGTAGTACCTGCAGTTAGGGACAGATCAGAGTGGGTGTCACTCCTGAAGCCCACTGCGATCATCCTTCATTCTTCTGAGATGCAGAGCGGCTTTCTCCTGCCCTCCGCATCTCTGCACTATACTCCGGCTGGCCATTAATGGGAATAGAAATTCACATCACTGACTCATATTTCCTGCTGAGAGAGGTGATTGGCTGGCACCATCCGGCCAATCCACACTCTGTGCGGAAAATATGAATCAGTGATGTGAATTTCTATTTACATCACTGGCCGGCCAGAGTGTAGAGCAGAGGTGCGAGCAGAGGAGAAAGCTGCTTTGCATCTCTGCAATATAAAGGAGCATCGCATCGGGTGTCAGAAGTGACACCCGAGGCGATCTGTCTATTAGTACAGGTACTACTACTCCCAGCATGGAACAGTGTGTTCCATGCTGGGAGTAGTAGTACTACCTCAAAAATGTAAAAAATAAAGAAAAAGTGAAAAAAAACACACTTTATTCAGCACATTATTAAAATACATTATTTTTACATTTAAATGGCACCTTTCTAAATTTTTATTATTATCGGCTACATTTTTTAGTTCCCTGCCTGCCCACACAAATTGATCCCTGTTTAAAATTAATAAAATAAGTGTTATAAAAAATAAAAATTTTGTTAACATTTTTTTTCCATCCCTACTGCATCCTTTATTTTTATTTATTTTTTGGTACCCAACAAATTAAGAAAAAACGCCAAATGGGCCAAAAATGCAATTTCCACTCAAAGGCAAAAAACGCCAAACACAGGAAAATGCTGTGGCATTTTTTCTGGCATTTTTTTCTGGCATTTTATGGGCCACAAAAAAAAAGTAGAAACTTAGCCTCATGGTTACCGGCCTATTTATAAAAAGATCACTAAAAAGATCTCTGTTCTCTCCATTGATATATTTGTACATTGTGGTCAAATTGTCCCCAAATTTTTTCTCTCAAAACTAAATAATCCCAAGCAGCTACCTGGCACTGATCACTTTAGTTGACCTTACTGTCCGCCAGTTCCCTACTTGACATGCAACAACATGCCCCACAAAGCTTAAAGATTTTGGCATAAAATAGTTGTACAGAATAAGCCAACCAAAACCGATATAAAAAATTCAACAGGTCTAAGGGTGCATGCACACCCCGTTTTTGCAATACAGCTCCCGTATACAGTTTCAAGTAAAAAAAAAAACGTAAGGAACTGTATAGAAAACTGTATGCATTGACTTAACATTGTAAACCGTATGTCAAACGCATCATCCGGTTTAGTCCATTTTGCGTCGTATACATATATGTATACGTTTTGTCCGTTTTTTTACCCGTACCCAAAACCGTAGTCTACCAAGTTTTTTGGTCCGGGTGCAGTATTAAACCGTATTAAACTGTATAAGTTTTTTTTTTTTTACATGGGAGTCAATGGGAACCGTACAGAACCGTATGTGCGTATGGTTCCCTCTGGTTTTCCCCATACAGTTTTTGACTTTGCACAGGTTTTTTTTTCTCTGAATTTCAATCAAACAAGTGAAACTTTATTCAAAATGAAGTGAAAAGTTAAAAACGTATACATTTTTTTCTTGAAAGACGGATGCAACCGGACATCATTTTTCAAACCGTATACGTTTTTTAACCGAAAATGGGTTGAAATCTGTACACACGTTTTGATAGTTTGGTCAGGTTTTGAGAAATTAATTTTTCATCCAAAACCTGATACAGGAACTGTATTGCAAAAATGTGGTGTGAATGCACCCACAATGCCACAAATGTATCACACAACATAAGCCACTGTGAAAAATGTAACGCCCCCTCAGACTGCCTAGTCTAAGTTTATGCTAAGTATTTTACAGGATTAGTAATTCTACCTAAATACTTTTTGTCAGATATTTGCTGATGATAAACTTTTCTCTGGATACCCCAGTAATCTGTAGGAGAAGCAAGTAGGAATTGATCCATTCCCTTGCAGCACCACAACAGGGAAAAAGAAAAATATCTTTATACCCATTATTTGCTAGGTCCTCTAGAGGTAGACATTCTTTTCTTTACCACTCTTCTCTCTGGTGTGGATTCTAAAAGGAGGAAACTTTTCCAGAATTTAATAATTGTGTATTCAAAATGTTATTTTCTACCCCAAGCAACTCCCTTTATTAGATGGAATAGGTATTTTCAGAGGTTTTCTTGTGCATGTTATCCACTGCTGGGTCAATTAATTAAGTCATTGCATTGATATTATAGCCACAGCCTAAAACATTCTCGATTGAACAAGATATTAACACAAGGGAATGAAAAATGAAGGAAATTTTAAATGTACTAATTTCCCATGCATCTTAGAAGATTTTTATACGAAACTGCAGTGAATAAAGGTATCAGCTTTACAGACCCAACTGGATTATATTTTTCTCTCCATTACTACTACAGGATTTTCATCTTGTTAGATAAGAATCAAAATGATAAGTTTCTACAAAATGTGTGCAATAATGGCTAACAATATTTATGAGATCAATATTTATACTCATCAAAATGGCAATAAATGTGCATGCCAATTCTGCATGCTAGATACACGCACTGTATAATGCTGCCTGATCGCATGTTACAATATTTCATTAAATATCATCAAGACTTCAGACTGTATTGTATTGCATACTATACTTACATCTAGAAATCTGACAATAGTCCCAGGGTATTAGAGGATTATCGGTATAACACCAGGGTCCATGAGCATCATTGTCAGGATTTCTGCAGTAATTTTTTTCAAGTATGGAAACATCTGGCTCACGGAATGTATGTCTACAATGTAACAAAAAGTAAGTAAAAAATAATTTCTTTACAGTAATTAACTAAATGTACATCTATTTCAACAGCAAGGTATTCTATAAATCATTTGAAACATATAGTAAATGAAAAATGTATTATTTAGTCCAAATATTATCATAGCTTTGCAAAATAAAAAGGAACTATAACATTTTGCATGATTTTAAATATAATTTTGCTTGGTTTAAATGTTCAGTATTAAGACAGAAAAACATAATATTTGCATACCTCCGTACGTCAACCATATTTTTCTCCCACATGGCACATGGAAGCCTGAATCGAGTTCTAGATATCGTCCCTCTGTAGGTGATGCCATTGCCATAGTAACACTCTAAAGATACCAAATATATATTAAAGCTAAGAAAATCAGAATAAACAGAGGCTGACACAAATTCCCACCCAAAAGCAAACAGCAAAGTCTCCGAGTAGCAGCTGCTCCAGAGGTTTTTCACTTTACACAAAAGAAAAGAGAAAAAGCTTTACAACTAAAACTAAACAAGTCTTTGATTGGAAACGAAGACCAAAAGGCTGAATAAATACACAAATGGATTAAAGTTCTTTTTATTAAAATGAGAAAAAAAAAAGCCATCTGGAAGAGGAAAATCTTGTTCTGTACTTATTTGTTTACATCACTTCTGATATGTGGCTATAGGGAGAAGAGCCTAAAGGAAAGTCCTGCAGTTTTGTCACAAAAAGTTGAAAGTGTTGAAAAGCAATATTACAAGTGTTCTTATAATTTGCTATGCAGAGTAATAGTGCAACTGATTTTATAATACTTTACATTAATTAGCATTTTTTTTAATAACATGCAATATAAAAGGTAACAATAGAAAATGACTATAAACAAAACTAAAATTTAACTACTGTACAACAACTCACTCCTGATCCCAAACTATGAGTCCAACTAAATCTCTTCCTATATGCTAAAAGGATATTTGTATGCATTAAATAAGGTTGTTTCTGCAGCATGTGCATGGATTACTGAAAGCCCTATATACTGTAGATAAAGGAAGAATTTGTAGACATTTCTGCAACAAATTAGTACACATGGCTGTCATAAAAAATATTCTTTAGCTCAAAAACCTATTACCAACAGATATGCTAACAGCAGTGGCTCTTATGGACCTTGGATTTGGGATTTTTTGGGAAGTATTATTAAACTTTTTTGGGCTACTGCTAAAGCTAAAGCTATAGCCCAAAATTGGCTGTTTTTAATTGTAACATTGTTTTGGGATTAATACATCCCAAATTACATAACAAAATAGAAGCTTTTTTTGGCATGTACACAACCTAAAAGAAATATCCAGCGCTTAATTTTATTGATTAAACAATTAAGGAACTAAAAGACGATTCCCTAAGAGAAAATTAAACTGCCATGTTTGGGGGGAAATTTATTACCCATTAAAATGGTCACTTTATGGCCCCAAAATACAGTCTAAAATATGGTCAGTCATTTATGGTCTTAAGGCAAAAATTGTAAATTTTGTTCCAGATCCAATTGCTACTGCAACAGCTGCCAAAGTATAAGGTATAACTGCATATCATATTATAATCTAATAGTTATGTCTAGGTAGAGCTAACATAAGAGCAGCATCTATCACAACATAGTATGAAGAATGCTAATGCTAAGTGCTTTTGACTTTGCATCTTTTTACGTAAGAAATCAATGCCTCCTGTTAGTGAACTAATGTTTTCCTGTCTAACCATCAATCCTAAACTCATTTGCTTGTGATAAATGTACCACAATGTCCCATTGATCAACCTTTCCTCACCTCCTTTCCCTTTCCCTCTGCTGCAATGCCCTTTATTGTCCATGTTGACACTTGTCTCTCATCATAGAAATATTTACATCAACTTCAAAAATACTTCCGTTAGCTCTGCTAAACAAAATATCCTATGAGCTGAATATTGTTCTCAAACTCGTTATAAAGCATTTGCATCAATAGTCATCAGATATATATATATATATATATATATATATATATTTGTTTGTCTGGCTGATCTGGCACATTCTGTAAAGACAAGTTGAAGCCAGGAGAAGTCAACCTTGGCCAGATGGAGAAGAAAAGGAAAGTGAACAGCGCCAAACAAAGACCTCACTGTGATTCACCTAAAGTAGACGTCACCTTTAAGTTTCTATATGTAACTGTAATTACTTATACTGTCTGCAGAACCTGTATAGTGTTGGTATCTATCTCTATATGGACACTGTATGTAGGGAATATTGGTCTCTGTATAGTGGATTTTATTCAGCAGCAGTGTGGTAGTAATAATAGTCATTACATTGTGACAATATGTGGTTATGGTGTAGCAGTATTATTGTCCCCTGTATACTGATATTAGTATATTAGTATGCAGAATTTGGTCAGTAGTTACTAAACCCAGAACATTTTTAATTTGCCTAAAATCTGCAGGAGATTATGTCGACAAAAACCTGAGGCGCATTTTTGTTCACTAACATATGACTAGGACTAGAATTAGGAAGATGACTAAAATACAACCAGAACTAAAATTGACTAAAACTAAAATTAAATTGGCCCGCCAAAATTAACCCCTTAAGGACACAGCCATTTGGGCCTTAAGGACACAGACAATAAAATTTTTACGTTTTTGTTTTTTCCTCCTCGCCTTCAAAAAATCATAACTCTTTTATATTTTCAGCCACAGACTAGTATGAGGGCTTGTTTTTTGCGCGACCAGTTGTCCGTTGTAATGCCATCACTCACTTTACCATTAAATGTATGGTGCAACCCAAAAAATACTATTTGTGTGGTAAAATTAAAAAGAAAACCACAATTTTGCAAATTTTGGAAGGTTTTGTTTTCACGCTGTACAATTTATGGTAAAAATGACATGTGTGCTTTATTCTTTGGTTCAATGCAATTAAAATGATACCCATGATAACATACTTTTCTATTATTGTTGCATTTAAAAAAAATCGCAAACTTTTTAACCAAATTAGTATGTTTAAAATCCCCCTATTTTGAGGACCTATAACTTTTTAATTTTTCCGTATAAGCAGTGGTATGAGGTCTCATTTTTTGCGCTGTGATCTATAATTTTTATTGACACCATATTTGCTTATATAGAACTTTTAATCCATTTTTTATAAATCTTTTGGGGAGTAAAATGTTATTAAAAAAAGCATCTATTTTGGACTTTTTTATTTTTACGTTCACGCCATTCACTGTACGGTATCACTAACATTTTATTTTAACAGTTCAGATATTTACGCACACGGCGATACCAAATATGTATAGAAACTATTTTTTAACACTTTTTGGGGGTGAAATTTGGAAAATGGGACAATTTACATTTTTATTGGGGGGAGGGGGTTTTTCAAATTTGTTTTTACTTAATTTTTTTACTTTTTTTACTTTTATTTTTATTAATAATAATTTATTTTTATTAAAATGTAATAGTCCCCATAGGGGACTATTTATAGCAATCATTCGATTGCTAATGCTGTTCAGTGCTATGTATAGGACACAGCACTGATCAGCATTATCGGTCATCTTCTGCTCTGGTCTGCGGGAAGGCAGATCAGAGCAGAAGACTCCCGGAAGGGAGCGGAGCCAGGTGAGGGGACCTCCGTCTGCCATGCTGGATGATTGGATCACCGCGGCAGCGCTGCGGGCGATCCGATCATCCATTTTAGTGACCACGATGCTGCAGATGTCGTGATCTGTATTGATCACGACATCTGAGGGGTTAATGGCGGACATCCGCGGGATCGCGGGTGTCCGCCATTACGGGCGGGTCCCTGGCTGCGATCAGCAGCCGAGACCTGCCGCGCCTGATCCGGGCTTCGCTCCAATGCTCGCGGTTATGCTTAGGACGTAAATGTACGTCCTGGTGCGTTAAGTACCACCTCACCAGGACATACATTTACGGCGCTCGTCGTTGAGGGGTTAACACTGGTGGAAATCAACTTCTTGTGTACCTGGATAGTTACTAGAAAAAAAGGGATCACAACCATAGCATTCTATGCCACCCTTTTTATTCTCTGCACAGACCTGCTGCATTGAAAATTGTAGTAATGAATGCCAAAGGAGCTGCAGTAATTTAGTTCTGGGGATCAGAATGGGTTCCTATAGTCAGTCTCTACTGATCACATATGTTATATGCCTATTATTTATTACTTAATGCTCTTAAAGGGGTACTCCGGTGGAAAACAATTATTTTCAAATCAATTGGTGCCAGAAAGTTAAACAGATTTGTACATTACTTCTATTAAAAAATCTTAATCCTTCCAGTACTTATCAGCTGTTGTATACTCCAGAGAAAGTTGCATTGCTCTTTTCTGTCTGATCACAGTACTCTCTATTGACACCTCTGTCCATGTCAGGAACTGTCTAGAGCAGGAGAGGTTTGCTAAATGGATTTACTCCTACTCTGGACAATTCCTGACACAGACAGAGGTGTCAGCAGAGAGCACTGTGGTCAGACAGAAAAGAACCACTCATCTTCCTCTGTAGTATACAGCAGCTGAAAAGTACTGGAAGGGTTAAGTAATTTACAAATCTGTTTAACTTTCTGGACACAGTTGATATGAAAATAAAAAATAAAAAATTCCACCAGTGTACCCCTTTAACTCCTTCCTAGGGATGAGAGAATTGAATCCAAATTCGTTTATGAATTTCAGGAAAAATTTGATTCGCAACTAATGTGAATATCATATAACTGGTGCCAGAAAGTTATACAGATTTGTAAATGATTTCTATTTAAAAATCTTATTCCTTCCAGTACTTATCAGATGCTATATGCACCACAGTAAGCTCTTTTCTTTTTGAATTTCCATACTGTCTGACCACAGAGCTCTTTGCTGACACATCTGTCCATTTTTTGGAACTGTATAGAGCAGGATATTTGCTATGGGGATTTGATCCTACTCTGGACAGTTCCTACAATGGACAGATGTGTCAACAGAGAATGGAGATTTGATCCTACTCTGGACAGTTCCTATAATGGACAGAGGTGTCAGCAAAGAGCACAGTGGTCAGACAGAAAGGAAATTCTAAAAGAAAAGAACTTCCTGTGGAGCATAAAGCTTCTGATGAATACCGGAAAGATTATGATTTTTAAATAGAAGTAATTTACAAATCTGTTTAACTTCCTGGCACCAGTTGATAAAAAAAAAAAAATGTTTTCCAGTGGAGTACCCCTTTAATAATGTGAGAGTAGAGCCTTACAGGGGAAGTTTTTACCTCCATCGGTTGCAATGGACCATACGTTGTTCCCTTCCACCTTTTAGAGGTCTTTGCATAACATCAATACTTGGTGGTGTAGGTGGCGGAATTTTTTGCACACCTTTCCGTTTGTTTGATTTAACAAAAAAAATGTGGGTACATATATTTTATTCTAAGCATATTATTAAAAGTTACATTTTACGTAATGCATATCCTCAATGCTTACTTGTGCACACTAACACTTTTTTCAAAAGAGACAGTTTTCTTCTGCCTACCTGCCTCAGCTACTATTCTGATCCTGCCACCTGCCTGATGCCTCACATCTAATGCCAAGTTTTTCCTTTTTTCACCCACCTTCGTTACGGTACTGGTATTGCCACCCACTGCACAACTCTGTAGCCGAGTCACTTTCAGGACTCCTGATGCTGCTGCTGCCACCTCCAGGCTGCCTAATTCTGCCGCCATATGTTCTCCTTGTGCTGATGCCACCTCCAGGCTGTCTCATTCTGCCACCATATGTTCTCCTCATGCTGATGCCACCTCCAGGCTGTCTCATTCTGCCAACATATGTTCTAATCATGCTGATGCCAGCTCCAGGCTGTCTCATTCTGCCACCATATGTTTTCCTCATGATGATGCCAGCTCCAAGCTGTCTCATACTGCAACCATATGTTCTCCTCATGCTGCTGCCACTTCCAGGCTGTGTCATTCAGCTACTATATGGTCTCCTCATGCTTCCGCCACCTCCAGGCTGTGTCATTCAGCCACTATATGTTCTCATGCTGCCGCCAAGTCCAGACTTTGTCATTCAGCCACTATAGGCTGCCACCAACTCCAGGCTGTGTCATTCAGTCACTATATGGTCTCCTCTTGCTGCCGCCAACTCCAGGCTTTGCCATTCAGACACTATATGGTCTCCTCTTGCTGCCACCAACTCCAGGCTGTGCCATTCAGCCACTATATGGTCTCCTCATGCTGCCTCCAACTCCAAGCTGTGTCATTCAGCCACTATATGGTCTCCTCATGCTGCCGCCACCTCCATGCTGTGTCATTCAGGCACTATATGGTTTCCTCATGTTGCTGCCAACTTCACGCTGGGTCATTCAGCCACTATATGGTCTCCTCATGCTGCCACCAACTCCAGGCTTTCTCATTCAGCCACTATATGGTCTCCTTATGCTGCCACCAACTCCAGGCTTTGTTATTCAGCCACTATATGGTCTCCTCATGCTGCCGCTGCCTCCATGCTATGTCATTCAGGCACTATATGGTCTCCTCAAGCTGCCGCCACCTCCACGCTGGGTCATTCAGCCTCTATATGGTCTCCTCTTGCTGCCGCCAAATCCAGGCTGTCATTCAACCACTATATGGTCTCCTCATGCTACCTCCACCTCCACGCTGTGTCATTCAGCCACCATATGGTCTCCTCATGCTGCCGCCACCTCCATACTGTGTCATTCAGACACTACATGGTCTCCTCACGCTGTGGCCACCTCCACGCTGGGTCATTCAGCCACTATATGATCTCCTCATGCTGCTGCCAACTCCAGGCTGTGTCATTCAGCCACTTTATAATCTCCTCATGATTCCGCTACCTCCAGGCAGTGTCATTCAGCCACTATATGATCTCCTCACGCTGCCACAAACTCCAGGCTGTGTTATTCAGCCACTATATGCTGCCGCCAACTCCAGGCAGTGTCATTCAGCCACCATGTGGGCTCTTCATGCTGCCGCCAACTCCAGGCTGCGTCAGTCAGCCACTATATGTTTTCCTCATGCTGCCACCACCTCCACTCTGTGTCATTCAGCCACTATATGGTCTCCTCATGCTGCCGCCAACTCCAGGCTGTGTCATTCAGCCACTATATGTTCTCCTCATGCTGCTGCCACCTCCATGCTGTGTCATTCAGCCACTATAAGGTCTCCCCATGGTGCCGCCAGCTCTACACTGTGTCATTCAGCCACTATATGGACTCCTTATCTCCTTATGCGGCCGACACCTCCATGCTGTGTCATTCAGCCACTATATGGTCTCCTCATGCTGCCGCCAACTCCATGCTGTGTCATTCAGCCACTATATGGTCTTCCCATGCTGCCGTCTTCTCCACGCTGTGCCATTCAGCCACTATATGGTCTCTTCATGCTGCCACCACCTCCACTCTGTTATTCAGCCACTAAATGGTCTCCTCATACTGATGCCACCTCCAGTCTATGACATTGTGCTGCTCTCCGACAGTGATTCCAATAGCAACACCTCTGATCTGCATGTCATACTGAATAACAGCATTATTTCACTAACCCAGCACACACACCCTATGCATTTTACAGCAAGGCAACATTTTCTGCACCCCTATTGAGGCTCTCTCTAGGCCAGAAATAGCCGTTTTTAATAGCGATTCGGACCAAAACTAATTTTTTTTCCAAAAATTTGATGAATCGGCCGAATCAAATTTTTCAAAAATTCTCTCATCTTTAGTCCTACCTATTGCCGAAGTTTTGTAAAACTGATCAGATAAGAACAAATATATTGCTTCCTTTAATTGTTTTCATGGTAAAAAATTACTTCACATAGTCTAATGTATCACCGGCACACATACATATATCATGCTTGTCATATTTACTGTGACCTCTCTCACACTCATCAAATTCAGGCCTCCAGCTAAGACTCACTTTTGGAATCCCACATCCAGCAAAATACAACTTTGTTTTACAAATACGTTTACATACTTATGTTATCATTTTTTCTCCTGCTCTTAGTATAACATCTGCTTCAAAAAAAGTGAAGGTAGTTTAGATAAGGTATCAAAAAGATGTATAAAAGTTACCACCCCCCCCCCCCCAGGGTTTTAGTGGAATTACCTTAAAATGATAGACTAGATTAACTCTATAATCTAACAATGTTCTGACAATGTTTAGTCTAACAATTTACATAATTTCTTCATTTTAGTTTTACAAATATTTGATTTAATATTACAACTGTTACATTTTAAATACTGTGCCATACACAAAATGATAATGAAAACATTCAGTTACCTTTATGATTGGAAGCTTCACATTTCGGTATTTGTGAACAGTGACCAATACGAACATTTGGATCCGTTGTAAAACACCATGGGTGGTACTCTGATCCATCAGGATTTCGACAGTAATTTTCACTCAAATCCCTACAGTAGGTTTAACATACAGATATATATCATTTTTCTGAGAAAGGTACAATTATATGAAGTGTATTTTTAGTAACTGAAAAACATAAATGACATGTAAATACATCTTTGCCTCCCACAAGTAACCCCCCCCCCCTGGAGTCCTTAGTAGGTAACAGTGCCCCCTTTGAGTTCCCTACAAGACAACAGTGTCCTCTCTTCGTCCATACAACATGATAGTGCCTTTTTGAGCCCCTTCCACTGACTTTGTCATCTTGTACAATTCTTTCTTGCATTTACCCCTTTAGGCAGAGTATGTCCCCTATATATTCCTTCATATTCTGTTAAGTTCATGCTATAGCCTAAGAGCAGTAGTGAGAGTGGAGAACCAAAGATACAGGATATGCCTGCTGCCATCAGTGTGCACTCTGCATCATGGTATCTGCTATAGAGCAATGTGAAAGTATAGCTTTCCTAGTATGGCTGGCTAAGGGGCCCAGTCACAACTGCAACTGTACCTCTGCAATTTCTATCACTGTGGCACTTCTTTAATGTGATTATTTCTGTTTGCATTAAAAATGCACTAAACAACCACAATTAAGTTGCAGATTTATTACTTAATTCTTTTTTTGATCAACAGAACAGAACAGAACAGCCACTGTTACATACCACCAATGCTTTGGGTGTCTATATGTGTTAAATTTCTCTTTTGTATGAATGTATATTTCTTTCTTCCTGGCTGGATTCTCAGAGTTTGGCACTTTTCTTTGTAGCCCGGTTTGTGAGGTGTTTCCAAAGTTACCATCTTTGGGGTAACCGCATTTATGTTTTGTGCAATCAGCTGTACAATATACTTATACTGAGTACATTGCATGCATTTTATACTTATGTCTCCATTTTTTGGCATTATTCTGGCATTCTTATATCATTCCATGTTGTTCATTCACCAATGTACTTGTGTGTTTTCTGTCTGGTATGGCTACTACTCCCATTTCAGTTTTTATGTGTTTTATGTCTTGAATATTAATAAAGTTTGCATTTTGATATCATTTTGGAGTCAGATGTTTTTAGATTTGTGTTCTTTTTTATATTACTTATTTTTTATTGAGTTTTGGAGGATACAGTATAATGGCAATGCAAGGATTGAGCATACAGTAATATGATAAAACATTATACATTATACATACTCAGTTACAGTATAAATTGACAGATCATAAGGGAAGATACAGAATGAGTTTTAGGAGGAGGAGAAAGCATAGCTGTCTAGTTATGTCGTGCCATCTTCGTCCATCAGGGAGGTCGATAGATATGTTAGGCCCTTATGAAAGCTAACAGATTGGTATTATCCTTCATCTAGTTTAACTGCTGAGTTTGGTACAAACTATATAACCAGAACTAAGACAAACAAAACTTTTTGTAGTTCTGGGTTGTGTATAATTCAATAAAGTAATGTAATCTTTATTAAATTATAAAGATACAGGGTTAATAGGTCAGCAAAGGGGACATTTCAATTTCACTGGTTGTTGTACTGTCCACAGAATCCAGGAAATTAACGTTTCCAGTAAAAAATGTATTATTTAAACTTCACATGCAATATTTCTGTTTTTTAAACAATTGGGTTATTCATACTTTGCTGTTTGTGTGCTACTGCAATCCACTTTTTTTTTTTTTCAAATAAAATTTTAGAAGCTGAGAACAATCCACAAGTCAAGATTAAAAGCAGCCATCTTGCTTCAAAGTAATAATGGAAGGGTATTATGTAATATCTATGTAAAACATCTTCTAATGCAAAACCATAAATGCATCATTATCTAGAAAGTAATAATGTGATAAAAGATTTAGTGATTAAAAACTTAATTGTGTTTGTATGTGAGAACCTATAAATCACTTTAAGTATTTCTAGTAATTCACATGTTGGCAATATTAACAGAAATATCTCTGAGAGGACTGTGAAAGAAAAAAAAATAAACAATACAAAATGCACATCCATACAGTCAGCAAAGATGAAAAAAGGAATGTGGAATGCATGCTAGATAATGTGAGAAGTGCACTTTAATGTTCTGCTTTGTTAAAGGGATATGCCAACAAAGTTATCCTTTATACTGTACTCAGCTTTCTTGGGCAGTTCCCATGAAGCATGAATGGAGCAACCACAGCTCTGTCCTCAGGAGAGACTCTGTTCCCTTTTCTATCAATCGCAGATAGCCCAGCAGTCAGACCCCCATGATCAGATAGTTATCCCCTAATTTGTATTAATTGGGCAAACCCCTTTAAAGGGGTACTCCGCCCCTAGACATCTTATCCCTATCCAAAGGATAGGGGATAAGATGTCAGATCGCCGGGGTCCCACTTCTGAGGACCCCCGGGATCACCACTGCGGCACCCCGCTATCAGAGTTCGCTCTGTGTGTAATGACGGGCGATACAGGGGATGGAGCAGAGTGATGTCATGGCTCCGCCCTTCGTGACATCACGACCCGCCCCCCATAATGCAAGTCTAAGGCCTGGGGGTGTGATGATCGCCACTCCCCCTCCCATAGACTTGTATTGAGGGGGCGGGCCGTGACATCACATAGGGGTGGAGCCATGACATAACGATACTCCGGCCCTTGTATTGGAAAGTGAACACGCAGCGGCGATCCCGGGGGTCCTCAGTAGCGAGACCCCGGCGATCTGACATCTTATCCCCTATCCTTTGAATAGGTGATAAGATGTCTAAGGGCGGAGTACCCCTTTAAGAACAAGACAAACATTTTTGAGTATACATGTCCCTTAATTTAACATTCATTTTATAAACGTTTGTAGCGCGGAAATACACTTCACTTGCAGGCTTGGCGCGCTGTCTGACTGATTACAAGAGATGGGATCTATTATAGTCTAATGGCTGAGTACATGTTTATTGCTCCACCATTACTTATCTAAGGCCTTCACTTGAGTGATCCATATATGGAATAGATCTATGAGGCTGTGTATTCATGTGATTCCATAGGATTAATAGAGGTGTGTTCTTCCAACTACATAAAAAATTATACATCAAAAGTAAAAAAATATTCATCTTTGCATGACTGCATGACTCATTTTGGAACTCTGTACTATTGCTGTGACTTATTTCTTAATATTATCTTTCACGAATTTCCATGAACACACATACACCTCTAGTGAATTCAAAGACACATAATTATTGAAAAGTTAAGAGAAAGTAAGATGTATTTATCACCAGAGATTTTTCCAAGGGTAACATCCAAGGGTTTTCCAGGGTTGCTCCCAGCAACTTAACGGTCCTCTATCTAAGCAATATATATATTTCACTAAGTGATAGCTATGCATAGTAACTAAATAAACACTGTTAATAATTTAAGGTTAAGCCATTCTCCTCCAAAGTTTGCATCATCTAGCTCCTCATTCGTGCTCTAAATGTCCAAGATATAAATCCAACCACACTTCATCAATAGACACTATGCGTTCAGCTTCTTCCTCTCTAACTCTCTACCATAACTTTTAATATGATGTATGATCTGAATATTGAAGTAAACTAGTGATCTTTTTTGTTCCCTTTAAATTCTGGATATGGCCAATTTCTATAGTGTGAATTAGATGTGTACTCAGACATGCCTGCTGCTCTTTCCCCATGGTTGCATATAATGTATAACATACTTATGTATAACATATTTATACAACATATTCATAGAGCGTTCTTCTGATGTGACTTGTAGCCTATGACAAATATTTTAGGCATGACTCATTATCTCTTCATAGTTTGCTGATACCAAAGGCCTACACACCTAGCACCAACAATTAGGCCACATTCTTAGAATCTCAGGTTACGTACTTTGCGCACAAAAAAATGTCATTAACCTTGACAAGCTTTCTGATGTGTAGCGCAGGAGACAGTCATATGGTTACATGATAATGGAATGATCATCCCCAGGAGATGAAATTAGATTTGAGATCGACAGATAGATTGTAGATAGGTCAAGAGTTAGATAGACAGATAGATAGATACAGCAAAAGGATGTTGAGGCAGCACAACCCAAGGAAGATGTAGTTGGTGGGTGCAGGCTGATTTAAACAGTCCCAGTCGCAGACTGTATAGAGATATCCAGCAAAAAGGTTCAGTAGCACACCAAAAGGATTGCAAACAAGGTGATTTTTAATGTCCCATGTTTAGATTCAACGTTTAAGCAGTATCTCACTGCCTTTCTAGAGCATTTCCTTATTCACATTTGATTAAATAAATTGATACCTTATCTGTAGGAATGCTATGGTTGATCCTCTTTTTGCTATAATTGAAGACTAAACCTCCATCCAAGGTTTTCTCTATGAAGGAGATTTATCATTCTTTTCAAACGTATGGCATTTACACGACAATTTCTTTTTAACTTACATTTGCTTACATGTGACCTTTTATCAAATAGTCGCACGACCTTGATAAATAAATTGCATGTAAGCAAAACTCGGGAAACATCCTTAAAAAAGCATTTTTTAAAGCAGAAAAGTTTTCCCTTATGTTAATATCCGAAGTTCTTTATTACTAGTTGCGTTGCTAGAGAGTGGCAGGGAGGGGAGGGCGTACCGGATCAGGTGACACCCTGACTGGCATGCCTGGCACTAAATAGCTGCACTATCCCGCAACAAACCATTCGCCCTCCTCAGAAATTAAAAAAATATTAAAAACATACTATGCTGCACCATGAATATCCGTACTCTGGAGGCTTTTTTGTTTTATTTTGAACTTGCATTTTGTGACATTGGTGTGCGGAGTCTTGCGTCGCTGCGCTGAGGCCAGAGTTTACGTCAGGAAGGAAGATAGCACAGCACCAACAATCGTGAAGCCACAAAAAAAAAAAAATGGCTCCATACGTTGCCCACCCCAAAATGTGTATGAAGCTGTATTACTATGGATGTTTCTTTTTTTTTTTTTTATGAAAAATTTTAGTGCCCCATATGGGTTATTTACTTAGTCTGTAAAAATTCTTACACAATTATTTTGTGCCTTCATCTATTTTAACACAACATTAATTTTAAAATGTAGTGGGTACGCCAGCATGTACAGCAGGGCCGGCCTTAGATGTTCAGGAGCCCTGTGCGAGCTAACCTTGTGGCGCCCTCCCCCACCCTATTACCCCATAAACTTACACAAAGAAGAAAAAAATCTTTGTAACAAATATTTTTTTTAAAATATTTAATCATTCCCCTGCCCCCTTAATCAGTCCCATGTCCCCCTTAATCAGATGCAGTATAGTTCCCCCGCATGAGGTGCAGTATAGCTCCAAACATTAGGTGCAGTATAGTTCCCCACATTAGGTGCCATATAGTTCCCCCAACATTAGGTGCAGTATAGTTCCCCCACATTAGGTGCCATATAGTTCTCCACATTAGGTGCAGTATAGCTCCCCACATTAGGTGCAGTATAGTTCCTCACATTAGGTGCAGTATAGCTCCCCCACATTAGGTGCAGTATAGTTCCCCACATTAGGTGCAGTATAGCTCCCCACATTAGGTGCAGTATAGTTCCTCACATTAGGTGCAGTATAGCTCCCCCACATTAGGTGCAGTATAGTTCCCCACATTAGGTGCAGTATAGTTCCCCACATTAGGTGCCATATAGTTCCCCCAACATTAGGTGCAGTATAGTTCCCCCACATTAGGTGCCATATAGTTCTCCACATTAGGTGCAGTATAGCTCCCCACATTAGGTGCAGTATAGTTCCTCACATTAGGTGCAGTATAGCTCCCCCACATTAGGTGCAGTATACTTCCCCACATTAGGTGCAGTATAGCTCCCCACATTAGGTGCAGTATAGTTCCCCCACATTAGGTGCAGTATAGCTCCCCACATTAGGTGCAGTATAGCCCCACATTAGGAAGAAGCAGGTTCCCCACATTAGGTGCAGTATAGCCCACATTAGGAAGAAGCAGGTTCTCCAAATTTGGTAGCATTGTCGTTCCCCCATCCCCCCCACCCCCCCCCCCCAACCGACTCACACACACACACAGGCAACCACACATGCAGATACACACACACACACACATAGACAGACAGACAGACAACCAAACATGCACACACACACAGACAGACACCCACACATGCACACATACACAGACAGACACCCACACATACACATAGACAACCTTACCTGACCTGCACTGTGCTTCTCTTCTCTCCGGCGGCCTGACAAGTGACGTCACTGACGTCCTGTGCGGGTCTGCGGAGGGATGTCCCATGTGCGACTTCCCTCTTCAGACTCGGGCCGGCCAGCCAACCGGAGATGCAGGGCAGGGTAAGTGAAGCCTTCCGGTGTAATGAAGAAAACTGTGCCCTGAAGCGGAATGTGACCCTCTGCACAGGGACACAGTTGAGGGAGGGTAGTGGGAATGTAATGAGAGGGAGCGGCCTGCAAAGCAGAAAACTGTGTCCCTGTGCGGAGGGTCACATTCCACTACAGGGCACAGTTTTCTTCATTACACCGGCATTTAGCGCTGCCTGCCTGAAGCAGGGCTAAATCCCGGGCGTCGGGCAATACAAATTATATATACTTGGTGCGAGCTGTGTCGGCCGCCCCTGTTGCTATGGCGCCCTGTGCGGCAGCACAGCTCGCACACCCCTAAGGCCGTTCCTGTGTACGTGTCCTTAAATCAACAAGGTGTGCAGTGTGTATTTTCAACCTTAAAATGAATAGAGTTATTAGTTATATAATAATTTATTTCTATAATTAACATTAACATTAAAGGGGTATTCCAGGCCAAAACTTTTTTTATATATCAACTGGCTCCGGAAAGTTAAACCGATTTGTAAATTACTTCTATTAAAAAATCTTAATCCTTCCAATAGTTATTAGCTTCTGAAATTGAGTTGTTGTTTTCTGTCTAACTGCTCTCTGATGACTCACGTCCCGGGAGCTGTGCAGTTCCTATGGGGATATTCTCCCATCATGCACAGCTCCCGGGATGTGACATCATCATTGAGCAGTTAGACAGAAAACTTCAGAAGCTAATAACTATTGGAAGGATTAAGATTTTTTAATAGAAGTAATTTACAAATCTGTTTAACTTTCCGGAGCAAGTTAATATATATATATATATATATATATATATATATATATATATATATATATATATATATATATAAAGGTTTTGCCTAAAATACCCCTTTAATGTAGTAGCTTTGTTTCATGATGCAGAACAAGAGCAGTTGTTAAAGTGGGTGTTAATTTTTTTTTCTGCGGACGTATGCACTTTCTGTAAGCCAGGTTGGACCTGGAATACATATGCAACTTTTAAATGATGCAACTTTTTTTCTTCATAAATATTGACTATCGCATTTGATAAATACATGACCACTGCAAAGTAAAAAAAAAATGACAAAGTGAGCAGATTTCAGAAATGTGCTTTGGAATAAGCAAAAATAAAAAAAAGTTGCAGCATGTATAGAAAAGTTGCAAGTGGGCAAGTACGTGCAACTTTTTTACGCAAAAAAAAATCTACTACGGAGCTTGATAAATCTCCTTCTATTTGTTTGCACTGAATTTTTTCTACTGTTCTGTGTGCTGCTTTCCTATATTGTTTGTAGATAGATAGATACAGAATAGCGCAAAGGATCCAACAGCCCTCTGATTCAGTGAAGGAAATGTGAAGTTTATTTATCTCACATTTTCTTCTCACTTTTTTATATTCCATTTTTTTCCAAATTTTTATGCAAGCACGTACAAGACTAAAATAATACTGTGCTTCTCATTAAAATGACCAAGCATCTGTACATTTACTAGGGGTAGGAAATTAGACTATGAAATCCACTGGGGCAAAAATGATATGCTTGAGTAAAATTTTTCTTGAAACAATGAGTTATATTTTGGCGCAACATAAGGAAAATAAAATATGAGAAATATGCTTCAAAGTTTTCCACTGCTGCCAAGGTTTAGTTCAAATTAAACAGACTCATACAGCAGTGTCATTTCCATTATATGCCATGCCAAATTTACCACTGGTACCATCACCCATTAGGACAGGGGTGGGAAATGTCTAGCCTGTGGGCCTATTAAGGCCTGCAAAATCACTTGGCATGGCCCTGCCAAGGTAAGAGAGCTACTTTAACAGCGATATTTCATTAACTAGCGCAATATTCTGCACATTCATTGTAATGCCGCACAATCTTACTCATTTGCACAAGAACACACTGATTGTAAAGAGGATTGAGAAATGCATTTTGGGGGTAGCCACAGTGTCGCAAGGTAGGTCAGGGATATCTGGTGGCACGGTTCGTTGCCGACTATTCAAAATTGGGAGGTATCTGCCTTGTTTTAGTGTCTTTTGATAAAATATTACTAAGTGACAAAAAAATATACAGTAGCTACTCATATATGTCCTCCTTTATTTAAGGATATAACTACTACCACAATAACATCATTTATGTCTCGGCCTATAACTACTATAGTACTGCCCCGATGTACAAGAATATGACAATATTGTTTCTTATGTACAAGCATATTACTACTATAGTACTGCTTTTCATTTAAAAATATATAACTAATATATCACTGTCTGCTATGTATAAAAACATAACTACTATAATACTGCCCCTATGCACAATAATGTAACTAATAATGCTTTCTTATGCGCAAGCATGTTACTACTAAAGTACTGCCTTTTAATTACAAATATATAACTACAATATCATTGCCTGCTATGCATAAAAATATAACTACTATAATACTGCCCCCTATGTACAAGAATAAAACTTTTATAATATTGTCCTTTATAAAGAAGAATCAATACTACTACTATCATACTGCCTCCTCTGTACAGGAATATAACTGGTGTGGCCTGCTAATGATCCTATAAATATTCAAATGGCCATTGGCAGAAAAAAATATATGTTTCTACCCCTGTATTATGAGAACATAATGGACATAGACAACTTTTTATAATTAAATTATTTATTAATTTTTCTAGTATTATTATTATTATTATTATTAGAATTAACTCGGTAGTAAAGCTGGCTAAAAAGTGATGTGAATATTCTGAATGTAGATGTAAACTCTGTAGTGATGGGAATTGTACACATATTGAAATTTAACCTTTTCAGGATGACATCACTTGTCAGTCACTAGATCTCCTACTGCTGCAGGTAAGGTGTTGAAGGTGTGGCATTTTTTACCAGTCATAAATCTTTGAGTTGTATGCACAGTCTGCATGTATGATTCTCCATGGAGAAGATAAATGCCTCAACAAATACATGCTGCAATATAAAGCAGTATTTGCAACTAGAGATGAGCGAACTTACAGTAAATTCTATTCGTCACAAACTTCTCGGCTCGGCAGTTGAGGCCTTATCCTACGTAAATTAGTTCAGCTTTCAGGTGCTCCGGTGGGCTGGAAAAGGTGGATACATTCCTAGGAAAGACTCTCCTAGGACTGTATCCACCTTTTCCAGCCCACCGGAGCACCTGAAAGCTGAACTAATTTATGCAGGAAAAGTCATCAACTGCCGAGCCGAGAAGTTTGTGACGAATCAAATTTACTGTAAGTTCGCTCATCTCTATTTGCAACCAATCTTTTTTTTATTATTACTATTATTATTATTTTATAATTCCTTATTTATGAAAGTGCCCAAAGGGTGTCAACATTTGGGGTCAAGTTCCCACACAAGAAATAAAATATATATCACATTAGAGACCGGCATAAAAATCAGTACAAGGCAACATGGTACAAAATGTATAGAATAATGAATCATGGGGCAAAATAGTATATGGGAACAAGCCATATTCAGATCCTTCAGTAAAGGCACAAGACTCCAATGGAGACCCCCCCCCCCCCAAAAGGACTTCTCCGTGCACCAAAATTAGAAGTAATATTGGGAAAAAAAAACAGATATCAGAAGACGAAGGCAGAACAAAGACAAGACTCCAATAGGATTAAGACACCCTGAATAAGCAACAAAAAGCAAAAAAGTAAGCAAAATATCAGCGTAATTAGCAGTGTCTTGGAACTGAATCCGTGAAGACCAAGTATGGTAGAATGTGTCCTGTCATTAAAATAACAAAAAAAACTCAGGAAGGTACTTTTTGTTGGTGCATCGTGCTTCCAGCCCAAAATAATGTGTTGAATGAAGGAAAAGTGGCCCAACTTTTGGAGCATCATGTACAGAATAGCCCATGCTCTAACATTTTGGCGGAAAACAAATAGAAAAAAAAAACAGGTTCATTTATTTCCGCTATTGTGAATAGCATTGGAAATGTCATCTTAATTATTATTAAAATTTGCTATAAAAACAAAAGTAAAAAAAAAAATCTGTGGAGCAATTTGTGATAGCTCAAATATATTGTGGTACTAGGAGGACACTACAATTTATTTTACCATAATTCAGTACTATACAGGCAAAAAGATTTACTCCTTGGAAGTACAAAAATACTACAATATCATATTGACCATCCCATAGATCAGTGGTAAATAAATTGAAAATAAGTTGTACAACTAATACACCCAAAGTAACTCATACCTACATATCTCAAAGGGGTACTCCGGTGAAAAACTGGTGCCAGAAAGTTAAACAGATTTGTAAATTACTTCTATTAAAAAATCTTAATCCTTCCTGTACTGTATTAGCTGCTGAATACTACAGTGGAAATTCTTTTCCGTTTGAAACTCAGAGCTGTCTGCTGAATCACAAGCACAGTGCTCTCTGCTGACATCTCTGTCCATTTTAGGAACTGCCAGCGTAAAAGGAAATCCCCATAGCAAACATATGCTGTTCTGGACAGTTCCTAAAATGGACAGAGATGTCAGCAGAGAGCACTGTGCTCATGATGTCAGTAGACAGCTCTGTGTTTCAAAAAGAAAAGAATTTCCGCTGTAGTATTCAGCAGCTAATAAGTACAGGAAGAATTAAGATTTTTAAATAGAAGTAATTTACAAATCTCAATATAAAAAGAAAATGGTTCCCCCCACCTCAAGGCTCGTGTTTATATTATTACAAAGATAATGATATAAGACCGTGCTTCAATTATTCTGTTATTTTATTAAAATGTATAATATAAATTTAAATTCCACTCTCACAGGGCCCTTGTGGGAGAAGAAATATATGTAAGATACAAATAAAGATATAAAACAGTAAAAGCAATATGTCACTCAATTGCTATATTATTTGCAAAATTAGATTCATGGACAACAAAATATCTGCTAGATGTAACTGTCCTTTAGTTTGTAGCAATGATTGCTATAATATTGTTATATTGTCTCTGGTCAGATATTCAATATGACTGTAGGCTATAACAAGTGATGCAATGAATGTTGATCTATTACCAGTTCTTTGTGGTCGGCAATTGCTCGCTGAGCTGCAGATATACTTGCAGGAATATGTGCTGGCATGCACAGATGGCGGCTGGTCCTGACAGCACAGGGCCCGGGTAATACCGCCTGATGAATCGAGGAGATGAATGCAGAGCTTCGTGGTGGCTGGTCCTGATGGCGAAGGACCCGGATTATGCCGCCCGATGGAACCAGAGAAGCGAATGCAGAACCTCGTGTTTTCAACGTCTGACGTCAGAATTCATGCGGACCATCTCTGACATCAGACGCTGAAAACACGAGGTTCTGCATTCGCTTCTTTGGTTCCTCTGCATTCGCTTCTTTGGTTCCATCGGGCGGCATAATCCGGGTCCTGCGCCGTAAGAGCCTTGAGGTTGGGGGAAACCATTTTCTTTTTATATTGATATTTCCAACACACCGTGGTATAGGTGTGTACCCCATTTCACCTCGGTAAGTGTATAGTTGTGAGCTGCACCTACAATTTTCTTTTTTTAATTTACTAATCTGTTTAACTTTCTGGCACCAGTTGATTTAAAAAAAAAGTTTTTCACTGGAGTACCCCTTTAAGCTCGGCCTCTAACCCTGACCCAGACTGTCAGGTCATCACTTAGTGGTCAGTGATTGACGTCCTTTATATTGTGTGTATGGTGTCTGGACAACACGCTCAAATCCAAAGGGCCCCTAAAAGTTTTGTACTCTATTATGTATTGGTACAGGAACCAAGGACAGCTGGGTTACTGTTCGAGGCATCCAGGCTCAAATGTGGCAGCTACCTCTGCACCCCTCGAGTTATTCCCCTGATTCTGACACTGGGAAAGTTAGATTATGTTTTGAGACTGGGAAAGCTGTGTTAGGCTAGGTTCAGACTACGGAATTTCCGCTTGCAATTCCTCTTTGAAATTGCAGGTGGAAATTCCGCTTGCAAAAATGTATAGTGTAGTGAATTTGTGAAGCAGAATTTGTGAACGGAAAAACCTCTTGGAAATTTCCGCCTGAAGAATGGCGTTGCTCTTTCTTCAGGCGGAAATACTCGCAGAACACATTGCAGTCTATTGGAGACTGCAGTGTCCGTGCAGTCCTAGCGCCGACTGATTCAGTAAGCACTGGCCGCACTCGGAATCTCCGGGTGGAAATTTTCTGCCCGGAGATTCCGTAGTCTGAACCTAGCCTTACAGCTGAGTGAAATGTTCTAAGACTTTGAAAGCTGGGGTATAGCTAAGTGATACTATATTTTAAAGGGGTACACAAGTGAAAAACAATCTTTTTTAAATCAACTGATGTGAGAACATTAAACAGATTTGTAAATTATTTCTATTTAAAAATCTATTCTATTTAAAAATCTTAATCCTTTCAGTACTTATCAGCAGCTGCTATGGGAGGGGACGTGACAGCCGGCGGTGCTATGACGTCACGAGTCACGAGCTCCCGGCGCTGGCTCCAGCATTTGGAACAGTTTGTTCCAAATGCTGAGCAGTGGAGTACCCCTTTAAAACTGCCGCACACCGGTCCCTGAGTATAATACTGCCCACGCCGTGCCCCCGAGCATAATACTGCAACAAATCGTGCCCCTGATGCTGCCTCACACTGTGCCCCTGGGTATAAAACAACCACATTCTGGGCCCCAAATAATATATTGCTACTGTGCCCTGAAGCGAATTATACCTCTGTGTCCCTTAACACAATGAATGAGGTGCCCCCCCTCATATGAACTCTCCAGCTGTTGCAAAACTACAACTGACATCATGAAGACAGAAGAGCATAACGGGAGCTGTAGTTTTGAAACAACTGTAGAGATAAAGGTTGGAAAATTCCTGTAATACACACACTTCCAGGGCTGGACTCGGAGCACAAATAGGCCCAGGCATATTAGACTATGCAGCTCCTTTTTTTTTTTTTTTTTTTTTTTTTACGGTGGGTGTTAGAGATGAGCGAATTTTTGAAAAATTTGATTTGACAATTTTTCCGAAAAAATGTGCTTCAGTTCGAATTTATTTGTGGCAAATCGCTATTAAAAATGGCTATTTCTGGCCTACAGAGAGCCTCAATAGGCATGTAGAACACTTTGCCTTGCTGTAACACGCATAGGGTGTGTGCTGAGTTAGTGAAATAATACTGTTATTCAGTATGATATGCAGATCGAAGGCGTCGCTATTAGAACCACTGTCGCAGAGAGGCACAATGACAGAGCCTGGAGGTGGCATCAGTATGAGGAGAAAATAAAGTGACTGAATGACACAGCCTGGAGGTGGCGGAAGCACGTGGAGACCACATAGTGGCTGAATGACAGAGCCTGGAGGTGAAGGCAGTATGAGGAGATCATATAGTGGCTGAATGGCACAGCGTTGAGGTGGTGGCAGTATTATGATGAGACCATATAGTGGCTGAATGACACAGCTTGGAGGTGGCAGCAGCATGAAGAGACCACATAGTGGCTAAATGACAGAGCCTGGAGGTGAAGGCAGTATGAGGAGATCATATAGTGGCTGAATGACACAGCATTGAGGTGGTAGCAGTATGATGAGACCATATAGTGGCTGAAAGACACAGCGTGGAGGTGGCGGCAGACTGAGGAGACCATATAGTGACTGAATGACAGTGTGGAGGTGGCGGCAGCATGAGGAGAACATATAGTGGCTGAATGACACAGCGTGGAGGTGGCGGACGCATGGGGAGACCATATAGCCTCAATAGGGGTGTAGAACACTCTGCCTTGTCCTAACATGCATAGGGAGTGTGCTGTGTTAGTGAAATAATACTGTTATTCAGTATGACATGCAGATTACAGGCATCACTATTAGAATCACTGCCGCAGAGCGTCTGGATGCGGCAGCAGTGAGACCATATGGCGTCAAAATTGAAGAGAATGAAGAGATTTGTTATGTAATTTTTATTTTATTTTATTTGAATTTATTTAAATGTTTTGAATACCCATTCTGGTGAGCATTGAGCTGGCGTCATTTTTTTTTATAAACATATTTGGTATTGCTGTGTGTGTAAATGTCTGAACTATCAAAATATAATGTTAATGATCCCGTACGGTGAATGGCGTAAACTTTAAAAAAAAATAAAAAATCCCAAAAATTCTGCTTTTTTGTCCCATTTTATTCCCCCAAAAACTAATAAAAAAGTATCTAAAAGATTTATATAGGCAAATGTGGTATTGATAAAAAGTACAGATGACAGCACAAAAAATGAGCCCTCATACTGCCCTATATACGGAAAAATGTTATAGGTGGTCAAAATAAGGTGATTTTAGATTACTGATTTTGTACAAAAAGTTTTAGATTTTTTTTAAGTGGTACAAAAATATAAAAGTATCTAGTCATGGGTGTAATTTTAATTGTATTGACCCACAGAATAAAGAACACATTACATTTTTACTGTTAAGTGTACAGTGTGAAAACAAAACCCTCCACAATGTGCCAAAATTGTGGTTTTCATTTAAATTCCCTCCCTAAAAAAATATTTTTGGGGTTTGCTGTACATTTTATGCTAAAATGAGAGGCTTCATTACAAAGTACAATTGGCCCTTACATGGGTCTGTAGATGGAAATATAAAAGAGTTATGGATTTTAGAAGGCGAGGAGGAAAAAACAAAACCACAAAAATATAATTGGCCTGGTCCTTAAGGTTAAAATGGGCTTAGTCCTTAAGGGGTTAATATGTGAACATTTTTCTGTGTTTAACTTCCATTCCTAGCAATTGCAGAAAATTAAGAAAAGATATGTGTGCCCCCATGTATGGTGACCCCCAGGGAATGTTATTAACATAAAGTAAATAAATACCGTTAAGGTTACGGCATAATGTCTAGGACTCTAATTGGATCAAATAAAACTTGCTGCTTTATTATATCCAACACAAGGTAAAAACCATTTTCTAGTCAACCTTTTAGGCATTGAATGATGAACATCTGTTCGAAATGCATAAGCAGTTGATAATGGTTTCTACTCCGTGCTAAATACAATAAAGCAGTAAGTTTTAATTGATCCAGCTGGAGTGCTAAGCTCTATGCAATGACTTTTCATGGTATTTATGGGTTTCCTCATATTGCCGTGCACTTAACTGGGAATGCACTCTGCAAGTGTGGTGAGCTGATAACGTGTCTTTTAAAGGGAGGGGAGGTCACACACAACATTTTTATGAAAAAAGCCATTGCAGTTTTAATGCAGTTTTTTGAGCCAAGACCAGAAGAAGATCCAGCAGAGAGAAGTATAGGTCCCTGCTTTGTTTTTCTCATTTTACTTGAATCCATGCCTGAATTTGGCTTATAAACGTAACCTGCCACAAAACTGATCATTAAAAAACAATGAGCGTCAACTCCCCTAAATAGCTACCACATTTCAAATAATATAAATATAATGCTATTAATTCCCTTTAACAGGCTTAGCGTACATCAAAGTAACCTAGCAACATAGTGAGGTTGAAAAAGACTTAGGCTCATTTAGTTAGTTCAATATTCTCCTGCAATGATGATCCAGAGAAAAGCAAAAAATAAGACACATGAGGCAGAAACCAATTTTCTTAATGTCAAGGAAAAATCCTTTCTGACTTCAAATTTGGCAATCGGAATAAATCCCTGGATCAACGACTCTTCTTCTTCAATCTGTAAACTATAACTTGTAATATTATTACACTCCAGAATGGCATCCAGACCCCTTTTAAAGTCTTTCAATAAATTAACCATAACAATTTCCTTAGGCAGATATTTCCGTAGTATTACTGTTCTTACAGTAAAGAACCCCCTTCTTTCTGATGTAATGGTTTCCTGTAGACACAGTTGATGTCTCCTTGTTATAGTTAAAGTCTTGAGTATACATATATCATTAAATAGATCGCTGTAGTAAACTTTAATATCCTAATTTTAATAATTTGTCTGGAAATTGCAAGGAGTTTGTATTATTATTTATTGTTTTATTGTAAAGATCTACAGTGGCAGGGCAGTTCGTAGTAAAGAGAAAGTCTACTTTAGTTCTATCCTTGTGAAATCTACATTTCACTATTTGGTTGATTTACTGCCAAGGTAAACGTGTGACAGAATTGCAGGTCATTTAAGCCCCGACCCTGGACTGCTGAAACCCCACCCACTTGCATGTTGGCCCCACCCCTTTGCAGGACTATGACACTTTTACCAGGTCAGTAATCTTTTCTACAAGATTGTGCAGTGGTATCATACCATAACACCTATAGTGTGTATGTTTTCCATGATTACAACTCATACACATGTTGGGTGTTGTAGTCCCACAGAAGATAGAACAAGTAGTACTCAGTGAAAATAGTTTATTTGATAATATAACTGACAGACAGATACTGCAGTGGTGGCAGATAATTGGTGTAAAATAATGGGAGGGGGGGCAGTGCACTTACACGGGGAGAACATGCAAACTAACCACTAAGCAACCATACTGCAGCCATGTAGTTATAGTAACACAGAGTACTATATTTTTCTATTATATTTAGGAAACAGAAAAAAAAAAAAAAAACATTTGAACCAATAATTCCAGCACTGCAAGGGAACAGTTCTAATGAGATTACCATATTTTTTTTTAATACAAATCCCACAATTCCATTTTCCTCTCTCCCACACATCAGCCACCCCACCCATTGAAACAAAAGACCTGTGGTTTTCAATCAGGGTGCCTACAGCTGTTGCAGATTGATCTCTCTCCCACCAATCGATCCCTCCACCCATTGAAGCAGACAGGCTCCCTGTCATCAGCTGACTAGTAAGTCAGGTCTCGGCCACATTGCAAGCTGGGAAAAATCTGAGACAACAGTCATTTTGTATGCTGCTAAAAATAAATATTGGTGTGAAAATCACATAAGAATTGTGAGAAAACCATCACACACAGGTACAGACACTATATTATAGGGATGTAAGAAAAAATCGATTCCTGCGATTATCGCGATTTTTCACTTGCCGATACTGAATCGATTCAAAATATTTTTGAATCGATTATTTTAGTGATGTGGAATTTGTATCTCCTGATCCCCGGAACAACATGTCCCGGGCATGAGGAGATACAAGTTCCAAATTTTTTCAGCCGGATCTGACGCGGCGGCGCTCTGGGTGTATGGAGCGGGCTCTGACTCGTGCCCGCTCCATACTCTGCGGCCCCCGGCTGATTTCAGTAGCTGAGGGCTGCTGATGCATCACCGCTGCTAATATCCAGCATGCGGTGCATGGAGCGGGCTCCCGACTAGTGCCCGCTCCATACTCTGCGGCCCCCGGCTGTTCTCAGTAGCCGGGAGCCGCCGCTAATAGCCAGCATGCGGCGATCGCCGCGGCTGGCTATTAACCCTTTAGATCGCCGCTGTCAAAGCTGACAGCGGCGTCTAAAGGCATCTGTGAATGTTCACTGGTGGACTGGTGGGCTAGATCGCCCCCCCCCCCCGCAGCGCGATCGCGGGCGGGCGATCCACTGTGGAGGTAGCCGGAGGGCTTACCTCTGCTTCCTCCTGTCCCGTGGCTCTGTCATTGAAAGAGCCTGGCTGGACCAGGCTCTATCAATGGATCGCAGATACATGGAGTTCAATAGAACTCTATTCATCTGTCTGAGGAATCTAATGATTCCTAAAAGACTAATAAAGTGTATAAAAAAATTAAATAAAGTTTTAATAAAAGTGTAAAAGACATAATTTTTTTAAACTGAATCGGGATATATCGCGATCTATCGTCACCTAGACGGTATCGCGATATATCGGGATATATCGAATCGCCACACTGGTATCGCGATTCGAATCGAATCGCCAAATTCTTGGCGATTCACACCCCTACTATATTATGAACTACACTAACTTTACAGCCCCTGTAGCATAGTCAAATAAAACAAAAATTCCTGGAATACCCCTTTAAACTGTGGTTTTGGTTCTACATACACTATTGCTAAATGTTGTGCAATGTATCTTCCACAGGCAAAACTCATTAAGCCTCATCATTTTAAGCACATTAATAATAACATGTCTTTATTTTACTCATAGGACACAACTGATCTTCCTGTATTCAAACAATTACATTATAATAAATTTACTAGACTAAAATAATGAGTGTCCTGGTTTAGGAAAGTCAGGGTCAAAAATAGAAGTTGACTTACTTCCCAAAACCTTCATACGGGATGTGGGAGGCTGAATATTGAGTATATATTGTCTGTTTATTCACAAGGAAAATAAAGTCAAATTTGTGAGTGTTATTTCTTTGCTTTGAAATAAACAGCTATTTCTATGAATATGTCATAATATAATTTAATGTGATTGAGCAGTTTCAAAATGTCACTTATTACATTTAAAAACTTATTTACGGCCCCTCTCTTATCATTATTCAAGCTCATCTGTCCACAGTTCTAAAGTAGCACGAAAAAATTGTGGTTTGCTATGTCCCAGTTACACTTCATACAAATAACATCATGTTTTACTTTCTTTTTATGTAAAGGGTTAGTAATGTTTCAGATAAAAAGTAAAAAATGTTATGCCATTTATGTTGGTGTTTTGTTTTGCATAGTCTTTAGAGCACTATAAAATGCAGTACATGCAATGTATTTTGGTTTGTGTCATTTTGGAGGATTTTTTTGGGCATCAGTGGTACTGAGCTGCCCCTCTGCAGTGGCATAATTTAGGGTGGCTCAGTATTCATTAGGTTTTCGTGTTAAATGAGTGGGCGGATGGCCAAATCAGTGCCCCTAGGGTTAAAGGAACATCACCAGTGCATAAGTAGAAAGTTGACCTCACAAAGAAACTGTGCACTGAAGAGTGATATTAAAGCTAGTATAATCCTCAGAGTAATATCCCCTAATAGCCTATATGAGAAAGTGAGGATGACCTAACCTGCTCACAGATTTCATTAATGATAATTACACTGGGGCTAGGGCTACATCAATGATTGGGGAGGACAGGGTGTACTTTATTTTCATGCATTTTATTATTACTATCTTTTTTATATTGATCACTTTTTTTATCCCTTTCCAAAGGTCAAAAAAAGATTCCCCACCATGTTTCCCCCCCACATAAAAGATCAAGGGGTAGTGAATGTGTAAAGTCAGAGAAAACATTAACCTGAAGATTTTGGAATACTGGGCACACGACCTTCAGCTGCACAATTCTACATACAGCCAGCTTGAACCCCGATTATAAGCAGGACTGGTTCTCAGAAGAACATAAGACATGACTTTCACACATGCATATCATTAGCAAAACTGATGATGTTCTTTAGTTTTACAGGTAAACAGGATTAATGTTGATTTTAACAAAAGGAAGTAAAGATCTGTTCACATTCTCTTCTTCTCTGGGAGACACCAACTATGAGGAGGAGGAGCAGATTTTATATTGTACTAGCTGAGTACCCGGCATTGCCCAGTTTTTCCTTCCTAATCCTTGTTGGGGAGTAAGATAAACAAAAGAAGAAGCTTTTGACTTCATATCCAGTCCTCATTTATTGTTGTCATATCCCAACCCCATATCCCGTCCTCCTATCCCGACCTCCTATCCCCACCTCCTATCCCCACCTCCTATCCCCACCTCCTATCCCGACCTCCTACCCCTCCTCCTATCTCTTCCTCCTATCTCTACCTCCTATCCCTAGTCCTATCCTGACCTCCTATACCGTCCCTATACCGTCCTCCTATACTGTCCTCGCATCCCGTCCTCATATCCCGTCCTCCTATCTTGACCTCCTATCTCGACCTTCTATCCCGACCTCCTATCCTGTCCTCCTCTCTCGACCTCCTATCCCATCCTCCTATCTCGACTTCCTTTCTCAACCTCCTACCCCGAGCTCCTATCCCGTCCTCCTATCCTGTCCTCCTATCCCATCCTCATATCCCGTCCTCATATCTCGACCTCATATCTTGACCTCCTATCTCGACCTCCTATCCCGACCTCCTATCACGACCTCCTATCCCGACCTCCTATGCTGTCCTCCTATCATGACCTCCTATCTCGACCTTCTTTCCCGACCTCCTATCCCGACCTCCTATCTCGACCTCCTATCCCGACCTCCTATCCCGTCCTCCTATCCCATCCTCCTATCCCATCCTCCTATCCCGTCCTCCTATCCCTGTCCTCATATCTTGACCTCATATCTTGACCTCCTATCTCGACCTCCTATCCTGACCTCCTATCCTGTCCTCCTTTCCCGTGCTCCAATCTCGAGCTCCTATCTCGACCTCCTATCTCGACCTCCTATCCTGACCTCATATGCTGTCCTCCTATCTCGACCTCCTATCTCGACCTCCTATACCGACCTCCTACCCCGTCCTCCTATCCTGACCTCCTATCTCGACCTCCTATCCTGATCTCCTATCCCGACCTCCTATCCTGTCCTCCTATCCTGACCTCCTATCTCGACCTCCTATCCCGACCTCCTATGCTGTCCTCATATCTCGACCTCCTATCTCGACTTCCTATCTTGATCTCCTATCCCGTCCTCCTATCTCGACTTCCTATCTCAACCACCTATCCCGACCTCCTATCCTGACCTCCTACCCCGACCTCCTACCTTGCCCTCATATCCCATCCTCCTATCCCATCCTCCTTTCCTGACCTTCTATGCCGACCTCCTATCCCGACCTCCTATCCCAATATCCTATCCCGACCTCCAATCCCGTCCTCATATCCCATCCTCCTATCTCAACCTCATATCTCGACATCCTATCCCGACCTCATATCCCAACCCGTAATATGTGTACCAGGTATTGAAATATCTCCAGCCATACGGAAGTTATGTGGGAACATACATTTCCCATTGCTTTGCATGGGACTTTAAATAAAAACCCTGACCCTCACAAATGGGGGTAGTTAAGTGTTAAATTAACTATCCTATATTTTAAGTGGACATATAAGTAACATGTGACCAAGTATTATCGAAATATCTGCAGCCGTTTGGAAGTTATGCAGCAACGTATAATTCCCATAGATTGAATGGGACTTTAAACAAAAACCCTGTCCCTGGCAAATGGGGGTGAGTAAGGGTTAAATCACCTATTCTATGTTTGTTGTTGACATATAAGTAACATGTGTGCCAAGTTTCATGTTAATATCTTTAGCCATTTGGACGTGATGCTGGAACATACACACACACATACACACACACACACACATTGGCCCTCATTTACCGACGCTTTTTCTCGGTTATTGTGCCTAAAATTTGGTCGCATCCTGCTTGCGACCAAATCTGCGACTTAAATTTAGGCGCACAACCTACATTTTCTTAAACACTCAGAGATTTTTTTTTTAACCTACAAAATGGGCGTGTTTTACTCGAAAAGGGGCGTGAACCTGACAAAAAGAGAAAAAACACTCCGAGTGTGAAGAAAACTCACAGGAAAACCTGTGAGTTTTGCTTCACAGAAAGCCGACAGCTCAGAGCTGTCGGTAAATTCCTCAAAACGGAGTGAATCCTGCTATCCCCAGCATGGAACAGGGTCTGTTCCATGTTGGGGGTAGTAGTAGAGGGGCTGAGGGATTGATTGCACCGAGTCTCACTTCTGAGACCCGATCCGATCAGATGTTATTAAGCAGGGGAGCGGGCGGCATGTTCCGATCCCCTGCAATGCACTGTAAACTTTCATTTTTAAATTTCCCACCAGAAGCCCTGAATGACCGGGACCGAGGAGCCAATCAGGGCTCCTGGCAGGGTTTTAATATAGAAGCGCAGTGGTGGGCAAAGACGTATAGAATCGCTGGGGTGGTATATATCTGGCCCCTCCAGCATTTCTATATATCTTTCCCCCTGCTGCGCTATATCAAACTTAGTGGCCGCGCGCTTGAATAAATGTACTGCCCCCCCCCAGTGCTATTATATATCTATACTGACCCCCGCTGCGCACATACTGACCTCCGCTGCGCATATTTATATATATACTGACACCCCCCCCCCAGCTGTGCATATTAATATTCATGCTCTCCCTCCCCTGGCTGCCAATGAATGAAAACTCTATTAGCGGCGGAGCGGAAGGCTGCTGCCCGCTCACACTGCTAAGAGTTTGTCATTCATAGTGAGCAGCAGCTGCATATCATGCAGTGGGGGTCAGACATATGGATATATGTCTGACCCTCACATCATACATATACAAATGCCGGCTCACCGCTATGAAGTAAGCTATTGGCAACAGCAGCGCGAGCCTCCACTCCCTGCACTGCTTTACTTGTCATTCATAGCGGTGAGCCGTCACCTTTTATATATAGATGCTGTGAGGGTCAGACATATATCCATATGTCTGACCCCCACAGCATGATATGCAGCTGCTGCCCGCTATGAATGACAAACTCTTAGCAGCGAGAGCGGGCAGCCGCCTTCCGCTCCGCAGCTAATAGAGTTTTCATTCATATGCGCAGCTTGGGGGGGCAGTATATATATAAATATGTGCAGCGGGGGTCAGTATATGCCCAGCAGGGGTCAGTATAGATATATAATATCGCTGGGGGGGCAGTACATTTATTCAAGTGCAGCGGTCACTAAGTTTAGTATAGCGCAGCAGGTGGAAATATATATAGAAACACTGGAGGGGCCAGATATATACCCCCCCCCCCAGCATTTCTATATATCTTTGCCCACCACAGCGCTTCTATATTAAAACCCTGCCAGGAGCCCTGATTGGCTCCTCAGCCCCGGCCATTCAGGGCTTCTGGTGGGGAATTTAAAATTGAAAGTTTACAGTACATTGCAGGGGATCGGAACATGCCGACCGCTCCCCTGCTTAATAACTTTTGATTGGATCGGGTCTCAGAAGTGAGAGCCGGTGCGATCAATCCCTCAGCCCCTGTACTACTACCCTCAACATGGAACAGACCCTGTTCCATGATGGGGGTAGTAGTACAAGCACTAATGTAGTCAGAATTTGCAGAGACTTTTTTCTGTCCCACAGAATACATTTTGTGGGACAGAAAAAAAACCTGCGACAGAAAGAAAGGGAAATTGGGCGACAGATTAGTAAATCACAAGGGGAAAAAAAGACGAGTACACTGAAAAAAAAAAAAACCTAACTGACACTCCAGTCTTTGTAAATGAGGGCCAGTGGCCCTCATTTACTACTGCAAACCCCACATGTTTTGTTGGGTTTTGTGCCAGATTCTGGCGCATTGTGCCAGAAATTCTGTCTGCACCAGAATTTGTGGCAGAATGTGCACCAGAATTGAAAAAAAAACAACTAACTCTAATTTTTGCTAAGAAAACCCTAAAAAGTGGCATGGTCATAGGGGAATGGGGACATGGTCACAGAAAAGGGGCATGTTCCCCACATTTTCACAAAATCCCAACATATTTACTAAGGTTTCCACATAAAATGTGGTGGATTTCAGCTGAGGAAAACCAGACAGATCAGAGCATGTGTAAAAAAAGCAAAATGTAGGGAAAGTGGAAAATGTAGGGAAACCTTAGTAAATACCGTAGGAAATAAATTGTAGGGAATTAAAACCCACAAAGAAACCTACACAACACTCTTAATAAATAACGGCCATTGAGTTTTATATACATAGATTTGAATTACAAAGTGGAGCTTTGCGCTTAGATCTGACCGGGAATGGAGGCAAGCAAATCAAATTGCCTCTTTGCTCTTTTGGTCAAGTGGTTGTTCCATGAAATGCAATGGTAAAATCTTTTCACCTATTTTTCTAATAAATTAAGTAAAAGTGAATAAAAAATCCTGGTGAATTACTTCACCAATGCTTCTAAAGAAGGTATTAGACAAGGAAGACACAGCTTCTTGTAAAGGATTAATCAAACTTTCTCAATACATAGGATGGTTTCAAATGAATGGTGCACATGCACATTTATGTGTCCGCATTAAGGCCACAAGTGCTAGCCTGACTATGTATCTGATCACCTAAACTTACATATCAGGGCTGGATTTGCAGCCATAATACTAAGGAAAATGTGCATGTTATAAGCTTGTGTGAAAAAAGGCATACACATAGTCAGCAACAACCACACTACACTAAGCCACACTACACTCTTGTTTGTTCTAGCCGTCTTCTCCTCTATAATACACACAAATCTAGCTTACATTGCTGGTAATATAATACTGGTTAATGGGCTTATAGAAAAACCAATAGAGAGCGCCGTGTAAGCCTCATCTAACACAAATTTAACCCCAGGGCCATCACATAACCCATGTCACTCATGGTAAAGTAGATTTATTTAAATAAATAAAAAAAATAAAAAAGTTACCGTATATACTCGAGTATAGGCCGAGTTTTTCAGCACGATTTTTCGTGCTGAAAACACCCCCCTCGGCTTATACTCGAGTGAACTCCCCCACCCGCAGTGGTCTTCAACCTGCGGACCTCCAGAGGTTTCAAAACTACAACTCCCAGCAAGCCCGGGCAGCCATCGGCTGTCCGGGCTTGCTGGGAGTTGTAGTTTTGAAACCTCCGGAGGTCCGCAGGTTGAAGACCACTGCGGCCTTCAACATCATCCAGCCCCCTCTCACCCCCCTTTAGTTCTGAGTACTCACCTCCGCTCGGCGCTGGTCCGGTCCTGCAGGGCTGTCCGGTGAGGAGGTGGTCCGGTGAGGAGGTGGTCCGGGCTGCTATCTTCACCGGGGAGGCCTCTTCTAAGCGCTTCGGGCCCGGCCTCAGAATAGTCACGTTGCCTTGACAACGACGCAGATACGTCGTTGTTAAGGCAACGGCTCTATTCCGGGCCGGAAGCGCGGAGAAGAGGCGCCCCCGGTGAAGATAGCAGCCCGGACCACCTCCTCACCGGACCACCTCCTCACCGGACAGCCCTGCAGGACCGGACCAGCGCCGAGCGGAGGTGAGTACTCAGAACTAAAGGGGGTGAGAGGGGGCTGGATGATGTTGAAGGCCGCAGTGGTCTTCAACCTGCGGACCTCCAGAGGTTTCAAAACTACAACTCCCAGCAAGCCCGGACAGCCGATGGCTGCCCGGGCTTGCTGGGAGTTGTAGTTTTGAAACCTCTGGAGGTCCGCATGTTGAAGGCCGCAGTGGTCTTCAACCTGCGGACCTCCGGAGGTTTCAAAACTACAACTCCCAGCAAGCCCGGACAGCCGATGGCTGCCCGGGCTTGCTGGGAGTTGTAGTTTTGAAACCTCTGGAGGTCCGCATGTTGAAGGCCGCAGTGGTCTTCAACCTGCGGACCTCCGGAGGTTTCAAAACTACAACTCCCAGCAAGCCCGGACAGCCGATGGCTGCCCGGGCTTGCTGGGAGTTGTAGTTTTGAAACCTCTGGAGGTCCGCATGTTGAAGGCCGCAGTGGTCTTCAACCTGCGGACCTCCGGAGGTTTCAAAACTACAACTCCCAGCAAGCCCGGACAGCCGATGGCTGCCCGGGCTTGCTGGGAGTTGTAGTTTTGAAACCTCTGGAGGTCCGCATGTTGAAGGCCGCAGTGGTCTTCAACCTGCGGACCTCCGGAGGTTTCAAAACTACAACTCCCAGCAAGCCCGGACAGCCGATGGCTGCCCGGGCTTGCTGGGAGTTGTAGTTTTGAAACCTCTGGAGGTCCGCATGTTGAAGGCCGCAGTGGTCTTCAACCTGCGGACCTCCGGAGGTTTCAAAACTACAACTCCCAGCAAGCCCGGACAGCCGATGGCTGCCCGGGCTTGCTGGGAGTTGTAGTTTTGAAACCTCTGGAGGTCCGCAGGTTGAAGACCACTGAGGGCGAATGATGAGAAGAGGATGATGAAGGGGGGGGTGTGGGGATGATGAAGGGGGGTGGGGATGATGAAGGGGGGATGTGTGGGATGATTACAAGGGGATGATGAAGGGGGGATGTGTGGGATGATAAGGGGATGTGTGGGATGATGACAAGGGGATGATGAAGGGGGGATGTGTGGGATGATGACAAGGGGATGATGAAGGGGGGATGTGTGGGATGATAAGGGGATGTGTGGGATGATGACAAGGGGATGATGAAGGGGGGATGTGTGGGATGATGACAAGGGGATGATGAGGATGTTAATGACGGGTCTGGATGATGACAGGGGGGGATGAGGTATTTCCCACCCTAGGCTTATACTCGAGTCAATAACTTTTCCTGGGATTTTGGGTTGAAATTAGGGGTCTCGGCTTATACTCGGGTCGGCTTATACTCGAGTATATACGGTAAGTAACTAAAATTTTACTTTAACCCCTTAAGGACCAGGCCCATTTTGGCTTAAGGACCAGACCAATTTTATTTTAGCATTTTCGTTTTTTCATCCTCGCCTTCTAAGAATCAGAACTCTTTTTTTGATATTTCCATCCCCAGACCCATATGAGGGC
Organism: Hyla sarda; assembly: GCF_029499605.1. Taxonomy (NCBI): domain Eukaryota; kingdom Metazoa; phylum Chordata; class Amphibia; order Anura; family Hylidae; genus Hyla; species Hyla sarda. The sequence continues at coordinate 211,886,820 of NC_079192.1, read as the reverse complement.
TTGTTTTTTGCTTCACCAATTGTACTTTGTAATAACATCACTTATTTTACCATAAAAGGTACGGTGCAACCAAACAAATATAATTTATGTGGGAAAATTTAAAAGAAAACCGCAATTTAGCAAATTTTGGAAGGTTTTGTTTTCAAGCTGTACACTTTCCAGTAAAAATGACATGTTTTCTTTATTTTGTGGGTCAATATGATTAAAATGATTGCCATGTTATATGCTTTTCTATAATTGTACCGCTTAAAAAAAAATCTCAAACCATTTTAACAAAATTTGTATGTTTGAAATTGTCCTATTTTGACCACCTATAACTTTCTCATTTTTCTGTATATGGGGCGGTATGAGAGCTCATTTTTTGCTTCATAATCTGTAGTTTTTATCAGTACCACTTTTGCTTAGGTTTTACTTTTTATACATTTTTTATTAATTTTTTACGGGATAAAATGTGAAAAAAGCAGCAATTTTGGCCTTTAAAATTTTTTTTTTACATTTACACCGTTCACCGTATGGGATAGTGAACAATATATTTTAATATTTCAGACTTTCATGCATGCGGAGATACCAAATATGTGTATTAATTTTTTTTACAGTTTTTTGAGGGTAAAATGGGAAAAACTGACATTTTACTTTTTTATTGGGAGAGGGGATTTTTACTTTTTTATTTAACATTTTTTTACTATTTTTTTTTTTTTTACACTTTAATAGTCCCCATAGGGAACTATTTATAACAATCATTTGATTGCTAATACTGTTCAGTGCTATGTATAGGACATAGGACTGATCAGTATTATCAGTGATCTTCTGCTCTGGTCTGCTCAATCTCAGACCAGAGCAGAAGACCCCGGGAGATAGCCGGAGTCAGGTGAGGGGACCTCCGGCTGCCATGCTGGATGATCGGATCCCTGTGGCAGCGCTGTGGGCGATCCGATCATCCATTCAAAATACCGCAACTGACGCAGATGCCGTGATCTGTATTGAACACGGCATCTGAGGGGTTAATGGCAGTCATTAGCGTGATCACAGATGTCCGCCATTACCGGTGGGTCCCTGGCTGCTGATAGCATCCGGGACCTGCTGCGCATGATGCGATCATGGCGGCGCATAAATGTATGTCATGGTGCGGTAAGTACCACTGCACTATGACGTACATTTACGTCCATTGTCGTTAAGGGGTTAAAGAGAGGCATTGAATATACTCTTTTTCTCTTTTGAAGGTTAACATTAAGAACATCTGGTATGGAGCATCATTTATCTGGTTCATTACATTTCCTCTCAAGTTTTAAATGTTATTTGAATCACAGTTTTACTTACACTACATGTTTTATGTGATCTTTTGGCTTGGATTCAGGTAAGTATTTATCTTAAACTGTGTACAGTGATGGTTATCATGCATTTCTCTAAGTTAAACATGCTGAGAGCCATATAAATACTACCATATTGAGCAATACACTTAAAGGGGTATTCCAGTGAAAAACAAAAAGCTCCAGAAAGTTAAACATATTTTTAAATTACTTTGATTTAAAAAAAAAAAAAAATAATAATAATCCTACGAGTACTTATTAACTGCTGAAGTTGAGTTGTTCTTTTCTGTCTGACAAAAGTGCTCTCTGATGACACCTCTGTCTGTCTCAGGAACTGTCCAGAGTAGGAGCAAATCCCCATAGCAAACCTCTCCTGCTCTGGACAGTTCCTGAGACAGACAGGGGTGTCAGCAGAGAGCACTGTTGTCAGACAAAAAAGAACAACTCAAATTCAGCAGGTGACAAGTACTGGTAGAATTAAAATTTTTAATAGAAGTTATTTACACATCTTTTTAACTTTCTGGAGCCAGTTGATAAGAAAAATGTTTTTTTGACCGGAATACCCCTTTAAGTATTGAGTGAACCCAGTCAAATATGTACAAAAGTTACTAAGTTATTTGATATGTGGGCTATTAAAAAAAGCTACCTAGCTTGTCTTGAATTTGCAATTTCCTTTTGGACACACACACACAAAAAAAAAAAAAAAAAAATGATTCATAGCTCAATAGATATTCTAAGCAGAAACATACTGTAAATGTGTATTCATAATACAGCCTGAACCTGATACTGTATACCAAAATCAAATTGGATAGGACAATTTACCAATAGCACCCCCTTTTCTAGCAAATTCCCCTAGTGTCTAGGTGCTCTGCCACCATCAGACCACTGGCATAGTTCATCTGACAGTTCATTATTTGGATAGGCCTGCTAGGAATCACATTAGGGCTAACACCAGAATCTCACAGACACACATCACTAAGTTAGTAAGAGCAGAAGACAGAATTTAGTACAGGTTACAGAAGCAATGGGGAAGTTTAACATTTACAGAAGTCAGTATATGTAGAGGGTAGCAATCCATTCATGAAATGCACAGGTAACAATAACAGGCATAATGTAACCAGTCAGTTTAGTTCAATAGCAATAATATAGAAAGTTGTGGGGTATATACACGACTTTAACTGGCAACTAGTGAACAACAAATGCTGTTTTGAAAGTGTCACGTTTTCTGCTTGAGTGGGTGGCTGCTGCCACTGTGTACTCTGTACTCTAAGTAAGCCATTTAGATGGTAGAAATAATACCTACAACTATCCACGTGCTTTTATTATGTTATTACATATCATGGTTACTTATTGTAGCAACTTCTGCAGTTCTCTTCCCTGTTACGGATGCTCTCTACTGAATACATGTGCAGTCCCTGGCTTCCCGTCTCTGCTCTAATACTGCTAGGAACTTTGGTGTTGTAAAGTATGTGTGTTGCTGCCCTCTGATCTATTAAAGTGCCAGTATGAGCCAGAGGTTCTTTTTCCCCGATCAAATCCTTTTGCCCATTTAACCCCTTAAGGACCAAGCCTACTTTCACCTCAACCTCTTAAGCGGTACGCCCTGACTCCGGTCCCGGTATAAAATGCGGGGTCACGCCGTGACTGGGTCAGTCCCAGCGGCTAATGACAGCTGGGACCCTGGGTTGATCGCCGCATCTAAAATGCTTGGGACCATTACGGTGAGATTGCGATGTCCCGATCAGCCAGAATGCGAGCGGAGGTCCCCTCACCTGCCTCCATTGCGTCCGATCAGCGGTTGATTGCTCCAAGCCTGAAATCCAGAATTGAGCAATCGACCGCCGATTACATTGATCTTTGCAGCGTCAATGATTGGCAGTGATCTGTTTATGAGTTTGGTATGTGCAGTGAAATAGCCACCAGGGGGGCTATAACACTGAAAAAAAAAAAAAAAAGTGTAAAAAAAGGTAATAAAGATCATTTAACACCTTCCCTAATAAAAGTAAGAATCACCCCCCTTTTTCCCATTAAAAAACCTGTGTAAATAAAAATCAACATTTGTGGTATCGCCGCGTGCAAAAATGTCCAAACTATAAAAAAATATATTGTTAATTAAACTGCACAGTCAATGGCGTACATGCAAAAAAAAAAATCCAAAGTCCAAAATAGCGTATTTTTGTTCACTTTTTATATCATGAAAAAATGATTCACCGTGGATATTTTAGTAAGCCATAATTTGGAATTTTTGGTGCAAAATTGAAAGGGTTATGATTTTCAGAAGGTGATGAGGAAAAAATGAAAATGCAAAAAAGGGAAAAACCATGCGTGCTTAACCCCTTAAGGACCAATGACGTACCGGTACGTCATTGGTCCTGCTCTTCTGATATAACGCGGGGTTACACAGTAACCCCGCGTCATATCATGGCGGGCCCGGCGTCATAGTGAAGCCGGGACCCGCCTCTAATAGCGCGCAGCGCCGATCGCGGCGCCGCGCGCTATTAACCCTTTAGCCGCGCGCTCAAAGCTGAGCCGCGCGGCTAAAAGTGAAAGTGAAAGTTCCCGGCTAGCTCAGTCGGGCTGTTCGGGATAGCCGCGGCTAATCGCGGCATCCCGAACAGCTGACAGGACAGCGGGAGGGCCCCTTCCTGCCTCCTCGCTGTCCGATCGCCGAATGACTGCTCAGTGCCTGAGATCCAGGCATGAGCAGTCATGCGGCAGAATCGTTGATCACTGGTTTCTTATGAGAAACCAGTGATCAACATAGAAGATCAGTGTGTGCAGTGTTATAGGTCCCTATGGGACCTATAACACTGCAAAAAAAAAGTGAAAAAAAAAAGTGAATAAAGATCATTTAACTCCTCCCCTATTAAAAGTTTGAATCACCCCCCTTTTCCAATAAAAAAAAAACACAGTGTAAATAAAAATAAAAATAAACATATGTGGTATCACCGCGTGCGGAAATGTCCGAATTATAAAAATATATCATTAATTAAACCGCTCGGTCAATGGCGTGCGCGCAAAAAAATTCCAAAGTCCAAAATAGTGCATTTTTGGTCACTTTTTATATCATTTAAAAATGAATAAAAAGTGATCAATAAGTCCTATCAATGCAAAAATGGTACCGTTAAAAACTTCAGATCACGGCGCAAAAAATGAGCCCTCATACCGCCCCATACACGGAAAAATAAAAAAGTTATAGGGGTCAGAAGATGACAATTTTAAACGTATTAATTTTCCTGCATGTAGTTATGATTTTTTCCAAAAGTCCGACAAAATGAAACCTATATAAGTAGGGTATCATTTTAATCGTATGGACCTACAGAATACATATCAGGTGTCATTTTTACCGAAAAATGTACTACGTAGAAACGGAAGCCCCCAAAAGTTACAAAACAGCGTTTTTTTTTCAATTTTGTCGCACAATGATTTTTTTTCCCGCTTCACCATAGATTTTTGGGCAAAATGACTGACGTCATTACAAAGTAGAATTGGTGGCGCAAAAAATAAGCCATCATATGGATTTTTAGGTGTAAATTTGAAAGAGTTATGATTTTTTAAAGGCAAGGAGCAAAAAACGAAAATGCAAAAACGGAAAAACCTCCGGTCCTTAAGGGGTTAAGGGGTTAAGGACCAGGCCAATTTTCGTTTTTGCACTTTCGTTTTTTCCTCCTCTCCTTTTAAAAATCATACCGCTTTCAATTTTACACCTACAGACCCATATAATGGCTTGTTCTCTGCGACACCAATTGTACTTTGTACTTTGTAATGACATCAATCATTTAATAACAAAATCTACCGCAAAACCAAAAAATATATATTTGTGGGGTGAAATTGAAAAAGAAAATGCCATTTTGTAACTTTTGGGGGCTTCCGTTTCTACATAGTGCAATTTTTGGTAAAAATGACACCTTATCTTTATTCTGTAGGTCCATACAGTTGCAAGGATACCCAAATTATGTAGATTTTATTTTATTTTACTACTTAAAAAAAAATCCTAACTAAATGCACCAAAATTTGTAGGTTTAAAATTTTTATTTTCTGACCCCTATAATTTTTTTTATTGTTCTGCTTTCGGGGCTATATGAGGGCTAATTTTTTTGCGCCGTGGTCTGTAGTTGTTATCATTACCATTTTTGTTTTAATGGGACTTTTTGATCACTTTTTATTAATATTTTTATGGTATGTGAAGTGGCCCAAAATACACAATTATGGACTTTGTTTTTTTTTTTTATGTGTACACCATCGACCGTGTGGTTTGCTAACCATATATTTTAATAGTTTTGACATTTACGCATGCGGCGGTACCACATAAGTTTCCTTTTATTGCATTATTTTATTTAAAAATGGGAAAGGGGGGGGATTTACACTTTTCATAGGGAAGGGGGTTCATTCACTTTTATTAACTTTTTTTTTTTAGCCCCCACAACATAGCATTGATCAGTGTAATCGGGGCTCTGCTGCTCTAGCCTGCTGTGCAAGCATAGAGCAGTAGATCGCTGATCAGACGACGGAGAGGCAGGGGAGGACCCTCTTGTCGTCCGGTAAGCTGATCGGGACATCACAATTATGTTGCAATAGTCCTGATCAGCTCGGCTGAGCTTCCGGGAGGGTTTCACTTTAATTTTAGATGCCACAATCAACTTTGATCACGGCATTTAAAGGGTTATTGGCCCATTTGGCAGTGCCCAGCATTAGCCGTGGGTCCTGGCTGCCCGTATCAACCAGGACCCACGAGGTTTAACCTCTTCTCCACCTGTGAAAATGGTTTAAACCCTGTTAGCAGGACCAGGGCAGCAGTACCTGTTTGCCCTTGGTCCTGGATGGGTTAAGGATCCTTATTTCATGAGTAGAAAGTTTCCTATAGATGTATTGGCCAACAACATATTTCTGCGGCTGTGTGGAAATTTGGTGTGTCTTCAGACTGTCTGATCTGAGTTTTCCCCATCTATTAGTTTTCTTAGTTTCTTGCCAAATTTCATATGTTTTGGCACATCTAATCTTAACCCCTTAAGGACTCAGCCCATTTTGGCCTTAAGGACTCAGACAATTTAATTTTTACGTTTTCATTTTTTCCTCCTCGCCTTCTAAAAATCATAACTCTTTTATATTTTCATCCACAGACTAGTATGAGGGCTTGTTTTTTGCGCGACCAGTTGTCCTTTGTAATGACATCACTCATTATATCATAAAATGTATGGCGCAACCAAAAAACACTATTTTTGTGGGGAAATTAAAACGAAAAATGCAATTTTGCTAATTTTGGAAGGTTTTGTTTTCACGCCGTACAATTTCTGGTAAAAATGACGTGTGTTCTTTATTCTGAGGGTCAATACGATTAAAATGATACCCATTATTATATACTTTTCTATTATTGTTGTGCTTAAAAAAAATCACAAACTTTTTAACCAAATTAGTACGTTTATAATCCCTTTATTTTGATGACCTATAACTTTTTTATTTTTCCGTATAAGCGGCGGTATGGGGGCTCATTTTTTGCGCCATGATCTGTACTTTTTTTTGATACCACATTTGTATATAAAAAACTTTTAATACATTTTTTATAATTTTTTTTTTAATAAAATGTATTAAAAAAGTAGGAATTTTGGACTTTTTAAATTTTTTTTCGTTCACGCCTTTCACCGTACGGGATCATTAACATTTTATTTTAATAGTTCGGACATTTACGCACGCGGCAATACCAAATATGTCTATAAAAAATGTTTTTTACGCTTTTTGGGGGTAAAATAGGAAAAAACTGACGTTTTACTTTTTTATTGGGGGAGGGGATTTTTCACTTTTTTTTTACTTTTACTTTTACATTTTTTTACATTTTTTTTTACACTTGAATAGTCCCCATAGGGGACTATTCATAGCAATACCATGATTGCTAATACTGATCTGTTCTATGTATAGGACATAGAACAGATCAGTATTATCGGTCATCTCCTGCTCTGGTCTGCTCGATCACAGACCAGAGCAGGAGACGCCGGGAGCCGCACGGAGGAAGGTGAGGGGACCTCCGTGCGGCGTTATGAATGATCGGATCCCCGCAGCAGCGCTGCGGGCGATCCGATCGTTCATTTTAATCGCGAACTGCCGAAGATGCCGGGATCTGTATTGATCCCGGCACCTGAGGGGTTAATGGCGGACGCCCGCGAGATCGCGGGCGTCGGCCATTGCCGGCGGGTCCCTGGCTGCGATCAGCAGCCGGGATCAGCCGCGCATGACACGGGCATCGCTCCGATGCCCGCGGTTATGCTTAGGACGTAAATGTACTTCCTGGTGCGTTAAGTACCACCTCACCAGGACGTACATTTACGTCCTGCGTCCTTAAGGGGTTAAAGGGGTACTCCGCCATAGACATCTTGTCCCCTATGCAAAGGATAGGGGATAGGGGATAAGATGAGTGATCGCGGGGCCCTGTCACTGGGGACCCCGCTATCTCGGCTGTAGCATCCCAGACATTTCATGCACGGAGAGAACTTGTGTCATTGTCAAAAAAAATTTACAATAGCGCAACTCGTATTAGACAGTTTTTTTTGTTAACCAGATTTTTTTCACAGATTGTTCTCTTTGTCCTGCCCATTGAATGGTATATTGTCAAGAGAGGTAATGGGAATCCTAAAAAAAAGACTCTACAGGTAAAAAGACTTGTCTGTGTTTAGTCATCTTTGGTATGTCTTTGGGAAGTAACTTTGAATACAAGAGTAAAAAGATATTGCAGGAAGAACATATGTTGAATCCCTATGTGTTTCAGTCAACAGACGATCATAGAACCACATATTTATATAATGACTGACTCTGACTTAACAGTGACATAAGGAATAGCTTCAGTGCATAGATACAATATATATATATATATATATATATATATATATATATATATATATATATATATATATATATATATAGATTAGTTAGGAGTAGCCGTATTAGTCCAGTGATGCAAAAAGCAAAATCATCGGTAGTTGCAGTATCTTGTAATACCTTTTTTATTGGACTAACAAGATTTTGTAGAGACAAGCTTTCGGGATTCCTCCCTTTATCAAGTCATAAGCATTTCTGAGCTCACAAGGAGAAAACACAGGTTCTATCTCACAAAATATGCAGGGGTTAAAACAACATTAGTGGAGAATGGACATTAAGTTGGGCCATAAATTGTATAGCAATAGGACGATAGATACAGATAAGGATGAGGAGGGGGGGGGGGGCTGGAGAGCAGAGGTGAGAATAGTGGTTACGCTGGACAGACAATTTTACTACAGAACCATAGACTGAAGATAAGACTTAGACAGGGGAGGGGGAGCAGGGGTGTGATGGTGTTAGAGCAGGGAGAGAGTAGAGAGTTTAGCAAAGGTTATAGGAAATTTTGATAATGGGATAAGAAGCTTAAATCCACATTAAGTCCTCTGTTCTTGGAGTCATAAAACACTATAATTTTGGCTTCAAATGTCTTTCTTTCCTGGGTGTTCTTGAAGTTTCCTTTCAGGATCTTGATTTTGAGGTCCTGTAGTGAGTGACTTGTTTGAGTGAAGTGGTGTCCAACTGGGGTGCAATAGTCCTTTTCTCTATGGTTGTTGATGGACGATCTGTGGAGGTTCATCCTTTTATTGAGTTGCTGGCTGGTCTCACCAATGTGACATCCCAGGTCACACTTGGTGCATTGTATCATGTAGACTACATTCTCTGTGGTGCAGGAGTATTGTCCCTTGATGTTGTATGTCTTGTTGTTGTGGGAGGCCTCAGAATTTGTGCAGATGTGTTGACAGAGTTTACAGTGCGGTTTGGCGCAGGGTTTGGTCCCATTGTCTGTATCTGATGTGTCTGTGGGTAGTTTCCTATTGACCAGTTTTTGTTTTAAGTTGGGTGGTTGTCTGAAGGCCAAGATGGGTGGTTCAGGAAAGATTTGCTTTAACACCTCATCTTCTGCTAGTATTGGCTGCAGGTCCTTGATGATTTTGCGTATTTCCTCAAGGGTGGGATTGTATGTGGCTACCAGTGGTATGCGTGATGAGTTTTGTTTCTCTCTGTATTGCAGCAGGTGTTCACGTGGTGTTTGAAGAGCAGAGTGGATTTTCTTATGGATGGTCCTTGGTTTGTAACCTTTTTGTTTAAATTTCTCAGCTAGCGTTTGTAGATGTGTGTCTCTGTCATCAGGGTTGGAGCAGATGCGGTGGTACCTGATGGCTTGGCTGTATATTATGCCTTTCTTGGTGTGGGACGGATGGGAACTTGAATTGTGTAGATAGCTAGATCGGTCTGTGGGCTTTCTGTATACAGATGTCTGTATTGTGTCCTTGTTTATAGTTACAGTGGTGTCCAGAAAGTTTACACTTTCTGTAGAGAAGTCCATTTTGAGTTTGATGGATGGATTAAATGTGTTGAAGGCATCATGAAATTGTTTCATGATGCCTTCAACACATTTCATGATGCCTTCAACACATTTAATCCATCCATCAAACTCAAAATGGACTTCTCTACAGAAAGTGTAAACTTTCTGGACACCACTGTAACTATAAACAAGGACACAATACAGACATCTGTATACAGAAAGCCCACAGACCGATCTAGCTATCTACACAATTCAAGTTCCCATCCGTCCCACACCAAGAAAGGCATAATATACAGCCAAGCCATCAGGTACCACCGCATCTGCTCCAACCCTGATGACAGAGACACACATCTACAAACGCTAGCTGAGAAATTTAAACAAAAAGGTTACAAACCAAGGACCATCCATAAGAAAATCCACTCTGCTCTTCAAACACCACGTGAACACCTGCTGCAATACAGAGAGAAACAAAACTCATCACGCATACCACTGGTAGCCACATACAATCCCACCCTTGAGGAAATACGCAAAATCATCAAGGACCTGCAGCCAATACTAGCAGAAGATGAGGTGTTAAAGCAAATCTTTCCTGAACCACCCATCTTGGCCTTCAGACAACCACCCAACTTAAAACAAAAACTGGTCAATAGGAAACTACCCACAGACACATCAGATACAGACAATGGGACCAAACCCTGCGCCAAACCGCACTGTAAACTCTGTCAACACATCTGCACAAATTCTGAGGCCTCCCACAACAACAAGACATACAACATCAAGGGACAATACTCCTGCACCACAGAGAATGTAGTCTACATGATACAATGCACCAAGTGTGACCTGGGATGTCACATTGGTGAGACCAGCCAGCAACTCAATAAAAGGATGAACCTCCACAGATCGTCCATCAACAACCATAGAGAAAAGGACTATTGCACCCCAGTTGGACACCACTTCACTCAAACAGGTCACTCCCTACAGGACATCAAAATCAAGATCCTGAAAGGAAACTTCAAGAACACCCAGGAAAGAAAGACATTTGAAGCCAAAATTATAGTGTTTTATGACTCCAAGAACAGAGGACTTAATGTGGATTTAAGCTTCTTATCCCATTATCAAAATTTCCTATAACCTTTGCTAAACTCTCTACTCTCTCCCTGCTCTAACACCATCACACCCCTGCTCCCCCTCCCCTGTCTAAGTCTTATCTTCAGTCTATGGTTCTGTAGTAAAATTGTCTGTCCAGCGTAACCACTATTCTCACCTCTGCTCTCCAGCCCCCCCCCCTCCTCATCCTTATCTGTATCTATCGTCCTATTGCTATACAATTTATGGCCCAACTTAATGTCCATTCTCCACTAATGTTGTTTTAACCCCTGCATATTTTGTGAGATAGAACCTGTGTTTTCTCCTTGTGAGCTCAGAAATGCTTATGACTTGATAAAGGGAGGAATCCCGTAAGCTTGTCTCTACAAAATCTTGTTAGTCCAATAAAAAAGGTATTACAAGATACTGCAACTACCGATGATTTTGCTTTTTATATATATATATATATATATATATATATATATATATATATATATATATCTATATATATTTATATATATATATATATATATATATATATATATATATATATATATATATTTGCATAAATTATTTTCTTACTTGCATTTGTAGTTTTCTGGAGCAAAATTATGCTGATGTGGAAATTGGGAATCCCATCGCTGACACACAATGCCGTTGAAGGTTGTTTTCACAGTTCCCCTATAGCCTTCTCCTTGACTCTTTACACAATCTGTTGTAATATTGGTGGGATCAACGGTACTGTATGCTGAAATATAACCAAATTATAAAAGGGTTATCTCATTTGTTTATTTGAAATTAAACTATGCTCATTGTATTTACTGAGAGCACTAGACCTATATACATCCTGTAATACAACGAAAAGCCATAGCACATTAAGATGATCCCTTATCTGTGACCTCAGGGGTGACAAAATCACATGGACACTGTCCCATTCCTACTGTAGGTCAAATGCAGACTTCATATTTTTCTTAAAAATTCAAATAAACCCACAATACCAATTAAACTAATGGGCAGCTTTTCCCATATTTAGGACTTAAACATCTGGTATACAAGCTTACATTGTAATCCTTGATATTTTCTGATGTATTATGATATTTGTTTTGGCAATCTTATTCCAAGGGATGCCAGATCATTTCTGCAGTGCGTTCATTTACTGGATTTTATGTCAAATGCCTTTTCTTTTATGGAAAATGTAAACAACATATTCCAAAAAATGTCTTAATATAGAACATGTTCTAAACCAGATTATATTGTAATAAGTCAGCATACTTAATGAACTCATCTGAACATGTTGACTGTGTCTAAATTTAAAGGTCTGTTGTGTCATTCATGGTGTTTTCAAGTCTTATTGAGTAAATTGAGTCTTCAATAATGTATGTTTAATCTTAAATCCTCTTAATCTTAAACAACATTTATTTTTCCAGAGGAATCTAAATAGTATTTACCTGTACTACAGAAGACCATAGTGTAATATATGATTTCCATTAATGCTAATAATATAATAATAAATATTTAGAATTTATATTTCTTTTTAGTGTTCCTGCTTATTCAAAACAAAAAATGTTCAAAAGATGTTACATTATGCATGATTTGTTTGACAAACTTCCAAATCCAGGCTATATTTATAATGAATCATAATTTTTTTGACCTTTTTTTTTTTTAAATGTTACTCAAAAATAAACTGATCACGTGGTGTCTGGGTTCTGCAACCTCCTGCAACATAACATGAATGTGAGTGTTGCATTCTCTTGCAACACCCCAAAAGGGATAATAAAACATTTTACAATTTTTATTTGAAGTACCTCTTAACTAGAAGGAAGGGAGCTCTCTCTCTCTCTCTGGTGCCACCCATTTGAGGTAGTACACCTGCAAGTCATTGCTCTACCCCTTTAAAAGTCTCAAAACATGACTGGGGATTATTAGCCCAAAAATAATCTCCTCCAAACAGTTACCCATCTACAGACAGCTTGTTCAGGGTTCTTTCTCCCCATCGGTGTAGTCTATTGGGTGTTGTGGGACTGAGGAGGTAATGTTTCTCCTTGAGAAGAGCATCAAACTTGTGTAGGTGTCTTATAGGTTACACCCTGCTCCACTGGAAAACATTTTTAGAAGTAGCTCTCTTTCAGAAGAAAAAGCTTGCTCTGGGGCCACCTATTGGTAGCATTTGTCCAAGTCAATGTTCAGTCCCTTTAAGAGTCTTGAAACTTGAATGGGGATTATTAGCCACGTCTCCAGAAAAGGAAGAGTTACCCATCTGTAGACAGCTTGTTAAGGGTTCTTGTCAGTACAGAGGAAAGTGCTAGCTCGCTAGTAGAGAGGCCTTTATCAATGGAGTGAAGGGGTGATGTTTTTACTTGAGGAGAGCAACACAATTGTGTGTGGAAATAAGATGGAGGAGTGGATAACACAATGGCCCAGAATGCTGTCTCATTGCAACCCGACTCACTCTCCATTTTACTGAGAAAACCCGAAAAGGGGTGTGTCTGTCAGAAAAGGAGGCATGTTCACATAAAAGGGGCGTGTTCCCGACATTTTAATAAAAATCCTACATATTTACTAAGGTTTCCACAGAATATGTGGTGGATTTGAGTTGAGGAAAACCCTACAGATCAGAGCATGTGTAAAAAAAGCAAAATGTAGGGAAAAGTGCAAAATGTAGGGAAACCTTAGTAAATACCATGGAAAAAAAATTGTAGGAAATAAAAACCCACAAAGAAACCTACTGTCACGATTCGGCTTACGGGTTGTGGATCCGCTGTGTCAGCGAGGGATTGGCGTGGACCGTGCTAGTGGACCGGTTCTAAGAGGCTACTGGTTTTCACCAGAGCCCGCCGCAAAGCGGGATGGTCTTGCTGCGGCAGTAGCAACCAGGTCGTATCCACTAGCAACGGCTCAACCTCGCTGACTGCTGAGAAGGCGTGGGACAGAAGGACTAGGCAGAGGCAAGGTCAGACGTAGCAGAAGGTCGGGGGCAGGCGGCAAGGTTCGTAGTCAGGATGGATAGCAGAAGTTCAGGTAACACAGGCTTTGGACACACTAAACGCTTTCACTGGCACAAGGCAACAAGATCCGGCAGGGGAGTGCAGGGGCAGTGATCAGATATAGTCTGGGAGCAGGTGGGAGCCAATTAAGTTAATTGGGCCAGGCACCAATCATTGGTGCACTGGCCCTTTAAGTCTCAGAGAGCTGGCGCGCGCGCGCCCTAGAGAGCGGAGCCGCGCGCGCCAGCACATGACAGCAGGGGACCGGGACGGGTAAGTGACCTGGGATGCGATTCGCGAGCGGGCGCGTCCCGCTGTGCGAATCGCATCCCCGACGGCCATGACAGTGCAGCGCTCCCGGTCAGCGGGACCGACCGGGGCGCTGCGGAGAGAGAGACGCCGTGAGCGCTCCGGGGAGGAGCGGGGACCCGGAGCGCTAGGCGTAACAGTACCCCCCCCCTTAGGTCTCCCCTTTTCTTTGTCCGGTAACTGCCTCCCCTGGGATGAGGACACCGGGAAAGAATGGAGGGTTTCCTCAACGGCAGGCAGCACAGCAGGAGTGGGAATGGGGAGGGAGGGCAGAGGGCGAAGCCTGGCACGGGGCAGTGTTACACCAGGACGGGGGCCATGAGGAGGCACTGAGGCTCGCCTGACGGGACTGGGAGGGGGGGAGAGGCACTTCCTATGGCAGGCAGAGTCCCAGTTCTTGATCTCCCCGGTGGTCCAATCAAGAGTGGGAGAATGAAGCCGGAGCCATGGCAGACCGAGGAGGACCTCAGAGGTACAGTTGGGAAGGACGAATAACTCAATCCTTTCGTGGTGGGGTCCAATAGACATCAGGAGGGGTTCTGTGCGGTAACGCACGGTGCAATCCAATCTGACTCCGTTGACCGCGGAAATGTAGAGCGGCTTGACGAGACGGGTCACCGGGATGCTGAATTTATTCACAAACGACTCCAAAATAAAATTCCCAGAGGCACCAGAGTCCAAGCAGGCCACGGCTGAGAGGGAGGAGTTGGCTGAAGGAGAAATCCGCACGGGCACCGTGAGACGTGGAGAAGCAGACTTAGAACCAAGAGACGCCACACCCACGTGAGCTGGGTGCGTGCGTGCGTTTCCCAGACGTGGAGGACGGATAGGGCAATCCACCAAGAAATGCTCGGTACTGGCACAGTAAAGACAGAGATTTTCTTCCCTACGGCGATTCCTCTCTTCCTGGGTCAGGCGAGACCGATCCACTTGCATGGCCTCCTCGGCGGGAGGCCCAGGCGTAGATTGCAACGGATACTGTGGGAGAGGTGCCCAGAGATCTAAGTCTTTTTCCTGGCGGTGCTCTTGGTGTCGCTCAGAAAAACGCATGTCAATGCGGGTAGCCAAATGGATGAGTTCTTGCAGGTTGGCAGGAATCTCTCGTGCGGCCAGCACATCCTTGATGCGACTGGATAGGCCTTTTTTAAAGGTCGCGCAGAGAGCCTCGTTATTCCATGATAACTCGGAAGCAAGAGTACGAAATTGGATGGCGTACTCGCCCACTGAAGAATTACCCTGGACCAGGTTCAACAGGGCAGTCTCGGCAGAAGAAGCTCGGGCTGGCTCCTCGAAGACACTCCGGACTTCAGCGAAGAAGGACTGGACTGTGGCTGTGGCAGGATCATTGCGGTCCCAGAGCGGTGTGGCCCAAGACAAGGCCTTTCCTGAAAGAAGGCTTACTACGAACGCCACCTTAGACCGTTCTGTAGGAAACAAGTCCGACAACATCTCCATATGCAGGGAACACTGAGACAAAAATCCACGGCAGAGTGTAGAGTCCCCATCAAATTTGTCCGGCAGGGACAAGCGGAGGCTAGGAGCGGCCACTCGCTGCGGAGGAGGTGCAGGAGCTGGCGGAGGAGATGGTTGCTGCTGTAGCAGAGGCAGAAGTTGCTGTAACGTGGCGGTCAACTGCGACAGCTGCTGTCCTTGTTGGGCAATTTGCTGCGATTGCTGAGCAACCACCGTGGTAAGGTCAGCGAGACTTGGCAGCGGCACCTCAGCGGGATCCATGGCCGGATCTACTGTCACGATTCGGCTTACGGGTTGTGGATCCGCTGTGTCAGCGAGGGATTGGCGTGGACCGTGCTAGTGGACCGGTTCTAAGAGGCTACTGGTTTTCACCAGAGCCCGCCGCAAAGCGGGATGGTCTTGCTGCGGCAGTAGCAACCAGGTCGTATCCACTAGCAACGGCTCAACCTCGCTGACTGCTGAGAAGGCGTGGGACAGAAGGACTAGGCAGAGGCAAGGTCAGACGTAGCAGAAGGTCGGGGGCAGGCGGCAAGGTTCGTAGTCAGGATGGATAGCAGAAGTTCAGGTAACACAGGCTTTGGACACACTAAACGCTTTCACTGGCACAAGGCAACAAGATCCGGCAGGGGAGTGCAGGGGCAGTGATCAGATATAGTCTGGGAGCAGGTGGGAGCCAATTAAGCTAATTGGGCCAGGCACCAATCATTGGTGCACTGGCCCTTTAAGTCTCAGAGAGCTGGCGCGCGCGCGCCCTAGAGAGCGGAGCCGCGCGCGCCAGCACATGACAGCAGGGGACCGGGACGGGTAAGTGACCTGGGATGCGATTCGCGAGCGGGCGCGTCCCGCTGTGCGAATCGCATCCCCGACGGCCATGACACTGCAGCGCTCCCGGTCAGCGGGACCGACCGGGGCGCTGCGGAGAGAGAGACGCCGTGAGCGCTCCGGGGAGGAGCGGGGACCCGGAGCGCTAGGCGTAACACCTACACTCCACTTTTAGTAAATCACGGCCAATGACTCATATGGAAAAGAAAAGACTAGCTAGTAAGAAAGTCAAATAAACATCATTAACATATGTTTATATAATCTTAGGCAATTCTACAGCCCTGATATATATATATATATATATATATATATATATATATATATATATATATATTTATATATATATATATATATATATATATATATATATATTTATGGACTAAGACCTTAGAATAAAGATTAATTTAGGGAAAGTATATCTTTTCATAAAGTTCTGCATTTCTGCTTTTTGTATCTGTTGGTAGAAAAAAAAATTCTTTGATCTCTATTTAAAGCTAGGAAGTAAAATTTAAAATGAGATTTTTTTGGGGGGGGAAATAAATGTACTCAAAGCTAACGATTTACTGGTAATGTTAAACTAAATGTATATTGGCAGTCTGGTATGCTAATAAACATAAAGTAAGCCACACAGTAGGATATATTTAGTTACTACTCACCACAGGGTTTAATTGCACAGAACTCCCATGGGGTGTCAGGGTCAAGCGTGTAACACCATGGTCTCGCCTTGCCATCAGGGTTGCGGCAGTAATTATCATTCAGACCCTTGTTAGGATATCTGGAAAGGCAGTTTAAAAAGAAAGAACACTTATGTGTCATCCAAGCAGACTGACAGCCCAAGATCACCTTTCATTCTTAGCGCGCCCAATTAGGTGTGGGTTTCATAAACACAGCATGGTATTTCTACTCATTAGGAAAGCTGATGATAACAGGAGGAAAGCCTATCCTTTCAACTGGTAATGAGATTTGTGATGTTCTGCTTGTTACTTGGATTTTAGGAGGATTAAAGTCATTATTTCTTTTAAATCATTCATTTTATTATCTTTCTTTTAGTTAAAATCATAGCAATCATGCATTAAAATATTGGAATCAAAGGTCAATTTCATATGGAGCAGCATGTTAAACCTTGCAATGGTTTTCAAGATTAATTGTTTGATAGGAAATATTCCCATTTGAAACAGGAAGAAAAGATGAATTAAAGTGGAACTTTATGTGGCATTATGGAAAATACCTAATATTGTGTTAAAGAAATAAATGAGATGTGAGCTCTGATATAATTGCTTTTAGTCTGGGAGTTCTGTGTAAGAAGATTGATTTTTGAGGGAATAATTGGGGGTGGGGGGTGTTGTTCTCCAGCATTGGACAATTCCTATTTGCTACAAAGATCCCTTGACAAAATGCCACAATGCCAATTACAAAGTGTTCCTCTGCTGGGTCACCCAATGATCAGCCGTTACCTGTGGGGAAACCTGTAAATGTTCAATTACCCTACAGCGCCACCGCAGGGGAAACTGAGCATTAAACAGAGACAAACAAAGAGACACCTTTTGTAATTGCTCTCCACTCTGACCGAAAGATTAGGATATTGAAAAGGAGACCCAATTCTATTATCTCAGAATTGCCTAACAAAGTACATGTTTTTTCTGAATCAGAGAGGCATGTTCACACAGCTTACATCTGCATGGTTTTTGGCATGGAAACAAAATGGTGTCACCTTTGTATACCATGCTCCATTTACTTCAATGGGAGCTTTGATGCCCCACCCCCGTGCACTGCACACGACTGCAGCAAATGGGCACAGATTTTACTCATGTGTACATAGGCAAAACCTGTCTATCAATAGAGGGAGGGTGGGCCGTCTGCATGAATACATTAGATGATGCCTTATAGAACAGACATCATGCATAAACTTTAACTAAAGTACCTTATAGTCCCATTTGGCAGAAACACTGCTTAAAATGGCAACATGGTCTCTTTTAAGTATGATACAAACATGAAACAACCTTGTTTCAGACAGATAGATATTCTGCTTGATGGATTACATTCCTGAATAATTAAAGCCAGCCATAGTTCAGAAACCATCTTATTCTTCTTTAACTAGTAAAAACTTACTGACTTATTAGATCTGAAAAACAATGCCACTTCTATAGAACTAAGTCATGCTTACAATGAGTGAGGGTTTCTTAGGTTGCCATCTGTTGCTTACAGAGTTGTGGACAAGAGAAGAACATAGACATTTCCTATATGTAATGGTTGCCTATAAGGTTTCAGTTTGTTATTGTTTATTAGATCACTTATTAGTAAGGCCAGGCCTAATTGTTCTTGATGAATTATATACATTTCTCGTTCTTGATGAATTGTATTAATTCCTTGTTATTCCTTTGTTGTTTTAGGATGGACCATTTTAGAGCAATATTCAGAATTTTTCATTCTGTTAATTCTGTTTAACAAAAGGATGACTGTGAGAATATAGTGTATCATAGAGGACCTCAGAATGAAAAATTCAGAATATTGCTCTAAAATGGTCCATCCTAAAACAACAAAGTAAAAACAAGGAATTTATACAATTCATCAAGAACGAGAAATTTATATAATTGGAGGTAATTGCCACTAGCTATTAGGATTTTTTTTACATTATGTCTAATGGAGGTATTGTTTAAATATTTTCTGATGTATAATATCTCACATAAGTGACTATACCTGTAATGTCCGTTGATTTGTTTTTGTATTTTTCTGTTTAGGTGTGAATTCACACACTAGTTTGTTCAGAGCAGTTTGCCATTTTACCTGGATATGGAATAGTTAATGCTCAATGATAATACCCCTCAATTTTTGTAATTATGTTATTATATGTTTCCATGTGACAATACTGAAGAAATTACAGTTTGCTACAATGTAAAGTAGTGAGTGCACAGCCTGTATAACAGTGTTTACTGTTGCTGTACCTGAAATTAACTCAACACACGATCAATAATGTCTAAACATTGGCAACAAAAGCGAGTACACCCAGCGGAAATGTCCAAATTGAGCCCAAAGTGTCAATATTTTGTGTAGCCACCATTATTTTCCAGCACGGCCTTAAGCCTCTTGGTCACCAAAGCTTCACAGGTTGCCACTGGAGTCCTCTTTCACTTCTCCATGAAAGCATCATGGAGCTTAGAAACCTTGTGCTCCCCTACCTTCCAATTGAGGATTCTCTACAGATGTCAAATTGGGTTATGGTCTGGATACATGCTTGGCCATCCATCTCCTTTATTCTCAGCTTCTTTAGCAGGGCAGTAGCTGTCTTGGAGGTGTGTCTGGGGTTGTTATCATGATCCCCTCCAAAGGGAGAGGATCATGCTTTGCTTCAGTATGTCACAGTACATACTGACATTCATGGTTCCCTCAATGAACTGTAGCACCCCAGTGCCAGCAGCACTTATGCAGCCCCAGACCATGGCACTTCCACCACCACGCAAGACACTTATTTTTGTACTTCTCACCTGGTTGCCACCTCACATGCTTGAAACTATCTCAAACCAAGTTTATCTTGGTCTTATTGGACCACACAACATATTTTTTTGTAAAACATGTATTTTGTTAGATTTTCTTCAGCAAACTGTGTGCTTTCTTGTGCATCATCTTTGAGAGAAACTCCATTCTGGGACCAGAGCCATGCTGCTAAATTTAATGCAGTGTGATATGATCTGAACACTAACAGGCTAACCAATTACCTCTTCAACCTCTGCAGTAATGCTGGCAGCACTCATACATCTATTTACCAAGAACAATCTCTGGATATGACACTGAGCATATGCACTTAACTTCTTTGGTCGACCATGGCGAGGCCTGCTGTGAGTGGAATCTTTTCTGTGAAATCACTGTATGGTCTTGCCTACCGTGCTGCAGCTCAGTTTCATGGTTCTGGTAATCTTCTTTTTAGCCTAGGCCATTTTTGTATAGAGAAACTATTCTTTTTCCAGATCCTCAGAAAGTTCTTTGTCATGAAGTACCATGTTGAACTTCCAGTGGCCAGTACTAGAGAGTGTGATAGCGATAACACCAAATTTATGACACCTGCTCCCCTTCCACACCTAACAACAAGTGACATGACACCAGGGAGGGAAAAAAGCTAAATGGGCCAAATTTGGACATTTCTTCTTCGTGGTGTACTTTCTTTTGATGCCAAGGTTTAGACATTAATGGCTGTGTGTTGAGTTATTTTGAGGTGATACAACATTAAACACTGTTATACAAGTTGTGTACTCACTCCAATGTTAAACAAATGTACCTTATACTGCCTGGTGGACTTTTTTATTTACTGGATGCCTCTCTGTGGCAAACTTCTGTCCTATTCCATACAGAAAATAACACACCATTAGTCTCTGTTAAGTGTTGAGGGGGCATGGCTTAGCAGAAGGAGGGTGTTCCTTTTCTGAAAACTGCCATAGTTTCAGTGTGACTTTGTGTGATAAAAATTGCACTAAAACTGGGGTGTAACATTTTGTAGTAAAGTAGGTCAACTGTTGGCATGCAAATAAACTAGTCAGAACGATGATGTGCCAGGTTTATCAAAGAAATCGAGCCACTGTGGTAAATTTTCACTGTGGTAAGTTTGCACTGCATAAGAAACAGGTAGCATTAAGGTGGACCATTCAGTAGGTTTTTACAATATAAAGTAAGGACATGGCTGTACAGGGCTTTTGACTCTGAATATGTATATACCTCTCATTAGGTAATTACCCCTCTATTGCCAAAATATTAGAGTTAAATATTTGCAGATAACGCTGCTAGATTTCGAGGGAGAGGTAGGGATTAGAGTACAACCTAATAGCTGTCAATTAGGGGGAAGATAAGGTGACTAGCCCACAGAAGGGAGTGACTAACTGGTAAAGGTTCCGAAATGAGCTTGGCTCCAGCAGCCGAGGGGGACCCTCCGTGGGCCAAAAAGCCAAATTTGCATATTTACCTTATTTTTAAACTCTTCTAACTTGGCACTGCAGGGGTTAAGTAACTAAATGGAGGTATACATGGATTAAGGATCAAAAGTCTTTTTTAACCATGCCTTTATTTTATACTGTACAAAATACCCCAAATCTGAGCCATAGTATTTAAATATGTAGATGAGAAACACACATATGAATTTTTCATGTGTTATTTCATTGTAGTTAGGAAAAGTCATTGTTATGCAGAAAACAAAATACCATATACCACCATTTCAGTGTTTGAACAATTACTTTAAAAGGGTTATCCAGCATTAAGAAAACATCACTCTTGTCTTCAGTTTGTATGTGGTATTGCACGAAAAGCAGAGTTGTAACACCACACACAAACTGAGGAAAGGTGTTGTGCTGTTTTGGGGGGAAAAAACTGCTATGTTTTTCTAATCCTGGATGACCCCTTTAACTGAAGCAATTATTACTCACTAACTAAAAGTAAATTGCTGGTCAAGGGACCAATTCTTACGTACAGTGAAGCCTCTCCAAAAGACCACCGCTTTAAGAAGACTACCACCTTATCGAGACAATATATAGGGTGACAGATTTTTAGTAAGCCATACTTTATGCATTCTTTGAGAAGACCACCCTCTAGCAATTCGGGTTGGTCTCCTCATAGAGTTTTCACTCTATTTGTACAAAAGTGCATGCAGTTTCAGCACTTGACTATGCTATACTATTACAAGAATGAGGAATATTTATCAAAACTAGTGCAAAAAATGGTGCAGTTGCCAATAAAAAACAGTGCTTTGGTGCTTATTTTTTTATAAAATGGGTATTGCTGTCCTCTAGTAAGGCCTGGGCTGTGATCTAGATGTGTAGGTGCTGTGTAGTGGAGTCCCTTATAAGAATACCATAGGGTAGATACTTGTAGGATTTTATTAAAATAGATTTATTGAAATATAAAATCTTTATTTATAAAACTCAATGGGGGACATGTATCATTATTTGTGCATGGTAGAAGCAGTTTACCCCTTTTGCCAAATTCTACATTATGCGCAGATGTGCTAAATTTATCAATCAAGCCCAATGAGTTTCATAAATTGTGGGCAAATATAGTAATCTCCTCATACCTCCACTCTTTGAAAAATGCAAGCGTCTATTTAGAGCATCTTGCTATGTGCAGTCCAAGATGGCTTATATTTGCGTAAAAAATATGGTAAATATGCAAGATTTCTGTGGGTAAATGAAATGTACGCAGTGAATATGTCACTCCAAGGCACACCGAAACCTACACATCTGGAGGAAAGGCTCCACCAGAATGTACACAAAAAAGACGCAAAAAAAAAACAGCTTGTGCAGAATTTTGCGCAAAAATTTTAACACAAAACAGGGGTAAAATCTTTGATACATGTCCCCAATGTGTGTATGTGTGTATGTATGTGTGTGTGTGTGTGTGTACGTATGTGTGTATGTTCCAGCATCATATCCAAACGGCTAAAGATATTAACATGAAACTTGGCACACATGTTACTAATATGTCAACAACAAACATAGGATGGGATTTAACCCTTACTTACCCCCATATGCGAAGTCTATGCGAAGTACATGTCTATGCAAAATACATGTTACTGCATAACCTCCAAACAGCTGGAGATATTTCGATAATACTTGGTCACATGTTACTTATATGTCCACTTAAAATATAGGATAGTTAATTTAACCCTTAACTACCCCCATTTGTGAGGGTCAGGGTTTTTGTTTAAAGTCCCATGCAAATCAATGGAAAATGTATGTTCCCACATAACTTCTGTGCGGCTGGATATATTTCAATAATACCTCTTATACATATTACTTATTTGTCAAATAAAAATATATGATAGTTAAATTAACCCTTACCTACACCCTTATATAAATGATGGGTATTTGTTTCAAGTCCCATGCAAGTATATGGGACTTCTAGTACCTTACTCCACAAGCTCCGCTCTGCCTCTCCTGGTGAATGTGTCAGTCCAGCTAGCAAGCCACACCACATTCCACAAAGCCCCACCCACTGTTTAAGCCCCACCCCTTTTATTTTCTACCCTTTTTGTGCATCGGTCTGGCTTGCAAAATCACTCCCAGTCCCACAAAGCCAAGTCCCCTTCTATTTTCAGCTTACAATATCTTCATCACAAATCAGTCCCACCTGAGAACAGGATATGAGGATGGAACATAAGGACAGGATATGAGGATGGGACAAAAGGACGGCATATAAGGTTGGGATATGAGGACGGGTTATGAGGTCGGGATATGAAGTCGGGATGTGAGGTCCGGATGTGAGGTCGGGATATGATGACAGGATATGAGGTCAAGATAGGAGGACGAGATAGGAGGACAGGATATGAGGTTGAGATATGAGGACGGGATATGAAGTTGGGATATGAGGTCGGGAAATGAGGATGGGATATGTGGACCGGATATAAGGTTGAGATAGGAGGACGGGATATGAGGTTGAGATAGGAGATCTGGATAAGAGGACGGGATATGAAGTCGAGACATGAGGACGGGATAGGAGGTCAGGATATGAGGTCGAGATATGATGACGGGATATGAGGACGGAATATGAGGTCGGGATATTAGGACGGGATATGAGGTTAAGATATGAGGACGGGATATGGGGACGAGATATAGGGTTGGGATATGACAACAATATATGAGGATGGGATATGAAGTCAAAAGCTTCCTCCTTTGTTGATTTTCCTCCCCAACAAGGACACCGTTGAGCGTCCAGCTGAGTTGAGAAACTTACAGCAAGTCATCCAGAATACAGCCGCAGACCTCTCCCTCCCCGAGCTTGCCATCAGCCATAACCAGTCGGCGACTGGCATGAGCCACAGAGGGTAAGTTTTGTGAGAGCCCCGAGGGACCCGGACAAGATGCCGGTGAGAGGTGCATAGCACTATATATTTTCTTTCCACAGCATTAAGGAACACAGACAGCATCAAATACCCAGTTGACTAACTGCTTTATTTTCAGGATACCTACTTATTGGCATCATTCATGGACGGCACATAGTGCCTATATTATATGGACAGAGCTCTCTTTACAGATGTAAAATAGAGTTTTCCCCACTGGAATATATCATGATATAAACTGAGCATATACAGGATTATTACATTTGTTTATGTTTTTGTTTATCTCTAACAATTATATCCAAATACAAGCTACTACTCACCTGTGCTACTGGTTACTGTTAAAGTTTTAATATGTATTTTTGGTAATTTTATACAATATTTTAGCATCATTTATTGTATTTTATATTGTATATATCTTAGTACCTGTGACCCAACAAGATCATTGCGTGGTAGGGGTAGGCTGCAAGGGCTCTGCAGCCACCTCCAGCTACACAACAATTGAATGAACAATATCTCTTTCTATATATACATATTTTATATTACAATAAATCTATTTAGATAAAATCATACAGTTATCTACCCTATGGTATTCTTATAAGGGACTCCACTACACAGCACGTACACATCTAGATTAAAGCCCAGGCTTTACTAGAGGACAGCAATACCCATTTTCAAAATTTTCAATCAAGTTGAATGGGGTACACAACTTTACTTTTGCCAGTCCTCATTTGGCCCAATCTGGCCAGTGTCGCGCGTCCTATATCTTTTATAGTTATATTTTTTAATGACCTCTAGCTCTAGCTAACCCCTACCCTTTATCTTGCACTAGTTGGCATTGATAACTCTCACTAAGTATATGCAAGGAAACTAAATAATCTAGAGATACAGGAGATAATCCCAGGTGCAAGTCTACACTACACAATTTAATAATTTCCAGATGAGTCTGAGCCAGTAAGGCTTGTAATCCATGTCAGACTGAAGCTTGTAGGCACCAAAAAAATTCTAGTTACACAAGGAAACTAATGGACTTTGTGTCTCGGGTTCATTTTGCTTAAAAAAAGACAGGACTTCCACTTAAGATGTTTCCTGGTATTCCTTATGTTAAAGACCTACTGAAGTCTAATAGTGAATTATTTGCAAATGTTAATGGTCTGATATAACTTGTGTATATATGTGATAACATTGGTTGTTCAAAGTATATTTTTTGAAATTTAATTTTTTGTACTTTTTGTTCTTGAATCCACAACATGGTATTTAACCATGCATAAGGTGAATAAACAGAAAATGCTTTTGTATCTGTAACTCCTAAGGATCATGACAGAAACAGTATTTTAAGCCTGCAGCTGCACAGACTTTAAGTTAGAAAATTAATGTTTTGCAGCATGTAATTTCTTTATAAAAACAAGCCTATTATTACAAGATGGATCCACGGGCTTAGGCTTCTTGTTATTGTACAGCATTATTTGAAATGATTGGAAAAGCTATAAAATCTGTGCAGCTGCAGGGTTCCTGAAATGTGTATGTAGCACAGCCCCCGAAATGCACAGGTGCTTTATGCAACTCTATTAGCACAATAACTATTAATTAAGGCAAACCTAAGGAGAATCAAAAAGAATGTAAAAAATCTATCTATCTATTTATCTTTCTAGCTATCTAATGGATCTATTTAGTGGATCTTGAAAGATGGCATTTTTTCCCTATACTAGCTAAAGAGTGCTGTATTGTGCATTGGTTTCATATCTATTTATCTATCTATCTATTTATTTATTTATATATCTAAGTACTGTATCTCATGCCTATCTATCTCATATCTATCTATGTATCTCATATGTATCTCTCTATCTCATATCTATCTCATATCTATCTATCTCATATCTATCTATCTATCTCATATCAATCTATCTATCTATCTATCTATCTATCTATCTAGATAAAGCAAATATGATGCAGCACTCCACAGGTAGCAAAGAAGGTGGTTTTATTCCATCATGTGCATAGACAACGTTTCACCAGTTTCACACTGGCTTTTTCAAGTGAATAATAGTGATACAGGTGGATATTTATAGACCGCCCACTGGGTCATGTGACATAAGAAAATACATGATTTACATATATAAACAAAAGCGATGATGATACATTGTGCAATCAATAATGCAAAAACATAATGTTGAAGACATATATAAACATCCAATAATCAAAGGTTAAGAAAACATACGTGTTTTGCTAAAAGTGCAAGTAGTGCAGTGACTGTGATCCAAAATTACGTGTATAGCCGTGTATGCCTTCCGGGGTCCCGCCACGAGGTTTCCTGATCCCAGACGCCAAAGCGCCATGTGTGCAATGTGCATCGCAGCAGAGGAGAAGTACTTCCGGGTCGGGAGAACGCGTCCTCATATCCATAGAGACCCGACACCGGAGTGAGCCGTAACCAGTGCATGCTCAGAAGAGTCTGTGTGTCCGTACACAATATACAAGCGCTTGTTGTAGAGAGTTCATATGAGGTAGGTATAATCAAAATGTATACACAAGAAGAGGTATCGTTCCTGGGGACAGCACAATGCAACACAGTGGAGAGTATAGATGTTTCAGTAGAGAAAGTAGTTTGCTGCAATCGCTGGTCCTCATTTTTCCAATGTAGGAACCGGATAGTGAAGAGTCACTAACTCGTGGTTGCCCATGGTAACCGACTGGTCAACTAGCAAATTGTAGAAGTAAAGTAAAGAAATAATGAAATAATGGGTAATGACTCACTCCAGTCGGCGTGCATGCATTTGCATGCAGGGGCAAATTGATACAGGTCCCTGGATAGCGTGGGTCTTAGGGGTTATATAACAGTTAACTACCCTATATGCATTATGTGTACTGTTACAGGTGCAGGGTCAGTCCATGTTCATGGACAACACCCATGGGACACCCGACGAACCATGACCCGACACGCACAGGACCTTGTAATCCATGCCCCATGATGAATGATTGTGCCTGGCAGAGTTATTTGGCTACTCTAATATCTTTTTTCCCTTCTCTAGTGACGTGCTTTACAGACCACCATCATACGGATATCGGTCCAAACACACCGATGCAAGTTTGGTCCACAGGCGAGGACGAAACTATGGCTCCGGTTCATGCACACCAGTTATCATGATATATATGGAGAGTGGAGTTGGCTCATGCACGCCGACTGGAGTGAGTCATTACCCATTATTTCATTATTTCTTTACTTTACTTCTACAGTTTGCTAGTTGACCAGTCGGTTACCATGGGCAACCGCGAGTTAGTGACTCTTCACTATCTGGTTCCTACATTGGAAAAATGAGGACCAGCGATTGCAGCAAACTACTTTCTCTACTGAAACATCTATACTCTCCACTGTGTTGCATTGTGCTGTCCCCAGGAACGATACCTCTTCTTGTGTATACATTTTGATTATACCTACCTCATATGAACTCTCTACAACAAGCGCTTGTATATTGTGTACGGACACACAGACTCTTCTGAGCATGCGCTGGTTACGGCTCACTCCGGTGTCGGGTCTCTATGGATACGAGGACGCGTTCTGCCGACCCGGAAGTACTTCTCCTCTGCTGCGATGCACATTGCACACACGGCGCTTTGGCGCCTGGGATCCGGAAACCTTGTGGCGGGACCCCGGAAGGCATACACGGCTATATACGTAATTGTGGATCACAGTCACTGCACTACTTGCACTTTTAGCAAAACACGTATGTTTTCTTAACCTTTGATTATTGGATGTTTATATACGTCTTCAACATTATGTTTTTGCATTATTGATTGCACAATGTATCATGATCGCTTTTGTTTATATATGTAAATCATGTATTTTCTTATGTCACATGACCCAGTGGGCGGTCTATAAATACCCACCTGTATCACTATTATTCACTTGAAAAAGCCAGTGTGAGACTGGTGAAACGTTGTCTATGCACATGATGGAATAAAACCACCTTCTTTGCTACCTGTGGAGTGCTGCATCATATTTGCTTTATCTGGATTAAGGAACCGGAGGACCCAGGTTCCAGATATGCGGGCACCCCAAATTTCTTTTTTACTCTGGATTTTGGTTGTGCCGTTTTTATTTGCATTCTATCTATCTATCTATCATCTCACATCTATCTCATATCTATCTATCTATCTATCTATCTCATATCTATCTATCTATCTATCTATCTAAGATGCAGAAAATATAGCAGCACACCCAGTAGTAAAGTGCAAAAATTGGGATTTATTGACCCATATCAAATGCGACGTTTCGACGGCATCCCGCCATCTTTTTCTTGCTTGAAAAAGATGGCGGGATGCCGTCGAAACGTCGCATTTGATATGGGTCAATAAATCCCAATTTTTGCACTTTACTACTGGGTGTGCTGCTATATTTTCTGCATCTTGGATTATTCGAGCCGTCTGCGATTGGGACTGCTATCCTTGCCTGCACCCCAAGATTTCTAGAATACGTGGTTGTGCTGCCTACCCTCTACATTGATATCTATCTATCTATCTATCTATCTATCTGTCTGTCTGTCTGTCTATCTCATATCTATCTATAAATCTCATAACTATCTATCTATTTATCTCATATCTATCCATCCATCTATCTCTATATCTATCTTAATGTCTAGATTTAGGTCCAAAGGTGTGTGGACATAGCCTCTGCATATCATCACAATGGACCTATATAAAACCACTAATACGCCAACAATTCCACATGATTGGTTATGATTTACGTGAGTTCAATGATAAATGTAAGCATTATTCTTAATACTTTGATGCAAATTCATTGCAGTCAGTGATTGCCTAAAGCCTAAATCCATGGGCATCCCAACATGCTGAGTATCTTCTATTGTTTGATCCAATTCTATTAGAAGCAATCTTTCTATATTCTATATCTCCATCATTTTGACAAATAATGTGGTATCCTTCAGATCATGAACTCTTGCTTCCCTTCTTCACACTGTTCCAATCTCCTGTTAACTTCCCTGGGAGTTGAACTGCAGCAACCGAGCACAGCAACCACCCAGAAAATAAAGCAGTCTGGTACCAGCTCTGTTTCTTATTTTGTCTGCAGGAGCCACGTCTATGGCAAACAAATGATGGTCTCAGTGCAATATTGATATTGATGACCTATACTGAGGTTTTAAACACAAAACCTCTTTAAGTTTACATTGAAATCTGCAGCAGAAAATCCTGTGCATCAAATCCTGCGCATCAAATCTGTGTACGTGTGAACGTACCCTAATGTAATGGATTTAACCTCTTCAGGACACAGGACGTATGCATGCGCCCTGCATCCTGAATTCTTAAGGACGCAGGGCGTACAGATTCGCCCATGGGAATTTTGGTGTCCACCGCGAGGTGGTCGGGGATCAGCAGGCATCCCGGCACATCGCCGAGGGGGATCCTGGTACCCCCCATGTTGGCGTGACCCAGAAAATAAGGGGGGATCGGAGGTGTCCAAGACACCCCCGATCCAACGGAAGGAATAGGAGTGAGGTGGCAGGGGTGCCACCCCTCCTATCCCTGCTATTGGTCGGTCAGAAGCGACCAACCAATAGCAGATCGGGGGCGGGGGGGGTTAAAGTTCTGTTCCAATGCTCTGCCCACCCACGGAAGTCCGGGCAGAGCGGGTAAATCGTGATGTGAGCGACAGCGGCAGTGGTGGAGGTCCCTTACCGTTCGGTGATCGGCGGGTGGCGATCTTCCAGCTTGCGAAGCAATCCTGCTGACTGAGTTGTTGGTGGTAAGTTGTTGCCTAGCAACATCTGCAGGGTGACAGTTTGGAGACCACTATGCAGTGGTCTCTAAATTTGTAGCCCTGAATATGTTGCAAAACTACAACTCCCAGCATGCCCACACAGCTGTTTGGGCATGCTGGGATTTGTAGTTTTGCAAGATTTAGAGTGGTACAGTTTGGAGATCACTGTGTGGTGGTCTCTAAACCATGACCCTCTAAGTCTTGCAATACTACAACTCCCAGCATGCACGAACAGCAAATGGCTGTCTCGGCATGCTGGGAGTTGTAATTGCGTGCCTCCAGCTGTTGCATAACTACAACTCCCAGCATGCCCTTCGGCGATCAGTACATGCTGTAAGTTGTAGTTTTGCAACAGCTGGACGCACACTGGTTGGAAAATACTGAGTTAGGTAACAGAACCTAACTAAAGGTTTTCCAACCAGTGTGCCTTCTGGTGTTGCAAAAGTACAACTCCCAGCATGCACAATCTGTCAGTGCATGCTGGAAGTTGTAGTTTTGCAACAGCTGGAGGTTTGCCCCCATGTGAATGGACAGGGTACATTCACATGGTCAGGTTTACAGTGAGTTTCCTGCTCCAAGTTTGAGCTGCAGCAAAACAGAGCCTCCAGCTGTTGCAAAACAACAACTCCCAGCATTTCTGGACAGCCATTGACTGTCCAGGCATGCTAAGAGCTTGTAACAGCTCGAGGCACCCTGTTTGGGAATCACTGGCGTACAATACCCCTATGTCCACCCCTATGCAATCCCTAATTTAGTCCTCAAATGCTCATGGCGCTCTCTCACTTCGGAGCCCTGTCGTATTTCAGGGAAACAGATTAGGGCCACATTTGGGGTGTTTCCGTACTTGAAAGCAATTGCTTTACAAATTTTGGGGGGCTTTTTCTCTTTTTATCCCTTATGAAAAGAAAAAGTTGGGGTCTACACCAGCCAGTTAGTGTAAAAAAAAAAAAAAAAATACATCAAAATTTGTAACACAATTTCTCCTGAATATGGAAATACCCCATATGTGGACATAAAATGCCCTGCAGGCGCACAACATGGCTCAGGAGTGAGAGCGCACTATGTATGTTACGCCTAGCGCTCCGGGTCCCCGCTCCTCCCCGGAGCGCTCACGGCGTCTTTCTCCCTGCAGCTCCCCGGTCAGTCCCGCTGACCGGGAGCGCTGCACTGTCATGGCCGTCGGGGATGCGATTCGCACAGCGGGACGCGCCCGCCCGCGAATCGCATCCCAGGTCACTTACCCGTCCCGGTCCCCTGCTGTCATGTGCTGGCGCGCGCGGCTCCGCTCTCTAGGGCGCGCGCGCGCGCCAGCTCTCTGAGACTTAAAGGGCCAGTGCACCAATGATTGGTGCCTGGCCCAATTAGCTTAATTGGCTTCCACCTGCTCCCTGGCTATATCTGATCTCCTCCCATGCACTCCCTTGCCGGATCTTGTTGCCTTGTGCCAGTGAAAGCGTTTAGTGTGTCCAAAGCCTGTGTACCAGAACTTCTGCTATCCATCCTGACTACGAACCTTGCCGCCTGCCCCCGACCTTCTGCTACGTCTGACCTTGCCTCTGCCTTGTCCTTCTGTCCCACGCCTTCTCAGCAGTCAGCGAGGTTGAGCCGTTGCTAGTGGATACGACCTGGTTGCTACAGCAGCAACCATCTCCTCCGCCAGCTCCTGCACCTCCTCCGCAGCGAGTGGCCGCTCCTAGCCTCCGCTTGTCCCTGCCGGACAAATTTGATGGGGACTCTAGACTCTGCCGTGGATTTTTGTCTCAGTGTTCCCTGCATATGGAGATGTTGTCGGACTTGTTTCCTACAGAACGGTCTAAGGTGGCGTTCGTAGTGAGCCTTCTTTCAGGAAAGGCCTTGTCTTGGGCCACACCGCTCTGGGACCGCAATGATCCTGCCACAGCCACAGTCCAGTCCTTCTTCGCTGAAGTCCGGAGTGTCTTCGAGGAGCCAGCCCGAGCTTCTTCTGCCGAGACTGCCCTGTTGAACCTGGTCCAGGGTAATTCTTCAGTGGGCGAGTACGCCATCCAATTTCGTACTCTTGCTTCCGAGTTATCATGGAATAACGAGGCTCTCTGCGCGACCTTTAAAAAAGGCCTATCCAGTCGCATCAAGGATGTGCTGGCCGCACGAGAGATTCCTGCCAACCTCCAAGAACTCATCCATTTGGCTACCCGCATTGACATGCGTTTTTCTGAGCGACACCAAGAGCTCCGCCAGAAAAAAGACTTAGATCTCTGGGCACCTCTCCCACAGCATCCTTTGCAGTCTACGCCTGGGCCTCCCGCCGAGGAGGCCATGCATGTGGATCGGTCTCGCCTGACCCAGGAAGAGAGGAATCGCCGTAGAGAAGAAAATCTCTGTCTGTACTGTGCCAGTACCGAGCATTTCTTGGTGGATTGCCCTATCCGTCCTCCACGCCTGGGAAACGCACGCACGCACCCAGCTCACGTGGGTGTGGCGTCTCTTGGCTCTAAGTCTGCTTCTCCACGTCTCACGGTGCCCGTGCGGATTTCTCCTTCAGCCAACTCCTCCCTCTCAGCCGTGGCCTGCTTGGACTCTGGTGCCTCTGGAAATTTTATTTTGGAGTCGTTTGTGAATAAATTCAGCATCCCGGTGACCCGTCTCGTCAAGCCGCTCTACATTTCCGCGGTCAATGGAGTCAGACTGGATTGCACCGTGCGTTACCGCACAGAACCCCTCCTGATGCGTATTGGACCCCACCACGAAAGGATTGAGCTCTTCGTTCTCCCCAACTGTACCTCTGAGGTCCTCCTCGGTCTGCCATGGCTCCGGCTTCATTCGCCCACCCTTGATTGGACCACCGGGGAGATCAAGTACTGGGACTCTGCCTGCCACAGGAAGTGCCTCTCCCCCCCTCCCAGTCCCGTCAGGCAAGCCTCTGTGCCTCCTCATGGCTCCCGTCCTTGTGTCTCCCTGCCCCGTGCCAAGCTTCACCCTCTGCCCTCCCTCCCCATTCCAACTCCTGCTGTACTGCCTGCCGTTGAGGAAACCATCCATTCTTTCCCGGTGTCCTCATCCCAGGGGAGGCAGTCACCGGACAAAAAAAAGGGGATACCTAAGGGGGGGGGTACTGTTACGCCTAGCGCTCCGGGTCCCCGCTCCTCCCCGGAGCGCTCACGGCGTCTTTCTCCCTGCAGCTCCCCGGTCAGTCCCGCTGACCGGGAGCGCTGCACTGTCATGGCCGTCGGGGATGCGATTCGCACAGCGGGACGCGCCCGCCCGCGAATCGCATCCCAGGTCACTTACCCGTCCCGGTCCCCTGCTGTCATGTGCTGGCGCGCGCGGCTCCGCTCTCTAGGGCGCGCGCGCGCGCCAGCTCTCTGAGACTTAAAGGGCCAGTGCACCAATGATTGGTGCCTGGCCCAATTAGCTTAATTGGCTTCCACCTGCTCCCTGGCTATATCTGATCTCCTCCCATGCACTCCCTTGCCGGATCTTGTTGCCTTGTGCCAGTGAAAGCGTTTAGTGTGTCCAAAGCCTGTGTACCAGAACTTCTGCTATCCATCCTGACTACGAACCTTGCCGCCTGCCCCCGACCTTCTGCTACGTCTGACCTTGCCTCTGCCTTGTCCTTCTGTCCCACGCCTTCTCAGCAGTCAGCGAGGTTGAGCCGTTGCTAGTGGATACGACCTGGTTGCTACTGCCGCAGCAAGACCATCCCGCTTTGCGGCGGGCTCTGGTGAAAACCAGTAGCCTCTTAGAACCGGTCCACTAGCACGGTCCACGCCTATCCCTCGCTGACACAGCGGATCCACAACCCGTAAGCCGAATCGTGACAATGTACTTTTGAGGAGTAAATTGGTGATTTGCACAGGGGTGGCTAATTTTACAGTGGTTCTGACATAAACGCAAAAAAATAAATGCCCACGTGTGACCCCATTTTGGAATCTACACCCCTCATGGAATGTAACAAAGGGTATAGTGAGCCTTAACACATCACAGGTGTTTGACTAATTTTCGTTAAAGTTGGATGGGAAAATTAAAAAAACTTTTTTTTCACTAAAATGCTTGTGTTACCCTAATTTTTTCATTTTCACAAGGGAAAATAGGAAAAAAGCCCCCCAAAATTTGTAACCCCATTTCTTCTGAGTAAGAACATCCCCTATATGTGGATGTAAAGTGCTCTGCAGGCAAACTACAATGCTCAGAAAGAAGGAGCACCATTGGGCTTTTGGAGAGAAAATGTGTCTGGAATTGAAGGCCACGTGTGTTCACAAAGCCCCCCATGGTGCCAGAACAATGGAACCCCCCACATGTGACCCCATTTTGGAAACTACACCTCTCACGTAATGTAATAAGGGGTACAGTGAGCATTTACACCCCACAGGTGTCTGACAGATTTTTGGAACAATGGTCCATGAAAATGAAAAATTTAATTTTTCATTTGTTCAGCCCACTTTTCTAAAGATCTGTCAAACGCCAGTGGGGTGTAAATGTAAATATATATGTACTAGCTTTTGCCAGCGGCTTTGTTTGCATTAAATTTGGGGTAGCATAGATCTACTTTTTACGATCCTATAGTAATGAGGCCGCTCTGGGTAAAGTCTACGGGCATCCAAACAACCCGAATTCTTTCAACTTTGATTGTCGCGTCTAAAGAG
The DNA here is from genome assembly GCF_029499605.1 of Hyla sarda. Lineage (NCBI taxonomy): Eukaryota > Metazoa > Chordata > Amphibia > Anura > Hylidae > Hyla > Hyla sarda. The sequence goes on along the minus strand of NC_079192.1, from coordinate 211,852,305 downwards.
TTAATGCTGGACATCCCGTGCCCGGCGTTCTGCAGCAAGGGGTTAATTCACACAAACGTTGAACCCCCATTTCACTCCTTCAGGGGTGGAATTTTAGAAAATGTTAAAACACGTGTTTCTTTATCTCTTATTGTTAGCCTAAAAACAAAGTTTCATTCTTCCAGCTACACAAATGATGGACTTCCATACAAAATTTCAACCCCTTGAATTTCAAAAAATCCTTTCTTATTCCTCATCTACATCTTAAAAATAACACCTGTGAAAAAATTCAGCTTTATAGGTCCAAAGGTTTAGGCTGGGCGTTAATGAGTCTGTGAGTCAGGCCTTCTCTTTTAATATATATATAGATATATACTAGCTGACTTCTATATCTTTGTTCGGGAGGAAAATCAACAAAGGAGAAAGCTTTTGACTTCATATCCTGTCCTCATATATTGTTGTCATATCCCAACCCCATATCCCGTCCTCATATCTCAACCTCATATCCCATCCTCATAACCATCATCACATCTCGACTTCATATTCTGACCTCCTATCCCGTCCTCATATCTTGACCTCCTATCCCGTCCTCCTATCCCGTATTCATATCCCGACCTCCTAGCTCGACCTCATATCCCGTCCTCCTATCCCATCCTCCTATCTCGACCTCATATCATGTCCTCATATCCCATCCTCATATCCCGTCCTCATATCTTTACCTCCTATCCCAACCTCCTATTCTGACCTCCTATCCCGACCTCATATCCAGTCCCCATATCCTGACCTCCTATCCCATCCTCCTATCTCGACCTCATATCCCGTCCTCATATCCCGTTCTCATATCCCGACCTCATATCCCATCCTCCTATCCCTACCTCCTATCCCAACCTCCTATCCCGACCTTCTATCCCGACCTCCTATCTCGACCTCATATCCCATCCTCATATTCTGACCTCCTATCTCGACCTCATATGCCGTCCTCATATCCCAACCTCATATCCTGTCCTCATATACCGTTCTCATATCCCAACCTCATATCTCGACCTCCTATCCTGACCCGTAATATGTTTACCAGGTATTATTGAAATATCTCCAGCCGTACAGTTATGTGGGAACATACATTTCCCATTGATTTGCATGGGACTTTAAACAAAAACCCTGACCCTCACCAATAGGGGTAGTTAAGGATTAAATTAACTATCCTATATTTTAAGTGGACATATAAGTAACATGTGGCCAAGTATTATCGAAATATCTCAAGCAGTTTGGAAGTTATTCAGCATCATATATTTCCCATAGACTTGTATGGGACTTTAATCAAAAACCGACCCTGGAAAATGTAAGGGTTAAATTACCTATCCTATATTTGTTGTTGACATATAAGTAACATGTGTGTCAAGTTACATGTTAATATCTTTAGCCGTTTTGATGTGATGCTTGAACGTACAGACATATACACACACACACACATTGAGTTATATATATATATATGTGTATATATATATATATATATATATATATATATATATATATATATAGACAAAGAGTGGCTACCTCCATGTTGGCCTTGCACCCCACCCACCTCTATCAGGTGTGTATATAAGGTGTCTTGGATGTTCCAGACCCTGCCATGCTTACTGAATTGTTCACACAGAGGCATATTCACAGTGTAGGGTCCGTCCCAATGAGGCCACCTCATCGCGGTGGGATGGTCCAAGTTATTTGACCGCCGGCGGAGACAAATTTGCAAGCTAAGTGCCTCACTATTTCATAGTTTCACATTTGCATCTATTACACCATAGCTGTATAGCTTTCCATGTTTTAACTGCATTTTCATGTTTCACCTATATCCTTGTGCTGGCAGTGTGCTGCTGCATTCTTCTGTTGCTGTATATATATATATATATATATATATATATATATATATATATATATATATATATAAATTCAGAGTAGATACAGCACCAAATAGCTGAGGACTCAGGCTGGTAGATGGAGCAAGACTTTATTTGCCATCCATGTGCAACGTTTCGGCAATAAACTGCCTTTTTCATGCTTGAAAAAGGCAGTTTATTGCCGAAACGTTGCACATGGATGGCAAATAAAGTCTTGCTCCATCTACCAGCCTGAGTCCTCAGCTATTTGGTGCTGTATCTACTCTGAATTTCTGCATGCCTTTCCGGGTTGGCATTCCCGGATGATCACCTGCACATGCTGATTTGATCGGTGCTGTCTCTCCTCTTCATCCATATATATATATATATATATATATATATATATATATATAAATATATATATATATATATATATATATATATATATATATATATATAAAATGACCTCTTTTATATCTGCTTAGTTCTTTGCTCAATATTAGCTGACCAGACAGAAATTAGCCTCTACCCCACCAGTACAGCGAGACAATCAAGATTGAACTGTTTGCAGAGAGATAAAGTAATGTCAAAATGACATTTGGACATTTGGAAGAGAAGAACAAGGTTAATAATTGCTTAGCGCTTAGGAGCAAAAAAGGCAAACTTGCGCATGACAAAGCTTTTACACGTAATATTACACTAATAATTAGTCAATAATGTGGGTGGTAATTTGTGTTAATTCTGAAGCCTATATAAACCCCTGTGAAATGCTGTAATAAAAGTAAGGAAGAATTTCTGTACTGAACAATGTGTCAGTGTGTTATTCACTTACTTTGATGCATGCATCAAATAATAATTTATTTGGACGGGACCAGATATCCACTAGGTCCTGAACTTCCTTAAAGGGGTACTCCGGTGCTTACACATCTTATCCCCTATCCAAAGGATAGGGTATAAGATGCTTGATCGCGGGAGTCCCGCAGCTGGGGACACCCGGGATCATGCACGCGGCACCCCGCATGTAATCAGTCCCCGGAGCGTGTTCGCTCCTGGTCTGATTACGGTCGACCGCAGGGCCAGCGGCGTGTGGTCGTCACCCCCCCCCCCCGCCCCCGTGTGACATCACGCTCCGTCCCTCAATGCAAGCCTACGGGAGGAGGCGTGATAGCGAACACGCTCCGGGGACTGATTACAAACGGGGTGCCGTGTGCATGATCCCGGGCGTCCCCAGCTGCGGGACTCCCGCGATCAGGCATCTTATCCCCTATCCTTTGGATAGGGGATAAGATGTGAAAGCACCGGAGTACCCCTTTAAATTGTGAACCTGTACTATTGTCTAAATATTTCTGGACTAAACTGTACATACAATTTTTATGATGTCACATAATTAATTTTATGTTTATAAAACTGTCTCTCTATAAACAGGGTGGTTATTTAATTTAATCTACTACTTTGTAGTTTTGTATGTATTACATTTTGCATGTATTATTAGTGTAATAAATCTTAACTTGTGTATTTATTGTAAGCAATATGCTAAATCTCCATTCTCCAGTGTCTAAATCTCCTACTTCAATATCTATGACTTTTAATCATCAATATATGTAATTTTGCTAATATCACACTTTCAAAGTGTCACAGTCTTCATAAAAACATCAAAGATATATTTCAATAGTCTTGATCAGTCAGGGCCTAGTTGCTGAAACCTCCAGCTATTGCTAGAATAAACCAGGACAAGCCCATGGTTGAGCGCATCTCCACCCATCTTGCTGCAGGAAAAGGACTCCTTAGACTTAACATAGAATCCAACTTTAGTGAAAAGTAAGGGGACATAACCACGCTGCATGCTTCTGCTGGCTTTTTTTTTTATAAATCATTGGGGGTTTCAACACCCAGACACCAACTGATGAAGACTTTTCACACATCTATGTGAAATATTAACCCCTTAAGGACGCAGGACGTAAATGTACGTCCTGGTGCGGTGGTACTTAACGCACCAGGACGTACATTTACGTCCTGTGCATAACAGCGGGCATCGGAGCGATGCCCGTGTCATGCGCGGCTGATCCCGGCTGCTGATTGCAGCCAGGGACCCGCCGGCAATGGCCGACGCCCGCGATCTCGCGGGCGTCCGCCATTAACCCCTCAGGTGCCGGGATCAATACAGATCCTGGCATCTGCGGCAGTGCGCGATTTCAATGAATGATCGGATCGCCCGCAGCGCTGCTGCGGGGATCCGATCATTCAGAACGCCGCACGGAGGTCCCCTCACCTTCCTCCTTCCGGCTCCCGGCGTCTCCTGCTCTGGTCTGAGATCGAGCAGACCAGAGCAGAAGATCGCTGATAACACTGATTTGTTCTATGTCCTATACATAGAACAGATCAGTATTAGCAATCATGGTATTGCTATGAATAGTCTCCTATGGGGACTATTCAAGTGTAAAAAGAATGTAAAAAAATGTAAAAGTAAAAGTAAAAAAATGTTACCCCCAAAAAGCGTATTTTACCCCCAAAAAGCGTAATTTTTTTTTTATACACAGATTTGGTTTCGCCGCGTGTGTAAATGTCCGAACTATTAAAATAAAATGTTAATGATCCCGTACGGTGAACGGCGTGAACTAAAAAAAAAAAAAGTCCAAAATATCTACTTTTATAATACATTTTATAAAAAAAAATTATAAAAAATGTATTAAAAGTTTTTTTAGATGCAAATGTGGTATCAAAAAAAGTACAGATAATGGCGCAAAAAATTAGCCCTCATACCGCCGCTTATACTGAAAACTAAAAAAGTTAGAGGTCATCAAAATAAAGGGATTATAAACATACTAATTTGGTTAAAAAGTTTGTGATTTTTCTTAAAGCTCTACAATAATAGAAAATTATGTAATAATGGGTATCATTTTAATCATATTGACCCTCAGAATAAAGAACACGTGTCATTTTTACCATAAATTGTACGGCGTGAAAACGAAACCTTCCAAAATTAGCAAAATTGCGTTTTTCTTTTTAATTTCCCCACAAAAATAGTGTTTTTTGGTTGCGCCATACATTTTATGATATAATGAGTTATGTCATTACAAAGGACAACTGGTCGCGCAAAAAACAAGCCCTCATACTAGTCTGTGGATGAAAATATAAAAGAATTATGATTTTTAGAAGGCGAGGAGGAAAAAAGGAAAACGTAAAAATTTAATTGTCTGAGTCCTTAAGGCCAAAATGGGGTCCTTAAGGGGTTAAAGGGGTACTCTGGTGGATTTTTATTTTTTTCATATAAACTGGCACCAGAAAGTTAAACAGATTTATACATTATTTCCATTGAAAATCTCAATCCTTCCAGTACTTATCAGCTGCTGTATACAACAGAGAAAGTTGAGTTGCTCTTTTCTGTCTGACCACAGTGCTCTCTGCTGACACCTTTATCAGTGTCAGGAACTATCCAGAATAGGAGTAAATACTCATAGCAAACCTCTCCTGCTCTAGACAGTTCCTGACATGGACAGAGGTGTCAGAAGAGAGCATTGTGGTCAGACAGAAAAGAACAATACAACTTCCTCTCGAGCATACAGCAGCTGATAAGTACTGAAAGAATTAAGATTTTTTTTTTAGAAGTAATTTATAAATCTGTTTAACTTTCTGGTACCAATTAATTAGAAAAAAAAAGTGAGTACCCCTTTGAGTACCCATTTAAAAAGTTTTATTTAATGTTTTTGTTTTTTCAAATGACAGGGAAATTTCTTAGTCTATCACCCCATTTTGACAGCACCTATTCAAAAATTGGGAAATGAGGGAGCCCTCCAACTCATACAAGCCAACTTTCTTCTCTGGCTCTGGTTATAGAGCCAATCTGGCATATGGAGAAGAGTTGTTCAGATACAGCAACACTGAGAAAACCCAAAATGTTCAATGTTTTAAAAAGAATAGCTGTATTTTTATTTTTGTAATGTTTATCAGTATGTATCCTGTAAACACCCTGGTTCAACAGGTTATGTGTGTTATGGTCTGCATGACATGTATCCCTGTGATCAGTTTATAGCTACAACAGGTTGAGTCAGTGTAAAAGGATCCATGTCGTGTGTGTAAGTGTTCACTGTTTAATATCAGATGTCAGGTTTATGCTTCAAAATCCAACTTGAGATTCTTTAGCTTTTTAATCTCTTAGCAGATTTAACTATATTGCTAAATTCTTTGATGAAAGGGAGTCTGCAAAAGAGAATTATTAGTTCTCATAGATTATGAAAATGTAGCTGTCCCTTTGAATAATGATCAAATTTAAAAGGAAACCATGAAGCTGAAATAATTCATCTGGGAGATGCCTCACAATGTAGTCTACTTGGCTTTTAACTGTGCATGATTAAATATCCAGGCTTGTTTTACAGTACTGTTTTATTTTATCGTAACAAATGAAGCTAGTTGCCCTTAGCACTCCTATATGTATTTGGTCATGCCCTTAAAGTTGGATTAAGGATAAAATGGATGAAGCCAGTCCTTGTAAGTCTATATGTGTTAGCTCAACAAGAGTTTCCATCTGGGTCCAATCAAAATTTTGGAAGTGAAAGTTTTATGGATTAATAGACAAAAGAATCCATAGTCATGTATGCTTATATTTATTGTTTGTCTCATAAAGAAAAAAAAATGCTACATCAACTTCTTAATAACTTTCTCATGGACTTAAAATCACAGAATATGTTTATTTATTATTTTTTTTTGTTTAGTTAGTTACTTATTTTGCATTCATGCATTGCTTATAAAGCACTTATTTATTCCACAGCACTCTAATGAAATTGGCAGTCATAAAGGTGCTTGAGCACATTGGAGCTGGCAATAGTATAATCCTATATACACACACATTAAAGGGGTACTCCCCCCCTAGACATATTATCCCCTATCCAAAGGATAGGGGATAAGATGTCTGATCATGGATGTTCCGCCACTGGGACCCCCACAAACATTGTGTTGCACACGGCCATAGACTTTCATTGAGGGGGCGTGACATGACCTTATGGGGGGACGTGGCAGTGATTTAACTACAGCCAGTTAACCTATCAGCATATTTGGAGAGATTTATCAAAACCTGTGGAGAAGGAAAAGTTAACCAGTTGCCCATAGCAACCAATAAGCTTGCTTCTTTTATTTTTTATTAGAGGCCCTTTTAACCCCTTAACACCTTAGGGACTCAGCCTATTTTCCCCTTAAGGACTCAGCAAATTTTTGTTTTTGCATTTTCGCTTTTTCCTCCTTCCTTTCTAAAAATCATAACTCTTTCAATTTTGCACCTACTCACATATTAGGACCTGTTTTTTGCATCACCAATTGTGCTTTGCAAGGACATCACTTATTTTGGAATATAACAAGATCCGGCGAGGGAGTGCGGGGGAAGTGAGGTATAAGTAGGGAGTGCACAGGTGAGGATACTGATTAGGCCTGCTGCGCCAATCAGTGGCGCAGTGGCCCTTTAAATCGCAGAGACCCGGCGCGCGCGCCCTAAGGAGCGGGGCCGCGCGCGCGCCCTAAGGAGCGGGGCCGCGCGCGCCGGGACAACACAGACGGGGAACGGGTCAGGTACGGGAGCCGAGATGCACATCGCGAGCGGGCGCGTCCCGCATCACGAATCGCATCCCGGGTGGGAGTAATATCGCAGCGCACCCGGTCAGCAGGTTTGACCGGGGCGCTGCGAATGAGAGAACGCTGCGAGCGCTCTGGGGAGGAGCGGGGACCCGGAGTGCTCGGCGTAACAGTATATTTAAAATTGGCATCTTATGACCCCTATAACTTTATTATTTTTCCTTGAACGGGGAGGTATGAGGGCTCATTTTTTGTGCCGTCATCTGTATTTTTTATCGTACCATTTTTGTTTTGATGGGACTTTTTGATTGCTTTTTATTAATATTTTTATGGTATATGAAGTGACCAAAAATACACAATTTTGGAATTTGGTATTTTTTTACATGTACGCCATCGACCGTGTGGTTTAGCTAACCTTATATTTTAATAGTTCAGAGATTTATACACGCGGCGGTACCATATATGATTATTTTTATTCTTTATTACATTATTTTATTTAAAAAATGGGAAAACGGGGGTGTTTTAAACTTTTAATAGGGAAGGGGTTAATGAACCTTTATTACACTTTTTTTTACAATTTTTTTAGCCTCCATAGGGGGCTACACCATGAAGTCTTCTGATTGCATACACTGTTCAGTGCTCTGTCATTGCAAAGCACTGATCAGTGAAACCGGCTGTCTGCTGCTCTAGCCTTCTGTGCAGGCATGGAGAAGTAGATCGCCAATCGGACAACGGAGAGGCAGGTGAGGTCCCTCCCATCATCCCATAAGCTGATCGGGACATCACGATTTTGTCGCGATAGTCCCGATCAGCTCCGCTGAGCTGCTGGGATTATTTGACTTTCGTTTTAGATGCTGCGATCAACTTTGATCGTGGCATCTAAAGGGTTAATGCCGGGAATCGTCCCGATCGACCATGCCGGCATTAGCTTTGGGTCCTGGCTGCCCGTAGCAAAGGGACCCACCGGGTTTAACCCGTTCTCTGCTGGTGAGAACGGTTTAAACCCATTAAATGGGACCAGGGCGTACAGGTACGCCCTGAGTCCATAAGGATCGGGGATGCAGGGCGTATGCATACGCCCTGTGTCCCCAAGAGGTTAATGCAAATGGACGTTCATTAACGTCCATCTGCGACTCCCGAGATATGACGCACACTCAGCAGGTGAGCGCTCATCATACCCGGTGGGTCCCGGTTGCTATAGGTAACCAGGACCCACGGCTAATGCGAGACATCACCAATTGGGCTGATTAATATGCATTAACCCTTTAGATGCGACGATAAAACTTGATTGCCGCGTCTAAAACAAAAGTAAAAAATGCCAGTTAGTTCAGTGATGCTGTTCGGGCCCCAAACATCTTGCAGGACATGAGGAGGATCCCTACCTGCTTACTCGCTGTCCAATCGTCAAATGACTGCTCTGTGCCTGAGATCCAGGCAGGAGCAGTCAAGAAGCGATCACACTGATCAATGCCATGTTAATGCATGGCAGTGATCAGTGTAGGAAATCAGTGTGTGCAATGTTATAGTCCCCTATGGGGGCTATAGCATTGAAATTAAAATGTTAAGAAATGTGATTTAACCTCTTCCCTTATGAAAGTTTGAATCACCCCCCTTTTCCCATAAAAAAAAACAAAATCTGTGTAAATAAAAATAAACATATGTGGTATTGCCACATGTGTAAATGTCCGACCTATAAAAAGATATCATTAATTAAACTGCACGGTCAATGGCGTACACGTAAAAAAATTCCAAAGTCAAAAATAGCTAATTTTTGGTCACTTTTTATACCATAAAAAAGTTAATTAAAAGTGATCAAAAAGTCAGATTAAGACAAAAATGGTACCAATAAAAACTTCAGATCACGGCAGCCCCCATACCCCCCCCCCCCTTATACTTATAAGTTATAGGGGTCAGAAAAGGACATTTTCTCAACGAAATAAATTTGGTGCATGTAGTTATAACTCATTGTTAGTTGTAAAATAAAATCAAACCTATATAAATTGGGTATAAATATAAGGTGACAAACTACAAGTTTTATCACCAAACATATTTACCTACATAACTGAAAGCATACTGCAGACTTAACTAACGCTCTGTTTCAAGTTGAATATGTTGAGAATTTGATGAATGGCATGTCATTTCAAAGTTTAGTGTTATTTGTGCATGCTATGTACACATTTTGATAAACAGAAGAAACGAGTAATTACACATCCATCTTGTTGTCACTTCAAAGTATTAACATTGATTTCCATAATATGGTGGATATATTTCCTGGTCAAGTCCTATAAAAGGTTCTTAGGAAGGATATTGAATTTAACATTGATATGAAATTTAATCTGCCAGGTGCTTTGATAGACAGTTGATTTAAGAGAAAGTGACATTTGTATTTACTTATCTTATCTTAGATTACCCTGTGAAGAAGGGATGTAACTATGACTGAAAAGTAGCATAGTGTTTACCAGAAAAATTGAGTGTATGACTCTTTCTAGTAAGCTATTTTCACATAGGCAGCTGAAAAAAATAGACACTACATTGCTGATTACAAACATTTTAGAATTTAAAATGTGAAATCAAATTAAGTGTAGCTACTTCTACATAAATGTACTCATGGTTATCATGACATATTTCAGTAAAATGACATTTCTTGATTTCAAGAAACTTGTCAGCTTTGCTGTGTAGACTGAGACGTAGTAGCAGATATCAAACAGATTCCCTTTCATGATTGATGGCTTCTTCATAGTTTATGAATGATATATGTATCACAATAATCTTATGTTTACAGCCACTGTATCCACTATATCAGCCTCAGGTGTGCAGCTGATATACATACAGTATGGATTCTTGGTTGTCAGGTCGAGGTCTCTCTCCAGTACAGACAGAAACAGGTTAGCCTATGTACAGGAGACTGGAGTCCCCATAGCTGTAATATTACACCATAGATTTGCATATAGCTGCAGCACTTGGTTGAGGTCTTCTACTTCACTTAGATAACTTCATAATCAGGGAACCTTTTCATAACTTCATGAAACATAGCACACTATTACACGGACCGCCACCCTACCTGAAGTGTACTGCACAAATTGCATTTATTTCACAATCACGGATATGGAAAAAGGAACAGCCCAATGTGAAAAGCAGGATTTTGTAATACTGTTTAGGAGTGGTTGAAACTAGTCATTGAGGGCTTAGCTATATCAAAGACTTCCGAGTAATATTCACCATGATATCTGATAGCATATACTGACATAACTCAATCCCATACAGCATATCACGGATGAGGTTCATAGCATCCAATTCACACTGTGCTGCTCCACAAAATGTTCCCTAGGGCATGTACATAGATACAATGCAGCTACGACATACAAGTGCAGTCACTGACAGGCATTTGCACTATTCCCATATTCAGTAGCAGCAGAAAAGTCAAAGCATAGTGTGTGCAACCGCAATAGCAGCAATCATAGCTATTGCACTATCCCATAAAGCAGTTTGTATATCAAACAGCAGTATTAGAGTCTTATGTAGCAGCAGTTAGCAGCGAATTGCACAATTTGCATCACAGTAAGCAGCTAATGGATTGCATTTGCCCCTTTTATCTTCATTCACCACTCCATTATATCCATGTTTTAGTCACACGTTTCAACATATGCATAGAAATAGTACTGTTGTGGCATAGAAATATCCTCATATCCTGTTGTGCATCCAAGGAAGGTTATAGGCATTTTCTTTGCCATCAGTCATCAGGGACCGGAATTGTGGCATCTTCATGTTGGCTTCCACGGTATGTGCCAATCTAGGTGTGTGCGGCTTTGGTGGCAGCCACACTCTGACTACAAAGCCCACTCTAATTTTCCTCATATTAACCCCTCCCCATCAGTGATGTGACTGCTCACCTCCAAAGTCCGCTGATGTGTACTCACACCCACCTACCTGAGATGGGGCTATCCAAGTCAGGTGAGTGGTGGAAGGATTCAGTAACATTGCATCAGGTAGTGCTCCACGCTTCATTCTGACAGCAAGTTACCACAGATACCAAATAGTTTGCGAAGTCATTCCTGTTGCAATCCCGATACCGATCAGCAGCTGAGCAGAGCTTCAAGACATACAGGTAAATAACATACTCTATCATGCCCTAATTCAAGAGGTAGCATGTGACAGAACATGTATACTAAACATTGCTCCCAAACGTAAATGTCCATTTAGTAGACCGTGCACAACTTAGTACCATTAGGGGGGTAGTAAACTATGGGGATGCGGCTAAAAATGCTACAATAAATAATAAGAGAGAATGGATTCTACATATTGGATGAAACAAGCATATGGTATGAAATCCTTTAGCCCTTTTGGTCTTATTAAGTCTAAATTTCCATTCTGCTTCCCTCTGGAGCAGAGTCCTATACCAGTCCCCCCCCCCTCCCCTGACCTGTACCGTTAAATTAACTGGATACAGTCACAGAAATTGGGCATAATGAGGTCCCACAGGGGTATCCCTAGCATGTATAATATCCCCCAAGTGTTCCTGTACTCTCTTTTTCAGGGGCCTAAAGGTCTTCCCTATATAGTTCAGGGGGCAAGCACATGTTAATAGGTAAATCACCCCTTTAGTCTTACAGTTTGCAAATGCATGCATCTCAAATTCCTTCGGGACACTGGTACTCCTGAATGTCTTTCTTTTGATATATAGGCAAACTGTACATTTACCACATGGAAAGGTGGCTTTAATTTTGTTTGTCAGCCATACTTTAGGTTTCTCAGGCTCAAAAAAGCTGTGTGTCAACTGATGTCTTGAAGGGATAATTCCTGCAATTGTATCCATCCTCAGAATATCCCAATATGATGTAATGATGTCCTGGACTTCTCTCCACTTTTGTCATAGGTGCCTGATAGAATCATTTTGATTAGGTTGGGCTTTAGGTGCCAGGAGGTTGGTTCTGTGTGTATTAAGGACCATACGTTTTTTGGATAGCCCCCATCTCTCAGTCTGGTCCTTAATTGAGAAGCTTTAACTTCAAACTTGGCCAAAGTTGAACAATTCCTCTGCATTCGTAGATACTGACCAGTAGGTATGTCCCTCTTCATCAGGATAGGATGGCAACTATCCCACTGAAGAAGGGCATTCATGGCCGTTTCCTTCCAATATACAGTACTGTTGTATGTATCTGATTATCATCGGCCACCCAAAACTTTAGGTCTAGAGACACCAATTAATTTCTACTGCATGTAGATGTAAATCTCAGGCCCAACGTATTCTGGTTGAGGGTCACAACAAAATCCTTGAACATGTCCTCGGTGGCTGTCCATATGAGAAAAATGTTGTCTATGAATCTGACCCACATTGCTATGTGGTCAGTCCATAGAGATATTTCCTCATGGAAGACATGTTTGTCCTCCCACCAACCCAGGTAAAGGTTTGTGTAACTGGGGGCAAAGGGGCTCCCCATCGCTGTAGCTCGCTGTTGGTGGAAAGACCGCTCCTCAAACAGAAAATAGTTTTTAGTAAGAATAAATGTGAGAAGTTTCAGGACAAACTGATTATGTGGCCATACTGCATACCCCTTGTCTGTAAAAAGAAAATTGTAGCTTCTAATCCTCTATCCTGCGGAATTGAGGAGTAAAGGGCCTCCACGTCTAATGATCCTATGATCCTCCAGTCTTTGAGCACATTCGTGGTATCCTTCACAAATGAGGTTAGAGCGTATACAAACGAACACAGTATGACATCCACATACTTTGGGGGGGGGGGGGGGGGTAGCCCTTATGTATCTTCGGAATTGCATAAAAGCTGGCAATTCTGGGATGTGTAGGTTTCAAATAATAATCATATTCCCTTGCATTAATTAGACCTCCTAATCTAGCTCTATCCAAAATGGCTAACAACTCATCACCAAATCTTTTTGTGGGATCATTTAATGGGAGGTAGCATTCTCTATCATTGAGGATTTTGAGACACATTTCCCTATACTCCTGACTGATGGCAAAGGAAATGCGTAGGACCTTTCTTGGGTGCGCGACAGGATATGTAACTATGCCACAACAGTATTTCTATGCATAAGTTGAAACATGTGAAACATATCATGGAGTGGTGAATGAAGGAAAAAGGGGCAAGTGCAATCCATTAGCTGCTTACTGTGATGCAAATTGTGCAATTTGCTGCTAACTGCTGCTACATAAGACTCTAATGCTGCTATTTGCCTATACAAATTGCTTTATGGGATAGTGCAATAGCTACAATTGCTGCTATTGAGGTTGCACACACTATGTTTTGACTTTTCTGCTGCTACTGAACATGGGAATAGGGCAAATGCAGTCAGTGACTGCACTAGTATGCCGTAGCTGGATTGCATCTATGTACATGCCCTAGGGAACATTTTGGGGAGCAGCACAGTGTGAATTGGATGCTATGTACCTCGTCCGTAATGTACCTCGGAAGTCTTTGATATAGCTAAGCCCCAATGACTAGCTTCAACTACTTCTAGACAGTATTACATTATCCTGCTTTTCATATTGGACTGTCCCTTGTTGCAAAGCCGTGATTGTGAAATAGATGCAATTAGTGCAGTACACTTTAAGTAGGGTGGCGGTTGTGTAATAGTGTGTTATTATGTGTTTTTTTGTTTTAAAAGTTCGCAATGAAAGTGATGTTTTATAAAGTTATGAAAAGGTTCCCTGATTATGAAGTTGTCCCCATAGTTGTACCCTGTTTCTGTTTGTACCAGGAGCTGCTGGAGGCAGAGACAAATAAAATGTTCAATTTTAAGCTGACAGGAATACTACATTGAAGTACCGCATTATTGCACTTTTCTGAATTATGATTAAACAAGTGGAAATTTAAAAAATATGGGGAAAAAAGAAAATGTCCAAATAATAATAAAGGGAAGAAAAGATATACATTTTTATATGAACACATAAAATGTTTCTGTCACGATTCGGCTTCCAGGTAGTGGATCCTCTGTGTCAGCGAGGGATTGGCGTGGACCGTGCTAGTGGACCGGTTCTAAGAGGCTACTGGTGTTCACCAGAGCCCGCCGCAAAGCGGGATGGTCTTGCTGCGGCAGTAGCAACCAGGTCGTATCCACTAGCAACGGCTCTACCTCGCTGACTGCTGAGAAGGCGTGGGACAGAAGGACTAGGCAGAGGCAAGGTCAGACGTAGCAGAAGGTCGGGGGCAGGCGGCAAGGTTCGTAGTCAGGATGGGTAGCAGAAGTTCAGGTACACAGGCTTTGGACACACTAAACGCTTTCACTGGCACAAGGCAACAAGATCCGGCAAGGGAGTGCATGGGAGGAGGTCAGATAAAGGCAGGGAGCAGATGGAAGCCAATTAAGCTAATTGGGCCAGGCACCAATCATTGGTGCACTGGCCCTTTAAGTCTCAGAGAGCTGGCGCGCGCGCGCCCTAGAGAGCGGAGCCGCGCGCGCCAGCACATGACAGCAGGGGACCGGGACGGGTAAGTGACCTGGGATGCGATTCGCGAGCGGGCGCGTCCCGCTGTGCGAATCGCATCCCCAACGGCCATGACAGTGCAGCGCTCCCGGTCAGCGGGACCGACCGGGGCGCTGCAGGGAGAAAGACGCCGTGAGCGCTCCGGGGAGGAGCGGGGACCCGGAGCGCTAGGCGTAACAGTACCCCCCCCCCTTAGGTCTCCCCTTCTCTTTGTCCGGTAACTGCCTCCCCTGGGATGAGGACACCGGGAAAGAATGGAGGGTTTCCTCAACGGCAGGCAGTACAGCAGGAGTGGGGATGGGGAGGGAGGGCAGAGGGCGAGGCCTGGCACGAGGCAGTGTGACACCAGGACGGGGGCCATGGGGAGGCACAGAGGCTTGCCTGACGGGACTGGGAGGGGGGGAGAGGCACTTCCTGTGGCAGGCAGAGTCCCAGTTCCTGATCTCCCCGGTGGTCCAATCAATGGTGGGGGAATGAAGCCGGAGCCAAGGCAGACCGAGGAGGACCTCAGAGGTACAGTTGGGGAGAATGAAGAACTCAATCCTTTCGTGGTGAGGTCCGATAGACATCAGGAGGGGTTCTGTGCGGTAACGCACGGTGCAGTCCAATCTGGCTCCGTTGACCGCGGAAATGTAGAGCGGCTTGACGAGACGGGTCACCGGGATGCTGAATTTATTAACAAAGGACTCCAAAATAAAATTCCCGGAGGCACCAGAGTCCAAGCAGGCCACGGCTGAGATGGAGGAGTTGGCTGTAGGGGAAATCCGCACGGGCACCGTGAGACGTGGAGAAGAAGACTTAGAACCAAAAGATGCCACACCCACGTGAGCTGGGTGCGTGCGTGCGTTTCCCAGGCGTGGAGGACGGATAGGGCAATCCACCAAGAAATGCTCAGTACTGGCACAGTACAGACAGAGATTTTCTTCTCTACGGCGATTCCTCTCTTCCTGGGTCAGGCGAGACCGATCCACTTGCATGGCCTCCTCGGCGGGAGGCCCAGGCGAAGACTGCAAAGGATGCTGTGGGAGAGGTGCCCAGAGATCTAAGTCTTTTTCCTGGCGGAGCTCTTGGTGTCGCTCAGAAAAACGCATGTCAATGCGGGTAGCCAAATGGATGAGTTCTTGGAGGTTGGCAGGAATCTCTCGTGCGGCCAGCACATCCTTGATGCGACTGGATAGGCCTTTTTTAAAGGTCGCGCAGAGAGCCTCATTATTCCAGGATAGTTCAGAAGCAAAAGTACGGAATTGTATGGCGTACTCGCCAACGGAAGAATTACCCTGGACCAGGTTCAGCAAGGCAGTCTCAGCAGAAGAGGCTCGGGCAGGTTCCTCAAAGACACTTCGGACTTCAGCAAAGAAGGACTGGACTGTGGCTGTGGCAGGATCATTGCGGTCCCAGAGCGGTGTGGCCCAAGACAAGGCCTTTCCTGAAAGAAGGCTTACTACGAACGCCACCTTAGACCGTTCTGTAGGAAACAAGTCTGACAACATCTCCATATGCAGGGAACACTGAGACAAAAATCCACGGCAGAGTCTGGAGTCCCCATCAAATTTGTCCGGCAGGGACAAGCGGAGGTTAGGAGCGGCCACTCGCTGCGGAGGAGGTGCAGGAGCTGGCGGAGGAGATGGTTGCTGCTGTAGCAGAGGCAGAATTTGCTGTAACATGGCGGTCAACTGCGACAGCTGCTGTCCTTGTTGGGCAATCTGCTGCGATTGCTGAGCGACCACCGTGGGAAGATCAGCGAGACTTGGCAGCGGCACCTCAGCGGGATCCATGGCCGGATCTACTGTCACGATTCGGCTTCCAGGTAGTGGATCCTCTGTGTCAGCGAGGGATTGGCGTGGACCGTGCTAGTGGACCGGTTCTAAGAGGCTACTGGTGTTCACCAGAGCCCGCCGCAAAGCGGGATGGTCTTGCTGCGGCAGTAGCAACCAGGTCGTATCCACTAGCAACGGCTCTACCTCGCTGACTGCTGAGAAGGCGTGGGACAGAAGGACTAGGCAGAGGCAAGGTCAGACGTAGCAGAAGGTCGGGGGCAGGCGGCAAGGTTCGTAGTCAGGATGGGTAGCAGAAGTTCAGGTACACAGGCTTTGGACACACTAAACGCTTTCACTGGCACAAGGCAACAAGATCCGGCAAGGGAGTGCATGGGAGGAGGTCAGATAAAGGCAGGGAGCAGATGGAAGCCAATTAAGCTAATTGGGCCAGGCACCAATCATTGGTGCACTGGCCCTTTAAGTCTCAGAGAGCTGGCGCGCGCGCGCCCTAGAGAGCGGAGCCGCGCGCGCCAGCACATGACAGCAGGGGACCGGGACGGGTAAGTGACCTGGGATGCGATTCGCGAGCGGGCGCGTCCCGCTGTGCGAATCGCATCCCCAACGGCCATGACAGTGCAGCGCTCCCGGTCAGCGGGACCGACCGGGGCGCTGCAGGGAGAAAGACGCCGTGAGCGCTCCGGGGAGGAGCGGGGACCCGGAGCGCTAGGCGTAACAGTTTCTTTTTGATAAGAAGCATCGTTATGGGGACTTGAGTTGTGCCTAGTTTTGCAAATTTGTTTATAGGGCAAATAGTCCCTATATACACAGAAAACCATCTGGGTCAAAACAAACATTTTACACTAGTAGTACAGAACATGTAGTATCTGGCTGTACTATAGAGAAGTGCTACCAGACAGCCAATTAGTGCATGTGCTTGAGTAATACATGAGTTATACCAGTAAAAAGCCCATTCTGATTGGTCAGTTCTTCCAACCATTGATACGTTTTGCAGATCTGTACTCTCTTTAGCATTGTATGTTGAGTCTGATTTCAAGTTACAATGGTCCAGAAAAGACCATTGTATGTTGAAAGTATTTTATGAAATATGATGAATTAGTAAGTGCTATATTGGACTTAATGCACAAATACTATTTATTTGGTTAATTGTATAGATGCGTACCTGCATATTGTTGCAAATGGAGTGCCACATGTATAGGATATGCTTCGATACAAAGACTGTACTTACATTAGATAATAAATGCTTATGCACAGCCTAGATGCTAGGTAATTCTATAGTCCACTTAGATAAAGCATGTACTTCAAAATACATGCTTTGTCTACATGGACTATAGAATTACACAGCGTCTGGGCTGCGCATAAGCATTTATTATCTAATATAAGTACAGTCTTTGTATCGAAGCATATACCATTTTTATCCTATACATGTGGCGCTCCATTTGCAACAGTATGCAGGTACGCATCTATACAATTAACCAAATAAATAGTTAAGTCCCATATAACGCTTACTAATATATCAAATTTCAGTGACCCACACATCTGTGTATGACACACGGGAAGGCATACCATTAAGTTAAGCAGCAAAATTGGGCATATCACCACATCCATATTATAGCGCAACTGTTATCTAGTATTTAGAAAGTATTTTATGTTGATGCCATAGTAAGTAGAGGGATCACTGTATTGTAGTTTTAGACCTTGAACTAAGTTACAAAAGAAAAAGGATAATTTCCAAAACCTACTTTAAACAAGCAGATTCAAATAGTTATTTATATTTTTAAGGCATTATTAAGAAATATGTTCAAAATATCCCAGCCAGCCAATTTCAATGGATAAGAAAGAATTGCCCTTGTGAAAGTATTATGTGACAAGCTGGTTTGTTAGAGGACTACTTTGTAGAGAAGGGTTACCCCTAACATCATTTTTTTAAATGATGCCAGGAAGAAAACTATGAACTTGCCTACAAGTTAAAAATAAAGAAAGGATGGCTAATAGGCCAGAGCTTTGAATAACCCTCCGAGTTTGTGTGGCTCATACTGCACGTATTGGGATAAATTATACCGAGGTACCTGTGTTGCACATTACTCCATGTGCCTAATTCTATATATATATATATATATATATATATATATATATATATATATATATATATATATATATATATATATATATATATAGTGAATTTGAGTAGCCGTGTTAGTCCAGTGATGCTGATGCAAATCATGAAATGTTGCAGTATCTTGTAAAATCTTTTTTATTGGACTAACAGCATTTTGTAGAGACAAGCTTTCGGGATTCCTCCCTTTATCAAGTCCAAAAATCTAAGCTCACAAGCAGAAGACACAGGTTATATCTCACAAATATGCAGGGGTTAAGACAACAGATGTGGAGAATTCACAGCAAAAGGGAATAACAGTCCAACTAGGTATAATTATGCTAAGTGACCAGATAATAAGTAAATAATGGTGTGTACTGTGTTCTAGTTACAAAATATGTCTCAAATTTGTATAATACATACCTTGTAAATTGTGTAGCCATTTGTAAGTATTAGCGACTTATTTATTTGTAAACAGTATACAATTGTTGTCCATCTGAATTCTGCTGCAGGACCATTGTAGCAGATACAGCCTGCAGTGGTTAAAACACTTTACACGCTAAGATAAATAATTATGAGACAAATAAACATCTAAAAAATTCACATGCCACCTTATATGTGCAGTTTTGCACTAGATAAAAGTACAGAACTTTTGTATACCTGCAAGCAATCTATGCAAGGAAAGATCTGAAATAAATAGGTAAAGTACATGCAGATAGGGTTATTTTAAGTGCTAGGCGTTGGGATAGTTCCTTAATAGATGTCCATAATCAATATGGATTGTTTTATGGTAACTTAAAAGAAAGTCATCGGATAGTAGATAATGAAGACTGATCTATACTGCATATGATTACACATAATATACATAGAAAATTGTTGATAGATGTATGTACTGTAGAAGATTGTTGATAAATGTATATGTTCCACTGTTGTTTTTTTATTTATTTATTTATTTATTTACCCTAATATCTCATATGCAACATATCCAAGGATAGAAGAAAAGTATTACCTGGTTTCTGGCGCAATCCACCAAGGAGATGAAGCGGAATATCCTTAAAGTAATTTTATTAGCCAAACATGACACATTTCATAGCATAGGATACTGCCATTTCATCTGAGGAAGGAGCTGCTATGCTCCAAAATGTGTCATGTTTTGGCTAATAAAATTACTTTAAGGATGTTCTGCTTTGTCTCCTTGGTTGATTGCACCAGAAACCCAGTAATATTTTTCTTCTATCCTTGGATTCACACTGTTCGGCCAGGATTTCTCCAGGTTGTTACATCAGGAGGCTGCACCACCAAGTATTATTTCATGTGCATATGTGGTTGTGTCTGTTACATAACTAAGCAAGGTAAGCAGAATACAAACACTTGTGTAACCACTCTCTCACCTTCAACATTTCTGCCAAACGGTACTCGTCCCATGAGGAGCTCTGCCTATTTTTTCTAATAGATCACATATCATATGCAACATATACATTTAGCAACAATCTTTGGTATGGAAATCCATTTCATATTTTCTGGGCCATCCAAAGAAAATTTGGTCCAGGATTTGACCAATACCCTAAAAGGTGTCAATCAAGACATACTATAGAGGATATAAAAGACAGATATTTCCCATATATGACTTATGATTATGCTTATTTTGATCGCTATTGAATAAGGGGACACTTCCCTAAAATGCATTACCCCAACTATCACTCTCCGATCACCTTCATATGTGAACCAATAATTCTCCCTGCAATTACAGACACACTGACTCCTACTATCATCACTTTCAAAGAGTGGGTGCTCACAGCAGGATTCCATCCACAACGATGCCAGAGCAGAGTTTGTGCTACCCCTGTCAATTACTCCTGCCTGCAAGCATCCAGCATAAACTTGCCGGCCAGCATCTGTACTAGCTTGCAGGAGAAATGGGGTGAGCAGAGTCAGCAGACTTAATCCAGCAGGACCTACATCAAGTATGCTCCAACAGACGGAGCGAGCAGACCATCCACGGACTAGATAGCAGAAATTAATTATACTGTACATAGCATGTACTGTTATTATAACACATGAAGGATGGACATCTACTAAGGAACTATTCCAAGGCATAGCGCTTAAAGTAATCCTATCTGCATGTATTTTGCCAATTTATTTCAGGTCTCAGAAATCAGGTGCATAGCACCTATAATATTTATATTTTTCCACCTGAGTTGTATTAATTCTTTGCAAAATGTATATCTTTCCTTTCATAATTTGCCTTGCAGGTTTACAAAAGTCCTGTACTTTTATCTAGTGCAAAACTGAATATATAGGATGGCATGTGATTTTTTTATATTTTTATTTTTCTCCTAATTATTTGTCTAAGCGTATAAAGTGTTTTAACCAGTGCATGCCCTATCTGCTACAAGAGCCCTGCCGCAGAATTCAGATGCACAACAATTGTTTACTATTTACAAATAAATGAGTCACTGATACTTACAACTGGCTACACAATTTATAAGATAGATAGTATAATATACACATTCCAGACCTACTTTTTCTATTTGTAAATAAATCGTCAGATGAGATGAATTTTACTTATTAAAATTCATTCATTCATTTTACGTATTAAAATGCTTATCTGCAATTCTTACCGCTCTGGGCGAAACTTGTGCTTGTGTGGCCTTTGCAAGTCCCATCGCTGACATTCTTTTCCTGTCTCTGTGTAGTCCATTGGTCCTCTATAGTTTTCACCATTACAGATCACACATTCCACTAAAATGATGATACGGTACATGAACAGATTGAATAAGTAAAGGAGAATAATTCTGCATTAATTATTTGAAAAACTTAAAATTTATACAATTGTTCCTAGGATTTGCATATGTGAAATGGATTCGGAAAACGACAGAAAGAACAACATAAGTGCTTTGAACTTTTCAAAGGGCATCAGGTCTATGCAGTTGAATGTAAAAATAAGAAAAATCTTGTCCAAAAACATCAGCCAAAAAAGTTATTAGTTCAATAAAACTGCAAATGTTCCTCAAGGAATTACACTTGCATCACATATTATTATGTTTTGTATTTAGAATGTCACATTAGTTACAGACACAGAAAGCAGAACAAGTTACTGTTGCTTTCCCTCTCTCCTTGAATCGCATAGATCCCATTTCAAGAATTTACTTTTGCTCCATTTTTTGTGTAATTGGCAGCACATGGCAACACACATGTTCTAAGCTATTGTTGTGTATCTTTGTTCACTTACAGCCTTAAAAACAATAAAACATAATCATTTACTACCGAGTGAATAATATAGTTGCCATGTCAATCAAAAAAAGCTTTAGACCTTAACCTCTTTTCCGTCAGTGATTTTTAGCAGGTCTATAACGCCTCATCTACTAAATGTCATAACCTCTTTTTCTTTTACACATACAGAGCTACATGATGGCTTGTCTTTTGCAGGACCAATTGTACGTTGTAAAGACCACCATCTTTTTACCATAAATTGCGCTTCAAAATAGAAAAACAAAGGATTTGTGCAAAACTGCAATTCTTAAATTTTGGGGGACTTCGTTTTTATGCTGTTCACATTGCAATAAATGACATGCTATCTGTATTCTGCAAGTCAGTATGATTACAGAGATACCCAATTTATATAATTATTGTTATTTCATAGCTGTAGTTTTTATTGATATAATTTAAGTGTGAGACATTTTTCAGTGATGTAATGTGACCAAACATGATCAATTACTGCATTTGGCAATTTATTATTATTATTATTATTATTTTATGCCATTCACTGTGCAGGATCAATAAAATTATACTTTGGATTTTTTTTTTTATAAAAATTGGGGGAGGGGGGGGATGATTAAACTTTTCATTCATTTTTTTTATATTCAAAAAGCAAAACTATTTTTGACAAATTGTTTGTCCCCAAGGGAACTTTAAAAACAATCTGATTGCTTTTACAGCTCACTACAATATTATCGTGGTCTTGGTGTGGGTAGTGGTTTAGACAAGGGCTCGGGCAAGGTAAGTCAGGGGCTAGGCGAAGGTCATGGGCTGGCGGTAAGTGAGTTTAGTAAGAAACAGACAGAAAGGTTGTGAAAGGTGGGTAAAGCACAGAAAGGTTGATACATTACAGTAGGCGTCATGCAGAAACAAAATTTGGAAGACATTCACAGGTCTAATACACAGGATACCAGGAGTGCTGAGCAGGAGCTTTTTTATGGAGTAAATGACAACACTGCTCAATAGGTAAGAACAGGTGGAGGGAGGATATGGATGCACTGACACTTTGTATCAGGGTGAGCAGGACCTTATTTTATTGGCCAGACCAGAGACTGAAGCAGCAGGCAAGGAGCAAGTAGAATGGCCAGAGTAGCAGCAGGACACAAACCACAGGTAGTGAGTGCCAGATGTGACAGAACACCGGTGGGGAACAACTGCCAGAATAACAACTTATCCCTGAATGTCAGATTTCCAGCTTTTTACAGCATGGTTTTGGAACATTACATTTATACACTGTTTTATCTATGCATGCATACCCAGCATGAGTGTGGTATTGTGTTATATGGATTTCATGAGCGATTGGAATCTAGATCGAAAATGAATGGTTTGACTTAACACATCAATGGCTGAAAAGAAGGAACTTCAGCACACATCAATTTTAAAAATAGGTTTCATTCATAGGATAGCCCTTTTAAATACAAACAATTTAAAGAAGTCATTACCAATAATTATAATTTTGTAAAGTATATTCTAATAAAACACAGAATTGGGCAAAATGGCCAAGATGTATCAAACTGTGTGAGAGAAATAATTGAGAGATTTTCCCACAACAACCAATCACAGCTCAGCCAACAAGTTCTGGTAAAGTGAAACCTGACCTGTGATTGGTTGCTGTGGGAAAATCTCTCCACTCTTTCTCTCTCACAGTTCAATAAATCTGGACCATTGTTCTTGTGCTGCTATTTATATCTGTAAGGAATTTCATATAGATTAAAATGGGCCTCCCTCACTCACAATACCATTCAGTTATAGAATCATTCTGCACAACATTAAAAAAAACAATGATGGCAAATTCTAAAAAAGTTTTTTTTAACAAGTTTGTGAAAACTATTGTGAATTTAGGAAACATGCTAGATACACTTATAGGGAAAAAGACTTTAAAGGTGTACTCCAGTTTGAAAACATATTTTTTAACCTCTTAAGGACTCAGGGCGTACCTGTACGCCCTGAGCCCGGTCCCAGTGTGACTGCGTGACCCCGCATCACACCGGGTCGGTCCCAGCTATCGTTGTGCCGCGCGCTGTTATCCCTTCAGATGCGGCGATCAAAGTTGATCGCCTCCTCTGAAAACGAAAGTAAACGCTTCCCGGCAGCTCAGTCGGGCTGATCGGGACATCGCAATAAAATTGCGATGTTCCAATCAGCTGGGACGCAGGCGGAGGTCTCCTTACCTCTCTCCGAGGCGTCCGATCGGGGTTTGATTAAAGGTCATTAACCCCTTCCCTAATAAAAGTTTGAATCACCCCCCTTTTCCCATAAAAAAAACTGTGTAAATAAAAATAAAAATTAACATATATGGTATCGCCACGTGCGTAAATGTACGAACTATAAAATTATATCATTAATTAAACCACACGGTCAATGGCGTACGCGCAAAAAAATTCTAAAGTCCAAAATAATGATCAACACAAAAATGGTACCGATAGAAACTTCAGAACACGGCGCAAAAAACGGGCCCTCATACCGGCCCGTACGCGGAAAAATAAAAAAGTTACAGGGGTCAGAAGATGACAATTTTAAACGTATAAATTTTCCTGCATGTAGTTAGGATTTTTTTCAGAAGCGCAACAAAATCAAACCTATATAAGTAGGGTATCATTTTAACTGTATGGACCTACAGAATAAAGAGAAGGTGTAATTTTGACCACAAAATGCACTGCGTAGAAACGGAAGCCCCCTAAAGTAACAAAATGAATTTTTTTCTTCAATTTTGTCGCACAATGATTTTTTTCCGTTTCGCCGTGGATTTTTTGGGTAAAATTACTAATGTCACTGCAAAGTAGAATTTGTGGCGCCAAAAATTAGCCATCATATGGATTTTTAGGTGCAAAATTGAAAGCTTTATGATTTTTAGAAGGTGATGAGGAAAAAATGAAAAAGCAAAAACGGAAAAACGCTGAGTCCTTAAGGAGTTAAATCAACTGATGCCAAAAAGTAAAATAGATTTGTAAATTACTTCTATAAAAAAAATCTTAATCCTTCCAGTATTTATCAACTGCTGTATACGCCATTTGAAATTGTATAGTTATTTTCTGCTTGACCACATTACTCTCTGCTGACACCTCTGTCTGTGTCAGGAACTGTCTAGAGCAGGAGCAAATCCCCTTAGCAAGCCTCTTCTGCTCTGTAAAGTTCCGGACATGGACAGATGTGTCAGCAGAGAGCAGTGTGGTGAGACAGAAAATAACAACTCAACTTCCTCTGTAGTATACAGCAGCTGAAAAGTACTGGATGGATTAAGATTTGTAGATAGAAGTAATTTACAAATATGGCACCAATTAATATATAAAAAAAAAAAAGAAAAATCCACTGGAGTACCCCTTTAAGTTAAGCACCTCTTGTAAAGTAGATAAAATGAAGCTGGAAGGCCTGTAATGGACAAGCTATATTTCATGCAGTTGAAAAATGTCTTAAAACCTTAAAGAATTTTACCAAACAGCCATCGGTAATAAGAATAAAATGATGAGTATAAATCCTCAGAATGCAGACGTGATTTCTTTTAGGTATTTCTTTTTGCTATTAAAACCATTTTTTTACTTTTTTAGTTTTTTTTATTCAGATATAGTAAGGTATAAAAAGCACATGTTTGTAACCATTGTGTTTCCACCATGCCACCTGGTTTGGATTTAGAGAATAATACAGTCAAACCATGGAATTTAATTGCTATAAAACAAATCCTGTTTTCTAACCAGTTGTTGTTATGTATGTGCTAACAGATGTTGTTTTATGCTGTTTTCTGTACAACACAATTACTGGGGAATCCAAAAATATGTCTGTCCACCTTTATACCGTAATTAAGTTTCTATTAATCCAATGCAGCTCAAAATTAAAAATGCTACTTTCGTTTTCTTTAAAATCGTCTACCATTTCATGTGTACAGCTTCCAGGCAGACTTTTATGTCTCTATGGTTACAGACTACAGCCCCTGTATACTGCAGTCATACAGCTCAATTACACCTGTTTTTGTTTTCTTGATAACATAACATTTGTTGAGTTAACCATAGAGAAATAAAGTTCAACATAAAAGCTGTAGTCACAAAATAGCATCAGATTTTTTATTAAAATAATCCACAAACAAAATAAAAATCATTATTTGACTACAAAAGCTACACTAACAATAATATTTTATAGAAAGAGATTACAAAATTTGATTATACTAAAAATCTTGGCACGTGTACAGCTCAACTCATTGTGGTGGCATGATCTAACTATTTGAAACGTATGCAGAACTAAAAGCTAAAAGCTTACAAGGAGGCTAGCATTGACGGTTTTAGGATGAAAGTGCTTAAAGTGTAATAGAAAAGATAGTTCAAGAGTCATTTTAGGAAGGTCCTTGAAGGAGTATCCTGTGACCATTTTTAGCAACTTGCCCATCCTCGGAGCGGGCCTTACCTTCCGAGACAAGCCAGTCATCGGCTTAGATGCCACTCCCGCTAATTTTTGAAAGTGGGGCCTGCTCCACTCATAGGACATGTGAGTTGCATGGCCTGGGAAGGGGGGGGGGGAAGTTTAGTTTGCTGGACTACCCCTTTAAAAGATCTATTACTAATAATTTGGTGCCAGATACTTTTAGAGGACTTGTGTCTATGCCTTGATGAATCAGAACTGTTTTGGTGGCATGTGAGGAAACTTTTATGCATAGTATTAATCTCTTTCTCACAATATATATGTAAATGTATGACATGGTTACGTGTGCATTAATGCACTATACAGTACTAGCGCTGACTTCAAAGATGGTTAGTGGCAGCTGCTGTCAGCACTCCAAGGCAATTATGGGCATCAGCAATCACACAGATGCCTTAAAGGGGTACTCCGCTCCTAGACATCTTAGCCCCTATACAAAAGATAGGGGATAAGATGTCTGATCGTGGAGGTCCCACCATTGGGGACCCCCGGAATCTCAGCTGCAGCACCCCACTGTCATTACTGCACAGAGCATACTCTGTCACCTTGTGACATCACAGCCCGCCCCCTCAATACAAGTCTATGGGAGGGGGCGTGGCAGCTTTCATGCCCCCTCCCATAGACTTGCAATTAGGGGACGGGTCCTAACATCACGATGCTCAGAGTATCGCCCGTTATTATGCACAGAGCGAATGATGACAGCGGGGTGCTGCAGCCGAGATCCCGGGGATCCCCAGCGGCGGGGCCCCTGTGATCAGACATCTTATCCCCTATCCTTTGGATAGGGAATAAAATGTCTAGGGGAGGAGTACAACTTTTAGCTTTATGATCAATACCAATTACAGCATTTAAGAGCCTGAATGATAGGTCAGGTGTCCGATTGGTACTTCCACAACATATTTTCAGGGTCTTGATTGGTTTCTATGACAGCTAGAGGCCTTTGCTAGGGCTCTTGCCTGATACAGAGCAATCTACTAATAGATTCTGCCTCAAACAGACTTTACTACCAGAGTGAAACAGCATAGCATTGATCACTATAAGCAATTTAGGCATTGCTTCTAAAACTCCCCTAGATGGAATTAAAAAGTGTAAAAAAAAATATTTTGAAATAGAATGGGGCAATTTGCAGTATACTTATCTTGCTAAAAAGTTTAATTAAATGTTCAACGAAAAAGTTCAATAGTAAAATAATACCAAGCCTATGTAAATATGAGCATCATACGGGTAAGGGATGTCCCGAGACCGATACTGGTATCGGTATCTGAAAAGATACTGGACATTTGCACGAGTACTTGTACTCGTGCAAATGTCCCCGATACCTAATCCGATACCTGCAGGCAAATCTTCATGTGACCACTTGTTTTAATTTATGTATTGTTTTGGCTGGATATTATAAGATACATTGTTGATATCTGATTGGTGAAGTATCTGTGGTGTTTGAGCATTGACATGCTGCATATTATGGATAATGGGCCTTGCTGCCATTAAATTGCTATTCTGATTACTTTCATTTTTTTCATTTTTTCCTCATCACTTTCTAAAAATCATAACGCTTTCAATTTTGCACCTATAATTCCATATTATGGATTATTTTTTGCGCCACTAAATCTACTTTGCAGTGACATTAGTAATTTTACCAAAAAATCCATGGCAAAATGTAAAAATTTATTGTGCGACAAAATTGAAGAAAAAAATGCCATTTTGTAACTTTTGGGGGCTTACGTTTCTACACAGTGCATTTTTTGGTAAAAATGACACCTTATCTTTATTTTGTAACTTTCATTTTAGATGCGGTGATCAACTTTGAACGCCGTGTCTAAAGGGTTAATAGCACACGGCACAATGATCGGTGCCGTGCTATTAGCCCAGGGTTCCGGAAATCAGTAGCTGCTGGGACCGACACAGTGTGACCCCGCGTTCTATACTGGGACCGGGCGCAGGGCGTAGAGTAGGGTAGAGTGGAAGCGCTTAACCCATAGCGCTCACCACTAAACATAGGATGCGCAGCGCAATCCACCTGCAAGGTATCCAATTAATTATGCACCTACAATTTTGTGTATGTACCATTCAGGTCCATAAATATTGGGACATCGACACAATTCTAACATTTTTTGCTCTATACACCCCCACAATGGATTTGAAATGAAACAAACAAGATGTGCTTTGACGGCAGATTGTCAGCTTTAATCTGAGGGTATTTACATCCAAATCAGGTGAACAGTGTAGGAATTACAACATTTTGCAAATGTGCCTCCCACATTGTTAAGGGACCAAAAGTAATGGGACAATTGCCACTATCAGTGAAGCAAGCCATCATTAGGCTGAAAAAACAAAACCAACTCATCAGAGAGATAGCCAAAACATTAGGCGTGGCCAAAACAACTGTTTGGAACATTCTTAAAAAGAAGGAATGCACCGGTGAGCTTAGCAACACCAAAAGACCAGGAAGACCAAGGAAAACAACTGTGGAAGATGACCGAAGAATTATTTTCCTGGTGAAGAAAACTCCTTCACAACAGTTGGCCAGATCAAGAACACTCTCCAGGAGGTAGGTGTATGAGTGTCAAAGTCAACAATCAAGAGGATACTTCACCAGAGGGAATACAGAGGGTTCACCACAAGATGTAAACCATTGGTGAGCCTCACAAACAGGAAGGCCAGATTAGAGTTTGCCGAACGACATCTAAAAAAGCCTTCACAGTTCTGGAACAACATCCTATGGACAGATGAGACCAAGATCAACTTGTACCAGAGTGATGGGAAGAGAAGAGTATGGAGAAGGAAAGGAACTGCTCATGATCCTAAGCATACCACCTCATCAGTGAAGTATGGTGGTGGTAGGGTCATTGTGTGGGCATGTATGGCTACCAATGGAACTGGTTCTCTTGTATTTAATGATGATGTGACTGCTTACAAATGCAGCAGGATGAATTCTGAAGTGTTTTGGGCAATATTATCTACTCATATTCAGCAAAATACTTCAGAACTCATTGGATGGTGCTTCACAGTGCAGATGGACAATGACCCAAAGCATACTGCAAAGTTTTTTAAAGGAAATAAGTGGAATGTTATGTAATGGCCAAGTCAATCACCTGACAGCATTAATAATTCCCATATTTATACATTGTTTAGAACCATATTAGCAGAGCATTGGAAACATCTTATATTTAACATGATTGAGCATTTTTTATTGTTCTTAACTGTCCCTTGTTGTGACCAAATTGTGTATATGTTTTGATATTGCATAAAATAATCTTGATATATATATATATATATATATATATATATATATATATATATATATATATAGTTAGTGGTGTGCACTTTATATTCAGTGATTGCTTTTCTTGGATGTAGCGGCATTAGTAAAGGAGTGGTGATAACACTGATCAATGCTATGCTATGGCATAGCTTTGGTCAGTATGCAATCTACAGATTGCATGTAATAGTCTCCTATGGGGACTAAAAAAGTGAATGTGTAAAAAATAATAATAAATATGAATTAACCCCTTCCTAATAATAAATCCGAATCACCCCCCTTTTCAAAAAGTTTAAATGAAATAAAAATATATATTTTATTAAAAAGAAGCCCTTTCTCTTACAAAAACAAACACAAAAAAACTATTTCCCATTTACCCCTTAAGGACAAAGCCCTTTTTGAACTGAAAGGAGTACTCCCGTGGAAAACTTTTTTTTTTTTTTTCAATCAACTGGTGCCAGAAAGTTGAACAGATTTGTAAATTACTTCTATTAAAAAATCTTAATCCTTCCACTACTTTTTAGGGGCTATATACTACAGAGGAAATGCTTCTCTTTTTAGATTTCTCTGATGTAATGACCATATTGCTCTCTGCTGACCTCTGCTGTCCATTTTAGGAACTGTCCAGAGCAGCATATGTTTGCTGTGGGGACTTTCTCCTACTCTGGACAGTTCCTAAAATGGTCAGCAGAGGTCAGCAGAGAGCACTGTGGTCATTACATCAGAGAAATCTAAAAAGAGAAGCATTTCCTCTGTAGAATATAGCCCCTAAAAAGTATTGGAAGGATTAAGATTTTTTAATAGAAGTAATTTACAAATCTGTTAAACTTTCTGGCACCAGTTGATTTAAAAAAAAAAAAAAAAGTTTTCCGTGGGAGTACCCCTTTAAGGACCAGGCCAATTTTATTTTAGCATTTTTGTTTTTAGTGTTGAGCGGCATAGGCCATATTAGAATTCGCAATATTTTGCGAATATATGGACGAATATTCGTCATATATTCGCTAAATTAGCATATTCGTAATATTCGCATTTTATTTTTGCACATGCGAAAATTTGCATTTGCAAAAATTTGCATATGCGCAAATTCCCTAAATTTGCATATGCGAAAATACA
This sequence comes from Hyla sarda, assembly GCF_029499605.1. Lineage (NCBI taxonomy): Eukaryota > Metazoa > Chordata > Amphibia > Anura > Hylidae > Hyla > Hyla sarda. The sequence goes on along the minus strand of NC_079192.1, from coordinate 211,821,549 downwards.
TATATATAAAAATTATCATATGTGAAAATTAGCATATATGAAAATTTGCATATGCAAATTTCCGCATATAAGAAAATTTGCACATGCAAATTTCGCATACACGAAAATTTGCACGCCAGTCTCACACAGTAGTATTAGAGCCTTCTTTACACCACACAAGCTGGAAGCAGAGAAGGATGATCACTGTGATGTGTACTGATAAAAAAAAGCAAAAAAAAATACAAATATTCGTAATTACGAATATATAGTGCAATATTCGTGAATATTCGCAAATTCTCAAATATGCAATATTCGCGACTAAAATTCGCATTGCAAATATTCGCGAGCAACTCTACTCGTTTTCTAAAACTCTTTTATATTTTCATCCACAGACCAGTATGAGGGCTTGTTTTTTGTGCGACCAGTTGTCCTGCGTAAAGACATCACTCATATTACCATAAAATATATGGTGCAACCAAAAATACTATTTGTGTGGGGAAATTAAAAAGAAAACCGCAATTTTGCTAATTTTGGAAGGTTTTGTTTTCCTGCCGTACAATTTATGGTAAAAATGACATGTTTTATTTATTTTGTGGGTCAATATGATTAAAATGATACCGCTGATTACATATGTTGCTATTATTGTTACGCTTTAAAAGAATCGCAAACTTTTTAACCAAATTAGTATGTTTAAAATCCTTCTATTTTGATGACCTATAACTTTTTCATTTTTCCTTATAAGCGGTGGTATAAGGGCTCATCTTTTGCGCCATGATGTGTACTTTTTATTGATACCACATTTGTGCATATAAAACTTTTATACATTTTTTATATTTTATTTTGAATAAAATGTGACAAAAAAGCTGCAATTTTGAGCTTTTTTTTCTACGCTCACGCCGTTCACCGTACGGGATCAATAATATTATATTTTAATAGTTCGGACATTTATGCATGCAGCGATACCAAATATGTGTATTAATTATTTTTTTTTACACTTTAGGGGGGTAAAATGGGATAAAAGGACATTTTACATTTTTATTGGGGGAGGGGATTTTTCAAATTTTTTAAAAACTTTTTTTACTTTTATTTTCACAATTTAATAGTTCACATAGTGGACTATTTATAGCAATCCTTTGATTGCTAATACTGTTCAGTGCTATACATAGGACATAGAACTGATCAGTATTATCGGTCATCTTCTCCTTTGGGCTGCTCGATCTCAGACCAGAGCAGAAGACCCGTGGAAGGCAGCGGAGGCAGGTGAGGGGACCTCCGTGCGCTGTTCTGGATGATTGGATTGGACTGTATTGATCACTGCATCTGAGGGGTTAATGGAAGACATCCGCGTGATCGCGGATGACGGCCATTACCGGCGGGTCCCTGGCTGCGATCAGCAGTCGGGACAAGCCGCGCATTCACCGAGCATTGCTGCGATGCTCGCGGTCATGTACAGGACGTAAATATACGCCCTGGTGCACTAAGTACAGCAGCACCAGGACATAATTTTACATCCTTGGCCGTTAAGGGGTTAAAGAAAAAAAAACTGTCACATGACATTGAAAAAAGTATTGGTTTCGGCGAATACTTAAAAAAAAGTATCGGTACTGGTACACGGTCTTAAAAAGATGGTATCAGAACATCCCTAATATGGGTAATCAAATTGACCCAAATAATAAATAAATCATGATACCGTAAAGTTCACTGTGTGAAGTCGAAAACACCCCCCCCCCAAAGTTGTGGATTTTTTGGGTACATTTTTGGATAACAAAATATAAAAAATTATGTCTGAAAAGGTGAGGAGGAAAAAACAAAAAACGCAAAACGCTGGTCCTTAACCCCTTAACGACAGAAGACGTAAATGTATGTCTTGGTGTGGAGGTGCTTTGTGCACCAGGACATACATTTACGTCCTATAGAATGACCTTCAGCATCGGAGCGGTGCTAGCATCATGCACTGCAGGTCTAAGCTGCTATCAGCAGCCGTGGACCCGCCAGTAATAGTGGACTTCAGCGATCGCACTGATGTCTGCCATTAACCCCTCAGATGCCGTGATCAATAGAGATCAAGGCATCTGCGGCAATGCGCATGTTTAAATTGATGATCGGATCCGATCATCTAAAATGGCGGCTGGAGGTCCCCTCACCTGCCTCTGGCCGTCTCCAGGGGTCTTATGCTCTGGTCTGAGATTGAGCAGACCAGAGCAGAAGATAGCCAATAACACTGATCAGTGCTATTCCCTATGCATAGCACTGAACAGTATTAGCAATCAAATGATTCTATCAAAATATAATGATAATGATCCCATATGGTGAATGGCGTAAACGGAAAAAAATAAAAAAGAAGTCTAAAATTGCTGCTTTTTTGTCACATTTTATAGAATTTTTTTTAATAAAAGTTTCATATACACAAATGTGGTATCAATAAAAAGTACAGATTATGGTGCAAAAAAGAGCCCTCATACAGCCACAAATACGTAAAAATGAAAAAGTTATAGGTGGTCAAAATAGGGCAATTTTAAACATACTGATTTTGTTCAAAAAGTTAAATATTTTTTAAAAGCAGTACAATAATAGAAAAGTATATAAATATGGATATCATTATAATCGGAGTGACTCACAGAATAAACAAGACATGTCCTTTTTACCATAATTTGTACAGTGTGAAAAAGAAATCCTCCAAAATTGCAAAATTGTGGTTTTCTTCACAAAAAAAAAAAAATAATAATTCTGGGTTTGCCGTACTTTTTATGGTAAAATGAGAAGTGTCATTACAAAGTACAATTGGTCACACAAAAACAAGCCCTCATATGGGTCTGGGGATGGAAATATAAAAGAGTTTAGAAGGAGAAGAGGAAAAAACGAAAACAAAAATAAAATTGGCCTGGTCCTTAAGGGGTTAAAGGGAAACTGAAAGGTTGTTCACTCGCACTAAACCCATTCCGATGGGGATGGGTTATAGTGCAGGTAAACAGGAGTATAATAGGGTATCACATACTGAAATTGGCCGGCATTTAGCAGATATGTGATACCTCATTTAACTCTGGCTCACCTGCCTTATAACTCAATGCATTGGGTTTAGCACAGGTGACTCCTAAAGGGTGGCTTTTCTGGATAGGAGTCTCGTAATAGGTCCTTCCAGGATACTCATATGGAATCTATATCTATGAAGTTTTTTCTTTGTACAGTGCAGATTATGACCAGATTTTTGGCCTTGCTCATCTTTTGTTGTTTACCCTGGCAATGTTTATTAAATATGGATTAATGTCTATTTTATGATACCAAAGGGTCAAAAGCTACTGTATATTTGAGGTATTTTTCCATGTTATTTAGTTTCAATAAATGGCTGCTGTGACCAATAAAATGCAGCCATGGTGTCATGTCATTGGAATTGAGGAACATGGGTTTTTGGCTTAAAGGGAATGAGTTTACAAAGCCTTGTCATGTAAATTAATACCAGAGTGTTTATTATTTCCCTGTGTGCCTTTCATACTTAGTTGAATAAAACAATAAGTACTGTAGGGTGTTTTGAGAGCTCATGCGCACAGTAGCAAATGGGTCCACAGTATAATTCTCATTGCAGTCTGTATGGTGCTTCCATGGAACTTGATGTCCCCTAGTATTTCCCCCTAGAAGCAAACTTTCTAAGTAAAAATACTATTGTCATGTTGTAGCATAACACACAATTTTTTAAAGGCACATAGAGGTTCAACAGGGTCCTACAAAATACAAATGGCATAGTTTGTAGGATTCATAGGTCTATATTCCAAATTATGAGCTTTTTAAATATTTAGAAACAGCCTACAGGATTTTGGACTGTGGAGTCAAATTTATGTAACTATTTATTGTATTCTGTTTAATAACTTAAAAAAAAGAACCTGTCAGGTCTTGGATGCCCTACATACCAGCACAAGGACTTAACAGATGTAGATAACAACATTCTGATGTACTTCGCCTACTTTCCATGCAATGCTATAAATAGCAAAAAATAATTGCCACATTGGGCTTTATATTAATGACTGGTCACCAGTCACAATCATGTGCCCTTCTCCTGCCCAGACCAGCTTGATTGACAGCCTTAGAGAAGGGAGAAGTCCTGTCTAGAGGGAAGGAGCAGTGAACATGACTAGAAGCCAATTGATCTGCTACAAGTTACTGGATACCAGTCATTAGCATACAACTTGAGTAGCATTTAAAGGAAAACTGTCAGCAAGTTCACCCACACTAAACCCAATACATTGGGCTATAGTGTGGGTGAACAGGAGTCTGTAACATGCTAACTTACTTAGCAAAGTTTTCCCTTAAAGTTGACATTCAGTTATTTAAATAATTAGAAAATAGAAGAACAGTGGCAGAACTCTGTTCTTCCCATTTACTGGGGCTGGTGTTTGGGCTGCCAGGGACCTGAAAGGTTCTTTTAAGTGAATACTCAAAATCTTACCTTCTGAGCATGATGGTATGTTGCACACTTCATGACGAACTTTTGGGTTTCTTGTAAAACACCAAGGTCCTCCTTCTTCTCCTTTAGGATTTCGACAATAGTTTTCATTGAGGTCTTTACTTTGATAGCTCGAATGCAAAAAGCTAGTTTTAAAATAACATTACAGCACATGTTGTAGTAAGTGGTGTTATAATAGTTAGTATGAAACTTTTACATGCACTACTAGAGAACAGATATTTTAGTATGCCCTATCTTCATGTAATATCATGCCCTACATGTACGAGTCATGCCAGTGGTAATGTGAGCCATATCACTACTCCCAAAATTAGCAATATTAATTAGCAGCTGACACTGTTAACACCACTAATAACCAACCTACTTGTGACAGCTGAGCATATTTTATTAGATGGCATGCTTCTTCTCATAGGTAAATGCTATGCATTGGAAAGTGCTCTCTAGAAATTAGATACTAAATGGTTTGTAAATAATGTGTAAACAGACAAGCCATAAGAGTAGCAAACATTTAGTAAAAGAAATGCAATTCTTAGTTTACACAAAATTTTTTTTAGGAATTTAATAGAGACAATTTGTAAATGATTAGTATTTGTTTTGAAAATAGGGCAAACATACATATAAAGATATGGCCATACACAGTGGATGCAGAGCAACCAAGATACAGCCAATATAAGCACAAAAACTGTATAGGTATGCATTTATTGGACTTTTGTCTTATATATCTTGTGCAATAGTAAACAAAATTATATATAGTATCACCAATTTTTACTGGTTAACTCATTTTTTTTTATATTCTATCATTCCCTTTAAGATTGTATCTATTTTATGTGATTTTGGCAACATTCAACTAATTGAGGCTATTTAAAGGAGAACTACGGGATTGAAAATGTTATCCCCTATCCTAAGGATAGGGGATAAGTTTCAGATCGCGGGGGGTCCGACCGCTGGGACCCCCCACAATCTCCAGTACGGGGCCACACCTCTCTGCATAGAGAGCACGTGTCAACCACCGCACGAGGCGGCAGCTGACACGTGCCCTTCATTTACTGCTATGAGAGAGCCGAAGCGCTGCCTTTGGCAATTTCCGGCTCTCCCATAGCAGTGTATGGAGGGGGCGTGTCGGCCGCCACCTCGTGCAGTGGTCAACATGCCCTCTCTAACCAGAGAGCCGGGGCCCCGTACGGGAGATCGCGCGGGGCCCCAGCGGTCGGACTCCCCGCGATCTGAAACTTATCCCCCATCCTTAGGATAGGGGATACATTTTTCAATCCCGTAGTTCTCCTTTAATACATTGTCCTTGGTACAATTTTTATAATATAACCTTGAATTGTACTTTACTCAAGTATGGGGTCTCAACTCAGCTGGTGATTGGACCGTCACTGCTGCTCCTCTCCGAGCACTGAGAAATTGTGTAAGTAAGTATAGCAGCAATTGCGGGGGCCCTGTACAGAAGATGTCAGGGAAAGGCGGTTGGCCTTTAAGTAAATATTATTAAAATGGTGTTTATGTATAGATATACACTTCGACCACACATGACCTTTAACATGCCAGACAAGGGCATAACTATAAAATGCAGAGGGTCCCCTTGAGCCTGGGAGTCTGAGGGGCCCATTAGGTCTATTTTTCTTATATAAGGAGACCAGTACTTAAAATAAAGCATTATAGTTAGGGGACCCTATTACAGATTTTGCACTGGGGCCCTGCTTCTTTACATTACACTTCTGACACCAGGTGAAGGGAATTATATTGATGATTTTTAGTGATGAGCGGCATAGGCCATATTCGAATTTTCAATATTTTGCAAATATATGGACAAATATTCGTCCAATATTCGCAAATTTTGCATATTCATTCATTTGCAAAATGCGCAGGCACGATATCTTTCAACTTACTACTTTCCTATTGGTTGCTAGGGATGTTGCTAACCTCTGACAACTGTATTTGCATCCTTCTCATTGGCCCACAAACTAAAAGAAGGGAGGGATCAGTGTCCTCTGGAAGAGCCGATATTCGCAAATTTTTGCATATTTGCATATTCACCTTCTTTGGACCACAAGCTGGAAGCAGGGAGGGATGATCACTTTTTATTTACACAATGCACATCATTGTGATGTGTATTGTGAAAATAAAACAGAAAAAAACTGAATATTCGTCATAATGAATATATTTCGATATATTCTAAATATTACCCAAATTGCCAAAATTTTGCTGTTTCAATATTCGCGCTCAACACTAATGATTTTATGGCAATGCACTCTGTCATAAGGTGGGATGTCTTAGACAGCAAGTGAACAGTGAGTTCTTGAAGTTGATGCTTTGGAAGCAGGAAAAATGGGTAAGCATAAGGATCTCAGCAACTATAAACAAAGACCAAACTGAAAAGACTAGACAAGTTGTATAGTATAGACAAGTTGTATAGGCTAGACAAGTTGTATATACAGTATAGTGGTCCAAGGAAAGAAAACATGTAAACCAGCAACAGAGTCATGGGTGCCAAACGCTCACTTGACTGTGAGAGGGCTATGACAAAGTAATTTTCCATTGATATTCCCCATATCTCAATTCAGTCAAACATCTGTGAAATGTGCTAGGAAACAGGTCTGGGCCATAGAGGCCCAATATAACAATTTGCTTCTAACATATAGGCCCAATATAACATCTGCTTCTAACATCTTGCTGCCAGATACCAGTGGATACTAGGTCTAGTGGTGTCCATGCCTGAAAAGGACATAGCTGTTTTGGTGATATGAAGGGGATCTTCATCATACACAATATTAGGTTTTAATGTTATGTCTGATCAGTGTAATCATTTTTATAGTCCCTTAAGGGTCTATCCATACAATTTGTATTAATTTAACCAAATATGTGGTGTCATGCTTATGAAAAGCATTACATCATTGCCAATCCATATTTAATGGATATTATTACATGAAAGTGCATTACAGTATATTATTGTGAGCTCAAGAAGGTATCAGCACTAAGAAGACCTGATAGCTTCTGTGGTCCTTGTTGTTCAATGGGAGTCTTCTACCTATTCTCTCCTTTGGACTAAAGCTATTTTGTGTACTTCTCAGGAATCATTGCCATACAGAACATTCTGTCTTTTGAGGAGAATCCCCTAATATGCTACAGTTGTTTGAAAAACCCAACAGCACATCTTGATCTCAGCCCTGCTACATCTGTATTCTAGTGAGGGAAATTATAATTATTGGCAAAATATTACATTATTCTTTAAACATTACTTATGTACACCAATGCGAATAAAGAGGAAATAAGTCATTAAGGAGAAAGGGGCTGACTCAGTTTATGCTTCTGCGTTCTCAAGATCGGAAATGACATAAAACAGAACATTACTAGAAACTTCCCTTGTAAAAAAAAAAATGCAAAAAATAGCTTAAAATTACTACACAATGCATTCCATGAAATAAACATGGAAACCGCCTTCCCAAAAACAGATGTTGCGTTGAAGTTGTTCTGTGAATTTCAGCCCACACATTAACAAGCATCAAATGTTCAGATGCTTAATTCATTCTTATTGTAATTACTCGGCACATGAGCCTCTTCTAATGACATCATGATATTTCTTCTTAATAAACAAAATAGCGTGTGTCTACTTCATTTGTCAGATGATCTTTGTAAGCTCAGACTATACAGCGTGATGTGAAAACAGTCATAATCAAAGCAACGTGCATTAGCTGACTGTGGACACAGTCTTAGTTGGCATCATGCTGCATTTGCTGATGCACATTGTAAACTAATTGTCAGGTCAACAAGCTAGACCTTTATTAAAAATATCTATAAGTCATCAATAATTCAGTAAATAACCTACAGTCACTGACAAGTAAATATAAAAAGGATGCCGTACACCAACTAAAAAATAGGAAGTCTTTGTATGGAGAGACCATATATTGAAATATCTACTTGTACTCCTTTTCCCATCAAATAGAACTCAGTATCATGTTCCCTGTTCCTGTCCCAGTCAGTCTTATGCTTTACTCTGTGCAGGTGAATACCAGAGGGGATAGCACTTACATTATTTTGAAGAATAATACCCTTAGGCCATATCTCATATACAACTAATGGGACCTTTGCACTTTGTAAAGCAATGACTGTAATTTGTTAGTTCCAAGCAACAGTTGTTCGTTAATTTACCTATAGTTTCTCAATATATGGAAAACAAATGATGACCTTCCAGTCAGGGCTATTCTTTTAGGTCTGGGAAAACCACAGGACCTGGCCTGGGGGACCTGAAGGTTAGAAGATTTAAGACTTCTGTAACAGTAGTAGGTTAACCTTGTATATTTATAGGTATTTTGTCTCTGCCAGTCCAATAAATAGAGTTAAATACTTGAAATCTATTGATCAAGTTTACCAGAAAAGGAGAAAGTTTTCAGAGAACTGAAACAAAGACCAAACCTGGTGTTACAAAAAATATGAAAAAGTTTAGGGAAAAAACACTAGATATTAAATACTTTGAAATAAAAGTAGCATAGACTATACTTTTCTTTACAAGCAATTTCATACTTTTTTCAGGTTTGTGCGAGTTATGTTTAATTCTTACCTGTGTTCATGGGGGACCATTGAATTCCATGACTGGCACTGGAAGCCGCTTTTTGTTGTATTCCGTAAACCTTTGTAATTACTTCCTTTTCTATTAATACATTCACGGACATAATCTGTATTTTTGAGAAAGTACAGTTTATCGATTATGTTCAATAAGCATCTTCACACCTTCTTGCATCTGAATTGTTGCTTATTGATTATACAGGTTATACTGTTTTTATACTTTGTTTGCCAAAAAGTTCCTTAATATTATCAGTGGCAGTAGCCTTGATATTATTTGCTGTATAAACAAACCTATTCATTTCTGTCACTCATTATGCTGTTTTGTAACACTTTTGTACCCTCAGTAAATACAAATGATACAAAAAATAAATATGAGTAAAAAAAAAAAACATAAAACATTTATAAAATAGGGCACATTCCTCATCAGTGGTGATCATAGAGGAGAGGGGACCAATTATGACTTCCCTTATAAAAAATAGACTGGTGATTGCTTTCCCCTCCATACCTTGGCAATGACTACTTTGCTGCTAGCAACATAATGTATTTCAGCTGGCCTTACACATTTGAAAGCTGTCAGTCAACACTCTCATGCTCATGAAGCATATTATATAATCACCCAGTCTTGGCAAAATTGGTGGATTCAACTATCATCAATCTTATATTTATGATAAGCCTCAGGACAGGTCCACATGTTCCGAATGTGCCGTAGTTATGTACTATGGCACACGCTAAGAGTAAAGCACACTACCACTACATGTGTACTCAGCCTTGATGAGAGTCTAGTGCAGGTTATTTTCATTCCATGGCAAAAGGTATGAAACAAAATGGGCAGGACACCCCTCTTTTTTTAAGATTGCTGTATCACTCATAGCACCAAACATAAACACATATAAGCCTTTTCATAAACGTATATGTAATCTTTAAATGTGTTAATATTTTTCAAAACAACAGAGAATACTGAATCTATTTATTTATTTGCTAGGCTATGGATGTTAGGGACCCGCTACCTACAAGTGGCCATGACAAGGCTAGCAGGCTTGCACTTCATGATCATAAAGTACACTAATGACCTGTTAGTTTAATAAATGTTGCTGAGAAGCTTTAGATCAAGGTGCATGTTGTGGATGTGCGACCATGTCTGCTTTTTTTTTCTAGTTGAATTCACATTGTGTTTTCTATCCCACTCTTTTTTTTGTTTTCACTTGGTCAGCACTCTGCCCCTCCCTCTCAGCCCAGGCCTATATAAATTAGCAGGAAGCTGCAATAGGGCCCTATTCTTTTCTGCCGGCACCCCAGTCTCTGGCTGGGAACACATGGTGAGTGAGCTTTTTACATGTGTTAACCCTGGTGCAGTGCTGTGTGGCATCGACTGCTGCCCCGACGCAGTGTCAATGGGGAGGCATGGCACAGGGACTGGTTTGAGTGACATTGGGGTTGCTCTGCCAGTGGGTCGTTCCCCCTGTGTGCACTGGTGGTGGGGTGGTGGTGGTCGCCGCTCAGTGCTGCACCATGTTATGCTAGGGATGTTAGGGGCCCGCTACTTACAGGTGGCCGTGACGTGGCTAGCTGGCTTGCACTTATTGATCATAAAGTACACTTACGACCTGTTAGTTTAATAAATATTGCTGAGAAGCATTAGATCAAGGTGCATGTTGTGGATGTGTGATCATGTCTGTTTTTTTTTTTCTTTCTCTAGTTGAATTCACTGTTTATTTGTTACCACTGTATTCATTTATTATGAAGACATTATGTTGGATACAAAATTATTCCCCAAAAAAACAACCATAAATGTATGTAATTACACATGCAACTACAATAAACAGCATTTACTGAAGTTTTTCTTTTGTTTAAAGTATTTCATAAGAATAAATGTTACCTTTCTTTTCAAAAAGATCAAATGCATGATCTAGTTTCTTCTTTATTCCTGTTGACAAGCTATTGAAAGAGAACCAGTGGCATCTCTTTATGTTTTTATCAAAAGCAAACGCCCTGGAGAGAATAATGCATTTATTAGCATTAAACATAGATTTCTTTTAATACCACTCTAGCAAACCACAGTCTTTGTGCGTCAATCAAATACATTGGCAGTAAAGAAAGAATGTAGACAGACTCATTACATTGTTAACTGTATAGGGGCGCATTGGTTTATCAAAGACTTTGACTGTGTTTGATGCACCAGCATTCATCATAATTATGCAGCACAAATACAGTATTCAGCCCTTCACAGTACAATCGCATTGAGTGGGTCAAATTTAGTGAAACGCCTGCATGCTTCTACCTATAGTATAGTAATGTCATGACATGCTTCATGGAGTAACTCGTGGGAGTTCAAGAGTAAGTATAGTATGCCTGGATTATTATGTTCTTAGGTTTCTGTCCTAATTTCACTTAAGATTAATCTTTTACACTACGCAAATTGCAGTGTTCTAATGTATTGACAGCAGTTCAAAGGCCTGTAGTATGGAACCTGCTATTTCAGAATATTACAGTGTTCACTTCACAGATCCTTAGACATTTATTGTATCAAAGGGAAATAGTTTATTAAAAATATCTGTACATCTATCTATTTGTCTATACAGGAAAAATAAACCATATCTGTAAATGGATTGGCTTGTACCTAAAGCCATTTTGTACTTTTATTTCCACTTATTGTTTTCAATAAAATAGCTTCCAATATCGTTTTTGCAGGAGTTGTAACTAGCCAGAATCTACCTTGTTCTGCTTTGATAAAGCTGGATAAAAACCCTATATGAAATTCATGGGTAGCTTTAGAAATAGTTGCTGAACAGTATTTATACACCGATCAGCCAAAGGCACCTGTTAGGGATGGGATATATGAAGCAGAAAGTAAAGTTCTGATATCATGAAAGCAGGGGAAATGGGTGTAAGGAGCTGAGTTACTTAGTCGAGGGACAACTTATAATGGCTAGGCGGTTAGGTCAGAGCATTTTAAATATGGAAGGTCTTGTTGGGTTTTTATAGTATGCAGTATGCTGTACTTCCCAAAAATGCTCAAGATTTAATAATGTGTAGGGAACAAAAGCTAAAAAATTCTGAAAAGTTAATGTGGCAATGATAGAAAGTATCAGAACACAGAGTATTACAGCTTGAGCATGTGGCATTGTGTAGCTGCAGATGAACACCAGCAGATGTGAATCAATGGAAAAAGGTAGGCAGTTTTGGTGAATTCCATTATCATTTACATCATGTCTACAGTCAGGAATATGTTCACTATTAGCCTAGAGAAGAGATTTCATCAGGATGAACTATGAGAAAAGGCACACCATGGAAGCAGTGCAATGCTCTGGGTAATGTTCTGTTGAGATACATTGGGTCCTAGCATTCATGTGGATGTTACTTTGATGCATACTACCTATCTTAAATGTGTTGCAGACTAAGTATTCTCCATCATGGCAATGGTATCTCTAATGGAAGTGACCTCTTTTAGCAGAATAATGTGCCCTGTCCTACCACAAACTAGTTGGCAAACAGTTTGTAGAACTGGACAAAGAATTCAAAGTATTAACTAATTCCATAGATTGCAACTTCTTTGAGCATCTTAGGTATATCCTAGTGAAACAAGTAACAATTTCACAACTTTCTGCACACAAGGATCTGCAACTAATCTTGTGGTGCAAAATACCACAGGACATGGGGGATTGTGGAGTCCATGACTAGATGGACCTAATATGTATATATATATATATATATATATATATATATATATATATATACAGACATATATATATATATATATATATATATATATATATATATATATGTGTGTGTATAGGAATTTTAAAATGTAGTTGGTGCAAGCAAGATTATGTACCTTTAGTCAGGGTTGTTTAAACCATTACTGAACAACACAACAAATACTTTTTACATTTACCAGACAATTGATGAAAGTCAAGCCTGGAGTGCATGCGGCCAAGCCTACATATGTTTAGCAGATGAACATAAAAAATAAAGAAATATTGGCATTTCCAAAGTAACACTTTGAAGCACTGTGAAGTTCCCACACAAAGAAGGGTGAGGTACAATATCAATATCAAATAGTATTTGTGTTAGTAGAAATTGTCTACTTACTTGCAAGTAAAGGCTAGCCCTTTATTTCGACTGCATCTTTTGGCACAATTCTCTGTTGTGTTCAATATTTTAGTTTTTATCTTAAGCTCCTTGTTGATTCGTATTAAAGTAGTGTCTGAAGTCTTTGTGTAGTCATGCAGGTTATTGCGTTTTCTTATCCTGCCCTCTGTGGAAGAAAAGAAAATATTGCACTGGTCTCAGTTCCAAGTTGTTACCAAGCTACATAACTTGTAAATATTTATTGTTCCTTATATAGCTTCTAGAGATGAGCGAATCGAAGTTGACGAACCCGAATTCGTTACGAATTTCAGGAAAAATTTGATTTGCAACGAATACGAATATCACCGCGATTCTATCGCGCAAATCGCTTCATTAAACTCCATTTTACAGCGTTCCAGGCTATTGGAGACCTAAGATGGCGGATCCACATGTGAGTACATGGGGCCGGGGATTATGGGAGGGCGGGAAACAGTGGCGGAAATGAAGGTAGGCGGGCTGACCCTGAATCACATGTGAGATGCAGCCTATCAGTGTTCACTGACCCCTGTGATGTAACAGCCCTATATAATCGGCGGCCATCTTGCCTCTCTTCATTTCTCCTATGCACAAGATAGGGAAAGGAAGTGACTGCACGTCTGTGTGCTGATTGCATACAACGGCGTTATACAGCATATATGCAGCGGTGACATCAGCATTAGGGAAAGACACAGGGCACAGTGTTGCTGCAGTTCTGACCAAGAACGATTCTAGCAAAACCTTGTATTCTCCTTACTCCATATAGCAGGCATAGAGGTGCTGCATAGCAGTCACCTGCGTCATAGATCTCACAGCTGTTTTACCTGTATGGAGCATCTAATCTCCTCTTTTTTCAGCCCAATTTAGTTTTTTTTCTGTTGCTCCACAAATCTGATTCTCACAATTGTGTGACAGAGTGCAATTTAGGGTTTAATCCCTGTAAAAAAAAAATCTGTGGTTCTGCCCAGTTGGGTCCTGCTGCTGTTCAGAAATAAGTCATATTAGTGTGGACAGGTTACTGACCTGTTACTCTGTCTCTGTGCTAAATTCAGTGTTATACCACACGTTGAACACCTGCCGGTGTATGAAAGAAAAAAAAAAGTTTTTCCTGCGTACAAATACGCTTTTTCAATGGCCTTATCATTGCAAAGGGCTTACATACAAGCAAATAGCGTACCATATACTACCTTTTTTTCTGTCTCTGTGCTAAATTAACCCCTTAAGGACCGGGGTTTTTTCCATTTTTGCATTTTCGTTTTTTGCTCTTTGCTTTTAAAAAATCATAACTCTTTCAATTTTGCACCTAAAAATCCATATGATGGCTTATTTTTGTGCCACCAATTCTACTTTGTAATGACATCAGTCATTTTGCCCAAAAAATCTACGGTGAAACGGAAAAAAAAATCATTGTGCGACAAAATTGAAAAAAAACGCAGTTTTGTAAATTTGGGGGCTTCTGTTTCTACGTAGTACATTTTTCGGTAAAAATGACACATTATCTTTATTCTGTAGGTCCATACGATTAAAATGATACCCTACTTATATAGGTTTGATTTTGTCGGACTTCTGGAAAAAATCATAACTACATGCAGGAAAATTAATATGTTTAAAATTGTCATCTTCTGACCCCTATAACTTTTTCATTTTTGCGTGTATGGGGCGGTATGAGGGCTCATTTTTTGCGCCGTGATCTGAAGTTTTTAACGGTACCATTTTTGCATTGATAGAACTTATTGATCGCTTTTTATTCATTTTTAAATGATATAAAAAGTGACCAAAAATGCACTATTTTGGACTTTGGAATTTTTTTGCGCGCACGCCGTTGACCGAGCGGTTTAATTAATTATATATTATTATAATTCGGACATTTCCCCACGCGGTGATACCATATATGTTTATTTTTATTTTTATTTACACTGTGGTTTTTTTTTTATTGGAAAAGGGGGGTGATTCAAACTTTTAATAGGGGAGGAGTTAAATGATCTTTATTCACTTTTTTTTTTCACTTTTTTATGCAGTGTTATAGGTCCCATAGGGACCTATAACACTGCACACACTGATCTTCATCATTGATCACTGGTTTCTCATAAGAAACCATTGATCAACGATTCTGCCGCATGACTGCTCATGCCTGGATCTCAGGCACTGAGCAGTCATTCGGCGATCGGACAGCGAGGAGGCAGGTAGGGGCCCTCCCGCTGTCCTGTCAGCCGGCAACTTTCGGTTTCGCTTTTAGCCGCTCTGAGCACGTCTGAGCGCGATCGGCGCTGCGCGCTATTAGAGGCGGGTCCCGGCTTCACTATAATGCCGGGCCCGCCGTGATATGACGCGGGGTTACTGTGTAACCCCGCGTTATATCAGGAGAGCAGGACCAAGGACGTACCGGTACGTCCTTGGTCCTTAAGGGGTTAAGTGTTATACTACATGTTATACACCTGCCGGTGTATGAAAGAAAAAAAAAGTTTTTCCTGCGTACAAATATGCTTAACAGTGCGCTCATCATTGCAAAGGGCATACATACAACCAAGTAGTGTACTATTTAGTACCTGTATTTCTGTCTCTGTGCTAAATTCAATGCTATTCCACACATTAGTATACACCGGCTGGTGTATACAACAAAAAAAGTGTTTTTTTTCTGCGTAGAAATACGCATACCAGTGCGCTCATCATTGCAAAGGGCATACATACAACAAAGGAGTGTACTATTTAGTAACTGTTATTTTGTCTAGGGCCTATATACTTTGAAAGGACAGCCGTAAGTAATCGCCTGCTGCTGTTCTATACCCTCATAAATGCACTAAGTATGTCAGGCAGGGAAGTGCCAGGATGTGCACAGAGAAGGGGCAGAGGCCTACATACGTCAGGCAGAGTTGGCAGCAGACTTGGGGCGAGTGGCAGCAGGAGTCGCAGCAATAGGCCTGAGCTCCCGTTAACACCCAGAGGTCGTGTCGTCGATCCATCTCTCCTCGTCAATTGGTTTCCTCACTCATCCCCATCATCACAAGCAACATCTGACAAGCCCAGTCAAGAGTCGGTGGGTTCCTCAGACACAACCCTCAGTTGGCATGGCCTGGGAGCAGTCCCCGTAATCCCATTGCCTTTGTCCTATGCTGTTCCCTCTCCCAAAGAAGTATCTCATGCTTTGGATTCAGCTCCACTATTTAGTGAGGACGATGTAATAAAGGACAGTCAGAAGCTAATGGGCAGCCAAGAATGTGAGAAGACATGCGTCGCTTGCTCCGCAAGGCGGCCAAGTAGTGATGCGGAGAGTGACGTGGGAGGCGGTGTTTCAATTGTTCAGGGTCCTGAGGCAGACACTGTTGTGGAACACGAGGAGGACATCAGTGACGTGCACACATCTTTTGATGATGATGAAGCCGATCGCAATTGGGAGCCGGGTGCAGAAGCCGGGGCTTCATCATCATCAGGAGAAGAGATTTGCTCTTTGTCTATGAGGCAGCAAGGCGGTAGCACGGTTGGCAATCAGCATGGTGGTGGCAATAGTGGAAATTTAGGAGCCAAACTTGCCAGGGGGAGACCACCTGCTTCGCGGCAAGCTACCATTCAGGGAGGTAGTGGAACAGGGGTTCCTGGAGACGGCGCCAATAGCAGTGAAATAGTGTGGACTGCGGGTGGGAAAATCAGCTACTCTGCGGTGTGGTTGTTCTTCATAAAGAATCCGGAGGACCTTAGCGTAGTCACATGCAAAATCTGTCGGCAGAAAGTGAAGAGTGGCCAGGGTCCCAATCTCGGCACCATGGCCCTGCGTAAACACATGATTCGCCCCCATAAAGCGGCCTGGGATAACCGTGGCTCCGATGTAGTGGTCCAGCCTGCCGCATCACCCAGTGGCCATCCGCTCCCTCCGTCATACAGCCAAGGCTCCACCACCTCAGCCAAAGGGAGCGTTGTGTCAAACCCTCCTTCTTGCGCTCCGGCTTCTTCCGCTAGTCAGCCATTTCGCCAACAATCGATCGGCGAAGCCATGTCCAAGAGACAACAGTATGCACCCACTCAATCAACGGCGCAGAAGTTGAATGTGCTCCTGTTCAAGTTGCTGGTGTTGCAGTCCCTCCCTTTCTAACTGGTGGACTCTGCAGCTTTCAGGGAATTGATGGCTTGTGCTGAGCCGAGGTGGAGAGTCCCAAGCCGTAATTTCTTTGCGAAGAAGGCAGTACTAGCCCTGCATAAGTTTGTACAAGAGAAGGTGGGCCAGTCCTTGAGCCTGTCGGTGTGGTCAAAAGTGCACGGCAGCGCCGACGTGTGGAGCTGTAACTACGGTCAGGGACAATACATATCTTTTACGGCCCACTGGGTAAATATTGTTCCTGCACAGCCACAACAGCAACTTGGACAGGTCACACCGCTTCCTCCTCCACGCTCTCGCTCCCAGGCAGTTGGTCCTTTTACAGTGTGCTCTTCCTCCTTCTCCCCCGTGTCCTCGGCCTCCACTGCACGTCCAAATCTCGGTGGCCCTTCATCGTACCACGTGTGTAGGGCACAGCGGAGTCAAGCCATCCTTCACATGGTTTGCCTTGGCGAACGGAGTCACACAGGGGAGGAACTGCTAAAGTTCATTAGGGAAGAAATCCGAGTATGGCTTACTCCACGAAATCTAGAAATGGGAACCATGGTGACCGACAATGGGAAGAACATTGTGGCCACGCTGCGACAAGGAAGTGTGAACCATTCACTCTGCTTGGCACACGTGTTGAATCTGGTTGTCAAGAAGTTCATCAAGTCTTCACCCAATTTGCAAGATGTCCTGACAATGGCAAGGAAACTGTACATGCACTTCAGCCACTCGTACACCGCCAAGCACACTTTGCTTGAGCTGCAGCGTCAGAACGGTATCCCACAACATAGTTTCATTTGTGATGTTTCCATCCGTTGGAATTCCACCCTCCATATGTTGGACAGACTATACGAACAAAGAAAAGCCATCACAGATTTTTTGATGATACAAGCAGATAGGAGTACTCCCCTGTGTAACTTCAATGTGAGCGAGTGGCAGCTCGTACGTGACACCTGCCGTTTGCTGAGGCCCTTTGAGGAAGCCACATTTTTTGTTAGTCGCTCGAATTACGCCATGAACGACGTAATTCCACTCCTACATTTACTCCAAAAAATTATTGAAAACATGGCTGGTCACGGCAATGGAGACATTGCGCCTACATCAGAAGGCTACATGAGTCATGTGGGGGATGAACTGGAGGAGGATGATGAGGGGCAGAGCGGAGCACAGTTTACGGTGGATGAGATGGTCGGTGTTTCTGGTCATTGGACAGGAGAGGAGGAGCAGGAGCAGCCAGAGGAGCTGGAGGGTTATTACGAGGGAGGCGAGACAGAGGACCCAGACACACCCTGGCAGTATGCAGTGGAGATATAGGCAGGTAGTCCCAGCAAGTCACTGTCACAAATGGCACGATGCATTCTGAGTTGCTTGCGTAGTGACCCCCGAATTGTCAAAATTCGTCAGCACAATGACTTATGGATCTCCACCTTATTAGACCCTTGCTACCGGCCCAGAATGGGGGCCTTTTTTACACCCACTGAGAGGAAGGACAAACTGACCTACTTCAGGGAGCTTCTACGTAGTCTATCGGCCACATGGTCCATCCACTCGCAGGTCTGACTCGGGGGGCCCTCTGCCCTCACCTTCCACTGCCACGGCTGCTGGGGAGGGGAGGGGTGGCAGGAGCAATACCAGCTCAATCAGCAGCAGCCTGAGTCTACAGTCGCTGATGAGTAGCTTCCTTCAGCCGCATAGTGAAGCTACTCATCATCAGCAGGTGGACATGGAGCAGGACCTGAACCAGCAGGTGGTGGCTTACCTCGACATGACCCTGCCAACAACCGTTGAAGATCCGCTGGACTTCTGGGCAGCCAAACTCGATTTATGGCCGCAACTAGCGGAGTTTGCCCTGGAAAAGCTGTCCTGCCCGGCCAGTAGTGTGCCATTAGAGTGGGTGTTTAGTGTGGCCGGGGCCATAGTCACCCCAAGGCGAACTCGTCTGTCCACTAAAAATGTGGAGAGACTGAGGTTTGTCAAGATGAATCAGGGATGGATCAGCCAGGATTTCCAGCCACCAGATGACAGATGGGTCTGAGTAGATTGACCATGCTCCTACAACAAAATTTTCTCTATTGTGGTTGGTTATGAAACCCTCTGGGGCAGACCTGGGCATTGTACGGCCCGCTTGCCACATACAGCCCTTTGATTGGCTCTGACCGGCCCGCGCCGATTGGGGGACAACTATGCTGCCTAATCTGGGGGACAACTATGCTCCTAATCTGGGTGACATCTATGCTGCCTAATCTGGGGGACAACTATGCTCCTAATCTGGGGGACAACTAAGATCCTAATCTGGTGGACATCTACTATGCTGCCCAATCTGGGGGACAAGTATGCTCCTAATCTGGGGGACATCTATGCTGCCTACTCTGGTGGACAAGTTTGCTCCTAATGTGGGGGACATCTATGCTGTATAATCTGGGTGACATCTATGCTGCCTAATCTGGGGGGACAACTATGCTCCTAATCTGGGGGACATCTATGCTGCCTAATCTGGTGGACATCTATGCTGCCTAATCTGGGGGACAAGTATGCTCCTTATCTGGGGGACATCTATGCTGCCTAATCTGGGTGACATCTATGCTGCCTAATCTGGGGGAAAACTATGCTCCTTATCTGGGGGACAACTATGCTCCTAATCTGGGTGACAACTAAACTCCTAATCTGGTGGACATTTATGCTGCCTAATCTGGGGGACAAGTATGCTCCTAATCTGGGGAACATCTATGCTGCCTACTCTGGGGGACAAGTATGCTCCTAATGTGGGGGACTGTCAGGATTCGGCAGGCTGGAGGTGGATCCTCTGTGTCAGAGAGGGATTGGCGTGGACCGTACCGATGGACCGGTTCTAAGTTGCTACTGGTATTCACCAGAGCCCGCCGCAAAGCGGGATAGTCTTGCTGCGGCGGTAGCAAACAGGCTTAGCACATACACAAAACGCTTTCACTGGCACAAGGCAAAAAGATCCGGCAATGCTGGGAAGGGGAAGTGAGGCAGAGGAGGCCCGGGCTGGCTCCTCGAAGACACTACGAACTTCAGCGAAGAAGGACTGGACAGTGGCAGTGACAGGATCATTGCGGTCCCAGAGCGGTGTGGCCCATGACAAGGCCTTTCCAGACAGGAGACTGACCACGAAAGCCACCTTAGACCGTTCTGTGGGAAATTAGTCCGACAACATCTCCAAGTGTAGGGAACATTGAGACAGGAAACCACGGCAGAGTTTAGAGTTCCCATCAAATTTGTTGGACGATCTGTTGGGATTGCTGGGTGACCACCGTGGATAGGTCAGCGAGACTTGGCAGCGGGATCCACGGCCGGATCTACTGTCAGGATTCGACAGGCTGGAGGTGGATCCTTTGTGTCAGAGAGGCATTGGCGTGGACCATACCAATGGACCGGTTCTAAGTTGCTACTGGTATTCACCAGAGCCCGCCGCAAAGTGGGATGGTCTTGCTGCAGCGGTAGCAACCAGGTCGTGTCCACCCGTAACGGCTCAACCTCACTGACTGCTGAGAGTGGCGTGGGACAAGAGGACTAGACAGAGGCGAGGTCAGACGTAGCAGAAGGTCAGGGCAGGCAGAAAGGGTCGTAGTCAGGGGCAACAGCAGAAGGTCTGGAACACAGGCTTGGGACATACACAAAACGCTTTCACTGGCACAAGGCAACAAGATCCGGCAATGCTGGGAAGGGGAAGTGAGGTTTGATAGGCATGGAGCAGATGGGAGCAATTACACTGATTGGGCCAGGCACCAATTAGTGGTGCACTGGCCCTTTAAATCTTAGAGAGCCGGCGCGCGCGTTCCCTAGATAGCGGAGCGGCGCGAGCCAGGACGTGACACCCGGGGAACGGGACAGGTAAGTATATTGGGATGCGACCCGCTATGCGAATCGCATCCCCGCCGGCAGTGACAGTTCAGCACTCCCGGTCAGTGGGTCTGACCGGGCGCTGCAGAGAGGAGAACGCCGCGAGCGCTCCGGGGAGGAGCAGGGACCCGGAGCGCTCGGCGTAACAGGGACATCTATGCTGCCTAATCTGGGTGACATCTATGCTGCCTAATCTGGGAGACAACTATGCTCCTAATATGGGGAAAACTGATGCTTTTGGCCTTGGGCCTATAATTTTATGAAGTTTAGCAGTAGCTAAATACATGCTTAATTTAATGTCAACATTGATCTTTAAATGTAAGGGGTTATGAAAACCCTCTTGGGTACTGCGAATGACTGCTCCAGACTCATTCTGTGTCTTTCACAAACTACTTGCCTCCCTGGTGCCTCAGGCCTTGGACCTATAATTTTTTAAAGTTTAGCAGTAGCTAAATACATGCTTAATGCAAATGTAAACATTGATCTTTAAATGTAAGGGGTTATGAAAACCTCTTGGGTACTGCAAATGCATGATCCAGACTCCTTCTGTGTCTTTCAGGAACTATTTGCCTCCCTGGTGCCTCTGGCCTTACATTTTTGCATGTTTAGCAGTAGCTAAATACATGCTTAATGCAAATTTAAACAATGATCGTTAAATTCTTGGCGCTATGCCAGGGCCTTCTCCTACCCCGCCTGGGCCGATCCGAAGACCTCACTAACTAACTCATTAACTAATCCAATTGCTTATAGCGACGTGCGGTGTGTACAAAGGGCAGGGATTTAATCAATGCCAGCTTATGACCCTCACTTACTGGTAATTCCTCGTTTTAAGGTTAAATAATTGCAATCCCAGATCCCTATCACGAACTGGTTTCAGCATGCAACACGCACCTGTCCTTGAAAGATAGAGACATGCTAATCTGTTCAGTGGAGCGCTAGTGCGGCCCAGGACATCTGAGGCCATAACACACCTGTTATTGCTCGATCTCGCAATTGATCGGGCAAGGTAAGGGGTTATTAAAGCCTCTTGGGTACTGCTGAGGCCTACTCCTGACTGCCCCTGGTGCAATGTATGGGGTAATTAAACACTCTTGGGTAGTGTTATTGTTAAATTTACTGATAATTTTATCAGTAATAAAATTTAATTTTGCAGAATGCTAACCGTTACACAATGGAACGCTTGTTGCGTGTGATTTTTTAATGCAAAAAAAAATAAATAATATATATATATATATATATATATATATATATATATATATATATATATGGAGAGGGATTAACTCTGCTTAATCATTTTTCGCGATTAGAATCCTTTTATGATCTGATTTTTTGGAGACAGATGCGCTTACACACATGTAACAATTTTTTTTAACCAAATTTCAAACATTGTGTGGTTTATTATTTTTGAGAAGAATGTCTTTTGGTGGTCCACCGTCCTGCATTATAGAGTCTTCTGAACTGCTGTATATATTTCACTACCCCCAGCACACTCCATATGCGTTTTAGGACACAGCAAAATGTTCTATACACCTATAGAGGCTGTATATAGGCTAGAAATAGCCTTTTTTAATATCGATTTACCGCAAATAAATTTGGATTGAAACAAACTTTTCGGGAAAATTCGGCGAATCGTCCGAATCGAATTTTTGAAAAGTTCACTCATCTCTAATAGCTTCATTAAAATAATGTACTGTTTATGAGGAAATAGGATGCGGTGATAACAACTTTCTCTATTCTTATTTCAAACATTAGAGTAACCAAAGACAAAATTATACACTACAAATATTCAATGATTTGTAATATTGGGATTCTGACTATAATAAGGGGTTCACATGTTTACTACTTTTGATAAATTGTAGTTTATTGATGGGTATTTCCTATCTAGAACCTTTATCTATAAGCCAATGTGGAGAATGACTGTAAGGACCCTCAGATTTACCCGGGGCATCCTCCTATTAGGTCATGCCCCTGACAGATGACCTGTGGGCTTTTCTCTAAATGTATTGCCAAATAGATAGAAATAGTGCAATTGTAGTTACTTTCAGAAATGAAGATCATAAATTTAAACTGTATCACTTATAACAATACATACAATAAATTATATGTACACAAAAACAGTTTAAAAAATACACCTCAGCCAAGAGAAGAAGCAGAAGCAGCCATAATATGGCCAATTTGGTTTTGTTGACTGAAATGTAAAAAAAAAGTTATGAGTCTTGGAACACACTTTTTAAAAAAACATGGTTTTGTTCTTCAATTAGAGAAACAATATAAATTTGGTATAGATGGAATAATACAGGCTCGCCTCTGTAATCATAAAAATTAATGGAATGCAGTTTTTTAATTGCCCACCAAAAGAATTAATAAAACTTAATAAGTTGCATGTACCTTGAAATTTTGCCAATAAAAACTACAATTCATCGCACACAATAAACAAGACCTCACACAGCTTTATTAAAAAATTGAAAAGGCATAGCTCTTGGGATGCACCAATTAAACAATCAAAAGAGACCATCACTCGGTGCTGATTGTCAAGAATAAGCCAGTCCTAAGGGGTTAAAAGTTTTACAATGACAATGCATCAAAGAACTCATATCATAATAGAAATGAGTAAGTGGTTTCTATATCATACTGAACACACTTCTGTATATGGCAAAGGCCCCAGTGGGATTCTATGAAGTCTGGCCACAATGATATGTTTGATTGACATTTCAGGAAGCCTTGGAGAGCAACAGAAAATAAAGTGTTCCCGGGATTGCCTTTCCTCTTTTTATTCTTACTATTTGCAATGTTTTCTCTCATGTTGACTATTAATACCCGTGAACCACCGATTAATATTGTTAAGCTTTCTTAAAGTTTTTTTTTTTTTTTTTGACTATGCTACAGGGGCTGTTAAGTTAGTGTAGTTCATAATATAGTGTCTGTATCTGTATGTGATGATGGTCTCACAATTCATATGTCATCCTTTCCACAATGTTTTTTTTAACATCTTACAAAATGAGTTGTCTCATGTTTTCCAAGTTTGCAGTGCGGCCCAAGACATTACATCACTAGACAGGTGATGACAGGGAGCCTGTCCTGCTTCAATGAGTGGAGCGACCGCTGGGTGGGAGGGAGATTATTCTGCAGTAAATTGTAGCTTTGCAACAGCTGGAGGCACCCTGGTTAAAAAACAGTGGTCTATTGTTTACAGAAAAGCATGGAAGGCAGCTCAGGTGTGCTGCAATGGGTGGGGTGGCTGGTGTGTGGTAGGGAGAAAAGTGACCTCACACTTACAAACAAGGTATTATGGGACTATGAGACACGCCCCCTGAGGAAGCACAAGCAAAATGTACATTGGGGTTTGAGGTGGTAAGGTATCGGGCAGCATACATGGCAGGAGGTCCTGTTATTTTCAGCTCTTTTCCATTAGAAGTTTAGCTGTTTTGGTCACTTTCATGCTTCTACATCTATGTCTGTTGTACTCTTTTGTTACAACCCACTTGTGGTCATATCAATATATCTCTTATATTTCTTTTTTGAGAGATAGTTTCTTTTTGGATTCATATACCCTGTACTCCATGTATATATGCCATCCATGCCATCTCTACTCATCTGTACCTGTTATTTCAGTGCCTTTATTTTAATATTTTCTGCTATGATTTTTAATGTCTTTAATGTCTTTTTCTAATATATGTTTGATAAAATACTTATTTTTACATAATTGTTTTTTGTGTTGGCATTAGTGATTGTAGGTGACCAATTATGGCATTAATACAGTACCCGATTTTGTTGGTGGTATAAAGTATTATGGGACTTATAGTTTGACGGAGGGATTTCCAACAGGAAATAGCGATTTCACAAAAAGATAACCTTAGCATTGTGGCGATCTCAAAACACAGCCATTTAGCCCCAAAACAAGTGCTGATTCTTACTAAGAATGTCCATTACTGTCTGGCAGGTAAGTACTACTGTGTAATCACCTTATAGTGGATAACCTCTTTAAGTGTTGTAGATTCAAATAATTATAAAATGAATAAGATGTCCTTTCATAAAGTTTAATCACTGTTATATCTTTAATTTAGAACTACAATACATTGTGCTTTAAACATAAAACATTTTGTATGAAAACAAGCAATCTAAGGGTGCGTTCACACTGTGGAATCTCTGCTTGCTGAATTCCGCGAGCGGAGATTCTGCCTGGCGGCCGCCGCGGTGATGCTTTGGCCCTAGTGCTGCGGGGCACTGAGCCATCACCATTGACGGCTATGCAGTGCTCGCAGAATCCGCACAAAGAATGAACATGTTATTTGTTTGCGCAGAACAATTTCAGCAGCGGAATTGTCCGCCGCTGAAATTCAGCAGTGTGAAAGAGTCTCACGGAGACCCCTTCACACTAATGTTACGTTCACACTACGGAATTCTGCTCGCGGAGTTCCGCTTGTGGAATTCCAGGGGAATTCCGTAGTGTGAACGGACCCTTAGACAGAGGTTTAGGTATCAGGCTTGGTCAACACACAATATTTTGCTCAGAATTTACCAATATTTTTAAGCAAAACCAGAAGTGGGTCCAAAACACAGAAAAAGATACAAATATTTCCTTCGTAGGCCTACTATGTACTGACCAAAATACTACATGTAAACCCAATGGGTTTAACTAAGTTATCCCATGGTTATGATCAATATGGTAAACATAGGATCACTGCATTATTTATTAAATGACCTTTTGTAGACACGCTTCACATTAAGTTTTTTTTTTTGTATTGCTCATGTTCTGGTGAAATAGGGAGACATTCTGAACTTATCAAAATGAAAATGATGCATATTCTGTATTATGTAACATTGTTTCTGATCATTATCATTTAGTTTTCCCTATGGTTTAAATAATATGGGTGAACTGGCTAGTAACTTTCATTGTCAGCAATTTGGCTTAACCTGATAGGATAATTATTATAGCGATTAAAAAAAAAAAAAAAAAAAAAAAAAAATATATATATATATATATATATATATATATATATATATATATTAATAATAATAATTGCCTCTAAAAGACTGCTTACTTCTTGGCAGCACAGTGATAATAATGAGTAATCCACTATACTATAAAAATGTTAAAAAAACAGGATACATAAACATCTAAAAGCCAACAACTTGTTTGACCCAAAACAACATGACTTTACTGACAGCAGATCATGTCAGACTAATCTCATTATTACATATGTCTACTATCGCTATTTCAGTAAAGCCTTTTCAGCAAAGCCTTTGGTACAGTTCCACATCAAGAGCTCATATATAAAGGACTGATTGAAAGTTGGACTTAACCCCTTGATAGTTCAGTATATTTATAGTTTGCTGAACGATTGGGTTCAGAAGATTGCTATTAAAGATATACTCTGGTGGAAAACTTTTTTTTTAAATCTACTGGTGCCAGAAAGTTAAGCAGATTTGTAAATTACTTCTATAAATAAAAAATCTTAATCCTTCCAGTGCTTATTAGCTGCTGAATACTACAGAGGAAATTTTATTCTTTTTGGAACACAGTGCTCTCTGCTGACATCATGACCACAGTGCTCTCTGCTGACATCTCTGTCCATTTTAGGAAATGTCCAGAGCAGCATATGTTTTCTATGGGGATTTTCTCCTACTCTGGACAGTTCTTAAAATAGACAGAGGTGTCAGTAGAGAGCACTGCGGTCATGATCTGTGTTCCAAAAAGAAAAGGATTTCCTCTTTAGTATTCAGCAGCTAATAAGTACTGAAAGGATTAAGATTTTTTAATAGAAGTAATTTACCAATCTGTTTAACTTTCTGGCAAGTTTTCCACCGGAGTGCCCCTTTAATGATGAACAGACTAGTAACCACAAGGTTCTGCACTGGGTGTTATTCTTTTTAATATGATTGTATTTGACATAGGAGAAGATTTGGTAGGTAAGGTTTGCCTATTTGCCATTAACAAAAAAAAGTGCAATAAGGTTAATACTTCTGGAGGGGTTTGGAACTTGGAAAATAATTTTACTTTGCTTGATAAATGGTCAAAACAACCGTTCAATATAAACAAATGTATGATAAATCACTTGGAGAGAAATAAATCCTCTTAGTATTGTATTAACAGTTCTATGTAAGGCAGTTCTTTAGGCTAAGTTTCCACTTGGTTTTTTTTCTGGCAGTTTTTGGAATAATGCCACTGCAGTTTTTGAGCCAAAGCCAGAAGTGTATTCAAAAGGAATAGGACATATAAAGGAAGGACTTCTTCTTCCTTATGGATCCAATTCTGACTTTGGCTCAAAAACTGCCAGAAAAAAAAAAAACAATTGGAAACTTAGCCTGAGAAGAGAAGGATTCACTACGATTGCGGTCCAGGCTCCAGGGCATTTAACCCCTTAACGACGCAGGACGTATATTTACGTCCTGCGCCGGCTCCCGCGATATGAAGCGGGATCGCGCCTCGATCCCGCATCATATCGCGTCAGTCCCGGCGCTAATCAACGGCCGGGACCCGCGGCTAATACCACACATCGCCGATCGCGGCGATGTGCGGTATTAACCCTTTAAAAGCAGCGGTCAAAGCTGACCGCCGCTTCTAAAGTGAAACTGAAAGTGACCCGGCTGCTCAGTCGGGCTGTTCGGGACCGCCGCGGTGAAATCGCCAGTGATCAGCATAGGAGATCAGTGTGTGCAGTGTTATAGGTCCCTATGGGACCTATAACACTGCAAAAAAAAGTAAAAAAAAAAGTGTTAATAAAGGTCATTTAACCCCTTCCCTAATAAAAGTTTGAATCACCCCCCTTTTCCCATAAAAACAATAAAACAGTGTAAAAAAAATAAAAATAAACATATGTGGTATCGCCGCGTGCGTAAATATCCGAACTATAAAAATATATCATTAATTAAGCCGTAAGGTCAATGGCAAAAAGTCCGATCAAAACAAAAATCATACCGATAAAAACTTCAGATCACGGCGCAAAACATGAGTCCTCATACCGCCCCGTACGTGGAAAAATAAAAAAGTTATAGGGGTCAGAAAATGACATTTTTAAACGTATACATTTTCCTGCATGTAGTTATGATTTTTTCCAGAAGTGCGACAAAATCAAACCTATACAAGTAGGGTATCATTTTCAACCGTATGGACCTACAGAATAATGATAAGGTGTAATTTTTACCGAAATATGCACTGCGTAGAAACGGAAGCCCCCAAAAGTTACAAAATGGCTTTTTTTTTTCAATTTTGTCGCACAATGATTTTTTTTTCTGTTTCGTCGTGCATTTTTTGGTAAAATGACTAATGTCACTGCAAAGTAGAATTGGCGATGCAAAAAATAAGCCATAATATGGATTTTTGGGTGGAAAATTGAAAGGGTTATGATTTTTAAAAGGTAAGGAGGAAAAAACGAAAGTGCAAAAACGGAAAAACCCTGACTCCTTAAGGGGTTAAAATGGCGGATCCACATGTCAGGACATGGGGAGAGGAATCATGGGAAGGCGGGAACAAGGGTCGGCAGGATGACCCTGAATCACATGCAGCATGCAGCCTATCAGCAGCCAGCCACCCCTGTGTCACAGCCCTATATAAGAACAGCAGCCATCATTTGGCCACTGACTCTGGCATTCTATTGCAGAGAGAAAGGGACAGAGAGAGACACAGAAAAGCATTTTTACACCAGCGATTCACCTCAAACCAAATTTCAACCTACAAGCACTGATAGGGAAGGGAGAGAGATTGAGAGAGAACGTTCACCTGTGGGTGTATTACAGCAGGCTGTAAGCAGCTATTCTCCTTAAGCCCAAGTCCAGCCTACAAGCACAGATTGGAAAGGGAGAGAGCTAGTGCACCTGTTGGTGTATTACAGCAGGCTGCCAGCAGCGATTCACCTCAAGCCCAAGTCCAGCCTTCAAGCACTGATATAGAAAAGAGAGAGAGTGAGAGAGAAAGTGCATGTTTGGGTGTATTACAGCAGTGATTCACCTCAAGCCCAAGTACAGCCTAGATGCACTTAAAGGGAAGGGAGTGAGAAACTGCGAAAGGCCAGCCAAAAGTACACACCTGCTGGTGTTGTAGACAAATACTGTTTAAAGTGTACTGGAGTGCATTGAACTTCCATCATAAGTGCATACCACATATGTACATCTAAGTGTTGTACCATTTTGTGTCTGTTCAAGTCTTAAGGTCCTAGTTACTGTGAAAGGCCAGCCAAAAGTACACACCGGCTGCTGTTCTAGACAAATACTGTTTTAAGCATAGTGAAGCGTATTGGACTCCCTTCATATACGCACTAAGTATGTCAGGCAGAGAAGTGCCAGGACGTGCACAGAGGAGTGGCAGAGGCCTAAGTTCATCAGGTGCAGGCAGTGGTCGCAGCAAACTAGGGGCGAGTGGCAGCAGGAGTCGCAGCGAGAGGCCTGATCTCTCGGTATCAGCTAGCGGTCGTGTCTCAAGCAGCAGCCCAACTGCTGTCATTGACTGGTTAACTCGGTTATCCAATTCATCAAAAGTGACATCTGACACCCCCAGTCAACATTCGGTGGGTTCCTCAGACACAACCATCAGTTGGCATGGCCTGGGAGCAGTCTCTGTCCTCCAATTGCCTCTGTCCTATGCTGTTCCCATGCAGACAAGTAGGGATGAGGAGAGTGATGTGGTAGGTGGTGTTAAGGCTCTTGAAGCACACAGTGTTGAGAAACCTGAGGAGGACATCAGTGATGTGCTGACACAACTCGATGATGATGAAGCCAGGTGGGAGCCAGGTGCAGAAGGGGCTTCATCATCAGGAAAAGAGGGTGGCAGGTTGCCCTTGAGGCAGCAGTTGAGCCAGCAAGGTGGTAGCATGGTTGAATTTCAGCATAGTGGCAGCAGTGGGAAGTCTGGAGCCAAACATTCCCTGGGTAAATCACCTGCTTCACGGCAGCCTACCTGCCAGGGAGGTAGTGGAACAGGGGTCCCTGGAGTGGGTGGCAGTAGCAGTCAGTCAGTGCGGACTGTTGGGGGGAAAATCAGCTACTCTGCAGTGTGGCATTTTTTTTATTAAGTATCCTGAGGATATTAACATGGCCACATGCAATTTAAAAAAATATATTTGATCTTTTAAATTGTGAGGCCCTTTCGTCTGGTCAAGCTGCTGCCACCTCCAGGCTGTGTCATTCTTTCACCATATGGTCTCCTCTTGCTGCTTCCACCTCCAGGCTTGGTCATTCTGCCACATTTAGTCTCTTCATGCTGGTAACACCTGCAGACTTTGTCATTTTGCTGCCATGTGGTCTCTTCATGCTGCTGGGACTTTACCTAAAGAAAATTATGGTAGAACTATCTACCATAAATCTTCAATTAAAATTTTAATCTTAGGAATTGTGAGGCCCTGTGGTCTCATCATGCTGCTGGGACATTACCTAAAAAATATTTATGGTAGCAAATTAAAAAAATGTATCTTTTGATCTTAGGAATTGTGAGGCCCTATGGTCTCATCATGCTGCTGGGACATTAACTAAAATTGTTATGGTAGCTCTAGCTACATAAATCTTCAATTTAAATTTGAAAATGTGTCTTTTAATTTTTTTTCTATTGTGAGGCCCTATGGTCTCGTTGGGCTGCTGCCACCTCTAGGATCTGTCATTTTGCAGCCATGTGAATTCTTGTTAGATTGGGTTTTGTGGTCATACAGTATTAATTTTAAAAAATGTATGTCATATTTTCAAGACTGAGGCTCTACGGTTGTCGACGTCATATATTACCTGTGGAATTACCACAAGAATCCAATGAAACAGGTTGGAGCGATAACAATGAAGCATAACTGATAAAATGAAACATTCGCACTTTCACAGCCAGGGGGGCGCTGAGAAGCAGGGGCTGGGACAGGTGGTAGCTCGCCTTGCGTCGTACTGCCAGCTCGATGCTCACCAGAATGGGTACTCAAAAAATTTAAATAAAGTCAAATTAAATAAAATAAAAATTACATCAAAAAAATCTCTTTAATCTCTTCAATTTTCATTCCTAATGGTCTCCCTGCTGCTATATCCAGATGCTCTGCAGCAGGGATTCTAATAGCGATGCCTTTAATCTGAATAACAGTATTATTTCACTAACAGAGCACACTGCCTATGCATGTTAGGACAAGGCAAAGTGTTCTACACCCCTATTGTAGGCCATAAATTGCCAGATCTCTAATCTTTAGCATAAAACTTATTTGGACAGACTTAACCCCTTCCCGACCTATGACATACCTGTACGTCATGGGTGGCAAGGTGTTCCCGACCCATGACATACAGGTACGTCATGGACATTACTGCCGCTACTCGCGGCATCCCGCAGCGCCCGGAAAGATGGTGGCTATCACTGATAGCCAGCCATCTTACCGTGCGACCACGGGGGGTTTCGTCCCCCACCCCCCCCAGCGATCGCTGCTATCAGCTAGTCAAATCTGACTAGCTGATAGCAGCGTTTCGCTATCAGAATACTTAGCAGCGCGGTGTGTGAGTCCCGATTACGGGGATCGGGACACACACCGCTCTGCTTAGTGTCCCTGTCCCGTCCCCCGGCGTCACTTACCCGTCGGAGCGGTGTCCCGAGCGGTCCCGGCGTCCTCCGTGCGGTCCCGGCGTCCTCCGTGGGGTCCCGGCTGCGCTGCGTCCCGGAGGTGAGTTTCCGGCAGCAGTGCGGCATCTTCATTGGCAGCAGTGAGATCGCCGTAAAGCGATCTCACTGCTGCCTCTGAGAGTTTCAAAACTGCAACTCCCAGCATGCCCAGACAGCCTTTGGCTTTCTGGGCATGCGGGGAGTTGTAGTTTTGCAACATCTGGAGGTCCACAGTTTGGAGACCACTGTATAATGGTCTCCAATCTGTGCTCTTCCAGATGTTGCAAAACTACAAATCTCAGCATGCTCAGTCTGTCCAGGCATGCTGGGAGTTGTAGTTCTCTAACATCTGGAAGAGCACAGATTGGAGACCATTATACAGTGGTCTCCAACCTGTGGACCTCCAGATGTTGCAAAACTACAACTCCCAGCATGCCCAGACTGCCCAAGCATGCTGGAAGTTGTAGTTCGGCAACATCTGATCCTTCAGATATTGCCGAACTACAACTTCCAGCATGCCTTGGCAGTCTGGGCATGCTGGGAGTTGTAGTTTTGCAACATCTGGAGGCACACTAGTTGGGAAACATTGTCCGTTTCCTACCTCAGTGCCTCCAGCTGTTGCAATTGTTGCAAAACTATAACTCCCAGCATGCACTGACAGACCATGCATGCTGGGAGTTGTAGTTTTGCAACAGCTGGAGGCACACTGGTTTGGAAACACTAAGTTTGGTTGCAAAACACTTGAAAGTTTATTACTTAACTTAGTGTTTCCAAACCAGTGTTCCTCCAGCTGTTGCAAAACTACAACTCCCAGCATGCACGGACAGCCAAAGGGCATGCTCGGAGTTTGCAACAGCTGGATGTTTGCCCCCTCCCCCCAATGTGAATGTACAGGGTACACTCACATGGGCGGAGGTTTACAGTGAGTGCTGCAAGTTTGAGATGGCGCAAATTTTGCGCTGCAGCTCAAACTTCCAGCGGCAAACTTGCTGTGAACCTCTGCCCATGTGACTGTACCCTAAAAACACTACACTACACTAACACTGACCTAAAATAAAAAGTAAAAAACACTACATATACACATACCCCTACACAGCCCCCCTCCCCCCAAAAAATGAAAAACGTCTGGTACGCTACTGTTTCCAAAACGGAGCCCCCAGCTGTTGCAAAATAATAACTCCCAGTATTGCCGGACAGCCATTGACTGTCCAGGCATGCTGGGAGTTTTGCAACAGCTGGAGGCACCCTGTTTGGGAATCACTGGCGTAGAATACCCCTATGTCCACCCCTATGCAAATCCCTAATTCAGGCCTCAAATGCGCATGGCGCTCTCTCACTTTGGAGCCCTGTCGTATTTCAGGGCAACAGTTTTGGGACACATATGGGGTATCGCCGTACTCGGGAGAAATTGCCTTACAAATTTTGGGGGGCTTTTTCTTCTTTAACCCCTTATGAAAAGGTGAAGTTGGGGTCTACACCAGCATGTTAGTGTAAAAAAATAAATTTTTTACACTGACATGCTGGTGTTGCCCTATACTTTTCATTTTCACAAGAGGTAAAAGGGAAAAAAGACCCTCTAAATTTGTAACGCAATTTCTCCTGAGTACGGAGATACCCCATAAGTGGGCATAAAGTGTTCTGAGGGCGCACAACAAGGCCCAGAAGGGAGAGTGCACCATGTACATTTGAGGCGATTTGCACAGGGGTGGCTGATGGTTACAGCAGTTCTGACAAACGCAAAACAATAAATATACATATGTGACCCCATTTTGGAAACTACACCCCTCACGGAATCTAATAAGGGGTGCAGTGAGCATTTACACCCCACTGGTGTATGACAGATTTTTGGAACAGTGGTCTGTGAAAATGAAAAATAAAATTTTTGATTTGCACAGTCCACCGTTTCAAATATCTGTCAAACGCCAGTGGGGTGTAAATGCTCACTGCACCCCTTATTACATTCCATGAGGGGTATAGTTTCCAAAATGGGGTCACATGTGGGGGGGTCCACTGTTCTGGCACCATAGGGGCTTCCTAAATGGGACATGCCCCCCAAAAACCCTTTCAGAAAAACTCACTCTCCAAAATCCCATTGTCGCTCCTTCCCTTCTGAGCCCTCTACTGCGCCCGCCGAACACTTTACATACGCATATGAGGTATTTCCTTACTCGAGAGAAATTGGGTTACAAATTTTAGGGTGATTTCTCTCCTTTTACCCCTTGTAAAAATAAAAAAATTGGGTCTACAAGAAAATGCGAGTGTAAAAAATGAAGATTTAGAATTTTCTCCTTCACTTTGCTGCTATTCCTGTGAAACACCTAAAGGGTTAAAACACTTACTGAATGTCATTTTGAATACTTTGGGGGGTGCAGTTTTTATAATGGGGTCATTTATGGGGTATTTCTAATATGAAGATCCTTAAAATCCACTTCCAACCTGAACTGGTCCCTGAAAAATTACGATTTTGAAAATCTTGAGAAAAATTGGAAAATTGCTGCGGAACTTTGAAGCCCTCTGATGTCTTCCAAAAGTAAAAACTTGTCAATTTTTTAATGCAAACACAAAGTAGACATATTGTATATGTGAATCAATATGTAATTTATTTGGAATATCCATTTTCCTTTCAAGCAGAGACTTTCAAAGTTAGAAAAATGCTAAATTTTCAAAATTTTCATGAAATTTTTAGATTTTTTACCAAGAAAGGATACAAATATCAGTGAAATTTTACCGATAAAATAAAGTAGAATATGTCACAAAAAAACAATCTCGGAATCAGAATGATAAGTAAAAGCATTCCAAAGTTATTAATGTTTAAAGTGACAGTGGTCAGATTTTCAAAAAATGCCCAGGTCATGAAGGTGAAAATGGGCTGGGTCATGAAGGGGTTAAAGAGGATTTGATGTCAAATTAAAAATATCTATTTGTTTTATTTTGTATAAATAGGTTGAGGGGCCCAGATCAGATACATTTTTATGGTATCTTGATTGGGCCACTGTTTCCCTAGATATGAAGCTTTATATTTTGACTCAGATGGTCGGTGAATCCATCAGATAGAACGGGCACTTAAATATATAGGGGACTGTGGTCACAGTGCTTGCTATGAGAGGGGCGTGCATATGTTATTGCTAGGAGCATGTATGGGAGCACTGGCCGCTCATAGACCTATATATTGTATGCACATAAAATCTGCGGCCAGCCTGTGCTGCTCTCCCTCCACTTCCTTCATTTATCCCCTACTGAATGGTTAATGTGTACCATTATGATAATAATGTTGAGTACTGTTGTCTCCCCACTTGCTGCCTTCACATTGTCTTCTGTGAGGTCCCCAGCAGTATTAGAGCGTTTTGCTTTCTCTCCTCTATGCAATGTGATGCCTCACTGCTCCTCCGCTCTTAATGAGGGTGAATGAAGCAGTCCCTCAGTCTGTGCATGAGGGTGCAGAAGAGCAGAGAGGCACCAAATAGCATAGAGAAAGACCAGAAGATCTGATATTGTTGGGGTCTGCACAGAGGACAATGTGGAGGCAGTAAGCGGGAGGACAACAGCACCCAGCATTATCACCACCATGATAATGGTACATCTGCATGGAGTTTGTTCTCCCCTTGGTACTCCGGTTTCCTCCGACACTCTAAATAATGTGTGGTAGGTTAAAAAGGTACTCCGGTGAATTTTTTTTTTTATTATCAACTGGTGCCTGAAGGTTAAACACATTTGTAAATTATTTCTATTTATAAAATCCTAATCCTTCCAGAACTTTCCCGCTGCTTTATGCTACAGAGGAAGTTATTTTCTTTTTGAATTTCTTTTCTGTCTGACCACAGTGATTTCTGTTGACACCTCTGTCCATGTCAGGAACTGTCCAGAGCAGGAGCATAGCAAACCTCTCCTGCTCTGGACAGTTCCTAAAACGGACAGAGGTGTCAGCAGAGAGCACTGTGGTTAGACAGAAAAGAAATTAGAAAAGAAAAGAACTTCATCTGTAGCACACAGCAGCTGGTAAGTACTGGAAGAATTAAGATTTTTAAATGAAGTAATATACAAATCTGTTTAACTTTCTGTCAGCAGTTGATTTGGTTTTCCACCAAATCAACTGTTTTCCACCAAATCACTGGAGTACCCCTTTAATTTGAAGTTAAGATTGGGAGCCCCAAAGGGGACAAGACCGTATGGGAATAATAATGCTTTATATGGAACAAAATATGTTGGCAATAAATAAAGGAATTTTTATTATCCTTTACTGTGAGATCACAGCAGAAGAATAAAAAAAAAAAAAAAAGGCACTTCTACAAAAAAACAACGTATTTTACATGATTTAAGTAACAATTTCCTAATTTCCTCTAATTTTGAAGAATGTGTAATGACATAAGTGAACACAGCCCACAAGCATATTATTATGTTATTTTTATAGTGACAATTGTGTAGTGTGTATATTTTTCTTTCAGTTTCAGACTGCTTTTAGTTTAAGCACATGGGAACCCGCTGGACAGCTGTAATATTTCATGCTGCAGAACAGATATGGCAAGTGATGGGGACATGTACTGATATTTAATATCATTTGCACTTACCAGAAGAACCATTACATTTTTTTTCTAGTTCAGAGATCACCTATCAAAACATTTTCCAAAAGTCATTACTGTCTTTTCAGTTTCCTTGAAATGTTTAAAAATGAGAAAAAACAAAAATAGTCTCTGCTCAAAGTAATCTCTGGAATTCCTGTTAGCCTGTACTCAGCATTTCACTTGCTAGGATGACTGTCTATATTGATTACTGAGATTTATATATATATAACATAAATGGATATATTCTCTTATTTAAATAAAGCAAATATGACACATTTGGGATTTCCAATGAAAACAATATACTTCTCTCATTGGATTGATCTTGTTTTTTTATTTCTTTGCTTTTGTTTGTTTATTGTATTTTATTTCATGAAGTTTCAGTGTACAGTAGAACAAAATATCACTATTTTTATTGTGGAAAATACTTATGGAAGACATTCCAGTGAAATGATATCTGGACTTAACTAATAAATAATAAATTACATTTAAAGCATGTTATGCTTAAAAAATATACAAAAATACATATACAAACATGCACTCAGAGCCAGGTCCCAATAACCATAAAGTACAAACAAAAGAATGATTTGTACTTTACTTTGTAGTTCAGCCGCACCAGCTTGCACCTGTGTACTTGACATAAATAATACTGGTGTAGGATGTGTTGACCATTTTTTGCTTTTTATGTTACATATGTGGAGGGAGTGGCTGCCTCCATCTTGGTTTGTGCACTCCACCCATTCCATTAGGTGTATTTAAGTAGGGAATAGCTGGATCTTACATGCCCAGAAATTGTAGGCTTAGTGCTAGCCCAAGAGAGGCATATGTATAGTGTAGGGTCTGTCTCAAACAAGATCACCTTATCGTGGTGGGATGGTACACACTATTTGGCCAAATGGTAAGCTAAGAACCTCTATTTTTTCTCTATAGCAGTGTTGCAATGAAAAAAGTGTTACACATATATCTTAGCACTAGCAGTGTGCTGCTGGAACTCTTTTGTTTGTACTTCAGCCGCATCAGCTTGTGCCTGTGTACTTGAGATATATATATATATATATATATATATATATATATATATATATATATATTGAACAAAAAAGAAAGTTGCAACAGCACTCTTGGTCAAAAAATGGAGGCTCTTAGCGCACTTTTTCATCAAAATGTGTCCCCCCTATTTAGCCGTGCGCCCCACCCCTCTCAGACTGGAGGTGGTTTAGTCAATGGCTGATCCAACATGTCACACAGTCAGAGGCTATATGCACAGCAGATGTGAGTTATCATGTTAGGGTCCCATCTGATATGAGGCCACCTCCGCGTGGTGGATGGGGGGACACATTTTGATCAAAAAGTGCGCTAAGAGCCTCCATTTTTTGACCTAGAGTGCTGTTGCAACGTTCTTTTTTGTACATTTTGTATTTGCCACAGCAGCGGGCACCTGTGTATTAGGTTGTTGTGCTGGCTATTTTTCCTCTTGTTTTATATATATATATATATATATATATATATATATATATATATATATATATATTAGTTGTGTAGGATGTGCTGACCAATTTTTATTTTACAAAAACAGTAAAGGGCCTTAGGTAAAATTAAAATTTTTGCCATACTCAAGGCACATTGTCAAGTTACTTTAAAGTTTACTGACATTACATTTTAACATATCCATACATATAAGGAGGTCCCTATTTTGTTATCCATTTTATAAACAAGGCACATCATTTAGGTGCTGTATAAGCAATTATTGTTAGATAATACACTTTTAGTTTTTAGTAATAAGGTAAATATAACATCCAACTGTCTCAATAGTACATCACAAGAGAACTAGAATCAAGCAAAAATACTTAATGGAAACATTCCATAA
The DNA here is from genome assembly GCF_029499605.1 of Hyla sarda. Lineage (NCBI taxonomy): Eukaryota > Metazoa > Chordata > Amphibia > Anura > Hylidae > Hyla > Hyla sarda. Next base: position 211,783,539 of record NC_079192.1, on the reverse strand, counting down.
AGTATGTCAATGTTCCATGTCAAATATTCCATGTCAAAAGTTTTGATTGGTTGGGGGGGTCTGAGTGTTCAGACCCCGACCGATCATTAGAATGAGCAGATGAGCAGGGAGAGAGTGAGAAAATATTTACAATTTAAGTCTATGGGGTTGTCTCAGTCAGTGTGTGTTTCTCTCCTCACTCGTTCTAGTGATAGGTTGAAGTCTGAAAACTCAGACCCGGCTGATCAAAACTTTTCACTTGTCCCTATAACATGTAAAAAGTTTTTTTTTTAAGAAACAGGTAAACTTTAACAAATATTATTAAGAATTACATTTGAAAGACCACTAACATTTTGCCTCAGTAAAGAAAACAACTAATGAAACTGAGTGTATAGTATCACCACTCACCACCCCTTTGACTTGTAGAGCTAATAAGTCAGTGGGAACAGTCTGAACATCCTGAAGGGCTTGAACGACCTTTCTCTTTGCATTAACCCCTTAACCACATTGGAAGCAACATATCGTACATTTACTTCATGTACATGACAGCGAGCACCGAACCGATGCTCGCATCATGCACGGCAGGTACCGGCCAGAGACCCGCCGGTAATGTCGGACATCAGCGATCGCGCTGATGTCCACCATTAACCCCTCAGATGCTGTGATCAATACAGATGCGGCACTTAAAATGGATGATCGGATTGCCCACAGTGCTGCCGTGGATATCCGATCATCCAGCATGGTGGACGGAGGACGTCGCCTCACCTGCCTCCGTATGTCTTCTATGGTCTTCTGCTCTGGTCTGAGATTGAGCAGACCAGAGGAGAAAATTGCTGATAACACTGATCAGTGCTGTGCCTATGCATAATACTGAACAGTATTAGCAATCAAATTATTGCTATCATAGTCCCCTATGGGGGACATAAAAAGTGTAAAAAAAAAAAGTTTAAATGAAAAGTAAAAAAAAATTGAAAAATCCCCTCCCCCAATAATAATGTAAATCGTCCCTTTTTTCCCATTTTACAACCAAAAAGCGTAAAAAATGATAATTAATAAACATATTTGGTATTGCCATGTGCATAAATGTCCGTACTATCAAAAAATATTATGTAAATTATCCTGTATGGTGAATGGCGTAATCATTAAAAAAAATCCATAATTGCAGCTTTTTTGGTCACATTTTATTCCAAAAAAATTTATAAAAAGTGATTGAAAAGTAAAATATAAGCAAAAGTGTTACCAATAAAACTACAGATCATGACGCAAAAAATGTATACAAAAAAAATGAGAAAGTTACAGGTGGTCAAAATAGGGCAATTTCAAACATACTAATTTTGTTAAAATAGTTTGAGATTTTTTTTAAAAGCGGTACAATTATAAAAAAAAAACAAATAACATGGGTATCATTTTAATTGTTCTGACCCATGGAATAAAGAATACATATCATTTTTACCGTAAAGTGTACCAAAGTGTGACATCAATAGGTAATGTAGAACAGCCCCTTTGCTATGTTTTTTTTTTCCCTACCCAATGCCCTCCTAAACACTGCAGTCTTCCTAGTGAATTGTCTGGGTAAATGGGTAAATGTAAATGTCTGGGTAAATGTATGCAGATCCTGAACTGGTTCCAGATGTTGACATGCTCCATTAGAGGCTAAAGTGGTTTCTTTGTATTTTATAGACGTGTTGGACATGTGGATGGCTCACTGGCATTTTGTAGTAGAAGATGTCTCTTGCTTCATATCTAAGTAACAGAGTGTATGAGGCAAGTCCCTTTACTCACAGTGGGATTTGTATGCTGGTACATTCAGGAACCAGGGAAAGAAACATGCTGAACCTTCAGATGGGAAGGATTAACAATAAAACAAATAACAGAAACATTGTAATCGTGACCAAACAATAATGCAACCAAGCCAATAAACTAACACAAATGATTCATTCATTATCTTCCTTTTCCAGGGAGCTTCTTGTTGTTACTGCAATGATTTGACATTTATTTTCCAGAACTGTATTACAAATCAATTGCTGTTACATGCTTCTTGCTGGCAAGGCTGTAATGATTTCCTTTCTCTTCGGAAAAAACAATTATTTATTTAAAAGTCTAAGCCATCAGCAATAGACTTTACAAACAGCTCAGAGGTCACTTCTGCATGATCTCTATGTCATGGATAATGTATGCTCCTTAGATAACTACTGTGTTGGTAAATTTCCTGTATTTATTTCAAAACTTTTAGAACTGCATATGAATTATTATCTTTCTTGGTTCCTCGCTTTCTCCTATCTCTGTTCCTGTTTGATTGACAGTCAGAGCTTAGCTTTGAGCACTAAGCCCTGTTTTCAAATCTCATTCCTTTGTTGTGCATACAAAATGTGTGCAGGTGTGAGATTTGTTAACAGGACTTGGCTTCCAGCTGACTGTCAATCAAGATGTGGAAAGGGATGGGAAGGGTACCAGGGATCAATTCCAGCCTTGGCACTTGACGGACATGGGAACATCTCTTTGACTCTTGGCACCAGAGAAATAAAAGGGTACTCCACTGGCCAGCCTTCTGGCTGAGTTTGGAACATTTAGTTCTGAATGCTGTGCGCACGCTGTGTGGGTCAGCCACCACCCTTGTGATGTCAGGCCACACCTCCTCAATACAAGTATATGGGAGAGGGCATAACAGTCACCACGCCCCCCTCCATAGACTAGCATTGAGGGGGCGTGGCCTGACAACACAAGGAGTGTGGTCAGTGGATTTTTCATTTTTGTACTTTTGTTTTTTCCTCACCTTCTAAAATCATAACACTTTCAATATTCCACCTACAGACCCATATGCACCAACAATTTTACTTTGTAATACCATTAAAGGGGTACTTTTAAATGAACTGGTGCCAGAAAGTTAAACAGATTTGTAAATTACTTCTATTAAAAAAAATCTTCCAGTACATATTAGCAGCTGTATGCTACAGAGGAAATGTTTTGCTTTTTGAATTTCTTTTTTGTCTTGTCCACAGTGCTCTCTGCTGACACCTCTGTCCGTATCTGTCAGTTCCTGATACGGGCATCAAGTGTCAGCAGAGAGCACTGTGGACAAGACAAAAAATAAATAAAAAAACAAAAGAATTTCTTCTGTAGCATACAGCTGCTAAAAGTACTGGAAGGATAAAGATTTCTTAATAGAAATCATTTACAAATCTATTTAACTTTCTGGCATCAGTTGATTTAGAAAAAAAAAAAGTTTTCCACTGGAGTACCCCTTTAATGATTTTACCACAAAATCTATGGCAAAACAAGAAAAAAATTATGTGTGGGCCAAAATTGAAAAATAAAAAGCCATTTTGTAATTTTTTGCGGCTTCTGTTTCTACACAGTGCAGGTTTTGGTAAAATTGACACCTTATATTTATTCTGTACGTCCATACGGTAACAAGGATACCCAATTTATATAGGTTTTATTTAATTTTACTACAAAAAAAAATTGTAACTACATGCTTCTGACCCCTATAACTTTTTTTATTTTTCTGCATAAAGGGATGTATGAGGACTCAGTTTTTGCGCAGTGATCTGAAGTTTTTAGCGGTATAATTTTTGTTTTGCACAGACTTTTCGATCACTTTTTATTCATTTTTCAATGGTATAAAAAGTGACTAAAAATACACTATTTTGAACTTTTGAATTTTTTTTACGTGTACGCCATTGACCGTGCAATTTAATTAACGATATATTGCATATATATCACATATGTATATATTTATTTTTATTTACACAGTTTTTTTAAAATGGGAAAATGGGGGTGATTCAAACTTTTATTAGGGAAGGGTTTAAATCACATTTATTAACTTTTTTTTTTACACTTTTTTCTTTGCAATGTTATAGCCCCCATAGGGGACTATAACATGCAATACCTTGATTACATACGCTGATCAATGCTATTCCATACCATTGCATTGATCAGTGTTATCGGCGCTCCACTGCTCCTGCCGGGATCTCAGGCACAGAGCAGTGAATCGGCGACCTTCCTCCGTGAAGCCATCTGATTGGTGGCTATGGGCTTTTTTTCAGTACAGATCTTGATTAATTTCTTCCATTTCTCCTACACATTTTAATTATTAAGTGCCACAGTATGCCTATAGCTCCTAAGAGTAGTGCCACATTGACACTGTATAAAATGAATTAGTAGGAAGAATATTTAAAGACAAATAGTAAAAGATATTTGGTGTTGGGCAAGTCACCAAGGTCATTACATTGTTGTTAATGTAATAATGCATTATTCAGTGCTACTTGAACATGGTTACGTATTGTGTCCAGAATGTCTTATTAGTCCTAAACAAGATCAGCATTGTACTAAGGACCTGTTGCCACATGGCAAGGTCAAAGGCCAAAAGCAAGAATGAAAGAGAGAGTGTGTTGAGGGTAGGAGTGAAAAGGTGGACACATCTACATGTGGCTGTACCAGTCGGACACTATAACATTAATTAGAATCTTTAGTTGGGGTGTCTTTAGTCACCCTTCTCCTGCAAGTGAAATTGAGTGGTTGACACCTGTTGTTTCATGTGATAAAAAATACATTTAACTTGACTTAACCCCTTAAGGACGCAGGACGTAAATGTACGTCCTGGTGCGGTGGTACTTAACGCACCAGGACGTACATTTACGTCCTGTGCATAACCGCGGGCATCGGAGCGATGCCCGTGTCATGCGCGGCTGATCCCGGCTGCTGATCGCAGCCAGGGACCCGCCAGCAATGGCCGACGCCCGCGATCTCGCGGGCGTCCGCCATTAACCCCTCAGGTGCCGGGATCAATACAGATCCGGCATCTGCGGCAGTGCGCGATTTGAATGAATGATCGGATCGCCCGCAGCGCTGCTGCGGGGATCCGATCATTCAGAACGCCGCACGGAGGTCCCCTCTCCTTCCTCCGTCTGGCTCCCGGCGTCTCCTGCTCTGGTCTGTGATTGACCGGAGCAGAAGATAGCCGATAACACTGATCTGTTCTATGTCCTATACATAGAACAGATCAGTATTAGCAATCATGGTATTGCTATGAATAGTCTTCTATGGGGACTATTCAAGTGTAAAAAAAAAAGTAAAAGTAAAAAAAAAGTGAAAAATCCCCTCCCCCAATAAAAAAGTAAAACATCCGTTTTTTCCTATTTTACCCCCAAAAAGCGTAATTTTTTTTATAGACATATTTGGTATTGCTGCATGCGTAAATATCCGAACTATTAAAATAAAATGTTAATGATCCCGTACGGTGAACGGCGTGAACGGAAAAAAAAAATTCCAAAATTCCTACTTTTTTAATACATTTTATAAAAAAAAAATTATAAAAAATGTATTAAAAGTTTTTGATATGCAAATGTGGTATCAAAAAAAAGTACAGATCATGGCACAAAAAATGAGCCCCCATACCGCCGCTTATACGGAAAAATAAAGGGATTATAAACGTACTAATTTGGTTAAAAAGTTTGTGATTTTCTTTAAGCGCAACAATAATAGAAAAGTACGTAATAATGGGTATCATTTTAATCGTATTGACCCTCAGAATAAAGAACATATGTCATTTTTACCATAAATTGTACGGCGTGAAAACGAAACCTTCCAAAATTAGCAAAATTGCGTTTTTCGTTTTAATTTCCCCACAAAAATAATGTTTTTTGGTTGCACCATACATTTTATGATATAATGAGTTATGTAATTACAAAGGACAACTGGTCGCGCAAAAAACAAGCCCTCATACTAGTCTGTGGATGAAAATATAAAAGAGTTATGATTTTTAGAAGGCGAGGAGGAAAAAATGAAAACGTAAAAATTAAATTGTCTGAGTCCTTAAGGCCAAAATGGGCTGAGTCCTTAAGGGGTTAAAGAGTACCTGCCACCATCTGCATTGCTTTATATTTTCCTGCTTTATAGTATGTTGCCCTCTTCATTACCTGCCCCCCCGCAGTTTTTCTTTTTCATTTTCGCCCAGTATTTCCTTCATAATCCTCTTTCAAAGCTTGCTCATTGCAGGCAGTGTTCATGCAGCGTGCACAGCGCTCGCTCCCATCTGTCTGATTGACCAGCGGAGAGCTGCACTGTGCTCCTCAATGTCCAGGCTTCACTATGAGAAATAGGACTCATGCATGAGTCTGAAATCTATGAGATACTTGCGGCCGGGACATGTGGGGAGACCCCTAGTGGTCAGTTTTTACAAGTCTAACTAAATATATAAATATACATTTTTTTTTTATCACATGGTATGAGAAAGTTGTTTCTAATACATTAACAACATATAAAAAGTTTTTGTGATGACAGCTACTATTTAAAGTATATTGATCATATATTGTCAGGAACTGCTTTCATATTAGAAATACAAGAGAGGGGGGCATACAGACTGTACAGAAGCATCTGTGGGGGTCATGAGGAATACCTGAAGAATGATAGTGGCTTAGCTCTCTTGAGGACCCTCAGAGATGAGAGGATATCAACATACAAGAAGCTGTGGCTGGTGCAACCATATGATTAGTGCCTGACAGAAAAACTGTCAAGCAAGTGTACACCTACTATGCTCAATTATTACCCTTATCCCATAATACACCGAAAATGCATAGTGAAGGTGAATTAATACAGTGCTATGAAAAATGATTTGCCACTTTCCTAATTTTTTTCTGCACAATTACCTCACATATGATTCAGCTTATCAAAATCTTTTTATACAGCACAAAGATAACTTAAGTTAACACAAGATGCAATTGTCAAGTGATCATTTCATAAATTATAGTAAAAAACTATCCAAACCTTAATGGCCCTATACAGTCATGGCAGTAAATGTTGGCACCCCCCATGTTTATTCCCTTTGTGTGTATTGGAACTAAAGCAAAAAAAGAGAGGAAAAAAAGCTAATTGGATATAATGTCACACCAAACTCCAAAAATGGTCTGGACAAAATTATTGGCACCCTTAACCTAATATTTGGTTGCACATCCATTGGAAAAAATTACTGAAATCAGTTGCTTCCTATAACCATCAATAAGCTTCTTACACCTCTCAGGCGGAATGTTGGACCACTCTTCCTTGGCAAACTGCTCCAGGTCTCTCTTATTGGAAGGGCGCCTTTTCCCAACAGCAATTTTAAGATCTCTTCACAGGTGTTCAATGGGATTTAGATCTGGACTCATTGCTGGCCACTTCAGAACTCTCCAGCGCTTTGTTGCCATCCATTTCTGGGTGCTTTTTGAGGTATGTTTGGGGTCATTGTCCTGCTGGAAGACGCAAACCCAGCTTTCTGACACTGGACTTTACAGCGATACCCAAAATCTATTGGTAATCCTCAGATTTCATGATTCCTTGCACACATTCAAGGCACCCAGTTCCAGAGGCAGCAAAACAAACCTAAAACATCATTGAACCTCCACCATATGTCACTATAGGTACTGTGTTCTTTTCTTTGTAGGCCTCATTCCATTTTCGGTAAACAGTAGAATGATGTGCTTTATCAAAAAGCTCTATCTTGGTCTCATCTGTCCACAAGATGTTTTCCCAGAAGGATTTTGGCTTACTCAAGTTCATTTTGGTAAAATGTAGTCTTGCTTTTTTATGTCTCTGTGTCAGCAGTGGGGTCATCCTGGGTCTCCTGCTATAGCATTTCATTTCATTTAACACCTTAAAGGGGTACTCCGCCCCTAGCATCTTATCCCCTATCCAAAGGATAGGGGATAAGATGTCAGATCATCGCGGTGCCGCTGCTGGGGACCCCCAGGATCGCCGCTGTGGCACCCCGCTATCATTACTGCACAGAGCGAGTTCGACGGGCAATACAAGGGCCAGAGCATCGTTACATCATGGCTGCGCCCCTTGTGATGCCACGGCCCGGCCCCTCAATACAAGTCTATGGGAGGGGCGTGGCGGTCATCATGCCCCTGCCATAGACTTTTATTAAGGGGGCGGGCCGTGATGTCACAAGGGGCGGAGCCATGACATCACGCTGCTCCGTCCCCTGTATTGCCCGTCATTACGCACAGAGCGAACTCGCTCTGTGCAGGAATGATAGCGGGGTGCCGCAGTGACGATCCTGGGGGTCCCCAGCAGCGGCACCACGGCGATCTGACATCTTATCCCACTCTGGGATGCTTTTACTTTTCATTCTGATTCAGAGATAGTTTTTTGTGACATATTCTACATTATGTTGGTAAATTTTTGTCGATACTTGCATCATTTCTTGGTGAAAAATTCAAAAATTTTATTAAAAATTTGAAAATGTAGAATTTTCTTAAAGGGGTACTCCGGCGCTAAGACATCTTATCCCCTATCCTTTGGACAGCTGTCAAGCCCCCTCCGTAGGCTTGCATTGAGGGGGCGGAGCCGTGATGTCACATGGGGCGGAGCCGTGACGTCACTATGCTCTGTCCCTGTGATCGCCAGTAATCAGACCCAGAGCGAGCACGCTCTAGGGGCTGATGCTAACGGGGTGCGGCATGGAAGATCACGGGGGTCCCCAGTGGCGGGACCCCCGCGGTCAGGCATCTTATTCCCTTTCCTTTCGATAGGGAATAAGATGTCTTAGAGCCGGAGTACCCCTTTAACTTTGAAACTCTCTGCTTATAAGGAAAATGGAAATCCCAAATAAATGATATATTGTTTAACATATACAATATGTCTACTTTATGTTTACATCATAAAGTTGACATGTTTTTACTGTTGGAAGACATCAGAGGGCTTCAAAGTTCAGCAGCAATTGTCCAACTTTTCACAAAATTTTCAAAATCTAAATTTTTCAGGGATTTGAAGGGCCTTTATATTATAAATATCCCATATTACCCCATTATAAAAACTGCACCCCTCAAAGTATTCAAAATGACATTCAGAAATTGTGCTGTGCAAAGTGAAGGAGAAAATTCAAAATCTTAGTTTTTTTATACTCGAATATTATTGTAGACCCATAGAAATCCCCCTAAAATGTGTAACCCAATTTCTCTCGAGTAAGGAAATACCTCATATGTGGATGTCAAGTGCTCTGTGTGTGCACTACAAGGCTCAGAAGGGAAGGAGCGACAATGGACTTTTGGAAAGCAAATTTAGCTGAAATGGTTTTTGGTGGGCATGGCACATTTAGGAAGCCCTTATGGTACCAGAACTGAAAAAAAAAAAAAAAAAACACATGACATACTATTTTGGAAACAACACCCCTCAAGGAATGTAACAAGGGGTACAGTGAGCTTTAACACCCCACAGCTGTTTGATTACTTTTCGTTAAAGTCGGTTGTGTAAATGAAAACATTTTTCACTAAAATGCAGGTTTTTTCCCCAAATTTACCATTTTACAAGAGGTAATAGGAGAAGATTTCCCCCAAAATTTGTAACCCCATTTCTTCTGAGTATGGAAATACCCCATATGTGGATTTAAAGTGCTCTTCGGAGAAGGAGCGCCATTGGGCTTTTGGAGAGAGAATTTGTTTGGAATGGAAGTTGGGGCCATGTGCGTTTACAAAGCCCCCATGGTGCCAGAACAGTGAGCCCCCACACGTGACCCAATTTCAGAAACTACACCCCTCATGGAATGTAATAATGGGTGCAGTGACCATTTACACCCCACTGGTGTTTTACATATTTTTGGAACAGTGGGCTGTGCAAATGAAAAATGTAAATTTCATTTTCATGGACCACTGTTCAAAAAATCAGAAACCAGTGGGGAGTAAATGCTCACTGCAGCCCTTATAACATTCCTTGAGGGGTGTATTATTACACCCCTGAGTATTATTTACCCTGTACATTCACATGGGGGGGGTAATATTCAGCTGTTGCACAACTACAACTCCCAGCATGCTCTTTGGCTGTCTGTGCATGCTGGGGGTCGTAGTTATGCAACAGCTGGAGGCACACTGGTTGCAAAACACTGAGAGTTTGTTACTTGACTACAAAACTACAACTCCAGCATGTACGATCTATCAGTGCATGCTGGAAGTTGTAGTTTGCAACAGCTGGAGGCACACTGGCTGCAAAACACTGAGTTAGGTAACAAACTCTAAGTGTTTTGCAACCAGTGTGCCTTCAGCTGTTGCAAAAGCTACAACTCTCAGCATGCAGTGACAACTGAAGTGCATGCTGGGACTTGTAGCTATGCAACAGCTGGAGGCATACTACTACAGCTTCCAGCATGCCTTTTGACTGTCCGTGCATGCTGGGGGTTGTAGTCATGCAACAGTTGGAGGCACACCAGTGTGCTTCCAGCTGTTGCAAAACTACAACTCCCAGCATGTACGATCTTTCAGTGCATGCTGGGCAGGGACATGCACAGACATTTTGGAGGGCAGGGGCTCAAATAAAATAAAAGGCACTTAATTATAAAAAAAATTTTTTTTTGAAATGTTAGTAAAAGCTTTACATATGTTAAAGGGGAACTCTAGAACAGAACATCTTATCCTCTCCTACTCACAGGATAGGAGATAATTGTCTGATTGCAGATGGTCTGACCGCTGGGACCCCCTGCTATCTCCTGTCGTGCACCCTGGCTCTTCTCATGTACGGAGCGACCTCAGGACCATGCATGGATTACTGTCGACCACTGCGCGAAGAGGTGGCCGACATGTCCCTCCGTGTATCTCTATGGGAAATCGGAGATACAGCATTCATGTATCTCTGGCTCTCCCATAGAGATACACGGAGGGACGTGTCAGCCACCTCTTCACGCAGTGGTCGACAGTAATCCATGCATGGTGCTGAGGTCGCTCCGTACATGAGAAGAGCCAGGGTGCACGGCACGAGAGAGTGGGGGAGGGGGGGTCCCTGCGGTTGGACCCTGTGGATAGGGAATAATATGTTCTGTATCGGAGTTCATAGTTAGTTACATAGTTAGTACGGTCGAAAAAAGACATATGTCCATCAAGTTCAACCAGGGAATTAAGGGGTAGGGGTGTGGCACGATATTGGGGAAGGGATGAGATTTTATATTTCTTCATAAGAATTAATGTTATTTTGTTCCAGGAATGTATCTAATCCTGTTTTAAAGCTGTAAATTGTTCCAGCTGTGACCAGTTCCTGAGGTAGACCGTTCCATAAATTCACAGTCCTCACGGTAAAGAAGGCGTGTCGCCCCTTGAGACTAAACTTTTTCTTCTCCAGACGGAGGGAGTACCCCCTCGTCCTTTGGGGGGGTTTAACCTGGAACAGTTTTTCTCCATATTTTTTGTATGGGCCATTAATATACTTAATGGCCCAAACACAATTCCTGAGGTAGGGGCCTCCATTGTCATGTCAGCTAAATAGGACCCTGCATCACCCCATGTAGGTCCCGATCAGCCCCCCTAAAACCCACTGGCACCAGTAATTTGCACTTTTAGATGCCACAATCAACTTTGATCACAGCATCTAAAGTGTTAGTTACGGACATTGCTGTGATCACTGAGGTCTGGCATTAACTGCGTTCTGGCTGCTGATAACAGCCATTACTTACCGGCTTTGAAGCGAGTTCAGCTCCATATCTCACTTTAAAGTCTTTTAGCATTCTCTAGATGTTCAAAAATTATATGTATGCGATAATAAAAATGGACTATATAAATTGAATTACAAATAAAGACTAAAAACTATAATACTATTATTTCACATTTGACAGGTTACACTGTCATGAATGATACCTTCAAATGTCTGCTGCAGCTGCACTAGGACAGCAGGCTCTCTCCCTGCCTGCAGCCGTCTCCGTCCGATCAGCAATCTGCTGTTCCATGCCTGCTCAGGTGACGATAACACTGATCAATGCTATGCTATGGCATATCATTGAACAGTGTATACAATCAGAATATTGCATATAATAATTCCCTATGGGGACTAAAAAAATGGTGTAAAAATAGTTAAAAAAATTAAGTTAATAAATGTGATTTAACCCTAATAAAAGTTTGAATCACCCCCCTTTTCCCATTTTAAAAAAATGTAAACAAAAATAAACCTACACATACATGGTATAACTGCGTGCGTAAATGTCCAAACTATAAAATTATAATGTTAAAGGAGAACTACGGGTTTGAAAATGTTATGCCCTATCCTAAGGAGTTTCAGATCGCGGGGGGTCCAACCGCTGTGGCCCCCCACGATCTCCCGTACGGGGCCCCGGCTCTCTGCATAGAGAGCGCGTGTCGACCACAGCATGAGGCGGCCGCTGACACGCGCCCTCCATTTACTGCTATGGGAGAGCCGAAGCGCTGCCTTCGGCAATTTCCAGCTCTCCCATAGCAGTGTATGGAGGGGGCGTGTCGGACGCTGCTTCGTGCGGTGGTCAACACGCCCTCTCTAACCAGAGAGCCGGGGCCCCGTACGGGAGATCGCGGGGGCCCCAGCGGTTGGACCCCCACGATCTGAAACTCCTTAGGATAGGGCATAACTCCTTAGGATAGGGCATAACATAGGGTGTAATTTTTACCCAAAAAGTGCACTGCGTTGAAACGGAAGCCACAAAAAAAAGAACAAAATAGTGTCTTTTTCTTCAATTTTGTCCCACAAATAATTTTTGTAGATTTTGTGGGGAAATGACTGATGTCATTACAAAGTAAAATTGGTAGCGCATAAAACAAGTTCTCATATGGGTCTGTTGGTGAAAAACTGAAAGGAGGAAAATACAAAAGTGCAAAAATGAAAAAATGCTCCTTTTTTCCGTTAAGGTTTAAAGGAGTACTGCAGCTCAAAATAACTTATCCCCTATCCAAAGGATAGGGGATAAGTTATAGATCGCGTGGGGTCCGAGCGCTGGGGCCCCCCTCGATCTCCTGGACAGGCCGCGGCAGTCTGCCGGAAGTGAAGTTTCGTCCCCAGCAGAAAGTCGCGGCAGACAATCCCCCTCCATGTATCTCTATGGGGTACATGGAGAGAGCGTGTCGGTCGCCGCCTCATGCGGGGACGGAACACCCCCTTTCCTGTATATTGCCACGGCCCCGTACCGGAGATCCCGGGGGGCCCCAGCGCTTCGACCCCCCGCGATCTATAACTTATCCCCTATCCTTCGGATAGGGGATAAGTTATTTTGCACTATAGATGTCCTTTAATTATCCATATGAGGGCTCATTTTTACGCTGTGATCTGTAAATTTTATTGGAATTTTTATTCACTGCTTATACAGTTTTTTCTCATACATGAAGTTATCGAGAATCTGCAATTCTGGACTTTAGATTTTTTTACTTTTATGCTATTAACTGTGCGATTTAATATTATATTTTAATAGCTTGGACATTTCCGCACATGACGACACCACATATGTTCATTTTTGTGTACATTATTTAATTTTATCAGATAAGTTTTATTAGGTAAGGGGCTTATTCACATTTATTAACACTTTTTTTTAAATATTTTATTCACTGTTTTGTATCACCACCTCCAGTATTCAGGGCAACAATGAACTACAACTCCCATTATGTAAAGTGACAATGCATTTCAAGCTCAAAACCTCCAGGACACAAGGAAAGATGGCACTACAGACTGTGCAGTGCCTTCTTGGCTTGTGTGCTGGAGGTTGTGAGCTTGTAAGTCAATTTACATACTTGGGGTGGTAGTGCATTGTCCCTTTCCATGCTAGGGGTTGTACTGATTTAACCTTTTGCATATTAGAGTCTGTACTACAAACTCCAATATGTAAGGTGACAAAGCACTACAATCCTCAGCATGTATAATAGTGACAAAGCACTACAATCCCCAGCATGTATAGTGACAAAGCACTACAATCCCCAGCATGTATAATGACAAAGCACTACAATCCCCAGCATGTAGTGACAAAGCACTACAATCCCCAGCATGTATAGTGACAAAACACTACAATCCCCAGCATGTATAGTGACAAAGCACTACAATCCCCAGCATGTATATTGACAAAGCACTACAATCCCCAGCATGTATAGTGGCAAAGCACTACAATCCCCAGCATGTATAGTGGCAAAGCACTACAATCCCCAGCATGTACAGTGACAAAGCACTACAATCCCCAACATGCAAAGGGACAAGGAACTACAATTGTTGTAGTGCTTTGTTCCTTTGAATACTGAAGGTCACACATAAGAAAACCACTAAATTAAAACTATTACCAGAGCAGGCAGGGCAGAGAGCAGACAGATCACCGGAGACACTTCAGGAATGCAGAGGGAAACAGGAGCGCGGACTCCTCTGCTGTAATGACGCTGCTGGGGTCACGTGACCTAGCAGATGTGCGCACGTCATTTACCCAGGCAGCCCCTGCGCTCTAATGTACGGATCCAGAGAGTAAGAGGACTGCTGGGAGCCTCAGGATAGGTTCAGGGGGCATGTTGTGCTGGCCAGACTGGAAAGAGAGTGAGCAGACCAGAGGGGGAGGGGAAGGAGAAGGAGGGGGGCTCGGGGTTGGTGGGTTATGTGAATCAGTAGTTTTGCTGACAACCTGCCCGGACTTGAGCAGTGCTGTAGATGTACAAAAAAAAAAGCGCATTAAAGGGGCAGCTGCAAAAAAGGGCAGGGGCTAGAGCCCCCTTTGAAGCCTATGTGTGCACGTCCCTGATGCTGGGAGTTGTAGTTTGCAACAGCTGGGGGCACACTGGTTGCAAAACACTGAGTTAGGTAACAAACTCTGTTTTACAACCAGTGTGCCTTCAACTGTTGCAAAACTACAACTCTCAGCATGCATTTACAGCCAAAGGGCATGCTTGGACTTGTAGTTATGCAACAGCTGGAGGAACACTACTGCTACTCCCAGCATGCCCTTTGGCTGTCAGTGCATGGTGGGGGATCTAGCTATGCAACAGCTGGAGGCACCCTTTTTCATAGAAAAAATGTGCCTCCAGCTGTTGCATAACTTAAACCCCCAGCTGGCACAAACTACTATAGGGCATGCTGGGAATTGTAGTTGTGCCTTCTGCTGCTGCATAACCACAACTCCTAGCATGCCCTTTTGTACATGCTGGGAGTTGTTGCTAGGCAACAGCAGGAGGCACGAACTTACCTCCTGCGGCCGCTCTGCCGGATCCTGCCTGACGCCGCCAACGCTGTCTCCGCTCCTGGGGCTCCGATCCCGCCGCCAATGCTGGGGATCGGGGGCCCCAGGTCCAGGTGAGGACTCCAGGCACCTGCTCTCACCACCTGGATTAGAGGTGGAGCAGGTACCATTAGGGACACCCCCACAACAGGAGTCCTGGAATTAAAGGCCATGTGCGTTTACAAAGCCCCCATGGTGCCAGAACTGTGGAACCCCCAACACACACACACACACATGTGACCCTATTTTGGAAACTACACTCCTCACGGAATGAAATAAGGGGTGCAGTGAGCATTTACACCCCACTGGCATTTGACAGACTTTTGGAACAGTAGACTGTGCAAATGAAAAATAAAATTTTTAATTTTCACGGACCATTGTTTCAAAAATCTGTCAGACACCTGTGGGGTGTAAATTCTCAACGGCACCCCTTATTAGATTCCGTGAGGGGTGCAGTTCCAAAATGGGGTCACATGTGTGTGTGTGGGGGGGGGGGGGGTTCCACAGTTCTGGCACCATGGGGGCTTTGTAAACGCACATGACCTTCAATTCTAGCCAAATTCTCTCTCCAAAAGCACAATGGCACTCCTTTTTCTGTAGTGCGCCAGCAGAGCACTTTACCTCCACATATGGGGTATTTATATACTCAAAAGAAATGGTGTTACAAATTATGGGGGGGGGGGGGGCTTTTTTCCTATTACCCCTTGTGAAAATGAAAAATTGGGGATAACACCAGCATTTTAGTGGGAATTTTTTTTTATTTTCAACGAAAAATCTTCAAACACCTGTGGGGTGTTAAGGCTCACTATACCCCTTGTTAAGTTCCTTAAGGGGTGTAGTTTTCAAAATGGGGTCACATGTGGCTGTTTTTTTTTGTGTTTATGTCAGAACCACTGTAACGATCAACCACCCCTGTGCAAATCATCTCAAATGTACATGGCACTCTCACTCCTGAGCCATGTTGTGCGTCCAGAGAGCATTTTATGCCCACATATAAGGTATTTCCATACTCAGGAGAAATTGCGTTACAAATTTTGTGGTCTCTTTTTCCTTTTACCTCTTCTGAAAATAAAAAGTATGGGGTAACACCAGCAAGTTAGTATAAAAAATAAAAAAATTATTACAATAACTGTTACGCCGAACGCTCCGGGTCCCTGCTCCTCCCCGAAGCGCTCACGGTGTTCTCCTGTCTGCAGCGCCCCGGTCAGACTTGCTGACCGGGAGCGCTGCACTGACATTTACGATGGGGATGCGATTCGCATAGCGGGACGCGCCCGCTCGCGAATCGCATCCTAAGTCACTTACCCGTCCCGGTCCCCGGCTGTCATGTTCTGGCGCACGCGGCTCCGCTCTCTAGGGCACGAGCGCGCCAGCTCTCTAAGATTTAAAGGGCCAGTGCACCAGTGATTGGTGCCTGGCCCAATCAGTCTAATTAGCTTCCACCTGCTCCCTGCCCTTATAACCTCACCTCCCCTTTCCTTCCTTGCCGGATCTTGTTGCCTTGTGCCAGAGAAAGCGTTTAGTGTTGTCCATAGCCTGTGTTCCAGACCTTCTGCTATTGTTATTGACTACGGACCTTGCCTCTGCCTTGTCCTTCTGTCCCACGCCTTCTCAGCAGTCAGCGAGGTTGAGCCGTTGCCGGTGGATACGACCTGGTTGCTACCGCCGCAGCAAGACCATCCCATTTTGCGGCGGGCTCTGGTGAAAACCAGTAGCAACCTAGAACCGGGCCACCGACACGGTCCACGCCAATCCCTCGCTGACACCGAGGATCCACATCCAGCTAGCCGAATCCTAACAGTAGATCCGGCCATGGATCCCGCTGAGGTGCTGCTGCCAAGTCTCGCTGACCTATCCACGGTGGTCGCCCAGCAATTGCAGCAAATTGCCCAACAAGGACAGCAGCTGTCGCAGTTGACCGCCACGTTACAGCAACTTCTGCCACTGCTACAGCAGCAACCATCTCCTCCGCCAGCTCCTGCACCTCCTCCGCAGCGAGTGGCCGCTCCTAGCCTCCGCTTGTCCCTGCCGGACAAATTTGATGGGGACTCTAGACTCTGCCATGGCTTTCTGTCTCAATGTTCCCTACATATGGAGATGTTGTCGGACCAATTTCCTACAGAACGGTCTAAGGTGGCGTTCGTAGTGAGTCTTCTGTCTGGAAAGGCCTTGTCTTGGGCCACACCGCTCTGGGACCGCAATGATCCTGCCACAGCCACAGTCCAGTCCTTCTTCGCTGAAGTCCGTAGTGTCTTCGAGGAACCAGCCCGAGCTTCTTCTGCCGAGACTGCCCTGCTGAACCCGGTCCAGGGTAATTCTTCAGTAGGCGAGTACGCCATCCAATTTCGTACTCTCGCATCCGAATTATCTTGGAATAACGAGGCCCTCTGCGCGACCTTTAAAAAAGGCCTATCCAGTAACATCAAGGATGTGCTGGCCGCACGAGAGATTCCTGCCAACCTGCAAGAACTTATCCATTTGGCCACCCGCATTGACATGTGTTTTTTTGAGACACCAGGAGCTCCGCCAGGAAAAAGACCTTGATCTCTGGGCACCTCTCTCACAGTATCCTTTGCAATCTACCCCTGTGCCTCCCGCCGAGGAGGCTATGCAAGTGGATCGGTCTCGCCTGACCCATGAAGAGAGGACTCACCGTAGGAATAAAAATTTGTGTCTGTACTGCGCTAGTACCGAACATTTCTTGGTGGATTGCCCTATTCGTCCTCCACGTCTGGGAAACGCACGCACCCAGCTCACGTGGGTGTAGTGTCTCTTGGTACGAAGTCTGCTTCTCCACGTCTCACTGTGCCCGTGCGGATTTCTCCTTCTGCCAACTCCTCCTTCTCAGCCGTGGCCTTCTTGGACTCTGGTTCTTCTGGAAATTTTATTCTGGCCTCTTTGGTGAATAGCTTCTGCATCCCGGTGACCCGTCTCGTCAAGCCGCTCTGCATTTCTTCGGTCAACGGAGTGAAGTTGGACTGCACTGTGCATTACCGCACAGAGCCCTTGCTTATGAGCATTGGACTGCATCACAAGAGAATTGAATTTTTCGTCCTGCCCAACTGTACCTCTGAAGTCCTCCTCGGTCTGCCATGGCTCCAGCATCATTCTCCCACCCTTGACTGGACCACCGGGGAGATCAAGAATTGGGGTCCTGCTTGCCGCAAGAAATGCCTTACGTCTGCTCCCAGTCCCGTCTGTCGGGCCTCAGTGTCTCCTCCTGTGCCTGGTCTCCCCATGGCCTATCAGGACTGTGCCGTACCTCCTCATAGTCCCTGTCCTGGTGACACTCTGCCCTGTGACATGCTTCACCCTCTGCCCCCCCCCTCCCCATTCCCATTCCTTCTGAACTACCTGCCGCTGGTGTAGCTACCCAGGACTCCTTTTTGTTCCAGAAGGAGACTCAAGAGGCGTCCCCTATGTTCTCGTCTCTTTTGAAGGGACAAGGAGACAAAAAGAGGGGGAGACCTAAGGGGGGGGGGTGCTGTTACGCCGAGCGCTCCGGGTCCCTGCTCCTCCCCGGAGCGCTCGCGGCGTTCTCCTCTCTGCAGCGCCCCGGTCAGACCCGCTGACCAGGAGCGCTGCACTGACATTTACGATGGGGATGCGATTCGCATAGCGGGACGCGCCCACTTGCGAATCGCATCCCAAGTCACTTACCCGTCCTGATCCCCGGCTGTCATGTTCTGGCGCGCGCGGCTCCGCTCTCTAGGGCGCGCGCGCGCTAGCTCTCTAAGATTTAAAGGGTCAGTGCACCAGTGATTGCTACCTGGCCCAATCAGTCTAATTAGCTTCCACCTGCTCCCTGTCCATATAACCTCACCTCCCCTTTCCTTCCTTGCCGGATTTTGTTGCCTTGTGCCAGAGAAAGCGTTTAGTGTTGTCCATAGCCTGTGTTCCAGACCTTCTGCTATTGTTATTGACTACGAACCTTGCCGCCTGCCCCCGACCTTCTGCTACGTCTGACCTTGCCTCTGCCTTGTCCTTCTGTCCCACGTCTTCTCAGCAGTAAGCGCGGTTGAGCCGTTGCCGGTGGATACGACATGTTCGGCAACATCTGAAGGGCCAGATATTACAGAACTACAACTCCCAGCATTCCGGGACTGTCTGGGCATGCTGAGAGTTGTAGTTTTGAAACATCTGGAAGAGCACAGATTGGAGACATCTGCAAAGTGGTCTCCAAACTGTGGCCCTTCAGATGTTGCAAAACTACAACTCCCTGCATGCCAGGACAGCCAAAGGCTGTCTGGGCATGCTGGGAGTTGTAGTTTTGAAACTCCTTGAAGCAGCAGTGAAGATCACTGCTGCCTCTGCCTCCTCCACCTGCCTGCCGCCTCCTCCACTTGCCTGCCACCGATCCCTGCTGCCTGCGCCAGTCCTGCAGTATGTCCCCACTGCAGCATCTCCGGGTTAACTGAATGACTTACATAAACGTCATGATGCGCGAACTACCAGCATAACATAATGTTTATATAAGTCATTCTGCAGGAAGGGGTTAAAGGAGCATCACATGCTTGAAATAATCTTATTTAGCCACAATTTTGAAAGGGTGCCAATCGTTTTGTCCAGCCCATTTTTGGAGTTTGGTGTGACATTATGTCCAATTAGCTTTTTTTCCTCCCTTTTTTGGTTTAGTTCCAATACACACAAAGGGAATAAGCATGTGTATAGCAAAACGTGTTACTGCAATCCTTTCCTGTGAGAAACAATTTTCTTGAAAAATGTCAGGGATGCCAACATTTACGGCCATGACTGTATGAAAAAAGTAACTGTCCACTAAACAATGCATTGCGATAACTGACAATAAGTCTTTCATATCTCTGTTGAGGATTTCTTAAAGCCATTTAGAGGTGCTAGTGTGCTTCGGATTATTGTCCTGCTGCAGAGGCCAAGGGCAGTTTAGCGTGAAGTCACAAGCCGGACATTCTTCTTCAGGATGTTTCGAAGTAGAACAGAATTCATGGTTCCATCAATCATAGCAAGTGGTTCAGGTTCTGAAGCAGCAAAGCAGCCCAGACCATCATACTACCACCAACATATTTGACTATTGGTATGATGTTCTTTATCCAAAATGTTGTGCTACTTTCACGTTTGATGTAACAGAATGCACACATTCCAAAATTTCACTTTTGTCTCGTCCGTTCAAATAATATTTTTCCAAAAGTCTTAGTGATCATTAAGATGTTTATTTTAGTAAAAGTGGGATGGGCCTTCATGTTCTTTTTGTTCAGCAGTGGTTTTCAAAACATTTTCCCAGTACTTTTCTTATGATTGAGTCATTAACATTCACCTTAACTGAGGCAAGTGAGACCTGCAGGTCTTTAACCCCTTAAGGACACATGACGTTCTCATACGTCTCCATTTCCGAGTCCTTAAGGACACATGACGTATGAGAACGTCATGTGTTTTACCGGCCCCCCGCAACCATCTGGAGCGGAGCCGGTCCCCGATGCCTGCTGAAATCGTTCAGCAGGCATCGGGGCATATCGCCCAGGGGGGTCATTATGACCCCCCATGTCGGCGATGGCCGCAGATCGCTGGACAATTCAGTCCAGCGATCTGCGGCGGATTCCGGGTCAATCGGGTCTCCAGTGACCCGGTGACCCGGAATTATTGGCTGATCGGGGCCGTCAGAGCCAGCAGGGGTGAGGTGGCACTGGTGCCACCTCACGATCGCCCTGATTCGTCGGCCGGATTACCGGCCGACCAATCAGGGCGCCTGCTGCGGGTGTCACTCCCGCAACCCGCTCCGCCCCTCTTCCGGAGGACGTGAGCGGGTGCGGGAAGACGACCCCCGGTGCTGGGGACCCCGATCCCCGGCGTCCCTGTTGGGATCGGGGCCCCAGGAGCAGCGGCGGCGGCGGAGACGACGAGGGACTGACCTGTGCGGCGAGGATCGTTGGAGGTGAGTGACAGCCTCCTGCTGTTGCTTAGCAACAGCTCCCAGCATGCAAAAAGGGCATGCTGGGAGCTGTAGTTATGCAACAGCAGGAGGCAGACCACCACAACTCCCAGCATGCCCTTATGGGCATGCTGGGACTTGTAGTTTTGCAACAGCTGGGGGCACATTCTTTCTATGGAAAAGTGTACCTTCAGCTGTTGTGTAACTACAACTCCCAGCTTGCACAATCAGCTAAAGTGCATGCTGGGAGTTGTAGTGGTGCATCTGGTGCTTGCATAACTACAACTCCCAGCATGCCTGTTGGCTGTCGGTGACTGCTGAGAGTTGTAGTTTTGCAACAGCTGAAGGCACACTGAGTTAAGTAGTAAACCAGTGTGTCTCCAGCTGTTGCATAACTACAATCCCCAGCATCCCCAGCCAAAGTAGTATGCCTCCAGCTGTTGCATAACTACAACACCCAGCATGCCCTTCCGCTGTCCGTACATGCTGGGGGTTGTAGCTTTTGCAACAGCTGAAGGCACACTGGTTGCAAAACACTGAGTTTGTTACCAAACTCGGTGTTTCACAACCAGTGTGCCTCCAGCTGTTGCAAAACTACAACTCCCAGCATGCACTGATAGACCGTACATGCTGGGAGTTGTAGTTTTGCAACAGCTGGATGTTCCCCCCCCCCAATGTGAACGTACAGGGTACACTCACATGGGCGGAGGATTACAGTTAGTATCCGGCTGCAAGTTTGAGGTACGGCAAAATTTCTGCCGCAGCTCAAACTGCCAGCGAGAAACTACTGTGAACCCCCCGCCCGTGCGACTGTACCCTAAAAACACTACACTAACACACAATAAAATAAAAAGTAAAAAACACTACATATACACACACCCCTACACAGCCCCCCTCCCCTCCCCAATAAAAATGAAAAACGTCTGGTACGCCACTGTTTCCAAAACGGAGCCTCCAGCGGTTGCAAAACTACAACTCCCAGCATGCACTGATAGACCGTACATGCTGGGAGTTGTAGTTTTGCAACAGCTGGATGTCCCCCCCCCCCCCAATGTGAACGTACAGGGTACACTCACATGGGCGGAGGATTACAGTAAGTATCCGGCTGCAAGTTTGAGCTGCGTCAAATTTTCTGCCGTAGCTCAAACTGCCAGCGAGAAACTACTGTGAACCCCCGCCCGTGCGACTGTACCCTAAAAACACTACACTACACAAACACAAAATAAAATAAAAAGTAAAAAACACTACATATACACATACCCCTATACAACCCCCCTCCCCAATAAAAATGAAAAACGTCTGGTACGCCACTGTTTCCAAAACGGAGCCTCCAGCTGTTGCAAAACAACTACTCCCAGTATTGCCAGATAGCCGTTGACTGTCCAGGCATGCTGGGAGTTTTACAACAGCTGGAGGCACCCTGTTTGGGAATCACTGGCGTAGAATACCCCTATGTCCAAGTCCCTAATTTAGGCCTCAAATGCGCATGGCGCTCTCACTTTGGAGCCCTGTCGTATTTCAAGGCAACAGTTTAGGGCCACATATGGGGTATCGCCGTACTCGGGAGAAATTGGGCTTCAAATTTTGGGGGGTATTTTCTGCTATTACCCTTTTAAAAAATGTAAAATTTTTGGGAAAACAAGCATTTTAGGTAAAAAAATATATATATTTTTTTACATATGCAAAAGTCGTGAAACACCTGTAGGGTATTAAGGTTCAAATTACCCCTTGTTACGTTCCCCGAGGGGTCTAGTTTCCAAAATAGTATGCCATGTGTTTTTTTTTTGCTGTCCTGGCACCATAGGGGCTTCCTAAATGCGGCATGCCCCCAGAGCAAAATTCGCTTTCAAAAAGCCAAATGTGACTCCTTCTCTTCTGAGACCTGTAGTGCGCCAGCAGAGCACTTTTCACACCCATATGGGGTGTTTTCTGAATCGGGAGAAATTGGGCTTCAAATTTTGGGGGGTATTTTCTGCTATTACCCTTTTTAAAATTGTAAAAATTTTGGGAAACCAAGCATTTTAGGTTAAAAAAAAGTATATTTTTTTACATATGCAAAAGTCGTGAAACACCTGTAGGGTATTAAGGTTCACATTACCCCTTGTTACGTTCCCCGAGGGGTCTAGTTTCCAAAATGGTATGCCATGTGTTTTTTTTTTGCTGTCCTGGCACCATAGGGGCTTCCTAAATGCGGCATGCCCCCAGAGCAAAATTCACTTTCAAAAAGCCAAATGTGACTCCTTCTCTTCTGAGACCTGTAGTGCGCCAGCAGAGCACTTTTCACACCCATATGGGGTGTTTTCTGAATCGGGAGAAATTGGGCTTCAAATTTTGGGGGGTATTTTCTGCTATTACCCTTTTTAAAATTGTAAAAATTTTGGGAAACCAAGCATTTTAGGTAAAAAAAATATATATTTTTTTACATATGCAAAAGTCGTGAAACACCTGTAGGGTATTAAGGTTCACATTACCCCTTGTTACGTTCCCCGAGGGGTCTAGTTTCCAAAATGGTAAGCCATGTGTTTTTTTTTTTGCTGTTCTGGCACCATAGGGGCTTCCTAAATGCGGCATGCCCCCAGAGCAAAATTTGCTTTCAAAAAGCCAAATGTGACTCCTTCTCTTCTGAGACCTGTAGTGCACCAGCAGAGCACTTTTCACCCCCATGCGAGGTGTTTTCTGTATCGGGAGAAATTGGGCTTCAAATTTTGGGGGGTATTTTCTGCTATTACCCTTTTTAAAAATGTAAAATTTTTGGGAAACCAAGCATTTTAGGTAAAAAAAAAATATATTTTTTTTACATATGCAAAAGTCGTGAAATACCTGTAGGGTATTAAGGTTCACTTTACCCCTTGTTACGTTCCCTGAGGGGTCTAGTTTCCAAAATGGTATGCCATGTGTTTTTTTTTGCTGTCCTGGCACCAAAGGGGCTTCCTAAATGCGGCATGCCCCCCAAAAACCATTTGTCGCTCCTTCCCTTCTGAGCCCTCTACTGCGCCCGCCGAACAATTAACATAGACATATGAGGGATGTGCTTACTCGAGAGAAATTGGGTTTCAAATACAAGTAAAAATTTTTTCCTTTTTATCCCTTGCAAAAATTCAAAAATTGGGTCTACAAGAACATGCGAGTGTAAAAAATGAAGATTTTGAATTTTCTCCTTCACTTTGCTGCTATTCCTGTGAAACACCTAAAGGGTTAATACACTTACTGAATGTCATTTTGAATACTTTGGGGGGTGTAGTTTTTATAATGGGGTCTTTTATGGGGCATTTCTAATATGAAGGCCCTTCAAATCCACTTCAAACGTGAACTGGTCCATGAAAAATAGCGAGTTTGAAAATTTTGTGAAAAATTTCAAAATTGCTGCTGAACTTTGAAGCCCTCTGGTGTCTTCCAAAAGTAAAAACTCATAAATTTTATGATGCAAACATAAAGTAGACATATTGTATATGTGAACCCCAAAAAAATATATTTTGAATATCCATTTTCCTTACAAGCAGAGAGCTTCAAAGTTAGAAAAATGCAAAATTTTCATTTTTTTCATCAAATTTTGGGATTTTTCACCAAGAAAGGATGCAAGTTACCATAAAATTTTACCACTAGGTTAAAGTAGAATATGTCACGAAAAAACAATCTCGGAATCAGAATGATAACTAAAAGCATTCCAGAGTTATTAATGTTTAAAGTGACAGTGGTCAGAATTGCAAAAAACGCTCTGGTCCTTAAGGTATAAAATGGCCTGGTCCTTAAGGGGTTAAAGAGGTACTCCCATCCTAGACATCTTATCCCCTATCCAAAGGAAAGGGGATAAGATGTTTGATTGCAGGGGTCCTGCCGCTGGGGACCCCCGCAATATTGCATGCGGTACCCACCTGTTTCTTGTCCGGAAGCGCTGGAGGGTCTGGGTCGCGACCACGGGAACGGAAGTCCGTGATGTCAGGACTCCGACCCCATGTGACGTCACGCCCGTCCCCTCAATGCAAGTCTATGGGAGGGGGCATTACGGCTATCACGCCCCCTCCCATAGAGTTGCATTGAGGGGACGGGGCGTGACGTCACACGGGGGCTGAGTCCTGATGTCATGGACTTCCGTTCCTGTGGTCGCGACCCAGACCCTCTAGCGCTTCCGGACAAGAAACAGGTGGGTGCCGCATGCAATATTGCGGGGGTCCCCAGCGGCGGGACCCCCGCGATCAGACATCATATCCCCTATCCTTTGGATAGGGGATAAGATGTCTAGGGTGGGAGCACCCCTTTAAATGTTGTAGTTTTTTTTTTTTGTAACCTCTTGGATAAGTCTTTGCTGAGCTCTTAGGGTAATTTTGATAGGCTGGACACTGGGAGGTTCACCGCTGTTCCAAATGTTTGCCATTTGTGGATAATGGCTCTCACCATGGTTCACTGGAGTCTCAAAGCTTTAAAGGGTAGCTCCCACCATCCTATATATTTTTTTTCTGTCCCTGCTTATTGCCCATCTATCCCTAACCCCCTCCCTGCTTTTAATTTTTCTTTTTACTATATTAAAAATAACTTTTTGTCTGCCTGGTATTGTGCTCGCCACCAGGCAGACTTCCCCAGCAGGCACCATGTCACTGATGCCTGCAGGGGCCAACACTTCCGCCCTTTTTTCCTCTACACAGGGTGCCTCCAGCTGTTTCACCACTACAACTCTCAGCTTGCCCTGACATCTATTGGCTGTCAGGGCATGGTGGGAGTTGTAGTAGTAAAACAGCTGGAGGCACCCTGTGTAGATAAACTATAAGTTAGTGCCATGCGGCGCTGCGGCACTAGCCCGTTCCCTCCGTCAAACCCCCCATACCCTGTTCCCTCCATCACAAAGCCCCCCTCCCCGCCATACCCCGTTCCCTCCATCACAACCCCCCCCCCCCCGCACATACCCCGTTCCCTCTATTATGATACTTACAGATACTGCAGAGTCCGTCAGTGGGCGTGCAGGGACAGGGGTGGCGACAACATATGCGAGAGGAGTGGCCTCCCAGCCAGTGGCCGGGGAGTCAATGCGCTCGCTCCCACCTGTCTATATGACAGGCAGAGAGCGAGAGCAGCCTAAATGAATAAGGACTGATTGCCAGGCCGCAATCAGTCCGAATTCAGCCTTGACGTCATGCCAGGCTGCAGCCGGCCACTAGGAGGGTGACCCCTAGTGGCCGGTTTTTAAACGTAATTTAACCATGATAATAAAAAAAAATGACAATATATTAGAGATATGTTGTAGTACATAAGTACTACAACATATCAAAAAATAAAGTTGGTGACAGTGCCCATTTAAAAAATGGCTTGGTAACCCTTTTCAGACTTGCTGTTTTGAGTTCTTTTGGCCTACTTAACTTTTTTAGACAGATTCTATTGAAAGAGTACCTCTCATGATCTTGTTCAATTTTATAATCCTCCTAATTCACTGCCCCATCATGATAAACCACCCCCTGCCTTTATTTTTATTATTTGTAAGTTTCTGCATTTTCTGCTCAGTCAGATTCACAGACTGGGAAGGGGTGTTCCCCAGCAGGCGTGACATCATCTGAAGTCATACAGAGGGGAATTTCCTCCCTCACTCTACTAAACACAGCCCAGAGCAGTTAAGTGTGTGTGATGAACTATGATTGGCTATGGCTGCAAACACCCGCCTCAGCATTTCCTGATTTTGGACTTCTGCCAGGCCAGCAGGAGTCCACAGTCTGTGCAAGCGATGGGGGAAAATGTGCTGTGGACAAGTAGGGAGACACCTAGTGGCAGCTTTTTTAAATGCAAGTAAAACATAGAAAATGTCATATGTTCTAAACAAATTAAATTGGAAAGATTTTTTATTTACCAAAAGTGTGCAATAGCAAAGGAGAGGACACATTTAAGTGATCAGTAACCAGTCCTGGGTGTGGCTAGTGAATTGGACTTTCCAAACAACATTATTTTACTATTTTATGTAATTAAGCAAATTTATGAATTTACAAGGGGGGGGGGGGGCAACTACTTTTTTCACATAGGGTCATGATCCTGTACCATGTGGTGTATATACGGTACTTGATAAATAACAATTGCACCTAATTAATTAAAGTGGTGCACGATAGATTTGCCATTTATCTAGATGTGTTAGACACCTACTTTTTCTATGTCATAGTTACATAGTTACATAGTTAGTATGGTTGAAAAAAGACATACGTCCATCAAGTCCAACCAGGGAATGTCATGGCTTGCTTACTTTACTTCATGTTGTGCCAAAAGAATGAATTATTTTATGTATTCCCCCTACTGTCTAGTGAGCTATAAAAAGTGTCTAAACACACACAATAAATTTGACATTATGTCAGGTTTGCCAGTTTTGAGCCAAACATACATAACTGAATATGCTCATTCTGTCCATTTAGAGTCCCTTACTTGCTTTTCATAGTACTAGTGGGTAGAAAAGCCATAAGAATTCATTATGACATGTTTTCCAACAGCAGAGACAAAGTTAGGACACAAAAAAGAAAAGTTATGATATTCTCTATCCCAGTAGATCATATGACTAGTCCATACTTCTGTAGTACACAACATTTCTGCGGAATTTCAGAGCAACAACAAATATCCAAACATTGCATCCAATCCATTAAAAAAAAAAAATCTGTCTTTTACTAGCATGTCATAAAATAAATAAATGCATAGAATTTTAGTAAGTGTATGATCCAGTATTAAGGTGCATGTTCCAGTAAACTTACATGTAAGAAACTACACAGTTATTACTCATAACAATAATAAGAACTGTGTAGTTTGAAATACGTAAGCTTATAGGAAGTCGAGATTTTAATGAACTGAAAATAAAGAACAATTCCCTAGTTATCCACTTCAATTATTCCATTTTGTTCAAGAATTCCCATATAGATATTAGAGAAGTGAGAACACTACAATGTTTCCAGTTTATTAATAACAATAGTAAATAATGATGATGATAAATATATTATATTTCTGCAGTAGTAAAAATACAGAAATCTTTGCTATTTGCGACTGTATATTGGCAAAATGCCTATACATGAATAAATATGCGCTCTCATTATTTAATTAAATTAGCAAGTGATCTAATTCTTTAGGGAATGTTCTGTTCTTAAAGCTTCAAGCCATATTTCTGAAACCCCAAAATGTTATAAATAGCATTGCTGACATTCATATGTTCCGCAGATAACAACATACAACTGCACTAAGCCTAGGCCACTGGCCCTATGCCAATTTTAGCTCCACCAAGTAAAACACACAAGCAGCTATCAAGATGTCTAATGTACAGATGCGCATTGCTTTTCAACACTGCCTACAGCTTAGACACATTCTTATGTCCTAGTGTACGGCTGCATTGCTCTCAACAAATAAAGTCCATATAAATTATCATTTCGGATATTTCCACACTGTTCTGTTTATAAAAGAACAATTCACTTTACATGTCACGGACGGTTACTCATAGACATGACTTCTCAGTCTGTATAAATATACACTCTTGTTCACATTATCCTGTAATGACATTTCACCACATTGAATTACAGCTTAACATAGCCGGAGAAATCACACATGTAGCCCTCCCCATACCCTCTACTACAATTATACAACTTAAAATACATGGAATGGCAAATCAGCTGTTAATACATGAAAGCCTACACAATATGTTACAAAATGTATTTTATTGTCTTGTTTAGTTATTACAAAAGAGAACAGTGAGAATGTACATGTAAAAGTTATGTCATACACATTCCCTTAGACTGATGGCAATTGTTACATCCCACAAAACACTACTGGTATTTATTACAGTCCATTGAGTCATAATTTGTGTCTTTCTTGTATAAACATCTGGTAATGTGATACACCATCAGCATCCTTTAGATGGGTTAGAGTCAAGGCAACCATGCATTAGGTGGTTAAGCAATTTATTTTGGCTACTCATATAGTGCTAACATACTCCGAAGTGCTGCACATAGATTGTTTCACCATTTACACCAATACCAGAATCTAACTCTCCTAGTTCAGAACCTACAAACTATATGCATACTGTATGCTGTCCTTGGTCAGATTCATATCCAGGACCCTAAGGCTGCAAGGCAACAATGCTAACCAGTGATCCACTATGCTGAAACTACTGGTAGGTCTGCACTAAGTAGTATATTATATCCTACAAGTACCCTTCTCAATTGGACTAAAATCATGACTTTGTACACCGGTGCATTTATATCTATTCAATTACCTATTGTATTTGTGTTTGTTTTATTGTTAGATTTATACCTGTATTCACCCCACTCACGTCACTATGGGTGTCTATAAAGACAAACGTAAAGTTATATTGTTCTACTTGTACCTTTAGAACATTCAATACCTAGCACTAGATGTTCTCTCTTTATGTCTCCTATATGCTTTAGCCAGATAGCTATTGCATGTATTTTTGTTATACAGTATGTAAGCAATATGCATGAGAACACTGCAGACAACTGAATAGTGTGTATGTATATATATATATATATATATATATATATATATATATATATACATATATATACTACCAACTCCGAAAATCACAGCACCAGTCAGGTCTTGGATCATGAAGAAAACTGGAAATTTTTTATTGTCCCCAAATAAAGTGCAAAATTTCGTCAGCAGTAGCCTTTGGCTACTGCTGCCGAAATGTTGCACTTTATTTGGGGACAATAAGGCTGCAAGGCAACAATGCTGGGCAGGCAGCCTGGGCAACCACTTGCACAGAGGTCAACCCCCGATGCTGTCTGACTTTCCTGTCTATATATATCACCAAAATAAAATCCAGTGTTGCCTCCATCACCCATTCACTTTTTACACCCAACTGATTGTGCTGCTCACCATATATATATATATATATATATATATATATATATATATATACACACACACACATATTGAAATAATGGGGGGGGGGGAAGCAGGTACTAATGTAAGTGAAACCAATCCATGTACCATGCTGTGCAATAGGTTGGCACTATATAAGGATAATCCTCACTGCACTTATTTTACTTTTAATTATCTTTGATATGTTAAAATGTCAGGTTAAAAAGTTAGGCAAAAAGAGTTGATAAAAAATTGTGGCAGTTTTGTTTTCTGCAATAACGGATAAAAGTGTGCACATGAAATAATATATGTTGGTAAATTTTATGATGTGTGAACGTACCCTCATAGTGCTATAAACTAATCAAGATCGAGTTGATATAATGTAAGAAACACAATAAATACACTACTCACTGCATCTGTTTACAGCCATGCAAATGATGTGGCATATACTGAAAATACTGTAATGCCCAATGTCTGCAAATATTTCCTGATGCAAATAT
Source organism: Hyla sarda (assembly GCF_029499605.1). Taxonomy (NCBI): domain Eukaryota; kingdom Metazoa; phylum Chordata; class Amphibia; order Anura; family Hylidae; genus Hyla; species Hyla sarda. The sequence goes on along the minus strand of NC_079192.1, from coordinate 211,753,388 downwards.
GTAGTTAAATAGAAGCTACAAGCCTCAGCCCTTCATCACTGCAGATTCTCCCCTTTAAACACAACAATTGGAGAAAAGTGACACAATTTTGCATTTGTTATTTGCAATTCACTTCCTCTCTGCCAGATTAAATATGAGAAGTATTTTCTTGTTTGTAAGCCACAGACTGACGGGAAAAAAAAGACAGTGTCGGAATAAATTCATATGGAAGGCTTAGGATGGAAATTCACTGGTTAATGCTGAGCTGAAGAATGTTGCTGTTTCATATGTAATTTTGCTTTTAACCCCTCTATTCCCAAAGGACAGAGCTCTTTGATCATTACCCTCTAATTAAATGCAATAAGATTTCCATACCCAACTAATGTGTCGCACAGAGATCATCACTATTCACACCAATCTCTGGACCCCAGTCTAATTCCCCTAGTGCAGACACACATGCAAACCAAGGGAGAACATATAAACTCCATATATACTGTATGTTGCTCTTTAACAAATCCAAGCCACTAGGGCTACAAGGCAACAATGCTAAGCACTGATTCTCTATGCTAAAACCGCTGGTAGGTCTGCAATAGGCAGTATAGTATATCTTACAAGTATCCTTTTCAGTGAGACTAAAATGATGACTTTCCACACAGTTGTATTTATATGTATTCAATCAGCTATTGTATTTGTGTTTGTTTTGTTACATTTATATCTGCATTACTGTACTCATCCTAATCATGTTAATATGGGTGCTCCTGTCCATTAAGGATTACGTGAAGTTACATTGTTGTATTTGAGTCAATTGCTCAGAGTTTATAGACATTCAATTCATAGCATAATATGCTCTCTATTTTTCCTACTTATATATTTATATAACCCTTCTGTTCCCAAAGCACAGAGCTCTTTGATCATTACCCTTTAATTAAATGCAATACGATTATCATATCCAACCAATGTATAAAGAGCAACCTGCATGTATTGCTTTAATAGTCATCTCATATACACTAGTGATTTGAAAATAGCCTCCAGATAGGTATTTCAAACATGCATGAGGCTTAGTAACTTGACACATTTTTCACTTTGGTTGCAAAACTGGTACGATTTACAGCAAAACAAAAAAAAAAAAAAGGCCAACATTTATTGAAGAACAAAAAAAAGAAGACCATTGGAAGAATTCAGTGATATAAATCTGATGCAGTTCATTTGCACTAGTTCAGCCAGTTAGTAAGTGACCTCTATTTTTCTTAGGTCAGCAGGGTATCAATCTTCCCTTGATCTGCCTCCATGATAAAGTGCACATCAGATTTATTAAGGGAAAAATATTCCAGCCAGAGGCAAACTTTCTGTCTGATTCATTTCATGCAACTTTTCCCCCCAAGTTTAATTTTGCTTTGTATATAAAACTAAGAAATTTTAGAATACAGGGACATAAAATAAAACAGAAAAACAAACCAGATGTTCTGTATCCGGGAGTTCGATTTTTAATAAAAGATACAGATTACATTTACACCTACATCAAATAATAAATATTTAGACTAATCCAGAAAAAAATGTGTGTAAATTGTAGTAATGTTTACTTTATATCATCAAGTAATGCAAGATAAATAGCAAATCCGACACATAATAATGTTTTTATAACAAAGGAATACAATAACTATATAAAATAAATAAATAAATAACAATGTAAACTACAACATCATTTACTATCAGTATAAAAATATGCTATGGCAGTTTATAAAGGGAATCATCGGAATAATTGGTAATGAATGCAGTTTGTTCATCAATAATAAGAATACATATAGAAGATAATGCAAAATAAGAAATAAACATGTCCATAAATATGTATCACTATAATAATAAATACAGCAGTATAGTGCAAAGCATGTTGACAGGTCTAATCCTTTCAGAATGGAAACAATATAAACCAGCTGCACTCACCTGTACATAAGATGAGTAGAAAAAGAAGTAGGAGTTTTTCTGCCCACATGTTGATCCTGGCAGATGTCACAGGGATGTTGACTGACTGCAGAGCACCATTCAGTAAAGAGATGTGTTTCTCAGCAGCTCCTCTTAGTACTCTGGTTGTAGCTCCTCCTCTCCTTTGCAATAATAGGAATGGTTTCTTTGCTGAGCAGTGGTAAAAGTTCTCAGTTGCTTGTAGGTTACAATGTCAGTTGTTATAGGGCTTTGCATGTAACAGATACATTGGATATTTGCTTAGTAGTAGCATCCCCTAAAGGCAGCTCCGCTGGTACTACAGGGCTTTATGTATCCCAGAGGAAGAGGGAAAACAGTCTTATCTGAAATCATTTAGACTTAACTTCAGAGACCTTTCATTCAGGTAAGGCTTTCCACTCTGTCCCCACCCACAGTAATATAGAGCAAAGCAAATTCTCAGTAGTTAGTACCCAATGACACAAGCCTTAAGTCATTGCATTGAAGTGAATTCTTCACTGCCTGTCTGGCTGTACAAGTTATGCAGTTATGTGTGACTGTGCAGTTTGTGCCTTTTTTTAACTAAGGTGTGGAAAAATTGGCTTCTACTTCATTGACATTTTTTGCTTTCCTCAGGGTCAGCATTGCAGAATAATGGGTGGAACTAGATTAACTTTTTCTTTTTTTTTTACTTTACTATTTTACTTTGTTACTATATATTCACTCACTTTTAACCTTTTATCATCACTTAGGTGGGTATTTTATAATACTTGAATGTTTATTGATTTTTTTCCCATTAATTCTAAAATGATTTTCATGGTTGTAATAAAAAAAAAGTCTCCAAAGAGCTAAAGTTACTTTTCGAGGAGATCATCATACCAATGTGTGGAGGCTTACAAGCCATTTATGCTCCACTGGAAATTCTGGGAACAAAGCAGCTCTCTCATGCCACATTTTCCAGGTAGCCTTCTCTTAAAGTAAGTTTTTCACTCCAACTAACAGTCTTGTACACTGATTAGGAATATGTGTCAAGCCAGAAATCTCTTCTGAATGAAAGAATATCAATGAATGTACAGATAATGATAGGCTTCTCACTAGCCAGCCAACCAACACCTTACTCTATACTGATGAGGGGCAATAATCCAGCAACAGATGGGTATTCTTACCAGAAGATATTTCTGGCTTGTCATACATTCCCAGTCAGTTTCTAAGATTCTTAGTAGTTGTGAAACACTGACTTTAACCCCAAGACAACATTGGGCATACATGTACACCATTGCCACCTGGGACTTAACGCACTAGGGAGTAAATGTACACCCTGGAGCATTAAGTGACTACGAAGCAAGCACAGGAGGTAAGTTCGCTTCATAGATGATGAGTGACTGCTACTATCAGTAGCCAAACACTCACAGCTAATAATAAGGAGAGATGATTTCACCGCTACCTGTCATTAGCCAATTAGAAGCTGTGATCAATGCCAATCACAGCTTTTAAAGGAATAAATCATACATGGCAGTAGCACAGTGGTACTCATCAGACCCCTGAAAAGCGATCACGGGGGTCCGATGAGCTAAATTAGCAGCAGAGAGCCCCTTTACCTATCACCCTCCACTAGATTAATGCTCCAATGATGCAGCTTGGTTGAACCAGGCTCTATCAGTGGAGTTTAATCATACTGTATAATTCTATGCAATAGGCATAGCATTATACAGTGAATACAATCTAATTATTGCATATAAAAGTCCCTTATGGAGACTCAAAATTGAAAAATAAAATTGTTTTTAAAATTATATAAAAGGATCACTCCTAATAAACATGCAATCACCCTTCTTTTTCCATTTTACCATTTTTTTTAAAATAATAAACACTTTTAAGATTGCCGAATGCAGAATTGTCCATATTATTCAAACATAATGTTTACGATCCCTTATGGTAAATAAATAAATAAATACTGATTTTGTCAAAAAAAAGTTTTAGCTTTTTTTTAAGTAATACAGTAATTGAAAAAAACAATACAAATTGGGTTTAATAATAGTATTGACCCACAAAACATAAGCAACATGTTATTTGTACCATAAAGTGCTCTGCATAAAAACACCTCCCCAAAAAAAAGTTAAAAAATTTAAAATTGTCTGTGTCCTCAAGGCCAAAATGGGCTGTGTCCCTAAGAGATTAAGGAAAAGCTACATGAAAAAAATGACATGAAAGAGCTGCTTTGCATAGTCTTCTCTCTTTTGTCCATGGTATGTTTCCAGGATTGCAGTTCAGGCCCAATTCAGAAGAAGACCTGCAATATCAGACATTGCCTATAGGCTATTTGAGGCAGATTGTACCACCAATAATAGTGTCATACTTTGTGCCCCCACCACTTATTAGTCATTACTACACTTTCCTGTCCCTGTTCCTACATTAGTAACCCATTTGCTGTTTAATAATGCTGCTATATTAATTGCCAAAACTACATATTCCCAGTAAGGAGGGTCAATTTAAAGTCTATAGTTAAAACTGATGTTTTATTTTTTTTTTTATTAACCTATTAACCACAGTTTATTTTTTTATTTTTGCCCTTTTGTTTTTTCCTTCTCACCGTCTAAAAATCATAATGCTTTAAATTTTCCACCTACACACCCATATGAAACTTGTTTTTTGCGCCACAAATTTTACTTTGTAAAAAATATTTGTGAGGCACAATTGAAAAAAAAGGCTATTTTGTTACCTTTGGGGGCTTCCAATTCTAGACAGAGCACTTTTGGATGAAAATGACACCATATATTTATTCTGTATGTCCATAAAATAAAAGGGATCACAACTTATACAGGTTTGATTTTGTTTTATTGTGTAAAAAAAAAATTATACATTTTTGCATGAAAATTAGTACGTTTAAAATTGTCCTCTTCTGACCCCTATAACTTTTTTATTTTTCCATATACAGGGATGTACGAGAGCTCATTTTTTTGCACCGTGATCTGTAGTTTTCATCAGTACCATTTTTGTTTTAATGGGACTTTTTGATCGCTTTTATACTGTTTTTAGGCTATACAAAGTGACCAAAATATGCAATTTTGGACTTTAGTATTTTCTACATATGCACCATTGACCGTGCTGTTTAATTAACATTGAATTTTTATAGTTTGTTCACACGGCAATACTGCATATGTTTATGTTTATTTTTGTTTACATTTTTTTATTATTAGATAGCATATACTGTTCAATGCTATGCAATAGCATAGCATTGATCAGTGTTATCAGTGCTCTGCTGCTCCAGCCTGCCATGGCTGACTGGAGCTTCAGATCATCAATTGGACAGCGAGTAGGCAGGTAAGGGCCCTCCCGACGTCCTCTCAGCTGATTGAGACACTGTGGTTTTACCGTGGTGGTCCCGATTAGCTCAGCTGAGCTGCTGGGACTGTTATTTTTTATTTTAGATGCCACAATCAACTTTGAGACAAAAAAACAACAGAGCACTTCTCTGTGGAACCTTCCAGACCAGGTCGGATTATTAAGGTGAGTGAGGAACGCACTCACCTGGTGAGGTTGTGCATATTCCAGGCACAGCGCTGATGTACGCTTAGTATAGCAACTGCTGCGGCTTCCCACACTGGATCCACCGGTGTGTAAGAGACATTAAGGGAAGGAGAAGATCGGAAGCTGGGATCACGCTGTTGCAGACAAGTTCCAGGATATTAGTAGGTGTCTTAATCAACTTTGATCATGGTGTCTTAGGGTTTAACCCCTTAATGACATAGGGCGTACAGGTACGCCCTGACATTCTGGTACTTAAGGACACAGGGCATACCTGTACAACTGTGGGAATTTCGGTCCCCTTTGCATGCCAGATGGGGACTGGACCTGGATGACTGCTGATATCTGTCAGCAGGCACCCAGTACAAATGCCCAGGGAGGTCCTGAGACCCCCCATGTTGGCATTCGCCCCAAATCACCGTCGGCGAATTCACATCAGCGATTTGTGGCGATTCCGGTCATACGGGTCACGTGAGACCCGATGACCCAGAGATACATGATGATCGGGGGTGTAGAATGCACCCCCAATCATCTCCTGTATCTATGGGGAGGTGGCGATTCTGTCACCCCCCAGAAATGCTGCTATTGGCCGGATGATCGTCCGACCAATAGCAGCCAGCAGAGGAGTGCTTTACGTCCCCTTCTTGCAGCTCTGCTAGCTCACTTAGTTCAGTCAGCAGGCAGAGCTGTGAGAAGGAGCCAAGGACCCCCCTCTGCTGGGATCTGTGCCCCTCAGGGCTGAAGAATTCCTCCTGTGTCCATTAGTTCAGGGTTAGTTTTCTCTGCAGGGACAGGTAGGAGTTAAAAAATTTTTTAAAAAATAAATAAAATATCACCCCCCCCCCCCGTCCCCTAATAGGTCCTCAAGTGTCCGCCGCAGATTTTTCAGTGTGACCCGGGCCCTATTAGGGGTTAAGGGCACTGCATTTGGCCCCCCATTTTTTGGGGGGTCGCAGTATTTGTTTTCCCCATATAACGGTGTGTGTGCCGAGGTGATCCCGCCTTTGACCGGCTTTACAAAGTGAGGCCGGATATCGATCACTTTGGGGCCAAATTTTGAGAGGCCTACTTACCCCTCAGAGAGCTCTCGGTAAATGAGTCTCTTATCAGTTTTAACGGGAGACTCATCTTCCGCCAGTATATTTCCTCGAAGTGTTTGCGGTATGGCGTGAAACTCTACAAACTTTTTGAGAGTACCTACACTTGTAAGTTTAGAGTATATGAGGGACGAGATTCCTGTAATGAACCAGAATATCCCCTCGCTTTGGGTGTTAGCAGGAAAATCGTTTGGGACCTTGTGCGCCCATTGCTGGATTAGGGTTACCACCTTTACATGGACAACATTTATATCAGCATCCCTCTGTTCACATCCCTTGCCGCCAGAAGCAGAGAGGCCTGCCTCTAAATTTTATCGAGACACCTATGCCCAAGGGTGAATCCCGTGCCCTTACCCATGAAAACCTGTTGCTGGTCAGGTATAAGGATAAGAGGGATGTCCTTATGTTGACCACAATTCATCGTAATGGCAACTCACCTGTCCCTGTGTGAGGTATCACAACAACGGTCCTCAAGCCCGATTGTACATACATACATGGCCATGCGGAAAACACGGACATGGTACAAAAAAGTTGTGGTCTATATGGTACAGGTTGCCATGTACAACTCTTTTGTACTGTACCAGTATGCTGACAACACAGGGACAGTCCTAAAGGCCCTGATCTTTGGCGGCCAGGAAAGAACAGGCCGGAGTTCCCAAGGAACTGAAAAAATAGGTGCCAGGATCGTCATAGGCAAGCAATTTCCAGGTGAAGTCCCCAACACTGGAAAGAAGGGACGATCCCAGAAAAAATGCAGAGTGTGTCACAAGAGGGGGATACAGAAGGGCACACCCACTCAATGTGACACCTGCCCCGATCATCCGGGCCTCTGCATTAAAAACTGCTTTTCCCTTTTCATTTTAATTTTCCATAATTTGACCCCCATGTACCAAGTCCAGAGTACATTCCAAGCTTTAACCACATAAACCACTAAAGTGCCCAAAAAACTCTTATAAAAAAAAAAACCCTGATAAGAATAAGTCACTATCATCGGGGACTTTTTATGTTGCTTCAAATGCGCAGCGCTCTCTCTCTACCTGAGCAGGGTGCGCATTTGAGGCAACAGGTCAGGGACGGCCATACACATCCCATTCCCAGAATGATGATTCAGAGCATAGGGCTTGGGGTGGGCATATTTTTTTGTTTGGCTATGCTCTGGGTCATCATTCTGGGAACATAACCTGTTTTATAATTTTACATCCCACTGTACCCCATTTTACAAATTTACGCAATGTAATGCTCCTTGAGGGGGGGGGGGTCCTGCTGTTCTGGCTTCATAGGCAGCTATGTAGAAGCTCAAGGCCCCTGACTGCGCTCCTGCTCTTCCGAGACCGGTGTGCACGCTTTTTACGTTCAGATATGAGGTATGTCCTTACTCCAAAGAAATATATTTACAAATTTACGGTATGCCATGTGTTTTTTTTTTCTGTTATGGCACCATAGGGGCTTCTTAAATGCAACATGCCCCCCCCCCCCCATTTCAGCAAAATTTGCATATGTGACTCTTTCTCTTCTGAGCATTGTAGTGTGCCCGCAGTGCACTTGACGTCCATATGTGGGGTATATCCATACTCAGAAGAGATGGGGGTCACAAATTTTACAAAATACCCCTTGTAAAAATTCAAAAGCTGGGTCTAAAAGAACATGTGAGTGTAAAAAATGAAGATTTTTAATTGTATCCTTCCCTTTGCTGCTATTCCTGTGAAACACCTAAAGGGTTAACACACTTACTGAATGTCATTTTGAATACTTTGAGGGGTGCAGTTTTTATAATGTGGTCATTTGTGGGGTATTTCTAATATGAAGGACCTTCAAATCCACTTCAAAACTGAACTGGTCCCTGAAAAATTTCGATTTTGAAAATTTTTGGAAAAATTGGAAAATTGCTGCTGAACTTTGAATCCCTCTGATGTCTTCCAAAAGTAAAAACATGTCAACTTTATCATGCAAACATAAAGTAGATATATTGTATATGTGAATCAATATATAATTTATTTTCCTTATAAGCAGAGAGCTTCAAAGTAAAAAAAAAAAAATATTGAGGAATTTTTCACCAACAAATAATGCAGGTATCGCTAAAATTTACCACTATGTTAAAGTAGAATATGTCATGAAAAAACAATATCGGAATCAAATTCATAAGTAAAAGTATCCCAGAGTTATTTATGCTTAACCCCTTCCCGCAGAATGTCATATATAAACGCCGGGTTGTGCAGTGCGTTCGCGCATCCCGGCGTTTATAAATGCAGCATCGCACGGGTTAACTGGCAGAAGTCCTGCTGTTTCCAGCAGGGGACAACTTCTGCTTCACCCCCAGGACCATCCATTGATGGTCTTGGTCAGCGATCACTGTGATTGGTCCCTGTGGACCAATCACAGTGATCTGGGGTGAAAGTTCAGATCCCCCGCACTGCCCGCCCCTGGAAGTCGGGCAGAACGGGGGACGATGGCTGCGGGGGCTCGCGGGGACCTGCGGCATAGGGGGGGAACACGAGGGGACCGGCGGACTTACCTGGCGGGACCGAGGAGCAGCGGCAGGACCGGCCACGTGGACGAGCAGCGACGGGACCGGCAGGTGAGTGTATGGTCCTCAGAAGCAGCAGTGAAGATCTTCACTGCTGCTTCTAGGAGTCTGAAAACTACAACTCCCAGCATGCCTAGACAGCCTTTGGCTGTCTGGGCATGCTGGGAGTTGTAGTTTTGCAACATCTGGAGGGCCCCAGTTTGGAGACCATTGTATAATGGTCTCCAATCTGTGCTCTTCCAGCTGTTGCAAAACTACAACTCCCAGCATGCACTGACTGTCCAGGCATGCTGGGAGTTTTAGTTCAGCAACATCTGGCTCTTCAGATGTTGCCGAACTACAACTCCCAGCATGCCCTTCAGCTGTCTGGGCATGCTGGGAGTTGTAGTTTTGCAACAACTGGAGACACACTGGTTGGGAAACATTGTTTCTAACTCAGTGTTTTCTAACCTGTGTGTCTCCAGCTGTTGCAAAACTATAACTCCCAGCATGCACTAACAGACCATGCATGCTGGGAGTTGTGGTTTTGCAACAGCTGGTGCACCCCCCCCTCCCCCCCGTGAATGTACATTCACATGGGCGAGGCTTTTACAGTGGGTTTCTCGCATCTTGAGATGCAGCAAATTTTGCGCCGGGAAACTCGCTGTAATCCCCCGCCCATGTGACTGTACCCTAAAAACACTACACTACACTAACACAAAATAAAATAAAAAGTTAAAAACACTACATATACACATACCCCTACACAGCCCCCCTCCCCCAATAAGAACGTCCGGTACACCACTGTTTCCAAAGCAGAGCCTCCAGCTGTTGAAAAATAACAACTCCCAGTATTGCCGGACAGCCGTTGACTGTCCACGCATGCTGGGAGTTTTGCAACAGCTGGAGGCACCCTGTTTGGGAATCACTGGCGTAGAATACCCCTATGTCCACCCTTATGCAAATCCCTAATTTAGGCCTCAAATGCGCATGGCGCTCTCACTTTGGAGCCCTGTTGTATTTCAAGGCAACAGTTTAGGGCGACATATGGGGTATCGCCGTACTCGGGAGAAATTGCGTTACAAGGTTTGGGGGGCTTTTTCTTCTTTAACCCATCATGAAAAGGAAATGTTGGGGTCTACACCAGAATGTTAGTGTAAAAAAATTAAATTTTTTACACTAACATGCTGATGTTGCCCTAACATTTTCACAAGAGGTAAAAGGGAAAAAAGCCCCCCAAAATTTATAACGCAATTTCTCCCGACTACAGAGATACCCCATATGTGAGCGCAAAGTGCTCTGGGGGCGCACAACAAGGCCCAGAAGGGAGAGCGCACCATGTACATTTGAGGTGATTTGCACAGGGGTGGCTGATTGTTACAGCGGTTTTGACAAACGCAAAAAAAACAAAACCCCACATGTGACCCCATTTCGGAAACGACACCCCTCACGGAATGTAATGAGGGGTGCAGTGAGAATTTACCCCCCACAGGTGTCTGACGGATCTTTGGAACAGTGGTCCGTGAAAATGAAAACTTGTACAGCCCACTGTTCCAATGATCTGTCAGACACCAGTGGGGGGCAAATGCTCACTGTACCCCTTGTTACGTTCCTCAAGGGGTCTCGTTTCCAAAATGGTATGCCATGTGTTTTTTTTTGCTGTTCTGGCACCAGAGGGGCTTCCTAAATGCGATATGCCCCCCGAGCAAAATTTGCTCTCAAAAAGCCAAATATGACTCCTTCTCTTCTGAGCATTGTAGTTCGCCCATAGTGCACTTCAGGTCAACTTATGGGGTACCTCCATACTCAGAAGAGAAGGGGTTACAAATATTGGGGGGTATTTCCTGCTATTAACCCTTGCAAAAATGTGAAATTTGGGGGGAAACACACATTTTAGTGGAAAATATTTTTTTTTTTTTTACATATGCAAAAGTCGTGAAACACCTGTGGGGTAATAAGGCTCACTTTATTCCTTATTACCTTTCTCAAGGGGTCTAGTTTCCAAAATGGTATGCCATGTGTTTTTTTTTTGCTGTTCTAGCACCAGAGGGGCTTCCTAAATGCGATATGCCCCCCGAGCAAAATTTGCTCTCAAAAAGCCAAATATGACTCCTTCTCTTCTGAGCATTGTAGTTCGCCCATAGTGCACTTCAGGTCAACTTATGGGGTACCTCCATACTCAGAAGAGAAGGGGTGACAAATATTGGGGGGTATTTCCTGCTATTAACCCTTGCAAAAATGTGAAATTTGGGGGGAAACACACATTTTAGTGGAAATTTTTTTTTTTTTTTTTTACATATGCAAAAGTCGTGAAACACCTGTGGGGTAATAAGGCTCACTTTATTCCTTATTACATTCCTCAAGGGGTCTAGTTTCCAAAATGGTATGCCATGTGGTTTTTTTTTGCTGTTCTGGCACCAGAGGGGCTTCCTAAATGCGATATGCCCCCCGAGCAAAATTTGCTCTCAAAAAGCCAAATATGACTCCTTCTCTTCTGAGCATTGTAGTTCGCCCATAGTGCACTTCAGGTCAACTTATGGGATACCTCCATACTCAGAAGAGAAGGGGTCACAAATATTGGGGGGTATTTCCTGCTATTAACCCTTGGAAATATGTGAAATTTGGGGGGAAACACACATTTTAGTGAAAAAAAATAATTTTTTTTTTACATATGCAAAAGTCGTGAAACACCTGTGGGGTATTAAGGCTCACTTTATTCCTTGTTATGTTCCTCAAGGGGTCTAGTTTCCAAAATGGTATGCCATGTGAGGGTTTTTTGCTGTTCTGGCACCATAGGGGCTTCCTAAATGCAACATGCCCCCCAAAAACCATTTCAGAAAAACGTACTTTCCAAAATTCCCTTATCGCTCTTTCCCTTCTGAGCCCTCTACTGCGCCCGCCGAACACTTTACATAGACATATGAGGTATGTGCTTACTCGAGAGAATTCGGGCTACAAATATAAGTATACATTTTCTCCTTTTACCCCTTGTAAAAATTCAAAAATTGGGTCTACAAGAACATGCGAGTGTAAAAAATGAAGATTGTGAATTTTCTCCTTCACTTTGCTTCTATTCCTGTGAAACACCTAAAGAGTTAAAATGATGACTGAATGTCATTTTGAATACTTTGGGGGGTGCAGTTTTTATAATGGGGTCTTTTGTGGGGTATTTCTAATATGAAGACCCTTCAAATCCACTTCAAACCTGAACTGGTCCCTGAAAAATAGTGAGTTTGAAAATTTTGTGAAAAATTGGAAAATTGCTGCTGAACTTTGAAGCCCTCTGGTGTCTTCCAAAAGTAAAAACACGTCAATTTTATGATGCAAACATAAAGTAGACATATTGTATATGTGAATAAAAATTTTTTTATTTGTAATATCCATTTTCCTTACAAGCAGAGAGCTTCAAAGTTAGAAAAATGCAAAATTTTCAAATTTTTCATAAAATTTTTGGATTTTTCACAAGGAAAGGATGCAAGTTACCACAAAAATTTACCACCATGTTAAAGTAGAATATGTCACGAAAAAACAATCTTGAAATCAGAATGATAACTAAAAGCATTCCAGAGTTATTAATGTTTAAAGTGACAGTGGTCAGATGTGCAAAAAACGCTCTGGTCCTTAAGGCCAAAATGGGCTTGGTCCTGAAGGGGTTAAAGTGATACAATACAGGAATATGGGTGCACTACTGTGGTAGATGTATACAATGACATTGACTATCCCTCAACACTGATGTTAAAATTGAGACATTCGCCAGTGTATCCTTATATGAAGGACACACCAGAGCCCGCACACCAACGCCAAGGTTTCTCAAAATGGTGCGGGACCTACGCTAATCCTACCTGTGCTTGAATAGCAAAACAGGGGCCAGTGGGCAATTACGGCAGCATTCGGTCGACTCACAACTTTCTCCCAGATACCCTCCAGCGTGACTGAGCACACATGCAATGGGAGGAGGGAGGCAAGCTGCAAGCCCCACCTGAGTTGGCTAATATGGGTGCCTGGCCTCACAGGTGCTACCTTAATGCTGCCTTGAAGATATTCAAGGCGCATTAATTTTGGAGTTTACACACCTCCAAGTATAAAATTTAAACAAACAACAAAAAACGTGGTCTCAAACGGCTGGAGGTGCTCAACCCCAAATGCGGTTGTGCATTTATACTGGGGGAGCAGATCCTGCCCTTGTAGTCCGTTGCTAAGGGCGATCCCCCGCATAAAAATGCATACAATGGAGGATGCCTGCAGCGGACTAAAAGTGCCACAATAGAATCCTACACCAGATAAACGGTGTGGATGTGTAACAATTAGAATAATGCTTAAAGTGACAGTGTTCAGATTTGCAAAAAACGCTCTGATCCTTAAGGTGAAAATGGGCTTGGTCCTTAAGGAGTTAATGCCGGGCATCACCGTGATTGGTACTGTCCGGCATAAGTCACCGGTCCCGGCAGCTGATAGCCACCAGGACCACCCCTCTGTGACACGGGGTCAGCTACTGAGCCCGTATCATAGAAGGGAAAGGGGACAAGGTCGGACAGGTATGCCCTTCGTCTTAAGGGCAATTATACTTTTCCTGCATTATTCTGTAATTACTAAATATTTTCTGGGTACAGAGGGGAAGATTTATCAAAACCTTTGTAAAGGAAGCGTGGTGCAATTGCTCATGGTAACCAATCAGATCTCTTCTTTCATTTTTACAGGCATTTTTTTTTAATGAAATTAATGATTATTGCTATGGGAAACCGCATCACTCTTCCTCTAAACAGGTTTTGATAAATCTCCCCATATTGTGGAGTTAATACCTTATGGACGCAGAGTGTACATGTACGCACTGTGCCCGCTTCCCTGCATTCACGGATTGCATTCAATAGTCCCCTATGGGGACAAAAAAAGGCGTAAAGAAAAAAGTAAAAAAAAAAAACTAATAAATGTGAATTAAAGGGGTACTCCATCCCTAGACATCTTATCCCAAATCAAAAGGATAGAGGATAAGTTGTCTGATCGCGGGGGCCCGCCACTTGGACCCCTGCAATCTCCTTGCAGCACCCAGCATTCATTTAGAGGCTTGTGATGTCAGGGTCACGCCCCTTGTGATGTCACAGCCACACGCCCTTAATGCAAGTCTATGATAGGGGCGTGGCAGCCATTAAGCCCCTTCCCATAGACTTGCATTGAGAGGGAGGGCATGATGTCATGAGGGAGCATATCCGTGACGTTCACTTTGTGCACCTGAAGACTGCGGTGCCACAGCAGAGATCTCGGGGGTCCCAGTGGCAGGACCCCTGTGATCAGACATCTTATTCCCAATCCTTTGAATAGGGGATAAGATGTCTACAGGCAGAGTACCCCTTTAACCCCTTTTATACTAAAAGTTTGAATCACCCCCTTTTCCAAAATTCCATATAAAAATATGTAAACATAATAAAAATAAACGTAATAAATGTAATATTGCCTAGTGCATAAATGTCCAAACTATAATAATTTTATGTTAATCAAACCACACGGTAAGTGCCGTATATGTAAAAAAAAAATCCAGAATTGCATATTTTTGGTCATTTTGTATAACCTAAAAAATATATATAAAAAGCAATCACAAAGTCCCATCAAAACAAAAATGGTACCGATAAACACTACAGATCAAAAAAATTTATAGGGGTTGTAAGATTACAATTTTATACATACTACTTTAGGTGCATGCACCACCTCTTGAAAAAGACGGGGGAGGTGCCGAAGCAGGACTGTGATACAATGGGTGAGCGTAATGCTGTACTTATGCATATGTAATTGTGATAGAGGGAGATATAGTATAGGTGTTTTGGGTCTCTATAAATAGTTACTTGTATCCCATCCCTTAGATAGACTATTATATGGAGTATTTTTGGTTAACCTATCACATGCCTGCAATGTATTTACCAAGTACATTATGTATGGTTCAGCAACTGGTACCTTCCCCTCCATGCACTTTAGTATTGGAAGTTGTTATATGAAAGACTTATATCATGCGTCATAGATGTTTTAATGGAATTTAAATAAAGTATATGGTTTTATAAGATCTTGAATATTGGTGAAGCTCTCTTTTTTGTTCTCTAAGTATACTTTTCATGTAGTTATAATTTTTTTAAGTAGTAAAATAAAATAAAACCTACATAAATTGGGCATCCTTGTAACAGTATGGGCCTACAGAATAAATATAAGGGGTTATCTTAAAAGTGCACTACATAGAAACGGAAGCCACTTAAAATTACAAAATGGCAGGGTTTTTTTTCAATTTTGTCCCACAAATCATTATTTTTCGTTTTGCCGTAGATTGTGTGGTGAAATGTGGTAAATTGGTAGTGCATAAAACAAGCCCTCATATAGGTCTGTAGGTGTAAAACTGACAGCATTATGATTTTTAGAAGGTGAGGAGGAAAAAACTAAAGGGCAAAAAAAAAAAAAATTGGTTAATGGCCCAGATTTATCAATCTGCCAGAAACCAACCAATTACAGCTCCACTTTCATATCTTAATGAGCTCTCGTAAAATGAAAGCTGAGTTGTGATTGGTTGTTATGGGCAAAACCAGACAATTTAATTTAACTCCTTCCCTAATAAAAGTTTGAATCACCCCTTTTCACATTAAAAAAAAACCTTTGTAAATAAATATAAATATGAACATATGTTGTATTGCCGCGTGCGTAAATGTCCGAACTATAAAAATATATCATTAATTAAACTGCACGATTTAAAAAAAGCAATCAAAAAGTCTGACCAAAATAAAAATGGTACCAATAAAAACTTCAGATCATGGCGCAAAAAAATTGCCCTCATACCGCCCCGCAAACGGAAAAATAAAAAAGTTATAGGGGTCAGAATAGGACAATTTTAAGTATACACATATTGGTGCATGTAGTTAAAAAAAATTAAGTAGTAGAATGAAGAAAAACCTTTATAATCATAATAATTGGATATCATAGTAACCGTAGAGCGTAGAATCGGAAGTCCCCAAAAGTCACAAAATTTAGTTTTTTTTTCTAATTTTGCCCCATTTCAATACAAAGTACAATTGGTGGCACAAAAAATAAGACTCATAGGAGTCTGTAGGTGCAAAATTGAAAGTGCTATGATTTTTAGAAGGTGATGAGGAAAAAACAAAAGTGCAAAAATGGAAAAACCCGTGGTCCTTAAGGGGTTAAATTGGTTATGGGTTTTTTATCACTAATATATAGTTATGCTAATTTTTTCACTTTTTTTCTTTGCATATGCACCTGATCACGTGGAAGCAATTTTTTCCCATAAAAACATGGGTTGCAGTGATGTAAGCAGAGGCTGAAAGAAGTGCACTCTGCTCAAAACTACCGGTTGTAGCCTCTGAGTCTCCCGTTATACTCCAAGATCTCCATGACGGTCTCTACACGCTGAATTACAGACATGCGGTGAGTTGCAGGATTCCCCTTTTTATTTGGCATTTTGGGTTCTCCTGCTTTTTTCCCGTGCACCACTGCTGTTTACAGCTTACACTTTGGATTGGGATTTCATGGGACTTTTTTGAGGAGTGATTTTTGCATTTTTGCACGTAGGTCTTTTTGTCTGGTGCCTCCATACATTTTTTTTCTATTTTTATATTATATGTTCTATATTTAAATGTATTTACTGTAGAAAATCAGTTACCCAGACTTCTAGTTGACACTTAATTATCTGGATTTCTTTCCCATCCTATAGGCATACATTTCATTTTGATCTTTACCTTATCACAAAACAAATTGTGCATTTCTCACTGCCCCATATTATCCTACATAGCACATTACAGCATAGCAATCTGTCATATATCAACACCTTCCGACAATCACTAGTGATAACATGAATATAGTAATAGTGATCACATGACTGGTCATTTACGAACTATAACTATGAAAACAGGTGTCTTGCTTGAAGGCTCGTGGTGAATTGTGTATTTGTAGTTAGACTTGTTCCTGAGTCAAATGTTCAGAACGTGAGGAGGACTCTTATGGCCTGGCTGTTTCCTTTGACAGCCATATTATTTAACTTTATAGCCATGTGGCTTTATATGTTAACTATTTTGCTATTTTATTCATAGAAACATTCCAAATATTTCTTTTTTTTTCTTGCAGGACCACTTCACTTGTGCCGTCTAGACAGACTCTGGGCCACTTCAACGCACTCCAGAATGTGATTGACACATTTCTATAGCCTGATTTTAATATGATTCCAAAGCTATATTTTTTCTCTGGAAAGAATGGGGATTTATATATATTTTTACTATGAGCAAATGCTAAAGAGGTCAAGATGAAGCATAAGTTAGCTATAAGTTATCACTATAGTGGAGGGAAAAAAATCTTTTAACCGCCAAGCACATGTTGATACTTTAAAGGTACACATGTACAAGTAAAAGCAAATAAAACTACTTCTGACTGATCATTAACTATACCACAACAATTCTGTATTACTTCTCATCTTTATTATGAGGAATTGTTTATCTCTTACAGATGTCTCCATTATTATATACTTATCACACAGAACAGTCTATGAACTTAATGTACAATTATATTAAAAAAAAAAAAAACTATTGCTGCACCTTTTAAGGAAAGTTTAGTCCTCCAACATCCATACCCTATATATGGAAAAGTATGAACTGTTTATTTTAGGTTCTATCGTTGAGTCTCAAGGGCAAGTCAGGGCTGTCACATATCAGACTTTATTGTGTCCACCTACTACTAGGGAACTGATGTAATGATGCTCATACTGTGGAATGCAATGTTTGCTTTATGCCACATTAGGAGAGGTCATCATTGCTATAATAAAGAAAATATTTTTCTCTTGTTCTCATCCAGGCAACCTGGTTAGCACAGATTAAATATGTTCTGAAATTATTTAATGGTGTTAGGGCTTTTACTAGGCCTTTCCTTTCTCTTGAGACATTCTGAATTGAACTTCTTTGTACATTAGACCATTGTCATGTGGTTAAAAAAAAAAAACATGGGGTTGATTGGGCGACGTGTCTCCTTAAAAGAATGCAAAGTAGCTCTCCTCCAAAAGAAAAAGTCTCTCTTACGCTACCCGCAGAAAGTAGCTTCCCCTATGAGTGACCCTTAAAGGGGAACTCCAGCAAAAATGTGCTTATCCTCAATCCATAGCATAAGGAAAAAGTAGCTAATCGCGGAGAGTCCAACTACAGGGACCCCACACGATATCCGGGATGAGACTTCAGCTGTCTCAGTGAGGAGGGAGTGTCGTTTTTCGGTAAATAGCACACACTCCATTAATTTCTATGGGGGTACCAATGATGCCCGAGTTCTGTACTCTGGTCTTTTCAGCACTCACATAGAAAAAAATTCCGTCTGCGGCACCCACTCCTCACTAAGTGCCAGGTCTCGTACCGGAGATTGCGGGGAGTACCAGTGGTCGGACCCCCCCATGATCAGCTACATATCCTTCCGTTAATTATTTCTGGAATTCTCTTTTAAAGAACCTTGAAACATGACCAAGGTTTCTCAGATAAATATGATGACGACTCCTACTGAATTATCTAGTAGAGTAGAGAAATCATAGTTTTGTGGCCCAGATTTCTAAAATTATCTACTTTGAATCATCATCATCAAAATAACATGCTCAAGAAATCAAGTGGGCTTTTGAAAAATGGGACAATCATTTATGTTAACTTAGTGTTAAATCATAAAAATCTGATAGCTATGGTGTTTTTTTTAGATTAATTAGTATGCTAATTGTGGCAGTGTGGCAAGGAAAGGGTGTATTTCCCTTGCTATCTCTGCAGAATGCTCTACCTGTGGCCTGAGTAATGAGGTATCAGGAAGGGAAAGTGTGTTTAAAAGGAAAAGAAACAGAATAGTTGGGGCTCTCCCTGGGTAACAGCATGTCGCTGTAGGGGGAGACACACGGACCCTGTTGAGGAAACACACAGCGAACTGTGAGCGGTCCAAGAAGTGAAGAAGTGGTGTGAACTGTAACAGGTTGCAGGGGCACATGTTTTATGCTGGCTGAGGGTAGCTCACCAGATAGTAGTCAGGGCATGCTGATATGTGTAGTCAGTGACCAGACGGTCTAGGACTTTGGTTTGTTCCTGAGTTATGTTTTGTTTTACCTGCAACCTGTCTAAATAAAGCTGGCGAGGTGCCGGGCGTGCATGAATAACCGTTGTCTGCGGGTTTATTGAGTGGAAACGTGTCCCCTGGCAGTGTCCAGGACGATCCCGGAGCTAATCCCCAAGGAGGAATCCTTACAATTGGTGTCGGATGCGGGCAAACACGTTGCTATGAGCAACCAGTGGTCGAGTTGCAGTGAAGTTGTTGCCAAGAGGAAATAATCGTGCATGTTGCAAGTGGGAACTCTTTTTCTCAGAGAGGAGACAGTGGGACGAGCCCAGCTGTGGAGTACAAGAGCAGGACTGAGCCTGTGGTGAAGTTGTTGCTAAGGGCAACAGATCGCATCAAGCGAGTGGGCGCTCTTTCTCAAGTAAGGAGACAGGTGGACGGGCCACCTGCAGAGTGCAGATTACGTTTTGAGACTGTGTATAAAGGCATTGCTAGGGGCAACGGAAAATTTTGTTGGCAAGCGGCTGACATTTCGGCAGAGGACTGTTCTGTGTTTGCAAGGTTTGAAGTGTTGCAAGATGGATGTCCTGATAAGTGCTTTGTTGCAGACTGCTGCAGTGCAAGAGGAAGCAAGCTTTGCAGAGTTTGAAAAGATTGCTACGCATGAGGCGCGGCCCAAGACACACTGGGGAAACTTGGTGTATGGATTCATTGGTGAACTGGATCCAAAGATCTCACGGGACTATGAGAAAGTCAAGACAGAGATCCTGACTAAAGTGGGAGTAAGCCAAGCTGCAAGACTACAGAGTGCACTGCGGCCTAACAGGGAGGCTGGGTTTAAAGTTGCAGAGCTACTTAAAGAGCAAGTGGAGCGATGTTCTGCAGCAGAGAAGCTGGTGAGAGGTGTCCAGCGCCAGCCCTTAACCGATTGGATGGCAAGAGATTCTGGTAAGACTGTTCCAGGGGTTATGGGAGCCATGTTTAGAGACTATGAGACTGTACATAAGAATGATGGGACTGTGCATAAAAATGCTGAGGCGGAGGGTGGTGTTTCCCTAGTTGACTGTGTGAACAGTGTTCAAGGTGGTACCAACCTATGTCCAGTTGCAAAATCATGTGAGGGTGGGGAACCCCTCATGAAGACTGATGGGACTGTTCACACTGTGCAGATCGGATTGAAAAAATCTGGTGAACAGAAAATGTTGGATGCAGGACTGGGAAAAAATGTAACAAAACACACTTTGCCTGAGTTAGGTCCTAGTGCTATGAACTGTCCTGTAAATTTTGAACATGTGCAATCTGATAATGTGTTCAGATGTAAAGAGAACTGCTGCCACCTCTGACAGGACAAAAGAAAAGCTGTGTGAGCTGGAAATAGAAGGTAAAAAGATGACGGTTTTGTTAGACCCTAGATGTGTAATAAGTCTGGTAAAGTCCAGCAGAAGAAAGCCAGACCCAGCTTTAGTGTCTATGCAGGCTGGTATTTGGGGTTATAAAACGGTTAATGTCTGTATTTCTACTCCCTATGGTACTATAGGTCACAAGGTTGCAATAGAGCCCTCCTTGGAGTATGATGTAGTACTGGGGACGGATTTTCAATGTTTTCAGCAATTATGGGAAGACTGTCAGGTGAGTAGAGCAGGTACACCTGATAGGCCCACAACAATTGACTTGCACCACACACTAGTGGAGAGTTACTCAGCAGAGGCTGAGGACGGGGAGTGTCAGCAGTCACTAGATGTAGGTCAGATAGGGGTCTGCCAGACTGCTGGGGGAGCTGAACACCAGACCGTGAGTCAAGTCCAATAGGATCCAGCGACTCAAGTGACAAGGGTGCCTCTGACTGAAACAGAATCTTCAGTGAAACCAGAAATGGATCAGGTACAGGAACATGGGTTCCATCCGCCAGCTGAAGATGAGCCCAAGGTGGGGCTAGAGTTGCGCGGTCATCTGGAAGAGGTGACTGGAAAAGAAGCTACAGAGATGTCTGTGGATAATGCAGAAGTACTGAAGAGAGTACATGTGGAGCTGGGTGCTGCGCTTACTGTCACAGACAGAGTCCTGAGTGAAGGAGATGTGATGTCTGGACCAGAGATGGATCGTGACCAGGAAGGACCAGATGTTGTTGCAGACCCAGGAGCCCTAGACCTTTCTGCTGGGCAGCAGAGAGACAGTGTTGAAGTGAAAGAGAAGTCTGCCAGTTAGCAGAGAGACAGTCCAGAGAGACTGTCTCTCTGAAGCCCAAGTGGCCAAGACCCTTGAAAAGGGGGAGACTACTCCTAAAGGTGGAAAAGAGTCTGAACGAGTTGGCTTGAAGGAAGAGACAGGCCAAGGACAGGTGACTGTCAGAGGACAAGAGAATGTCACAAGGTCCAGCAGCGAGAGTAAGGAGACCACTGTAAGTAAGAGATCTCGGAAAAAACGCACTGGTCTTGGTAAAAAAAAAGGGAGCAGATCCAGAACCTTGAAGAAACCTTACAGATGGTTTCTGCTAAATTGTCTCAAAAGGAAGAAGTAGTTCATCACATGACAGAGGAGAAAGAAAAAATGCTTGCAGACTTGAATAAAGAGCATTAAGCGAAGCTTCAGCTGCAGAAAGATATGGAGTGCCACAAAAGTGAGTTTGCGGCTCTGCAGGATGAACTGTCCCGCTCCCAGGGTCTTATGACCAGCAAGGAGAGAGAATTGGAGATTCTGGCCAAGCAGATCTCATTCAAGGATGAAGAAGTGAATGTCCTGTGTGAGGCATGTCTGGCTCTACAAAGTGATTACAAGGCTAGGTTGGTAGCCATGGAAGAGCTGGAGAAGGAGAAAGTGGTAATGGCTCATAAGGTGCAGTGCCTGGAGGCGCAGAACGAAACGCATATTAAGTCTCGTGCAGCTGCCTTGGATTCACTGGGTACTCAGCTCTCTAAACAAGAGGCTCAGCTAAAAGTCTATGAGCAGAAAGTGTCCAAGATGGCGCAACTGAATAAAGACAATGAGCAGATGAGAGAACAACTGCTATCTCTGGAGGATATTGTCAAAAACTTGACAGAATTGCTGGAAAGTGAGAAGAAGAACTCTGCTAAGCTCAAGAGTGAGCAGCAGAAATGTTTAAAGCTGGAAAGGGACATGAAGGTCCTAAAAGAAAGCCGTGACCAAGCTATAGTAGAACTGGCTAACGAGAAGTTAAAAGTGTCTCAGATGGAAACTGAGGCCAAAGCCACAGCCGTCCGTGTAAAAGAAGAAAAACTGCTTGTGGGGCAAAAGCTACTGGAGACAGGGATGCTTTCTCTAAAAAAGGCGGAGTCTGAACAATGGACGCAAGAAACAGTAGAGTCTGAAGACCATGAGAAGAAACCATATGGGAAGTCCTCTGAAGCTGAGACTGAGGTGAAACCATATGGGAAGTCCTCTGAAGCTGCAGAGATATTGACATTGGATGGTGAAAATTCTGAGGCAGAGAAGTTCTCTGAGGTAGAAGTTAAACCAGAGATAACTGCAGAAGCTGCAAGTAAAGTCAGTGACACATCTGAAGGTGCAGGTGAAAAACTGCCTAAAGGAGCCAAGAGTTCTCAGCCTAAAAATGAGCCTGTGAGGATTGGTGTCCCTAAAGAAAGGGCTAATAAGAAAGCAGAGTCCTTAAAAAGAGGTCACTGTGATAGAAGACTGGGTCGTGGTAGAATCGCTGAGAGGCGCTGGATTAGTTCCAGAAAACATCTGAAGAAACTCTGCAGAAGTAGAATTTGGAGAAGAGTCCGTCTCAAGGAGAAGATGGACAGGTGCATTAAAGGGAAGCCTCCTGAAATTGTGGAGGATGACTTAGAAGACCTGCAAATGGGTGATACAGGCTCGGTTGGCTACCAGCAAAGTTTGTGCAATGGTCATACCAGTGACAGAAGAAGACAATGGCCTAGAGCATCTGCCTTGTCTGCACCTAGAGTCCAGAGCACTTCACAGACCAAGATGAAGAACCTGGTGTTGGAAAGGTGTGACATGAATGGAGCTTTTTACAAGAAATTTGTCAAAGGTGACCAAAAGTCTTGTGCTCGGTGGCTGATGAAAGTGCGAATGAAAGAAGGGTGCACCATTGAAGTGGTGCAGATAAAATCTACTGATGAAGGAAGCCAAGTGCCTCAAAACCTGTTGGACGTAGTTGTTCAAGGAAAAGGAAGGGCAGTTGGACTCTGCCTTTTGAATACAAGTGCTCCTTCCCGGTGGTCTGAGCAGAGGGGGGGATATGTGGCAGTGTGGCAAGGAAAGGGTGTATTTCCCTTGCTATCTCTGCAGAATGCTCCACCTGTGGCCTGATTAATGAGGTATCAGGAAGGGAAAGTGTGTTTAAAAGGAAAAGAAGCAGAATAGTTGGGGCTCTCCCAGGGTAACAGCATGTCGCTGTAGGGGGAGACACACGGACCCTGTTGAGGAAACACACAGCGAACTGTGAGCGGTTCAAGAAGTGAAGAAGTGGTGTGAACTGTAACAGGTTGCAGGGGCACATGTTTTATGCTGGCTGAGGGTAGCTCACCAGATAGTAGTCAGGGCATGCTGATATGTGTAGTCAGTGACCAGACGGTCTAGGACTTTGGTTTGCTCCTGAGTTATGTTTTGTTTTACCTGCAACCTGTCTAAATAAAGCTGGCGAGGTGCCAGGCGTGCATGAATAACCGTTGTCTGCGGGTTCATTGAGTGGAAACGTGTCCCGTGGCAGTGTCCAGGACGATCCCGGAGCTAATCCCCAAGGAGGAATCCTCACGTAATGTAGCCATCACTACAAACATGGCAACAGCATAACATTGAGTGTGATAAACAAATCCCACAAGACCAGGGCATGCACACACACAACCACCAAAAAAAGAACAGAAGATACAAAGACCAAAGTTAGAGAAACACTAGTAAATGGAACACCCTGCAGCTTAAAATATATATAGGGATCCTACCCTGTGCACATGACCAGAGAGTCTTCCATAAAGAATATCCCAATATTAACAGCTGGATGTGCCCTATGGAGAATTATGTCTGATGGCACAAAATAATGACACTGATCATAACTCAGGTGTACTTTATGCCATTGAATGGCTGCAATTGTCAAATAGGACTGTGCCGTAAATGATCACCAAAATCAATAGCCACAAAAAAAAAAAAAAAAATTACTTAAATATTACATCAAATTAGAAATATATTTTATCGGACATAAATGCAAGACAGACATATAAAAACATAAGTGTGGAAAATTAAAATACAGGCACTGAATTGACAAATACAGAAGAGATAAAGTGGTGGAACAGCAGAATTACATGGGATATGGGGAACTAATGTCCACAAGTGGAAAGAATATATTCACAGAGTTATAGTACATGCAATACAAAGGCTATGGGGGGGGGGGATATTGAAAGAATTTAGCGCCACTTTTTTTGTTTTAGCTGTGCCACTTTTGCTTAAAGGGGTATTCCGGGAACTAACATTTTATCCTCTATCCAAACGATAAAATGTCTGATCGCGGTGGGCCCGCAGCTGGGACTCCCCACAATCTCGCTGCAGAACCCGCATTGTATGCGGAGATGCGCCTCCAGTTTCGGAAACCGGAGGTTTCCGGCACTGGAGACGTGACGTAGCGCCACACCCCCTCCATTCATGTCTATGGGAGGAGGTGTAATGGCTTATTAAAAGTAATATGCTTGAAAACATGATACATCCCGCCATGTATACTGCCCCAGACCTTCTCTTACCCCATTGTACATTTAATTTGTGCTTTGGCAGGGGACGTGTCCTTTTTGTATGCTGATCTCTATTGTCCTATTTACCTGAGTTAGTACTCTGTATTGTTAAATGGATGTATTGAGTATACATATAGCCTTTGCATTGTATGTACTATAACTCTGCGAATATATCCTTTACACTTGTGGACATAAATTCCCCGTATCCCATGTGATTCTGCTGTCCCACCATCTCTTCTGTACTTGTCAATTCAGTGCCTTTATTTTAATTTTCCACACTTATGTTTTTATATGTTTTCTAATTTGATTTAATATTTAAGTAATTGGTCTTTTTTTGTTCGTGGACATTGTCGAACATACTTAAACAATGTGAGCCTGTTATTTGGTACCACCTAACAAAAGTAGTGAAATGTGTGTCA
The DNA here is from genome assembly GCF_029499605.1 of Hyla sarda. Lineage (NCBI taxonomy): Eukaryota > Metazoa > Chordata > Amphibia > Anura > Hylidae > Hyla > Hyla sarda. Next base: position 211,728,187 of record NC_079192.1, on the reverse strand, counting down.
AGGTGCTAAAGGGGTGATTTAACCTACTGTCCAAATATGTCCACATAGAGTATTCTATTACTATTATATGTCCACATAGAGTATTCTATTTGCCTACTGTCCAAATATGTCCACATAGAGTATTATATTACTATTATATGTCCACATAGAGTATTCTATTTGCCTACTGTCCAAATATGTCCACATATTTTTTTTTTATTGTTGTATTTTTCTGGCTATAGGATTGGTAATACTTGTGCTATGGCATGGCTACTTTTGGCTGTCTCAGCACTGTGTCACTCTATAGTATTAAGATTGTTAGAGATTTGATACACTTTGACTCCTGGGTGGAAACCTTTGTGTACAGTACATCAACATCTTATTAATGTTTTAACTAATAAAGAATATATTTGAGTTTACAGTTTGTAGGTGTTGTGGTTTGTTTATGATTCTGAAATGTGATAAATATTCTAAGATATTTTGGCTGTTCTGAAGATTTGCAAGTTACATTTTCATCACAAAGCAAAGAAAACTGATTTTTCTTGCATCTACAGTTCCCATTTTATAAACAATTCCTTGTGAATTCTTAAAACAAGCATAGTGCCCCAAGTGGAATTGATTCTCTTTGATCTGTTTTGATGAAACCACAGCAGAACAAAGAATAACATTATATATATAATTTTATATGTTCTTTTTAGTGCTCTTTTGGGGGATGCAAATCTGTAATTTATGTTTGAAAACTAACAACGCACAGCTAAAGAAAGAGCCTTTTTATTTGTGTTTGGTTTTAGTTTTTTTTTCACTTTTTACATTTTCTACTCTTATGAACGTTTGAAATTATCCAAATATTTAAAAATCTATCAATCTGCATGTTGTTTGGAAAGGTAACATGAAGAAATGTTTTCAAAACCCCGTTGAAAATGTAAAAAATCTCATAATCTCGTTACATCAAGCAACCAACTTTCTTAGTTGCCAATGCGAGGGTATGTAAAATAAGGCCCGGAGCTCAGTTTGTCTCATAAAAAGAAGGGAATTATTGTTATAATGAAGTGTCAGATGGACACAGAATTCCTGCTTATAATTCTTTAAACTTACTACCTGAACAGCAAGCCATCTGTAATAAAGGTTTGGTTATACAGTACCACATTATATATGTGCAAGAGACAAATCCCTGTTGGAAAAGCTTATTTCAAATTGGCATTGGATTTAAGGCAAGTTATGGTAACTGAGTCTTTCAGTAAAAATGCAGAACTGATTAAATGTGAAGGCAACTTTCAAATCATGTTGCTACAGTAAAGTGATCTAAAATATAGGATCAGATTCTAATATTTATTTCTTCAGTTCTTCACATATTTCAAAAACATAACATATAATATTGAACATACTAATAGATGTCATGTGTCAGTTTAAAAATAAAGGTCCTGATATTATCAGTTCTTTAACAGCAGTCAAGAAATCATTACAGCTGAATTCCATAAAAAAGTATTCAAAGAAAAGAGACTTTTCTTTATGGACAATAGACCAGCTTAGTTTAAAGCCTTCTGCATACAAAAGTCTTTAAAATACTCAAGCACTGATCTGTACTTAAATAAAGTGTAACACGCAAGTCAGTTATATCTCAAGAGTCAATTATAATCAAAGTGGAGAGAATAAAAAAATACATGAATAATAATCTTTTAATACTATTAGGGACTGTGTGGCTATTAGAACCATGGTGGCCTATTACCACTTTAGCAACAAAAAAAATCTTTCCTGTGTAAAAATATGTGTACTCTGTACTTATCTGAACTTTTGGTTTTGCCACATGTTAAATTATAAATAGTAAGGAAACATTACAAGGTCCAAAGCTAGCTAGTGTCTATGTCTTGGCCTCTTGCCACTTGTAGCCGCTTATTTTATTGTACTGAATAGCCTGATTTGCTGCACAAATAAGTCTAGCAAAATAAATATGTAGGCGCAGAAAGTGACCCAAACATAGTCACCAAGTGACAGGCCTTTAAAGTGAATGGATCTGCTCTTGTGCCATAGTCATCCCTTTTTAATGGGATGCCAACACATAGCTTGGATGCACATCATTACACCATGTGAACCTATCCTTAAAATGAAAGCTTTATTGACTTGATATTCATAGAATAGAAATGCATAAATCTTACACTGATCTACCATAACCTTAAAACTACTTGACTAACATGTAAGTTATTTTTGTGCCATTGAAGGTAAAGATGCCACCAGTTCTGACCCATTGAGGCATACACTATAACAATTTAAGATGGGTTTAATATACATTTTAAAGTAACATCCATGGGAATGTAAGACCCCAAAACTTTGTAAGGGCATCACACTGCCTCCTCTGCTTGCCTTTTTCCTATATTGTCATCTCTTCCCCAGGTAAGCGATACAGATCTATCTACCTATAAAAAATCTATCTATAGAAATCTATCCATCTATAAGACATTATAGTAGTCATCAGGCTGGTCCTCAGTGTCTGCTCCTACCAAGCTGCTCTTCAGGGGAAGATCTCTGCCTATATGTATAGAGGGAGGAGGAGAAAATATGTGGGCCCCCTTCCCCCATTTTAACGTATAGCATAGCTTGTTACAGATAGCATATTACCACTGTCAGGTATCCTTTAAAAACTTTTTATGGGATCCTGACAAATAGCATCAATTCCATATAAGATGAGAACTTGCTGTATGTCAAATACTTTTCATGGACACAGAAATATGTGCCACAAATAAAATTGTAAAAATATAAAATTGCCATACCTATACCTATACACCTGCCAGTGAATACTACATTAAACTACCAATCAACCAATTAATAAACATTAAATGTTATCTTACTGTTTAGCAATCTGTCCTATTTACAATAAACTGATCATGGGCTTCCTGCCCTACTTCCTCCTGTTGCTCATTGTCTGTATTGCTACAACATGGGTTGTGTCATTTTCATTTAGCATTTCATTTTTAACATATATTGAAGTTGTCAGAACACATAAAGCATATTTATTGGTAAGAGCCTAGAGCAATTGGGACTGTTATACTTATAGATCTGTTACTAACATTTGGAGGAAGTGTCTGTTCTGCTCCTATGTCGCTATTTAGGCACTATGTTAATATTTTCAGGATTTCACCCAAAGACATGTTAACTTGATGTGGTTTAATATGTCTATTTAGGTGTAGTATGGGTAAATAGTGGACAAGGGTATTTCTGAAGATCCATGAATGCAGCATTCTGATATGAAGTTGTACATAGATAGCGATACTTCTCTAGTCTAACACAAGATTTTATATTGTTATTACTGTGCATAGTCTACATACAGAGTATTTTGTTCCTCTTTTATAGAAGCCCATTTCTTGGTATACATCTCCTAACCTACACTTATTCACACACACACACATCAGCTACATGCTGTGAAATTACAGATTAAGTCTAAAGCACAGCTCTTGTGGGCAGATGTGACTTTTTTATTTTTTTTTAAGGCTGCAGTTTATAAATATGGCTAACAGTGGCAATTTGGCGAAAAATGTATCATAAAGAGGTGCACTTTTCATAGATAATAGTTTTGGTGTGATTTTCTAATCAATTGCACACTGTAAGAACCATTATTAACACAGAAAATGTGTCATAAAAGTAACAAACAAAACTTGTTACATGTTGTACATGTTGCCCATTATCCTTGCCTTACTGTAATATAACTCCCAATGTCAAATTTTATTAATAAGGAAATTACTTAGACCAAGGCATTCTAGATGATGTGCCATTTTTCTTGGCTACTTGGTAGCTTCTGAGACCCAGAATATATTTTTGTAGTATTTTGTCTTTGTTAGTTGAGTAACATATTTTATATGTTTTGTACCAGCCTACTTTCTTGCTTTGCCTCACAGACTGCTCCAAGTGCTCTGCTTTACTTGTTCTTGTTCCTTTTCTAGGTTCTTGTCTTAAATCTTACTCAGAATTCCTTGCCCTGTCTTTCTGTTCCATTTGTCCCCATGCCGGATTCTTGCTGCATTATCATATGTCATCAACTTCACTTGCAATACTCACCAGAGAATCCCTGAATATTTCCTCCACTGGATTATATAACTCTGACCACGATGATTGGCACATTCACTAGAATAGACTAAAACAGTAAGACTGTACTGTAAAGAGATGCACAAGGCCTTGCATATTATGTTGATGAAGACACTGCCATCCTAAATATACTTTTCACACTTTTTTCCCTCCACTTCAAGCTGTGTAAGGTTGGGTTCACACATGACTGGCATCCGGCATAGGTGAACTCAGACAAAATCTTGATGCAACTGATGCCATAAGTGATGACAACGTGTATCAGTTGTCATTAGTTGTATGGCATCTGGTGTCCATTGTTTCTGGACGCCAAACAGGGGAATGCAGCAAGCTGTGTTCCCCTGTTCGGTGCCCTCCAGTGTCAAAATTGAGACACTGGATGATTGTGAACTGTCCCATTCAAATGACTAGGATCAGTTCTGGAATAAGTTTCCCTCCGGTGCATGCCTGAGGGAAACTAAGCCGGACACCTGATATATGTGAACCCAGTATGGATAAACTAGATGTCAAATCTTCTCCTCTTCCATTGTCCAACTTGTGGATTATTCTTATCAACAACGTTTCTAAATTAATCCGATTCTACACCTTCGGGGCAAGTTCACATTGCATTTATCCTGTCCATCACATCTAGTTGTCAGCATCCAGCCAAAAACTAAATGCAGATGTATACTGTGGTGTACAGCAGCACCAACATTCCTTTAAGTGGAGTCATTTGTGACAATTTCCACTAGCATATCCTAATTTATTGGTACTCAATAGTGTCCTATAATGTTGGCCAGAAATGAGTCACTAGGTGACATCTTTCAGGCCATTGAAATGAATTGTGCTCACTGCCCTTTGCCACAGTATACGTTGGCATTCCGTTCTTTGCAGGATGCTGATGGATACTTGTGATGGACAGGATAAAGGCAATGAGAATATACACTCATTCTGACTGCATGGAATTATTCGATAACACAGTTTAGCATACAAAAAGTGGGTAATCCGATTCACCCTTATCAAACTATCCATACTGTTTATATTTACATGAATAGTTGAATTCCTCCATGTGGCCAAAGACTATAGTTAGATTTCTTTTAAACTGTTAAACTGTTAGAATATAACCACATTTGGTTTTATTTTTTGCTGTTGGTATTCCAGCAAACATGAAATAATTAAAGTTTTGGGATGCTAACATAAAAAGGAGCCCATAGAATTCCTCATTGCAAACTTCACAATGGCCTTTCATTTATCTACTGCTTTCAATGGGGAGGTAATAATGTAAAGTGGACATTCTATGTCTTTCAATGGACATGTTTACAGAAAAGATTTTCTTCGACTTGAACAAGCGAAATATACTAATCTTAAACATTCCAGCATTTGGGGGAGAATATTCCTTTGTGTTTTGTTATAGCCCATAAAAGGCTAGGAGGTAAAATCTAGGTACAATATTGTGATTTCATATTTAAATTTCATATATTCATATTTTAAAGTTTGCTTTTCTGTGGTGTACAAGAAACATTGTTCTATAACACATTTTAATGCTAAGAGGTTAAGTTAGGAAAAGATAGTTTTGCCATCAGTTCTCAGTACAAGATCTGGTCTTTGTCATATAGTAATTGTATCCTCCTTGTCCTCATTGTCCTCTTTTGTTTACAACCAGTCCTGATCCTTTCCTCGTCTGTTAGCAATTTGTCTCTAAAAATACCTTAGACAAATGAGGACCCTGAGTTATTTTCTGTATCAGTATATCCTATATATTTATTTTAGATTTATCCACTACATTATTAAAAAAATTACCCTTGTCTTTATTTAAAATAAAGTGTCCACATTGCAATTATTTTCAAGTCTGTATGAATATATGTCATTTTTAATGCAATAAAGAGCGTTTTTCTTGTTAAATATACAGAAGGCCTTGTAAGCTGTTGTGAAGCTACAGGAGGTGCAGACAGGGTCCTTGGTGCCTTATGGGGACAAAGACTGATATTGCTCAGGGAAGTGGACGCAATCACTGCAGGGGAAATATTGGATTACTTGCTGGCCATTTAAATGAATAGCTGACCATGGCACTTTATTAGTGGCTGTCTACATTGACTCCTTTGCTTAGGAGGGGGCATTAAATAAATTTTACATTAAATATAGAATTTAATCCTATTTCTTTCAATAAATGATTAAACAAATACATGAATAAATAAAGAAATGAGAACTGTAAACATTTGTGAAATGTACATTCACACATAGTTACAATTGTGGTGACCCACGGTGTATGGCAGGACCATGGGGTATAGCAGTGTAGGTGGAGGGGCAAGGTGCTATTATACTCTAATGTTCGTGACGCTAGAGGGGTTTTTGGGTACCGGAACCGTACGAATGGTATCTCCGCTATTCCAATGGCTAGTCAGTGAAAGGAGAGTCCACAACCAGTTATGGTTTAACAGAGGCTTTACTGAGTTGATGTTATTATCTTCACAGCTAGGCCAGAATCCCAGAGAGGTGGCCAGGAACACAGAAGGACGTCGCAGCTTGCTGAGACCAATTAGACAGATTATCTTGAGGCTTGACTTTAGACTGGACTTGACTATGGGTAGTGACAGCAGACATAGAATTTTGACTTACTGGAATGATTGTAGCTTTGCAGACTGTAGCTTCCAGGTGCTAGTCACTAGCACAGAGATCTCTGGTGTTTGCTGGTTTCAGTAAAGAAGAGTCTAAGAGAAGAGAGTGAATTGTAATGGCCACCCCTTTATATAGAGGGGGGCTGAGCCAAAGCCCATTGGTCAAGCTGTGGGTCATAGATTAAGCTGGTGCCCTCTGGGTAACATGTGACAACATAGACATAACATGTGACATTTCACAGTTCCTTTATACAACTGCTGGAGTCCTCCAAAGGTTCTTTATACCAACTATACATTAGGACAATGACTATCGATAAAATAAAATAGATAGCAGTATAGTAACAGCAGGGGAGACACTGCAGGAGAGCCCCCAGTGTTACACTATGCGCTCCGGCCTCACATGCTGGCCGTGAGCGCATGGTCCCCTTACCTTCTGCTGCCGACAGGGCTGGGACTCGCATCGCGGGACACGCTCGCATGCGAGCCCCAGTCTGTTACTCTCCGGGTGTTTCTCCTGCCTCTGCCTCTCTGCTCCGGCGTGCATGTCCCCGTCCCTTAGGGCGTGCGCGCACCAGAGCTTTAAGATTTAAAGGGCCAGTACGCTCATTAGAGTAACCACCTGTGGCTTGTTTATAAATTCCTCCACCCTCCTCAGTTCTCTGCTGGATCTTTGTTGCCTTGTGCCCTAGAGAAAGCGTTCCATTGTATTGCCTTGCCGTACACCAGATCTCCTGCTCTTGTGACTTAACCTTGCTCCTCTGCCGCCTGCCTACTGAACTCCTGCTATGCCCCGACTATGCTACTGTGCTGCCTACCCTGACGTACTGTTATCCTGACTACGAGTTGCCTCATCCCTCCTGTGCCTCGCATCTCCTCAGCCGCCTGTGTGGTCGAGCTGTGCCAGGGGTAGCGACCTGGGTGTCGCCTGCAGCTGCAAGCCCATCCTGCTTTGCGGTGGGCTCTGGTAAAGACCAGCGGCACCTTAGACTCCGCTCCCTGGTATGGTCCGAGTCATCTGTCACACAGGTCCAGCGGTTCCACATACACCGGAGTTCCTGTCTTCAGAAACGTGAGTGTTACACCCAGGTCACTGAGGGACTCAACCTGACAGGGCCTAAGGGTAGTACAGAACCATGTTCTGTACTGGGACATTACACAATTACAGATTTTCATTAAGAAATGTTATAGAAACAATTTATTACATAGTGAAATTGAAGAGTTTAGATACATCTTATAAACAGGATGCCCCAGGAAGAAGCTCTTGTCAGAGTGAAAAACGTGTTGGGTTGCAGGCTTTGGTTTGTATGAGGTTGCACTTGTTTACCTATGAAATGCTTATGTTTTAACATGTTAATGACTATGGACGTGTATACACGTCCAGGGGGGATGCATGTTCCCAAACCTGGATGAGTATATACATCCATGGTTCTCGTGGGTACTGCCCAGTGTACCCACAAGATCGCGGCAGGGACTCGGCTGTAACACATAGTCGGGACCCTGCTGCACTGCCGAGACTGAAGTAAACTTCGGTCCTGACAGTTTAACTCTTACTGCCACTGTTAGAAGTGACCGCAGGCCTTAAGTGTTTTGACAGAGGAGGGGTCTCCCTCTGTCTTCCCTGCAGCACCATGCAGCGCGATCGCAGAGTGCTGTGTGTGATCCACAGTGGGAGGGGTCTTGCCGCACTGCTGTGACCGAAGTAAACTTTGGTCCCGGCAGTTTAACCCTTACAGCTGCGGTCAGAAATGACCAAAAGCTGTAAGGAATTTGACAGAGGCAGAGGGCCCCCTCTTTCTCTCTCCTGTAGCACCCTGCAATGATTGCGGGGTGCTTCTAGTTTCCTGGGCAGTTAGGAGTCTTACAAGGACCCCCAGGTCTGCCCTAGTTATTGCCTGACAGGACTTGTAAGGGAGCATATAACTGCAATGCTTTAGAATACTAATCAGATCAAAGCATTAGAAAAAAGTGTAAAAAAAAGTAATATAAAAACAATAAGTGTAAAAAAGTGTAAAAACAATAAGTTTAAAAAAGTGTAAAAAATAAAATAAAAGTACAATTATTAAATGAATATAATAAAAAAATAAAAATGCACAATGTGTAGGATCACACTACGCAAATCGTGGATGCCCACCAGCAGTCAAAATAATGAGCTCCCTGCTGCGGCTGAGTAGCTTTGTATGTCCAATCATAGTGGCGGATTTCCTGCCGGCAGTCATGAGCGGACACACTGAGCTACCAAGCCGCAGCAGTGATCTCGCCCTTGTGACTGCCGGGGGGCATCCGCGGTGTGAAATACGCTGCAGATGCGCTCTATGTGACCCTACACTGCTTCCCATTCATACTGCGTTTCAGCAGTATGCTAGAGGTATCCGTTAGCATCACATCAAGAAAAATGATGCTGACGTATACTATAGCAGCTCCATTCATTTCTGAATGAGACTGCTACAGTATACGTTGGGATCCCTTTTTTGACATGACTCCAACAGACACCTATACTGCAGATATGCTGTATGACTGGGGACTATCAATTAACCCCCCCCCCCCCAACAAAATAGACCAGTTTATTCAAGATTTTTTTTTTTTTTTTTTAACGCCCAATGATGGATATATATTCGCCATGAGTGGGTGCTTATTCCCACAACATGACGGATTAACTGTCACAGACAGCCGTGCGTCACTGCTAGCTGACCAAGGACCGATCAGAGTGGTCCCTGGTCCAGCCAAAACATTTGTAGGGATGCAGTATCGTTCTGACAGCTCCGATCCTTTGCAGGCATGGAGTGGGGTTTATACCGTATTTATCGGCGTATAACACGCACTTTTTAGGCTAAAATTTTTAGCTAAAATCTATGTGCGTGTTATACGCCGATACACCCTCAGGAAAGGCAGGGGGAGAGAGGCCGTCGCTGCCCGCTTCTCTCCCCCTGCCTTTCCTGGGGTCTAGAGCACTGCTGTCGGCCCTTCTCTCCCCCTAGCTATCGGCGCCGCTGCCCGTTCTGTCCGCCTGACTATCGGTGCCAATAGTCAGGGGGAGAGAAGCGGCGCCGACAGCCAGGGGGAGAGAAAGGGCAGCGGCGCCGCTGCCTCTCCCCATCCCCGGTGGCATAATTACCTGGGTCGGGTCCGTGCTGCTGCAGGCCTCCGGCGTGCGTCCCCGGCGTCATTGCTATGCGCTGCACGGCGTGGCGCAAGACGTCAGTGGGCCGCGCCATGCATAGCTACGATGCAGGGGACGCATGCCGGAGGCCTGCAGCAGCGCGGACCCGACCCAGGTAATTATGCCACCGGGGATGGGGGGAGGCAACGGGGCAGCGGCGCCCGCAATGGGTGCCGCTGCCCCTTCTCTCCCCCTGGCTGTCGATAGCCAGGGGGAGAGAAGGGCCGGCAGCAGCGCTCTAGACCCCAGGAAAGGCAGGGGGAGAGAAGCGGGCAGCGACGGCCTCTCTCCCCCTGCCTTTCCTGGGGGTATATCGGGGTATACACGCGCACACACGCACCCTCATTTTACCATGGATATTTGGGTAAAAAACTTTTTTTACCCAAATATCCTTGGTAAAATGAGGGTGCGTGGTATACCCTGATAAATATGGTAATTCATATAATGATGCCCTGAAAGCCAAAGGGGCTTCTCTCCTTTTGGGTCCTACCAGGCAGTCAGGAAACCAGATATGGCCTAACTGGAGGTACTGCCCAGCCCGGGACGAACAGTGTAATTTCAAAAGTGATGTACCAAAATGATGTCCCACAAATGAAGAATTTGTGGGGAAAAAAAGCTAATTGCTATTCTTTCCCACTGACTTTGAAATAATGCCAGCCACACAATAAGGGTTCAATGTACTCACTTTTGCCCTAGGTGAATACTTTAGGGGGTGTAGTTTTGAAAATGGGGTCACTTCTGAGAGTGCAGTATTGCTCTGACAGCTAGAATGCTTTGCAAGATGAAGTGCGGCCTATAATCCGTATAATGATATCCTGAAAGCCAAATGGTGCTCCTTTCCTTATGGGTCCCATCCTGTGGCCATGCAACCAAATACAGCCTAAGCAGGGGTATTACCGAACATGGGACGAACAGCGTAATAAAATATGGGGCACATTTCCTCCTTTTCAGATGCAGTGTACAAAAACTATGTCCCACAAATGATGCATTTGTGGGGAGAAAAAAAGCAAATTAAAAATTTTCCACTGATTTTGTAACCATTTCAGCCACACAAAAAGGACTAAAAGTACTCACTTTTGGTCTAGGGGAATATTTTAGGGGGTGTAGCTTCCAAAATGGGGTCACTTGTGGGGGTTCTGTATGGTTCTGGCAGCTAAAACCCTTTGCAGGCCTGAAGTGCAGCCTATAATCCATTCGGCCTAAAATGATGCCCTGAAAGCCAAATGGCGCTCCTCTCCTTCTGGGTCCTACCAATGAACCAAATATGGCCTAAGTGGGGGTATTTCCAAACACAGGCTCAGTAAAATATAGGATGCATTTCTTTCAATATCAGAAGCAAAGTACAAAAAAATATCTCCCACAAATGAAGCATTTGGGAAAAAAAGCTAATTTTGAATTTTTAACACTGACATTTTATAATTCTAATAAGTTTCTGCACACCTTGCATAGCACATAAAAATGTTTTCTAAATTTTCTAAATTTCAAGTAACATTTTTAGGCTTTTATTATTAATTATTATTATTATTTATAATTCATTTAAAATGTTAATTAAAAACAAAAACAAATGTTTTCAAAATTAAGTAGACATCTGAAAGTATGTTTCATAAACTATTTGGTCAGTAAGTATTAATATATGCAACCTATTAGTTTTAAAATAGCAAAAAATCTTTTTTTTTATTTCATGATTTTTTGCATTGTAAAAAAAAAAATACAAATGAAAGGCTTATTTTTACTATATACATGAAGGACAACTTATGACAAAAAAACTATGTCAGAATTATTGTGTTTGCCCAAACGTTACCAGTTATTCTCTAATAAAGTCAGACATTCCCGATTTAAAAAAAGACCTGGTCTTTAAGGGGTGTATAGACCTAAATGTCTTGGTCCTTAAGGGGTTAAATGCATGTTTTTGTACTGAGGGATATCTGACTGGAAGCTGTTTGTCTTCTTTCCTATAAAACCTGTTCCCAATATTTTGGTACACACTATTCAAACAGGCTTCCTTCTGATATCTCATTTGAATGCCACCATATAATATGTAATTCATTTTCTGTGATGTGTGCCTAGCTTCCACTGTACGTTTGACATCTCTTTTGTATTATGTTTTAATGCTATGTTTCCTGAATAAAATAGGTTTCATTATATAGCATTGAATGTTTTCCTGTGGTTTGTGAACCCCATCATTTTGTAGGTTAGGGTTCACACATTAAAGCTCAACTCCAGTAAAGTATAGGGATATATTAAAAAAAAAAATGCTATTAACTCTGCAACCTGTTAGTTGCTAAAGCAAGCAGTGTACAGATTTGCCAGAAGTCCCATAGCATAACAGGCTGGCATCCTTCCTTCGCAACATCATTGGAGTTAAGCTTTAAGTCAATCTTGACAGAATTTTTTTTAGGAGGATATAGCTTGCAGCTAGACAATTACCTCTTTATTTGTCAGAAAACCAAAGTTGGGAGGGTCTAGAACACAAATGACTTAAGTTAAATCAGTGGCCTTGGCGGTCACGGTCCACACCACATTGAAAGGTGATGCCAGAAGTATGGAGCGTGACTGCCAAGTCCAATAATTGGCTGTGACAGTCACGTAATCTATGCTCCTAATGTAAGACATGAGAGCCAACTGGAGGTTAAATGTGGGATCAGTGAGTTACACTGAGTATCAATTAGTTCGTTGGTTTAAAGAGTTTGGGGCCTAACATTTTTTTTAAATACATGGACATGGACAATAGTGTTGAGCGGCATAGGCCATATTCGAATTTGCGATATTTTGCGAATATTTGTCATATATTCGCTAAATTTGCATATTCGTAATATTTGCGTTTTATTTTCGCATATGCGAAAATTCGCGTATGCAAAAATTAGCATATGCGAAAATTAGGATATACAAAAATTTGCATAAGCGGAAATTTGTATATGCACAAATTAGCATATGCACATTTTCGCATATGCGAAAATTCTCACGCCAGTCTCACACAGTAGTATTAGAGCCTTCTTTACACCACACAAGCTGGAAGCAGAGAGGGGTGATCACTGTGATGTGTACTGTGAAAAAAACAAAAAAAAAATATTTGTGAATATTTGCGAATTCGCGAATATTCGATATTCGCGAATAAAATTTGCATTGCAAATATTCACGAGCAGCACTAATGGACAACAATCACATCCGGCAGGGATAAGTACAGCCCTTATCTCACCCACAGCTACTCTCCCTTTTTACTAGATGATCTGCCCTAAACAACAGACTTCTACTGGTTGACAATCCCTACTTTGGATAAGTTCAAGGTGTGGCAATTTCAAAACAATAAGCAAAACATAGTAGAAGAACAGGGAGCACAAAACAAGTAACAGCAAACTGGCAAACTAATAAAGCAAAGCAAAGTAAGGCAACCCAGAGTCAAAACCATAAAGGAGCAGAAGTACAAAATGTAGGCATAATGGGTAGTTAAAGGCTGGCAAGGGTCAGACCAGATGGACTAGGATGGCAGAAGGAGAGAAGTCAGGAAATAAGCCAAAAAGGTTAACGCTCAGGAAATGAAAACAGGAATGCAAACAAGCTTACCTCGAGTAAGCAAACCAAACTCAGAATCAGGAAGACTACAACGTACAACAGGCAAAAGAATAGTCAGTGAAAGCCAAGGTCATATACAGAAAAGCAAGACAGGCAAGTAAACCCTGGTGAGGGTACAAGCTACAATCATGTGCAAAGACTGAAGGCTGAGCAGGGTTATAAATATTCCATCTCTGAGGGTGTGAAGCTTGATGTCACAGCTGATTGGTCCAATGCCTGCAGTTTCTGAGTGGAATGAATGAAGCATGTGATACCCAGCCAGGTGCGATCGTTACAATAACCTACTGGGGGACAGTAGGTGCATGTAGCTGTGTGTTTGTGAGTGTTTAGTAACTTGATGGCTCCAATTGTTATCAGTTTTTTTGTCAGGCATCATATATTCTGCTACAGTTTTATCTTGACTGAAGTAATCTTTCATGGTTTATAAGGGCATGTTTGTTTTCAGCTTTGGTTCTGCAGGTCTTTGGCTTGACAATATGCGCCTGTATTTTGCTTATTTGTTTGCAAGAGCATAAAGAGTTTTAAAGAAAAGAAAATACATCTTGTTCTTTGTAAATGTACTTTTAAACTATAAAGTTGTTCTTTAAGTGTAAATTTTGAATTATGCTTTATCACTTTTTTTTGTTGTTTCTAACTTTGTGCTAAAGTGCAAACCTCACCTTACTAACATAATGTCAAGAAAAACTACCGCAAATGTTTCATCCATCAATAAGTCAGTGCAATATTTTCAGCATATGTAATCATATATCATTGAGACAGATATACCATTCTAAGGGCAAACCAATAAAATGACCACAAAGAGTAATCTCCATAGACTGAGAAGTTCTGTATATTTGAACATACAATAGGTAAAGGAAGCCTCATTTAAAAGTTATTATTTTCTGTAAGCCTGGCAATAAAATAGCTTCACTGCTGTGCGTCCCTGTAAAAAAAAGGTTTATGGTGGCTTATGAGCCTCTGAGGATGATTTAAATGACAGAGGGAATGTTATGTGGCAATAATTCATTTTTTAATTTATGTTAAATTTCTAGTTTATCTGTCATTGGATATTAAAGTATATTTTTAACAAAATTTAGCTACTAAATAGTTACATGATGTAATGCAGTTTAATTTAAAATAACAGCATTAGATGAATTATTATTAATAAAGAAGAGATAAACTACAGAATTTACAAAAACTGAAAGAAGTTTTAACGGCCTTACTGTAATCGCTGAGTAGTGAATCAGCTGTCCTGTGTGAACAATGACTGAACTATACCAGGGAGCTGAGTCTAAGGTGCCGCTGGTGTTCACTAGAGCCTGCCAAAAAGCGGCATGGACTTGCTGTGGCAGGCGGCACTCAGTTCGCTACCCCTGGCATGATCCGTTCACACAGGTTGCCCAGATGAAACTTGGCACAAATGATAGGGTGTAGTCAGACAAAGCACGGGTCAGGAGATAGGCAGCAAAGAAACATAGCCAGGTCACAGGCACAAGGTCAGGAGGCAGGCAGCAAAGAAGCATAGTCAGGTCACAGGCACAAGGTCAGGAGGCTGGCAGCAAGGAGCAAGGTCAGGACACAAGTAGGAGGTCAGGAACACTAATAAGGCACACACAAAGAAACACTTTCTCTAAGGCACTAAGCACGAAGATCCGGCACCATTATAGGGAAATGCCGGATTAACATAAGGTCCGCCCTTCAGACCAATTATGGGCGTACTGGCCCTTTAAATCTAGAAGCGCTGGTGCGCGCTCCCTAAGGAGAGGGGATGCCAATGCTGGCGATGAGCAGGGCGAGAAGGACCAGGGGGAGAGAGTGGTAAGGAGATGCCCGGGACTCGTATGCGGGTGTGTCCCGCAAAGCGAGTCCCAGAGCCACCGCTAGTGGGGAAGGGGTGCGCTCATGGCTGGACTAAACGGCTGGAGCGTTACCAATAGCAACGCCCGGGACATGCGTGCAGGAGCGTCCCGCACCGCGAGTCCCGGGGTTGCATACACCGGGCAAGAGGGAGCGCTCATGGCCGGAGCGCTGCCCTTAACAGAAGTGCTTACTACAAAATATTATATTGGCCCAGAAAGGTTCTGCCACTCAGGGCAGCTAAAATATTTTTTAAAAAATTACCTATTAATGTTCTAAACAAGATGTTTAACCCCTCCTCAACACTTGATGTGCATTCACATGATTTACTAAAAGTGGAGTATAGTTTTCTTTGTGTTTTTTTTCCCCCAACAGATATTTTTTGAAGGTTATCTATTTTTAATTTTTTAATACTGCCGTTAGGACACGGCCATCGGGGCAGCCTGGGGGAATAGCAGGAGAAAAATACTGCTTTCGCAATCTTTTTCTCACTCTATTCCCACTACAAAATAACAGCGCCCGAAGGACTCCATTACAGTAAATGGGATCCATCGGGACCCATTATTGCCCGTTGTGCCCTGTCCCAATAACGGCCATTATAAAAAAATAAAAAAAGAGCGGGGCATAACGACTGTGTGAAAGTAGCCTCACTAAGGTTTCCCTATATTTAGCACGTTTCCTTACGTTTTTTTCCATAATTTTTTTATTATATCAATTACACATAAATACACATATCATAATCCACAAACATTACATTCCCATATCCCCCCTCCCACTAACCCCCACCCCCACCACCCCTGCCAGAAGGGGTGCTCTGAGCTCTGAGCTGTGGGGTTTTTCTCAACTCAAATTCATCACATTTTCGGTGGAACGCTTAATAAATATGTTTTTTGGGTTTTCTCAGTAAAATGGAGAGTTGGTCGGGTTTTTTTTTCAATTCTGGCACAAGTTCTAGCACAGACAGAATTTCTGGCGCACAACCTGACAAAAACTGTCGGGTTTACAATTGTAAATCAGTATAGCTCAGGCACGGGAGCTAAGCCCACTTCATACAAGGCAGGGATTGTGCTGATTAGTCATGGCAGCCCAAAGCTTTTTGATGCTTCCATGGCTGACATGGCATAGGCAGGTTGTACTAGTAGAGTACTGATTGAACAGATGAACCTTTTATGTAAAAGTCCCCTGTGGGTAATTTAAAAAGTGTACAAAAAAAGGTAAAAAGTGTATAAAAATACAACTTGTCCCACAACAAAATTTGCCCTCACACAGTACTTTCTACATACAAAAACATTACTAGAGGTTAGTCCACACTTTAAGGTTCTATTGACACTTTTTGTTATACTTTTTTGAATGAATGCCAGGAATCCTGATAGATACCATTGACTCATCATGTTCACATATAAAATTATCAGCCGTAAAATAGAAATAAAAAAACAGCTGTATTTTTTATGTAATAATGTGAACTATGAAAATTTATGGAAAGGTGGCCGTCACTGGACACATAGCTTTTGTGTAATTTTAAGATGTGTCATCGCTATTTGTGATGGCAAGAATATTAGCAGACTATTCCATGTGTGACATTACAATTACCGTATATACTCGAGTATAAGCCGAGTTTTTCAGCACGATTTTTCGTGCTGAAAACACCCCCCTCGGCTTATACTCGAGTGAACTCCCCCACCCGCAGTGGTCTTCAACCTGCGGACCTCCAGAGGTTTCAAAACTACAACTCCCAGCAAGCCCGGGCAGCCATCGGCTGTCCGGGCTTGCTGGGAGTTGTAGTTTTGAAACCTCCGGAGGTCCGCAGGTTGAAGACCACTGCGGCCTTCAACATCATCCAGCCCCCTCTCACCCCCTTTAGTTCTGAGTACTCACCTCCGCTCGGCGCTGGTCCGGTCCTGCAGGACTGTCCGGTGAGGAGGTGGTCCGGTGAGGAGGTGGTCCGGTGGGATAGTGTTCCGGGCTGCTATCTTCACCGGGGAGGCCTCTTCTAAGCGCCTCGGGCCCGGCCTCAGAATAGTCACGTTGCCGTGACAACGACGCAGAGGTGCGTTCATTGCCAACGTAATTCTGCGTCATTGTCAAGGCAACGCCTCTATTCCGGGCCGGAAGCGCGGAGAAGAGGCGCCCCCGGTGAAGATAGCAGCCCGGACCACCTCCTCACCGGACCACCTCCTCACCGGACAGCCCTGCAGGACCGGACCAGCGCCGAGCGGAGGTGAGTACTCAGAACTAAAGGGGGTGAGAGGGGGCTGGATGATGTTGAAGGCCGCAGTGGTCTTCAACCTGCGGACCTCCGGAGGTTTCAAAACTACAACTCCCAGCAAGCCCGGACAGCCGATGGCTGCCCGGGCTTGCTGGGAGTTGTAGTTTTGAAACCTCTGGAGGTCCGCAGGTTGAAGACCACTGAGGGCGAATGATGAGAAGAGGATGATGAAGGGGGGGGGTGGGGATGATGAAGGGGGGTGTGGGATGATGACAAGGGGATGATGAAGGGGGGGTGTGGGATGATTACAAGGGGATGATGAAGGGGGGATGTGTGGGATGATAAGGGGATGATGAAGGGGGGATGTGTGGGATGATAAGGGGATGATGAAGGGGGGATGTGCGGGATGATAAGGGGATGATGAAGGGGGGATGTGTGGGATGATGACAAGGGGATGATGAAGGGGGGATGTGTGGGATGATAAGGGGATGATGAAGGGGGGATGTGTGGGATGATGACAAGGGGATGATGATGATGAGGATGTTAATGACGGGTCTGGATGATGACAGGGGGGGATGAGGTATTTCCCACCCTAGGCTTATACTCGAGTCAATAACTTTTCCTGGGATTTTGGGTTGAAATTAGGGGTCTCGGCTTATACTCGGGTCGGCTTATACTCGAGTATATACGGTACCCCAAAAGAAAAAAAAATCAATTCTAACAGACCCTAAAGTGCAAAAAATAAAATTCAAGGCTGGGTTCACAACTTAACATATTATACAAATTACATATAACTAGTGATGTTTTACATAAAATTCTCGGTTCGCGAACAGCGAACGCGAACTTCCGCAAATGTTCGCGAACCGGCGAACCGGGCGAACCGCCATTGACTGCAATGAGCAGGCAAATTTTAAAACCCACAGGGACTCGTTCTGGCCACAATAGTGATTTAAAAGTTGTTTCAAGGGGACTAATACCTGGACTGTGGCGTGCCGGAGTGGGATCCATGGCAAAACTCCCATGGAAAATTACATAGTTGATGCAGAGTCTGGTTTTAATCCATAAAGGACATAAATCACCTATTATTCCTAAATTCTTTGGAATAATGTGCTTTAGCCCCCTTTAGGCAGCACATAGAGCCCCCCTGTAGGCATCACATAGTTAGATCCCCCCTTTAGGCAGCACATAGATTCCCCCCATATTAGGCAGCACATAGTTAGAGCCTCCCTTTAGGCAGCACATAGAGCCCCCCTTTAGGCAGCACATAGTTAGAGCCTCCCTTTAGGCAGCACATAGAGCCCCCTTTAGGCAGCACATAGTTAGATTCCCCCTTTAGGCAGCACATAGATTCCCCCATGTTAGGCAGCACATAGTTAGAGCCCCCCTTTAGGCAGCACATAGAGCCCCCCTTTAGGCAGCACATAGATTCCCCCATATTAGGCAGCACATAGTTAGAGCCTCCCTTTAGGCAGCACATAGTTAAATCCCCCCTTTAGGCAGCACATAGATTCCCCCATGTTAGGCAGAACATAGTTAGAGCCCCCCGTTAGGCAGCACATAGATTCCCCCATATTAGGCAGCACATAGTTAGAGCCTCCCTTTAGGCAGCACATAGTTAGATCCCCCCTTTAGGCAGCACATAGATTCCCCCATGTTAGGCAGCACATAGTTAGAGCCCCCCTTTAGGCAGCATATAGAGCCCCCTTTAGGCAGCACATATTTAGATCCCCCCTTTAGGCAGCACATAGATTCCCCCATATTAGGCAGCACATAGTTAGAGCCTCCCTTTAGGCAGCACATAGTTAGAGCCCCCCTTTAGGCAGCACACAGAGCCCCCCTTTAGTAGCACATAGTTAGAGACCCCCTTTAGGCAGCACATATTTAGATCCCCCTTTAGGCAGCACATAGATTCCCCCATATTAGGCAGAACATAGTTAGAGCCTCCCTTTAGGCAGCACATAGAGCCCCCTTTAGGCAGCACACAGAGCCCCCCTTTAGTAGCACATAGTTAGAGCCCTCTTTAGGCAGCACATAGTAAGAGCCTCCCTTAAGGCAGCACATAGAGCCCCCTTTAGGCAGCACATAGTTAGATCCCCCCTTAAGGCAGCACATTGATTCCCCCGTGTTAGGCAGCACATAGTTAGAGCCCCCCTATAAGCAGCACATAGAGCCCCCCTTTAGGCAGCACATAGATTCCCCCATATTATGCAGCACATAGTTAGAGCCTCCCTTTAGGCAGCACATAGTTAGATCCCCCCTTTAGGCAGCACATATATTCCCCCATGTTAGGCAGCACATAATTAGAGCCCCCCTTTAGGCAGCATAGATCCCCCCTTTAGGCAGCACATAGATTCCCCCATATTAGGCAGCACATAATTAGAGCCCCCCTTTAGGCAGCACATATTTAGACCCCCCTTTAGGCAGCACATAGATTCCCCCATATTAGGCAGCACATAGTTAGAGCCCCCCTTTAGGAAGCACATATTTAGATCCCCCTTTAGGCAGCACATAGATTCCCCCATATTAGGCAGCACATGGTTAGAGCCCACCTTTAGGCAGCACATAGATTCCACCATATTAGGCAGCACATAGTTAGAGCCCCCCTTTAGGCAGCACTGGTTTTATTTCACAGCCAAAAAATGTATTTTTTTTTTATTTGAACAACTGTCACACCAAATGTGATTTGCACTAGTGTGATAATGAGCAAAAAAGGTTGCCAGCGGAGTTCCCCTTTTAAGCAGAGGTCCCCAACCAGGGTGCCTCCAGCAGTTGCAAGAC
This sequence comes from Hyla sarda, assembly GCF_029499605.1. NCBI lineage: Eukaryota > Metazoa > Chordata > Amphibia > Anura > Hylidae > Hyla > Hyla sarda. The sequence continues at coordinate 211,707,996 of NC_079192.1, read as the reverse complement.
ACACGGACTGAACTGATAGCCCTTTTAATACTGTAGTCAGTTGCTTGAAGGAACTTAAGTTTTACACTTGAGTACCCCTTTTAACCAGCGGTTCCCTCACAAACCAGGGTGCCTCCAGCTGTTGAAAGACACATGGACTGATATTTGAGCCCTAAAAAGGGCTTTTTTGGGTGCTGTCCTTAAAGCAGATGTTAGACTAGTGCTTTAGGAGTAAACTGGACCCTGAATACACCACCTAGCAGCAACCTAGCTATCACTTTCCCTATACAGCAGGAGCAACTTCTCTGTCCCTCCATTTTCTAAGCCTGCAGTATGCCGAATGAGGGTAAAATGGCGTTCGTGCAAGAGGTAGGAGGGTCTGGAAGGGAGGGACTGCTGCTGATTGGCTGTAATGTGTCTGCTGACTCTGACTCACAGGGTCAAAGTTTACTGCAATGTTAAAGTATAGGGGGTGAATCGAACTTCACATATGTTCGCCCGGCGATGCGAACGCGAGCATGCTAAGTTCGCCGGGAACTGTTTGCCGGGGAATAATTTGCGACATCTCTACATATAATTAAACGGCTGTAAAATAGATCTTACAGGTTTATATACATTTATAATGTAATAATGTGCTTAAGAAAAGTTTAAGAAAAAAGGGGCCATCATTGAACACACTGTTTTAAAAACTGCTGTAATTCCAATGTTGCAATATCTATTATATGACTGTATTTTTCATTTAATTTTGCAATGTGGAAACCCAGCCTAAAGCTTTAATAGATTTTTAATGGTAAAAGAGATAAGACACACTGATAATGTTTAGCATTGATATCTGAGATGGAAAGTACTTAATTCTCAATTATCTTTCGCAAAGAGAACTGTAGTATAACTTTAAAAACCTCTTCCCTTTTTACAAGCAGAATAGACTTTTACAGGAACCATATGGAAACATTTGTCTTGCCCTAGCCCACATCTATAATAAATAGAGTGGAATTGATAGAATCCAAGGAATGATATGACTTTTCATAGGGACTGCATATTCAAGCTACCAGCATTTTTAGACTCTGTAATACAGGTGTGATCTTCTGACAGACCCTGAACAAAAGGTTAACCTGAAAATTGTAAAAAAAAAAAAAAAAAAAAAATACAAAAAAATAAAAAATAAAAAATACAAAAAAAACATGTCCTGGGTATTGCAAACACAATTTTAATTGCATATAAACCTGTAAGATCCCACAGAAAATACTTAGTACCTAATAATACCTGATAATGTATATATAATTTATATTTCTCTAGCACCTTTATTTTTGTCAAAAGTACCTCTTTCTGTAGCTCACTTGGTTTGAAATCCTCTCATAGAGAGGGGGTGTGGCCTCACAGTTCATGGCTCATCTTCCTTACTCAGTATGCTGTCAGCATCTTCCTGCTCACATCTCATCTAGTATTAGAAAAACTACAACTTCCAGCATGCCCTGACAACAAGGACATGCTGGGGTTTGCTAATGATAGAAAGCCACAGGTAGGAGACTGCTTTGTAATGACACAGCAATATTGAACCTATGACTCCCTAGCTTTTGCAAAACTACAACCCCCCCCCCCCCCCCCCGCATGTCCTCACTGTCAGGACTTGCTGGGAGTTTCAGTTTTATTATGCTAGGGGAGATGTGAGTGATGGGTGGAGGGAAGGTGAGTGGTGCGGGCAGAGAGATGAGTGGGGCAGGTGGGGAGATAAATGGCTCGGGTGGAGAAGTAGGCGGGGCAGGGGCAGCCATGTCAGGGGTGCTCACAACAGCCAACATCAGCTGTTTTCTCCCAGTGCGCTCCTAACGTCACTGATGCTGTAAGTCTCCAAATCTCTCTTAGGTCCCACTTCTTCATCTTCATCCAGTTCCTGAATAGAGTGATTAACCCTCTCCTCCACATTTTGGCCATGTCCTCTCCTTGTTACCTGGTTCCCACATCCTGTCCACAAGCACATCATCATAGTCCTTGCAATTCCTTTCACTCTATTATGAGGTCTCATGGGCTCCTTGCCTCCCCTCACCATATCCACCTTCATATCTGACACTATTATCACGCTTGCCACCAGTCCCACTACCACAGCTATGCTCAGCCACCTCTTCCATCTGCAACACACTCCAAAAGCTAATTGTCCTCACACAGCTCTTAAAACCTATCTTTAACACCAGGAGTGTTGTCTCCTTGAAGAAAAAGTGGGGCCCCACTCTGGCTTGCTGATGCTGTTATTACTACTAGGCACATGGCTGCTGCTACTTGTAATGGACCGTGGCACATGACTAGTGTCTAGAGTGATAATACTGCCAACAACATGGCAGGGTTATTTTTCCTTTGTCCTTGCAAAATCTCTCATTTACCAAATATTTTTCATTGGAATTTAAAAACACAACACAGCCAATTCCCCCACCTCTTTGTGTGGCACTAAAAAAATAAAAAAAAAATAAAAAAAAACTCATGCTTTAATATGCAATTAAAAATGTGTTTGCAAAACTCAAGACAAGTTGTTTTTTTTTTTTTGTTTTTTTGAGAATTTTCAGGTTAACTGTTTGTTCAGGGTCTGTCAGAAGATTACACCTGTATTTGGGAGTACTCTTTCAGACACTATTTATAAATGCACTGGCATAAAATAGCTATAGTTAAACTTTCTGGCAGGTATTGCATATTGATGAATACTCTCCTTACTAATGATTATGGGTAGACATGAGCAAATTTTCCCCCAAAAATGGTTTCGGTCCGAATTTATTCGTGGTAAATTGCTATTAAAAATGGCTATTTCTGGCCTACAGAGAGCCTCAATAGGGGTGTAGGACACTTTGCCTTGCTTTTACACGCATAGGGTGTGTGCTGGGTTAGTGAAATAACACTGTTATTCAGTATGACATGCAGATCAGAGGCGTCGCTATTAGAATCACTGTCACAGAGCGGCACAATGACAGAGCCTGGAGATGGCATCAGTACGAGGAGACCATATAGTGGCTGAATGACACAGCATGGAGGTAATGTACAGACAAGGAGAGCGCTCCTAGTGTGATACCGTAATGCAAAAATAATATGAACAAACAAGAAAAAACTTGCTCACCAAGTATAGTTGTACTGCGACCAAGTACAACTATGGTGAAGGCGTGAAGTGACCCTGCAACGGGCGAAGAACGGCAGCTGCTCCTGGACACACAGGCGAAGTAATTAAACGGATCCCTGCAAGGAACAACCCAGGATAGAGGCAGCGCACAGGACTTCAAAGGTAAAATGGTTTATTTACCCGGCATGCAACGCGTTTCGCTGGATAACCAGCTTCATCAGGCAAGTTATCCAGCGAAACGCGTTGCATGCCGGGTAAATAAACCATTTTACCTTTGAAGTCCTGTGCGCTGCCTCTATCCTGGGTTGTTCCTTGGAGGGATCCGTTTAATTACACAGCATGGAGGTGGCAGCAGCATGAGAAGAACATATAGTGGCTGAATGACACAGCCTGGAGTTGGCAGCAGGATGAGTATTACGCCGAGTGCTCCGGGTCCCTGCTACTCTCCGGAGCGCTCGCGGCGTTCTCTCTGCAGCACACCGGTCAGACCCGTTGACCGGGAGCGCTGCACTGACACTGCGCGATCCACATAGCGGGACGCGCCCGCTCGCGGGTCGCATCCCAATCTACTCACCTGTCCCGTTCCCCGGCTGTCACGTCCTGGCGCGCACGGCTCCGCTCTCTAGGGCGCGCACGCCGGCTCTCTAAGATTTAAAGGGCCAGTGCACCACTGATTGGTGCCTGGCCCAATCAGTGTAATTAGCTTCCCTGCTCCATGCCTATTTAAACCCACTTCCCCTTCCTGTCCCTGCTGGATCTTGTTGCCTTGTGCCAGTGAAAGCGTTTTGTGTATGTTCCTAGCCTGTGTTCCAGACCTTCTGCTGTTGCCCCTGACTACGACCCTTGCTGCCTGCCCTGACCTTCTGCTACGTCCGACCTTGCTCTTGCCTTGTCCTTCTGTATCACGCCAGTCTCAGCAGTCAGTGAGGTTGAGCCGCTACCGGTGGACACGACCTGGTTGCTACCGCCGCAGCAAGATCATCCCGCTTTGCGGCGGGCTCTGGCGAATACCAATAGCAACGTAGAACCGTCCCACCGGTACGGTCCACACCAATCCCTCACTGACACAGAGGATCCACTACCAGCCTGCCGAATCCTGACAATGAGGAGACTATATACTGGCTGAATGACACAGCGTGGAGGTGGCGGCAGCATGAGGATACTATATACTGGCTGAATGACAGCGTGGAGTTGGCGACAGCATGAGGAGACCATATAGTGGCTGAATGACAAAGTGTGGAGGTTGCGGCAGCATGAGGGGACCATATAGTGCCTGAATGACACAGCGGGGAGGTGGCAACAGCATGAGAAGGTCATAAAGTGCCTGAATGACACAACATGGAGGTGGCGGCAGCATGAGGAGACCACATAGTGGTTGAATGACACATCCTGGAGTTGGCGGCAGCATGAAGAGACCACAGAGTGGCTGAATGACACAGCCTGGAGTTGGCGGCAGCATATATTGGCTGAATGACACAGCCTGGAGTTTGCGGCAGCATGAGGAGACTATATACTAGCTGAATTGAATACGAATAAATATAAATATTACTTTATTAGAAAAACCACAAAGGGAGAGACCATCTTAAAAATACTTAAAAACATGAAATATTGATGTACAGAGAGAAGGGATGTAACCCGACCTCAACCCCCTAGCTGACGCTAAATAGCGTATCGGTGGAAAACTGTCCACAAAATCAATGCAGATAAACCCTACCAAGTCCACAAAGAATAAATGCAGCAATATGCATAGAAAATAAATATAATGTAAGCAATGCCCTCACACAGAAAAATACCAAAAATGTGACACAAGGGAAATATATATATATAAATAATATATAGATGATAATCCTAGACAATAATTAATACAATGCCACTATATACTTAACAATACAACACCAAAGTGCAGAAGGCACCAAAATATATATGTGTGTAACAAGCCTATACTCCTAACCAAAAAAAGAAATATGTGGTATTAAATGAGAAAAATAACTAAGGAAATATATACTCATAGACTTGGACCCATAGGAAAAGTATGAGGTGCACAGACATAGGACAGTTTCCACCACGAGATAGGGGGACAGCTTGCTCCACGCGTTCCGCCACCCACTACGGTGGCTTCCTCAGGAGTAATCACTTACTCCCCCTCAATGCTTTTTATATCCAATCTCAATTAAATATCACCTGTAATTATACTAAAGTTAAATGTACATACCCCACATGGTGTGTGTTTGTTCCTCCCCACATCGTATACCGGTCTTCCGCCGGAAATGGGGCAGATCAAAGAGAGTGAGAGCTGGCGGAAGTGTGGCAGACCTCAGTCATAGTCACATCTGCGCAAAAAATAGCCTACTGCGCATGTGCAAGGAATAAAGCAGAGCGCATCAAACGTGGCCGCATCATGCCTAATGTCTGCGCCGGCGCAGTCAGTAGACTGCACGGAGGTAGACTGCAAGAGAGAAAAGCTATCTCATTCCCAGCACCGAGTGTGTGTGCCAGGTCTCAGCACCATGCCTCAATGCTAGGTGGCCAGCGGGTCACGAGTTCAAGTCAGATGAGTGACACACAGGAGGACAACAGTCAGAGCACAGAAAAATAGCTGAACAGTAGCCCGTATATTTTAGGGAGAGAACAAACCCCCCCACTCCACAGCACAAACAAAATGTATTTACCAAATAATAATAATAATGCGAAAAGAGGATGCATCCCCCAGGTGCGTCAATAAGTCGCACCTATAACATGAACCATATTCAATGATATTACCCAATTATTTATGTTGATATATAGGGGTCCTTTATGAGAGTTAGCCCTCATGATCCAGGGGACTAGCATCCAACCCTAAACGGGTAGAATACAAGCCCCAAATATAAAGATGATCCATAGACCAGGTAAGTGTCAAAAGAATCCCATGGTCCAAATAGGTCCCAATGGCGTCCCCTGTTCCAGGTGGATGTCGATGGTTTGTCCCTCCAATCAAGGTCAAAGTCCTGCATATCTCATTGTCGATCTCTCCAATTCTCCTTATTATGTGGAGCGGCTTCTTAGTAGAGCCCGGTCGTCATACAGTTGCAAATTTTATTCAAACACTCCTCCCCAAATATCCAGGCAAACACTATTATCTCAGTATGAATTGAAGGTGGAGTTCTTGATGTCTCTTTCGAAAATGTGCTGCCACCGATGTTAGCGCCCTGTCTCTTCCAAAGTCCATCTCAGCCAGGGAGATTGTTGACAAGTGTTTCTGAATTCGTTTGCATAACTCCTGTGTTGTCTGCCCAATGTACACCTGGGTTAAGGAATTCTTTTGTCGGCTCCATAAACTGGCATATCGAGCACTCGCCACATGGGAACGAGCCCACATATTGACTTTGCTTCTGCGGGACTTTGGAAAAATGACTTTTCATGACGGTGTCCTTCAAATTGCGAGCCCGTCTCGCAGTCAAGACTGGAGTAGGTGTGATCAAATTCCCAATCTTGGGATCCGATGCCGGTATGCCCCAATGTTTGCCTAGGAGTCCACGTATCCGGTTCCACTGATTGTTGTATGATGTAACAAATCTCAGATTATCATCCCCTTGTCGGGTTTGTGGAAGCAATAGTTTTTCCCTTTCTGCTCCTCTAGCTCGTTGGTATGCCCGAGAGATGACCTGTTTTGGATAGCCTCTGTTCCTCAGGCGGTCAGTGAGTTCTCCGGCATGCCTTTTAAAGTCATCAACCTGTGTGCAGTTGCGACGTATTCTCAGGAACTGTCCGGTCGGGACGCCCTGTCTTGTATGCCTGGGATGGAAACTGCAGTTTGAGGTCCAAAAACTCCATCGAGTCCTCCGATATTTTCGAAGTCAGGTGTATGTTGAGGCTATTGTTGTTCAGGCAGTCGACAATTTCAGCACATTGTTCACGTGTCCCTTGCTGGTCCAAGATTTCCGACACTGCCCTCACTCCATCCTCATGCGAGATATTGGAATAGAGCGACTCCACATCGCAGGTCACCAAGAGAGCTCCATGTGGTAAGGAAATCTCCTGTAGCTGTTCCATTAGATGCATAGAGTCCCTCACATATGATGGTGAGTCCTGTGCCAGTGGCTTTGGCAGCATGTAAAAGATGGGAGTGACCGGTGTCGTGACATTCATATATCGATGTTCCTTTTCCGTGATTATTCCATAGCGACGAGCTGCATCCAATAATGTCACCAATTTTTTCTTAAAAACCTCTGTGGGGTCTGATGGAAGGGTTGAATAATATCTGTTGTTCCCCAGTTGTCTCATGGCCTCGGCTTGTTCCTCATTCTCTGACAATAGGTCGAACAGATCACGTAGGACTTGCTGATCCAATTGTGCAACTCCCTGTGCTTCTTCCCGAAATGTGTAAATCGTCCTGAGGGCCAGTTTCCTCTCTTCTGCACTTAGTTCGTATGATGACAGGTTGATGACTTGCAAAGATTGGGAGGAGCCGTCTATCTGCGCCTCCTCGTCCGGTTCCCGTATGCTGCCGGACGATTGTAGTCCACTGTCCGCTGTCTGGGAGCCCGTTTTTGGGAGGGGCGGCGTCTCCCCCGCCGTGTCCTGTGTCTGTGTCGCTTGACCCTAAAAAATCACTAGAACTTGATGCAGAATGTCCTGGGACCAGCATAGTGTCTTTGGGCTCATAACTGCCTCTAGTGTTACCAGTGTGCTTGGATATAAAAAGCATTGAGGGGGAGTAGGTGATTACTCCTGAGGAAGCCACCGTAGTAGGTGGCGGAACGCGTGGAGCAAGCTGTCCCCCTATCTCGTGGTGGAAACTGTCCTATGTCTGTGCACCCTCATACTTTTCCTATGGGTCCAAGTCTATGAGTATATATTTCCTTAGTTATTTTTCTCATTTAATACCACATATTTCTTTTTTTGGTTAGGAGTATAGGCTTGTTACACACATATATATTTTGGTGCCTTCTGCACTTTGGTGTTGTATTGTTAAGTATATAGTGGCATTGTATTAATTATTGTCTAGGATTATCATCTATATATTATTTATATATATATATATTTCCCTTGTGTCACATTTTTGGTATTTTTCTGTGTGAGGGCATTGCTTACATTATATTTATTTTCTATGCATATTGCTGCATTTATTCTTTGTGGACTTGGTAGGGTTTATCTGCATTGATTTTGTGGACAGTTTTCCACCGACACACTATTTAGCGTCAGCTAGGGGGTTGAGGTAGGGTTACATCCCTTCTCTCTGTACATCAATATTTCATGTTTTTAAGTGTTTTTAAGATGGTCTCTCCCTTTGTGGTTTTTCTAATAAAGTAATATTTATATTTATTCGTACATATGGTGGCCTGCATTTTTTGTGGTTGCCAGTCTTTTTCTTCTTTTTTCAATTGTGTTACATTTAGGCAACCTCTTTGCACCCACATTTATTATCTCAGCGGTGCCCATCGCTTTCCTTAGTGCAGTATATACTAGCTGAATGACGCAGCGTGTAGTTGGCGACAGCATGAGGAGACCATATAGTGCCTGAATGACACAACATGGAGGTGGCGGCAGCATGAGGAGACACATAGTGGTTGAATGACACAGCCTGGAGTTTGCGGCAGCATGAGGTGAACATATAGTGGCTGAATGACACAGCCTGTAGGTGGCGGAAGCATAAGGAGACCATATAGTGGCTGAATTACTCAAGCATGGAGGTGGCGGCTGCATAAGGAGACAATATAGTGGCTGAATGACACAGCGTGGACGTGGCGGCAGCATGAGGAGAACATAAAGTGGCTGAATGACACAACCTGGAGTTGGCGGCAGCATGAGGAGAACATAAAGTGGCTGAATGACACAGCCAGGAGGTGGCGGAAGCATGAGGAGAACATATAGTGCCTGAATGACACAGCCTGGAGGTGGGGGCAGCATGAGGAGAACATAAAGTGGCTGAATGACACAGCCTGGAGGTGGCGGAAGCACGAGGAGAACATATAGTGCCTGAATGACACAGCCTGGAGTTGGCAGCAGCATGAGGAGAACATAAAGTAGCAGAATAAGACAGCCTGGAGGTGGTAGGCACACGAGGAGAACTCATGGTGGTAGAATGAGACAGCCTGGAGGTGGCAGCAGCAGCATCAGGAGTCCTGAAAGTGACCAGGACAGGGTGGTGTGGTGGGTGGCAATACCAATACACAGTGAAAAAATGAGAACTTGGCATCAGATGTGTGGCATCAGGCGGGTGGCAGAAACAGAATAGTAGCTGAGGCAGGTAGGCAGCAGAAAACGGTCTCTTTTGTAAAAAGTGTTAGTATGCACAAGTAAGTATTGAGGATATGCATTATGTAAAACCTAACTTTTAATAATATGCTTAGGATAAAATAAATGGCCCCAAACAAAAGAAAACGTGTGCAAAATAAACCATCTGCCACCTACACCACCAAGTACTGATGTGATGCAAAGACCTCTAAAATGTGGAAAGGAACAACGTGTGGTCCATTGTAACTGCTCGGGGTAAAAACTTCCCCGTAAGACCCTACTCTCGCATTATTAATTCCCTTCTTGGCAAGTGTCACTCGCTCTAAAAAGGGTGGCCCCACAAACAAACCTCTTCATATTTCCCCCTACAAACATTGCCATTTCCCAGGGTTTTTAGGTGGAAATAGGGATTGGTTCCTGTGTGGGGCCACCCTTTTTAAGATAAGTAACACTTTCCTCGAAAAGGTGGAAGGGAACAATGCATTGTCCATTGTAGCAGGTGGGGGTAAAAACTTCCCCTGTAAAGCTCTACTCTTGCCCTATTAATTCCCTTATTGGCAAGTGTAACTCACCCAAAAAAAGGGCAGCCAAACACAGGAAACTCTCTTTATGTCTGTGGGGAGTAGTGCCTTAAATATGTTTAGCACTATCCCTATTTGTGAAGTGTTGGCGTGGCACCATGGTCAATTTACTCTGATGCATCAGGCATTTGTGGGTGGAAATCCTGGCTGATCTATGCCTGATTAATCTTCACAAAGGTCAGTCTCTCCACATTTTGCGTGGACAGATGAGTTCTCCTTGGTGTTACTATGGCCCAGCTGCACTAAACACCCATTCTGATGGCACACTACAGGCCTGGCAGGACAGCTTTTCCAGGGCAAACTCTGCTAGTTGCAGCCACAAATCAAGTTTGGCTGCCCAGAAGTCCAGCGGATCTTCAAGGTGTGTTGGCATGGTCATGTCAAGGTATGCCACCACCTGCTGGTCCAGGTCCTGCTCCAGGTCTACCTGCTGCTGATGAGTTGCTTCACTATGCGGGTGAAGTAAGCTACTCATCAGTGACTGTACACTCAGGCTGCTGCTGATGGAACTGGTACTGCTCCTGCCACCCCACCCCTCCCCAGCAGCCATGGCAGTGGAAGGTGAGCGCCAATGGCCCCCCGAGTCAGACCTGCGAGAGGATGGACGATGGCGCCGATAGGCATGTCTCTGTAATAGGTCAGTTTGTCTTCCCTCTCAGTGGGTGTAAAAAAAGGCCCTCATTTTGTGCCGGTAGCGAGGGTCCAATTAGGTGGAGAGCCAGAAGTCTACCCGCTGCCGAAAGGTGATAATTGGGAGGTCACTACGCAAGCAAGTGAGCATGCATCCTGCTATTTGTGCAAGTGACTCAGAGGGACTCCCAGCCTCTATCTCCACTTCAAACTGCCACGGTGTGTCTGGGTCCTCTCTCACCTTCCTCATTACCCTCTGGCTCCTCTAGCTGCTCCTGCTCCTCCTCTCCTGTCAGATGACCAGAAAAACCGCCCATCTCATGAAACCGAAACTGTGCTCCACTGTGCCCCTCCCCCTTCTCCTCCTCCTCCTCCAGTTCAGCCCCCACAGGGCTCATGTGGCCGTGAGATGTAGGCGCCACATCTCAGGTGCCCTGACCAGTCATTGTTTCCAACACGTGTTGTAGTTGATGAAGCAGTGGAATTACATTGTTCCTCCCATAATCCTAGTGACTGACTAATAATGTGGCTTCCTCAAAGGGCCTGAGCAAATGGCAGGTGGCACGTATGAGCTGCCACTGGTTGACATTGAAGTTACACAGGGGAGTCCCCCTATGCGATTGGATCATCAAGAAATTGGTGATGGCTTTTCTCTGTTCGTATAGTCGGTCCAACATATGGAGGGTGGAAAGGTCAGACTATGTTGGGGATAATGTTCTGACGCTGCAGCTCAAGGAGGGTGTGCATTGCAGTGAACGAGTGGCTGAAGTGCATGCAAAGATTCCTTCCCATTGTTAGGATGTCTTGCAGATGTGGGGAACAATTCAGGAACTGCTTCACAACCAGATTGAACACGTGGGCCATGCAGGGCACATGTCTCGGGCTTCCTTGTCGCAGCACAGACAAGATGTTCTTCCTGTTGTCGGTCACCATGGTTCCCATTTCCAGTTTTCATGGAGTAAGCCATGATTCGATTTCTTGATGAATGAATTTTAGCAGTTCCTCTCCTGTGTGACTCCGTTCGCCAAGGCAAACTATGTGATGAACATGGTATGCATGGTATGCTGGAGGGGCACTGAGACTTGTCCGTGCAGTGGAGGCTAAGGACACGGTGGAGGATGAGGAGGCATAGTCGCACACTGTCACATGACCAACGGCTTGAGAGCATGGAGGCGGAAGCAGCGTGACCTGTCCAAGTTGCTCTTGTGGCTGTGCAGGAACCACATTCACCCAGTGGTCCGTAAAGGCCATGTATTGTCCTTGACCGTAATTATAGCTCCACACGTAGCCGCTGCCGTGCACTTTGGTACAAACCGACAGGTTCAAGGCTCCACAAAATTGTACAGGGCTGCTACTGCCTTCTTTGCAAAGAAATGGGGCTCTCCACCTAGGCAGGGCACAAGCCATCAGTTCTCTGAAAGGTGCAGAGTCCACCACTTGAAAAGGGAGGGACTGCAGCACCAGCAACTTGGACAGGAGCACATTCAGCTTCTGCGCAGTTGGATGAGTGGCCACATAGTTTTGTCTCTTGAACATGGCTTTGCCGATGGATTGCTGGTGGAATGACTGACTCAAGAAGGAGCAGGAGCATCTGGAGAGACAGAAGATGGGTATGACACACAGCTTCCTTTGGCTGAGGTGGTGGAGCTTTGGCTGGCTGAAACAGGGAGAGGCGTGCCACTGAATAATGCAGCAGGCTGGACCACCTCATCGGAGCAACGGTTCTATTTGGCCGCTTTATGGTGACGCTGTATATGTTGATGCAGGGCCCTGGCCACGCTTCACCGTCTGCAGGCACATCTTGCATGTGGCCAGGTTAACATCCTCCGGATGCTTGATAAAAAAAACTGCCACACCGCACAGTAGCTGATTTTCCCACCAACAGTCCACACTGATCGACTGCTAATGCCGCCAACTTTAGGAATTCCTGTTCCACTGCCTCCCGGGAAGGTAGGCTGCCGCGAAGCAGGTGGTCTAGGTTGGGTACGTTTGGCTCCAGACTTTCCACTTTTGCCACCATGCTGACATCCAACCATGCTACCACCTTGCTGGCTCAGCTGCTGCCTCACGGACAACCTGCAACCTTCTTCTCCTGATGATGAAGCCCCTTCTGCACCCGGCTCCCAAGTGCGATCGGCTTCATCATCATCTAGTTGTGTCTGCACATCACAGATGTCCTCCTCAGGTTCCTCAACAGGGTCTGCTTCAGGAGCCTGAATGCTCACAACACCACCTCCCACGCCACTCTCCTCATCACTACTTGCCTGCCTAGCAGAGGAAGCAGCGGATGTCTCCTCCCCTTCTTGGCTGTCCAGTAGATGCTGACTGTCCTCTATTAGATCGTCCTCACTAAATAGTGGAGCTGAACCCACAGCATAAGATACTTCAGTGGGGGAAGGGAACAGCATAGGACAGAGGCAATGGGAGGACATGAACTGCTCCCGGGCCATGCCAACTGAGGGTTGTGTCTGAGGGACCCACCGATTGTTGACTGGGGATGTCAGATGTCACTTGTGATGAAGTGGATGACCGTGTTAACCAATCGATGACTAGTGTTGAGCACGAATATTCGAAATGCAAATTTTTTCCGCGAATATCGTCACTTCTCGATTTCGTGAATATTTAGAATATAGTGATATATATTCGTAATGACGAACATTCTTTTTTTAATGCAAATTTTATGCGAATATCAGCCTGTTCAGACTGGACACTGATCCCTCCCTTCTTTTAGGTGAAAAATATAGTTGCGCATATGTGAATTTGCTTACGAATTTTCACATGGAAAATAAAGAACGAACATATGCAAATTTTGCGAACATAGGACGAATATTCGTCCACATATTCGCAAAATGTGGTGAATTCAAATGTGGTCCCTGCCTCTCATCACTATCGATCACGGCAGATGGGTTGCTGGTCGAGACACGACCTCTAGCTGATACCAGAAGCTCAGGCCTCTTACTGCGACTCCTGCTGCCACTCGCCCCTAGTCTGCTGCGACCTCTGCCTGATGAATTTAGGCCTCTGCCACTCCTCTGTGCACGTCCTGGCACTTCTCTTCCTGACATACGCACCACAATGCTTAAAATAGTATTTGTCTACAGCACCAGAAGGTGTTTACTTTTGCCTTGCCTTTCACAGTATCTAGGCCCTTAAGACTTTAATAGGAACAAAATAGTACACCACTTAGATGTACATATGTGGTATGCACTTATGAAGGGAGGACAATGCGCTCTAGCATGCTTAAAACAGTATTTGTCTTCAACACCAGCAGGTGTGTCCTTTTGCCTGGCCTATTACAGCATCTAGGCCCTTAAGACTTTAACAGGAACAAAATGGTACACCACTTAGATGTACGTACGTGGTATACACTTTTGAGTGGAGGACAATGCTCTCCAGTATGCTTAAAACAGTATTTGTCTACAACACCTGAAGGTATGTACTTTTGCCTGGCCTTCCACAGTATCTAGGCCCTTAAGACTTTAACAGGAACAAAATGGTACCCCATTTAGATGTACGCATGGGTTACACTTAATAGAGGACAATATGCTTTTAGTGCTCTGCTCACCCTAACTGTCTGGCTACTATTAGCTTTTCAGTTGTTGTATACAGCAGTAATGCAGCTCGTTGTGTACTACACCCAAAATTGCACTTTCTCTCTCAATCTCACTCCCTTCCCTATCAGTGCTTCTAGGCTGGATTTGGGCTTGAGGTGAATCACTGCTGTAAAAATGTTTTTCTGTGCAACACACACTGCTGTCTGTCCCTCTCTCTCTGCAATAGAACACTGATGTGACTGGGTGTGAATCGCTTCTGTAAAAATGCTATATTGTGTGCAACACACACTGCTGTCTGTCCCTATCTATCTCTCTGCAATAAAAGGCTGAAGTGACGGGCCACAAGATGGCTGCCGATTGTATAGGGCTGTGACATCACAGGGGTGGCTGGCTGCTGATAGGCTGCATGCTGCATGTGATTCAGGGTCATCCCGCTGACCCTTGTCCCCGCCTTCCCAGGATTCCTTGTCCCATGTCCTCACATGTGAATCTGCCATTTTAGATGCCCTGGAGCCTGAACTGCACTAAATGGAGTTTAATGAAGCGATTTGCACGATTGAAACGCGGCAAATTTGCATTTGTTGCAAATCAATTATTTCCTGAAATTCGTAACGAATTCTGATTCGTCTGATTCGATTAGCTCATCCCTAATTATGGGATTGCAGCACTGTTTATCAGGACGTTCACATACAGGTATTGTCAATAATTATTAATGATGTAGTATCTTACAGCAGCAGTCTTGAAGGCACCGTACATAGAGTTCATGAGAATGGTATGGCTTTTATTGGATTTTACACTTATATAATCTTTCCATATTTTTGTATGTATATGCTGTCAGAGAGTTATGGAGCATGAATGTAGTATGTGACCCTGGTTTTGAGTCGGAGGCTACATATGATGTGCTAGTTTAATCACCAAAGGTATAGAAATTATTTTAGAAACATTGCACAATTACAAATGTACTTATAAAACGTGTGTCTTCTTATGTGGCAGAGAGGACTTTGGGCCCCCTTGAGCACCATGGCCTTGATATTGCATCTTAACTATATCTAAGTGTTATCTACCACTATGTATAAACTAACTTTTTACATAGTTATGACCTTAGTTTTCAACACTTTTTATCTTTCTGTGCATACTGTATTCGTTACTTAAACACACAAGAATACATGGGGTCATTCACTCACATCCCATGAGTTTAATTTGTTTTGTTCAGTTTTTTTTTTTTGTGATGAGGTTAAGATTTGTGAGACTTTACTCCTTTTAGATTTCCAAAAAGATAATTATGTATAGTTTCTGGTCAAGGCAGACTTGTTTCTGGGCTGAATGACTAATAAATATTCAAGCCATTTATTCCAGATGTTATACTATTAGTCACCAGCCAGTAACCTCTAGAAAATGTCATCATTTAAAAATATAGACACCCCATTTAAGGTGTTTTTAAAGTCAAAACATTGCAAGTTGTGTGGCCTTTTAAACCACAGTCCACACAGACAGATGATTTTTTTTTTATATCTATTTTCACAATGCTGGACCCCTGCTATTTATAATGTAGCTTATTTTGGTTAAAAGGTATTGTTAAGTCAGTACTAATACACATACAGCGTGCAGACTAGAGAGCCAGTCTTCAGACACGTATCCTAACAAAAACAATGATTCAGAGTGACTCACTTATTAGAAAGGGTCAAAGATACAAACATTATACAAGTGATGTGTAATGATATTAACAGTGGCCTCAACAGTATCTATTAGATTACAGATACATTGTATAATGTACAGAGGATGTCATAGGATTTTATATTGAATAAGTAATGTGCTAAACAGAACAAAGATGTGTTGCACATAGTATTGTTGATGAAGGAGTCCTCCCCATCTAATATTACAGATGCATTTGAAAACATAGTTCACTTCCGTGCTGAATGAGAAGAGTAAATGCATAATTCTGAAAACAGACAACAAGCCTGAAAGGTTCTAAATTGGATCTATATCAGGTAATAAATCCATAGTAACTGGGTTTCAGGTTGACATATATGTCTTTATTGAGCCATTACTGGTATTTGATAAGAGTTGAGAAAATGAAATGAGATTTATAACAGGATATGAAAGTGCTCAGTGAAACTACAGAATTCACATCCTTCCCAAAGAAATCTAGACCAGGGGTACTCAACTGTTTTTAGTGAGTGTCCGCTTATCCAGGTCTGCCACTGGTAAAGGTCCGAGCAAAACGCTGAGGCCTGGTTCACACCTAGTGGCCGCAGTGCCATGAAGGAAATAGGCAAAACGACTGGAGTATGGGGGATATAAACCTAAAGTTTCCGGTATTTTTTGAATACTGCCAGAGACTGTACCCCTGAAAATAATACTGTCTCATACTGTACTCCTGAATAAAATACTGCTGCATTTTGTATGCCTGGATATAATACTGCCACATGCTGTACCCCTAAATATAATACTGCCACATGCTGTACCCCTGAATATAATACTACCACATGCTGTACCCCAAAATATAATACTGCCACATGCTGTACCCCTAAATATAATACTGCCACATGCTGTACCCCTGAATATAATACTACCACATGCTGTACCCCTAAATATAATACTGCCACATGCTGTACCCCTGAATATAATACTGCCACATGCTGTACCCCTGAATATAATACTGCCACATGCTGTACCCCTAAATATAATACTGCCACATGCTGTACTTCTTAATATAATACTGCCACATACTGTACCCCTGAATATAATACCGCCACATGCTGTACCCCTGAATATCAGACTGCCGCATGCTGTGCCCCTGATTATATTACTACCACATGCTGTGCCCCTGAATATATTACTGCCACACACTGTTCCTCATATACATGTAAAACTGCACACTGTGCCCCTGGTATATTCCTAACGCACGCTCTACCCCCTGGTATATTACTGCCACACAATATGGCCCTGGTATAGTATTGCCACTTGGTATGCCCCTGGTATATTACTTCCACATGCAATGTCCCTGGTATATTACTGCCACACATGTTGCCCCCCCCAGAATACATGATGCCACTGTGCCCCCAGAATACATGATGCCACTGTGCCCCCAGAATACATGATGCCACTGTGACCCCAGAATACATAATGTCACTGTGCCCCGAGAATACATAATGTCACTGTCCCCCTAGAACACATGATGTCACAGTGCCTCCAGCACTGTTCCCCCAGAATACATAATGTCACTGTGCTACCACATGAACTTGGCCACTGTGACTCCTCAGCTTCTGCAAACTACAACTCCCATCATGCACAGATAGACGGTCGTGATGGAAGTTGTAGTTCTGTAACAACTGAAGAGTCACAGGTGGCGGAATGACTGTTCACCTGGAAAATTAGGCTCCCCATTCCAGGTCCCACGCTGCTCTGGCCTCTTCTAGTCCGGCCTGGCCAAAGCAGATTATGCATGCAGCGCTAATCGTGCCGCCTGCATCACAGTAGAAGAGCCAGGCAGGGTGCACAGCATTCCCTTGCTCTGGGCTGTTGCTGTTCATTTGTATTGGTGTCTTAAAGACACCTATACAGAGGGCAAGACTGGGACCAAAAATAGGCCCAAGCATATTAGACTATGCAGCCCATTTTTTGGGTGGGGGTCTCAACAGTGGGACCCGGCCAAAATAAAATGGGCTGTATAGTCTAAAATCCTGTTAGTTCAAGTGGCCCTTCAGTTGTTGCAAAGCTACAACTTTCAACATGCCTGGAGAGCCACAGATTGGGGTATAGTTTTACCCATCAACACTGCAGAACCTAAAAGTAACTACAGCTCTGATGGGACAGTCAGGAGAATACACAATGATATCAGTGACCTGAGTGATGTCTTCTCTGTTTTCTTTCCTTTTCTTCTTCATCTGGTCCAGACGTTAGGTCTTCTTCCAGTTCCATCTTCTCTGCAGAGGCTGACGGCGGACATCATTGGTTTCTCACTTTGTCAGCAGATCTTCGCTCTCTATATAAAGACAATAATCATTATAATACTGTCAAATACTATACCCCCTGAATATAATACCACCATACACTGTGCCCCCATGAACCCAACCCTGACAGACACTGTTTTGTCTGTTTGGAAGAATTCCACCCTTGTACTGTCCTCCCCCAGACCCCTTAGTCCCACCAGATCCCTGAGGGCTCGTTCAAACTGCAAACATTCAGCACGGGGAATGTGCCCTTGCAGCAGTCACCACTGAATAGGACCATGCGGATGTGCGCCACCTATTAGACACTTCTTAGGGTGGGTTCACACTGCAGAATTTCTGGGTGGAATTTCCGAAGAAGATCCCGTGGGCAGCACTAGGACCGAGCGGAATGCATTGCTGCCCCCATAGATGGCAATGCGTTTCTGGGTGGATCTTTTGGGAGATCTTTTCAGAAAGGCATTGCCATCTATGGGGACAGCAATGCAGTTAAGCAGCAGAAATTATGCCCGGAGATTTCGCAGTGTGAACCCAGCCTTAGAATGCCCATGCTTAATCTTTGGACATCCATTCCACCAGCTGAATGCCGCTTCTGCGATTCCGCAGTATGCACAGAGCAGCAGAATCCCATTGAAAATGGGACTCTGCTGCAAGGGAAATTCTGCAGCATAATTTTACCGGTGGAATCTCTGCAGTGTGGACAAGCGCTAAGTCCCCCCAGACCTCTTAGTCCTGCTTCCTAAGTCCTCCTCCAAACCCCTCTATGCAGCCAGACCCCTCTTCTCCACACTCCTCTGCCCCCAGACCCCTTCTCTTCCACTTTTTTGACCCCCACCCACCTCTCTCCGAGCCCCTCTGTCATCATTACCACTCCTCGGCCCCCCCATCTCCCACCCTCCTATAGCCCCCACCTCTCTCCCCCATCATTCTCCACACTCCTATAGCCCCCCTCTTCCCCCGTCATTCTCCACACTCCTATAGCCCCCCTCTTCCCCATCATTCTCCACACTCCTACAGTTCCCCCCACCCCTCTGTTATCCTAAACTACACATTTCATCCCCAGCCGAAACCAGCCCACCCCCACCCCTCTGTACAACTCCCTAGTGACTGCACCTTGTAGAAGCTGCAGCTCTCACCGGCAGCGAGATCTCCTTCTGGGACGTAGCAGCCAGGGCAGGGACACATCGGTAATATCGGGAGTGCATACGCGCGCACGTCTTAAAGTGGCAGCTTCTTTGCCCCAGCTCATTTTACTTGGGGCTGGGGGACCGGCCGAAAAGGAGAGCATTGAAAAAAAAAAACGGTATGCCGGATGGCCAGTCCGGCACTGCCTATACAAATGAATGAGGTGAAAGTTGGCGGGCGGTCCGCATGACTAGCGGCCGTGGTCCGGATCTGGACCGTGGTCCACCAGTTGAGTACCCCTGATCTATGGGTTGTATTCTCCTCATATAAAAAGAGTATTGAAGATGTATGCATATACTTTAGGGCATTAGAAATGTTAATTCTAGGAAATCACATACTAGCTATCAGGGCCGGATTGGCCTACCGAGATACCGGGAAGATTCCCGGTAGGCCGCTCCCCCATGGGCTGGCCAGCAGTGCTGTGTGAGTAACTTGGGGCCTGTGTAGGAGCAGGAGGCAGAAAAAGCTGCTCTGCCTCCGGCTTTGATGCAATGCGCCGACCCTGCTCTCTTTCTCAGCTGTTTACATAATTTTGCACACGTCGGTCTGCCGGCCAGAGGCCCCTCCCCCAGATGAAGAGCAGCGCGGCTTCCTTAGCGTTACGGTGGCCACTTAATGACAGGGCTGGCGTCACTGCGCAAGACTGCCACTGAGGAGGGCAGGAAAATCACTTGCTTGAAAGGCTGTTATTGCGTGTGGGGCTGGCCGGGTGACTGGTGCTTCAGTGCGATAATCCTTCCCCCCCCGCCCCCCCGGCCTGCTTGCTTTTGATAACAAGCGCGCAGGACCCCAGTCACAAACCTGTGTTAGGGTGGGTTCACACTACGTTTTCTCCCATACGGGAGCGCATACGGCAGGGGGGAGCTAAAACCTCGCGCTCCCGTATGCCTTCGTATGCGCTCCCGTGTGTCATTCATTTCAATGAGCCGGCCAGAGTGAAACGTTCGGTCCGGTCGGTTAATTTTTGCGCCGTATGCGCTTTTACGACCGGACCTCAAACCGTGGTTGACCACAGTTTTAGGTCCGGTTGTAAAAGCGCATACGGCGCAAAAATTAACCGACCGGACCGAACGTTTCACTCTGGCCGGCTCATTGAAATGATTTACATACGGGAGCACATACGAAGGCATACGGGAGCGCGAGGTTTTAGCTCCCCCCTGCCGTATGCGCTCCCGTATGGGAGAAAACGTAGTGTGAACCCAGCCTTATTGATGGCGCTCCTGGCACAGCTGAACTCTCCTGTGAGGTCGCGTGGGGGAGTCAGGCCCGGGCACTGAAGATATCTTCACTCTGTAATTGCCCTTGTATACAAGGGAAGGGGGGCAGTGTTTGTGTTATATATATATATATATATATATATATATATATATATATATATTTATTTATACACACACCAGTGTTTTCCAGAGTGCCTCCAGCTGCAAAACTACAGTTAGCCATGCTGAGAGTTGTAGTTTTACAACAGCTGGAGGCACCCTGGATGGGAAATTCTGATGTGTGTGTGTGTGTGTGTGTGTCTAAATATACACATACATGTACATACTGTATATATATATATATATATATAGAGAGAGAGAGAGAGAGAGAGAGAGAGAGAGAGAGAGAGAGAGAGAGAGAGAGAGAGAGATAGAGATATATATATACACAGTGTGTGTGTGGAGATATATATGTGTATGTATGTATGTATGTATGTATGTGCCTCCAGCTGTTGTAAGGGCATGCTGGGAGTTGTAGTTTTACAACAGCTGGAGGGACCCTGGTTGGGAAATGCTGATGTGTGTGTGTAAATATACACATACATACACATATATATCTCTACACACACACAGTGTATATATATATATATATATATATATATATATATATATATATATATATATGTAATAACCCCCCATTCATGGAGAATATATATATATATATATATATATATATATATATGTAGTTTCTCAAAGAAATTCAGCACTTCTTTACCACTCTGTTCCTCCAAGCAGATATTCACAGCAATGGCGCAGCATTCCAATGCAAAAAAATGTGCATTTATTTTCTCATTTCACACAAAAACAGCAACGTTTCAGCTCCTCAATGGAGCCTTTTTTCAAGCATGATTGGAAAAGGCTCCATTGAGGAGCTGAAACATTGCTGTTTTTCGTGTGACATGAGAAAATAAATTCACATTTTTTGCACTGGAATGCTGCGCCATTGTTGTGAAAAAAAAATATATAAAAAAAAAAAAAAATATATATATATATATATATATATATATATATATATATATTGTATGGTGGTATTGTTCTGTTCTGTTATGGCAGTAATATTCATTTATTGTATGGGGTATTGTTCTGTGATGGTATGGCGGTGTTATTCATTTATTGTATGGGGTATTGTTCTGTGATGGTATGGCGGTGTTATTCATTTATTGTATGGGGTATTGTTCTGTTCTGGTATGGCGGTAATATTCATTTATTGTATGGGGTATTGTTCTGGTATGGTGGCAATATTCATTTATTGTATGGGGTATTCTGTTCTGGTATGGCGGTTTTATTCAGTCATTGTATGGCGGTATTGTTCTGGTATGGCGGTGTTATTCAGTCATTGTATGGGAGTATTGTTCTGTTCTGGTATGGCGGTGTTATCCAGTCATTGTATGGCAGTATTGTTCTTTTCTGGAATGGCGGCGTTATTCAATCATTGTATGGCGGTATTGTTCTGTTCTGGCATGCTGTTGTTTTTCAGTCATGGTATAGTGGTATTGTTCTTTTCTGGTATAAGTGTTATTCAACCATTGTATTTAGTGTTGTTCACAAAAAATAGCAAATTTTTGGTCTCTTTTTAAACCATAAAAAATTAGTAAAAAGCGATCAAAAAGTTTGATCAAAACAAAAAGTGGTACCAATAAAAACATCAGATCACGGCACAAAAAAATGAGCCCTCATAACGCCCCATACCCATAAAAATAGAAAAGTTATAGGGGTCAGAAGATGGCAATTTTAAACGTATTAATTTTCCTTCATGTAGTTATGATTTTTTTCAGAAGTACGACAAAAGCAAACCTATATAAGTAGGGTATCATTTTAACCGTATGGACCTACAGAATAAAGATAACGTGTCATTTTTACTGAAAAATGTACTGCGTAGAAATGGAAGTCCCTAAAAGTTACAAAATGGCATATTTTTTTTTCAATTTTAACGCACAATGATTTTTTTTCCCGTTTCGCCATAAATTTCTGGGTAAAATTACTGATATCATTACAAAGTAGAATTGGTGGCGCAAAAATAAGCCATTGTATGGATTTTTAGGTGCACAATTGAAAGAATTATGATTTTTTTTTACCCCTTAAGGACCGGGGGTTTTTCCGTTTTTTGCATTTTCGTTTTTTGCTCCTTGCCTTTAAAAAATCATAACTCTTTCAATTTTGCACCTAAAAATCCATATTATGGCTTATTTTTTGCTCCACTAATTCTACTTTGTAATGACATCAGTCATTTTGCCCAAAAATCTACGGTGAAATGGAAAAAAAATCATTGTGCGACAAAATTGAAAAAAAAAACGCCGTTTTGTAACTTTTGGGGGCTTCTGTTTCTACGTAGTACATTTTTTGGTAAAAATTACACCTTATCTTTATTCTGTAGGTCCATACGATTAAAATGATACCCTACTTATATAGTTTTGATTTTGTCGGACTTCTGGAAAAAATCATAATTACATGCAGGAAAATTTATACGTTTAAAATTGTCATCTTCTGACCCCTATAACTTTTTTATTTTTCCGTGTATGGGGCGGTATGAGGGCTCATTTTTTGTGCCGTGATCTGAAGTTTTTAACGGTACCATTTTTGCATTGATAGGACTTATTGATCGCTTTTTATTCATTTTTAAATGATATAAAAAGTGACCAAAAATGCACTATTTTGGACTTTGGAATTTTTTTTGCGCGCACGCCATTGACCGAGCGGTTTAATTAATTATATATTTTTATAATATGGACATTTCTGCACGCGGTGATACCATATATGTTTATTTTTATTTACACTGTGTTTTTTTTTATTGGAAAAGGGGGGTGATTCAAACTTTTAATAGGGGAGGAGTTAAATGATCTTTATTCACTTTTTTTCACTTTTTTTTTTGCAGTGTTATAGGTCCCATGGGGACCTATAACACTGCACACACTGATCTTCATCATTGATCACTGGTTTCTCATAAGAAACCAGTGATCAACGATTCTGACGCATGACTGCTCATGCCTGGATCTCAGGCACTGAGCAGTCATTCAGCGATCGGACAGCGAGGAGGCAGGTAGGGGCCCCCCGCTGTCCTGTCAGCTGTTCGGGATGCCGCGATTAGCCGCGGCTATCCCGAACAGCCCGACTGAGCTAGCCGGCCACTTTCGGTTTCGCTTTTAGCAGCTCTGAGCGCACGGCTAAAGGGTTAATAGCGCGCGACGCCGCGATCGGCACTGCGCGCTATTAGAGGCGGGTCCCGGCTTCACTATGACGCCCGGCCCGCCGTGATATGACGCGGGGTTACTGTGTAACCCCGCGTTATACCAGGAGAGCAGGACCAAGGACGTACCGGTACGTCCTTGGTCCTTAAGGGGTTAAAGGTAAAGAGGAAAAAACGAAAGTGCAAAAACAGAAAAATGCTTGGTCCTTAAGGGGTTAAGAGTAATAAATGGGTCCATTCTTTCTATCATTTACATTGTGGCTGCGGCCATTGACAAGTGGGGCTGGTATGCAGTAATTTCCAGGGCTGGTATTTATCCCCAGTCCGGCCCTGCTAGCTGTCAGGACATAAAAAAAATTATGAAATCATCTGCTTAGTCTTTCTTTTCCTGAAATGGAACATATAAGAAGTACATTTTTAAGTACAAAGCCGTTATAGTTTAAAATTGCATACAAAAGCAAGGCCAGACCTCAGCATTGTTCCACTCTTCATAGCCATCACCTGGATTACTATCTATACCTTCCTGGCCAGTTCCTTCCATCAGTAAACATGACAGTTGTAAACATGGAATGAGAATAATGAGATTATTACTGCTAATAAAAGACTATTGGAGAATGGTTCATCTGATAACAGCTGATGACATATTTTAATGTAAAAGGTCTATTAAGTGGGTTGTTCAAATATTTTTTAAATTAATAAAAGTGGCTAAACTGGGCCAAAAGAAAAAAAAAACAATAACAAAAGCGGGGCACAATCTCCCACTGCTACTAATCTATTGGTGCCTGGACCCTGCTGCTCATCACTTTCCTAACTTCTGACAGAGGTGGCCGTGGCCGTTGTCTTATATTCATGGACTTATTTCTACCACCTTTTTTTACATATATGTTCTGCCTTTTAATATCTATTTATGCATTTCCTACATTTTAATAGGTGGCTTAATGCATGTATTGTATTATTTTATTTTTGCATCATATTATTTATCATGTATTATACACTGTCCTCCACATCTCCCCCCCCCCACTTTCTGTAATAGAGGTCTATTTATTGGCCACATGTCATCAAGCTAATTATATGGGTTCCCACTCCTGGCAGTTTTTATAGATATATAATCATTTAACTATACTAATTTTAATGTGTTTTTATGTCCTTTTCATTCTGTCCCTATGGGGATAATATTGTTGTTATCATGTACTAAATAAAATACATATTTACTAAACAAAGCTATTTCTTCATTTTTGTTTTATTTTGTTACATTATCTTGGGGTTATTGTTCGTGCACGCCGTGCACATATAGGTGGTTATAATTGGTTTCCTAACCCCTCCCTTTTTATATCTAAGTTAGCCAAGCACGGGTTGGGCTATTTTGGTTATATATATATATGCCTGGAGTACCCCTTTAAGTTTTGTTATGGCTCAGTATAACCCAAAAAGTTACTCAACTAGCACAATATTGTTATTGAAATTGTACCATGAAAAAAGTCCTTGGCTAAATTTAAGGAAAGGTTATGGTTGACATATCTGTACATGACACTTATACAAGTTGCACTGGGATACATATGTGATGTCCCGGTACAGGACCAGGTCCTGTCCCTTTGTCTAAAGTCCCCTCAGCCAGAGTCCCTCCATGTCAATAGGGCTCTCCTGTAGGGCGAACCCCTAGTCACCTCATATAAATGGTATATAATGTATAAATATATATTAAATATGTTATATTGGAATACCTCTGTATAGGACCTTAGATTTACAGGTCTGCTGACCAATGAGTTTTGTCCCACCCCCTTAATATATAAGGGGCTGCAGCCACTAAATTATGTCTTTTATGCTCTTTTGCGCTCTCTTAGTTCCGGACTATCAAGCAGCCCTAATCTATCATCAGCATCAATTCAAGCTAGGCCTGAAGCCTAATACCTAGCAGCCACAAAACCGTGAGTTATCCAAGCTCAATCTACTGCATCTTGTGTGACTACTACAAATCCATTATCGCAACCTTTTTTGGTTTTACTTGTTATCTACTTTAATAAATGGTCCTATCGAGGACATTTTGCACCTATCTGGACTATGTGCATTTTCTACTAGTGAGTCTGCAGCGCCATTCACTCAGGGTTATTTTCTGCTCCATTTGACCTCATCCATACAAGGATAGCAGCGTCTATTCCTGCAACCCAGAAGGCTTCGCAGCGACTCCACCCGTGCAGTACCCCATTATCTTTCAGGTGATAGGCTTATCTATTTCCTACACAAGGTGAGCAGCCATCTATATGGTTCTATCTGGTCCTACATAGGACCTTGAGCTGTCTTACCTAGGGTAATACACGAGGGGCCGGGATCGGTCATTATTTTCTTTTTTTCTTTTTTCTCTGCTGTGGACATTCTGTTATTTCTCCGTGCCGTGTGTGGGACGGATGGCGGTAGGACCATTACATTGAGGAAACTGCACCCTGGTGTCACGACAATTAAGGGCTAACACCAATATACCCTACACTATCACCGCAACACCCCAGACACCATTACTCCCTCTCGGATACCACACATAATTTTTCAATATCAGTATCTAGAAATACTAAAATTGAGAAAAAAATGTGTCACACTTTATTATGATAAGCAAATTTGCGCTCCTCCAGAAGGAAGAAAACTGTTTCTCTAGTGTCACCTGTTGGTAGCTAAACAATTGAACTAGATACATTGTTTTCCAGGGATCATAGTACTTATCATATTAGCTCAAGCTCTTCAAAAGGAGAATCAGTATTGTCCAAGCATTATTATAGAAATATTCTCCAAATGAAATATTACTTCTAGAGGAATTCATAGGGCCTATATCTGGATAAACTGGATGAAGAAAGTACAAGCTATGTATTTCCCATGCAATTAACTCAATAATCAATGTAAAGTAACATAGATGAACTACATTCTGTTTATGCAATAGCACAGCTCATGAAATCCCATAGTTCATCAGTTCTGAAAACCTTTTGAGAAACAAAGGTAAAAGGTCAAACTTTGAAATTTTGGATGCTTTACAGCCCATCACAAGATTTTATCTCTGAAATAATTATGGAGATGATGAGCTGTGAGCTGAGCAGGTACAGAATGTTCACTCCTGTATCTCCTTTGTACCATACTGTAAATATAAATGACTAGACATAATGTCTATTTACTCAGAAATGTCATTGCAAACAAAGCCAATTAAATAAATAATAGCATATTCTATTTCTCTGCATTACGCTACAAATTATGGCTTCAGTTCTACAGACAGTATCTCAGGAACTTTTTTTGGGATAAAATGAAGATCTACACAGACATTATGCAGATGTTTCTGATTAAGACAAATCCACTGGGAAATAATAAGACACTCAAAAACGTAATGAAGCAAATGTTCTCCTAAAAAGTATTAACCATATTTATAGCGGTGTGTTTGATATCATACGAATGATTATTATCCTCGGAACTGATTGATTCTTGTTGTGAGGCAAAATGAAATTATTTTACAATATGAACATAGTTTAAGATCTCCTGAGTAAATAGAACCATTTTTAAAAAAGGATATTTTTTTTCTCACCAAATAATATCCAATCTTTCATATTATACAATTGTGATGAGCGGCAGGGGCCATATTCGAATTTGTGATATTTCGCGGATATATATGGACGAATATTCGTCCTATGTTTCGCGAAATTCACATATTCGCTACGCTCGTTCTCTTTTTTATGCGAAAATTCTTAATGAAATTCACATAGTGTGTAGTGTGCAATTATATCTTTCACCTAAAAGAAGGGAGGGATCAGTGTCCTCTCCTGGAAATGCCGATATTGGCAAATATTTCCATATTCATGAATATTTGCATATTCACTCCCCAAAAAAAAGAATATTCATAATTACGAATATATATCACTATATTCTAAATATTCATGAAATTTGCATTTTGAATATTTGCACTCAACATTATTATACAACTAAACAAGCATTCTCTCTCTCTCTCTCTCTCTCTCTTTCTCTCTCTCTCTCTCTCTCTCTCTCTCTCTCTCTCTCTCTCTCTCTCTCTCTCTCTCTCTTTCTCCCTCTCTTTATCTCATGCTATGCATCCATTTATTGTCATCTGTTGTTTTTCTAACGTAAGCAGTAACAAATGCCTCGTAAGATAAATTTATCAATGTTTTACACTAAGGATTTGGCATAAAAGAAGTTGCATATTTTTACTCAAGTCCAGCAGCTGGCTGGCATGGCATAGGCAGTGTCACTTTTGTATTAAAACAAAAGTCTTTACCTTTCTTCCCACAGAATGGCACAACTGCTTGCACATTAAAATCACTTTCAGTAGAACAGTAATATAATTATTCCTTTAAGTGTGAGTGCAGCCACTCAGTGGGATGATTCTCTTGAATGTTAGCGTTTAGGGGACCTTCTTTCACACCTCTAATCCCTATTGTGGTCAGGTTGCACCCAGGTTGGCTGGCAAACACTTGCCTGAGCCACCAGAATCTTTGTAGTTCTCTTTGTAGATTCAAAGGGGGAGATTTACTAATCTAGTCTAGTCTGGGTATGCTTATAGACCAGCGTATGTGGTAGTCTCCTGTCTATTGTGCTCCTAATTTATCAAAGGTCTCACAGCCCTTGATAAATTCTGTGCTCAGACTTCAGGGTCTACAGCTTAAACTGCATTTAGACCTGCTCCAACATGGTCTGACATTTCAGCATATTTTAGGCAGATGCGACTTGTCGCACAAAAGCCGCACTTGATAAATTCAGCACCAATGCATTTTCCAATGCATTTCCGTCTAAACTAGACTTGCATGCATCATGTTCTAAAAATCCTCTAAAGCAAAAGTCGCAGAAAAGTCGCACATATTTGGACTGCGACTTTCTGTGCGACAAATTTAGACAGGAAAAACCAGTCTATATCCTTTGATAAATCTCCCCCAAAGAGTTTATCTTATCCTATGCTGCCCAGACTGTACCAGTTTCTTGTCTATTTTTACTTGGTACTCTATGGGGGAGATTTATCAAAGGATTTAGACTGTTTTTTCCTGTCTAAATTTGTCGCACAGAAAGTCGCAGTCTAAATATGTGCAACTTTTCTGCAACTTTTGCTGTAGAGGATTTTTAGAACATGATGCATGCAAGTCTAGTTTAGACGAAAATGCATTGGAAAATGCATTGGTGCTGAATTTATCAAGTGCGACTTTTGTGCGCATCTGCCCAAAATATGCTGAAATGTCAGACCATGTTGGAGCAGGTCTAAATGCAGTTTAAGCTGTAGACCCTGAAGTTTGAGCACAGAATTTATCAAGGGCTGTGAGACCTTTGATAAATTAGGAGCACAATAGACAGGAGACTACCACATACGCTGGTCTATAAGCATACCCAGAATAGACTAGATTAGTAAATCTCCCCCTATATCTTGCCTCTCAAAACCACTGGGACACTATCTTTCACAGATACTATCTTTTAACCCCTTAAGGACCGGAGGTTTTTCCGTTTTTGCATTTTCGTTTTTTGCTCCTTGCCTTTAAAAAATCATAACTCTTTCAAATTTACACCTAAAAATCCATATGATGGCTTATTTTTTGCGCCACCAATTCTACTGTCATGATGCCGGCTGGCAGGAGGTGGATCCTCTGTGCCAGAGAGGGATAGCGAGGACCGTGCTAGTGGACCGGTTCTAAGACACTACTGGTTTTCACCAGAGCCCGCCGCAAAGCGGGATGGTCTTGCTGCGGCGGTAGTGACCAGGTCGTATCCACTAGCAACGGCTCACCTCTCTGGCTGCTGAAGATAGGCGCGGTACAAGGGAGTAGACAGAAGCAAGGTCGGACGTAGCAGAAGGTCGGGGGCAGGCGGCAAGGTTCGTAGTCAGGGTGATAGCAGAAGTACTGGTACACAGGTTATTAAACACACAAAACGCTTTCACTAGGCACAAGGGCAACAAGATCCGGCCAGGAAGTGCATGGGAGGAGGTTAGATATAGTCAGGGACCAGGTGGGAGCCAATTAAGCTAATTGGGCCAGGCACCAATCATTGGTGCACTGGCCCTTTAAGTCTCAGGGAGCTGGCGCGCGCGCGCCCTAGAGAGCGGAGCCGCGCGCGCCAGCACATGACAGCAGGGGACGGGAACGGGTAAGTGACCTGGGATGCGATTCGCGAGCGGGCGCGTCCCGCTGTGCGAATCGCATCCCCAACGGCCATGACAGAGCAGCGCTCCCGGTCAGCGGAACTGACCGGGGAGCTGCAGGGAGAAAGACGCCATGAGCGCTCCGGGGAGGAGCGGGGACCCGGAGCGCTAGGCGTAACAGTACCCCCCCCCCCTTAGGTCTCCCCTTCTCTTTGTCCGGTAACTGCCTCCCCTGGGATGAGGACACCGGGAAAGGATGGAGGGATTCCTCAACGGCAGGCAGAACCGCAGGAGTAGGAATGGGGAGAGAGGGCAGAGGGCGAGACCTGGCACGGGGCAGTGTGACACCAGGACGAGGGCCATGAGGGGACACAGAAGCTTGCCTGATGGGACTGGGAGGGGGGGAGGGGCATTTCCTGTGGCAGGCAGAGTCCTTAATGACCTTAGGGGGACCGGATACAGGAGGAACCACAGGGTCACGGCAGGGAGTACTGGGAACCGGTTGAAGGCAGTCCTTGGAACAAGAGGGACCCCAACTCTTGATCTCCCCAGTGGACCAATCCAGGGTTGGGGAATGGTGTTGAAGCCAGGGTAGTCCAAGGAGAACTTCAGAAGTGCAATTAGGAAGGACAAGAAATACAATTTCCTCGTGATGAGGTCCGATGCACATTAGGAGGGGCTCCGTGCGGTAACGCACGGTGCAATCCAACCTGGCTCCGTTGACCGCGGAAATGTGGAGTGGCTTGACAAGACGGGTCACCGGAATGCGGAATTTATTCACAAAGGACTCCCGAATAAAATTCCCAGAAGCTCCAGAGTCCAGGCAGGCCACGGCTGAGAGGGGAGAGCTGGCTGAAGTAGAAATCCGAACAGGCACCGTGAGACGTGGAGAAGCCGACTTGGCATCAAGAGACGCCACACCCACGAGAGCTGGGTGCGAGCGTGCGTTTCCCAGACGTGGAGGACGGATTGGGCAATCCACCAAAAAATGTTCAGTACTGGCACAGTACAGACAAAGATTCTCTTCCTTACGGCGATTCCTCTCTTCCAGGGTCAGGCGAGACCGATCCACTTGCATGGCCTCCTCGGCGGGAGGCCTAGGCGCAGATTGCAGTGGAGACAGTGGGAGAGGTGTCCAGAGATCTAAGTCTTTTTCCTGGCGGAGCTCTTGATGCCTCTCAGAAAAACGCATGTCAATGCGAGTGGCTAGATGAATGAGTTCATGCAGGTTAGCAGGAGTCTCTCGTGCGGCCAGAACATCTTTAATGTTGCTGGATAGGCCTTTTTTAAAGGTCGCGCAGAGAGCCTCATTATTCCAGGATAGTTCAGAAGCAAGAGTACGGAATTGTATGGCGTACTCGCCAACGGAGGAATTACCCTGGACCAGGTTCAGCAGGGCAGTCTCAGCAGAAGAGGCTCGGGCAGGTTCCTCAAAGACACTTCGAATTTCCGAGAAGAAGGAGTGTACAGAGGCAGTGACGGGGTCATCGCGGTCCCAGAGCGGTGTGGCCCATGACAGGGCTTTTCCAGACAGAAGGCTGACTACGAAAGCCACCTTAGACCTTTCAGTAGGAAACTGATCCGACATCATCTCCAAGTGCAGGGAACATTGCGAAAGAAAGCCACGGCAAAACTTAGAGTCCCCATTAAATTTGTCCGGCAAGGACAGGCGGAGGCTAGGAGCGGCCACTCGCCGCGGAAGGGGTGCAGGAGCTGGCGGAGGAGATGGTTGTTGCTGCTGTAGCTGCGACTGTACTTGCTGTAGTTGTGACTGGAGTTGCTGTGTCATGGTGGTCAAGTACGACAGCTGGTGATCTTGTTGCGCTATCTGTTGCGACTGCTGGGCGATCTGACGAGCTTGCTGGGCGACCAGCGTAGGGAGGTCAGCGACAACTGGCAGAGGAACTTCAGCGGGATCCATGGCCGGATCTACTGTCACGATGCCGGCTGGCAGGAGGTGGATCCTCTGTGCCAGAGAGGGATAGCGAGGACCGTGCTAGTGGACCGGTTCTAAGACACTACTGGTTTTCACCAGAGCCCGCCGCAAAGCGGGATGGTCTTGCTGCGGCGGTAGTGACCAGGTCGTATCCACTAGCAACGGCTCACCTCTCTGGCTGCTGAAGATAGGCGCGGTACAAGGGAGTAGACAGAAGCAAGGTCGGACGTAGCAGAAGGTCGGGGGCAGGCGGCAAGGTTCGTAGTCAGGGTGATAGCAGAAGTACTGGTACACAGGTTATTAAACACACAAAACGCTTTCACTAGGCACAAGGGCAACAAGATCCGGCCAGGAAGTGCATGGGAGGAGGTTAGATATAGTCAGGGACCAGGTGGGAGCCAATTAAGCTAATTGGGCCAGGCACCAATCATTGGTGCACTGGCCCTTTAAGTCTCAGGGAGCTGGCGCGCGCGCGCCCTAGAGAGCGGAGCCGCGCGCGCCAGCACATGACAGCAGGGGACGGGAACGGGTAAGTGACCTGGGATGCGATTCGCGAGCGGGCGCGTCCCGCTGTGCGAATCGCATCCCCAACGGCCATGACAGAGCAGCGCTCCCGGTCAGCGGAACTGACCGGGGAGCTGCAGGGAGAAAGACGCCATGAGCGCTCCGGGGAGGAGCGGGGACCCGGAGCGCTAGGCGTAACATCTACTTTGTAATGACGTCAGTCATTTTGCCCAAAAATCTATGGTGAAGCGGGAAAAAAAATCATTGTGCGACAAAATTGAAAAAAAACCGCTGTTTTGTAACTTTTGGGGGCTTCCGTTTCTACGTAGTACATTTTTTGGTAAAAATGACACCTGATATGTATTCTGTAGGTCCATACGATTAAAATGATACCCTACTTATATAGGTTTGATTTTGTCGGACTTCTGGAAAAAATCATAACTACATGCAGGAAAATTAATACGTTTAAAATTGTCATCTTCTGACCCCTATAACTTTTTATTTTTCCGTGTATGGGGCGGTATGAGGGCTCATTTTTTGCGCCGTGATCTGAAGTTTTTAACGGTACCATTTTTGCATTGATAGGACTTATTGATCACTTTTTATTCATTTTTAAATGATGTAAAAAGTGACCAAAAATGCACTATTTTGGACTTTGGAATTTTTTTGCGCGCACGCCATTGACCGAGCGGTTTAATTAATGATATATTTTTATAATTCGGACATTTCCGCACGCGGTTATACCACATATGTTTATTTTTATTTTTATTTACACTGTGTTTTTTTTTTTATTGGAAAAGGGGGGTGATTCAAACTTTTAATAGGGGAGGAGTTAAATGATCTTTATTCACTTTTTTTTCACTTTTTTTTTGCAGTGTTATAGGTCCCATAGGGACCTATAACACTGCACACACTGATCTTCTATGCTGATCACTGGTTTCTCATAAGAAACCAGTGATCAACGATTCTGCCGCATGACTGCTCATGCCTGGATCTCAGGCACTGAGCAGTCATTCGGCGATCGGACAGCGAGGAGGCAGGAAGGGGCCCTCCCGCTGTCCTGTCAGCTGTTCGGGATGCCGCGATTAGCCGCGGCTATCCCGAACAGCTCGACTGAGCTAGTCGGGAACTTTCACTTTCAGCCGCGCGGCTCAGCTCTGAGCGCGCGGCTAAAGGGTTAATAGCGCGCGGCGCCGCGATCGGCGCTGCACGCTATTAGAGGTGGGTCCCGGCTTCACTATGAAGCCGGGTCCGCCATGATATGACGCGGGGTTACTGTGTAACCCCGCGTTATATCAGAAGAGCAGGACCAAGGATGTACCGGTACGTCCTTGGTCCTTAAGGGGTTAAAGACACAGTTGTAAACATACAAAATGGTAATTTCTTGGTAAAAACTGAGAGAGGTCACTGATCATTAAGTGTCAACACAGATCAAGTCGAAATCTATGCATGGATGCTGCCTCTTGAAGAGTACTGCTTACATTTAACCTTATGCAAAAATAGAAAAGCAATACAATACATTTGCACATATTACAGCTATCAGTATTTCTCTTCAAAACACAACTTTAGATGCTTTAGCCACTTGGTTCCACTTGTACTGGCCTACACGTACTTGCCTATGATTGCAGAAGGAAGGCTTACTACAAACTTTCTTGTTACTCTAACCATAACATACACGTTCAGGCTGACTACTCTTATGGGCCATTGACCAGGCCATCATTTAGATAGCGCAGACTGACATGATATGTCTACAATATGAAGCCCCTGACTCCGATGCATTAAAGGGGTACTCCACTTCTCTGCATTTGGAAAAAACTGTTCCGATTGCTGGAGCCGGTGCCAGGAGCTTGTGACGTCATAGACCCACCCCCCTCATGATGTCCCACCCCGCCCCCTCAATGCAAGTCTATGGGAGAGTGTGTGACAGCTGTCACACCCCCTCTCATAGATTTGCATTGAGGGGGCAGGACATGACATCATGAGGGGGTGGGGCTATGGCATCACAGAGTACCCCTTTAACAGTCTCTTTTACAGTTTCAGCAGCCCTATTGCTCTAGGGGGAATTATTTTAAATGTCACTGTATGCTTGTCTTGGTAAACTAGGTTCCAATATTCCTAACTTACTCCATCCCACATGGCAGCTACTAGGGATCTATACTTTCTGTAGGTTTTCATTACAAAAAAAACTGTCTATTTATCCACCACCTTAAGCAATTCAGCCAGTAATACAGCTGCTGCAATAAGTGGCCTGAAAAGAAACACGTGTCCATGTTTGGTTTTCATTAACATTGCCATTTCCCTTTTACTAACATAAAGACTTTTTGAGTGACAAATTAAAGGTCATATGGGTAACTGGGAAAAAAAATCACTCCAAGTTGTGTCAATGTAAGATAAACAAATTCTGCTCTTGATCTCTTTTACTGCCTTTGAGGCTGATTTTAGGTAAACTAATTGTGTTTTTTAGCCATTATTTATATTTGTATGACTAATACACAGGGGATTTAGTGTGTAACTGTGTAATTTTGGAATGGTTACACATAGATGACCAATCATCCTGTGACTTCATTACTGGGAATCTCGTAAATGAGAGCATAGAGTAAGAAAAGCACAACATCATGAAAAATGTGTTGCTTATTGATAATGGTGTTGTAGGTTATAATGTAACTAATCATAAACTGCAAACAACCCATGCACATATAGCTGGAAATGAGAAAGGAGAGTATCCACTTGAATCTATATATATAGCCTAATTTCATTCTATTGTCTGAATATAAGCCAAAAGTAGTCATTTAACCCCTTAAGGACTGAGCCCTTTTTCACCTTAAGGACTCGGCCATTTTTTGCACATCTGACCACTGTCACTTTAAACATTAATAACTCTGGAATGCTTTTAGTTATCATTCTGATTCCGAGATTGTTTTTTCGTGACATATTCTACTTTAATTTAGTGGTAAAATTTTGTGGTAACTTGCATCCTTTCTTGGTGAAAAATCCCAAAATTTGATGAAAAATTTGAAAATTTTGCATTTTTCTAACTTTGAAGCTCTCTGCTTGTAAGGAAAATGGATATTCAAAATAATTTTTTTTTTATTCACATATACAATATGTCTACTTTATATTTGCATCATAAAATTGATGAGTTTTTACTTTTGGAAGACATCAGAGGCTTCAAAGTTCCGCAGCAATTTTCCAATTTTTCACAAAATTTTGAAACTCGCTTTTTTTCAGGGACAAGTTCAGGTTTGAAGTGGATTTGAAGGATCTTCATATTAGAAATACCCCATAAATGACCCCATTATAAAAACTGCCCCCCTGAAAGTATTCAAAATGACATTCAATAAGTGTATTAACCCTTTAGGTGTTTCACAGGAATAGCAGCAAAGTGAAGGAGAAAATACACAATCTTCATTTTTTACACTCGCTTGTTCTTGTAGACCCAATTTTTGAATTTTTGCAAGGGGTAAAAAGGAGAAAATTTTTACTTGTATTTGAAACCCAATTTCTCTCGAGTAAGGACATACCTCATATGTCTATGTAAAGTGTTCGGCGGGCGCAGTAGAGGGCTCAGAAGGGAAGGAGCGTCAAATGGTTTTTGGGGGGCATGTCACCTTTAGGAAGCCCCTATGGTGCCAGAACTGCAAAAAACCCCACATGGCATACCATTTTGGAAACTAGACCCCTCGGGGAACGTAACAAGGGGTAATGTGAACCTTAATACCCCACAGGTGATTCACGACTTTTGCATATGTAAAAAAAAAAAAAATATTTTTACCTAAAATGCTTGGTTTCCCTAAAGTTTTACATTTTTAAAAAGAGTAATAGCAGAAAATACACCCCAAAATTTGAAGTCCAATTTCTCCCGATTCAGAAAACACCCCATATGGGGGTGAAAAGTGCTCTGCTGGCGCACTACAGGTCTCAGAAGAGAAGGAGTCACATTTGGCTTTTTTGAAGGAAATTTTGCTCTGGGGGCATGCCGCATTTAGGAAGCCCCTATGGTGCCAGGAGAGCAAATAAAAAACACATGGCATACCATTTTGGAAACTAGACCCCTCGAGAACGTAACAAGGGGTAAAGTGAACCTTAATACCCTACAGGTGTTTCACGACTTTTGCATATGTAAAAAAAAATAAAAAAATTTACCTAAAATGCTTGGTTTCTCAAAAAATTTACATTTATACAAAGGGTTAAAGCAGAAAATACTCCCCAAAATTTGAAGCCCAATTTCTCCCGATTCAGAAAACACCCCATATGGGGGTGAAAAGTGCTCTGTTGGCGCACTACAGGTCTCAGAAGAGAAGGAGACACATTTGGCTTTTTGAAAGCAAATTTTGCTCTGGGGGCATGCCGCATTTAGGAAGCCCCTATGGTGCCAGGACCGCAAAAAATACCCACATGGCATACCATTTTGGAAACTAGACCCCTCAGGGAACGTAACAAGGGGTTAAGTGAACCTTAATACCCCACAGGCGTTTCACGACTATTGCATATGTAAAAAAAAATAAAAAAATTTTTACCTAAAATGCTTCTTTTCCCAAAAACTTTACATTTTTAAAAAGAGTAAAAGCAGAAAATACCCCCCAAAATTTGAAGCCCAAATTCTCCCGAGTACGGCGATACCCCATATGTGACCCTTTACTGTTGCCTTGAAATACGACAGGGCTCCAAAGTGAGAGCGCCATGCGCATTTGAGGCCTAATTTAGGGATTGCATAGGGGTGGACATAGGGGTATTCTACGCCAGTGATTCCCAAACAGGGGGCCTCCAGCTGTTGCACAACTCCCAGCATGCCTGGACAGTCAACGGCTGTCAGACAATACTGGGAGTTGTTGTTTTGCAACAGCTGGAGGCTCCGTTTTGGAAACCATGGCGTACCAGATGTTTTTCATTTTTATTGGGGAGGGGAGGGGGGCTGTGTAGGGGTATGTGTGTATGTAGTGTTTTTTACTTTTTATTTTATTTTTTGTGTTAGTGTAGTGTAGTGTTTTTAGGGTACAGTCGCATGGGCGGGGGTTCACAGTAGTTTCTCGCTGGCAGTTTGAGCTGTTGCAGAAAATTTGCTGCAGCTCAAACTTGCAGCCAGATACTTACTATAATCCTCCGCCCATGTGAGTGTACCCTGTACATTCACATTGGGGGGGACCTCCAGCTGTTGCAAAACTAAAACTCCCAGCATGCGCTGACAGACTGTACATGCTGAGAGTTTTAGTTTTGCAACAGCTGTAGGCACGCTGGTTATGTATCACGGAGTTTGTGACCTTACTCAGTGTTTCAAAACCAGTGTGCCTCCAGCTGTTGCAAAACTACAACTCCCAGCATGTACGGTGCATGGTGTAAGGTGACTGCTGGGAGTTGTAGTTTGCAACTGCTGGAGGCACACCGGTCGTGAAACACTGAGTTAGGTAAAAAAAAAAAACTCTAAGTTTCACAACCAGTGTGCCTTCAGCTGTTGCAAAACTACAACTCTCAGCAGTCACCGACAGCAAACGGGCATGCTGGGAGTTGTAGTTATGCAACCAGCAGATGCACCGCTACAACTCCCAGCATGCACTTTAGCTGTTTGTGCAAGCTGGGAGTTGTAGTTATACAACAGCTGAAGGTACACTTTTCCATAGAAATAATGTGCCTCCAGCTGTTGCAAAACCATAAGTCCCAGCATGCCCATGAGGGAATGCTGGGAGTTGTGGTGGTCTGCCTCCTGCTGTTGCATAACTATAGCTCCCAGCATGCCCTTTTTTGTATGCTGGGAGCTGTTGCTAAGCAACAGCAGGAGGCTGTAACTCACCTCCTGCTGTTGCTTCATCGCTGGACTGTCCCTCGCCGCCGCCGTCGCTCCTGGGGCCCCGATCCCAGCATGGACGCCGGGGATCGGGGTCCCCAGCACCCGGGGTCGTCTTCCCGCACCCGCTCACGCCCTCCGGAAGAGGGGCGGAGCGGGTGCGGGAGTGACGCCCGCAGCAGGCGCCCTGATTGGTCGGCCGGTAATCCGGCCGACGAATCAGGGCGATCATGAGGTGGCATCAGTGGCAACGATGCTCCGGCCCCTGTATTGCCCGTCATTACGTGCAGAGCGATCTCGCTCTGCGCAGTAATGATAGCGGGGTGCTGCAGCGGCGATCCCCGGGGTCCCCAGCAGCGGGACCCCGGCGATCTGACATCTTATCCCCTATCCTTTGGATAGGGGATAAGATGTCTAGGGGCGAGTACCCCTTTAAATGAGTGCTAATCCAGTTGGTGGAGTTTGCATTGGGCAGCAGTCTACCTGTCTAATACCACCATTATGCAAAATTAATATTTATAAATGAAGAATGCAGCGTTGTCAGTAAAACTATGATCTATGTACCAGCTTAACCGTGACTGTTTTACATATTACTACTCAATAACAATTAATCAGATTGTATGTGAGATATTTTTAAATGACTATGTGTAGGCAGAGAAATCAGGGCTCATAGGCCTTATTTGTTCATTTCAACATTTACAACAACCCATATCAACCCATATAAGCCACACAAAAAAAAACTAAAAACTTTAGCATGAAGCCTTGATATGAATACAGTTTTCTTTTCATTTCCACTTTGATTGCAATTTGGGCTGCTTTCTCTTATTCGGTGTATACTGTATGTCTTCCCTACAGCTTTAAAACTTGCTTTTGGCAAAATGCATTATCATCCTAAAGATCATCAAACTTATTTTATTTTCAAGAAAATGAGAAAAGTGTCTCAAGTTTCTATGTATACTTGTGCATTGACTGTAATGTAGTGAGGTAATGATTGTCTTTTCGTCAGGTCCTTTATCTGACATCATCCCAAAAGATCATACCATTGACAAGTACAAAATAAAAATAAAACATCACTTTCATTTCGTCCTCCTTAGCCCATGATTGGTTTTATTTAGTCCATTATAGGACTTCATTCACACAAGTGTGAGTCTTTTTTTTATTTACTTATTTTACAAAAAAATAACAGATTGGGTGTAAAACACAGGAAAAGATAAAAATATTTCCATTATAGTTTTTCTCTGTGTGATCAAAATAAGGCACATGATACTGTGTGCAATTCCAGCCTTGGGGTAAGTTCACACGTGAGCATTCTGCAGCAGATTTTTCTACCCACTGAAGCTAATGTGTAGTAGTTATGAGCAGCATAGGCCATATTCGAATTTGCGAAATTTCGAGAATATATGGACGAATATTCGTCATATATTCGTGAAATTTGCATATTTGTTATATTCATTTTTTTGCGCATATGCAAAAAAATATGCGCATATTCGCGAATATTGAACCCTCCCTTCTTTAATGGTATAGGGAACTATTTTTGCCCGTTGAATCGATTAGGCCCTTTGTGGTCTATGGGGATCTGATGGCATGTAAAACAGTAAGATAAGCAGGACCGTCTTGGCAGCACAGTGGATCGGAGACGACCATGGGTTTGAGTCCCGGGGTGGAACACAGTGTTGTGGTTAACTTTTACTTTCCTGGAAAAGCAGCTGAGTTGCCGAATATGCGCATATGCACATAAATTTTCACATATGCGGAAAAAAACGAATATTCGTAATTATGAATATATATTGCTATATTCGCAATATTTGCAAATTCGCTAATATGCGATATTCACGATTAACATTCGAATTGCGAATATTCGCGAGCAACACTACTGTGTAGCAAAATCTGCTGCAGAAAATCTACAACAAAATACGAACGTATGAATGTACCCTTCCCTTGTTTTTTCTGTTTAAGTGGCTTTTGTTTGACTGTTTCATATGTAAACCACTTTTGCTTCATCCAATGTATAATTTTTATTTTTATTTTTTTACTTTTGCTTTGTCTTTTCTGTTTTCAAGGCATATTACATTGAGATTTTTATCCTGATGCCATAACATTTGGCTGTCCATTTGTTTTCTTTTAAAAAAAAAAAAACCTTCCTATTGTATTTATTTATACGCCGACATCTTTTAGATCTTGGAATAAGAAACATCTTCTACCACAATCCATGTTGCATTTCAGTCCTGAAGGATTTTTTATTCCTTTCCCTTGTTACAATTGGCATTTCTCTTGTTGGTGTTATGTTTTCTTTCAATGGCTCATGTCCAACAGCTCAGTTAGGTCTCTAGACACTTTTCCTTTTACCTGCAGATTGGTCTTTTTACTGCAAATTTAGAAAGTGATTCCATGCTTTTTATTTTGAACATTGAGTAAATACATAATTTTTTCTTCTAATTGATCTGGAAAAAAATATATTATTATTTACAATGTTTGATTTATGGGAGGCAGGTGTCAGAATGTGCAGCTATTAAATAGTTACCCTGACACACACTGGCTTATT
This sequence comes from Hyla sarda, assembly GCF_029499605.1. Classification (NCBI taxonomy): domain Eukaryota; kingdom Metazoa; phylum Chordata; class Amphibia; order Anura; family Hylidae; genus Hyla; species Hyla sarda. The sequence goes on along the minus strand of NC_079192.1, from coordinate 211,667,503 downwards.
TGACTATGGCAACCAATCACAGCTCTGTTCTGAAGATCTGTTCCAAATGCTGATAGCGGAGCCGGACTGAGTGTGTCAAAACAGACACCAACGGATCCTGACATGTCCCATTGACTTTGAATGGGGTCCATTGGGTTTTCTGCAGGATTTTTTTTCTCTGCTAAAGTCTCAGAATTATATGTAATCATATAGCCGAGCTCCCTGAAAGAGCTCCTAACACTTATGTGAATGAGGCCTTATACATTTGGGACACTGTTTTGTAGCATAACTGTGATTTGTGTTTTTAACTACAGACATACAGTTGCTTATAAAAAATAATAATGATACATCTGCTTAATTTTGTTGTGCCTCCATTCAGTCATTTTGAGGACAGATCACACTGTCTTCAACCTAAAAAATGTTTTTAAAATCTTAACATACTGGCCAATAAAAATCTTGCTAATTTTTATTTGTGTGTCTGTCAGGTTAGATGTTTGTTCGGTTGGTAAGCAATGAATTTAAACATAGTAGTAAATACAAGGGCCATAAAAATTTGGCCAAGGCTCAGTGGGCAGTTTGAAAAAAAACTAAATGGAAGGAAAGATGTATGACAAGGGGACAACATTTTGATATGGCCTGTAAAGATGTGTGAAGCTAAGACATATAAGAAACTCTTTGATGGTACATGCTATAGAAAGCTGGCCACCAATTCACATTTTTTAACAGAATCTGGAGGGCATGCTACAGCAGGCAGAGAGGAAACAAACAATTGCTTCTGAACTTGCTTAACACTATATCTATTAGCTAAAATCCAAAAGCATCAAACGTGACCACCAGGATGGCCAACCATATAGAGCAGAATTGAGGAGAATGCATTCTTGGTGAACTGATAGATCTGATTGTGGAACTTCTTGAGTTTGCTCTTACGCATATATTTTATTTTACCTTCAATGGTCTCTCTACCTCCAGCACCAGGGCACATCTATGATGGCCGCATGGGCACCCTCATATGCCAATCTGTTCCTGGGGATGTGGAAGATAGACCTTTTCTTGCCAGAAAATGTCCTCAACATGTAACAAAAACTGACTTTAACAAACTTATACCTGCATGCATTCTACGCCTATTCTTGACACTTAATTAACACTATTCCTATTGATCAAGCTATCCTTGGGATTCGGCTTATAGGGGTACTCTGCTGCTCAGCATTTGGAAAAAAAACTGTTCAGAAAGCTGGGGCCGGCGCCGGGAGCTCGTGACGTCATCGCCCCGCCACCTCACAACTTCATGCCCCACCCCCTCAATGCAAGTCTATGGGAGGGGGTGTGACACCATGAGGGGGCAGGGCTATGATGTCACAAGCTCCCGGCGGCTGCTCCATCGTTCAAAACAGTTTGTCCAAAACGCTGAGCAGCGCAGTACCCCTTTTTGTCCGCAACCTTTGTAACTCACTTTTTTAGTGATTTAATTTTTACAATACACTCATCCTTTATAACTTATTTTCTAAGTGTAGTTAGTATTAATACATCCATCCTTTGTGGAGCATTTTAGTTTAATATAGGCACATCAGTTGTCAAAGGTAGTGCTGTAGCACAGAACATATATGCTGTATCATTGTGCTAAGGAACTGGGTTCACCTACCCCAGTCATAGCCTTTTGGCATTGACATTTATTCTTCTTGTATAACTTCTTAGTCAATTTAGGCTACATTCACACTATGATTGTGTGATACGGCTGCCGGATCCAGCGGGTAAATTTAAAAACAGATTGCTGCCATAATTTAATTTAAATGAGGTTGTCGGAGCCAGATAGGGATTCCGATTGGCTCATTTTTGCCCTCTATCCGATTTTGTTGCCCTACTACTGAAAACTGTGATCTGCTATGGTTTTAAGTCCAGCAATAAAACAGACACAGTGAAAAACTATTACTATCTGACTCCATTGGGCTCACTTAAATGAATTGGATGCGCCGATCTGGCGGGGATACAGCAGTGGCCTGTTTTTTAAGGTCCAGCGACCTTATTGCTAAATCATGGTATGAATTTTATTAGTTACAAATGCCTGTATGGCTTTGTGGATAGAGCTTTTGTTTTTTTCTGATATAATGTGAGTGAAATTCCCATTGCATACTATTTTGTTACAATTTATTACATAGTTTTTATATTGAGATTATTGGTATGTATTAACTTATGTCTGCACTATATTGCACTATTGATGCTCTCAAGGCTGCCAGCCCCACTTCAATTCCGCTGTTACTATGCCTATATACAACCAATCATGTAAGCAGCCAACATGCGTTGCGAAGGGGCAGCGAAAATGAGCCTGCTCAGGTACACAATCCAGATGTCTTAATGACCACATGTCCCAGGAGCATTGTTATGATTGTTATATGCTAACATGTTATGCGGATGCCATCCGCTGAATGAAGGCTTCACTGAATTGCGCATTATGGTGGTGTTATCCCTTTATGCTTCCTTACCCACTCTTTATAAATTCCCCATGCTTAATTGGTTTGAACACCTAATTGCAGTTCCATATAATTACAGTTATAGTGTTTTGGGTGATTGGGGTATGCTGCCTTGCTCTCTTTTGTGGTAGTGACCGCCTATATTTACCTAATCGATATTTTATACAACTTTTAATGCCTTAATAAAACTTTGTGTTATTTTAACCATATCACAATTTAGTGTCACTGTTTTTCAGTAGCTATTTTACTAGTTTTTTAAAATACTCAATAGAATCAAATTATTTTTACTCGGACATAATTGCAAAATATATCTTGTTTCAGTTGACAGTATTTACATAAATTGTTTACAGTCTGTTTTAATTTACCTACCCCACCACCCCCACACACCGTCTTATGTACTTATGTAACTTAATGTTTAGAAAGCTCTCCAACTTCAGACATAGTCTAATCAACAAACACATATTTTACCTGATGATTTTTATTTTCAAGTGACAGCTTCAATTAAAGAGAAAAAAGAGCATTTTACTAGCCAACACAAACAGTCTTATCACTGCTTTTAAGAATTACGCCTTTTCTTTCAGTCACTGGCTTGTTAAAATCTATGCTGCATATCCCCTGGGCCCAGAAATGGAAATTGGATCAGAGGATAATGGATTTAGTTGGAGTTAAATTCCACATCAAGTTCTTGGAAACAATGTGCTGACATACATGACCATTTAAACAGTGAAGAGTTTTCAATTCATTTCCAAGTAACAGATTTCATTTTAAATAGATAAATAACATATTTACAGTAAATTAGCAATACCAACAGCAACGTATGGTCCAATAAAAAGTAAAGAAAACACTTTACACAGATACTTTATTTCATTTCATTATTAATTTATTTATTTTATTCATTCATAAAGCACTGACATATATCCCATCAATTTACAGAGGTTATCAGCAGCTGTCCCTGTTGGGGTTCACAATCTAATCTCAGTATCATTGTTTTGGATGAAATCACAATATCTAGAGGAAAACACAGTAAGACCATCCAGGCTTCATGCAGATGTTGCATGGAGTTTGTATGTTCTATCAAAATCATATTAATTCTTTCCAAATTTATATTACTTAAAAGGGTATTCCAGGATTTTCTCTTTATTTGACTATGTTACAGGGGCTATAAAGTTTGTATAGTTCATAATATAGTGTCTGTACCTGTGTGATGGTGGTCTCGCAATTATTCTGTGATTTTTGCCCCAATATATTTTTAACAGCGTACAAAATTACTCAGGTCTTGAGTTTTTCCAGGTTGCAGTGTGTCGAGACATGACATCCCTAGTCAGGTGATCAGAGGGAACCTGTCCTGCTTTATTGTTCAATGGGTGGAGCGACCGCTGGGTGTGAGAGAGATCATTTTGCAACAGCTCTAGGCACCCTGGTTAGAAAATATTGGTCTTTTGAATGGAATGCAGCTCTTTTGTGTTCCAATAGGTGCGGTGGCTGATGTGTGGGAGGGAGGAAAGTGACCTAACACTTAAACAAGGGATCATGGAATGTGTAGTTTAAGAGACCGAACTCCATCAGGAAATACCCAGTTCACATAAGAATAGCCTCAGCTGGCTGGCAGGTATGACCTTTTGGTGAATAACCCCTTTAGGCCTTTAGTCACCAAGAACAGTCAATTATCTCTCTACTGCTGCATGACATGTGTTGTGAAATACGTATAGTATTGTAACACTTGCACCTGACCAGGTTGTGCATTTAAGTTTTTAGTCATGTAAGAGTTACAGGCCCAGGCTACTGAGCAGCTAAAGAGGGGTATTTGTATCCTCCTCAGCTTTCTAGTCGTGCTTAAATTTTTTTTATTTCAGTTCAGTCTTTATAATGTTTCAACCTCATTATCTGCTCATTCCCTTCACACCTAGCTTATCTTGTTGCTATATTTCTGTTTCATTCATACTCTTATACCTGCCGATTATTGCCTTGGTTCTGAAGCAGTTAGTCAGTACTCTATTTATTGTTTTGAATTGATGCCAATGCACTTTAATTCAGATGAGGGACTGGCTCCCAGTTGTAGAACTGCTGCTTAGGAGAGTGATGCAAGTAGGGAGGGAAAGGGGTTGTGGGCACACTTTCCCCTGCCCTGCGTGACAAATATATGTATTGTCCACATACCTTGACATGACTGCAACATCAACATTGTGTTGTGGGCCCCCATAAGTATTTGTTAAGCCACTGCTCCATTTCACTTTTAAGACATTTGCAATAAGATTATATTTATCTTTATGATCAAATACCAACAGATGCTAAAAAGGGTAAAAATTATTAGTTGTCTAAAGAAACATTATACCGTTCTCCAATACAATTGTTCTTGGTTTTTAATAGGTGTGTTATAAGTTTACCTGATTAAAAAGCATTGTTTACTTTCAAAGAATAACATTTTTGTCGGCCCTTGACATGTTCTGAAAAAAATCTAGTTGTGCAGTTAAGCAACCAGTGATGCTGCACTAAGAGGTGTAGCATACACATCTTATTCCAGAGACAGGTCTAAGCAAATAGCAGTCTATATCAGGGACTATCCAGGAATCGAAAAACAGACCAATTTTCTTTTAAAGACAGCTCCCTGTCTGTTTCCATTTTGGGTGTGGTATTAGAACTTGGCTCTGTTCACTTCAATGGAACGGAGCTGCAGAACCACACCCGACCTGGAGGCAGACAGGAAGCAGTCTTTGAAATAAATTATCTCTGTTTTTCAATTCCTGGATAACCCCTTTAACCCCTTAAAAGGGTACTCCAGTGAAAAACTTTTTTTGTAAATCAACTGGTGCCAGAAAGTTAAACAGATTTGTAAATTACTTCTATTAAAAAATATTAATCCTTCCTGTACTTATTAGCTGCTGAATACTACAGTGGAAATTATTTTCCGTTTGAAACACAGAGCTGTCTGCTGAATCACGAGCACAGTGCTCTCTGCTGACATCTCTGTCCATTTTTAGGAACCGTTCAGGGTAAAAGGAAATCTCCATAGCAAACATATGCTGTTCTGGACAGTTCATAAAATGGACAGAAATGTCAGCAGAGAGCACTGTGCTCGTGATGTCAGAAGGCAGTTCTGTGTTTCAAAAAGAAAATAATTTCCGCTGTAGTATTCAGAAGCTAATACAGGAAGGATTAAGATCTTTTAATAGAAGTAATTTACAAATCTGTTTAACTTTCTGGCACCAGTTGATTTAAAAAAAAAAAGTTTTTCACCGGAGTATTCCTTTAAGGACAATGGTGTTGTTTTTTTCTTCTACTTTAGTTTTTTCCTCTTAGTCTTCTAAAAGCCATAATGCTTTCAATTTTCCACTTACAGACCCATTTAATGGCTTGTTTTTTTTTTTGCCACCAACTGTACTTTGTAGTGACATCACTCATTTTACCATCAAATTTACAGCAAAATGAAAAAAAAAAACAATTGTGGGAAGAAATTGAAAAAATAAATAAAAATAAAGCAATTTAGCATCTTTTAGGGGCTTAAGTTTTTATGCAGTGCACTTTTTCAGTACAAATGAGATGTTATATCTATTCTCTAGGTTGATAGGATTAGAATGATGCCAAACTTATATAGGTTTTCCAACTATTAAAAAATTATACCTTTTTGTCTAAAAATTTGTATGTTTAAAGGGGTACTCCGGTCCTAATACATTTAATTCCCTATCCAAAGGATAGGGGATAAGATGCATGATTGCGGGGGTCATTGCACACCCACCTTTGTGAGCTCTCCGCAGCACTGGAGGCTCTGAGTGTGTAGCGTGACGACCACAGGGCTGGAGTGTCGTGACGTCATGACTCCGTCCCCATGTGACATCACGTTCCTCCCCCTCAATACAAGTCTATGAGAGGGGGCATGACTATTACATGCAATTCTTGGATTGCATACACCATTCAATGCCATGCCAATTTACCCCCGATGGTCCCGATCAGCTCCACTGCTGCGGGAACAGATTTTGGCACTTTTAGACGCCGTGATCAACTCTGATCCTGGCATCTAAAGAGTTAATGCCAGACATCACCATTCAGGCATTAGCCACGGGTCTTGGCTGCTGATAGCAGCTGGGATCATGTGGGTATGATGCAAGCTCAGCTCCTGAGCTCGCTTCATACCCCTGCTGTGCCGCTGCACCGCTTATAAACGGCTTTCTGTGGCAAGGAGTTAAATAACTAAATATAGGTTGGAAGGGAAAGGAGTTTTGCTACATATATCCTTTTAAAAGGTGATAAACAGTTTAATAACATCTATGTGATAATAAATAAATAAATAAAAATATTCACTAAGGAAATCTGAAGGATTTCCAAAATAGTTTCACTTCAATAGAACATTCATTTTTATCATAAAATATTTCTTTCTGGGGTTGTCTAGTACAGACATATTTACTTTATAACTTGTTTGGATATAGTTTAAGTATATCTCTGCTTTTTAAGATGTGTTAGTCATAAAATTCCTCCATTGTTTTAGGAGACAGAATATTGACAAAGATAGTAAAACCCAAATTTAGGAAAAATTATAATCTTGGCTTAAAAAACCATGTACATGGCTGTACATGGCACATATGCTGTTACATAGCACATATGATGTTCTACAGGCAGGCTTGCATCATGCCTCTTTAATACATAATCAATCTTATTAAAGTAATAAATAATACAAATAAACAATTTCCTACTTTAAAAAATACCTCAAATAATAGAAGTTAAATATGTAGCTCCACCACAAGTTTTTAAAAAAAAGTTCTAACCGAATTGAAAAAAACTTCAAAACTTCAAGAGATGAGCGAATCGAATCTGACGAATCCGAATTCGTAACGAATGTGAATATCTCTGCATTTCTATCATGCAAATTGCTTCATTAAACTCCATTTAGTGTGGTCCAGACTGCAGGGCATCTAAAGTGGTGGATCCACATGTGAGGACATGGGGCAAGGAATCCTGGGAAGGTGGGAACAAAGGTAGGCGGGATGACCCTGAATCACATGCAGGATGCAGCCTATCAGCAGCCAGCCACCCCTGTGATGTCACAGCCCTATATAATAGGCAGCCATATTACGGCCAGTCACTTCATCTTTACACTGCAGAGAGATACATAGGCACAGACAGCTCTGTGTGTGTTACTCATAAAAGCTTTTCCAGCAGCGATTTATCTCCCAGTCAAGTCAGCATTCTGTTGGACAGAGAGCAGTTTGCTTGTCATAGAAAAGCATTCTTACTACAGCGATCCACCTCCCAGTCACTGTCTACAGCGTTCTATTATAGAGAGGATCAGAGAGCAGTGTGTTGCACAGAAAAACAGCAGCAATTCAGCTCAAGCACAAATCCTGGCTAGAAGCACTTATAGGGGGATTGAGATTGAGAAAGTGCAATTTTGGCTGTAGTACACAGCGACTGTGTGCTGCAGCACTGGTTTCTACTGCTGGTGTTGTGCACAAAAACTTTTTTTAAGCATTCTGTAGCGCATTTTTCTGCCCTCATAAGTGCATACCACATACGTACATCAAAGTGTTGTTCCATTTTTTTTCCTGATAAAGTCTCAAAGGCCTTGATACTGTGAAAGGGCAGCCAAAAGTACTCACCAGCTGGTGTTGCACACAAAAACTTTTTAAAGCCTACTGTAGTGCATTTTTCTGCCCTCATAAGTGCATACCACATATGTACATCAAAGTGTTGTACCATTTTGTTCTTAAAGTCTCAAGGGCCTAGATACTGTAAAAGGTCAGCCAAAAGTACACACCGGCTGGTGTTGTACACAAAAACTTTTTTAAGCGTACTGGAGCATATTTTTCTGCCCTCATAAGTTCATGCCACATACGTTCAGGCTCCTGAAGCAGACACTGTTGAGGAACCTGAGGAGGACATCAGTGATGTGCAGACACTTGTTGATGATGATGAAGCCAATCGCATTTGGGAGCCGGGTGCAGAAGCGGCTTCATCATCATCAGGAGAAGTGGGTTGCAGGTTGCCCGTGAGGCAGCAGCTGAGCCAGCAAAGTGGTAGTATGGTTGGTAGTCAGAATGGTGACAGAAGTGGAAATTCTGGACCCAAATGTTCTCGGTGGAGACCACCTTCTTTGCGGCAGCTTACCTTCCTGGGAGGTAGTGGGACAGGGGTTACTGGAGACAGCGTCAGTAGCAGTCAATTAGTGCGGACTGTTGGTGGGTAAAATCAGCTACTCAGTGGTGTGGCAGTGTTCCATCAAGCATCCGGGGGAAGTTAACATAGCCCCATGCAAGATGTGTAGGCAGAAGGTGAAGCGTGGCCAGGGTCCCAATGTTGGCACCACGGCCCTGCGTCAACATATGCTGCGCCACCATAAAGCGGCCTTGGAGAACCGTGGCTCCAATGTGGTGGTCCAACCTACTGCATCACCCAGTGGACCGCCTGTCAGGCCCAAGGCCTGATTATGGAATGCTACATGTGTATTATAATTGTATTTGTGTAAAATGTATAATCTAAGGCATGGGTGAGGGTTCATTCAGACTGTGTATTTGTTTTTGTGTATTCCAGTTTTATTAGGGGGGTCTGTCTGCCTGTGTTATACTTCTTTTGAAGTCAAAAGCCTTTGTAACAGCAGGATAGGAGATGTCTCTGGTCCCATCATAAAATCCAAATGAGATAAGGGACCCGGAAGAGAGATGCCCCCCCCCCCCCCCCACACACACACACACGCACACACACACACCTGGTGGGATCAGAGGGGACGGGGGTGGAGTTTTCCCTCTTAAAAAGCCACTATAAAACTGTGATGCTGGACAAACCTTTGTTAAAGCCTGTGGCAAAAGCTGACAAGACATCCTAAGATACAGCTGGACTCTGACTCACAAGGACTGCTATACCATTATGCTGTGAGTACTTTCTTTTTGTTTTCAGAACTTGTGTTGCTGAACTCTTTTATATATTTTTGTACCTGCATGTCCTTTTTTTTTATTTTATACGTAGCACTGTGATAACTTTTGTCAGATTCAATGTTTAATTAATCAGCTCTTGCCTTTGATCTCTAAATATAGGACCTCACCTTTTTGAAGGAAGCTCTGGTGAAACACGTTTATCAAAGACTTGCTGGGACTAGTAGTTGATACCCAGAGTTCTGGTGGCTTTAACCTTTGCACCATCACACTCTTTCTAGCGTCTTGGCTGGACCGATAGTGTGTGTTAGTGACAACTGGTGGCAGCGTCGGGATATATTTAGAGATTTTTAGTGCTTGCTGGATTTTACCTGTAAGGAAATCTTAGCACTAAAAGACATTGCATACATATTCTTGTGTATAAATTCCAAAGACAGAGCTCAGTGCTGGTTTAAAAGACATACAAAAAGAGTGCAAGACAGTTCTGCCCTCCCCATCTCCTGTTTTACCTCCTCTGTCTCATCTTGGAAATATGGAGGCGTATAGCAAGCAGTCCAAGCCTGCACTGGAGCTAATGTGCCAAGAAAAGGAGATCTCTACTGCGGGAAAGAACAAGGAACAACTTATTGCTGATCTTGTGGAGTTTGATGTCCGTGCAGCATAGCTGAGTGACATGAGACAAAGTCCTACAGCAGGAACTGCCATCCAAGGACTGATATCTCTTGGGGAACGCAGCAACATTACTCCCTATCAGGACAGTACTCCACATGAGGACTTGGACTCTTATATGCGGACTGCCTTACAACACCTTGGGAATGTGGATGCTAATATGAAACTCCAACATCTTCTCCAGTACCAAACTGCAGAGAGAGGCACAGGCACAAGCCACAGAGAGAGAGGCACAAGCCGCAGAGAGAGAGGCAGCAGAAAGAGAGGCCCAGCAGAGACATGAACTGGAGGTTCTGAGGCTGAAAGGGAATGCTTTATCTGCACGCGGGGATTTGTAGGATCCACCACAAACCTCTCTTGGAACATTTCCCCATGTTGGAGAAAAATGGTAATCTGGATGTGTTCCTGAGGCGATCTGAAAAGGTTTGCCAACAGTTCCATCTACCTAAGGAACAGTGTGGACGATATCTAACCCCATGGTTGCGAGGGAAAGCTCTAGATGTGTTTGCTTCTCTTCCCTCTGAACGTGACCAGGGCTATGAGGCAATAAAATCTGCCCTGCTAAAAAGTTTTAATCTGACTCCAGAGGCTTATCGGAAAAGATTTCGGACTTTGCAACAAAGCGCCACAGAAAGCTTCACTGAACATGCAGGTCAGCTAAGGACTGCATTCAGGCAATGGACTTGGGGCCTATAAGTCACTATTTATGAGGCCCTGGAGGACTTGATGGTCCTGGATCTGTTTCTCCAAACACAGAGCTTTGAAGCCAGAGAGTGGATTTTGGACCACAAACCCAAGACAGCAGTTGAAGCATCAGAACTAGGAGATGACTTTGCCAATTACAGGGCGCTAGCAGCAAAGCTTGGATCTGCACAAGCTGGAGCAAGTACCTGAAGGGGAGCCACACAATCACAAAGCACCACCAGGCCTACTGGGAAATTCTTGCCATCATCACCAAAAGCAACAGGAGCCACATTGGGTCAGGGGGACACCCGCCGATGTTACAGATGCAATATGATTGGGCACCTGAGTGCCAATTGCTCCAACAAGAAGAAGGACACCCAGCCGTTCTTCTGGTGTCTGGATGGGTGGAGAAAAGAGGGGATAACCTACAGAGTGCAAATGTGGGTGACCAGGTGACAGTGGATTTACGAGATTCTGGAGCCTCATTTACCTTGGTGCGGCCTGAAGTGGTGGATACAGAGGACATCATTCTTGGAAGAACCATGGCTATAAAAGGAATTGGAGGTGTGTGACCTGCTGTGCCCATGGCCCATTTGTACCTGGATTGGGGTACAGGCAAAGGTTTGCGGGAGTTGGGGGTCTCTGAGGACACCCCTGTTAATGTTCTGCTGGGGAATGATTTGGGTCAGATGCTCTGTCATTATGCTCCGGAGGATACTGCCTGCACACCAGATGGGCTAGGAGAGAGCCCGGTTCGTTCTGAGGTACTGTGCGAGACTTTGGGAGACACCGTGAAATGTGATAACTGGGAGGGAGTGCAGGGGATTGATAAATGTTTACCTGTGACTGAACCAGTGATGTTTTCCAAAAGTTAAATGGGTTGTAATGTAAAATGTGATGGCAATGAATTATCAATGCCAAAACCTTGTGGAGATGGGCTAGGGGGAGGGCTTGGTGTGCCCCTGGTGACATGTAAGGATGAGGGACCAGCAGTGAGTAATATGTCCCAATCCTGTGAGCCTAAGATGGCTGAGGAGGAGGGAAGGAGTGATGGGCCTGTGTATGATGCCTGTAACATAGTTATGTCTGGGACTAAGGGGGAGGAAGTTAAAGCCCAGGGAGGCATACCAATGGTCGCGGTGGTGACAAGAAAGGAGGATGGTGATGAAAGGGGCAAACTGTGTGACTTGCAAGCCAAAGCAGAGGAAGGTGGAGATGCTAGTTTACCTGAGGGAAATGTGCTCCCTGATGCCACGAGATGGGGGGGAGGGGGGGGCAATGAGCATATATGGGAAGCTCTGTGCAGTGACCCTTCCCTTGAAGGGCTGAGACAATGTGCTTATCAGCCAGGTGCTGACACAGATGGGCATCGGGTATATTGGGAAAACAATATTGTTCTGGGAGTCTTTTTCCAAAGGCATGCTAGGGCCCCAGGAGAGAGACAGGCAGTTAGTATTTCCTAGGCAGTACAGAAAAGAGCTGCTGAGGTTACTCCATGAGATCCCCCTTGCAGGACATTTGGGAGTGGCCAAGACAAAGTCCAGGTTGGCACACAATTTCTACTGTCCAGGTATGGGTACTGCTGTTGCAAATTACTGTAGATCCTGTCGTGTTTGCCAGAGGGTAGGTAAGTCTGGGGATGTTACTCTTGTTCACCTAGTGCCCCTACCAGTCATATCTGTACATTTTCAACGAGTGGCAGTGGATATTTTGGGGCCTCTAGCTATACCCAGCAGCACAGGGAAACAATTTATTCTTTCTGTGGTGGATTATGCAACCAAGTACCCTAAGGCTGTTGCCTTATCCTCTGTCTGGGCAGATAAGGTGGCAGATGCACTGCTCAGTATATTCTGCAGGGTTGGGTTCCCCAGAGAAATGCTCACTGATCAGGGCACACAGTTCATATCCAATCTCATGCAAAGTCTTTGTAAGAAGGTGAATGTACAGCACTTGGTAGAAAGCCCATACCACCCCCAAACAAATAGTCTCTGCGAGAGGTTCAATGGGGCCTTAAAACAAATGCTGAAAATCTTTGTAGAATCCGAGGGCAGAGACTGGGAAAAGTATGTATCCCATCTTTTATTCGCTTACAGGGAGGTACCACAAGAGTCTACAGGTTTCTTGCCCTTTGAATTATTGTATGGTCGCACAGTGCGGGGACCCCTAGATTTAGTTAGGGGGGAATGGGAAGGGGGCTACAAGCCCTTGAGGCTTCTGTGGTGGAGTATGTTCTGAAGTTAGGGGACAGGATGCAGACATTGACTGGGCTGTTACATGACAACCTCACATCAGCACCATCCGGCCAGAAGTACTGGTATGATCGAAATGCAAGGAACCGGGTCTATGACTAAGCTGCAGGCTGCCTGGGAGGGTCCCTTCCCCATTATGCAATGCCTAGAACCCACCACATATGTAGTTGCCCTTGATGAGAAAGGTCAGAGGCAGAACCAGTACCACATTAATATGTTAACTCCTTAAGGACACATAACGTACCGGTACGTCATGAGTCTGCTCCCGATCTATAACGCGGGGCCACGGCGTGGCCTCGCGTCATAGCGGGTCGGGCCCGGCCCGTGGCTTATAGCGCGCGGCATTGATCGCGGCGCCGCGCGCTATTAACCCTTTAGATGCGGCGTTCAAAGTTGAAATCCGCATCTAAAGTGAAAGTGAAAGCATGCCGGTTAGCTCAGGGAGCTGTTCGGGATAGCCGTGGCGAAATCGCGGCATCCCGAACAGCTTACAGGACAGCTGGAGGATCCCTACCTGCCTCCTCGCTGTCCGATCGCCGAATAACTGCTCAGTGCCTGAGATCCAGGCATGAGCAGTCAAGCGGCAGAATCATCGATCACTGGTTTCCTATGAGAAACCAGTGATCAATGTAAAAGATCAGTGTGTGCAGTGTTATAGGTCCCTATGGTAGCTATAACACTGCAAAAAAAAAAAGTGTAAAAAAAAAAGTGAATAAAGATCATTTAACCCCTTCCCTATTAAAAGTTTGAATCACCCCCCTTTTCCCATAAAAAAACACAGTGTAAATTAAAATTAAAATAAACATATATGGTTTCGCCGCATGTGGAAATGTCCGAATTATAAAAATATATTGTGAATTAAACCGCACGGTCAATGGCGTACGCGCAAAAAAATTCCAAAGTCCACAATAGTGCATTTTTGGTCACTTTTTATATCATGAAAACATGAATAAAAAGCGATCAATAAGTCCTATCAATGCGAAAATTGTACCGATTAAAACTTCAGATCATGGCGCAAAAAATGAGCCCCCATACCGCCCCATACGCGGAAAAACAAAAAAGTTATAGGGGTCAGAATATGACAATTTTAAACGTATTAATTTTCCTACATGTAGTTATGATTTTTTCCAGAAGTACGACAAAATCAAACCTATATAAGTAGGGTATCATTTGTATGGACCTACAGAATAAAGATAAGGTGTCATTTTTACCGAAAAATGTACTACGTAGAAACGGAAGCCCCCAAATTTACAAAACAGCGTTTTTTTTTTTCAATTTTGTCTCACAATGATTTTTTTTTCTGTTTCGCCATAGATTTTTGGGCAAAATGACTGATTACAAAGTAGAATTGGAGGCGCAAAAAAAAAAGCCATCATATGGATTTTTAGGTGCAAAATTGAAAGAGTTATGAGTTTTTTAAAGGCAAGGAGGAAAACACTAAAATGCAAAAACGGAAAAACCCTCGGTCCTTAAGGGGTTAAAGGCATACTATGACCCTGAGGAGGTGATACTCAGTGTGTGTAGTGCACCAGAGGAAGGGCTGGGTAGTGATCCCTTACTGGACCTGGTGGAGGAAATGCAGGGCCTGTGGTGTCAAGAAAAGAAATAGACGGTTAATGGAGACAGATCTATCAGGCTGGAAAGGCACGATCTCTCTGTCCTGATTATGGAATCATACATGTGTATTATAATTGTATTTGTGTATAATGTATAATCTAAGGCATGGTTGAGGGTTCATTCAGACTGTGCAGGGCCGCAATCAGGAATTTCGGGGCCCCATACAGCCATAGCATCTGGGCCCCCCTTAGGCTGGGTTCACACAAGCGAAAAACAGGTGCGGATATTCCGCACATATGACCAACCGGTAGCCGCTAGGACTGCTCGGAAATGCGGCAATACATTTCCTTGCAAAAACATGGAAGATGTTCATTGTTTTTGCAGTTGCTGGAATCAGGAATTTTGTGCCAGAAACATCTGGTGCAGAAATTCTGCCATCTGTACAGTGCAGCAGAATCCCATATGTGCAGCATTACAAGTTAAAATATGGCCAGATTTTGGCATTTAAATGGAGAAAAACTTTTTTAAATCAACTTTTATTCAATCTTTAACAGTGGGGATGAGGCTGCTGAGAACCCACTGATTTTTAGAACAAAGGAACAAAAGAGTTTTCTGTCAAAATGCTATGTGTGAACATAGCCTCATAGGGAAAAGTCCAGCAATGGTGTCTTGCACTATGAATCTACAATAAAGCTCAAATTTAATATACCAGAAAAAATTGAAGAACTTTTCCATAACAAATCTTGGACAGATATTTTATATATATATATATATATATATATATATATATATATATATATATATATATATATATATATATATAAATATAATATACAGTGACCCCCCGACCTACGCTGGCCCCGACATACGATAATTTCAACATGCAATGGCCTCTCAGAGGCCATCGCATGTTGAAGGCAGCATCAGCATACAATGCTTTTGTATGTCGGGGCCATCACATAAACAGCTATACGGCAGCGCTGACTGCTTCAGCTGCCTCTGGATAGCCGTTTACGGTGCCCCGTGTGCTCCGGTGATGGTCTCCCACCTGTCCTCGGGGCTCCGGAGCTCCTCTTCACGATCCCCTGCATTGCCAGCGCTCTCCTTCATCGTCATCAAGTCGCCGCGTCCCGTCATCCAATAGGAGCGGCGTGCGTAGTGACATGATGGCGGCGACGTAAGAGTGACGATCCCGGAGAAGCAGAGACGTCCGGAGTGTCCGGGACACCATGAGGACACGGCAACAGCAATGGAGGGCGACATCCAGGGCAGCGGTGACGAGCGGTGACGGTCCGGAGCTGCAGGGACAGATGAGTACAACTTCCTATACTTTACATTGCACGGATCCCTCAACATATGATGGTTTCAAAAAAACGATAGTTCATTTGGAACGAATTACCATCGTATGTTGAGGGACCACTGTATATACAGTCATGGCCATAAATGTTGGCACCCCTGAAATTTTTCTAGAAAATGAAGTATTTCTCACAGAAAAGGATTGCAGTAACACATGTTTTGCTATACACACATTTATTCACTTTGTGTGTATTGGAACTAAACCAAAAAAGGTAGGAAAAAAAGTAAATTGGACATATTGTCACACCAAACTCTAAAAATGGGCTGGACAAAATTATTTTCCCCCTTAACTTAATATTTGGTTGCACACCCTTGAAGAAAAAAGTTTCTGCCTATAACCATCAATAAGCTTCTTACGCCTCTCAGCCGGTATGCTGGACCACTCTTCCTTTGCAAACTGCTCCAGGTCTCTCTTATTGGAAGGGCACCTTTTCCCAAAAACTATTTTAAGATCTCTCCAAAGATGTTCAATGGGATTTAGATCTGGACTCATTGCTGGCCACTTCAGAACTCTCCAGCACTTTGTTGCCCTCCATTTCTGGGTGCTCTTTGACGTATATGTTTGGGGTCCTTGTCCTGTTGGAAGACCCAAAATCTCGGATGCAAACCCAGCTTTCTGACACTGGGCTGTACAGTGCGACCCAAAATCCATTGGTAATCCTCAGATTTCATGATGCCTTGCACACATTCAAGGCACCCAGGGCTAGAGGCAACCCCAAAACATCAATGAACCTCCACCATATTTCACCGTAGGTACTGTGTTCTATTCTTTGTAGGCCTAATTCCATTTTCGGTAAACAGTAGAATGATGTTCTTTACCAAAAAGCTCTATCTTGGTCTCATCTGTCCACAAGACATTTTCCCAGATGATTTTGGCTTACTCAAGTTCATTTTGGCAAAAATGTAGTCTTCCTTTTTTATGTATCTGAGTCAGCAGTGGGGTCCTCCTGGGTCTCCTGCCATAGTGTTTCATTTCATTTAAATGTTGATAGATAGTTTGCGCTGACACTGATGCTCCCTGAGCCTGCAGGATAGCTTGAATTTCTTTGGAACTTGTTTGGGGCTGCTTAATCACCACCCAGACTATCCTTTGTTGACACCTTTCATGAATTTTTCTCTTCTGTCCATGCCCAGGGAGATTAGCAACAGTGTCATGGATTGTGCACTCTGGACAAAGGCAAATCTAAATCTCTGGAGATGGACTTGTAACCATGAGATTGTTAATATTTTTCCACAATTTTGGTTCTCAAATCTTCAGACAGTTCTCTTCTCCTCTTTCCGTTGTCCATGCTTTGTGTGGCACACACAGACACACAATGCAAAGACTAAGTGAACTTCTCTCCTTTTTATATGCTTTCAGGTGTAATTTTTATAGTGCCCACATCTGTTACATGCCCCAGGCGAGTTTAAAGGGAACATCACATGCTTGAAAAATCTTATTTTTCCACATTTTTGAAAGGGTGCCAATAATTTTGTCCAGACCATTTTTGGAATTTGGTGTGACATTATGTCCAATTTGCTTTTTTTTCTCCCTTTTTTGGTTTAGTTCCAATACACACAAAGGGAATAAACATGTGTATAGCAAAACATGTGTTACTGCAATCCTTTTCTGTGAGAAATACTTCATTTTCTAGGGGTTAAGCAGCTCCAGGGGGTCCACTTCTTGTATAACCTCCAGCTTCACTTCTGCTAGCACTGGGCACCCTGCAGCCCCTCCTTCCTCCTATTCCCTGACTGCCCAGCTGTATACAGCAGGAGGTCGGGGATATTACTGAGGGGCAGGGGAGGGGCCCAGGAGAGAGGAGAGGGCTTAGGCAGGTCTTTATGCCTGTGCTGAATCCCAAAGCTTCTAAGCAAGTAGGCCTGCAGAGACCATGCAAGGGAGGGGGAGGGGACAGGTCCAGTGCTCTGTGGAGTGCAGGAGCATGGTGACAGAGCCTCTGGGCCTCTGTACATAGTGCACTTGTTCCGGGCCCTGACTGCAGTACTGCCTGTACTGCCGTGATGGCGGCCCTGAGGCTGTGTATTTGTTTTTGAGTATTCTAGTTTTATTAGGGGGTCTGTATGCCTGTGTTATGCTTCTTTTGAAGTATATGAGATGTCTCTGGTCCCATCATAAAATCAAAATGAGATAAGGGACCCAGAAGAACGATGCCCCCCACCTGGTGGGATCAGAGGGGAGGGGGGGGGATGAAGTTTTCCCTCCTAAAAAGCCACTATAAAACTGAGATACTGGACAAACCTTTGTTGAAGCCTGTGGCAAAAGCTGACAAGACATCTTATGACACATAAGCTGGACTCTCATTCACAAGGACTGCTATACCATTATGCTGTGAGGACTTTCATATTTGTTTTCTGAACTTGTCTTGCTGAACTCTTTTATATATTTTTGTACATGTATGTCCTTTTTTTATTTTATACATAGAACTTTAATACCTTTTTTCAGATTAAATGTTTAATTATTCAGCTCTGGTCTTTGATCTGGTCTTTGATCTTTGATCTCTAAATATAGGAAGCTATGGTGAAACACTTTTATCAAAGGGTTAATTTGGTGACTTGCTGGGACTAGTAGTGGATACCCAGAGATCTGGTGGCTTTAACCCTTGCACTATCACACTCTCTCTAGCATCTTGGCTGGACCGATAGGGTGCGATCTTGACCACGCCGCTGACACTGTGTGTCATCCCCTCCTTCCGTCGCTCCAGATGCTCTTGCTCCTCCTACTTTTAGTCAGTCATTCCTCCAACAATCCATCGGCGAAGCCATGTCCAAGAGACAACAGTATACGCCCACTCATCCAAAGGCAAAGAAGCGGAATTTGCTCCTGTCCAAGTTGCTGGTGCTGCAGTCCCTACCTTTTCAAGTAGTGGGCTCTACACCTTTCAGAGAACAGATGGCTTGTGCCGAGCCGAGGTAGAGAGTCCCAAGCCGTCATTTCTTTGCGAAGAAGGCAGTACCAGCCCTGCACAATTTTGTGGAAGAGCAGGTGGGCCAGTCCTTGAGCCTGTTGGTGTGTAGCAAAGGGCACGGCAGCGCCGACATCTGGAGCTGTAACTATGGCCAGGGACAATATATGTCCTTTACGGCCCACTGGGTGAATGTGGTTTCTGCACAGCCACAACACCAACTTGGACAGGTCATGCCACTTCCTCCTCCACGCCCTCAGGCCATTGGTCCGGTGACAGTGTGCGACTCTGCTTCCTCATCCTCCACCGTGTCCTCAGCCTCCACTGCACGGACAAGTCTCAACATACCATGTGTGCAGGGCACGGCGGTGTCATGACGTTCCTCACATGGTTTGCTTTGGCGAACGGGGTCCCACAGGGGAGGAAATGCTAAAAGTAATTCAGGAAGAACTCGTAGCATGGCTTACTCCACGAAAACTGGAAATGGGAACCATGGTGACTGACAACAGGAAGAATATCTTGTCTGCACTGCGACAAGGAAGCCTGAGCCATGCGCCCTGCATGGCACACATGTTCAATCTGGTTGTCAAGCGGTTCCTGAAGTGCTCCCCCCATTTGCGAGACATCCTAACAATGGGAAGGAATCTGTGCATGCACTTCAGCCACTTGCACACCGCAAAGCACACCCTCCTTGAGCTGCAGCATCAGAATGGTATCCCCCAACATAGTCTGATTTGTGACCTTGCCACACATTGGAATTCCACCCTCCATATGTTGGACTGACTGTACAAACAGAGAAAGGCCATCACCAATTTCTTGATGATCCAAGCAGATAGGGGTACTTCCCTGTGTAACTTCAATGTCAACCAGTGGCAGCTCATACGTGACACCTGCCGTTTGCTCAGGCCCTTTGAGAAAGCCACATTATTAGTCAGTCGCCAGGATTACGGGTTGAACAATGTCATCCACTGCTTCATTTCCTACAACACCTGTTGGAAATGATGGCTGGTCAGGGCACTGGAGACGTGGTACCTACATCTCACAGCCACATAAGTCATGTGGGGGCTGAACTGGAGGAGGAGAGGGGGAGGGGCACAGTGGAGCACAGTTTAGGTCTCGTGAAATGGGTGGTTTTTCTACTCATCTGACAGGAGAGGAGGAGCAGCCATAGGAGCTAGAGAGTTATGAGGAAGGCGAGACAAAGGACCCAGACACACCGTGGCAGTATGCAGTGGAGATAGAGGCAGGGAGTACCTCCAAGTCACTTGCACAAATGGCACGATGCATGCTTACTTGCTTGCGTAATGACCGCCGATTTGTCACCATTCGGCAGTGGGATGATTTCTGGCTCTCCACCTTATTGGACCCCCACTTCCGGCACTAAATGGGGGCCTTTATTACACCCACTGAGAGGGAGAACAAACTGACCTACTACAGAGACATCCTACATAGTCTATCGGCGCCATCGTCCATCCTCCTGCAGGTCTGACTCGGGGGGGCCCTCTGCGTTCACCTTCCACTACCATGGCTGCTGGGAAGGAGTGGGGTGGCAGGAGCAGTACCAGCTCCATCAGCAGCAGCCTGAGTCTACAGTCGCTGATGAGTAGCTGTCTTCAACCGCATAGTGGAGCTACTCATCAGCAGCCGGTAGAACTGGAGCAGGACCTGAACCAGCAGATGGTGGCATACCTTGACATGCCCATGTCATCACACCTTGAAGATCCGCTGGAATACTGGGCAGCCAAACTTGATTTGTGGCCGCAACTAGCAGAGTTTTTCACTGGAATAGCTGTCCTGTCTGGCCAGTAGTTTGCCATCAGAGCGGGTGTTTAGTGCAGCGGGGGCCATAATCACCCCAAGGAGAACTTGTCTGTCCACAAAAAATGTCACTGGGTACTGGTATTGCCACCCACCGAATCACTCTGCCACCGGGTCACTTTCAGGACTCCTGATGCTGCTGCTGCCACCTCCAGGCTGTCTCACTCTGCCACCATATGTTCTCCTCATGTTGCCGCCACCTCCACGCTGTATCATTCAGCCACTATATGTTCTACTCATGCTGCTGCCAACTCCAGGCTGTGTCATTCAGCCAATATATGTTCTCCTCATGCTGACGCCAACTCCAGGCTGTGCCATTCAGCCACTATATGGTATTCTCATGCTTCTGCTACCTCCAGGCAGTGTCATTCAGCCACTATATGGTCTCCTCATGCTGCCGCCACCTCCATGCTGTGTCATTTAGCCACTATATGTTCTCCTCATGCTGCCGCCAACTCCAGGCTGTGCCATTCAGCCACTATATGGTGGTCTCATGCTTCCGCTACCTCCAGGCTGTGCCATTCTGCCACTATATGGTCTCCTCTTGCTACCACCCACTCCAGGCTATGCCATTCAGCCACTATATAGTCTCCTCATGCTTCCACCACCTCCAGGCCGTGTTATTCAGCTACTATATGCTCTACTCATGCTGCCGCCAACTCCAGGCTGTGTCATTCAGCCACTTTATCAGGGGTCTTAAACTCAAATTATCTTGGGGCCACTGGAGGTAGCGGCTGGGTGAGGCTGGGCTGCATGCATCCCTCACATATAATGCCCCCATTATGCACCCCTCACATAAAATGCTCCTATCATGCACCCCTCATCCACCAGCAACACCCCCCACCAGCAGTAGCACCCCCATCATCCACCAGCAACACCCCCCCATTCCCCCTACCCCCCTGTGGTAATAGCAAGAGATGACGGATGATGTGAGTGCTACTGCTGGGGGGGAGGGGGTGTTGGATGATTGAGATGCTACTGCCAGGGCAGTAGCACCCTCATCATCCGCTAGCAACACCTCCCTCATCATCCACCAACAACCTCCCCCAGCAGTAGCACCCCCATCATCCATCAGCTCATGCTACTACCCCAGGGGGTATGGGGAATGGGGGATGTTGCTGGGGGATGATGGGGGTGCTACTGCTGGTGGGGGGTGTTGTTGGTGGATGATGAGGGAGTGTTGCTGGTGGATGATGGGGGTGCTACTGCTGGGGGGGGTTTCTGTTGGACGATGAGGGTGCTACTGCCCTGTAGCATCCCAATCATTGAACAACATCCCCCCAGCAATAGCACCCCCATCATCCATCAGCTCATTTCCACATTGCTGTCAGACAATCTTGAGATGACACCACCACCTGCCGTGGTGATCACTCTCTCTAATGCTACACTTGAGGGTGGACAAGAAAGAAAACTGGGCAAATTTTGGCCAATGATCTTATCTGGTGACCCAGAAGTCTATTGGATGGGGTCTGAACTCATGGTGTATGTTAGAAAAAGGGCACAGCTCAGTTATGCATCAACCTGCTTGTTCAGGTGTTTGTATTGTTCAGGTGGTGGTGTGTATCGCTTTCATTCATGTCAGGTTGAAATAAAAAGTTTGTCATCGTGTACTCCAACGTAAAGATGCTGCTCCTGCCCTATGCATTAGTGCTGGCAGAAAGAGTGGAGTGTTGACTCAGCAGAGAGTGGAGATTGGATACCCCAATTTGGCAGGTGTTTGCATATTGATCAAAATGAAAACAATATAAAGGAAGACTGTATAAAGGAAGTCTTTTTTTCTGCCAAAATTCTTGTGTGTTTCTAAAATAGGTAATGCATTGATTCAAGAAGCCTTTGCATTTCCATCACAGCGAGGAGGCAAAGGAAGATATACCCTAGAACCACTGCTGTGTAAACAAGGTACTGGGTTAGGTGCCAACTGAGGCACAAGCTGAAAAGGAGTTGCTATGACTTTTGATGTGGCAGGTACAGGAGATGATATGGCATCCAGACGAGCAGAGATAAAGTTTATGATTTGCAGCAGCTGGTCATGATGGTTACAGTTTACAAGAAAGTAGATATCTTGTATTCTTAGTATGGGGTTCCCAGCATGGCTCATGGCCCAAGCAAACGGTAAGGTACGTTAGGTTTGGACCCACTGTGTCACCTATCTGGTTTGGCATTGGAGCACTATTGAGAGCATTGCCTAAGTGGACTGCTGGTGTTATAGTAAATTAAATAGGTACTTCACCCCTACACATCTTATCCCTTATCCAAAGGATAGGGGATAAGATGTCTGATCACGGGAGTTTCGACTCTGGGGACCCCCGCAATCTCCATGCTGCACCCGGCATTTATTTTGAGCGTCAGGTGTAGCGCCGCAGGCTCGTGATGTCACAGCCACACCCCGCTTTGGACATCATGGCCACACCCCCTCAATGCAAGTCAATGGGAGTAGGAATGATAGCTGTCACACCAACTCCCATAGACTTGGCTGTGACATCACGAGCAGGGCATGACCATGACGTCACAAGACTGCCCCAGCATCGCCAGTCATCCGGCATGGAGCAAATTTCGCTTTGTGGACCTGATGTCTGGGGTGCCGCAGCTGAGATTGCAGTGGTCCCCAGCGGCGGGACCCCAGTGATCAGCCATCTTATCCCCTATCCTTTGGATAAAAGATAAAAGATAGGAGAACCCCTTTAAGTTCTTTTCCAATGAAAGAGCAAAAATATTTTTGCATTTTTACTGTATATACTTTACTGTTTATGGATCACGAGAGACCTTAATAGTAACTAGAGTACATTTAGGTAACTCCATAACAACATCGGGGATAAATGTACATCATGGTGAGGTGGTACTTAATGCACCATGATGTACATTTATGTCATGGACATGACCGCAAACACCGGACCGATCGCTTCATGCGTGGCAGATCCCGGGCTATCAGCAGCCGGCTACTCGTGGGTAATGGCGGACATCAGCAATCCCCCCCTTTGTCCGCCATTAACCCCTCAGATGCCATGATCAATACAGATCATGGCATGTACAGCAGTGCGGCACTTAATTTGGATGCTCAGATTGCCCGCAGCGCTGCCGCGGGGATCCGATCATCTGTAATGGTGGCCGGTGGTCCCCTCACCTGCCTCCGGCCGTCTCCTGGGGTCTATTGCTCTGGTCTGGGATCGAGCAGACCAGAGCAGAAGATGACCGATAATACTCATTAGTGCTATGCCCTATGCATAGCACTGAACAGCATTAGCAATCAAGTGATTGCTATAAATAGTCCCATATGGGAAAAAAAGGTAAACAAATAAAGGTAAAACATTTTTTTAGAAAAAGTAAAAACATTTGAAAAATACCCTCCCCCGTTTTTCCCATTTTACCCCCAAAAAGCATTAAAAAAATTAATCAACATATTTGGTATTGCTGCATGCATAAATGTCCAAACTATTAAAATATTATGTTAATTATACCGTATGGTGAACGACGTAAACGTTAAAAAAAAAGTCCAAAATTGCTGCTTTTTTGTCACATCATATTTCCCAAAAAATTGATAAAAAATGTATTAAAAGTTTTAAATGAGCAAATATGGTATCAATAAAAGTAGAGATCACGGAGCAAAAAATTAGCTCTCATACTGCCGCTTATATGAAAAAATGAAAATGTTATAGGTCGTCAAAATAAAGGGATTTTAAATGCACTAATTTGGTTAAAAAAATTTTTTTAAGCGGTACAATAATAGAAAAGTATGCAATCATGGGTATCATTTTAATCGAATTGACCCACGGAATAAACTAAACATAATTTTTTCCGTAAATTGTACGGCATAAAAACAAAACCCTCCAAAATTAGCAAAATACTGATTTTCTTTTTTTGGTTGCACTATACATTTTATGGTAAAATGAGTGATGTAAATACAAAGGACAACTGATTGAGCAAAAGACAAGCCCTCATACTCATCTGTAGATAAAAATATAAAAGAGTTATGATTTTTAGAAGGTGAGGAGGAAAAAATGAAAATGCTAAAACAAAATTAGTCTGGTCCTTAAAGGGGTACTCCGGTAAAAACCTTTTTTTTTTTTTTTTTTTTTTTTTAAACAACTGGTGCCAGAAAGTTAAACAGATTTGTAAATTACTTCTATTAAAAAATCTTAATCCTTCCTGTACTTATTAGCTACTGAATACTACAGCGGACATTCTTTTCTTTTTGAAACACAGAGCTGTCTACTGACATCATGAGCACAGTGCTCTCTGCTGACATCTATGTCCATTTTAGGAACTGTCCAGAACAGCATATGTTTGCTATGGGGATTTCCTTTTATTCTGGGCAGTTCCTAAAATGGACAGAGATGTCAGCAGAGAGCACTGTGATCATGATGTCAGCAGACATCTCTGTGTTTCAAACGGAAAATAATTTCCTCTATAGTATTCGGCAGCTAATAAGTACAGGAAGAATTAAGATTTTTTAATACAAGTAATTTACAAATCTAAAAGAAAACTGATGTGTGCAGCTCGCAACCCACGTCCGAGGTATATGTGGTTAAAAAGATCAGTCCCCACTGATCAATAATAATATAAAATAGTAATAATATATTAACCACACCTCAAGGACGATACACAGTGAACAAGAATTGTAGACAGTTTGATTGATAGAAATGCCGAATTTATTATACAATGTTATTCACAATATAAAATCAATTTAAAAATTAAATTAATAAAACATCACTATACTGATAGAGCAATAGTGTATATAATATTTTATCATTGGGCTCTAATGGTATATATAGGTGGAAATAGCACTGCTGTTGTTAGGTTGTTGATAGGTTATCGGCCGGTTATCCGGCATAAACTGTTAGGTGGTGTGTGCGTGAATATTTCACATCCCACATTCACAAATATTCACACACACACACCACCTAACACTAATTACATTTCTTTGTTAAGCGAAAGTCATTCATACCAGTTGCAATATCTTAAAACAAGTAACAATTCAGACCATAACTCTTGATCTGCTGGTGAACAGACATAATGCAGGTAGATTAAACATATGGGTTTTATAACAATCAACCATTTAATATATCACATTTTTGTCTAAATATAAAATTTTGGGCATGTTTTTATAAGTAACAATCCAGACCACCGTTCAGACCATTTCACGACAATACACCGATGTGTATGCAAATCCCAATACAGGGCTGGTCAGCGTTACGCTGACAGTCTATAAAGGGACCGCATGAATAGTTTCCTCACTTCTCTGTCTATTTCTATATACAAAGATCACAAATTCTGATAAACATAATATTTGTTTGTTACTATAAATTTATTTGGAATAAGGTATATATGAGAATGCATTATTGATTAAAAGAATCCTGTTCCCATTTAAGATCCATGAACCAATATAATTTTTGTGTGTTCCAAGTCCACTCCACAAATTCAATCAATCTTATTAATGAAAAACATTTGTGGACTGACTATATAAAAAGAGACTTTGCTGCTGTCATTTATACCTCTTGCCTACTGAAGAAGGGGTCGATCTGGGTACCCTGAAACGCGTTTAGGTTTAGACACTGTCTGAACTAGAGCATTAGAAAAACGCACTGCTCCTCCAGAAGCCGGCACACTCATTTAAATAAGCCACTTATCCATCGATCGCATCAGCTGGGAGTCTCACCTACCTGCCGCACAGATTTGCCTCACACGCTACCATCTGCACAAGGATCCTGATCTGGCTGATCAAACTGAGGTCAGATACCAACACAGCCGCACGCCGCCGCTACGGACCTCCATCGTGGGAGCTCCATGCCAGAGCCCCGCCGCTAAACAAATTTCAATCCAACGTCTACATCATCAATTTACCATCTTTGGCCCGTCGCAGTACGGAGACCAGCGGACAGGGTGAGAGACAACTAATCCCTTAATATTCTTGAACATCTTAGTCTGTTAACCAAAGACTGTTTTCACACTATTGCCGGACAAACAGTTTATGCCGGATAACCGGCCGATAACCTATCAACAACCTAACAACAGCAGTGCTATTTCCACCTATATATACCATTAGGGCCCAATGGTAAAATATTATATACACTATTGCTCTATCAGTATAGTGATGTTTTATTAATTTAATTTTTAAATTGATTTTATATTGTGAATAACATTGTATAATAAATTTGGCATTTCTATCAATCAAACTGTCTACAATTCTTGTTCACTGTGTATCGTCCTTGAGGTGTGGTTAATATATTATTACTAATTTACAAATCTGTTTAACTTTCTGGCACCAGATGATTTAAAAAAAATAAAAAAAAGTTTTTCACCGGAGTAACCCTTTAAGGCCTTTTTTTTCTTTCCAAATTTTTGCTATTCAGTAAGAGAGGCAGTCAGATGGAGTGCACTGAATACATGGAACTTAAAGTAATTCTATGGATTGCAAATCAGGGTGAATCTTACAGTACCCTCCTTTTCCTCTAGTTTCATTCAAAAACATATGGAGTAGTTTCCTGTCAGAGTATGACATCATTTAAATTTGATTGATTGTTTTTTTTTAACTCATTGTTAAACAGTACCTTTGTTATTGACTAAATGTGCTGACAAAAATAGTTCAATTGATTACTGATATTAATCATTTTTTTGGTCACTTTTAATTAAGAAAAGAAAAGAAAGAAAGAAAGAAAAGAAAAACTCAATTACATATGGAACATTCACATAACAATATTTGATCATGTCTAGCCTTTCTGGTTTTATTTTTAACAATTGTCATTGTGTGTATTTGCATCTTTAATATTCCAAACCATATTCCATGAAGACTGATGAAAACAACACTATAACAAAATGTTCCTGTAACGTCCAATATGTTATAAATAGCAATATTCCCTTTATACAGTTGATGCCTTACATGACACAGAACAATGAACGTGGTTAAATTATTGCAAAATATTATTTACAGAGAAAGTATGAATTGTAAAATAAATAATGCAATATTATTTTAAACAACAGGTAACAGGAAGGAGATATGACGTGTTTGTGGCTGCAGAAACTACGTCAGCACATGACTTTACTCCAGATGTCTGTGTCATGCTGGGAAAAGTAATTTATGTGTCACCAATGTCACATGTATTTTAAAATGACAAAATTAAGTATTATCCCTCATTCCATGCATTGAAGTGAATTTCAAAGATAAATAAATTAGGTTGTTTAAGATGAGAAAAGTTGTTGAAATAATTCATCCTTTTGATACAAAGTAATTTCTAGTAGATTTCTATTCTATAACATACAACTGTTTATGCATAACAGTTGCCTTTAATTTCAGTGGTTTAAAGTGAAGCTATCATTAACTAAACTTTCCCTAATCCCCCTCTCCATCTGTCACTGACACTAACCACCTCTATCCCTGTATACATTTTTATTGAAATCCCCATTAAAATACCTTTTTATGCCATCTTCAATAGCTCAGTGTTGAGCTCTCTTCGGAGGGCAGGAAGTGGGCATGGCCCGGCAGGCACTACTTCATCAGAAGCCTGGCAGGGGCTCGTTTCCGCCCATCTTCCTGTATGCTGCGCTCCCTCTCCGGAGCGCACATAAAGGCGTAATACAGGGCAGGGATGCAGCCTCTCAGTCCCCTCCTCTCTGTTTGGCTATACAAGTGCCATACATGGAGTAGGAACGTCAGAGGATGGAGCTACCGATCCCTGCAAGTAAACTACGGTTTCCTGTCTCCTCTCTCTCGTCTATCTCTCTCTCCAGTATCAGAGATAGACTGCAGCTCATGCGCTGCAGTGAGAAGAAGGATATGCAGGGATATTCAAATTTTGCACGCCGCTCAGGCAGAGAGCGAGCTGTGGATGAGCATTTCGTACCACGCTGGACCATGCTGCCCAGCCAGCAGTGGTTTGAACATGCTCAATCAAAGGGGGGGGAAGGATTCCTGAGCCATATAGGGTGACACCTAGTGGCCAGGTTTTCTAATGTAAAAAAAAAAAACACTGAAAACGAGCATTTTTTTATTAACATATATTGGAAAGATATTTATTTTTGTATAATCTTTTTTATAAAAAAAAATTCAGTTTAATGAGAGTATCCATTTAAGGCAACTCTTACATGCAGCACTAGCGGGTGCGGATATTTAAAATTGTTATTGAACATAGCAGGCTGGTCCTGGAGTTGCCGTCTAACCAGTGGTTTGTTCCGGTACAATTATCGGTAAATAACTAGTGTTAGCCGCAGCCACTAGTGCTGGTGATTCTTCAATAATTATTGGCTCCACCTGAACTTACCACAGCTTGAAGCAACAACTTTAGGACCAGCCTGGAATGATAATTCATGCAGCACTAGTACCGTCCACTACCGCTGCAAGTGCAGCTTAAAAGATTCAATAAAACGTATTTGGAATAGCTGTATTTTAAGTCAGATAACAAAATAGAGAGCTATATAGAGAGCTATGTTTTATAGCCAAATTAGGTCATCAGGGTGATCCTCTTTGACCATAGCGTGATCATCGCAGAAGTCCAGCTCTTACAGACAACAGGGTCTTTCTGCAACCATTGGGATTGGAGATAATTCTAATGGAAGCAATTTATCCCCTTGAAAGTTGCAGTTTATAATGTCTAGACAGAAGAAGAGGTCTTCGTGCTCCCACCTGCATTGAGATCGCAAGGTGATTGAAGGTAATAAGGAAATTCCAGGGTAGCAATATTACATCTGGTACTATAGGCAAAATAATTAAAAAAAGAAAGTGTTAGGGTCTTCAGTTTCTACACAGTGCACTTTTAGGTAAAAATGACACTTGGGCCCTGATTTATAAAAAACTGTGTGAGAGAAAAAGGGGAGAGATTTTTCCATGGCAACCAATCACATCAGCTAACGAGCTCTGGTAAAGTGAAAGCTGAGCTGTGATTGGTTGCTGTGGGAAAATCCACTTTTTCTCTCACACAGTTTGATAAATCTGGACTATTATGTTTATTCTGTAGGTGGGTTTGACGATACCCAATTGATATAGGTTTTATTTTACTTTATTACTTTAACCCGTTAAGGACCAAGGGCTTATAGATACGCTCTGACGTCCTGGGACTTGAGGAACCAGAGCGCACCTGTACGCCCGTGGGAATTTGGGTCCCCGCTGCGCGCTTGGCGGGGACCGGATCGGGATGCCTACTGAAAACATTCTGCAGGCACCCGTGCAAACCCCCAGGGTCCTGAGACCCCCCCCTATGTTGGCGATCACCGCTAATCGCAGATCAATTTATATCGTCGATTTGCGGCGATTCTGGTCGTACCTCACAATCGTCCTGATTCGTTGGCTGTTAACGGGCAATGAATCAGGATGCCTGCTGTGGAGGTGTCCCTAACGGCACCTGCTCCACCCCTACTCAGGAGTTCCAGGAGTATGTACCTGAAGTGGGGGCCCCCGATCCCAAGCATTGGCGGTGGGATCGGGGGCCCCGGATCGGAGACAGTTGCGGCAGCAGGCAGGATCCGGCATGTGCAGGAGGTATGGCTGGCCTCCTTAACTCCCAGCATGCACAAAAGGGCATGCTGGGAGTTGTTGTTAGGCAACTGCAGAAGGCACAGCTACAACTCACAGCATGTCCTTTGATAGTTTGTGCATGCTGGGGTTTGTAGTTATGCAACAGCTGAAGTCACATTTTTCTATGAAAAAGTGTGCCTCCAGCTTTGTATAACTACAACCCCCAGCATGCACAAACTACCAAAGGACATGCTGGGAGTTGTAGTTGTGCCTTCTGCTGTTGCATAACAACAACTCCCAGCATGCTCTTTTGTGCATGCTGGGAGTTGTTGCTAAAAAAAACAGTAGGGGGCCAGTTGCAGTAGTGTGCCTCAAGCTGTTGCATAACTACAAGTCCCAGCATGCCCTTCAGCTGTAAGTGCATGCTGGGAGTTGTAGTTTTGCAACAGCTGAAGGCAGACTGGTTACGAAACACAGAGTTTGTTACCTAACTCAGTGTTTCACCACTGATGTGCCTCCAGCTGTTCCAAACTACAACTCCCAGCATGCACTGATAGACCATACATGCTGGGAGTTGTAGTTTTGCAACAGCTGGAGGCACACTGGTTGCAAAACACTGAGTTAAGTAACATACTCTTAGTGTTTTTCAACCAGTGTGTATCCAGCTGTTGTATAATTACAACCCCCAGCATGCATGGGCAGCCAAAGGGCATGCTGGGAGTGTTAGTAGTATGCCTCTATGTCACCCCCCCCCCCCCTTCCCCCAAGTGAATGTACAGGGTACATTCACACGGGAGGGTTTACAGTGAGTTTCTCGCTGCAAGTTTGAGATGCAGCAAATCTTCCGCAGCATCTCAAACTCCCAGCGGGAAACTCGCTGTAAACCCCTGCTCATGTAAATGTACCCTAAAAACACTACACTACACCTACACAAAATAAATGGTAAAAGGCTACATATACACATACCCCTACACAGTTACCCAATTCCCCCCCCCCCCCCCCCACAATAAAAAATGAAAAATATCTGGTATGGCACTGTTTCCAAAATGGAGCCTCCAGCTGTTGCAAAACAACAACTGTTTTGCAACAGCTGGAAGCACCCTGTTTGGGAAATACTGCCATAGGGTAATTTTGGCATTGGAGGCAAGTCTAATTCTTGCATCTGGATTTGTCCATATGCAAATCCTTAATTTAGGCTTCAAATGAGCATGGTGCTCTCTCACCTCGTAGCGCTGTCATATTTCAAGGCAACCGTTTAGGGACACATATGAGGTATTTCCGTCCTCGAGTGAAATTACTTAACACATTTTTTTTCTCCTTTCACTCCTTATGAAAAGGTAAAGTTGGGGTCTACTCCAGCATGTTATTGTAAAAAAATAAAACATTTTACACTAACATGCTAGTGTTGCCCCATACTTTTCATTTTAACAAGAGGTAAAAGGAAGCAAAGACCCCCCAAAATGTGTAAAGCAATTTCTCCTGAGTACGGAAATACCCTATATGTGGATGTAAAATGCTTTGCGGGCGCACAGACTCAGGAGTGAGTTTGCACCATGTACATTTGAGGTGATTTGCACAGGGGTGGCTGATCGTTACAGCGGTTCTGACATAAACGCTAAAAAATAAATAAATAAAAAAACACGTGACCCCATTTTGGAAATTACACCCCTCACTGAACTAAACAAGGGATTTAGTGAGCCTTAACACCCCTTAGGTGTTTGAAGAATTTTTGTTAAAGTTGGACGTGAAAATGAAAATTTTTAATTTTTTCACTGAAATGCTGGTGTTATCCCAAATTTTTCATTTTCACAAGGGGTAATAGGAAAAAAGCCCCCAAAATTGACCCCACCCACATGTGACCTCATTTTGGAAACTACACCCCTCAAGGAATGTAACAAGGGGTACAGTGAACATTTACACCCCACAGGTTTCTGACAGATTTTTTGAACAGTGGTCTATGAAAATGAAAAATAATTTTTTTTAATTGCACAGCCTACTGTTCCAAAGATCTGTCAAACGTCAGTGGGATGTAAATGCTCACTGCACCCCTTATTACATTCTGTGAGTGGTGTAGTTTCCAAAAAGGGGTCACATGGGGTCCACTGTTCTGTCACCATGGGGGCTTTGTAAATGCACATGGCCCCCGACTTCCATTCCAAACAAATTCTTCTTCTCCTTCTCTTCTGAGCATTGTAGTTCACCCTCAGAGCACTTTACATCCACATATGGGTATTTCCATACTCAAAAGAAATTACCCCATGTGAAAATGAAAAATTTGGGGTAACACCTGCATTTTAGTGAAAAAAAATTAAATTTTTAATTTTCACATCCAACTTTACCGGAAAATTGTGAAACACCTGTGGGGTGTTCAGGCTGACTGTACCCATTGTTATATTCCTTGAGAGGTGTTGTTTCCCAAATAGTGTGCCATGTGTTTTTTTTTTTTTTTGCTGTTCTGGCACCACAGAGGCTTCCTAAATGCGACATGCCTCCCAAAAATTATTTCAGCAAAATTTGCTTCCCAATAGCCAAATGTGACTCCTTCTCTTCTGAGCATTGTAGTGTGCCCGTAGTGCACTTGACATCCGCACATGGCGTATTTCCATACTCAGAAGAGATGGGGTTACAAATTTTGGCGGTCATTTTCTCCTGTTACCCCTTGTAAAAATGAAAAAATTGGGAAAACACCAGCATTTTAGTGATTTTTTTTCATTTACACATTCAACTTCAACAAAAAGTTGTCAAACACCTGTGAGGTGTCAAGGCTCACTGTACCCCTTATTATGTTTCTTGAGGGGTGAAGTTTCTAAAATAGTATGCCATGTGTTTTTTTTTTCTTTTTTGCTGTTCTGGCACCATAGGGGCTTCCTAAATGTGACATGCCATATACTGCAGAGCATGCGAGTGCAAAAAAATGAAGATTTTGAATTTTCTCCTTTACCTTGCTGCTATTCCTGTGAAACACCTAAAGGGTTAACACACTTACTGAATTTTGAGTACTTTGAGGGGTGCAGTTTTTATAATGGGGTCATTTGTGGGGTATATCTAATATGAAGGCCCTACAAATTCACGTCAAAACTGAACTGGTCCCAGAAGAATTTCGATTTTGAAAATTTTGTGAAAAATTTGAAAATTGCTGCTGAACTTTGAAGCCCTCTGATGTCTTCCAAAAGTAAAAACATATCAACTTTATGATGCAAACATAAAGTAGACATATTTTATTTGTGAATCAATATACAGGGTGGGCCATTTATATGGATACACCTTAATAAAATGGGAATGGTTGGTGATACTAACTTCCTGTTTGTGGCACATTAGTATATGTGAGGGGGGAAACTTTTCAAGATGGGTGGTGACCATGATGGCCATTTTGACGTCGGCCATTTTTAATCCAACTTTTGTTTTTTAAATAGGAAGAGTGTCATGTGAAACATCAAACTTATTGGGAATTTCACAAGAAAAACAATGATGTGCTTGGTTTTAACATAACTTTATTCTTTCATGAGTTATTTGCAAGTTTCTGACCACTTATAAAATGTGTTCAATGTGCTGCCCATTGTGTTGGATTGTCAATGCAACCCTCTTCTCCCACTCTTCACACACTGATAGCAACACTGCAGGAGAAATGCTAGCACAGGCTTCCAGTATCTGTAGTTTCAGGTGCTGCACATCTCGTATCTTCACAGCATAGACAATTGCCATCAGATGACCCCAAAGAT
Organism: Hyla sarda; assembly: GCF_029499605.1. Taxonomy (NCBI): domain Eukaryota; kingdom Metazoa; phylum Chordata; class Amphibia; order Anura; family Hylidae; genus Hyla; species Hyla sarda. The sequence continues at coordinate 211,633,802 of NC_079192.1, read as the reverse complement.
AAAAGTCTAAGGGGGTCACATTGGGAGATCTTGGGGGCCATTCAACTGGAGCGCGACGACCAATCCACTTTCGAGGAAACTGTTCATCTAAGAATGCTCAGACTTGACACCCATAATGTGGTGGTGCACCATCTTGCTGGAAAAACTCAGGGAACGTGCCAGCTTCAGTGCATAAAGAGGGAAACACATCATCATGTAGCAATTTTGCATATCCAGTGGCCTTGAGGTTTCCATTGATGAAGAATGTCAATGGCAATTGGCAAATGTCTATGCTGTGAGGATACAAGCACCTGAAACTACGGATACTGGAAGCCTGCGCTTGCATTTCTCCTGCGGTGTTGCTATCAGTATGTGAAGAGTGGGAGAAGAGGGTTGCATTGACAATCCAACAGAATGGGCAGCACATTGAACACATTTTATAAGTGGTCTGAAACTTGTAAATAACTCATGAAAGAAACAAGTTATGTTAAAACCAAGCACATCGTTGTTTTTCTTGTGAAATTCCCAATAAGTTTGATGTGTCACATGACCCTCTTCCTATTGAAAAAACAAAAGTTGGATTCAAAATGGCTGACTTCAAAATAGCCCCCATGGTCACCACCCATCTTGAAACGTTTTCCCCCTCACATATACTAATGTGCCACAAACAGGAAGTTAATATCACCAACCATTCCCATTTTATTAAGGTGTATCCATATAAATGCCCCCCCCCCCCCCCTGTATAATTAATTTGGAATGTCTATTTTCTTTACAAGCAGAGAGCTTCAAATTTAGAAAAATTTTCATCTAATTTTGGAATTTTTCACTAAGAAAGTATGCAAGTATTGACAAAAATTTACCACTAACATAAAATAAATTATGTCACAAAAAACTATCTCGGAATCAGAATGAAAAGTAAAAGCATCCCAGAGTTATTAATGCTTAAAGTGACAGTGGTCATATGTGCAAAAAACGATCTGGTCCTTAACCCTTTAAGGGCCAGTCCCATTTTGGCCTTAAGGACCAGACCAATTTTATTTTCGTTTTTTCCTCCTCGCCTTCTAAATATCATAACTCTCTTATATTTCCATCCACAGACCGATATGAGGGCTTGTTTTTTGCGTCACCAATTGTTCTTTGTAATTACATCACTTATTTTACCATAAAATGTACGACGCAACCAAACAAATATTATTTATGTGGAAATATTGAAAAGAAAACCGCAATTTAGCTAATTTTGGAAGGTTTTGTTTTGTTTTGTACACTTTCTGGTAAAAATGACATGTTTTCTTTATTTTGTGGGTCAATACAATTAAAATGATACCCATGATTATATACTTTTCTATAATTATACCACTTAAATAAAATCTCAAACCATTTTAACAAAATGAGTGTGTTTGGAATTGCCCTACTTTGACCACCTATAACTTTCAAATTTTTCCGTATATGGGGCGATATGAGGGCTCATTTTTTTGCGCCATGATCTGTAGTTTTTATCACTACCACTTTTGCTTACGTTTTACTTTTTATAATTTTTATTTTTTTGGAATAAAATGTGACAAAAAAGCAGCAATTTTGGACTATTTTTTTACGTTTACACCGTTCACCGTACGGGATAATTAACAATATATTACTACTGGGGTAGCAGCCGAGACCTGCCTGTCATCTTAGACCACACCCTTGTAGTCGTGTTTACTCTGAAATGTTATACTAATGCGCCTGTATTATCATGTATAGGTAGCATTCAGGTGCACATGTGAGGCCGGCAACTCACCAGCCTACTTGGGTGGGGCTTATAGCCTGCCTCCCTCCTCTCATTGTATGTGTGTTCACTCACACTGGAGGTAACAGTGGGAGCAGTCTGTAAGTCGGACCAAAAGCTTTTGTAATTGCGCACTGGCCCCTGTTTTTTTTCTTATCATGCACAGGCAGGTTTAAGGTTAGGTCCCGTGCCATTTGAGAAACCTTGGCGTTGGTGTGCGGGCTCAGGTATGTCCTTCATATAAAGATATACTGGCTAATGTCTCAATTTTATATCAGTTTTGAGGGTTAGCTAATGTCATTGTTACATCCACCACAGTAGTGCACCTATATTTGTAGTTGTTGTGTTTTTGTTCTACTGTACCTTATATGATTTACATCCACACCCATCACCAGGGAAGGATGCCATTGTGGTACTTGCGGTCGGTTGCAGGCATCCTCCATTGTATGCATTTTTTGCTGGGGATTGCCCATAGCAACGGACCACAAGTGTAGGACTTGCTCTCCCTTAGTATAAATGCACATCCTCATTTTGGTTTTGAGCACTTCCTGCCTGTCATCTTAGACCACGCCCTTGTAGTTGTGTTTACTATAAAGATATGTATGTAAAATTGCCCTTATATAGTTGCTTTAACCCTTTCATGACCCAGGGTTTTTCCATTTTTGCACTTTTGTTTTTTCCTCCTTACCTTTAAAAAAACCATAAATCTTTCAATTTTGCATCTAAAAATCCATATGATGGCTTATTTTTTGCGCCACCAATTCTACTTTGTAATGACATCAGTCATTTTACCCAAAAATCTACAGAGAAACGGAAAAAAAAATCATTGTGCGACAAAATTGAAGAAAAAACACAATTTTGTAACTTTTGGGAGCTTCCGTTTCTACGCAGTACATTTTTCGGTAAAAATTACACTTTCTATTTATTCTGTAGGTCCATACGGTTATAATGATACCCTACTTATATAGGTTTGATTTTATTGTACTTCTGGAAAAAATCATAACTACATGCAGGAAAATTTATATGTTTAAAATTGTCATCTTCTGACCGCTATAACTTTTTTTATTTTTCTGCATATGGGACGGTATGGGACTGCGTCATGATCTGAAATTTTTATTGGTACCATTTTTGTAATGATTGGACTTTTTGATCGCTTTTTATTCATTTTTTTTATGATATAAAAAGTGACCAAAAATACGCTTTTTTGGACTTTGGAATTTTTTTGCGCGTACGCCATTGACCGTACGGCTTAATTTATGATATATTTTTATAATTCTGACATTTCCACATGCAAAGATACCACATATGTTTATTTTTATTTTTATTTACACTGTTTTTTTTTTTAATAGGAAAAGGGGGGTGATTCAAACTTTTATTAGGGAAGGGGTTAAATGATCTTTATTCACTTTTTTTTCACTTTTTTTTGCAATGTTATAGCTCTCATAGGGACCTATAACACTGCACACACTGATCTTTTACATTGATCACTGGTTTCTCATAGGAAACCAGTGATCAATGATTCTGCCGCTTGACTGCTCATGCCTGGATCCCGGCTGTCATGTAAGCTGTTCGGGATGCCGCAATTTTGCCGCGGCGATCCCAAGCAGCTCCCTTAGCTAACCGGCATTAGTTGACTTTCACTTTAGACGCGACATTCAACTTTGAACGCCGCGTCTAAAGGGTTAATAGTGCAGGGCACCGCGATCACTGCCACGCGCTATTAGCCACGGGTCCTGGCCGTTGCTAGGTGACGGGCCCGACCTGCTATGACGAGGGGCCATGCCGTGGCCCCACGTTATAGAATGGGAGCCGACCCATGACATACATGTATGCCATGGGTCGGGAAGGGGTTAATAAATAAAGGGAAAAAAAAGATGTGCAGGAATATGTCTCTTCTTGCACCACCTGTGCCATGTATAAAATGCCCATAGCTCACTAAAGGGATTAATGCAGCCTCTATCAATTCCATTTTGTCCTGTACTGTATCTCTTTGAACTTTACTGTCAATATACCGATAAAAATAATTTCATCCAAGTAATATAGCATGTTGCCATTTGCTGCGGATTGCTCTCTATTATACTAAAGAGACTGCTGATCTTATAATTTAGAAAAAAAATTAGTTTTAGACCATGGGCACTCAAGATTCTGGTGAAGTTTTGCACAGGCATTTACAGTTATGTTGGTTTTGTCCCTTTTTGTATCCATTCATTATGGGGAATATTTATCAAAACCTGTGCAAAGGATAAGTTGCCCATAGCAACCGATCAGATTGCTTCTCTCATTTTGCAGAGAACTTGTTAAAAATGAAAGAAGTGATCTGATTGGTTTCTATGAGCATCTGGGCAACTTTCCTTGTGGACAGGTTTTGAAAAATCTCCCCCTATAAGACTGGGCACCCAACCCAAATTTGGGCACAGAATCTTCAGTGCTATATTTGCTATCTACTTGATGCTTTCAATAGTGGAGTTCTCATGCAATATTTCGCAGAATGCCTCCTCTCAAAAAAAAAAAAAAGAAAAACTTTTATCCTTGCAGCGACTTACAGTCACTGACTAGAGATGAGCGAATTTCTGAAAAATCGATTTGGCCGATTAATCGATTCAGCTATTAAATCGATTTGGCTTTTAAAAACAGTTATTTCTGGCCTACAGAGAGGCTCAATAGGGGTGTACAACACTTTGCCTTGTCCTAACGCATAGGGAGTGTGCTGTGTTAGCCCCATGTAAGAATCACTGCCACAGAGCGTCTGGATGTGGCAGATTTTTTATGTAATTTTTATTTTATTTTATTTGAATTTATTTTAATTTTTTGATTACCCATTCTGGTGAGCATCGAGCTGGTGGTCCTCGGTCAGGCGAGATACCACCTGTTCCAGCCCCTGACTCTCAGCACCCCCTGACTGTGAAAGTGTGAATGTTTCATATAATCAGTTATGGTTCATTGTTATCGCTCCAAGCTGTTTCATTGGATTCATGTGATAATTCCCCATTTAATATGACATTGACGACCATAGGGCCTCAGTCTTGAAAAGATTACATTGATTTTTTTAAATTTAAGATTTATGTTAGATTCTCAAGTTTAATGTCCCAGTGTTTACTTTGAACTAATTCTGTATGACCACAAAACCCTATCTGACAAGGAGTCACATGGCGGCACAATGACAGAGCCTAGAGGTGGCAACAGCATGAGGAGACACAGCCTGGACACAGCCTAGAATTTGCGACAGCAAGAGGATACAATAGGGCTTCACAATCCCTAAGATTAAAAGATGAATTTTCAAATTAAAATTGAAAATTTATGGTAGCTAGTGCTACCATAAACATTATAGGTAATGTCTCAGGCCCAGCAGCATCAGTAAACCATATGGTGGCTGAATGACACAGCCTGGAGCTAGCTGCAGCATGAGAAGACAAGGGCTTCACAAACCCTAAGATTTAAAGATGAATTTTCAAATTTAAATTGAAGATTTATGGTAGCTAGTGCTACCATAAACATTTTTTAGTTAATGTCCCAGGCCCAGCAGCATGAATAAACCATATAGTGGCTGAATGACACAGCCTGGAGTTGGTGGCAGCATGAGGAGACAATAGGGCTTCACAATCCCTAAGATTAAAAGATGAATTTAATTTTCACATTTAAATTGAAGATTTATGGCAGCTTGTGCTACCATAATTTTTTTTAGGTAATGTCCCAGGCCCAGCAGCATCAGTTAACCATATAGTGGCTGAATGACACAGCCTGGAGCGGGTGGCAGCATGATGAGACAATAGGGCTTCACAATCCCTAAGATTAAAAGATGAATTTTCAAATTTAAATTGAAGATTTATGGTAGCTAGTGCTACCATAAAAATGTTTAGGTAATGTCCCAGGCCCAGCAGCATGAGTAAACTATATAGTTGCTGAATGACACAGCCTGGAGCTGGCAACAGATAAGGAGACCATATGGTGGCTGAATGGCACAGTCTGGAGTTGGCGGCAGCATGAGGAGAACATATAGTGGCTGAATGACACAGCGTGGAGGTAGCAGCAGCATGAGGAGACCCTATAGTGGTTGAATGGCACAGCCTGGAGGTGTCGGAAGCAAGAGGAGACCATATAGTGGCTGAATGGCACAGCCTGGAGGTGGCTGCAGCATTAGAGGAGAACATATAGTGGCTGAATGGCACAGTGTGGAGGTGGTGGTAGCATAAGGAGAACATATGGTGGCAGAATGAGGCAGCCTGGAGGTGGCAGCAGCAGCATCAGGAGTCCTGAAAGTGACCCGGTGACAGAGTGGTGCGGTGGGTGGCAATACCAGTACCCGGTGATGAAGGTGGCTGGAATGTTTGTAACTGGGGAACAGTGCCTTAAATCTGTTTTGCACTATCCATTTTTATGAAGTGTTGGTGTGGCACCATGATCAATCTACTCTGATGCATCAGGCATTGGTGGGTGGAAATCCTGGCTGATCCATGCCTGATTCATCTTCACAAAGGTCAGTATCTCCCCTTTTCCTTGGGGTGACTATGGGACATGGTGGAGGATGAGGAGGCGGAGTTGCAGACTGTCGCAGGACCAACGGACCGAGAGCGTGGAGGCAGAAGCGGCGTGACCTGTCCAAGTTGCTGTTGTGACTGTGCAATAACCACATTCAACCAGTGGGCCGTAAAGGACATGTATTGTCTCTGACCATAGTTACAGCTCCACACATCGGCGTTGCCATGCACTTTAGTACACTTTGGTAGAGTGGGGTGGTGGGTTTTAATACCAGTACCGTGATGAAGGTTGGTGAAAGAAGGAGAACTTGGCATCAGATGTGTGGCATCAGGCGGGTGACAGGATCAGAATAGTAGCTGAGGCAGATAGGCAGAAGAAAATGGTCTTTTTTGTCAAAGTGTTGGTGTGCACAAGTAAGTAATGAAGATATGCATTACGTAAAACTTAACTTTTAACATTATTCTTAGTATAAAATATATGGACCTAATTATTTTTTTTTTAATCTAACAAAAGGAAAGGTGTGCAAAAAACACCATGTGCCAACACCACCAAGTATTGATGCGATGCAAAGACATCTAAAAGGTGGAAGGGAACAACGTATGGTCCATTGTAACAGGTGGGGGTAAAAACTTCCCCTGTAAGGCCCTACTCTTGCACTATTAAAGGGGTTCTCCGGTGCTTAGACATCTTCTCCCCTATCCAAAGGATAGGGGATAAGATGCCTGATCACAGGAGTCCCGCCGCTGGGGACCCCCGTGATCTTGCACGCGGCACCCCGTTTGTAATCATTCCACGGAGCGTGTTCGCTCTGGGTCTGATTACCGACGACCACAGGGCCGGCAGCATGTGACGTCACGCTCCGCCCCTAAATGCAAGCCTATGGGAGGGGGCGTGAAAGCTGCCACGCCCCCTCCCGTAGGCTTGCATTGAGGGGTGGAGCGTGACATCACACGGGGGCGGATAGGGGATCCTTTGGATAGGGGATAAGATCTGTAAGCACCGGAGTACCCCTTTAATTGCTTTCTTGGCAAGTGTTACTCGTCCTAAAAAGGGTGGCCCCACACAGGAAACTTTCCCTATGTGCACCTAAAAACACTGCCATTTCCAAGGGTTTTTAGTTGGAAACAGGGAGAGGTTCCTGTGTGGGGCTGCCCCTTTTGTATGAATGTGGTATGCACTTAAAATGTGCTACAGTAAGCTTAAAATTATTTAAGTAAAACACCACCCTGTGATTACTATTGCCTGGACTGTCACAGTATCTAGGCCCTTGAGAGTTTAACAGGTACAAAATAGTACACCACTTAGATGTAGGTATGTGGTATGCACTTATGAGGGCTGAAAATTGTGCTACAGTACGCTTAAATAACTATTTGTGCACAACACCAGCAGTGATGCAGCAAACAGTCGCTGTGAACTAAACACAAAATTGCACTTTATCTCTCAAAGACTATTAGGAATGGACTAGGTATTATACCGTTATATACTAGGAAGTGAAACGCTGTTGGAAACAGCTTGTCTGTGTAACACACCGCGCTGTCTGTCCTATCTCTCTGCAGTGAAAGGATGAAGTGACTAGCCGGAATATGGCTGCCAATTATATAGGGCTGTGACATCACAGGGGTGACTGGCTTCTGATAGGCTGCATCCTGCATGTGATTCAGGGTCATTCCGCCTACCCTTGTTCCCGCCATCCCAGGATTCCTTGCCCCATGTTCTCACATGTGGATTCGCCATTTTAGATGCCTTGGAGCCTGGACCACACTAAATGGAGTTTAATGAAGCTATTTGCGTGATAGAATCGCAACGATATTCGCATTGTTGCAAATCAAATTTTTCATGAAATTCGTAACAAATTCGGATTCATCAGATTCGATTCGCTCGTCTCTATCACTTACACCAGTGCCAACATGAACAACCATTTCATGCATAGCTTTTCATGCCAGCATTGTTGCCAAACTTTACAGATAGGGTTTGAGCACCCCGGAGGCAGAAAAATTGTAAACACAAGGACTTGCAACACACTTGTCTCTCCGCTGCAAAATGTACTGTATTTTTCGCCATATAAGACGCACTTTTTCTTTTCCAAAATGGGGGGTGGGGGAGTTGGTGCGTCTTATACGGCGAGTATATGCCCGAGGCTGCTGCGGGCGAGAGCAGGAAGTCAGCGGTAAGTACAGAGGCTGCGATGGTGCGGTACAGCGCTGACTACCCGCTCCCCGCCCGCAGCAGCCTCATGACCGCCGGTGAATTTTTCACCTCACACCGGCTATGTTTATTGCCCTACGCCTGGAACATACAGTTACGGGCGACGGGCAAGTGAATTACTAATAACTGTATACTAAAAATCAGGGTGCCTCCAGCTGTTGTGAAACTACAACTCCCAGCATGCTCGGACCGGCTAAGGCTGTCCGGGCATGCTAATAGTTGTAGTTTCACAACAGTTGGAGGCACCCTGGTTTTTAGTATACATGAATTAATTTTTACCTGCTCTGGCCGGCCCCCGCCTGCAGCCGCACACAGGAGCCGGCCCGGGCAGATAATCATAGGTTTTCCTATGCCGGACATCCCTGTGTCCCGAAAAGATTTTTCGGGACATAAGGATGTCTGTGGGTCACAAACCATTCCCCGGCCGATGCGCATCCTTTTCCGGTCCTCCTGCGGTCTTCCTGCGATCCTCCGCCTCTCTATGGTTGTACGCACGGGACCTCAGTGACGTCCCGTGCGTACAACCATAGAGGCGCAGGAGGACCAGAGGAAGACACACGCTGGCCGGGGCCTGGTGAGTGACCGACCGGCTGTGCGTAATCTTCCGGTCACCGCTCCTCTGGTCTCGGCACCTACTGCTATGGTCCATAGGCCATAGCAGTAGATTGTGACACCGGGCCAGAGGAGCGGTGACCGGAACACTGTGGGGGCAGCACACAGACATACAGCCTCCAGCCGTACACTGTATATGGCTGGAAACTGTATGTCTGTGGGGGGGGGAGCTGCCTACCATTATGGGGGAACTATACTGCCAACTACTGTGGGGGGGAGCTGCCTACCATTGTGGGGGAACTATACTGCCAACTATTGAGGGGGAACTATACTGCCAACCATTGTGGGTGGGGGCGGGGGAGCTGCCTACCATTGTGGGGGAACTATACTGCCAACTATTGTGGGGGAACTATATTGCCAACCATTGTGGGGGGGAGGCTGCCTACCATTGTGGGGGAACTATACTGCCAACTATTGTGGGGGAACTATACTGCTAACTATTGTGGGGGAACTATACTGATATAAAATATTTTACTACAGTATTTGGTTCAGAATCTTTTTTTTTCTAGATTTTCCTCCTGTAAAATTGGGTGCATCTTATATGCCAGAGCATCTTTTATGGTGAAAAATACGGTAGATGTAATAAGTAAGGGAACTGTGCCAACCACTGTATCTGCACTTGCCACAGTATAACTCTTGTAGACGTTTGTCAACCTACAAGCTTAAAAGTAGGAAATAATGTTCTTTTGCGAAAACATTTTTTGACCTACTTTATACCATAATGAAAAGTAGACTTGCCAAAATATTCCTGCTCCTTTGCAGGATCTACTTTACTTTACATTAAATCTATCCTTCAAGTTGTTCTTCTGGTGATTTTTACCCAGTTTTGCTCAATTAGCCGGACAAATGTTTTTTGCATTGGATCAAATGGTCATTTAGCATGTGTACTGTGATTAAATAAAATCATTTCAAATATATATTTAAAGCTTAGATTTTTCCAAAGAGCAGCATTATTCTTGTCTTGATTCATATTTGGAATCACATTTCAGCTCCCTTAACCCCTTAAGGACACAGCCCATTTTGGCCTCAAGGAAATCATAACTGTTTTAGATTTCCATCAATAGACCCATATTAGGTCTGATTTTTTTGTATGATCAATTGTACTTTGTAATGACACCTTTAATTTTAACATAAAATGTTTGGCAAAACCCAAAAAAATATTATTTGTGTGAGGAAATTTAAAAAGAGAACCCAATTTACCAAATTATGGAAGGTTTGGTTTTTTTATGCTTTACACATTACAGTGTACCTTTCTTTAAGATACTTTTGTATTTCAGTGCTGCTTTAAAAAAAAAAAAACTAACTTTTCTTTACAAAATAAGTAAGTTTAAAATTGCCCTATTTTGACTATCTATAACCCTCTCTTTTTTCCGTATACAGGGCTGTATGAGGGCTAATTTTTTCGCTGTGATCTGTAGTTTTTATTGGCAATTTTGTACTTGTTTTTTTTACGTTTATGCCATTCACTGTACGGGATAATTATATTTTAGATTGGTCATTTACGCATGTGGCCATACCAAATATGTTTATTAACCCCTTAAGGACAACGGACGTCCCCTATGGGGACTATAATAGTGTAAAAAAAAAATAGTAAAAGAACATTTGAAAAAGCCCCTCCCCAATAAAAATGTAAATGGCCCCTTTTTCCCGTCCCCCCCCCCCCCTAAAAAAAAATAACAATAATAAACATATTTGATATTCCGCATGCGTAAATGTCTGAACTATCAAAATATAATGTAAAAGATCCTGTACAGTGAATAGCATAAAATTGCAGCTTTTATTCTTACATTTTAATAAAAAAAAGTTATAAAATAAAAAAAGTGGTCAAAAAGTTAAATATAAGCCAAGAAAGTCAAAAAATCATGATGCAAAAAATGAGCCCTCATACCGCCCCGTATAGGAAAAATGAGAAAGTTATAGGTGGTCAAAATAGGGCAATTTTAAATATACTAATTTTCTTTCAAAAGTGAGAGATTTTTTAAAAGTGGTACAATATTAAAAAAAAAAAAAAAAAAAAAAAAAAAAAAAGGCATTTGATCAGGGGTTTCATTTTAATCGAATTGACCTGCAGAATAATGAAACTATGTAATTTTTACCATAAAGTATACAGCGTGAAAACAAAACCTTTCAAAATTTGCTAAATTGCATTTACTTTTCAATTTCCGCACATAAATAATTAGAGATGAGCGTACTTTTGAAAAATTTGATTTGGCCAATTCGCCGAATTTTCCGAAAAAACTTGGTTCGATCTGAATTTATTTGCGGAAAATTTATATTAAAAGTGGCTATTTCTGGACTACAGAGAGCCTCAATAGGGGTGCAGAACACTTTGCTTTGTTCTAACCCGCATATGGAGTGTGCTGGGGTAGTGAAATAATACTGTTATGTAGAATGACATGCAGATTACAGGCATCACTTTTAGAATCACTGCCGCAGAGCGGCACAATGACAAAGCCTGGAGGTGGCATCAGTATGAAGAGACCATATAGTGGCTGAATGACACAGTGTGGAGGTGTTGGCAGCAGGAGGAGACCATACAGTGGCTAAATGACACAGCATGGAGGTGTTGGATGCATGAGGAGACTATATAGTGGCTGAATGACACAGCTTGGATGTGGATGAAGCATGAGGAGACCATATAGTGGCTGAATGACACAGCAAGGAGGTGTTGGCAGCATGAGGGGACCATATACTGTCAATCAGCCACTATATGGTATCCTCATGCTGCCAACACAGCGTGGAGGTGTTGGCAGCATGAGGCTACCGTATAGTGGCTGAATGACACAGCTTAGATGTGACTGAAGCATGAGGAGATCATATAGTGTCTGAGTGACACAACATGGAGGTGTTGACAGAATGAGAAGACCAAATATTGGCTTAATGACACAGCGTGGAGGTGTTAGCAGCATGAGGAGACCATATAGTGGCTGAATGACACAGCTTGGATGTGGCTGAAGTATGAGGAGACCATATAGTGTCTGAATGGCACAGACTGGAGTTGGCCACAGCATGAGTAGACACTAGGGCTTCACAATCCCTAAGATTAAAAGACAAATTTTGAAATTTAAATTGAAGATTTAGGGTAGCTAGTGCTGCCATAAAATGTTTTAGGCCCACACCCAGCGGCATCAGTAAACCATATATTGGCTGAATGGCACAGCCTGAAGTTGGCAGCAGCATGAGTGTCACGATTCGGCTTACAGGTTGTGGATCCACTGTGTCAGCGAGGGATTGGCGTGGACCGTGCCGATGGACCGGTTCTAAGTGGCTACTGGTGTTCACCAGAGCCCGCCGCAAAGCGGGATGGTCTTGCTACGGCGGTAGCAACCAGGTCATATCCACTTTTAATGGCTCAACCTCGCTGACTGCTGAGAAGGCGTGGGACAGAAGGACTAGGCAGAGGCAAGGTCAGACGTAGCAGAAGGTCGGGGCAGGCTGCAAGGTTCGTAGTCAATATGGATAGCAGGAGATCAGGTAACACAGGCTTGGACAACACTAAACGCTTTCACTGGCACAAGGCAACAAGATCCGGCAAGGGAGTGCAGGGGAAGTGATGTGATATAGCCAGGGAGCAGGTGGAAGCTAATCAGGCTAATTGAGCCAGGCACCAATCATTGGTGCACTGGCCCTTTAAAACTCAGAAAGCTGGCGCGCGCGCACCCTAGAGAGCGGAGCCGTGCGCGCCAGCACATGACAGCTGGAGACCGGGACGGGTAAGTGACTTGGGATGCGATTCGCGAGCGGGCGCGTCCCGCTATGCGAATCGCATCCCCGCCGGCAATGTCAGTGCAGCGCTCCCGGTCAGCGGGTCTGACCGGGGCGCTGCAGGGAGAGAAACGCCGTGAGCGCTCCGGGGAGGAGCGGGGACCCGGAGCGCTCGGCGTAACAGTACCCCCCCCCCCTTAGGTCTCCCCCTTTCTTTGTCCGGCAACTGCTTCACACGGGACGAGGACAACGGGAGTGACTGTAGGGTATCCTCAAAGGCAGGCAGTACAGCAGGAGTGGGAATGGGGAGGGAGGGCAGAGGGTGAAGCTTGGCACGGGGCAGGGTGTCACCAGGACGGAGACCATGAGGAGGCAAGGCACAGTCCTGATAAGCCTTGGGGGGACCAGGTGAAGGAGGAGGCACTGAGGCTTGCCTGACGGGACTGGGAGGGGGGGAGAGGCATTTCTTGTGGCAAGAAGAGTCCCAGTTCTTGATCTCCCCGGTGGTCCAGTCAAGGGTGGGAGAATGAAGCTGGAGCCATGGCAGACCGAGGAGGACCTCAGAGGTGCAGTTGGGAAGGATGAAAAATTCAATCATTTCGTGATGGGGTCCAATGCACATTAAGAGGGGTTTTGTGCGGTAACGCACGGTGCAATCCAATCTAACCCCGTTGACCGCGGAAATGTAGAGCGGCTTGACGAGACGGGTCACCGGGATGCAGAACTTATTCACCAAAGAATCCAGAATAAAATTCCCAGAGGCACCAGAGTCCAAGCAGGCCACGGCAGAGAGGGAGGAGTTGGCAGAAGGAGAAATCCACACGGGCACCGTGAGACGTGGAGAAGCAGACTTCGAACCAAGAGACGCCACACCCACGTGAGCTGGGTGCGTTCGTGCGTTTCCTAGACGTGGAGGACGAATAGGGTAATCCACCAAGAAATGTTCGGTACTGGCACAGTACAGACAAAGATTTTCTTCCCTACGGCGATTCCTCTCTTCCTGGGTCAGGCGAGACCGATCCACTTGCATGGCCTCCTCGGCGGGAGGCCCAGGCGTAGATTGCAAAGGATACTGTGGGAGAGGTGCCCAGAGATCTAAGTCTTTTTCCTGGCGGAGCTCCTGATGTCTCTCAGAAAAACGCAAGTCAATGCGGGTGGCCAAATGGATACGTTCTTGCAGGTTGGCAGGAATCTCTCGTGCGGCCAGCACATCCTTGATGTTACTGGATAGGCCTTTTTTAAAGGTCGCGCAGAGAGCCTTGTTGTTCCAAGATAATTCGGAAGCGAGAGTACGAAATTGGATGGCGTACTCGCCTACTGAAGAATTACCCTGGACCAGGTTCAGCAGGGCAGTCTCGGCAGAAGAAGCTCGGGCTGGTTCCTCGAAGACGCTACGGACTTCAGCGAAGAAGGACTGGACTGTGGCTGTGGCAGGATCATTGCGGTCCCAGAGCGGTGTGGCCCAAGACAAGGCCTTTCCTGAAAGAAGGCTCACTACGAACGCCACCTTAGACCGTTCTGTAGGAAACAAGTCCGACAACATCTCCATATGCAGGGAACATTGAGACAAAAATCCACGGCAGAGTCTAGAGTCCCCATCAAATTTGTCCGGCAGGGACAAGCGGAGGCTAGGAGGAGATGGTTGCTGCTGTAGCAGAGGCAGAAGTTGCTGTAACGTGGCGGTCAACTGCGACAGCTGCTGTCCTTGTTGGGCAATCTTCTGCGATTGCTGAGCGACCACCGTGGTAAGGTCAGCGAGACTTGGCAGCGGCACCTCAGCGGGATCCATGGCCGGATCTACTGTCACGATTCGGCTTACAGGTTGTGGATCCACTGTGTCAGCGAGGGATTGGCGTGGACCGTGCCGGTGGACCAGTTCTAAGTGGCTACTGGTGTTCACCAGAGCCCGCCGGAAAGCGGGATGGTCTTGCTGCGGCAGTAGCAATCAGGTCGTATCCACTAGCAACGGCTCAACCTCGCTGACTGCTGAGAAGGCGTGGGACAGAAGGACTAGGCAGAGGCAAGGTCAGACGTAGCAGAAGGTCGGGGCAGGCCGCAAGGTTCGTAGTCAATATGGATAGCAGGAGATCAGGTAACACAGGCTTGGACAACACTAAACGCTTTCACTGGCACAAGACAACAAGATCTGGCAAGGGAGTGCAGGGAAAGTGATGTGATATAGCCAGGGAGCAGGTGGAAGCTAATCAGGCTAATTGGGCCAGGCACCAATCATTGGTGCACTGGCCCTTTAAATCTCAGAGAGCTGGCGCGCGCGCGCCCTAGAGAGCGGAGCCGCGCGCGCCAGCACATGACAGCCGGGGACCGGGACGGGTAAGTGACTTGGGATGCGTTTCGCGAGCGGGCGCGTCCCGCTATGCGAATCGCATCCCCGCCGGCAATGTCAGTGCAGCGCTCCCGGTCAGCGGGTCTGACCGGGGCGCTGCAGGGAGAGAAACGCCGTGAGCGCTCCGGGGAGGAGCGGGGACCCGGAGCGCTCGGCGTAACAATGAGTAGACACCAGGGCTTCACAATCCCTAAGAATACAATTGTGATTTTTTTTCATAAAAAAAAAAAAAGAATTTTGAAATTTTAATTGAAGATTTAGGGTAGCTAGTGCTACTATAAAAAATGTTTAGGCCCAGACCCAGTTCCAGCAGCATCAGTAAACCATAAACTGGCTGAATGGCACAGCCTGGAGTTGGCTGAAGCATGATGAGACCATATAGTGTCTTAATGGCACAGCCTGGAGTTGGCAGCAGCATGAATAGACACCAGGGCTTCACAATCCCTAAGAATAAAATATGAATTTTAAAATTTAAATCGAAGATTTAGGGTAGCTAGTGCTACCATAAAAAAATGTAGGCCCAGACCAAGGCCCAGCAGCATCAGTAAACCATATATTGGCTGAATGGCACAGTCTGGAGTTGGCAGCAGCATGAGTAGACACCAGGGCTTCACAACCCCTAAGAATAAAAGATGAATTTTGACATTTAAATTGAAGATTTAGTGTAGCTAGTACTACCATAAAAAAATGTTTAGGCCCAGACCCAGTAGTATCAGTAAACCATATACTGGCTGAATGACACAGCCTGGAATTGTCTGAAGCATGATGAGACCATATAGAGTCTGAATGGCACAGCCAGGAGTTGGCAGCAGCATGAGCAGACACCAGGGCTTCACAATCCCTAAGAATAAAAGATGAATTTCGAAATTTAAATTGAGGATTTAGGGTATCTAGTGCTACCATAAAAAAAAATTAGGCCAAGGCCCAGCAGCATCAGTTAACCATATATTGGCTGAATGACACAGCCTGCAGTTGGCTGAAGCGTGAGGAGACTATATAGTGGCTGAATGGCACAGCCTGTAGTTTGTGGCAGCATGAGGAGACCATATAGTGTCTGAATGGCACAGCCTGGAGTTGGCGGCAGATGAGGAGACAATATGGCCTCACAATCTCTAAGAATAAAAGATGAATTTTGAAATTTCCATTGAAGATGTATGGCATCTAGTGCTACCATAAACATATGTAGGTAATAGGTCCAGCCTCATCACTTAACCATGTAGTTACTGAATGACGCAGACTGGAGTTGGCTGATGCATCAGTAAACCATATATTGGATGAATGGCCCAACCTGGAGGTGACTGAAGCATCGGCAAAACATATATTGGATGAATGGCACAGCCTGAAGGGGGCTGAAGCATGAGGATACCATATAGTGGCTGAATGAGACAGCCTGGAGGTGACATCAGGAGTCCTGAAAGTGACCCTAATGCAAGGAATTTCTGAAACTGGGGACAAGCACCTTAATTATGTTTTGCAGTTTCCATGGCAACACAATGAGAGAACCTGGAGGTGGCAGTATCAGCATGTGGAGACCATAGAGCAGCACAATTAGAGAGCCTGGAGGTGGTAGCATCAGCATGAGGAGACCATATGGCGGCACAATGACAGAGCCTGGAGGTGGTAACATCAGCATGAGGAGACCATTTGGTGGCACAATGACAGAGCGTGGAGGTGGTGGCAGTAGCATGAGGAGATCATAGAGCAGCAGAATGAGAGAGCCTGGAGGTGGCAGCATCAGCAAGAGGAGACCATATGGTGGCACAATGACAGAGCCTGGAGGTGGTAGCATTAGCATGACAAGACCATAGAGCAGCACAATGACAGAGCCTGGAGGTGGCAGCAGCAGCAGCATGAGGGCCATGCCAACTGAGGGTGGAGTCTGAGGAACCCACCGACTGTTGACTGGGGGTGTTGGGTGTCACTTGGGATGAAATGGATGACCAAGTGATCCTCACTTGGCATGAAGTGGATGACCGAGTGAACCGATCAATCACAGCTGCTGGGTCGCTGGTCGCAACACGACTGCTAGCTGACCCCGGGAGCTCAGACCTCACACTGCGACTTCGGCTGCCACATACCCCTACTCTAATGTGACCTCTGCCTTCGCCTGATGAATTTAAGCCTCTGCCACTCCTCTGTGCACGTCCTGGCACTACTCTGCCTGACATACTTATTGCTTATATGAGAGGAGCACAATACGCTTCACTACGCTTAAAACAGTATTTGTGTAGAACAGCAGCAGGTGTGTACTATTGGCTGTCCTTTCTCAGTATCTAGGCCCTTGACAGATTGACAGGTTTAAAATAGTACACTACTTAGATGTAGGTATGTGGTATGCACTTATGAGGGCAGAAAAATAAGCTAGAGTACACTTAATAAACGTATTGGAGTAAAACACAAACCTGTGATTACTTTTGCTGTCCTTTCATAGTATGTAGGCCCTTGACAGATTAACAGGTTTAAAAATAGTACACTACTTAGAGGTAGGTATGTGGTATGCACTTTTGAGGGCAGAAAAATGCGTTACAGTACACTTAAAAAAGAATTTGAGTGAAAACACCAGCCGGTGAGTACTTTTGCCTGGACCTTAACAGTATCTAGGCCCTTGACAGATTAACAGGTTTAAAATAGTACACTACTTAGATGTAGGTATGTGGTATGCACTTATAAAGGCAGAAAAATGCGCTACCGTACACTTAAAAAATTATTTGAGTAAAATACCAGCCGGTGATTACTTTTTGCTGTCCATTCACAGTATGTAGGCCCTTGACAGATTAACAGGCACAAAATAGTACACCACTTTGATGTAGGTATGTGGTATGCACTTATGAGGGCAGAAAAGTGTGGTACAGTACACTTAAATGTTTTTATTTTAGTAAAACACCAGCTGGTGATTACTTTTGGCTGTCCTTTCACAGTATTGAGGTCCTTGACAGATTAACAGGCACAAAATAGTACACCACTTTGATGTTGGTATGTGGTATGCACTTATGAAGGCAGAAAAATGCGGTACAGTACGCTTAAAAAAACGTATTTTAGTAAAACACCAGCTGGTGATTACTTTGGCCTGGACTTTCACAGTATCTAGGCCCTTGACAGATTAACAGGTACAAAATAGTACACTACATAGATGTACATATGTGACATGCACTTATGAGAGCAGAAAAAATGCGGTACAGTATGCTTAAAAAAACATATTTTTTTACACCACCAGCAGTACACAACAGTGCTGCAGCACAAAAAAGCTGTGTACTATACATAAAATTGCACTCTGTCAAAGACTATTAGGAATGGACTGCTGGGTATTATACCGTCTACAGACTAGTATAACCAGCAGATGAGTTGTTGTGGAACAAAGACACAGAATTGTGCTGAAAAATTCTTCCTGCCTTCTCTGCTAAGATTTATGAAGTTGAGGCTGCTTGTTGAAATGTATGAGGCAACACACAGCTGTCTGCCCCTCTCTGTAATACAATGCTGTAGAAAGTGACTGGGAGATTAATGGCTGCAGTAAAAATCCTTTTCAGTGAAAAAACACTGTTCTCTGTCCACCAGAACGCTGATGTGACTAGGATGTGAAACGCTGCTGGAATGAGCTTTTCGGTGTAACACACACACAGCGATGTCCTTCCTATCTGCATGCAGTGTAATGAATAATATGAGGCAGCAAAATGGTTGCCGATTATATAGAGCTGTGACATCACAGGGGTGACTGGCTGCTGATAGGCTGCATCCTGCATGTGATTCAGGGTCATCCCGCCTTGCCTTCCCAGCGTTCCTTGCCCCATGTACTGACATGTGGATCCGCCATTTTAGATGCCCTGGAGCCTAGACCGCAGGAGTTTAATAAAGCGATTTGCGCGATAGAATCGCGGCGATATTCGCATTCATTGCAAATCGAATATTTCATGAAATTCGTAACGAATTCGGGTATGTCAGGTTCGATTTGCTCATCTCTATTAATAATATTTTTTGGGTTGTGCCATACATTTTATGGTAAAATTAGCTAGCTCATTGCAAACTACAATTGGTCACGCAAAAAACAAGCCCTC
The DNA here is from genome assembly GCF_029499605.1 of Hyla sarda. Classification (NCBI taxonomy): domain Eukaryota; kingdom Metazoa; phylum Chordata; class Amphibia; order Anura; family Hylidae; genus Hyla; species Hyla sarda. Next base: position 211,614,667 of record NC_079192.1, on the reverse strand, counting down.
ATATGGATCTGTGGATGGAAATATAAACGAGTTATGATTTTTAGAAGGCCAGGGGGAAAAAACAAAAATGTTAAAATTTTATTGGCCTGGTCCTTAAGGCCAAAATGGGCTGTTTGCTTAAAGGGGTACTCCACTGCCCCAGTGTCTGGAACATTTTGTGGAGTACCCTTTTAAGGGTTTAATATTTTTTTTTTCTTGTTTTTGAGGGTAAAATGGGAAAAAGGGTCATTTAATTATTTATTAGGGGAGGGGCTTTTCAATTTTTTTTAACTCCTTGGGGACGGAGGGTGTATGCATAAGCCCTCACATCCCGTCACTTAAGGACGGAGGGTGTATCCATATGCCCTCCCTATTTCTGACCACCCCAGCTCACCGGGTGGTGATGGGACCAGGATGATTGCTGATATCTATCAGCAGGCATCCCGTGGCAATGCCTAGGGGGGTCCTGAGAATACTGAGAATGTCGGCGATCGCCGCAAATCGCCGGTCAATTCAGACTGGCGATTTGCTGCGATCCGGAAAATAAGAATGATCGGAGCTGATCAGAGACAGCTCCAACCATTCTAAAGGATAGGAGAGGGGTGGCAGTTTTGCCACCCCCTCCTATCCCCTGCCATTGGTCGATCAGGCTGACGACCAATGGCAGGAGGGGGACGGGGTAGATTTAATTTCTCCCGCTCTGCCCACCAATCGAAGTCGGGGCAGAGCGGGTGAAACACGGGCGGCGAGGGGGGAGCATGGCCCGGCTTACCCGGACCGGCGGAGGCGGCAACCTGGAGCAGCGGCGGCAGCAGGAGGAGTGCGGCCAGAAAGTGCGGCATGGAGAAGGCTGCAGCAAAGATCGCAGTAAGTGATCTTCACTGTGCCCTTCTAAAAGCTGCAAAACTACAACTCCCAGCATGCCCAGACAGCCAAAGGCTGTCTGGGCATGCTGGGAGTTGTAGTTTTGCAACATCTGGAGGATTACAGTTTGGAGACCACTGTGTAGTGTTCTCTAAACTGTGGTCCTCCAGATGTTGCAAAACTACAACTTTCAGCATGCGATGACTGTCTGGGCATGCTGGGAGTTGTAGTTTTGCAACATCTGGAGGATTACAGTTTGGAGACCACTGTGTAGTGTTCTCTAAACTGTGGTCCTCCAGATGTTGCAAAACTACAACTTTCAGCATGCGATGACTGTCTGGGCATGCTGGGAGTTGTAGTTTTGCAACATCTGGAGGGCTACAGTTTGGAGACCACTACTTAGCGGTCTCAAAACTGTTCTTCCCCAGTTGTTGCATAACTTCAACTTCTAGCATGCCCAGACTGTCCAGGCATGCTGGGAGTTGTAGTTCTGCACCATCTGAAGGGCCAGATATTGCAGAACTACACACTCAGCATCCCTGACTGTGTGGCCATGCTGGGAATTGTAGTTTTGCAACATCTGTAGGCAAACTGGTTGGGAAACACTGAGCTAGAGTCTGTTTCCTTACTCAGTGATTCCAACCCGTGTGCCTCAAGCTGTTGCAAAACTACAACTCCAAGAATGCACCGTACAGACCGTACATGCTGGGAGTTGTAGTTTTGCAACAGCTGGAGGTACACAGGTTGGAATCACTGAGCTAGAGTCTGTTTTCTAACTCAGTGGTTCCCCACCAGTGTGCCTACAGCTGTTGGAAAACTACAACTCCCAGCATGCACGATCTGTCAGTGCATTCTTGGAGTTGTCATCTTGCCATAGCTGAAGGTGTGGGGTGCCTCCCCCCCCCCCCCCCCCCATATGAATGTACAGGGTACATTCACCCAGACGGGTTTACAGTGGGTTTCCTTCTACAAGTTTGAGCTGCGGCAAATTTTCCGCCACAGCTCAAACTCCCAGCGGAAAACTTACTGTGAACCCCCGCCTGTGTGAATGTACCATAAAATCACTACACTACACTACACTAACACAAAATAAAAAGTAAAACATTACATATACACCCCCTTACATGTCCCCCCCCCTAATAAAAATGGAAAACGTCTCATACGCCAGTGTTTCCTAAACGGAGCCTCCAGCTGTTGCAAAACCACAATTCCCAGTATTGCTGGACAGCCATAGACTGTCCTGGCAGGCTGGGAGTCTTGCAACAGCTGGAGGCACCCTGTTTGGGAAACACTGCTGTAGGGTTTTGGTGGAGACAAGCCCCATCCTTGTATCTGGGTCCGCCCCTATTGCAAATTCCTTATTTAGGCCTCAAATGCGCCTAGCGCTCTCCTGTCATATTTCAAGGCAACAGTTTAGGGCCACATATGGGGTATTTCCGTACTCGGGAGAAATTGCGTTACAAATTTTGGGGGGATTTTTCTTCTTTTAACCCTTATAAAAAGATAAAGTTGGGGGCTACACCAGCATGTTAGTGTGAAAAAAATTTAAATTTTTACACTAACATGCTGGTGTTGCCCCATACTTTTCATTTTCACAAGAGGTAAAAGGAGAAAATGACCCCCAAAATTTCTAACGGAAATACCCCATATGTGTACGTAAAATGCTCTGGGGACGAACCACATGGCTCAGGAGTGAGAGAGCGCCATGTACATTTGAGGCCTAAATTGGTGATTTGCACAGGGGTGGCTGATCGTTACAGCGGTTCTGTCATGAACGCAAAAAAAAAAACACCCACATGTGACCCCATTTTGGAAACTACACCCCTCACGGAAAGTAACAAGAGGTATAGTGAGCCTTAACAACCCACAGGTCTTTGACATTTTTTTGTTAAAATTGGACATGAAAATTTAAAATTAGTTTTTTTCCCCTGAAATGCTGGTGTTACCCCAAATTTTTCATTTCACAAGGGGTAATAGGAAAAAGGCCCCCCAAAATGTGTAACCCCATTTCTTCAAAATATATAAATACCCCATATGTGGATGTAAAGTACTCTGCGGGCGAACTACAATGCTCAGAAGAGAAGGGGCACCATTGGGCTTGTTGAGAGAGAATTAGGCTGGAATTGAAGTCTATGTGTGTTTACAAAGCCCCCATAGTGCCAGAACAGTGGACCCCCTCCACATGTGACCCCATTTTGGAAACTACACCCCTCACGGAATGTAACAAGGGGTGCAGTGAGCATTTACGCCCCACAGGTGTCTGAAAATGAAAATTTTTAATTTGCACAGCCCACTGTTCCAAAGATCTGTCAACTGCCAGTGGAGTGTAAATGCTCACTGCACCCAATATTAAATTCTGTGAGGGGTGCAGTTTCCAAAATAGTATGCCATGTGTTTTTTTTTATTTTTATTTACTGTTTTGGCATCATGGGGGCTTCCTAAATGCGACTTGCCCCCAAAAACCATTTCAGCAAAATTTGCTTTCCAAAAGCTCAATGTCGCACCTTCCCTTCTGAGCCCTTTAGTGCACCCGCAGATCACTTTACATCCACATATGAGGTATTTCCTTTCTCAAGAGAAATGGGGTTACAAATTTTGTGGGGCATTTTCTCCTATTATTCCTTGTGAAAATGAAAAGTTTGGGGTAACACCAGCATTTTAGTGTTCAAAATCTAATTTTTCATTTTCACGTCCCACTTTAACGAAACTTTGTCAATCACCTGTGGGGTAATCAGGATAGAAGGGGAAAAAAACTCTGGATCCTCGGCGCCACCCATTGCAATAAACTTCAGAAGTCACTGGTAAAATTAAAATATTCTTTATTCACCTATGTCAGACGCGTTTCGAGGTTTAGGATGCCTCTTTCTCAATGACCTTGGTGCTTATGATAAGCACCAAGGTCATTGAGAAAGAGGTATCCTAAACCTCTAAACGCGTCTGACATAGGTGAATAAAGAATATTTTAATTGTACCAGTGACTTCTGAAGTTTCTTGCAACGGGTGGCGCCGAGGATCCAGAGTTTTTTTCCCCTTCTATCCTGATTATCTACTATCGAGTGAGGCTGCCACCTCCTCGACATCTCTGGACGGCTGCACCGTTACTTCCACACCGAGACAATCCAGGTTGCTGCATGCCTAATGCAACCAGGCAAGGTGAGTGGTTATTGCATATACCGCTCACTCTAAATATTAACATCTGATCAAACTTACTGCCCTATGAGAGCTCTGTCTTTTTTTCATTCTTATACAGTACAAATCACCTGTGGGGTGTTAAGGCTGACTGTACCCCTTTTTATGTTCCTTGAGGGGTGTAGTTTCCAAAATAGTAGGCCATGTGTTTTTTTTTGTTTGTTTGTTTGTTTTTTTGCTGTTTTGGCACTATAGGGGCTTCCTAAATGCAAAATGCCCCCCAAAAACCATTTCAGCAAAATTTGCTTTCCAAAAGCGACTCCTTCTCTTCTGAGCATTGTAGTTCGCCCGCAGAGCCTTTTAGGTCCTAACTTTTAGGTCCTAACTCTGATTTCCATACTCAGAAGAGATGGGGTTACAAATTTTGGGGGGCATTTTCTCCTATTTTACCCTTTGTATAAATTGTAAATTTGGGGGAAAAAAGCTGCTCTTTAGTGAAATAAAATGTTTTTTCATTTACACATCCGACTTTAACGAAAAGTCGTCAAACACCTGTGGGGTGTTAAGGCTCACTGGACCCCTTGTTACATGCCTTGAGGGGTGTAGTTTCCAAAATAGTATGCCATGTGTTTTTTTTTTGTTTGTTTGTTTTTTTGCAGTTTTTGGCACTATAGGGGCTTCCTAAATGTGACATGCACCTCAAAAACCATTTCAGAAAAATTCACTCTCCAAAATCCCATTGTTGCTCCTTCCCTTCTGAGCCCTCTACTGCACCCGCCAAACACTTGACATACACATATGAGGTATTTCCTTACTCAAGAGAAATGGGGTTACACATTTTGTGGGGCATTTTCTCATATTACTCCTTGTGAAAATGAAAAGTTTGGGGTAACACCAGCATTTTAGTGTTAAAAATCTAATTTTTCATTTTCACGTTCCCCCTTTAACGAAAGTTTGTCAATCACCTGTGGGTGTTAAGGCTGACTGTACCCCTTTTTACATCCCTTGAGGTGTGTAGTTTCCAAAATAGTAGGCCATGTGTTTTTTTGTGCTGTTCTGGCACCGTAGGGGCTTCCTAAATGTGACATGCCCCTCAAAAATAATTTCAGAAAAATTCACTCTCCAAAATTCCGTTGTTGCTCCTTCCCTTCTGAGCGAATTCGGGTAGAAAAACAGACATGGTGCACATCTACAATCTTGTATAATGATCTGATTGCTTCTCAGCATAATATCAAAAACTAACAGGTTGTTAGTATACATTTTTGATCAAAAAGTACAAGCCCACTCGCCACGTCAAGGCCACCTATCCAGAGTGGGTCCCTAACGTTCCTAGCATAAAATGGCGCAGCACCGGGCGGCGACCACCACCGCCGCGACACCAATGCCCACAGGGGGGAACGACCCACTGGCAGAGCATCCCCAATGCCACTCAAACCAGTCTATGGGCCGCACCCTCCCGCAGACACGACGCCACGGCAGCAACGGACACCGCACAGCACCACACCAGTGTGAACAGGGATGTAATAGCTCACTTACCATACTCTCCCAGTCAGACTGGGAGGCAGCTAGGAAAGAAATGGCCCATGTGCAGCTAGCTACTGCTTATATAGGGTTGGGCTGAGGGGGTGGGAAAGAGTGCAGCACATGTTAAAACAAAGAAAAAGGAGGGGATAGAAATCAAAGTGTGAATTCGGGTAGAAAAACAGACATGGTGCACATCTACAATCTTGTATAATGATCTGATTGCTTCTCAGCATAATATCAAAAACTAACAGGTTGTTAGTATACATTTTTGATCAAAAAGTACAAGCCCACTCGCCACGTCAAGGCCACCTATTCAGAGTGGGTCCCTAACGTCCCTAGCATAAAATGGCGCAGCACCGGGCGGCGACCACCACCGCCGCGACACCAATGCCCACAGGGGGGAACGACCCACTGGCAGAACAGCCCCAATGCCACTCAAACCAGTCTATGGGCCGCACCCTCCCACAGACACGGCGCCACGGCAGCAACGGACACCGCACAGCACCACACCAGTGTGAACAGGGATGTAATAGCCCACTTACCATACTCTCCCAGTCACACTGGGAGGCAACTAGGAAAGAAATGGCCCATGTGCAGCTAACTACTGCTTATATAGGGTTGGGCTGAGGGGGTGGGGAAGAGTGCAGCACATGTTAAAACAAAGAAAAAGGAGGGGATAGAAATCACAGTGTGAATTCGGGTAGAAAAACAGACATGGTGCACATCTACAATCTTGTATAATGATCTGATTGCTTCTCAGCATAATATCAAAAACTAACAGGTTGTTAGTATACATCTTTGATCAAAAAGTACAAGCCCACTCGCCACGTCAAGGCCACCTATCCAGAGTGGGTCCCTAACGTCCCTAGCATAAAATGGCGCAGCACCGGGCGGCGACCACCACCGCCGTGACACCAATGCCCACAGGGGGGAACGACCCACTGGCAGAGCAGCCCCAATGCCACTCAAACCAGTCTATGGGCCACACCCTCCCGCAGACACGGCGCCACGGCAGCAACGGACACCGCACAGCACCACACCAGTGTGAACAGGGATGTAATAGCTCACTTACCATACTCTCCCAGTCAGACTGGGAGGCAGCTAGGAAAGAAATGGCCCATGTGCAGCTAACTGCTGCTTATATAGGGTTGGGCTGAGGGGGTGGGGAAGAGTGCAGCACATGTTAAAACAAAGAAAAAGGAGGGGATAGAAATCACAGTGTGAATTCGGGTAGAAAAACAGACATGGTGCACATCTACAATCTTGTATAATGATCTGATTGCTTCTCAGCATAATATCAAAAACTAACAGGTTGTTAGTATACATTTTAGTCTACTGCACCCGCCGAACACTTGACATACACATATGAGGTATTTTGGTTACAAATTTTGGGGGGCTTTTTCACCTATTACCACTTGTAAAAATACAAAAACTGGGTCTACAAGAACATGCGAGTGTAAAAAATGAAGATTTTGAATTTTCTCCATCACTTTGCTGCTATTCCTGTGAAACACCTAAAGGGTTAACAAACTTTCTGAATGTCATTTTGAATACTTTGAGGGGTGCAGTTTTTATAATGGGGTCATTTATGGGGTATTTCTAATATGAAGGTCCTTCAAATCCACTTCAAAACTGAACTGGTCCCTGAAAAATTCAGATTTTGAAAATTGTGTGAAAAATTTGAAAATTGCTGCTGAACTTTAAAGCCCTCTGATGTTTTCCAAATATGAAAACATGTCAACTTTATGATGAAAATATAAAGAAGACATATTGTATTTGTGAATCAATATATAATTTATTTGGAATGTCTGTTTTCCTTACAAGCAGTGAGCTTCAAAATTAGAAAAATGCAAATTTTTTTATTTTTTCATCAAATTTTGGAATTGATGCAAGTATAGAAAAAAATGTACCACTAACATAAAGTAGAATATGTCACGAAAAAACTATTTCGGAATCAGAATTAAAAGTATCCCAGAGTTATTAACCCCTTCAGGACCAAGCCCATTTTGGCCTTAAGGACCAGAGCGTTTTTTGCACATCTGACCACTGTCACTTTAAACATTAATAACTCTGGAATGCTTTTAGTTATCATTCTGATTCCGAGATTGTTTTTTCGTGACATATTCTACTTTAACATAGTGGTAAATTTTTGTCGATACTTGCATCCTTTCTTGGTGAAAAATCCGTAAATTTGATGAAAAATTTGAAAATTTTGCATTTTTCTAACTTTGAAGCTCTCTGCTTGTAAGGAAAATGTATATTACAAATTAAAAAAAAAATTATTCACATATACAATATGTCTACTTTATGTTTGCATCATAAAAGTGACGAGTTTTTACTTTTGGAAGACACCAGAGGGCTTCAAAGTTCAGCAGCAATTTTCCAATTTTTCACAAAATTTTCAAACTCACTATTTTTCAGGGACCAGTTCAGGTTTGAAGTGGATTTGAAGGGTCTTCATATTAGAAATACCCCACAAAAGACCCCATTATAAAAACTGCACCCCCCAAAGTATTCAAAATGACATTCAGTCATCATTTTAACCCTTTAGGTGTTTCACAGGAATAGAAGCAAAGTGAAGGAGAAAATTCACAATCTTCATTTTTTACACTCGCATGTTCTTGTAGACCCAATTTTTGAATTTTTACAAGGGGTAAAATGAGAAAATTTATACTTATATTTGTAGCCCAATTTCTCTCGAGTAAGCACATACCTCATATGTCTATGTAAATTGTTCGGTGGGCGCAGTAGAGGGCTCAGAAGGGAAAGAGCGACAAGGGGATTTTGGAGAGTACGTTTTTCTGAAATGGTTTTTGGGGGGCATGTTGCATTTAGGAAGCCCCTATGGTGCCAGAACAGCAAAAAATCCTCACATGGCATACCATTTTGGAAACTAGACCCCTTGAGGAACATAACAAGGAATAAAGTGAGCCTTAATACCCCACAGGTGTTTCACGACTTTGGCATATGTAAAAAAAAAAATTATTTTTTTTCACTAAAATGTGTGTTTCCCCCCAAATTTCACATTTTTCCAAGGGTTAATAGCAGGAAATACCCCCCAATATTTGTAACCCCTTCTCTTCTGAGTATGGAGGTACCCCAAAAGTTGACCTGAAGTGCACTATGGGCGAACTACAATGCTCAGAAGAGAAGGAGTCATATTTGGCTTTTTGAGAGCAAATTTTGCTCGGGGGGCATGTCGCATTTAGGAAGCCCCTATGGTGCCAGAACAGCAAAAAAAAACACATGGCATACCATTTTGGAAACTAGACCCCTTGAGGAATGTAACAAGGAATAAAGTGAGCCTTAATACCCCACACGGGTTTCACGACTTTTGCATATGTAAAAAAACAAAAACAAATTTCCACTAAAATGTGTGTTTCCCCCCAAATTTCACATTTTTGCAAGGGTTAATAGCAGGAAATACTCCCCAATATTTGTAACCCCTTCTCTTCTGAGTATGGAGGTACCCCATAAGTGGACCTGAAGTGCACTATGGGCGAACTACAATGCTCAGAAGAGAAGGAGTCATATTTGGCTTTTTGAGAGCAAATTTTGCTCGGGGGGCATATCGCATTTAGGAAGCCCCTATGGTGCCAGAACAGCAAAAAAAAAAACACATGGCATACCATTTTGGAAATGAGACCCCTTGAGGAATGTAACAAGGGATACAGTGAGCATTTGCCCCCCACTGGTGTCTGACAGATCTTTGGAACAGTGGGCTGTACAAGTTTTCATTTTCACGGACCACTGTTCCAAAGATCCGTCAGACACCAGTGGGGTGTAAATTCTCACTGCACCCCTCATTACATTCCGTGAGGGGTGTCGTTTCCGAAATGGGGTCACATGTGGGGTTTTGGTTTTTTTGCGTTTGTCAAAACCGCTGTAACAATCAGCCACCCCTGTGCAAATCACCTCAAATGTGCATGGCGCACTCTCCCTTCTGGGCCTTGTTGTGCGCCCCCAGAGCACTTTGCGCTCACATATGGGGTATCTCTGTAGTCGGGAGAAATTGCGTTACAAATTTTGGGGGGCTTTTTTCCCTTTTACCTCTTGTGAAAATGAAAAGTATAGGGCAACATCAGCATGTTAATGTAAAAAATTTAATTTTTTTACACTAACATTCTGGTGTAGACCCCAACATTTCCTTTTCATGAAGGGTTAAAGAAGAAAAAGCCCCCCAAACCTTGTAACGCAATTTCTCCCGAGTACGGCGATACCCCATATGTCGCCCTAAACTGTTGCCCTGAAATACGACAGGGCTCCAAAGTGAGAGCGCCGTGCGCATTTGAGGCCTAAATTAGGGATTTGCATAGGGGTGGACATAGGGGTATTCTACACCAGTGATTCCCAAACAGGGTGCCTCCAGCTGTTGCAAAACTCCCAGCATGCGTGGACAGTTAACGGCTGTCCGGCAATACTGGGAGTTGTTGTTTTTCAACAGCTGGAGGCTCTGCTTTGGAAACAGTGGTGTACCGGACGTTCTTATTGGGGGAGGGGGGCTGTGTAGGGGTATGTGTATATGTAGTGTTTTTAACTTTCTATTTTATTTTGTGTTAGTGTAGTGTAGTGTAGTGTTTTTAGGGTACAGTCACATGGGCGGGGGATTACAGCGAGTTTCCCAGCGCAAAATTTGCTGCATCTCAAGATGCGAGAAACCCACTGTAAAAGCCTCGCCCATGTGAATGTACCCTGTACATTCACAGGGGGGGGGGGGGGGTGCACCAGCTGTTGCAAAACCACAACTCCCAGCATGCATGGTCTGTTAGTGCATGCTTGGAGTTATAGTTTTGCAACAGCTGGAGGCACACAGGTTAGGAAACACGGAGTTAGAAACAGACAATGTTTCCCAACCAGTGTGTCTCCAGTTGTTGCAAAACTACAACTCCCAGCATGCCCAGACAGCTGAAGGGCATGCTGGGAGTTGTAGTTCGGCAACATCTGAAGGGCCAGATGTTGCTGAACTAAAACTCCCAGCATGCCTGGACAGTCAGTGCATTCTGGGAGTTGTAGTTTTGCAACAGCTGGAAGAGCACAGATTGGAGACCATTATACAATGGTCTCCAAACTGGGGCCCTCCAGATGTTGCAAAACTACAACTCCCAGCATGCATGGTCTGTTAGTGCATGCTGGGAGTTATAGTTTTGCAACAGCTGGAGGCACACAGGTTAGGAAACACTGAGTTAGAAACAATGTTTACCAACCAGTGTGTCTCCAGTTGTTGCAAAACTACACAGGGACCAATCACAGTGATCGCTGACCAGGACCATCAATGGATGGTCCTGGGGGTGAAGCAGAAGTTGTCCCCTGCTGGAAACAGCGGGACTTCTGCCAGTTAACCCGTGCGATGCTGCGCATCGCCGGGTTAACTGAATATCATTTATAAACGCCGGGATGCGCGAACGCACTGCACAACCCGGCGTTTATATATGACATTCTGCGGGAAGGGGTTAATGCTTATTAATGCTTAAAAAGACAGTGATCAGAATTGCAAAAAATGCTCCCGTCCTTAGGGTTATAATGGGCTCCGTCCCCAAGGGGTTAAAACTTTTTTTACTTTTTTTTTTTTTTTTACAATGGTCCTTAAGGTCAAAATGGACTGTGTCCTTAAAGGGGTACTCCAGCCCTAAGTTGTCTTGTCCCCTATCCAAAGGATAGGGGATAAGATGTCTGACTGTGGGGGTCCCGCCAATGGGGACACCCGCAATCTTGCAGTCAGTACCCACCTTGGGGAGCTGAACACCGCACTGCCAGCTCAGAATCTGCTGTGTGACGACCATGGACTTGCCCCCTCCCATGGACTTGCATATTGGGGGCAGGGTGTAACGTCATATGAGGCGGAGTCATAACATCACGATACTCTGGCCCCGTGGTCATAACACGGCAGATTCTGAGCTAGCAGCGTGGCGTGCAGCTCCCCGAGGTGGGTGCTGAATGCAAGATTGCGGGGGTCCCCAGCAGTGGGGCCCCCTTGGTCAGACATCTTATCCCCTATACTTGGATAGGGGATAAGATGTCTTAGGGCCAGAGTACCCCTTCAAGGGCTTAATAGTTTTCTTTTTTTTTTTCATGCTTTTTTGGGTAAAATGGGGAAAAAAGGTCATTTAATTCTTTATTAGGGGAATGGCTTTTCACATTTTTTTAAATTTTTTCTTTACTATTTTTTTTACACTTTTTATGTCCCCATTGGGGATTATTTATTGCAATCTTTAGATTAAAGATACTGATCAGTACTATGCATATGCATAGCATTGATCAGTGTTATTGGTGATCTACTTATTATTGGTGATCTACTCTTTCCAGCAGACCACAGAAGAAGATGCCGGGAGGACATACAGAGGCAGATGAGGGGACCCCCATCTGCCATTTTGGATGAGGGGTTAATGGCGGACATCAGCGTGATTGCTGATGTCCACCATTACTGGCGTGTCCCTGGCTGCTGATAGAAGCCGTGCATGATGCAGCACCATTCTAGTGCTCATGTCATGTATTGGATGTAAATGTATGTTTACTGGTTAGTAACAGGACACAGGGATGTACATTTACATCCTATGTCATTAATGGAATAAAGTAAAAGTGTCTTGGCTGCAATACCAGACAAAACTCAAAAAACAAAAATGATATATTTCTTTGAAAAGTAAAGAAGACTCCTTACTTAATTCTCTGTAAACCCTTTGAGATGTTCCCACATCTACGAACGATTAATGCCTGGGTGTCTGTTAAAAATAAAAAATAAATGATCCAACAAACCAGTGCTAAAACTGATCTCTTATTTCAGAAAACTAACCATAATGAGAGTCTCAAAAACTCAGCAGTCTTTCCTAGCTGTCATCATTGTTGTCCTCCTGTTTTATACTAAATGGAGAAGAATTGTTCCCTTCCATGTTTAGATTGCACAAGAGATTTAGCCTTTGGATTTATTAGTCTATCTTGCAAGCTAATGTTACATACAAAAGATAAATAGCTGAGAAAATATGGACTTTTATTCATGTATTCTTTAATAAAATGAACAATAAGGGACATGTTGTAAAGTGATATCTAGAAAAAAATACATTGTGCTGGGTCATTTTCTCCCATAAAGTGTCTGGTAGGATACAAGGAAATATTCTGGATCATCCATCTGGTTTTAATTATAAATTCATTCTTGTGAGTGATTTGAATTTGAAACCTTTTATTTAATTTACCATTTTCCACAATAAATACAGCATTTTTTTTTACAAAATATATCATTATGTTAGGCCCAATAAAAGTGTTCAAGTTAAAAATATAAGAAAAAAGATTCTATGTGGAGAACTTGCAAACTATATATTTATACAGTTATTAACTTATGGTTGAACATAGAGCAACTGCATGATTTTCAGAACAATAAGAACAGTTTATTGTATTCATTTGGGTGAAATTTAAGATGACCTGTCATGTACAAAAATGTAGTCCACTTTGAAGACGTGCATTATAGAGCAGAGAAAGATTGGTATTTAACTTTTTAAAGTCTTGTTAAGTCCATTATAACTTATCATTTTTTCATTTAACACTGGGTTTAGTAGCTCTACTCAGTGACTGAGCAGTATGCACATTCACACATGGAAAACTATCAATCATATTTTTAGGGCCACCCCTACTAAGCCTAGCATGATCGGAAGTTTAAAGAGGTATTCCAGCCAAAGACATCTTATCCCCTATCCAAAGGATAGGGGATAAGATGTCTGATCACGGGGGGCCCACCGCTGGGACCCCCGTGATCTCCGTGCAGCACCTACATTCTACGGTCATCGCACCCCCTTCCATAGACATGAATGGAGGGGGCATGGCATGACATCATGTCTCCAGTCCCAGAAACACCAAGGTTTCCGAAGCTGCATGAAGATTGCGGGAGGTCCCAGTGGCGCCCCCCCTTCCGCGATCAGATATCTTATCATCTATCCTTTGGATAAGGGATAAGATGTCTTTGGCCAGAATACCCCTTTAAATGACTAAATTACAAGCTATACTGGAACCTTATAGCAATACTATATCAATCTATCTGCTCAGGTTCTCCTCTTCTGATAGGACTTTCCCGATCTCAGATAGGACCTTTGCATTGTAAAAATTCTTAGGACATGTTTAAATCATGATTGTACCCACTTTTGCATGTATACATCTGCAACCTGTGAAAATGGGATGCTTGTATGTACAAGCATGGACAGGCATGGGCCCCAAATACTCCAGTGATAAGTTAGTAACTATATTTGGATCATTTTCTTAATAAATCTGTTTTTTACTGCACACCATGCTTTTAAGTCAAAACTTGCATAGGTCCAGGAAATGACCCAAACATAGACTACTAGCTAGCTGACTATGCTCAGGTCAATTCAGTGCCTATCTATGCTTGCAAACCGTGGCATCCCATAAAGACAAGTGTCACAGAGGGCACAATTGTGAACTGAACAATGCCTTGAAAGTCTAGGACCTATAAAAATAGCTCACATTTCTAAAATGAATTAATCTGGCCTTGACAAATAGTACAGCATCTCAAATACAATCTCCAAATTAAAGTTAAATTTGACCAATTTTAGGAAACCAAATAGAAATTAACTTTCTAAATCCAATTATTAGTCATTTTACAATGTTATATTTAATAGCTGCAAGGTGTTGTCTCATGACATACATTGATCACTAGTACAACGTAGCAGTAGCAATAAATAGGTGCCCGGGCATTTTGTCTCTTGTCTTGTCTCTTTTCCAGTTGGCCACATTTAAACAGCTCATAGAGTTGACAGAAAAAAAGTGTAACATACTTTCTTAGCACTGTTGCCACTTTGTTTTGTCAAACTGAGTTACATCAAATTGCCATTTTTTTGAGTTTTTTTTACCTTAAAACATATCAGAAAGAAGTTCATACAACTTTCCCAAGTTTAATGTATGTTTGATGATAATGAGATAAAGAATTTATTAAAAAAATAGTTATGAAAAAGTTACACTAGAGGTGCAAAAGGTCACTTAATACAGATTTTACTTAAATACAGTATAAAACTAGAAAGACTAATACCAAAGAAACAAAGAGGAAGTACACAAATGGTAAAATATATATTTAAATGAATAAACAGCATATAGTAAATGTCTTCAGGTATACGTTTGCTACAGTGTAGATAGAAACAGAAACTACATTCAATGGTTTGGCAGTGTTGCTGGCATTTTTCTATGTAAATTAAATTACACAATGTTATACCTAATCCTTTGGCTAACAGTTACTAATGTATTGTCTTGTTTTTAGGCAAAACAAATATTTACAATCTCGAAACAAAATAGTTTTAGGTATCTACTGAATTAAGTGATGGCCAGTAAAATAATTATTATATATACATTACAGAAATGAGTCCTAGATATGATATAAATATTAGAATGTCTAAAAACTGTTTCCCTGTAGTATAGTATAGAGAACGTCATTGAATGTATTCACCTATTTAAAACAAGAAAAATCAAAATGTATTTTCTAATAATGATTACTGGCTGATTTCATAGTAGAGAGGTATTGTAACAGATGCAGGAAAAATAGAGTCATCATATAGCAACCGTCATATGGCAACTAGTTAGGTTGCAACGGGCCACTTTTTGAAAGGGTAGACTTTGGTGGCTTTGGTCAGCTCTTCTTTTTTACATCAATGTTGATATATTTACTTCTTTGATATATTTATTTCTTCTTTGCAGTTTCCAGAAAAGTTGAGGAATATATATATAAAAAAATAAAAATAAGTAAATACTGTAAATATTCAATTTATTGATTATGCAAATCTTTTACGAATACAACTGATATAGATGAGTAGAAAAGTTTCATCACAGAAAGAGGGAAAACTATACTATTTGGTAAGTTATGTTACTATTACAATAGAATATTTCTTATGTCAAAAAATATTAAACAAATTATCAAAAAGTTAAATGTTGCTTTTGGTATTGTGTCTATCATTGCTAAGGTTAGGTTCAACAACCTCAAGTTGAAAAAATTGATTAAATGCATTTAATGGATTAAAATGGCAGAAAAAAAATTGCTCAAAATAAGGATTAAAAAAATGTGTGAAAACATAGCCTATAAGAGCTACACTATCAATATTTTATAGTGATATATAATAATTGTTGATGGTGTAGTTAGAGCAGTTTTAATGCAGTTATTCAAATCAAAGCCAGAAGTGGATCCATTTGGAAGGAGATCTGATATTTCCGTTTTAAAGGGATTGGCTAGGATTAGAAAATAAGGTCTATATCATAAACAAACCTAGGCCAAGTTCACACTAGTGTTATTTCTTGCCGAAAGTTTGTTTATTTTTATTGATGAACTATGGCAAAGTGATTGGGCATTGATGCAATAGCTCTATTGTATTAATTGGATTTAAATACAATAAATATGTAGTGTCCTAAATTTGGGAATTCATAATTAGAGATGAGCAAACTTACAGTAAATTTGATTCGTCACAAACTTCTCGGTTCAGCAGTTGATGACTTATCCTGCATAAATTAGTTCAGCTTTCAGGTACTCCGGTGGGCTGGAAAAGGTGGATACAGTCCTAGGAAAGAGTTTCCTAGGACTGTAACCACCTTTTCCAGCCCACGGGAGCACCTGAAAGCTGAACTAATTTATGCAGAATAAGTCATCAACTGCAGACCCGAGAAGTTTGTGACAAATCAAATTTACTGTAAGTTCGCTCATCTCTATTCATAATGAAAATGAAAAAAGGAACCTGACTAAACTGATACAAACTGTATCAAATTTAAGCATTATGGCATCCATCTGCATGCCACTAATCCCTTTTGTTATATTTTGACAATATATGTTTAATATATTAAGACTGAAGCTAGTGTGGAGCAAGATCTTTTGTGTATTAAATGGAAATAAAGGGTTCATTACCAAACAGCATTTTTAAGGGGTTCTCCGTTAGGCTTGCATTGAGGGGCGAAGCGTGACATCACACGGGGGCGGAGGCATGACGTCACACGCCGCCGGCCCTGTAGTCGCCTGTAATCAGACCCGGAGCGAACACGCTCCGGGGACTGATTACAAACGGGGTGCCGCGTGCATCCCCAGCTGCGGGACGCCCGCGATCAGGCATCTTATCCCCTATACTTTGGATAGGGGATAAGATGTGTAAGCACCGGAGAACCCCTTTAATGTTTACACAGACTAAAATTTGGCCACATATTTTTATTTTTTTATTTTACTTGCACGTGTTTAGCCACAATCTGAAAACGTGGTAGCAAAACAAGATTATGGCCACATTTTTACAGATTACACATGGAAATGTACACATAAACGAAATATGTGGCAAACTTTATACTATGTGAACATAGCCTAACATTAATTTATCCATTTAACAACAATGGAACATAAGGATTATATTGTTTACTATATTTCTGGATTTACAATACACAAAAAAAACTATTTTGTGTACATTATTGTAAACATAGCTTAGAAAGCAATCAAAATTGCATAAATGTTTTCTTATATTTAACTTTCTTTTTGTAAATAAACATTCTCATTCATTACAATTACTCTTACACAAATGCCACTTATTATTTTGGATACACCTTGAGAAGTATTATTCTCTGAAAGTATTGGAAAGGTTGGCAATAAATAGTAATTTTTAAGTTTATGCTATTATTATGAATGTGTTACATTGTATGTTGGTGTACAAAAAGACTCAGCAAAACTTCCTTTGGCTGTTATATTTATAAAAGCAGATGTTAACTGACTATAAAAATCTTTAACAGAGATTTTTGTGTACAAAATGGAATAGGGGAGTGAAATATAACATGCATTTATTTTATGAAAGAATATTCAATTCAAAATCACATTTAGCTAAGCAAACCATCAGTAAAAGGGAACCAATAATCAGATTTTACCCTATATAACGCTTGGCAAAGCATTAAATAAGGTATAATCTTTATGCTCACCATCCCCGGGTGACGCTCCTGCCCCCAGGGATGGTGAGGATATGAACTTGTAAACTAGTCCCCACCGGCTCCGCAAGTATTCCCCTGAGTGGGGAGCTCCTCTTACCTAGTCCTGTTACTTACGTCGGCAGTGACGCCCCTTTGGCTTGATTGACAGGCCATGTCATCGCTCTGCTCCATCTGTTGAGTGAGTAGAGTGATGGCGTGGCCCGTCAATCAAGCCGAGGGGGTGTCGCTGCCGGCTAAAATAAAGGGACTAGGTAAGAGGAGCTTCCAGCCCAGGGGACTACTTAGGGTCGCGGCGGTGACTAGTTTATAAGTGCATATCCTCCCCATCCCTCGGGGCAGGAGTGTCCCCCAGGGATGGTGAGGATAAAGATTTTACCCTATAATGCTTTGCCAAGCGTTATATAGGGTAAAAGCTGATGATTGGTTCCCTTTAAATCACAACTGTAGAACATATTCAAAGAATTTAGCACAACGTTTCTTATGATAGCTGCGCCTCATTTGGGTAAAATATGGCGCATGTTATCAGCGCCACATATTCAGATACCCCAGACAACACTTTTTAAAATCTAGCACAAATAGCACTGTTTGTGGCACTAATAAAATTGCACTAAACATGCAAGTCTTTGAATATGTCCCCCAATGCCTCTTTCTTAAGTTTATGGCATGGACAACAAATTAGATGGTAAATATAAAACTTACAACTCTATTCTATTATAAGAACCAAAAAGTCAAGTTTAATTCTCATATATTAGTATGATTTCATGCATATAGAACATTCTAACACTTGATAGAGGTCAACTTAAAGGAAAACGGTCACCCGTTCACCCACACTAAACCCAATACACCGGGTTATAGTGTGGGTGAACAGGAGACCGATGCAGAGTCTCACACTAAGATACCAACCTTCAGTCTGGTTGCTGGTCCCCCTAAAGATCAGCTTCTATCTTTGCTGAATTATGCGCTGGAGGCGGGCCCATCGTGTGAATTTTAATATTTATTGTTGCTGGTCACGTAAGCACTCATTAGCCCCAAGCACCCATGTGACCAGCAGCCATGAAGATTCAAATTGAAGATAGAAGCTGATCTTCAGAGGGACTGGGCACCGGATTGAAGGGAAGAATCTTAGTCAGAGACCCCACATTGGTCGCTTGTTCACCCACACTGTAACCCGGTGTATTAGGTTTGGTGTGGGTGAACAGGATGACTGTTATAAAAAAAAACAGCGCCACATATGTCCTCAGGTTATGTGTGGTATTGCACCTCAGTTCCATTAAAGTGAATGGAGCCAAGCTGCAAAACAACCTACAACCTGGGGGCATACATGGCGCTGTTTTTGGAAGAAATCAGATCTGTTTTTCTAATCATGGATAAATCATTTAACCTATTCTTTAGGGAGCACTATTTTTGGTATTCTATTGTTGACTTCATAATATATTCTGTAATCACTTTTCTTCATCTATTTGGGGATTTTTTTGTTTGGTAGAAAACTTTATATTCTATAAATCTTTAAAAGAAAGTATTAAAGTGTTGGTAATGCCATTGTATTTTTAATTTTCATTTTGAAAATTCACAATCCGTTGACTAAAAAAAGCACTCAATAAAACAAACATGAGATTCAATAAATAGTAATATTAAGAAGTGAAATTCAAAGCAAAATTTGGTTGTTTCTTTTTATTTTACTCTGCTTTGTTATATAATAAATGTCAATAAATGTATCATTTGACATTAATGTATCTGCAAATGCTAGCCAAATTACTACAGAGAATAAAAGAATCAAAAAAAGTATTGAAAAAATGAAAGAGAATCTGTCAGCAGGTTAGGGCATCCATAGAGGCCTTGAGTAACAACTCAGTATTCATGAGAAGGCGTTGTTAGTGGAGCTGGGGGTCGGCCATATCAGTGCACTTAGGGGTAAAGAAACACCTCTAGTGCACCAGTCTATTTTGCATATAAATAAAACTGATACTACAGATAAACTGCGCACTGGAGCACCATATTAACCACTTCGCTCTTTGGCGATTTTTCATTTTTGCACTTTTGTTTTTTCCTCCTCACCTTCTAAAAATCATAACACTTTCAATTTTCCACCTAAAGATGCATGTGAGGGTTTGTTCTTTGCGCCAACAATTTTACTTTATAGTAATATTAATAATTTTACCACAAAATCTATGGCGAAATCTGAAAAAAATTATTTGTGATGCAAAATAAAAGAAAATGAAAAAAGCCATTTTGTAATTTTTAGTGGCTTCTGTTTCTACGCAGTGCAGTTTTCAGTAAAAATTGCACCTTATATTTATTCTGTAGGTCCATATGGTCACAAGGATAACCAATTTATATAGATTTTATTTTATTTCACTACTAAAAAAATCATAGCTACATGCGCCAAAATTAATACGTTGAAAAATGTCCTCTTCTGACCCCTATAACCTTTTTATATTTCTCTATAAGGGGCAATATGAGGGCTCATTTATTGCACTGTGATCCGTGATATTTTATTGGCACCATTTTTGTTTTGATCTGACTTTTCGATCACTTTAAAAAAAAATTTATGGTATAAAAAGTGTCCATAAATACGCTATTTTGGACTTTGGAATTTTTTTCACGTGTACGTCATTGAGAGTGCAGTTTAATTAACAATTTGTTTTAAAAGTTCGGACATTTACACACGCGGCAATACCACATATGTTTATTTTTATTTATAGTTTTTTTTTTTTTTATGGGAAAAAGGGTGTGATTCTAACTTTAATTAGGAAAGGGGTTAAATCACATTAACTTTTTTCTTACACACCCATAGAGGGCTATAACATTGCATTCACTGATCTCTTACACTGTTCACTGCCATGCAATAGCATGGCATTGATCAGTGTTATCACCGCTCGACTGCTCTTGCCTGGATCTCTGGCATGGAGCAGTCATTCGGCGATCGGACTGCAAGGAGGAAGGTAGGTATCCTCCTCGCGTCCTGCAAGCTGTTGGGGATGCCAAACAGCTGAGCTAACCGGCAATTTTTACTTCCGTTTTAGACGCGGCGATCAAGTTTGATCGCCGTTCTAAAGGGTTTGTGCCAGACATCAGCCCGATCGGCGATGTCCGGAATTAGCCGTGAGTCCTGGTTGCTTAGAGCAACAGGGATCCTCTGGGTATGATGCGCGCTCAGCTGCTGAGCGCGCATCATACCTCAGGAGCTAAAAATGGATGTGAATGTACGTTCATTTGCAGCAAGGGGTTTTAAAGGTACAATGCTCGTGGTTATGGCCCCTATTAGCGAATGCCCTAACCTACTCACAGAATTACTTGAAATGTGAGTACATAGTAGTTTTATATTTTTATGTGCCTATAATTTTCCTAGTTTTGGCTTTGACAATTATTGTCACTGATAACATTTAGGACAATGCTAAAGGCTTAATTTGTAGCACATTAAATAAAATAAAAATTTAACATTTTTCTCAAGGGGCTCGATGCAATGGTGTCCCAATTTAATTCCTTAATGATGTAGTTCTCTTGTTTACCTTGAAATGAAGCATAGTATTATTTATAATTAAAGAGTACCTTTCATCAAATGTTTTTAAATATGCCAGACATTCAATATTAAACTGGTTTCTAATTGGTTTTAATTAAAAATGTTTACTTCTTTTATATGTATTTTATGTCTGAAAATCTGTCCACCAGGGGTCTCCCTAGGAGTCCCTGGCCACGAGCATTTCTATTGATTTTGGACTCACACCGGTCTGGCAGTGAGTCCAAAATTGCAGACCGCTGGCTGAGCACTTGACCAGCACAGTCAATCAGACAGGCGGGAGTGCTGTGCTCACTCAAATACCCCGCAGGGCTCTGTAGACTGAGGACAAGCGGGGTTCTGTGCACTGAGGACAAGCGGCGCTCTGTGCACTGAGGACAAGCAGGGCTCTGTACACTGAGGACAAGCAGGGCTCTGTACACTGAGGACAAGCAGGACTCTGTACATTGAGAACAAGCAGGGCTCTGTACACTGAGGACAAGCAGGGCCATGTACACTGAGGACAAGCAGGGCTCTGTACACTGAGGACAAGCGGCGCTCTGTGCAGTAAGGACAAGCAGGGCTCTGTGCACTGAGGACAAATGGGGCTCTGTAGACTGAGGACAAGCAGGGCTCTGTACACTGAGGACAAGCGGCACTCTGTGCAGTAAGGACAAGCAGGGCTCTTTACACTGAGGACAAGCAGGGTTCTGTACACTGAGGACAAGCAGGGCTCTGTACACTGAGGACAAGCAGGGCTCTGTACACTAAGGACAAGCAGGGCTCTGTGCAGTGAGGACAAGCGGTGCTCTGTACACTGAGGACAAGCGGGGCTCTGTGCAGTGAGGACAAGCAGGGCTCTGAAAATGCGTGCTCTGCAAATGCATGCTCATTCGCACCAATACGAATACTCTCCTTGGCGAAGTGAGGGCAGAAGCAGTCTCCCCAGCAGTCTTCAGTGACATAGCGCCTGCTGGGGCATGCCCACATTATCCTGCCAGTAGCTCACACTATGTGAGTAAGAAAAGAGGTAAGATACAGAGCTGTTTAAAGCTCTTTAAAGAAAATTAAGGGCAGGGGGGTGTTAGGAGTAGTTAGGGAACATAGCCTGAGTTAGTTTAGAAAAGTTTATTTAGTGACAGGTACTCTTTAAATACATGGTACAATAATTAAACAATTAGTTTCTTTATATCATACAATCAGTTGTTTTTTTTTTTTTATAAAAAAATTAATAGTTAACCATGTTTTAAGTCCTTTCATGATTTCATTTAGCAGATTGCACAACAATCCCTCCAGAATGGCCTTTTTAACTTAGAATAGGCGGAAATAGGAAAACAAACTCTAGTAATAAAAAGGTCTGAAAGGTGGATATTTACCACCTACTTGCTACATCATGCTTTAGCCATCAGTTTTTGGACATTAAAGATCCTTCTGAGTTTATGTAGTTGATTATGAAAGGCAAATAATAGAATAAATAAATGTTTATGATATCATACTGTAAAATGATATCCTTACAGTACATTCATTTACACTATCTGTATTGAGTAGAATACTACACTTGGAAAGTCATTATGAAAGCTAATCGATTAGCATCATATTGCAGTGCTTAGGTTTTCACACAACAAAATATTCACTCAGAAAATACTACAAATTTCATCCTAACAAAAATAGCAGCAGCATGAGCATGCTAAATACCGTTGGTATGTTTTCTAACCAAAATGATTCCGACTGAAGATCTCCCAGTCTTGAGAAAGTTTTGGTTAGCTTTTATATACAGAACCACATGTACTGTACAAAACTAGAGATGAAAAGATTTACACGGCACCCAAAGAGATTCACAAGGTCAAGCTCTCAAACATCCACCAAATGTATATGCAAATATTGTACAGTGTACACTTATTCACCTTTTGATAATTGATGCTCATAAAATCCTTTGAGTGTATATATGTCCTTGTGTTTGTACTCCTATTTGGCAAATCAAGCCATTCATTATACAATATAAGGCATTTCAGTTTGTTATTTTTTTTGTTGGTTTTTTTTGTTTGTTTTTTTCTTTTTTTCTTAAGAAGACTAACCAATATATTTGCACTTGACTAAAACAGGAGCATTCCAGATTTTTTTTCCACATACATTTATATATTAAAAGCATTAGTGCTCTTCTAAACACAGTGCACAATAATAAAATAGATCTGATGTACACAAGTAGACGCTTATAGGGCTGGGGTGCAACAAACTGAAGGTCAAATAAATTTTACAAATCATGTTGTACAGAAGCAATATTAAAGGGAGCCCTTTTACATAAAGTCATTGACGATGCAACAAAGAGATCATCATAGTTTGTTCAATAAAGCACATTTACTGTAGATTTCTGTTCTGATGGCATAGATGATGCAGCATTCCCACATGTTGCCACTGAGGATTTGACACTCCGACATGCAGACTTTGTAGGTGTCTCTGTGAATCTTTCACAGATGAATAAGTCACAGCATAGACACAGCCATTCTTCAATTGTCTCAGTCGAGCAACCTCATTTAAGGTAAATCCAAGGTAATTCTTTTGGCAGGATTTTGAATTAAGAAATGTAGATTTTGGTTTTCTAGGTCATAACTGACAACGATTACTACCAGATAAAAGCCAGAGCAGGACAAACTGAATGCCTATCATGGACCATAGCGAGGGAGTCAAACCAGATACACCACCACAATCACTGTCATCCTCCTACAAGAAAATAAAAAAAACAGAATGTATTAAGATATTTGTATTAAAATACTTGAGCTATTAATACAGAATATTTATCAAGTAAGTAACATGTTATAAATATTCTGGCATGAGACAATACGTTATCTTCTTGGTATACTGCTAAAGACAAAAATTATGTGACAAATAATTACAGTTTCAGGAAAAAGCCATTATAGCTTATGGACATCACACAAGGGAGAATGCCATTGGCAACATTACATGACACCCAATGATTTGCTTGTTCACACTGCCCTGCTTCACCAGGGAAAATGTGTGAGAATCTGAAATGTTGTTTTTTTTTTCTTATTGGTTTATTTTTTAAATTTATTTTCCCACAATAATACATTCAAAGAGTCCGTATATGTATATTCAGGTACTTCTGATACACCAACAATAAAAATAATACATTCGCAAGACTAACCCTAAGGGTCTATTCACCCGTGCGGAATTTCCGCACCAATTCCGCTTCCGCTTACTTGGGTGATTTTTAGCTTGTGCAGATTTTGTGTGGAATTGGTGCGGAATCACCGTTACTGGTGCGGAATCCATTCACCTCAAGCCCGCATTCGTTCTGGCTAGAGAGTGCAGACACTGTGTGGTCACTAATCAGCATTACTGACAATACAGATCAGCACAGGGGAAATCCATTGACCTCAAGCCTGCATCACTGCAGGCAGGGAGAGTTTAGAAGTTGTTTCATAGTCTGCCGATTGAGATAATCACAGGAAGCACTCCTCATTCAGACTGCAAGCAACCATAGTGCAGGCAGGGACAGTTCAGAAGTTTTTTCTGAGTCTGCTAATTGAGTTCAGAACTGGGAGCAATCCCCATTCAAAGACTGCAAGCAACCATAGTGCAGACAGGGACAGTTCAGAGTGAGAGAGTACACTTTTTTTCTGTTGCAACCATACATGGGTGTATTTCTACTTTTTTTCTGGTTAAAGTTAATAGGCACTAAGCACTAAAAGACTTACACACTAGATTGTTTTGCTTTTTTCTCTTACAACCGTACTGGAATGTATTACTGTAAAAAAAAAAAATATACGCACTCAGCAGTTCTACGTTTTTTCTGGTTAAAGCTAATAGGGGGCAGTAAGTGTAAAAGCACTAAAAGACTTATGCACTAGATTGTTACACTTATTACTGGTGCAACCGTACTGGGGCGTATTACTCTAAAAAAAGGGAAATTTATACGCACTCCGCAGTTCTACATTTTTTCTGTTTAAAGCTAATAGGGGGCAATAAGTGTAAAAGCACTAAAAGACTTCTGCACTAGATTGTAAAGCTAAATTCTGGTGCTACCATACTGGGGTGTATTACAAAAAAAAAAAGTGAAATATATATGCACACCGCAGTTCTACGTTTTTTCTAGTTAACCCCTTAAGGACCATGGGCGTACAGGTACGCCTTTGCTCCCTGGTACTTAAGGACCAAGGGAGTACCTGTACTCCCGTGGGAATTTCGGTCCCCGCCGGGTGGGGACCGGACCGGGGTGACTGCTGATATCAATCAGCAGGCACCCCGCGCAAATGCCCAGGGGGGATCATCAGACACCCCCATGTCGGCGATCGGCACAAATCGCAAGTGAATTCACACTTGCAATTTGCGTGATTCCAGGTCATTACGGGTCTATGGTGACCCAGTGACCCAGAATATAAGAGGAATCGCGGTTGTCTAAGACACCAATGATCCCCCCTGAAGGGATAGGAGTGAGGTGGCAGGGGTGCCACCCCTCCTATCCCTGCTATTGGGCGTCTAGAAGCGACGTCCAATAGCAGATCGGAGGTGGGGGGTTAACTTTCATTTTCCCCGTTCTGCCCACCCACAATAGGTGGGGCAGAACGAGGAAACGACAGAGGACCGGTGCCGAAGTCCACTTACCCCACGGGTGAGGCTGCGGGCGACGATCGTGTCGGAGATCGGAGGGCGGCGATGTCGCGCAGCTGGCTCCCTGGATCCGACGGAAGCTGGTAAGTTGCCTAGCAACATCTAGAGGGCTACAGTCTGAGACCACTATACAGTTGTCTCTACACTGTTGCCCTCCAGATGTTGCAAAACTACAACTCCCAGCATGCCAAGACAAGCTGTCATGTTGGGATTTGTAGTTTTGCAACAGCTGGAGGGCTACAGTTTGGATATCACTGTGCAGTGAACTGTGGCCCTCTAGATCTTGCAAAACTATAACTCCCAGCATGCCCACATAGCAGTTTTATGTCAGGGCATGCTGGGATTTGTAGTTTTGCAACATCTGGAGGGTCACAGTTTGAAGATCACAGTGCAGTGGTTTCTAAACTGTAGCCCTCCAGATGTTGCAAAACTGCAAATCCCAGCATGCCCAAACAGCAAACATCTGTCTCCGCATGCTGGGAGTTGTAGTTGCATACCTCCAGCTGTTGCATAACTTCATCTCCCAGCATGCACTTCGGCGATAATTATATGCTGGGAGTTGTAGTTTTGCAACAGCTGGAGGCACACTGGTTGGAAAATACTGAGTTAGGTAACAGAACCTAACCGAAGTGCATGCTGGGAGATGAAGTTATGCAACAGCTGGAGGTATGCAACTACAACTCCCAGCATGCGGAGACAGATGTTTGCTGTTTGGGCATGCTGGGATTTGCAGTTTTGCAACATCTGGAGGGCTTCAGTTTAGAAACCACTGCACTGTGATCTTCAAACTGTGACCCTCCAGATGTTGCAAAACTACAAATCCCAGCATGCCCAGACATAAAACCGCTATGTAGGGAGTTATAGTTTTGCAAGATCTAGAGGGCCACAGTTCACTGCACAGTGATATCCAAACTGTAGCCCTCCAGCTGTTGCAAAACTACAAATCCCAACATGACAGCTTGTCTTGGCATGCTGGGAGTTGTAGTTTTGCAACATCTGGAGGGCAACGGTGTAGAGACAACTGTATAGTGGTCTCAGACTGTAGCCCTCTAGATGTTGCTAGGCAACTTACCAGCTTTTTCGTTGGATCCAGGGAGCCAGCTGTGCAACATCGCCGCCCTCCGATCTCCGACACGATCGTTGCCCGCAGCCTCACCCGTGGGGTAAGTGGACTTCGGCACCGGTCCTCTGTCGTTTCCCCGTTCTGCCCCACCTATTGTGGGTGGGCAGAACGGGGAAAACGAAAGTTAACCCCCCACCTCCGATCTGCTATTGGACGTCGCTTCTAGACGCCCAATAGCAGGGATAGGAGGGGTGGCACTCCTGCCACCTCACTCCTATCCCTTCAGGGGGATTGTTGGTGTCTTAGACAACCGCAATTCCTCTTATATTCTGGGTCACTGGGTCACCATAGACCCGTAATGACCCGGAATCACGCAAATTGCAAGTGTGAATTCACTTGCGATTTGTGCCGATCGCCGACATGGGGGTGTCTGATGACCACCCCTGGGCATTTGCGCGGGGTGCCTGCTGATTGATATGCAAAAGTACAACTCCCAGCATGCACGGTCTGTCAGTACATGCTGGGAGTTGTTGTTTTGAAACAGCTGGAGGTTTGCCCCCCCCCCCCATGTGAATGTACAGGGAACATTCACACGGGCAGGTTAACAGTAAGTTTCCTGCTTCAAGTATGAGCTGCAGCAAATTTTTTGCCGCAGAGCAAACTCCTAGATGTAAGCTCACTGTAAACCTCCGCCAGTGTGAATGTACCCTAAAAACACTACACTACACTAACACATAAAAAAGGGTAAAACACTACATATACAACCCCTTACACTGTCCCCCCAATAAAAATGAAAAACGTATTGTACAGCAGTGTTTCCAAAATGGAGCCTCCAGCTGTTGCAAAGCAACAACTCCCAGCATTTCCAGACAGCCACTGACTGTCCAGGCATGCTGGGAGTTTAGCAACAGCTGGCTGGAGGCACCCTGTTTGGGAATCACTGGCGTAGAATCCCCCTATGTCCACCCCTATGCAATCCCTAATTTAGTCCTCAAATCCGCATGGTGCTCTCTCACTTCGGAGCCCTGTCGTATTTCAAGGAAACAGTTTAGTGCCACATATGGGGTATTTCCGTACTCGGGAGAAATTGCACTACAAATTTTGGGGGGCTTTTTCTCCTTTTACCCCTTATGAAAAGGAAAAATGGGGGTCTACACCAGCCTGTTAGTGTAAAAAAAAAATGACAGTAACATGCTGGTGTTGCCCTTTACTTTTTAAGGAGAAAGGAGAAAAAGACCCCCAAAATTTGTAACACAATTGCTTCTGAATACAGAAATACCCCATATGTGGGCGTAAAATGCTCTGCGGGCGCACTACAAGGCTCAGGAGTGAGAGCGCACCATGTACATTTGAGGCCTAAATTAGTGATTTGCACAGGGGTGGCTGATTTTACAGCGGTTCTGAAATAAACGCCAACAAATAAATACCCACATGTGACCCCATTTTGGAAACTACACCCCTCATGGAACATAACAAGGGGTATAGTGAACTTTAACACCCCACAGGTGTTTCACAAATTTTTATTAAAGTTGGATGGGAAAAAAAATAAATAAATAACTTTCACTAAAATGCTGGCGTTACCCTAAATTTTTCCTTTTCACAAGGGAAAATAGGAAAAAAGCCCCCCAAAATTTGTAACCCCATTTCTTCTGAGTAAGAACATACCCCATATGTGGATGTAAAGTGCTCTGCTGGCACACTACAATGCTCAGAAGAGAAGGAGTGCCAATGGGATTTTGAAGAGAAAATTTGTCCGGAATTGAAGGCCGGAATTGTGTTTACAAAGCCCCCATAGTGCCAGAACAATGGACCCCTCCCACATGTGACCCCATTTTGGAAACTACACCCCTCACAAAATGCAATAAGGGGTAAAGTGAGCATTTATGCCCCACAGGTGTCTGACAGATTTTTGGAACAGTGGTCCTTGAAAATGAAAAATTTTATTTTTCATTTGCTCAGCCCACTGTTCCAAAGATCTGTCAAACTCCAGTGGAGTGTAAATACTCACTGCACCCCTTATTAAAATCTGTGAGGGGTATAGTTTCCAAAATGGGGTCACATGTGGGGGGGTCCACTGTTCTGGCACCACGGGGGGCTTTGTAAACGCACTTGGCCCCTGACTTCCATTCCAAACAAATTCCCTTTCCAAAAGCTCAATGGCGCTCCTCCTCTTCTGTGCATTGTAGTGCGCCAGCAGAGCACTTGACGTCCACACATGGGGTATTTCCATACTCAGAAGAAATGGAGTTACAAATTTTGGGGGTAATTTTCTGCTATTACCCCTTGTAAAAAATGTAAAATTTGGGGAAAAAAATGCATTTTAGTGAAATATTTTTTTTTTTCATTTACACATCTAACTTGAACAAAAAGTTGTGAAATACCTGTGATGTGTTAAGGCTCACTGTACCCCTTGTTACGTTCCTTGAGGGGTGTAGTTTCCAAAATAGTATGCCATGTGTATTTTTTTTTTTTTTGCTGTTCTGGCACCATAGGGGCTTCCTAAATCCGACATGCCCCCAAAAACCATTTCAGCAAAATTTGCTTTCAAAAAGCCAAATGTGACTCCTTCTCTTCTGAGCATTATAGTTTGCCCGCAGAGCATTTTACGTCCTAACATGGGGTATTTCCATACTCAGAAGAGATGGGGTTACAAATTTTGAAGGGCATTTTCTCCCATTACCCTTTATAAAAATAGAAAATTTGGGGGGAAAAAAACTGTACTTTAGTGAAACATTTTATTTTTTCATTTACACATCCGACTTTAACGAAAAGTCATCAAACACCTGTGTGTTAAGGCTCAGTGGACCCCTTGTTACATACCTTGAGGGGTGTAGTTTCCAAAATGGTATGCCATGTGGTTTTTTTTCTGCTGTTCTGGCACCATAGGGGCTTCCTAAATGTGACATGCCCCCCAAAACCATTTCAGAAAAACTCACTCTCATAAATCCCATTGTCGCTCTTTCCCTTCTGAGCCCTCTACGGCTCCCGCTGAACACTTGACATACACATATGAGGTATTTCCTTACTCAAGAGAAATTGGGTTACAAATTTGTCTCCTTTTACCTCTTGTGAAAATTCAAAAACTGGGTCTACAAGAACATGCGAGTGTAAAAAATGAAGATTTTGAATTTACTCCTTTATTTTGCTGTTATTCCTGTGAAACACCTAAAGGGTTAACACACTTAATGCATGTCATTTTGAATACTTTGAGGGATGCAGTTTTTATAATGGGGTAATTTGTGGGGTATTTCTAATAAGAAGGCCCTTCAAATTCACTTCAAACCTGAACTGGTCCATGAAAAATTCCGATTTAGAAATTTTTTGGAAAAATTGGAAAATTGCTGCTGAACTTTGAAGCCCTCTGATGTCTTCCAAAAGTAAAAACCTGTCAACTTTATGATGCAAACATAAAGTAGACATATTGTATTTGTGAATCAAAATATAATTTATTTGGAATGTCTATTTTCCTTACAAGCAGAGAGCTTCAAAAATGCTAAATTTTCAATTTTTTCATCAAATTTTGGAATTTTTCACCAAGAAATTATGCAAGTATCGACAAAATGTTACTACTAACATAAAGTAGAATATGTCATGAAAAAAACAATCTTGGAATCAGAATGAAAGGCAAAAGCATCCCAGAGTTATTAATGCTTAAAGTTAAAGTGGTCAGATGTGCAAAAAACACTCTGGTCCTACAGTGAAAATTGGCCTGGTCCTTAAGGGGTTAAAGCTAATAGGGGCAGTATGTGTAAAAGCACTAAAAGACTTACGCACTAGATTGTTACACTTATTTCTGGTGCAACCGTACTGAGGCGTATTACTCAAAAAAAAAGGGAAATATATACGCACTTCGCAATTCTACATTTTTTCTGGTTAAAGCTAATAGTGGAAATTAGGTGTAAAAGCACTAAAAGACTTCCACACTAGATTGTTAAGCTTAATTCTGGTGCTACCATACTGGGGTGTGTTATAAAAAATAAAAAAAGTTTAATATAGATGCACTCCACTATTGTACTTGTTTACTGTTTAAAGTGTATAGTGGCCTGTTGGTGTAAAAGCAGGGATATATACACACACATTGAGTGTTCCGCAAGTTTTTGTTGCAGCCAAATAGGAGTGTATTTCTCTATAAAAACTAAAATATGTTTGCACACCACTGTTCTACAAGTATGTCAGGCAGAGAAATGCCAGGCCCTGCACAGAGGAGTGGCAGAGGCCTAAATTTATCAGGCGCAGGCAGAGGTCGCAGCAGAGTAGGGTCGCGTGGCAGCAGTAGTCGCAGCGAGAGGTCTGAGCTCCCGGTGTCAGCTAGCGGTCGTGTTTCGACCAGCAACCCAGCTGCCGTCATTGATTTGTTAACTCGGTCATCCACTTCATCCCAAGTGACATCCAACAGCCCCCGTCAACAGTCGGTGGATTCCTCAGACTCAACCCTCAGTTGGCATGGCCCGGAAGCAGTCCCTGTCCTCCAACTGCTTCTGTCCTATGCTGTTCCCTCCTCCAGAGAAGTAGAGTAAGCTCTGGGCTTAGCTCCACTATACAGCGAGGACGATCAACTAGAAGACAGTCAGTAGCTACTGCCCAGCCAAGATGTGGAGGAGACATCCACCGTTTACTCTGCTAGGCAGGCAAGTAATGAAGAGGAGAATGATGTGGGAGGTGGTGTTGCGAGCATTCAGGCTCCTGAAACAGACACCATTGAGGAACTTGAGGATGACATCAGTGACGTGCAGACACAACTCGATGATGATGAAGCCGATCGCACTTGGGAGCCGGTTGCAGAAGGGGCTTCACCATCATCAGGAGTAGAGGGTGGCAGGTTGCAGCAGCTGATCCAGCAAGGTGGCAGCATGGTTGGGAGTTAACACAGTGGCAGAAGTGGGAAGTCTGACACCAAACGTGTCACCTCTCCTCATGCTGCTGCCACCTCCATGCTCTGTCATTGTGCCGCCCTATGGTCTCATCATGCTGCTGCCACCTCCATGCTCTATCATTGTGCCGCTCTGCGGCCTACCTAGGCTGATGCCACCTCCAGGCTGTGACATTGTGCCGCCATGTGATCTCCTCAAGCTGCTGGCACATTAAACTTGTTAATCTCTTCAAAATCTTCAATTGACATTTAAAAATCTCTTCAATTGTGAGGCTCTATGGCCTCATCAGGCTGCTGCCACATCCAGGCTCCAAGGAAACGGGTTGGAGCGATAAAAATGAACCATAACATGGGACACGTCTTCAATCTGGTTGTCAAGTCGTTCCTTAAGTCTTCCACCCATCTGCAAGACATCCTAAAAATGGGCAGAAAACTTTGCATGCACTTCAGCCACTGGTCCACCGCAAAGCACACTCTCCTTAAAGGGGTACTCCGGTGCTTAGACATCTTATCCCCTATCCAAATGATAGGGGATAAGATGCCTGATCCCAGGGGTCCCGCCGCTGGGGACCCCCGGGATCTTGCACGCGGCACCCCGTTTGTAATCAGTCCCCGGAGCGTGTTCGCTCCGGGTCTGATTACCGGCGACCACAGGGCCGACGGCGTGTGATGTCAAACCTCCGCCCCTCAATGCAAGCCTATGGGAGGGGGCGTGATAGTTGTCACGCCCCCTCCCATAGAATAGTATTGAGGGGCAGAGCGTGAGGTCACACGCCGCCGGCCCCGTGATCAACAGTAATCAGACCCGGATCGAACACGCTCCAGGGACTGATTACAAACGGGGTGCCGCGTGCAAGATCACAGGGGTCCCCAGTGGCAGGACTCCCTCGATCAGGCATCTTATCCCTTATCCTTTGGATAGGGGATAAGATGTCTAAGCACTGGAGAACCCCTTTAAGCTACTCGTCATCATATATTAGCTCAGGAATTATTACAAGAATCCAAGGAAAAATAAATCATAACTGGTTAAATAACGCATCTGCAGTTTCATGTGCAGTTCCACAGTACCAGCCATGTTTACTTTACCAGATGTGCTTTATATTTTAGACAAGCATATGATACTGGCAGGATCTACCAAGTAGCCATCCTGGGTCAGGCCTGCACCACTGAGGGGGAGGACAAATTGACACACTACTTGGATCGAACCAACTTTTTCGCAAAATTCAGCAAATCGGCCGAATCAAATTTGTGAAAAATCCGCCTATCTCCAATGTGAACCTTAAAAATTGCATCCTTTATTTTGGTGAGTAAAGCAGTCTTCCATTGATTTGGCAATGCTCTTTTTGCTGATATACAAGTCATGCAATATAAACCTCTGAACTGGGCCAGAATCAAGTTTATTACTAAATATAACAACTTGGCAGTTTTTTAGATACTGCCACTGTAGTTTTTGAGCCGAAGACAGAAGTGTATTCAAAAGGAATGGAAAATATAGAAGAAGGATTTACACTTTTCCTTCCACATGGATCCACATTTTGCTTTGGCTCAAAAACTGCAATGGCAGTTTCCAAAAAAAACTGCCAACTGGAAACGCAGCCTGAGGAGACCAGTTAACCTCTCCCCCGATCACCTCTTAAACCAGACCTCTTCAGGATTGCCAAAAGCTTTTTCTTAGTGGGCATGCCCACAACCCTGCCAGCTCTTTTTTGAAATTTCTGGATACATTACCTTTAATCTTTCTGGGGTGTAGTGCCACCTAAATGCTGTTTTACCAGCCAATTCTACACGATCCACATACATATTAATAATATATCATATTAAATCATCTTTTCTACATATCTCCTGCAAATGTCTGTCCAGGGTCATGCTCCCAGGCCTAAAGAGGATAATTTTTTTTCAAAAGTATAAATGCCTACAAACATATCCTATATCGATCCTATACTTTTCTGAGAATTTGTCAAAAATTTTAATTAAGTTCCTGTCTATTTCTTGTTTGGACGGTTGCTGTTTTAGCAAGATATGTCGTAGATACTTAACCATCACAAGAGCACAGTGTGGATCAGTCTTGAATAAACGTCATTATATATACTGTAATGACCACTGAATATTTCCCACAACATTTGAATACTTGCAGTAAAATGAAGATAGAAGAAGTCATCACTGAAGAGGCAGCATTCACTGTGCATAAAGGCTCATCCTATCATTTATACGTAAAGCAGAATGTAGAAAAAAGAAAGAAACAAAAAGAAAGACACACACAATGATTTATCATGCAGCTGGCAAGCAGTTAGAAAAGAGACACAATTAACAGAGCAAACCTTAATAATACTAAAACAAAACAAAAAAAAAATTCAAATCCTTAAAACACCAACATGCATTGACACTAGAAGAGAATCATAATATACTTTCACACAACAATATACATTATAGGAGACCCCAGTGTGTTGATGTACATAAATGATTTTTTCATTTCTATTAAATCAAATTATCATGAATACATAATGATGATGAAGGTCCAATTTCTCTGACTAATGGTACGTTTACATGTGTGTATTTTCTGCTGCAGATTTGCTTCAGGAAATTTTGTTGCCCATTGAAGTCAATGAGCAGCAAAATCTGCAGCAAAAATATGCATATGTGAATGCACACTTAAAGTGCAAGACACTTCACACACGCAAACACACACAAACGTCTAGAACTTAACCCTATTTAAAAGGCTTTTTGCTCTTTTATAAAAAGCCATGAATAGTGACGTTGCCTTGACAACGACCTACAGGGACGTTCATGTGCAACGTCCCTGTGCGTTGTCGTCAAGGCAACGTCACTACTCCGGGGCCGAAGGACGGAGAAGAGGAACCCCCGGTGAAAATGGACAGCCAACAACGACTAACCACCCCCCCCCCCCGGACGGTCCCTGCAGCGTAGATGGCCCAGACCAGCTCACCCTAACTTCCCCCCGAGGGGAGGTGAGTACAAAACAAAAAGGGGGGGGGGGCTGGATGATGACGAAGGCCGCAGTGGTCTTCAACCAATGGCTGTCCGGGCATGCTGGGTGTTGTAGTTTTGCAACATCTGGAGGTCCGCAGGTTGAAGACCACTGATGAAGGGATTGACAGGCGGTGATGATGAGGGGGGGATGATGACGGGGGTCTGGATGATGACGGGGGTCTGGATGATGACATGGGGGGATGATGTATTTCCCACCCTAGGCTTATAGTCGAGTCAATAACTTTTCCTGGGTTTTAGGGGTAAAATTAGGGGCCTCGGCTTATATTCGGGTCGGCTCATACTCGACTATATACGGTATGTGAACATAGCCTGGGAAGAACCAACTTCTTTTTTTGCCTAGTGTAAGCCTCCTAGTGGCAGCAACATAATACCCATGGTCTCTGTGTTCCCCAATCAGGTGACAGAGAAAAAATTAGCACTGCCTTCTCTTAAATATAAGTAAAATGTGATGACCAGAAATCAGCACTTCAAGGTCATGTAACCACCAGGCTGGACTCACAACAGCCAGGTGAACAGTCCTGTCTTGCATTATGCATTTAGCAATAAATGCATAAGAAGAAACAGATACAATGGACACATTTAAAAAAAATTAAAACTTTCTAATGTACTTTCTAAAAAAAAAGTTTTCTATGTTTCATTTGTGTTGAAAAAAGCTGCCACTAGGTGTCTCCCTACTTGTCCAGATCCCATTTCCCCCTATCTCTTGCACAGACTTTGGACTTCTGCTGGCCTGGCAGAAGTCCAAAATCAGAAAATACAGCCTTATCCAATCATAGCTCATCTCAC
The DNA here is from genome assembly GCF_029499605.1 of Hyla sarda. Taxonomy (NCBI): domain Eukaryota; kingdom Metazoa; phylum Chordata; class Amphibia; order Anura; family Hylidae; genus Hyla; species Hyla sarda. Next base: position 211,579,393 of record NC_079192.1, on the reverse strand, counting down.
ACACCAAACTGCTCAGGGCTGTGTGTAGCAGTGTGAGGGAGGAAGTTCTTCCCTGTATGGCTTCAGATGATGTCACACCTGCTGGGGAACGCCCCTTCCCAGTCTGTGAATGTGACTGAGACTGAGCAGAATATACAGAGCAATATCAAGGTAGAAAACTAACAAATAATACAAATAAAGGCAGGGGGTGAGTTTATCATGATGGGGGCAGTGAACTAGGAGGATGATAACATTTAACAAGATCATGAGAGGTACTCTTTAAGTGTCAAATTAACCCTCCAGCTTACAAGCAGATGTGTGAAATATCACAAATATGTGTGTCTTTCTATGTCATGAAAATGTAAATTGTTCCACATAACATCTTATCATCAACCTAACCTGCAAAAGTCGCCTATTTCATAAACAGATTTTGTTGTGTGAAAGTATATATGTTAATGTAAAAGTTAATGTTGAGACACAACTTTAACATAAAAAAAGAAAACTTAAAAAAAATATACATGCAGAATATTAAAGATGAACAAAGTACTTTGCGTTGTATATATATATATATATATATATATATATATATATATATATATATATATATATATATATATATATATATATATATATATATCAAGCAGTTAGTATAAAACTCACATACAGAAAACTAAGAAAGCGCATAAAGAAAACATTAATGGTGTTAAGTGATTGGCTGATGGCCCAATGATAATATAGTCCTTTTGGAGAAGTTGTTCAACCCTTTTAATTAGGAAAATTTACAAAGTTTTTAACACCTGTTTCCAGCACACTAAAGTCTGGTATTATCAAGTAAATCTGTACCCACATCTATCACCTTCAGCTGATCTTATTTCTTCCTAATAAACTTTTTAATTCAACAACAAGACTTACCAAGTCGTCTTGATCAAAGCAAGCATCTGGACCTTTTCTGTACCTTGGGTTCTGTGCAAGCAGGCATGGATCCGGTCCATTAGCTTAAGGTTTCCATTAGAGAAAATATTTTTGTATAGAAGCGATTTGCTATGCATTTACCAAATAAAAACAAAAATGTTTATACACTTTAGCAATCATGTGACTTTTCAAGGATGGAAATTAGCTTACTCTAATTTAATGGGGTACTTTGTTGCTAGACATCTTATCCCCTATACAAAGGATAGGGGATAGGATGTCTGATCACGAGGGTACAGCCGTTGGGACCCACACAATCTCCGTGCAGACACATGGCATTCTGAACACTATGTTCAGAACGCTGGATTTGGGAGGCCATGATCCTGACATCACGCGCCTGGTGCCGTCACACCACGTTTCATAGACATAAATGGAGGAGGCATGGCGAGACTTCACGACCACAGCTTCCTGAACTCAGAGTTCTGAACATAATGTTCAGAATGCTGGGTGTCTGCACGGAGATCGTGGGGAGTCCCAGTGGCAAGAGCCCTGCAATCACACAGCTTATACTCTTTCCTTTGGATAGGGCATAAGATGACTAGCAACGGAGTGTCCCTTTAAATGAATAAGACTGAACTGCAATACCTGGAGCAGCCACTTCTAAAGTAACTGAACTCTGCCTAGTTAAAAAAAATAAAAAAATGATTAGGATGTTGTGTTTGCTCGAGTGCCCCTGCACCTACAGTTAGTTGATCGGTGGGGGTGTCAGAAGTCTATCAATATTGCATTCCTAGATATTATATATTACTGGTTAATTAGTTTATTGCTTACATTGAAATAGCTAAGCCCATTATAACAAAGATTTCCTGTCCATACCTTCATAGACCAAAAACCTGTTTAGCAAGGACCCTCACCTTTTAGATACATTAAAGTATCAAAATCCTTGGTGAAACTTTATACTGTAAATCTGGGAATGTTACACAATAAAGCAATTTCCTAACAGACACTTTCTATGAAACTATTGTTAGCCTCCTGTAGAGTGGGTTATAAGTGCAATAACACTGCTTATATGGTTGTATTAAAAAAAAATGTGTGTATGTAAATCCCTTGTTACTTTTTTGACACTACTTTCCTTTGCAAATGGCAGCAGACAATATAAGTGAGACTTGGTTTTGTCATGTTCTTTGAATAAGATAATTATTTCCTAGACCACATTTTTTTTTAATGAAATATGGTACATAACACTGACATATAGCAAACTCTACTAATAAGTAAAACAGATCACATATCTCAGAAATATTTCAGATAAGATAAATAAACGGTGTATTTCACAACAAAGAAACTCTTCAGGCCATGAAACTTTACCTTGAATTGTAACTTTGATAATACATAGCTTTTCAATACAAAGGATACAGCGCTGTTCTGCCTGTATTAGAGGCTGTTGGTCACAGAACTCACATGTGTGCTGGTTGTCAACAATTATGAATAATAAGTTGGTGTTGACTATCTTTTCAGCATGATAAATTCTGGGGGGAAAATAATATATTTCTTTTGTTATCATCAACAGAAAAAAAACAAAGATAAATATAAATAGAATGAAAGTCACAGCCTAAAATCTACCAATTTACAGGCACCCCTTTCCCCTAAAAAAAACCTAATAAACACCATAAAATTGTGATTGACTAGGGTTAGGCTTTTAGAATACCCCCAGCCTTAAAAGTAGACTCTGCTAAAAACCATGAATAGCAAAATGTTATCAATCATTGGGAATTACAGAAACCTCCAAACAAGAAGGTCCTAAACTAAACATCAGAATTGGTCATGTCAGATTACCCCTTTAATGTTAATGCCAAAAACAAGTGTTTTGATACAAGTGTTGATACAAAAAGTGTATTAGAACAGAACAAAAGCTTCATTACCTTGTGCAGTTGGCACACTCTAGATATCCACTAAAAGATCTGTTCTCATTTTCAAAGAAATATTGGGTTTGTTCAGTAATGCAGCTTTGTTTTGCCATCATTGCCGAAAAGTCATCATCATCAAATTCAGCTGTAAGACATATTTGTTATAAGTAAAGTTCACCATTAAAATCACCATAAATTGTATTGAATCTTTTTAATCTTCTCAGATACAACATATAACATGAATATGGCTTCCATAGAGAAAGGGCTCTATTAAAAAAAAAAAAAAAAAAAAAATTCTAACGTATTTTAAGTGCCATTGGACATTACTAACCACCTCCTACAGTAAGTCCTGATGACTTAATTTCATTTTCATAACTCAAACTCATTTTCTACTTACAAAGATACCACAATTGAAGCATTTTGAAATACCATATGTCAATGCATGTTTTTTTTTGTTTGTTTTTTTACTTCCCATTACAAAAGGGACAAGAATTTAAATATGCCTCCTCACTATGGGCCTGTCCCTATAGAAAACATATGCTCTTTGTGAAGATACAGTACATAAAATCATTTATTTTCTACAGACCACTTGTTCACAGACCATCTATATAAAAACACTGATGACTGTATCAAAAAGACTAAAAAGGACACTTCTATATAGATAATTAGTCAAGCAGAGGACACAGATAGGCAAAAGCTCCCAGCAATGATAAAGGTGTATCAAGATAACAAACATTGTGCAAATTAGTGTGTTAAAATAGCCTAGAGACGCCAGTCACTATCTCCGGTTAAGCCAGAATATATACACATGGTAACCATATGGTGACCCATATTCAAATGGTCAACAGTGATTACCAATATGGCGTCAACTACATATAACAATGTATAATCAAGTAGTAAAAAAACACAAGAATATAGATATGCATATGTGCCATAGCATAGCACAATGAAGGGTTCCCAACGCGTTTCTGCTGGGATATATTGGCGTCCTCAGGGGAAACCCATGAAATATATTCAAATAAGTATAGTGCAGATATAAATGGTTGCTAAATAATAGTGCTTTCCAATGATATACAGATATCTCATACAGCTCTATAAGAGATAAACACTTACGATACCAAGTATACAAATGCAATATCTCAAGCTGTAAATTAAAAATGCTGCAATACTCCTGGTACTTAAAAGAAAAAGCAGGGTGGGGGAGACAAAGGGCCACAATAACCTTTAGAAGATGTCCCTGTGAAAAAAATAATATCCCCCATCTCCTCTACTCACAACCAGTCAATGCTGTAGTATTGTACCTATAGGAGAAAAACATTTGATCATTGTGTACCTCAGATCAGGGAGATCCTGGGGAAACACTGGAATATCCTTAAGATGGACGTGGATCTTTCTGAAGAGATACCAGATATCCCCCTCATTACATTTAAGAGGGGACGGAATTTAGAAGATATCCTAACACATAGCTATCTTGCCCCGAACAAAAGATCACAGGAGACGTGGCTTGGTAGAATCTCCAGAACACATGACGCGGTCCTCACGACTTGAAAACCGACCATTTCTCTATTGTCCCCAGTGGTACCGGGTTCATATCGAACAATTTATCAACTGTAACACCCGCTTTGTGATCTACCTAGCGATTTGTGAATGTGATCATAGATATATTGGTTGGACCATTAGAGAATTTAAAAAACGCATATTGGAACACCTTGAGGACATTAGACATGGCCATGATACCCTTGTAGCCAGCAACAGCAAAGGCTTAAAACTCATTGGGATCGAAAGTATTAGAGGGGGGATATTGATCGTCTCTTATTACATAAAGAGAGCTGTTGGATATACCAACTGGATACAGTACACCCCTCAGGTCTCAATGAACAGCTTAGCTTTGCCTGCTTCCTATTACATTCTTTTTACTAAAAATTCTTGTGAGGGTTCATGGTCTCCCGGTATTGGTGACATTTAGGCAGTTGTGCGGAGCCTGTAGCTGGCCTTCTGAGTTAGAGTCACCACCATGAGATAGGGCTTATCAGGTCCTCAGGAGGTTCGGAAGCGGGACTGCCCTTATTAGGGCTGATCATCCTGCCTAGGTTTAGGGTTGATTTAGTTAGGATAGGGTCCTATAGGTCCTTTAGGCCCAAGATATCTCCCCCTCACAATTCCCCGTTAGGGTGTCCTCGACCCTTTGGAGATTGTGAACCATGTTCCTTCTTTTCTTTTAATGGCTGTTTTTTCAAGGTTAATAATTTTTTACTTTGTTCACCTATTGTCTCTTTTTCTGACTTTCAATTTTGGTTGTTTATTGATGTGGGGGATTTACTTCACTAACTATCACCATTAGTGCCCCTCTCATTTAAAATAGGGCACGTTGACATAATTCCTCACCTCAATATCATGCAGCCAATTGTTACCCTTTCATATGGGATTTCCATAATCAGTAACACCCATTTGAGTCATGTGTCAGCCTTATATTTCTTCATCTAGCTTCCACATTTACATACTTAGTATATTATGTGCGATTGTAAAGAGTATAACAATTGCCTTGTGCCTTTATATTATACTTAACTTGCTTCTGATACAAATCATTTACACTCCCCCTATTAAACATTACTGTCTAGAGACAAAACCTTTTTAACTTTGAGTCACAATCACTTTACTCTATCACTGATTACCACAGTATCAGTGCGAGCGTTCAGTGTATCCTAGCCATGCCCACTATTGGGGTCAGACGGGGGTGCGGCAGTGACTGGATATAGCATCAGACACTGACTTCACATAGTGTGCGCGAAGTGAAGCCGAATGTTTCGGCTCCTTGCCACTGCAGGTATGCTTTACAGCCGTACAACTAGACCGTGAGTACCCCACTTAGTGGAACACACTAATCACTTCACTTAGTGGAACACACTAATCACTTCATTTTCAGGAACATCTTGTGACTGGGGCTCTCTTTCTGTGTTTTGTGGCCCATTGTCTCCCCCACTCTGCTTTTTCTTTTAGGTACCAGGAGTCTTGCGAAATTTTTAATCTACAGCTTGGGATATTGAATTTGTATACTTGGAATCATAAGTGTTTATCTCTTATAGAGCTGTATGAGATATCTGCATATCATTGGATAGCACTATTATTTAGAAACCATTTATATCTGCACTTTACTTATTTGAATATATTTCACGGGTTTCCCCTGAGGACGCCGATATATCCCGGCAGAAACACGTCAGGAACCCTTCAATGTGCTATGCTATGACACATATGCATATCTATATTCTTGTGTTTTAACTACTTGACTATAAATTGTTATAGGTAGTTGACGCCATATTGGTAATCACTGTGGACCATTTGAATATTGGTCACCATATAATTACCATGTGTATAAATTCCAGCTTAGCCAGAGATAGTGACTTTTTGGGCTATTTTAACACACTATGTTGCAAAATTTTTGCATTTGTTATCTTGATACACCTTTTATGGGTATATAGTAAAAGGTATGTTTATTTCAAGTCTCTCCCCACTCTATTGTAGCATATTCAGTAGATCTATTGTTGTACTGACGACTGTATCATCAGAAAATGACATTATCTAAATCAGGTTTTTATTTTACACATTTACTTTTTTGTTTCTTTTATTTTTGATGTGACTATCCACTATCCAGTGTTTACACTGACCACTAGAGCTTTTTTAAATTTTACTTTTGTTTTATCAATTTAAACAGAGATTAAAGTTTGGAGGAGGAAGATTTCACTTTTGTTTGTTGATCAACAAAACTAAGATTAAAACCAAAATTCTATTACATTCATGTAAAACAGGCTACTAAATAAATTCAGTACATGGGTCACTAATATGTCAGGAAATCTTAACCTGCTAAGCCTAAATCATTATAGGAAAATTAGAATTCACTGTACATTCTACATTGCATTAAAGTGTGTGATTTATTTTACTATATTTTTTCTTATTTTAGTAACTTTACATGTTTGAGAGAATAGATCCACTTGGATAAATCAGTACAGTCTAAAGTGTAAATGTGAATATTTTTTAAGTGTTATAAGAATTCTATCAAATGGCTTTGTGATCCCTAGGCAGAAATCTTTCCTTGACATGTCTTCATGAAATATTTCTTTATCTGTGAATTTTATTCAATATTGCCCTTTGGCTTTTTGTATACAGCATGAGAAGTTCCCCTTAGGTCTTCTACTGAAGCCAAGTGATATTATTACAAATCACTTCTTCAAGGATACATTTTAAATCTCCTACAGATTTGGCGCTTTGCAAGAACATATCAGTTTCAGCAAATTTCAACATGTACTTTTCTGACCTTCACTTAACAGCTGCTGAGGTCCCTGTTAACTTGAAAATCACAGTCAAATTCAGAAAGAAAGAAACTATATATATATATATATATATATATATATATATATATATATATAGCTATCTGCTATATTTTTTATTTATTTATATTCATCTGCTAATAAAGACATATATATATATATATATATATATATATATATATATATGTGTGTGTATTTTTTTTTTTTTTTTAAGAGAAGTCAGTGGCACTCCAAAATGGTGAAAAAATTTGATGTTTATTCACTCCCAAACAGAGCTACGTTTCGTCAACCTCATGCTGCCATTTTCAAGCCTTGAAATTGGCAGCGTGAGGTTGCGAAACATAGCTCTGGGAGTGAATAAACATCAAATTTTTTCACCATTTTGGAGTGCCACTGACATCTGTTCAAGTAAATTTTGGGATCCCTAGCCAGGATCAACAGCGGGAGGCACCCGTTTAAGGAGTGCTACCTTCTCTACTATATATATATATATATATATATATATATATATATATATATATATGTATATATATCACCTTAAGGACAAAGGGCATACCTGTACTCCTTGTTCCGCTCCACTTCTATGACGCGGGCTCAGGAGCTGACCCTGGTCATAGCGGGGCGGTCCTGACGGCTGACACCTGTGGCTTATGCCGGACACCATCGAGCGCGGTGATGTCCGGCATTAACTCCTTAGGAAGTTGATCGCGGAGTCTAAAAAACAAAAACAGCCCAGCAGCTCAGCTGAGCTGATCAGGACTACTGCAGAAAAACCACGGTGTCCCAATCAGCTGAGAGGACGGCGAGAGGACCCTTACCTGCCCCCTCACCGTCCGATCGTTGCTCTGAAGCTCCAGTCAGCCATGGCAAGTTGTAGCAGCAAAGCACCGATAACACTGATCAATGCTATGTTATGGCATAGTATTGAACAGTGTGTGCAGTCCAAGAATTGCATGTAATATTCCTCTATGGAGACTAAAAATTTTGTAAAAAAAAGTTAATACATTTGAATTAACCCCTTCCCTAATAAAAGTTTACATAAAAATACCAAAGTACAAAATTGTGTATATTTGGTCACTTTCCATACCCTAAAAAAAATTATGAAAAGCACATGAAAATCAAAAAGTCACATCAAAACAAGAATGGTACTGATAAAAACTACAGATCACAGCACAAACAATGAACTCTCACACATCCCCCTATATGAAAAAAATAAAAAATTAATTAAAGGTGTCAAAAGAGGACATTTTTAACCATACGAAATTAATAATTTTTTTTACAGAAGTAAAACAAAATCAAACCTGCATAAGTTGGGTATCATTTTAATCGTATCTTGCTATTTGTTCTCATATTTTTAGTTAGCCACTAAAAGGTATCAATTGTTGAGGACTTTCATTTTTTATCACTTCTATCTACCTGATAATTTAGTACAGTAAGACTAAATGCCGGCTATGTTCACAAATATAGGCCATCTCCCCCAATATGTAAAACATCTGGCCACATTTTTACAGCCGAGTAAATGTCACTTATTTCCATGGCTGCAGAAATGTGGTGGTATTTTTTTTACATCTTGGCCCTGCTTTACTAAAAGTGGAGTGTAGTTTTCTTTGTGGGTTTTAATTCCCAACAGATATTTTTCCATGGTATTTACTAATGTTTCCCTACATTTTGCACTTTTCCCTACGTTTTGCTTTTTATTTTTTATTTTTTTAGCTATAGGGTTTCCAGAGCTCAAATCCACCACATTTTCTGTGGATACCTTAGTAAATATGTTAGGAGTTTTCTCAGTAAAATGTAGAGTTATTGGGTTTTAGATTTTTTGCCACACATTTTGGCACAGACAGAAATTGTAGCGCAATGCACCAAATTCTGGCGCACAACTCGATAAAACAGGTTGGGTTTACAAAAGTTAATCAGGGTTATTGTGTGCACAGACACTGACATTTACAATAGACTTACATAGAGCACATTAATGTTAAAAATGCAGATGCAATTTCGAGGATGCATTTTTTACACATTAAAAATGCCCGAAAAAACACAGAGTGAATCTACCCTTATATTGTAGATTTTTGTAGATATTGTAGATATTATGATTTGCATCACTGGACTAATACGGCTACTCAAATTATGATTTGCATCACTGGACTAATACGGCTACTCAAATTATGATTTGCAAACACACCAATATAAATATTTTTTCATGTTTTAGTAAAAATGAAGAGTGACATGAAGAATTGATAAAAATCTTCTCTGTTGATAAACTATGCATTGCTGTTAAGTATAAAACCTCTTTACCTCACAAGTGTCTTATGTATTACTGCTGCCTAAATCACCAGACAAATAAGCTACAGGAAAGATTTGTAGTACCACCGAGGAATGTGCTCATTATTTCATTATTTACCCTAATCCACAGCAATAAATCATACCTCAGACAATACAGATCCTGCGGCTTGTGCATTGTCTAGAACAAACATATTTTAGCTACTTACAGTAAAGTACTTAAAAGTATATACAGCTGATGGCAACAATGATTAAAAGTAAAGTTTAAATTGCAAATGCATTACAATGGGAACTTGCTGGTAATGAATCTAGATTCAATTTCTTTTGTATGCAGTCATCTATACATTTTATCCAGTAGTTTATATAAGCTTCTCTTCAACCAGATATACAATAGTATTTTAAGGTGACTCATCTTTTTGTTAGTATAGTTAAAGTTTAGTATTTTTGTGTTTCTAGAATGTATTTTTAAAATACAATTTAGGCTATGTTCACACACCATTTTTAAAGCCTCATTTTGAGTTACAAATGGCTAAAACAATGGACTAAAAGCAAAAGAAATGCTGTAAATAAGGCTCAAATTTAATTTGGAAAAGTGTGTAAACTTAGGCCATTTAATGTGTTTTGATAATAATATCAAAGTAGACAGGAAGCTTTTGATTTGACATAATTTCAATGGGAACCCCCACAATCTCTCATGCAGCACCCACTGTCATCTGGTGCACAGAGCGAACTTCGCTCCGTGCCTGATGACTGGTGATGCAGAGGCCAGAGAATCATGGCAACACGGCTCTGCCCCCTCATGATGTCACGCCCCACCCGCTCAATGCAAATCTATGGGTGGGGACGTGGTGACCATCACACCCCCTCCCATAGACTTGCATTGAGGGGTTGGGACATGACATCATGAGGGGCGGGACCACGATGTCGATTCTCCAGCCCCTGCATTGCAAGTTATCAGGCACGGAGCAAAGTTCACTCCTTGCACCAGATGATAGGGGGTGCTGCAGGAGAGATCGTGAAGGGTCCCAGCGGCAGGACCTTCACAATCAGACATCTTATCCTCTATCCTTTGCATAGGGGATAAGATGTCTAGGGGCGGAGTACCCCTTTAAAATTCCCCTATGTCATGCCTGAGCATTACAAGAATTTTGCATGTGTTGCACTAATGTTATCTCCAAAGGGAAACATGGAGGTTGTGCAATAGTTTTAAAGACCAGTAAACCTGACTGCTGTGCAACGAAAGTTTTAAATTGTTATTCTGATATGAAGATCAAAATAGTCCACACCAACACCAGAAATAATTGCAGCAATGATTTCTTACAATAGGCCCAAGTAAGTATTCTTATTCAGCATACAATATCGAAATCAGTAATGAAAAGCGTCATTCACAGGTCACATAGATTCTTCATTTATTGAGTATAATACTCACAAAAACAACAGGGGTAGATGTACATGGTTGGAGATGTACAGCAAAGAGGCTACAGCAGAGGCTACATAACTTTAGGAGATAGAAATAATCCTGTAACTTTAGAAAAACTAATACATGTCACAATTATTAAATATCATGTGACATTTGGAAAGATGTCTTGTGCTCCTTTCATAATTACTGTATAAACACATCAATAATTTAGCAGCAATTGCAAAAAATAATAACACCACTGAAGAGTATAAATAATGAAAAGAACACATACCTGCCTCATTATACCGAGGAAAAGTAAGGCTCAAGATCAACTGCTGCAATAAAGACCTGTAACATATGTTTATAAACAGTTAAAAAATGACAGTATTCAAGAAAAAAAGGACAATACACTTGTGAAATTATATAAGTTCCCAGGAATTATGATTATATTACTAGATATTCTGGGCTGTCTAACTAGCCTGATCCGTGCTACTTCAAATGTTGAGTGGATGGACATCTCATCTTGACTGAAAAAGACAATAATGTGTGTAATATTCATGGCCCTCTTATCACCTCACTGTCCATTCACAAATGTCCTGTAAGAGTAATGAACATTTGGATAGGTTACACTGGATTATTGTGCAAAATTTGGCAATAAAAATTGGGCACCAAATCCATGTCTAAGGTGTAAAACCCTTGCTCATTTCTACTCTATAATAGGGCAGAAGAGACTCAAAGAATAGTAAGCTGGGTGCAGGACTTGCAGGACTGAGTGAGTAAATGTACATTGTAGTTGCATCCATGATGTATACATTGTTTTTAAAAAGCTTTTCTATTTTGTTCATTTGATCAATATTCTTGCTATTTTCTATTTTCTCTATATACACAGCCTTAGAGATTTTCTCCAGCAAACTGCCTTGTTATCTGCTCCACTTCTCTCTTTACAGCCTGTGTAAGCTTTCCTACTTGGTTTCTCTCCCCCTCTCTACTATCTAGGCTTCACTGTAACCTTGATGTTATCTCTAACACTGAAAATGCAAAAAGTCTATCAGAAGTCTAAATTTTATCTGATTACCATGTAAATGGAGAGGTATTTCTATGGAAGACTATTTAAGAAAAGTTGTTTCATTTTTCGTTCGAGAAAAAAATCAACAATAAAAATACATGCAAACAATAAAAAAATGAAAAAAACACGTCTATTCACACATACAGTCATTTAGTTTATACTGAAATCTGCAGCATCAAATCCTGTGCATCAAATATGTGCAGAATACTGTACGTTTAAATACACCCTAAAGGTGTCTAAAACCTTTCAGTAACACATACATCCGTGAAAATCAAACATTCATATACATGTATAAAATATAAATACCCAGGTTTTCTAAAACATAACTTACCAAGCAGCAGCAGAAGCCCACCATCCAAGGTTGAGAAGATCTGCTATGGTAGGCTATAATGAAATTACATATTTGTTATAAGGAAATAGTATTTTGTATGCTATTAAGATGCTAAGTAATGTTACATACCACAAACACTGAGCGAGGGGCAGCTGTTTTTGCCGGCTCTTCGACTGGATCACACACAGACTGGTAGTCATAAGATTTGTTAAATGCATATACAGAAATGTTTACCAGCTTTCGCATCAAGCTTGGGTCAATCTCGCCAAAGAATCTACCAATCTAGAAAAAAACAAAAATGTAAATTAATACATGTGGGGTACCGATAAAAAATACAACTTGACCCACAAAAAATAAGCCCTCATATAGCTATGTTAGTAGAAAATGCTAAGGGTCTTTCTTTGGGTGTAAAGCAAATGTAAGCGAAAATTCAAAATTTAGGCTCACGGAGAAAACTAAAATACTGGCAGTCACCGATGTTGTCAATAACAAGGTACTTTTTTGTCCAAAATGCTTAGGGGCATGAACAAAGAAGCAGGAGAGGACGCTGAAGGTTTTTAATGGTAACGCTCAAAGTATGCCTCTTCAGACCATGCCTACTACTTAACCTCTTAAGGACTCAGCCCATTTTCACCTTATAGACCCAAAACAATCTTTGTTTTTGCATTTTCCTTTTTTCCTCCTCATCTAAAAATCATAACCCATTAAATTTTGCACCTACAGACCCATATAAGGGCTTGTTTTTTGCGTCACTAATTGTACTTTGTAATGCATTACTTATTCTATAAAATAATCTGCGGCAAAACAAAAAAAAATATTTGTTGGGTGAAATGAAAAAAAAAAAACGCCATTTTGCTACTTTTTAGGGCTTCTGTTTCTACGCAGTGCTCTTTTCGATAAAAATGACACATCTTTATTCTGTAGGTCCATATGGTTACAGGAATACACAATTTATGTAGGTTTTATTTATTTATTTTACTACTTTAAAAAAATTATAACTACTTGCACGAAAATTTGTATGTTTAAAATTTAAATTTTCTGACCCCTATAACTTTTTATTTTTGTGCGTATGGGGTTATATGAGGGCTTATTTTTTGCACCATGGTCTGTAGTTTTTATCGGTACCATTTTTGTTTTGATGGGACTTTTTGATCTTTTTATTTATATTTTTATGGAATATAAAGTGACCAAAAATTCACTATTTTGGACTTTGCAGTTTAGCTAACCTGATATTCGACCGTGCAGTTTAGCTAACCTGATATTTTAATAGTTTGGAAATTTACGCACACGGCGGTACCACACATGATTATTTTTTTATTACATTATTTATTAAAAAAATAGGAAAAGGGGGGGGGGATTTAAACTTTTATTGGGGGGGGGGGGTTGTTCACATTTATTCTCTTATTCTTTTACCACTTTCAAATTTTTTTTTTTGCCCCATTAGGAGGTTATACCATGCAATCTTTTGATTGCATACACTGTTCAATGCTATGATATTTTTGTTTACATGCATCAATCAGTGTTATCGATGCTCTGCTGTACCAGCCTGCTGGGCAGGCATGAAGCAGCAGATTGCCGATTGGATAGAGAGAAGGCAGGTAGGGATCCTTCCTCTCAGCTGTTCGGGATGCCGCAATTTCAATGCAGTGGTGCCGAACAGCCCGACTGAGCTGCTAGGAACCACTAAAAAAAAAAACTTCCCTAATAAAAGTTTGAATCCCCCCCCCCTTTTCCCATTAAAAAAAAAAAACTGTGTAAATAAAAGTAAATATATGTGTAAATGTCCATGTGTAAATGTCCAAACTATAAAAATAAATTATAAAGGTCAATGGCGTACACATAAAAAAATTCCCAAAAAGTCCAAAATAGCGTATTTTGGTCACTTTTTATACCATTAAAAATGAATAAAAAGCGATCAAAAAGTCTGATCAAAAAAAAAAAAATTTACCGATAAAATCTTCAGATAACGGCACAAAAAATGAGCCCTCATACCACCCTGTCCGTGGAAAAATAAAAATGTTATAGGGGTCAGAAGAGGACATTTAAAACGTATAAATTTTCCTGCATGTAGTTATGATTTTTTCCAGAAGTACAACTAAATCAAACCTATGTAAGTAGGGTATCAACCATATGGACCTACAGAATAAAGATAAGTTTTCATTTTTACCGAAAAATGCACTGCGTAGAAACGGAAGCCCCCAAGAGTTACAAAATGGTGTTTTTTCTTCAATTTTTGGTAAAATGACTAATGTCACTGCAAAGTAGAATTGTTGGCGCAAAAAATAAGCCATAATATGAATTTTTAGATGGAAAATTGAAAGGGTTATGATTTTTAAAAGGTAAGGAGGAAAAAATTTTAATGCAAAAACTGAAAAATGCTGAGTCCTTAAGAGGTTAATATATAACTTATACACATTATGGGGGAACACTGCAGGTGAGAACTGAGGATGTACAGGGACTCAACCAGACAGGACTGTAGGAGCATATCCCGTAGTGGGACATCACAGATACATATGGGGGGAGGGATCAGATACTTATCCCCTATCCTGTGGGGATAAGCACCTATGTAAGGCTGGGTTCACATATATCCGGCATAGGTGAACTCAGCCTAAATCTCGACGCAACTGATGCCATAACTGATGACAACTTGTCATCAGTTGTATGGCATGCGGCATCCATTGTTTCTGGGCAATGGACAGGGGAACGCAGCAAGCTGCGTTACCCTGTCCGGTGCCCTCTGGCATGTCCAACCATCCGGCGTCAAAATTGAGACGCTGGATGATTGTGAACTGTCCCATTCAAATGAATTGGATCAGTTCTAGCATTAGTTTCCCTCCGGTGCACCCGGAGGGAAACTGTGCCGGACGACTGATATATGTGAACCCAGCCTACTAGAGTTCCCCTCGCATGGCCTGAAGAAGTGCTCTTTGAATGTGAAAAAGCCATTACATTTGCAAACATCCACATCCATTCCAGCTACTTTGTTCATGCATCTAAACATTTTGAACAAATTAGAACACCTTTTTATTGGTAACACAGGTGATTGCCATTATTTTTGTCTTCTGAAATTGTACTAATCTAGTTGAGCACCCCCTTTTTACTCCTGATTCCTGTTTCCAAGCATGGTGCAAGCATGCTAAATCCGCCCTGCGGACTGTTTGTTTCTCTTAAATGGTCTGCTATTAAAAAATTTATAAAAACAAACAAACAAATTCATTGGTCGTAAAGGGGTTAAAAAGGTCACATAAGTGGGAGTAACTTTATTTAAAATAAGAAAAGGTTATTACTTGTACAATATAAGCAGTTTTAATTCATTCATTGCAAATCAAAGGGTTAAGCTACACATTCTCATTGTATGTGCCAAGTTGATATAAAGGCTTAGCATCTGTAGTCAATTCTCTATGTTTTATATGTAAAATAATACATCCACGCATAAGAACACTTAAATATCCAATCAATAATTATTTCATATATCTCATATTCAGTTATCTTCAAAAAAGTTCTACGTGAACCAAGAAGGCCTTTTTGGCTAAAATTGGAATACATTAGAACAGATGTAAACAACTGTAAGGTCTGAAGACTCATAGTCCCTGTGTCCTACTAGAGAGCAAGCAGTGTATTAGAAACTGTATATCCATACCTGTGTGTTGTAACTCTTTTGATTTGACATTAATAGGAAACCGCCATCGTCAAGAATGATGCAGTCCAATTGCTGTAAAACAGTGTCATGAGGTTACTTTCCTTACAAAACCATTGTCTGATTTCTTCTAAAAATTATGCATCATATCTTTTGCTATAATGGAAGTTGATCTGCTACAGTATACAGTATATTGTACGTGGCACATGATGGCCTGTTTGTTTTTATCAAACACATTGGCCCTCATTTACTAACAGTATCCCAACACTTTTTGTCGGGTTTAGCGCCAGAATTCTGTCTGCGCCAGAATTTGCGCCAGAATTTGGCGCACAACCCGACAAAATCAAAATCACTCAGAGTGAAAAAAAGAAAAAACCCTACAAAAGGGGCATTTTTCCCGACAAAAGGGGCGTGTTCCCGATAAAAAAGAGAAAAAACCCTACGAGTGTGAAAACTCACAGGAAAACCTGTGAGTTTTGCTTCACAGAAACCCGACAGCTCTGAGCTGTCGGGAAATTACTCAAAACAGAGTGAATCCTACTACCCCCAGCATGGAACAGGGTCTGTTCCATGTTGGGGGTAGTAGTACAGGGGCTGAGGGATTGATCGCACCGGGTCTCACTTCTGAGACCCGATCCGATCAAAAGTTATTAAGCAGGGGAGCGGGCGGCATGTTCCGAGCCCCTGCAATGCACTGTAAACTTTCATTTTTAAATTCCCCACCAGAAGCCCTGAATGGCTGGGGCCGAGCTGTGGTGGGCAAAGATGTATAGAATCACTGGGGGGGTATATATGTGGCCCCTTCAGTGTTTCTATATATATTTCCTTCTGCTGCGCTATATCAAACTTAGTGGCCGCTGCGCTTAAATAAATGTAATGCCCCCCCCAACGCTATTATATATCTATACTGACCCCCGCTGCCATATACTGACTCCCGCTGCACATATTTATATATATACTGCTCCCCCCCCCCCCCAAGATGCACATATTAATCTTCATCTTCTCCCTCCCCTGGCTGCCAATGAATGAAAACTCTATTAGCGGGGGAGCGGAGGGCTGCTGCCCGCTCTCGCTGCTAAGAGTTTGTCATTCATAGCGGGCAGCAGCTGCATATCATGCTGTGGGGGTCAGACATATGGATATATGTCTGACCCTCACAGCATACATATACAAATGCCAGCTCACCGCTATCAATGACAAGTAAGATATTGGCAGCAGCAGCACGAGCCTCCGCTCCCTGCACTGCTTTACTTGTCATTCATAGCGGTGAGCCGGCACCTGTATATATAGATGCGCGGTAGGGGTCAGACATATGGATATATGTCTGACCCTCACAGCATCTATATATACAGGTGCCAGCTCACCGCTATGAATGACAAGTAAAGCAGTGCAGGGAGCGGAGGCTCGCGCTTCTGCTGCCAATAGCTTACTTGTCATTTATAGCGGTGAGCCGGCATTTGTATATGTATGCTGTGAGGGTCAGACATGGGCATGGGCTTCTGGTGGGGAATTTAAAAATGAAAGTTTACTGTACATTGCAGGGGATCGGAACATGCCGCCCGCTCCCCTGCTTAATAACTTTTGATCGGATCGGGTCTCAGAAGTGAGACCCGGTGCGATCAATCCCTCAGCCCCTGTACTACTACCCCCAACATGGAACAGACCCTGTTCCATGATGGGGGGTAGTAGTACAAGCACTAATGTATTCAGAATTTGCGGAGACTTTTTTCTGTCACACAGAATACATTTTGTGAAACAGAAAAAAAACCTGCGACAGAAAGAAAGGGAAATTGGGCGACAGATAAGTAAATCACAAGGAAAAAAAAAGTACACTGAAAAAAAAAACCTAACCGACACTCCAGTCTTTGTAAATGAGGGCCAATGTGAGGAGCAGGGAATGGCTCATGTGGCATGGGGCGGGGGGCACTGCTGGAATTTCTTTATATGCTTTTCTTAGAGGCTCTTAAACTCTTTTGACAGTAATAGTAACTTATTGTGTTTTCTACACAGCCATGCCTTCTCTATACATGTTTATACTGCCCTCTTCTCTGGCCTACAGTATAATTCTTTGTGGTCAGGGATAGCGTGAGGCGTATAACGAGTTCATGGCAGTGTTTAAAACCTAAGATGATCTATCAATGAGCTTTTTACTAGTGATGGGCGCACTGAATTGCAAACCTATAGCAGTTTTCCCACCTCAATGTTGATGTCAATTGGTGGATTACACTGTACTTTTAAGTAAAGCCCCCCCTCTCTCAGTTTGTACTTATTTAAGTAGTACGTGAACATAACAATGGCATTTTTGAAGCCTAGGACCTGGAACTGATGTTAATTTATGATGTACAGTGCTTATAGCTTTTGAATATTTCACTTAGTAAATTTAGCATAAACATAAATAAATTGACATTGTCATTTGGCTGAGAAATCTTTCTTAAAATGAACACGATAAACAGCACATTTTCCTGTCCTCCAGCCCCCCACCCCCCACACACACATTATATATCATATTTTCCTTTAAAATTATCACTGATCACAGACCCTCCAACTGGGAAAACACAGCTGTAGCTCCAGATTCTTATTTTATACAAGTTGGAGAACTCTTACCGAGCTGTCTTGCTTACAGTTACAGACTTCATCCATCTTGCACTGGAAAGGGGAAATGGAAAATTGTATTCATTAAAAAGACACAGAGGAATATGGTCAAGCTCTGGGAGTATCCCGAAGACAACAACACATTGTTCCAGAGATAGGCACATAATCACATTGTTAACAGGCAGAAAATCACATTGAGGTAATGACTTTTGTTATTTAAATTGAGATTCCTATGTCAGTAGAATATGAAATTAGTCTTTTTGGTGATTATTCTAATCATATTATTAAAAATCATGTTATGCCATTTTCCTGTATACACTATGCCACATAATACAGATTGTACTCGATTACAATAGAGAATGCCATTGATGAAGATGTTAAATGTCACAGCCAGACAATCTCACTTTCTTGCATTGCTCATTAGCTCAGTATTCGGCTCGTGTGGTTACACTTCCTGTGTCAATGGACTGAGCTAAACTTCTTGTATAACATTCCTTCTATTTTTAGATCTATAATTTAATTATCATAGTTGTTGCTCCTTATATAACACAATTGCTCAGTTCATATTTGTTCTACATTCACTTAGTGTGCATTGCCCTGAAGTGTTTTACCAGAACCTTTCTGCTGATTCTGCTGATGAATTATTGAAATTTATCTTATGATAAATCCATGCAACGACTAAATACAGAACTAGTATGTTACCTCAAAATAGGGGAAACTTTTGTTATATGCTTTGCCGGGTTACTCAAATCTGCCATTAATATTACAGGACACTACCAGAAAAAGACAATTACTGGAAATGGGATGCAAGCAAAGTTACTATATAGCAGGACATATGTACCATCAATAATTGGGGTGAATTGCATCATGATTTAGTCAAACTTTATGCTTTTGTGTGTGTAAGTGTGCATAAGGTTTATCTTCACTAAAAACCTGAATAAACGTAATTGTGAGTGAAGACACTTAAAAGGGCACTCCTCTGGAAAACATTGTTTTTTTTTGTTTTTTTAATCAACAGGTGCCAAAAAGTTATACCGATTTGTAAGTTACTTCTATTTAAAAATCTTAATCCTTCCAGTACTCATCAGCGGCTGTATGCTCCACAGGAAGTTCTTTTCTTTTCGAATTTGCTTTCTATCTGACCATAGTGTTCTCTGCTGACACCTATGTCCATTTTAGGAAGTGTCCAGAGTAGGAGCAAATCCCCATTGCAAACCTATCCTGCTCTGGACAGTTCCTGACATGAACAGAGGTGTCAGCAGAGAGCACTGTGGTCAGACAGAAAGGAAAATCAAAAAGAAAAGGACTTCATGTGGAGCATACAGCAGCTGATAAGTACTAATTAAGAGTTTTAAATAGAAGTAATTCACAAATCTGTATATCTTTCTGGCACCAGTTGATAAAAAAAAAAAATGTTTTCCAGCGGAGTACCCCTTTAACCAGAGTAATTGAGAATATTAATGCATGTTGTTTACAAAAAGTAAAGACATAAATAACCCCTGAAAATTTTCAAGAAGTTGAAGTATTTATCACAGAAAAGGATTGCAGAAACACATGTTTTGCTATACACATGTTTACTCTAAAAATGGTCTGGACAAAATTATTGGCACCCTTAACTTAATATTTGGTTGCACACCCTTTGGTAAAAATAACTGAAATCAGTTGCTTCCTATAACCATCAATAAGCTTCTTACACCTATCATGCCAGATAGTTGGACCACTCTTCCTTTGCAAACTGCTCCAGGTCTCTCTTATTGGAAGGGCACCTTTTCCCAACAGCAATTTTAAGATCTCTCCACAGGTGTTCAATGGGATTTAGATCTGGACTCATTGCTGGCCACTTCAGAACTCTCCAGCGCTTTGTTGCCATCCATTTCTGGGTGCTTTTTGATGTATGTTTTGGGTCATTGTCTTGCTCGAAGACCCAAGATCCCGGACGCAAACCCAGCCTTCTGACACTGAGCTGTACAGTGTGACCCAAAATCCGTTGTTAATCCTCAGATTTCATGATACTTTGCACACATTCAAGGCACCCAGTGCCAGAGGCAGCAAAACAACCCCAAAACATCATTGAACCTGCACCATATTTCACTGTAGGTACTGTGTTCTTTCCTTTGTAGGCCTCATTCTGTTTTCAGTAAACTGTAGAATGATGTGCTTTACCAAAAAGCTCTATCTTGGTCTCATCTGTCCACAAGATGTTTTCTCAGAAGAATTTTGGCTTACTCAACACCATTTTGGCAAAATGTAGTCTTGCTTTTTAATGTCTCTGTGTCAGCAGTGGGTTCCTCCTGTGTCTCCTGCCATAGCGTTTCATTTAATTTAAATGTCAACAGATAGTTCACGCTGACACTGATGCTCCCTGAGCCTGCAGGACAGCTTGAATATCTTTGGAACTTGTTTGTGGCTGCTTATCCACCATCCGGACTATCCTGCATTGACACATTTCATCAATTTTTCCACAGCCAGGGACAATAGCTACAGTGCCATGGGTTGCAAACTTCTTGATAATGTTGCACACTGTGGACAAAGGCAAATCTAGATCTCTGGAGATCGACTTGTAACCTTGAGATTGTTGATATTTTTCCACAATTTTTGTTCTCAAGTCCTTAGACAGTTCTCTTCCTCTCTTTCTGTTGTCCATGCTTAGTGTGGCACACACAGACACACAATGCAAAAACTAAGTGAACTTGTCTCCTTTTTATCTGATTTTTATATTGCCCACACCTGTTACTTGCCCCAGGTGAGTTTAAAGGCGCATCACATGCTTGAAACAATCTTATTTTTGCACAATTTTGAAAGGGTGCCAATAATTTTGTCCAGCCCATTTTTGGAGTTTAGTCTGACATTATGTCCAATTTGCTTTTTATCCTCCCTTTTTGGTTTAGTTCCAATACACATAAAGGGAATAAACATGTGTATAGCAAAACATGTGTTACTGCAATCCTTTTCTGTGAGAAATACTTCATTTTCTAGAAAAAATTCAGGGGTGCCAACATTTATGGCCATGACTGTATATGCATTTTGTACCATCAGATCTATAATTTGTTTTAAAGTTTGTGTAGGGATAGGGAACCTGTCATTAAATTGTACCCTATGACAAGGGAGAACACATTATATAGAGTAAAATCAGCTTTTTCACCATGTGCTCCCATCCCCCTGCCTTTCTCCTTCGAGGAGAAAATTACTTTTAAAATTGTCCATCACAATATACTAATGCCCTGTAAGTAGTCATCAGGGTGTGCAGCATCCTATGGTAGTCACCGCACTTGTGGCTGTAACCACTCCTACTCAGGCGTGATTGACAGCCCAAGGCAAGCCCATATCACTGCTTGGCTTTCTCATCTCCCTTATTATAAAGATTTAGGCACAGATTTAGCATTCTGTCTCAAACTGAAACTCTGGAGGAAAACTCAGGTGTTTCCATTTCCAAGTTTAGGAATTTTCCACTAGTCACTTGTGACCAGTAAAATATGTTTATTGAAGGAAAAAAACATGCAATGCCTTTCAGTCCGTAAGCATTGGACCTTCAGGCATTCTGTGAATAAACACATCTTATTGATCACTAGTTACTAGGGGTATATTCCTCCACTTGAAAACTGATACAACTAGCTGGTCATCTACAAGCTCCCTGACACTTGTGGATCCCTGGTAACCCAGTCCTGGCTTTAATTTGGATTTGCTCATAACACAGCCCAGTTTTCATATCTTAACAAGCTCTAGTACAATAAAAGCTAAGCTGTGATTGGTTCCAGTGGCCATTGGTTTCAGGCAGATTGAGAAATCTGGACCTTATTTCTTTTTAAAATTGCATGTTGACATAGGTATAAGTACCATGTTTAAATCCTATACATGCTGGATTTTTACTATTAGGAGTCACAAATGTGATTTTTAATTTTTTTTTGTCTTTTTAATAAAATATTTTTTCATTTGATGCAAAATTGCCTAACATTTCCAGGTAGAGTGTAACATTTTTACTAAGTACATGTTTTTTGCTTTTGTAAAGTTTACAGATATGAGGATATAATAAGAAATGTAAATTTTCTAATTTATGCTTTGTTGTCGCACAACTGACCTAGCAAAAATATTGACAGTTGGAAAATGCATTCCCCTTTTAAAACCTGATGAGTATTTACTTAGATTCCCTTTATTGTTAAGAAAAGTGAACTGTTCATACCTGCATGACAACACAAACAGACAGTAAAATCTTACCGGTTCTTTGGTAGTAGCACTTGTAAAATTGTTCATCCAACTTTGAAAATCAATTTTTACTCCAACAACTGAAACAAAAAGACATTTATTTTCTTGAAGTCTACTAAGTTTAATTTTAAGAGCGACCTACCACATGAATATTCCAGGAAGGTAATAAAATGCTGTATTTTGTGAAGAATGCCATCTTTAATTATGAAGAAAAATACATACTAGTTTTTTGCATATTTTTCCAGTAGTTAAAAGTAGTTAGACTTATTTTTTGTCTTTAAGTGTCAAAATCAACTAACCTACCCAGTAGGGTTATAGCATAAAGATGTGACCAATAAATAGCTGTGGTTGGACACATACTGATATGCTAAAGTTACATTTGCTTGCAAAAGCACAAAATGCCCATAAATATTTTTCATAACAAAATGCACATTTGTGTCAATCTTGGCTGAATGTGTTCACAAAAAGTCTAAAGGGATAACATAAACTAATGAAAAAATAGTTTTTTTTGCACTAAGCTATGTGCAGAAACTATCAATATTATTCATCATATATAATGTTAAAGGGATTATCCAGGAAAAAACTTTTTTTTTTTCCTGGAATACCCCTATATTCCCCATTACTCCATCTAAATTTCTTTTTCAATAGTCCCTGTCTTATTTGTTATCTTAAATGTGTAGTCAGGCAAAAACAATTGATCCCCTATCAACAGGATGGGGGATAAGTGATCGCAGGGGTCGGACCCCTGGGACTCCCTGCGATCTCCTGCCCAGTGTCCCAGCCCTCTGAAAGGAGCTCATGCTACAGATGGCACATGGTCCATTCATTGGTATAGGAGCACAGAAGATAAGTTGTTTTTTTTGCAGGACTACCCCCTTTAACCTAGTTTCTCTAAAACATAGTGGATGGATTATAGAAAAGTTGCCCCAGGGTTTTCAACATCTTGGGGACTTGGGGAGAGTGGTTTTTCTACCACTAGTCAATTATTTTGAGTCCAGCAATTATTTATAAAGGCAGTGGACCCCCCCCCCTACCACCACCACCACCTCTGAGGACACCCTTCGTATTATGTCTTGCATAGTTAAAATTAAATACAAAACTGTAAACCGACAATTTCCCTTTTTATAGAAGTCCTAAATGTTAGCAGATTATTATCATGCATTCCAAAAATAATGATAATGGAATTATATATTTATAATTTGTAAAAAACAAAACAAAAAAAACATAAAAAAAAACACCCAGTAATTGGCTGAGCGGTTATTTCCTGTGTGTTAGGACATGGGAAGGCGCTGAGAGCAGTGGGGACCAGCACAGTCAGGAAAGCACTGGTGGGGATCAGCAGTAGGTGACTACATTTTTATATATTTTTTTCTATCCCACCCTTAACATGACTGAAGCAAAAAGTAAGTATCCAGATAACCCCTTTTATATCTACATACTATAATACTTACCAGCAGGCTTAAGCAGTTTACCATCAATTGTTATTTCTACTGCCTTGCTCACCATTATTCCATTTTCAAAAATGGTAAATCCACTTCCTAGTTAAAAACAATTGGTTATTAAAAATTGGTATGATAAAGGAGTAAGGAATAATTTGGTTAGTTTTGTATGATGTGATATATGTACAGTGGATATAAAAAGTCTACACACACCTTTAAAATGTCAGGTTCTTGTGATGTTGAAGAATGAGACAAAGATAAACCAATTTGTTCACCTTTAATGTGACCTATAATGTGAACAATTCAACGGCAAAACAAACTTAAATTTTTGAGGGAGGGAGGAACACACTGTAACCTGGTTGCTTAAGCACCTCTTCATCTTTATCTTTCTAACAGACACCTAAAGGATATAGGCCAAAATTGCTGGTACTTGCAACTGTTCATAATTACCTATAACCTGACTAAGGCCCTGGTTCCAGCTGAAGAAAAACAACACCAAAGCATGATGCTGCCACCACATGCTTCACTGTGGGTATGGTATTTTTTGGGTAATGGGCAGTGTTATTTTTGAGCCAAACATACCTTTTGGAATTATGACCAAAAAGTCAATCCTTGGTTTCATCAGACCTTAACAAATTTTCCCATGTGCTTTTTGGGAATTTGATGTTTGTTTTTGAAAAGCTCAGCAGGCTTGGATGTTTTTCTTTGTAAAAAAAGGCTTTCATCTTGCCACCCTATCCAATCGCCCACTCATATGAAGAATACAGAAGGTTGTAACTTGTCACATATAGAACACAGCCAGTACTTGACAGAAATTCCTGTAATTCATTTAAAGTTGCAATAGGCCTCTTGGATAGTGTTGCTCGCGAATATTCGCAATGCGAATTTTATTCGCGAATATCGCATATTCGCGAATTCGCGAATATTCGCAAATATAGCACTATATATTCGTAATTATGAATATTCGTTTTTTTTTTTTTTTTTCACAGTACACATCACAGTGATCATCCCTATCTGCTTCCAGCTTGTGTGGTGTAAAGAAGGCTCTAATACTACTGTGTGAGACTGGTGTG
This sequence comes from Hyla sarda, assembly GCF_029499605.1. Classification (NCBI taxonomy): domain Eukaryota; kingdom Metazoa; phylum Chordata; class Amphibia; order Anura; family Hylidae; genus Hyla; species Hyla sarda. The sequence goes on along the minus strand of NC_079192.1, from coordinate 211,554,262 downwards.
CGAATTTTCGCATATGCGAAAATTTGCATATGCAAATTTTTGCTTATGTTGATTTTTGTGTATGCAAATTTTCTCATATGCTAATTTTCGCATACGCAAATTTTTCATATGCGAAAATAAACCGCAAATATTCGCGAATATATGATGAATATTCGTTCATATATTCGCGAATATTCGCGAATTCGAATATGGCCTATGCCGCTCAACACTACTCTTGGAAGCCTCCCTGACCATTTTTTGTCTCTTTTTTCATACATTTTTAGAGGGACATCCTGCTTTTGCTGATGTCATGAAATTTTTTTGTACCCTTCTACTGACTGATATCTTTTAACAATTAGATCCATCTGATGCTTTGGAATCTTTCTATGGACCATAGTTTTTACTCTAAAATGCAACTAAGCAAATGGCAGGGAAATCTTACTAGAACAGCTGAACATAATTTGTGATCATTTGTGAGTCACTTATTATGGTCACAATTAAGGCAGATGTATAATGACTTCTATTTATCATTTAAATGTGAGTGTGAATGTGATTGGTTAATTATGAACACAACCACATTCCCAGTTATAGAAGCATGTGCATACTTATGCAAACGGGTTACATAGAAACTTAGAATGTGTCGGCAGATAAGAACCATTAGGCCTATTTAGTCTGCCCAATAATATGAATCCTATCAATAGTCCCTGGCCCTATCTTATATGAAGGATAGCCTTATGCTTATCCCATGCATGCTTAAACTCCTTCACTGTATTTGCAGCGACCACTTCTGCAGGAAGGCTATTTCATGCATCCACTACTTCCTGATATTACTTTTAAACCTTTACCCCTCTAATTTAAAACTATGTCCTCTTGTGGTAGTTTGTCTTCTTTTAAATATGCTTTTCTCCTTTACCGTGTTGATTCCCTTTATGTATTTAAAAGTTTCTATCATATCCCCTCTGTCTCTTCTTTCTTCCAAGCTATACATGTTAAGGTCCTTTAATCTTTCCTGGTAAGTTTTATCGTGCAATCCATGTACTAGTTTCATAGCTCTTCTTTGAACTCTCTCTAGAATAGCTATATCCTTTTGGAGATACGGACTACAGTACTGCGCACAATACTCCAAGTGAGGTCTCAGCAGTGTTCTTTACAGCGGCATGAGCTCGTCTCTCTTTCTACTGCTTATACCTCTCCCTATACATCCAAACATTCTGCTTACGTTTTCTGCTGCTCTATTACATTGTCTTCCTACCTTTAAGTCTTCTGACATAATTACTCCTAAATCCCTTTCCTCAGATACTGAGGTCAGGACTGTGTCAAATATTCTATATCCTGCCCGAGGGTTTTTATTGCATTATCTTGCACTTATCCACATTAAATTTCAGTTGCCAGAGTTCTGACCATTCTTCTAGTTTTCCTAAATCATTTTCCATTAGGCAGATCCCTACAGGAACATCAACCCAGTTACATATCTTTGTGTCATCAGCAAAAAGACACACCTTACCATCGAGACCTTTTGCAATATGACTAATGAAGATATTAAAGGGGTACTCCGCCCCTAGACATTTTATCCCCTATCCAAAGGATAGGGGATAAGATGTCAGATTGCCGGGGTCCCGCTGCTGGGGACCCTAGGGATCGCTGCTGCGGCACTGCGTTATCATTACTGCACAGAGCGAATTCGCTCTGTGTGTAATGACAGGCGATACAGGGGACGGTACAGCATGATGTCATGGCTCCGCCCCTCGTGACATCACGGCCCGCCCCCCTTAATGCAAGTCTATGGCAGGGGCGTAACAACCGCCACGCCCCCTCCCATAGACTCGTATTGAGGGGGCGGCCCGTGACGTCAAGAGAGGCGGAGCCATGATGTAATGATGCTCCGGCCCCTGTATTGCCCGTCATTACGTGCAGAGCGAACTCGCTCTGTGCGGTAATGACAGCGGAGTGCTGCATCGGCGATCACGGGGGTCCCCAGCAGCGGGACCCCGGCGATCTGACATCTTATCCCCTATCCTTTGGACAAAATTGGTCCTAGTACAGAACCCTGAGGTACCCCACTGGTGACAAGACCTTGCTCTGAATATTCTCCATTGACTACAACCCTCTGTTGTCTGTCACTCAGCCACTGACTAATCCACTCAACAATATGGGAGTCCAAGCTCAATTACTGTAGTTTATTAAGTCTTCTATGTGGGACAGTGTCAAAAGCCTTACTAAAATCTATGTATGCAATGTCTACTGCCCCTCCGCCATCTATTATTTTAGTCACCCAGTTAAAAAAATCTATCAGATTTGTTTGACATGATCTCCCTGAAGTAAACCCATGTTGTTTTTTTTTATCTTGCAATACATGGGATTTTAGATATTCCACAATCCTATCCTTTAGTAGGGTTTCCATTAATTTCCCCACTATTGATGTCAGACTTACTGGCCTATAGTTGCTTGATTCCTCCCTACTACCTTTCTACTACCTACAACATTTTTAAATAAAGTTATTGACATATCTGTATAACTTTCTGATTTGAAAACATTTGTTTTCTACAGAAGTACCCCTTTAACATCACAAGAATATGGGATTTTAACAAGGGTGTGTAGATTTTTTATATCCACTGTAAGAGTACAACATAATTTAGGGAAGCCATACTCAATCAAACTTCGCATTTGATGTACCAAACTTTAATCTTAAGAGTGAGTGACCATACTATCTCTTTCTAAATCCTGACTGACAACATATTTACTTATTTCTCATGCCCATGTAGCATCAAAATATTTTGAAAGTATATAGAGATTACGCTATTCACATCAATACCCCTCCCAGTGAGGCTTACAATTAACTTATTTAGAGATGAGGGAATCTAATCTGACGAAATCATTACGAATTTCAGGAAAAATTTGATTCACAACGAATGCAAATATCGCCATGATGATCGCACAAATCGCTTCATTAAAGGGATACTCCAGTGAAAAATCAACTGGTGCCAGAAAGTTAAACAGATTTGTAAATTACTTTTATTTAAAAATCTTAATCCTTCTAGTACTTATTAGCTGCTGAATACTACAGAGGAAATGCAATTCTTTTTGGAACACAGAGCTCTCTGCTGACATCACGAGCACAGCGCTCTCTGCTGACATCTCTTTCCATTTTAGGAACTGTCCAGAGTAGGAGAAAATTCCCATAGCAAACATATGCTGCTCTGGTCAGTTCCTAAAATGACAGAGATGTCAGCAGAGAGCACTGTGCTTGTGATGTCAGCAGAGAGCACTGTGTTCCAAAAAGAAAATACTTTCCTCTGTAGTATTCAGCAGCTAATAAGTATTGGAAGGATTAAGATGTTTAAATAGAAGCAACTTACAAATCTGTTTCACTTTCTGGCACCAGTTGATTTAAAAAAAAAAAGTTTTCCACTGGTGTACCCCTTTAAACTCCATTTAGTGTGGTCACGGTTCCAGTGCATCTAAAATGGTGGATTCACATGTTAGGACATGGGGCAAGGAATCCTGGGAAGGCGGGAACAAGGATAGGCGGGATGACCCTGAATCACATGCAGTATGCAGCCTATCAGCAGCCAATCACGCCTGTGATGTCACAGTCCTATATAATCAGCAGCCATATTGCAGCCAGTCATTTCATCCTTTCACTACAGAGAGATATATAGGGACAGACAGCACTGTGTGTTACACAGAAAAGCTTTTTTTCCAGCAGCAATTCACCTCCTAGTCAAGTCAGCATTCTTTTGCACAGAGGGACAGAGAGCAGTGTGTCTTTCACAGAAAAGCATTCTTACTGCAGCAATTAACCTCCCAGTCACCAGCAATTCACCTCCCAGTCACTGTCTGCAGCATTCTATTACAGAGAGCAATGTGTTGCACAGAAGAACAGCAGCGATTCAGCTCAAGGACAAATCCTACCTAGAAGCACTGATAGGGAAGGGAGTGAGATTGAGAGAGAAAGTGCAATTTTGGGTGTAGTACACAGCGACAGTGTGCTGCAGCACTGGAGTCTACCGCTGGTGTTGTGCACAAATACTTTTTTAAGTGTACTGTAGCACATTTTTCTGCCCTCATAAGTGCATACCACATAGCTACATCTAAGTGGTGTACTATTTTGTACCTTTTAAACTCTCAAGGGCCTAAATACTGTGAAAGGCCAGGCAAAAGTACTCACCGGCCCCGTCACTCCAGAGCGCTCACTCCGGAGCGCTCTCGGCGTCACTTCCCTGCTTGCAGCACTCCGGTCAGCAAGTCTGACCAGGAGTGCTGCTCTGTGTCCCTCGGCGGGGATGCGATCCACGTGGCGGGACGTGCCCGCCCGCGGGTCGCATCCCGTGTCACTCACCGGCCCCGTCCTTCTGCTCAGCCCCGACATATGCGGCCCCGCTCTCTAGGGCGTGCCCGCGCCGGGTCTCTCAGATTTAAAGGGCCAGTGCACCATTAATTGGTGCCTGGCCCAATTAGTTCCTAACACTCCCTACACTATATAAACCCACTTCCCCTTCCTGCCCCTGCTGGATCTTGTTGCCTTGTGCCCTGAGAAAGCGTTTCTGTGTGTTCCATTGCCTGTGTATTCAGACCCTTGCCATTGCCCCTGACTACGAACCATTGCTGCCTGCCCAGAACTTCTGCTACGTTCGACCTTGCTCTTGCCTTGTCCTTGTGTACCGCGCCTGTCTCAGCTGTCAGTGAGGTTGAGTCGCTATCGGGTGGAACGACCTGGGGGTTACCTGCCGCTGCAAGTCCATCCCGCTTTGCGGCGGACTCTGGTGAAAACCAGTAACCCCTTAGATTCCGCTCCCCTGGTACGGCCCACGTCATCACCTCACTGACACAGAGGATCCACCACCCGTGTCCTCTTCGCATACCAGTCCGGATCCTGACAGGTTGTACTCAAATCCATTTTTAAGCGTACTGTTTCTAATTTTTCTCCCATCATAAGTGCATACCACATACCTACATCTAAGTGGTGTACTATGTTGTACCTGTTAAACTCTCAAGGGACTAAATACTGTGAAAGGCCAGGCAAAAGTACTCACTGGCTGGGGTTGTACTCAAATCAATTTTTAAGCATAATGTAGCACATTTTTCTCCCCTTATAAGTCCATACTACATATCTACATCTAAGTGGTGTACTATTTTGTACCTGTTAAACTCTCAAGGGCCTAGATACTGTGAAAGGCCAGCAAAAAGTACACATCTGCTGCTGTTCTAAACAAATACTGTTAAGCATAGTGGAGCGCATTCTACTGCCCTCATAAGTGCATACCACATACATACATATAAGTGTTGTACCATTTTGTTCATGATAAATTCTTAAGGGCCCAGTTACTGTAAAAGGCCAGCCAAAAGTACACACCTGCTGCTGTTCTAGACAAATACTGTTTTAAGCGTAGTGAAGCGTGTTGTACTCCCCTCATATACGCAACATTGTCAGGCTGAGAAGTGCCAGGACGTGCACAGAGGAGTGGCAGAGGCCTAAATTCATCAGACACAGGCAGAGGTCGCAACAGACTAGGGGTGAGTGGCAGCAGGAGTCACAGCGAGAGCCTGATCTCCCGGTATCAGCTAGCGGTCTTGTCTCGACCAGCAACCCATCTGCCATCATCAATTGGTTAACACGGTCATCAACTTCATCAAAAGTGACATCTGATACCCCAGTCAACAGTCGGTGGGTTCCTCAGACACAGGCCTCAGTTGGCATAGCTCGGGAGCAGTCCCTGTCCTTCCAATGCCTCTGTCTTATGCTGTTCCCTCTATCCCCTACAGAAGTATCTTATGCTGTAGGTTCAGCTCCACTATTCAGTGAGGATGATCTAATAGAGGACAGTCAGCAGCTACTGCACAGCCAAGAAGTGGAGGAGACATCTGCCGCTTTCTACGCTAGGCGGACAAGTAGTGATGAGGAAAGTGACGTGGGGGGTGGTGTTGCATGTGTTCTGGGTTCTGAGGCAGACACTGTTGAGGAACCAGAGGAGGACATCAATGACGTGCAGACACTTGTTGATAATGACGAAGCTGATTGCAATTGGGAGCCGGGTGCAGAAGGGTCTTCATCATCATCAGGAGAATAGGGTTGCAGGTTCCCTGTGAGGCAGCAGATGAGCCAGCAAGGTGGTAGCATGGTTGGCAGTCAGCATGGTGGCAGAAGTGGAAAGTCTGGAGCCAAACATGCCCGGGGAGGCCACCTGATTCGCAGAAGCCTCTGGGAGGTAGTGGAACAGGGGTTCCTGGAGACGGCGGCAGTAGCAGTCAATTAGTGCGGACTGTTGGTGGGAAAATCAGCTACTCGGCAGTGTGGCACTTTTTCATCAAGTGGCAGTTTCATCAAGCATCCGGAAAAGGTTAACATAGCCACATGCAAGATGTGTCGGCAGAAGGTGAAGCGTGGCCAGGGTCCCAATGTTGGCACCACGGCCCTGCGTCAACATATGCTGCACCACCATAAAGAGGCCTGGAAGAACCGTGGCTCTGATGTGGTGGTCCAGCCTGCTGCATTACAAAAGTGGCAGGCCGGTCCCTGTTTCAGCCAGCCAAGGCTCCACCACCTCAGAAAAAGGGAGCTGTGTGTCATACCCTCCTTCTTTCCCTCCAGATGCTCCTGTTCCTCCTACTGCACAATTTTGTGGTAGAGAAGGTGGCCCAGTCCTTGAGCCTGTCGGTGTGTGCCAAAGTGCAAGGCAGTGCCGACGTCTGGAGCTGTAACTATCGTCAGGGACAATATATGTCCTTTACGGCCCAATGGGTGAATGTGGTTCCTACAAAGCCACAATGACAACTTGGACAGGTCACGCCCCTTCCTACTCCACACTATCAGGCCATTGGTCCTGTGACAGTGTGCAACTCTGCCTCCTCATCCTCCACTGTGTCCTCTACTGCACGGACAAGTCTCAGTGCCCCTTCAGCATACCATGTGTGCAGGGCACGGCTGTGTCACGCTGTTCTTCACATGGTTTGGCTTGGCAAACATAGTCATACAGGGGAGGAGCTGCTAAAAGTAATTCATAAAGAAATTGGAGCATGGCTTATTCCACGGAAACTGGAAATGGTAACCATGGTGACTGACAACGGGAAGAACATCTGTTCAGCGCTGCGGCAAGGAAGGCTGAGCCATACGCCCTGCAATCTGGTTGTCAATCGGTTCCTGAAGTGTTCCCCCCATTTGCAAGACATCCTAACAATGGGAAGGAAACTTTGCACACACTTCAGCAACTCGTACACCGCAATGCACACCCTCCTTGAGCTGCAGCGTCAGAATGGTATCCTCCAACATAGTCTGATTTGCAACGTTGCCTCATGTTGGAATTCCACCATCCATATGTTGGACCGACTATACAAACAGAGAAAAGCCATCATCGATTTCTTGATGATCGAAGCGGATAGAGGGACTCCCCTGTGTAATTTCAATGTCAACCAGTGGCGGCTAATATGTGACACCTGCCATTTGCTCAGGCCCTTTGAGGAAGCGGCATTATTAGTCAGTCGCCAAAATTACGGGATGAACGACGTCATTCCACTGGTTCATCTTCTACAACACTTTTTGGAAACAATGGTTAGACGAGGGCACTGGAGACGTGGCGCCTATATCTCATGGCCACATGAGCCCTGTGGGCACTGAACTGGAGAAGGAGGGGGAGAGGCACAATGGAGCACACTTCTGGTTTCGCAAATGGGCGGTTTTTCTAGTCACCTGACAGGAGAGGAGGAGCAGAAGCAGCCTGAGGAGCTAGAGGGTCATGAGGAAGGCGAGACAGAAAACCCAGACAAATCGTGGCAGTATGCAGTGAAGATGGAGGTAGGTAGCCCCTCCAAGTCACTTACACAAATGGCACGATGCATGCTCAGTTGCTTGTGTAGTGACTGACCAATTGTCACCATTTGGCAGTGGGATGACTTCTGGCTTTCCACCTTATTGGACCATCGCTTCCAGCACAAAATGGGGGCCTTTTTTACACCCACTGAGAGGGAGGACAAACTTACCTCCTACAGAGACATCCTACGTAGTCAGTTGGCCGATGCCTATCAGTGCCATCGTTCACCCTCTCTAATGTCTGACTCGGGGGGCCCTCTGTGCTCACCTTCCATTGCCATGGCTGCTGGGGAGGGGTGGGGTGGCAGGAGCAGTACCAGCTCCATCAGCAGAAGCCTACAGTTGCTGTTGAGTACCTTTCTTCACCCGCATAGTGAAGCAACTCATCAGCAGCAAGAAGACCTGGAGCAGGTCCTGAACATGCAGGTGGTGGCATATTTCGACATGACCATGCCAACACACCTTGAAGATCCGCTGGACTTCTGGGCAGCCAAACTTGATTTGTGGCCACAACAAGCAGAGTTTGGCCTGGAAAAGCTGTCCTGCCCGGCCAGTAGTGTGCCATCAGAGCGGGTGTTTAGTGCAGCAGGGGCCATAGTCACCCCAAGGAGAATTTGTCTGTCCACAAAAAACGTGGAGAGACTCACCTTTGTGATGATGAATCAGGCATAGATCCGCCAGGATTTCGACCCACCAATGCATGATGTAGATTGACCATGGTGCCACACCAACACTTCACAAATATGGATAGTGCAAAACATATTTAAGGTGCTGCTCCCCAGTTACAAACATTCCTCTGCATCAGACCTTTTTTCACCCACCTTCGTCACCGGGTACTGGTATTGCCACCTACCCCACTACTCTGTCACTGGGTCACTTTAAGGACTCCTGATTCTGCTGCTGCCACCTCCACGCTGTGTCATTCTGCCACCATATGTTCTCCTTATGCTGCCCCCACCTCCAGGCTGTGTCATTCAGCCACTATGTGGTCTCCTCATGCGGCCGCCAACTCCAGGCTGTGCCATTCAGCACCTATATGGTATCCTAATGCTGCTGCTAACTACAGGCTGTGTCATACAGCCATTACATGGTCTCCTCATGCTGCTGGGACATTACCTAAAAAATGTTATAGTAGCACTGATAGGGATGACCCTTATGTTTCTAATGACTGATCAATATACCAATACTAATATGCCATTGCTGTTGGAAAAATATATCTGTTCCCTACCCTTTTACCCATATACATCAGAATACTATCTGCTCGTGACTCCGAATATAGGCCTTGAGATGACTCCATGCGAGAGTAGAATGATTAAATATCTGATGAACAGAGAACTTCTGCCAAGAAATTAATGGACACTAGATATGCTAATATATATGGACACAATAATCGAACAACCAATCAAAATGTAACATGCTAATTGTGATGTCATAACTAAACCTCCTTTTTTTAATGTAAAAACAAAATTCCCTTCCTGTAATCAAGCAGAACTCCCTGGAGTCAACACCGAGGAAGGAACTCATACCAACCTGGCCTGGTGTGAATTTTATTACGTCGACACTCGGCAAAATAGTACAGCGGTAGTCACTCACAGATTAAGGCCGCACACTAACCCATCCTTAACAGCACTAGCTACTATAAATCTTCAATTTAAATTGCTGCCAATTCCAGGCTGTGTCATCCTGCCAGATTATGGTCTCCTCATGCTGCTGCTACCTCTAGGCTCAGTCATTGTGCCGCGAGGTGACTCCTTGTTAGATTGGGTTTTGTGGTCATTAGTCGAAAGTAAACGCTGGGACATTAAACTTGGGAATCTAATATAAATTTTAATAAATTGATGTAATCTTTTCAAGACTGAAGCCCTATGGTCGTCGACGTCATATTCCCTGTGGAATTATTACAAGAATCCAATGAAACAGCTTGGAGCGATAACAATGAACCATAACTGATTAAATGAAACATTCACACTTTCACAGTCAGCGGGGCGATGAGGGGCAGGGGCTGGAACAGGTGGTATCTCATCTGGCGGAGGACCGCCAGCTCGATTCTCACCAGAATGAGTAATCAAAAAATGTAAATAAATTAAAATGTAATTAAATAAAAATTACATAAAAAATCTGCCACATCCAGACGCTCTGCGGCAGTGATTCTAATAGTGATGCCTGAAATCAGCATGTCATACTGAATAACAGTATTATTTCACTATGCGTGTTAGGAAAAGGCAAAGTGTTCTCCCTATGCATGTTGGGACAAGGCAAAGTGTTCTACACCCCTATTGAGCCTCTCTGTAGGCCAGAAATAGCGGTTTTAAATAGCGATTCACCACAAATAATTTCGGACCAATCCAATTTTTTTTCAGAAAATTCTGACAATCAGCCGAATTGAATTTTTCAGAAATTCGCTCATCTCTAAACATATTAGTAGGTAACAGAACACTACATATTTCTATTTTCACACCGCAACTTACTGTTGAAGTAAGGAGCAGTAAACACATAATTATCATTGTCCAAGCTTCGTTTGTAAAAGCTTTCTTCATATGTTTCAGGGTCTTCAAACCAGTATTCTCCAGCACTTTAAAATATAATGTATGCACACATTACAATAAAAATATGACAAATTATTACAGTTGCATAAGATAATATATACAATTAATTCACTCCTTTTGTAATAATCAATTTACACATGAGGGGGGCTCAATCTACATAGGTACATATGGGTGCTAATCAATGTTTCACTAACACTAAACATGAGCAAGAAAGAAAAAGAAGAAACACTAGAGAATACCAGCACACCAAAATAATATTACAATGTAACATGATATTTTATTGGATCAATTCATACAAAAAACATGCCTGATACAAGACTACAAACATGATAAAGGAAACATAAAATCAATTAAAATGCAGACTAACAAGTCTGCCCACAACACAACCCTAGGTGGGGGCCATGAACCCCTTCACCTAGCAGGCACCTGTCCTATATTGTACTATCGTGGATCACTCCAGATAAAGCGCTTGTGTAACTATACAAATATGCATCACAGAAAATCAATGAAAAACAAGATTCTCATCAATAGAGGGTATTGGCTGCTTTCATTGTAATTTAAGACAAATTGGGACAAAAGGAGAACATATAAAGGAAAGGTTTGCTGGGAGTTATCTTTGGCATTCATCATAGAAGTTGCTTTATATAGCACGTTTTGCTGGTCCACCATTTGGCCAAGATAAAACCACACGGACACTTTTTAAACAAAAATAAATAAAAATAAAATAAAACATTAGCAATTTAAAAGTTTACTGTCATATAGCTTTTTTCACTAATTATGTTTTATATGCAATTACTTTTCTAGATGATATTGCATAAGTGAATACTGCTGAAACATCATTTATATGCCAAGTGATCGTATATCCTTACCTTTTGGGATAAACTCTGGTAATTCCTCCATCTGTGGCTACAAATCTAGCTATAATTCCATTACTGAAAATAAATATTTAAAAAATATTATATTAGATTAAATGTTACTCAAAATATTATTACATGGTAAAAAAAATATAAAATCATGTGCAGCAAAGTGTGCTACGAGGGTGATTCCCACTTTATAATTTTAGTCATACCTATAAAATGAGGGAACATCTCTGAACCCCTCGATTGGTCAAAGTAGATTCAATACTTCAATATAACAATAAAGGCTATGTTTCTATCTCAAAAATGCTACTGAATTCCATGTAAAAACATCCCTCAGTCCCCACCCATTACTTGTTATTGTGGCATGAATTTCTTTTTGGCCAATTACATGCCAAGATATTTTGGCACTTATTATCGTACATAAACATCCAGAAATGTCTAATTTGAAAAAGTTACAAATTGTCAAAAAAATTAAAAAAAAACATCTGAAATTTATTGGTCAGGGTATGAGTGTTCAGAACCTTACTGATTCTTAGATAAACTCAGGAGAAGTGCACGACTAAGCTTCACCCCCTGGCTCGCTGCTATCTCTATATCACTGCTGGAGACAGGCTTCATAGGCTCATCTCCTGTAGCGAGACAAAAAAGGCAGTGAGCAGGGGAGTAAAGTGGTAAGCCAAGTTCTTCTCTTGGTAGTATCTAATAAAAAGTGGGGAACTGAACACCTTTATTTTCACTTATTTTCTCTATTTAATCCAAGGCAAAAACATTTGATACTCAACATAACAGAGGAAATAATAAACATACTTAAATATTAAAACTGTACTTTCTTAGATATTAGCCAACAATGTGTTAACACATTAAACAATGTTTTTTCTCCTTTATAACATGTCTCTATAATCTAGTTAAATATTAACACAAACTAATAAATTAATCATTTACGGTAATGGTCCTTTCCAGTGAGTCTGCACCAATTCGTATGTAAATCCTGCATCCAGTAGAGCTCTGTTAATCAGGTCCTTATTGCCTATTAAAACAATCAGGAATTCAAGGTTAGTGTCTGCAGAACATATATTTTATTTAAAAAAAACAAAATTTTTTTTTGAAATCTGTTAGTTGTTTTCTGCAGCCTGCATGTTTTTACACACATTGCAGGCTTTTTTGTTACATTTGGAGGGAAGTCTATCACAGGAGCTGCCTAAAAGCTAATTTTCCAGCTCTTCTCTCACTTCTCCTCAACAATCTCCCAAGTTGATTTATGACAAAACAAAAGATTAGCTAAGAAGATCTTTCAGGAGAGAGGGGCTTAAGTCCAAAAGGGAAAGAGAAGCCTGAAGCTAAATTCGCACTGAATAAAATTTCCGAACACATTTTATTTTACATGCACATCTTTATATGTTATCAACAAAAAAAGGATGGATTTTTTTGGTGATCATGGGCAAAAAAGTGTAAAATAAAATATGTTGGGAAATTTTACACTGTGTATACTTGTAGGTGAAAACATGCAAGCTGCAAAAAAATAAAACATAACAAAATGTTTAATGAAGAACAATCAGATTTTTTTTTTCAAACCAAGGTAAGCACAATGAAATAATAAAAAAATATATTCAAAAACCCCAATAGTCTTTTCAGGTTTCTAGTATCATACACTAACTATAATATGAAAACCTAGCTAGTTGTACAGCTCCAAGCATTTAGAGTATATTGTCTTAATCGTTTGCTTTCATTTTTACTTTTGGTAAAATGTTACAGAAAATCCATTTAGGTCCATTAGCTGTCCAATAATATTGAGCAAAGACTGACTGGAGGAGAAAAGCAACGTGTAAGTCTTACATCAATGCTGTTTCCAGCTGAGGTAAAATGCATAGAGATATGTTCATCCTAACCTTTTCTTTAGTTTAGTTAAGAATTCTAATTTGTCATAATACAAATTCAATACAATACTGTGACATGCTGGCAAAACCGTCAACAATCTGAAATTCCATTCAACCTACTGAGTAGCCACACAGAGTCACATATAGTTTATATATATATATATATATATATATATATATATATATATATTATTGCACAATCATGTTGTTTTTTTTTTTTTCTAAGTTAGTGATCTTGTGACCTCCATTCTTGGAGACACAGGGCCAGGAGGAAAGATAAGGAAGGCAACATTTGTAGGCACACAAATAAATCTGACAGTAGTGGAGCTGCTGGACCATTGGGTTATTCTTCCTATGAGCATAGGTGTTGCAGTTGTGGTGGTCATCACCTGGCGCAACTATGGGACCCACATTAATCAAGTGGCCGTAAAGTGGCAAGGGGGCTTGTACACTATGATCAAAACGTACACTAACTATCTGATGTTAGTCTTTGTATTTGTGCTCAGAAGCAATACATCAAAGTACAACACGTGAATGTGTGGCCATGTCTAAAGTTGTGTTATTTTTAAGCTAGTCCCATACAGTCACTTTCACCAGCAATCTTCTAATCGATCATATAATACACTGCACTACTATTGTAGTGCAGTGTACTACGCTTCTTAGAATTATGCTGACAGGAAAGGTACACAGCCATGCCTTCAGCATAACTATGTATTGACCCATGCATAACAGGCCTGTCGGCTTCAAAAGACTTTTGGCTACCATGGAAATTCAACAGCCTAGCCTAAAGCCCCTTAGTGGTTGCTGTAAACACAGATGGTCACTATGGGGTTAGTCTAGCATAAAAAAATAATAATAATTTGACAATTTATATAATTAAATATTAAACCTCCAATCCACCTTATCTTCATTTAGTGTGCACCTGTAAGTCACATATTGGTGTCTGGGAACAACCATTTCAAGCTGGGTAGAAGTTAACTGTAGTGTCCCCTGATGAGACTAGTTAAATTTAGTTGAGAAATGTCTCCATCATCATTGATTTATATCATGTTATTTACTTCCATTCACTTTCTTTTACTTATATAGCATCAACATATTCCACAGCGCTTTACGGAAATGAACATTTTTCGCATTAGTCTCTGCACACTTGGGGGTCAATTTTATAGGAAATCAACTAAATGTTTCTTTTTTTATTATTATTTTTTGTGTGGAGTGTGGAAGAAAACCAGGAAAACACAGGAAGAACATAGAAACTTCCAGCAGGTGCTAGCCTTGACTGAATTCTAACTGAGGTCCCCAGTGACTTAGGATATCAGTGCTACCACTGAGCCACTGTGCTGTCAATGTGTGTGAATTATTTTAGCAGCTCTTTCCCTAAGTTTTACTAATGTTACTAATAACTGATATGTTGTGCCCTTTTGCCTAAACAGGAAAACGTCATAACTACTTTAAAGATAAACAGTTTACATAATTTCCCAGTACTATAGTTAATATTTTAGATAAAGTTCAGCATCATAACCTGTTATTTCCTGAGTAGTAATATTAGGAAGGACAGAAGTCATTTTGTTTCCATGCATGTTACCCAAGAAAAGATAACATACTGTACACATTGTTTATTAAATATGGAGGAAATGTAATACAATGTTGCATGGGCCATGTGATTATTTGTGTCAGAGTTCAAAACAGATACATGCAAACATGAATAAATTCATCATTTCCAGCTAATATCCAGTCATACACCAAAGCACCAAAATGCATGAATGTCAATCATGGGTATGAGTTTCTGTCAGTGTGCTTTTTATTCATGGACTTAATAACTGTTTTTGGACTCTGGAGGCTCAATAACAACAAGAAATCATCAGAATCATAATATTGACAAAAAAAAAGAAAATTTTCAATATACCTCCAGTTATGATGGAAAAAATCAAAAGTGCAGAGTAAGATGATTTTATTGGTAATATGGGTGGGCTATCTTAATTTGTGCCAATGTTTACAACTTTCAAGCTTGCTAAATATCGGTTTATTTTATCTCTGTAGACCACTTATTTTTGCTGTAATTATTCTATTTTAATAGGAGAAAAAGGCACTCACCACTTCTGAAGCTTATTCTTACTTTATTCGTGCGATAGGAAACGTACAGTCAGGTCGGGTTAGGATGCCAACAGAAAGGCTTTCTGTTGGCGTCCTAACCCAACCTGTCTGTACGTTTCCTATCGCACGAATAAAGTAAGAATGAGCTTCAGAAGTGGTGAGTGCCTTTTTCTCTACAAATTGCCATTTGTGTACTGCAAACTGCTACCTATATATCTGTGCACCCCACGGAAGCTATACACCTCCACTTTATATTACCGGGACCAGACCCACACCGCACAACATTAAGTCTGCTGAATCAGTAGTGCCGACTAACTGTACCTACCTATAAGATATTCTATTTTAATAGACAATAAGATATTTTTCTATTATATTTTAGGGTTGTTTGCATATATCTAGATACTGACATTCCTATTAATCATTGTGTGCATGTATGTTATTGTGTAATAGACTGGACTTGATACATTGCTAGTCATATTGTATGCATGTATACATGTTATGTTATTATGGTCATTACTAGAGATGGGCGAATAGAAGCTGACAAAGTCAAATTCACTCTGAATTTCATGAAAAATTTGATTCTGAACGATTCAGAATTTCCTCACGCTTCGTGGTAACAAATCGCTTCATTCACTACATTTTGTGTGGGCCCGGGGGGCTTAGGGCAAGGAAGTCTGGGAAGGCGAGTAGGCGGGATAACCCTGAGTCACATGGCAGCATGCAGCCTATCAGCAGCCAGCCAGCGCTGTGATGTAACAGCCCTATATATTCGGCAGCCATTGCTGAAGACAGGCATTTCCCGTTTTGCTGAGAGAGCAGAGACTGTGTGTGAGCACTAATCACCGTTACTGACAATACAGATCTTTACTCTTTACACTGATGAATCCATTCACCTCAAGCTCGCATTCATTCTGGCTAGAGAGAAAGCAAACACTGTGTGGTCACTAATCCGCGTTACTGACAATACAGATCAGCACAAGGGAAATCCATTGATCTCAATCCTGTATCACTGCAGGCAGGCAGGATGGGAGAGTGTAGAATTATGTAGTTTCATAGTCAGCCAATTGAGATCATCACAGAAAGCACTCCCCATTCAAAGACTGCAGGCAACCATAGTGCAGGCAGGGACAGTTCAGAGAGAGAGAGAGAGAGAGAGAGAGAGAGTGTGTATGTTTTTTTCTATTGCAACCGTACTGGGGTGTATTACTGTAAAAAAAAAAAGTGAAAAATAAATGCACTCCTCAGTTCTATGTTTTTTTCTGGTTAAAGCTAATAGGGGGCAGTAAGTGTAAAAGCACTAAAAGACTTACTAGATTGTTATGCTTAATTCTGGTGCAACCATTCTGGTGCTGTTGTAAGTGTTCACTGTTTAAAGTGTATAGTGGCCTGCTAGTGTAAAAGCAGAGATATATATATAAACATATTGAGTGTTACGCAAGTTTCTGTGCAGCCATATAGGGGTGTATTTCTCTATAAAAAGTAAAATATATATGCACACCACTGTTCTACAACTATGTCAGGTAGAGAAGTGCCAGGCCGTGCACAGAGGAGTGGCAGAGGCCTACATTTATCAGGTGCCGGCAGAGGTCGCAGCAGTGTAGGGGTGCATTTCAGCAGGAGTCGCAGCGAGAGGACTAAGCTCCCTGTGTCATAGAACACAGTCAGCAGCTACTGCCCAGCCAAGATGTAGAGGAGACATGCGCCGCTTCCTCCGGAAGCGGGCAAGTAGTGATTGTCACGATTCGGCTAGCTGATAGTGGATCCTCTGTGTCAGCGAGGGATTGGCGTGGACCGTGCCGGTGGACCGGTTCTAAGAAGCTACTGGTATTCACCAGAGCCCGCCACAAAGCGGGATGGTCTTGCTGCGGCGGTAGCAACCAGGTCGTATCCACTGGCAATGACACAACCTCGCTGACTGCTGAGAAGGCGTGGGACAGAAGGACTAGGCAGAGACAAGGTCAGACATAGCAGAAGGTCAGGGCAGGCAGCAAGGATCGTAGCCAGGGGCAACGGCAGGAGGTCTGGAACACAGGCTAGGAACACACAAGGGAACGCTTTCACTGGCACAATGGCAACAAGATCCGGCAAGGAAGTGCAGAGGAAGTGAGGTTATATGAGCATGGAACAGGTGCAAGCTAATCAGGGTGATTTGGCCAGGCACCATCATTGGTGCACTGGCCCTTTAAATCTCAGAGAGCTGGCGCGCGCGTGCCCTAGAGAGCGGAGCCGCGCACGCCAGAGCATGACAGCCGGGGACCGGGACAGGTAAGTGACTTGGGATGCAATTCGCGAGCGGGCGCGTCCCGCTATGCGAATCGCATCCCCGCCGGCAATGTCAGTGCAGCGCTCCCGGTCAGCGGGTCTGACCGGGGCGCTGCAGGGAGAGAAACACCGCGAGCGCTTCGGGGAGGAGCAGGGACCCGGAGCGCTCAGCGTAACAGTGATGAGGAGAGTGGCGTAGGAGGTGAGCGTTCAGGCTCTTGAAACAGACACAGTTGAAGAACTTGAGGATGATATCAGTGACTTGCAGACACGTGGGAGCTGGCTGCAGAAGAGGCTTCTTCATCATCAGGAGAAGAGGGTGGCAAGTTGCCCGTGAGGCAGCAGCTGAGCCAGCAAGGTGGCAGCATGGTTAGAAGTCAGCAGGGTGGCAGTAGTGGGAAGCCTGGAGCCAAATGTGCCACCTGTCCTCATGCTGCTGCCACCTCCAGGTTCTGTCATTGTGCCATTCTGCGGCCTACTTAGGCTGATGCCACCTCCAGGCTGTGTTATTGTGCCGCCATATGATCTCCTCATGCTACTGGCACATTAAACTTGTTAATCTCTTCAAAATCTTCAACTGACATTTAAAAAATCTCTTTAATCTCTTCAATTGTCTATGGTCTTATGGTCTCTTCAGGCTGCTACCACATCCAGGCTCCAAGGAAACGGTTTGGAGCGATAAAAATAAACCATAACATGGCACCCGTGTTCAATCTGGTTGTCAAGCAGTTTCTTAAGTCTTCCACCGATCTGCAAGACATCCTAAAAATGGCCAGGAAACTTTGCATGCACTCCAGCCACTGGTACACCTCAAAGCACACCCTCCTTAAGCTGCTTGTCGTCATATATTAGCTCTGGAATTACCATAAAAATCCAAGGAAACAGGTTGGAACGATAAAAAAAAATAAACACATTCGCAGTTTCATAGTACCAGCCGTGTTTACTTACACGTGCATGGCTTAATATTTTAGACAAGCATATGATACTGGCAGGATCTACCCAGTAGCCCTCCCGGGTCATGCCTGCACCACTGAGTGGGAGGACAAACTGACACACTACTCTACATAGGCTGCCGCCAGCTCCAGACTGTGTCATTATGCCGCCATATGATCTTATGCCGCTGGTGGCACATTAAACTCATTAATCTCTTTAAACTCTTCAATTGACATCTCAAAAATCTCTTTAATCTCTTCAATTGTGACACCATATGGTTTCCCAACCTGCTGCCACATCCAGACTCTCTGCGGCAGTGATTCTAATAGCGACGCCTGTAATCTGCATGTCATACTGAATAACAGTATTATTTCCCTACCCCAGCACACTCCCTATGCGTGCTACAGCAAGGAAAAGTGTTCTACACCTCAATTGTGGCTCTTTGGAGCCTAGAAATAGCAGTTTTTAATAGCAATTTGCTGCAAATATATCCGGATTGAACCATATTTTTTCTAAAAATTCTGCGAATTGGCTAAATTGATTTTTTTCTAATTCGCCCATTTCTAGTCATTACTCATGCATCATGTTTTAAACATTTCCCCAAGATTTAAATTGACAGCTAGGTATTTAACACTAACATTATGGCTAATGTTAAATAAATGTATTTGAGTTCCCTAAATAGTTATTTGGCAATTTTGACAGTAATGATACTCCTTTTCTTCCCCAACATTTTGATCCCTACTAACATTAAACACAAAAGGGGGGTGTTGCCACTGTTTTGGGGCAAAAATGGGGGACTTCAAATAAAAAACAGTGTCCCAAAACAATAAAAACAACACTTCACTTCCTTTCTCTACTTAAAGGGGTTATCCAGGAAAAAACTTTTTTTTTTTATATATCAACTGGCTCCAGAAAGTTTAACAGATTTGTAAATTACTTCTATAAAAAAAAATCTTAATCCTTTCAGTACTTATGAGCTTCTGAAGTTAAGGTTGTTCTTTTCTGTCTAAGTGCTCTCTGATGACACGTGTCTCGGGAACCGCCCAGTTTAGAAGATGTTTGCTATGGGGATTTGCTTCTAAACTGGGCGCTTCCCGAGACACGTGTCATCAGAGAGCACTTAGACAGAAAAGAACAACCTTAAAGCGGTATTCCTTGGCCAAAACTTTTTTTTATATATCAACTGGCTCCGGAAAGTTAAACAGATTTGTAAATTATTAAGCAGAAAGATTATTGGGGCTCAAGATCAAGGATTTGAGGACACAGGTGTATATATAATATATATACACATGTGTCCTCAAATCCTTGACCTTGAGCCCCATTAATCTTTCTGCTTAATAATCCATTATTGGTACACCGTGGGTAGATGTGTACAGCTTGGGCAGCCCAGGTCTATTTTGGTTGTAGTAAGAACAAAAGCCACTCCACTTCTTTCTTTTAGATTTGTAAATTACTTCGATTAAAAAGTCTTAATCCTTGCAATAGTTATTAGCTTCTGAAGTTGAGTTGTTTTTTTCTGTCCCGGGAGCTGTGCATTTCCTATGGGGATATTCTCCCATCATGCACAGCTCCCGGGACGTGCCATCATCATAGAGCAGTTAGACAGAAAATTTCAGAAGCTAATAACTATTGGAAGGATTAAGATTTTTTAATAGAAGTAATTTACTAATCTGTTTAACTTTCCGGAGCCAGTTGATATATATATATATATATATATATATATATATATATATATATATATATATAAAGTTTTTGCCTAGAATACCCCTTTAACTTCAGAAGCTCATAAGTACTGAAAGGATTAAGATTTTTTAATAGTAGCAATTTACAAATCTGTTTAACTTTCTGGAGCCAGTTGATATATATATATATAAAAAAAAGTTTTTTCCTGGAATACCCCTTTAATAAAAATATGCAACTTTGTGCCCTCTAATAGAAAAATATCCTGGCAAATAGTGCCCTTGCAAAGAAATATAAGACTTCCTTATAGAAAAATGGCGCTTTTCCATTAAAAAGTGCCACTTCTAACAAATAGTGCTCACTCATGGAAAAAAGCCCCTATTTCATTTTCTCTCCAGAAAATAATACAAATGATACTCCCTGACCCCTCTACTGACCTGTCATTGTAGTGTCCTGACAAAAGCATCACAGTGTGTGATTTCCTAGCCCTATCTGTACTGGGATGCTGATGTTTTGTAAGTGATCCCTGGGTCTTGTAGACTGCAAACCTAAAGTGGCTTGTGTCCTAGAGAATAAAGTGGCAAGGAGCCTATAG
This sequence comes from Hyla sarda, assembly GCF_029499605.1. Classification (NCBI taxonomy): domain Eukaryota; kingdom Metazoa; phylum Chordata; class Amphibia; order Anura; family Hylidae; genus Hyla; species Hyla sarda. The sequence goes on along the minus strand of NC_079192.1, from coordinate 211,533,638 downwards.
CTTCCTGCTCTGCTGAAGCTTTAAAATTGCATGTTCGCCCTGAGTACAAGTAATTCGGGGCACAAGGCCAAAACACAATTGCCCTGTGTGTCAGCCCTGTCCACTGCATACATTTTTACTATACCTTGTCCTCTCTTGTACAGACTTTGTGATTGACATTGCCAATTTTTTTACCATCTGCTTATTTTAAAATAGGAGTAAAATATTCTGCCAAGAGGTAAAATTAGGATTTATTTTCTTACTTAACAGTGTTTAATAATTATTATAATTAAATTAAATGTTTTTTTTCATCAGCTAAATATCTTTAATAAAAAAAACAAAGCTATTTAGATAGCAACAGATAGAGTTCTTAGAACTGAATGGCAAAATAAACTAGACAATAGCAGTTATTGCTTTAGAAGATCATTTATTATACACAGAACTATTGTGGTTTCAATGTTCAAAAGACATGCTAAGTACCTTATTGGCACAACCAAAAAGGCAGTAAGCATCTATATTAAATAATAAAACTCTATTGAAATATCAAAGCGGCTTCATGATAAACCTGTTTTAAAATGTAACTGAACAACTTAAAGGCAATGTGTCATCAGAAAATGACCTCTTGTTTAGATCTAGTTTTTATGCCAGACAAATATTTTTAAAGAATTATTAGTGATGTTTTTTCTTCGCTTTGCTTACCTTGCCATTACCTATATTTCTAAAATCTTTATGTTTTCATTGTAATCAATAAGTCTAATAAAAAAAAAAACCCGGCACTGACAACTCTGTAGATGATAAAGATGCATTTTATGGCTATTTTCTCCCTTTTTTACACTGCTCATGCCACTTTTCCCAAAAGTGTTTGGGAATTTTAGGAGAGTGTTTTTTTCTGTTACAGCTTAACCGTATTTGTCGGCGTATAACATGCACCCTCATTGTCACAGAAAAAAAATAAATTACTTGGAAGTTCTGAACTACATGCCTCATCATCCCCCCAACTTCCCCCTGCTCCTCAGTTTGCCCCCCCTTCCCCGTGTTACATCATTCCTCCCCTTTTATCAGTCCCTGTGCCACATTTACCCCCCCCCCATCTGATCCCCTGTGATTTCCCTGCTCATCATTCCCCCCGTCATCATTCCTTCCAGCGCGTCATTCCCCCCCCTGTTCATCATTACCCCCTTCTGACTCATCATTACCCCCCCTCTGAACTCATCATTCCCCCCCTGTTCATCATTACCCCCTTCTGACTCATCATTACCCCCCTATGACTTGTCATTCCCCCCTCTGACTCATCATTCCCCCCCGCTCATAATACCCTGCTCATTATTTCCCCCCTTGCTCATAATCCCCCTGCTCATCATTACCCCCCTCTGCCTCATCATTCTCCCCCACTCATTATTTCCCCCCTCGCTCATAATCCTCCCCTGCACATTGTCCCCCCCCCTCTCGCCCTGCTTTTCCTATTTTTCATATTTCCTTACTCGGCTGCGCTCCGGCAGGCTCAGGTAATTCAGCGGGTCTTGTGGGCTGTGTGGATAATACAATACAGGAATATGGGTGCACTACAGTAGTGCACCCATATTCCTGTATTGTATTATTCTAATTGTTACACATCTACACCGTCTATCTGGTGTAGGATTATATTGTGGCACTTGTAGTCCGCTGCAGGCATCCTCCATTGTATGCATTTTTATGCTGGGGATCGCCCCTAGCAATGGACTACAAGGGCAGGATCTGCTCCCCCAGTATAAATGCACAACTGCATTTGGGGTTGAGCACTTCCAGCCATTTGAGACCACGTTTTTTGTTGTTGGGCTGTGTGGATAGTAAGGTATGATGAGTGACGTCTCCTGCCGACTCCTCTGCACGGTGTCTGGGATGTCACTCCTCATTATCTGCAGCCGCCACTAGTCAGAGTGGCCACAGCACCGGCTGCTTGTTTAAGTTTAGCAGCCCGGCCACGGCCACTTTAGCACAGTCAACCGCGGCGGCTGCAGGAAATGAGGAGTGAGGTCCCTGATGCTGTGCAGAGGAGCCGGCAGGGGACATCAATCATCATACTATCCAAATAGCCCACAAGACCCGTCACATTACTGGAGCCGGCCGGAGCGCGGCCAGGTAAGGAAATATGAAAATCAAGAGACGTGTCCGGGCCTGCAGGAGCCGCTGGTCACTGTTTTAAAGAGGCCACAGCTGGGCTGCTGATTTTTAACAAGCAGCCGATGCTGCAGCCACTTTAAATCAGTGACCAGAACATTTATAGTGGTATAACATGCAGGCAGGCTTTTTGTCCTAAATTTAGGTTTTAAAAGTGCGTGTTATACGCTGATAAATACGGTAATTCACACTACAAAACTGGCATGCATTACAGTAGAACTAACTCCATGCTGGATCATAGCTGCTGTTAACTATGGTGTAAAGACAAGTCAAAAATGCGCTAAAGCTAGTATTATGGGTCCTTTATCTCTTCAAATCTCTAATTTGGGATATCTTACTTCAACATAGTTTTGCGAAGACCAGCATATAAAAAGTTGGTCTTTGATAACTTCCCACTATACTGTGTATTTGTCAGGTCTTTAAAGGGGTACTCCAGTGGTAAACACATTTTTTTTACTAGTGCCAAAAAAGATAAATAGATTTGTACATTACTTGTATTTAAAAATCTCAATCCTTCCAGTACTTATCAGCTGCTGTATACTACAAAGGAAGATGTATAGTTCTTTTCTGTCTGATCACAGTGCTCTCTGCTGACACCTCTGACTGTGTCAGGAACTGTACAGAGCAGGCACAAATCCCTATAGCAAACCTCTACTGCTTTAGACAGTTTCTGTCCTGACATGGACAGAGGTGTCAGCAAAGAGCATTGTGGTCAGACAGAAAAGAACTATACACCTTCCTCTGGAGCATACAGCAGCTGATAAGTACTGGAAGGATTAAGATTTTTAAATCCAAGTCATTTACAGATCTGTATAACTTTCTGCCATCAGTTGATTAGGGGAAAAAAAATCCACCAGAGTACCCCTTTAAGGGCGGCAAGCAGCTCTTGCACAGTTTTTTTTTCTATTGCATGCCCTAATTTAGATATACTTGATATATGAAAAAATAGAAACAAAAAAGAATAGCGCGACAATGTGCCGTAAATGTAGTTCTTAATACACTGGGCAGAAGGTGTATGAACAGTTTTTGCTCACCTTGGGGTGTTGTGCACTGGCCACAACACCATGTAGTGCTTGTCTCCCGGTGCAACGGGAATGGCTGAATTTAGGAGGTGCGGCTCACACCGTGGCGTCCTGTGGGTCCGGGACGTCTGGAGGATGCAATGGATAGAGTTTCTCCGAGACAATCGTGCTCAGGAGAAAAAAATCGGTGTCCAAAAAAGCGCTCTCTCCTCTGCGTCAGCTCGCGGGTATCGGATACAAATGGTGGTCATGAAAAGAAATAGCCTTGCTCGATGGAGTAGTTTAGTAGTTGGAGTTTTATTGAGAAAAATCACAGATAACGCGTTTCGAGGGGTGGGACCCCCTCTTCGTCAGATCCAATAATCTGACGATCATTTGATCTGACGAAGAGGGGGTCCCACCCCTCGAAACGCGTTATCTGTGATTTTTCTCAATAAAACTCCAACTACTAAACTACTCCACCGAGCAAGGCTATTACTTTTCATGACCACCATTTGTATCCGATACCCGCGAGCTGACGCAGAGGAGAGAGCGCTTTTTTGGACACCGATTTTTTTCCCCTGAGCACGATTGTCTCGGAGAAACTCTATCCATTGCTAATTTAGATATATACATTTTCATCATGGCAAAAAATTTATCAAAAGGAAGAATGCTTTATTGATTAATTATTTATGACTGAGATATGGGACATTTTGTTAAGAAAATATAAACCAATACCTCAGTGCAGCAGTCATTAATAGACTGTTTAGTGATAGCTGATATTAAATATCAGAATCTATCATGAAGGTGGGAAAATGTTGTAACTAAATTTGTATAGCAGGCATTTTGTGAAGTAAACAAAACTTCAATGAATTGGACAATTTATAATCAAATGGGTATTCTGGGATTTTTTAATAGTAGTTCATAATATAGTGTCTGTACCTGTGTGTGATGGTGGTCTCACAATTCTTCTGTGTTATTTGCCCCAAGGTTTATTTTTAGCAGCATACAAAATGATGGGTGTCTCAGTTTTTCCCAGGTTGCAGTGTGGCCTGAGACATTATATCACTAGAAGAAGCCTGACTTTGCTTCAATGGGTGGAGCGACCGCTGGGTAGGAGGTTGATCAGCTGTAGTTTTCCAACAGCTGGAGGCATCCTGACTAGAGAACACTGGTCTATTGCATTGAAGGGAGCACAGGTGTGTTTCAATGGGTGGGGTAGCTCATGTTTGGGAGGAAGAAAAGAGACCTCACACTTACAAACAAGGAATTATTGAACTTGTAAATGGAAACAGGTAACTCCAACAGGAAAAAGCCAATTCACAAAAAGATAGCATTAGCATTATGATAATCTCACAAAATAGCCATTTAGCCCCAAGACAAGCACGGATCCTTCCTAAGCATATCCATTACTGTCTGGCAGGTACATGCTAAAACCATTTTATGGTGGATAACCCCTTTAATTTGCAGTAAAAAAAGTATACTTACACAATGGACTACTTGGTGTTTTAGTGTCTATGTACTGGTTGAAATTTAGTAGGAATTCTGTATTATTACTGGAAATCTGTAGATCAGTGCAGTATTCCCTGAAAAAAATAAACAAATAAATAAATACAAAAGTACATAAGTGTGTATAGATATAGGAGGGAATTTATCAAAACCAAAAGAAGCAATCTGATTGGTTTCTATGGGCAAATCAGAAACTGTTCCTCTAGACAGGTTTTATAAATCTCCCCCCCCATAGTGTATCCCATATAGTCTTACTATATAAAAAATATAAGATCCTCTTCATAAATCTAAAATGCATATTAGCAATAGTTAATTGATTCTTTTACCTAGCTTATCTTTATGGGTTAAAGGGGTTAATCGGGATTATAAAAACAAGGCTGATTTTTTAAACAAAACAGCATCACACCTGTCCTCAGTTTGTGTGTAGTATTGCAGCTCAGTTCCATTAAAGGGGTTCTCCGGTGCTTAGACATCTTATCCCCTATCCAAAGGGGGATAAGATGCCTGATCGTGGGAATCCCGCCGCTGGGGACCCCCGGGATCATGCACGCGGCCCCCCGTTTGTAATCAGTCCCCAGACCGTGTTCGCTCCGGGTCTGATTACCGGCAACTACAGGGCGTGCGGCGTGCGACGTCACGCCTCCGCCCCCGTGTGATGTCACGCTCCGGCCCTCAATGCAAGTCTATGGGAGGGGGCGTGACAGCTATCACGCCCCCTCCCGTAGGCTTGCATTGAGGGGCGGAGCGTGACGTCACACGGGGGCGGAGGCGTGAGGTCACAGTGGCGAGACTCCCGCGATCAGGCATCTTATCCCCTATCCTTTGGATAGGGGATAAGATGTCTAAGCACCGGAGTACCCCTTTAAAGTGAATGGAGACAAGTTGCAATATCACACACAACCTGAGGACAGGTGTGGTGCTGTTTCTTTCTTTTTTTTTTTTTTTTTTTAGAAATTAGCTCTGTTTTTCTATTCCTGGATAATCCCTTTAATAAATTGGATACACGTAAACTTGACTACAGTAAGCATTTGATAAGTTAAAGTAAAAAAGTAGGTAATATAAATAAAGCTTTAAATGCAATAGAAAATTGATTAACCTTGGAGCTAAGTAAGTGGTGCCAACATCGTCAAAATACTCAGGCTTGAGAGTTTCAGAGTCTAAAAGAAAACATGAAGCAGAATACATTAGAAAGAACACATTTTTTTTTTCATTTGGCCCCTCTGATGCCTATGAATAAAAAAGTTGTCAGAACCGGGAACACCAATCCTTCTCCCCTCAGCGACACAACTTCGGCTAGGAAGAGGTTGTACAGATTGGCCGTCAAGCATGCACCCTCAAGTAGGAAACCTACATCTCAAATTGATGTGTTTAAACGTTTGTGTACTTTTAAGATGATAAATTTAATGTACACAACTGTTTCTTTTTTTTTTTTCTTTGCATTACCCATAAGGAACCATGCATCTCAAACATTGGTAATATTAGCTAATACAAGGTTGCTAAAAAAAAAAAGTGACAACTTCTTTAGAGAAAATACAAATATTTTTGTGTAATTACACTTAAAGGGGTACTACCGTGGAAAACTTTTTTTTTTTTTTTATCCAGAAAGTTAAACAGATTTGTAAATTACTTCTATTGAAAAATCTTAATCCTTCCAGTACTTTTTAGACGCTGTATACTACAGAGGAAATGTTTATCTTTTTGGATTTCTCTTATGTCACGACCACAGTGCTCTCTGCTGACCTCTGCTGTTCATTTTAGGAACTGTCCATAGCAGGAGAAAATCCCCATAGCAAACATATGCTGCTCTGGACAGTTCCTAAAATGGACAGCAGAGGTCAGCAGAGAGCACTGTGGTTGCGACATAAGAGAAATCCAAAAAGATAAACATTTCTTCTGAAGTATACAGCCCCTAAAAAGTACTGGAAGGATTAAGATTTTTTTTATAGAAGTAATTTACAAATCTGTTTAACTTTGTGGCACCAGCTGATAATAAAAAAAAAAAGTTTTCCACGGTAGTACCCCTTTAATGTACATGATAATCTGCTACCAATTTTCTGTACATTTTTTCAAAACTTACCCTTAGGTCAGTTTTACACAAGTATAAAACTGACACATCTTCACATCTATATTATGGTCACAAGTCCTGGCCTGACTGTGGGTCTGATAGCCTGAACTGTCAGCTGTCAGTTAAGATTATGAGACCCATAGGGTTGGGACTTGCGGCAATAATACAGAAAAAAATAAGTCTGCATTAGTATTGTTTGAACCCATTAAAGCATCATTTATTGTCTAGAGCTGTATTTATGCATTCATGCTTATTGCATAAACACACACAATTTAACAGCAACACTAAAGATGATGGTTCTACCTTCAATATTCATGAATAGCTATAATATTACACATAGCTATAATATTACATGCCACTGTAATAGGCATCCTAAGTACCAAGAAAGAAATGATAGACATAAATGAGGGGAACAATGAAATAGGGAGCTACAAGGCTAAAAGGATAGTAAAGACTTGCAAAGTATTCATAAAGGAAGTACTTGCCCTTTAATTTGCCCCTTTTGGCTGTGATTATCCATAGAGAAAGCAAGAGAAAAAAAGGAAACAGGAAAAACAGGGTAAAGGTAAAGGGGGGTCACAAACAATATTTTATTCAATGGAATTCTTGAATAAAGATATTGTGACAAGATCAAAGGTTTTTTCATGTACAGCTGAAGTCTGTAAGAAAATACAAACACCCATCACAACAGAAATGTATTAATGTTACAGTAATACCTTGTTGCTGAAAGGATCCACTAAGCAAATGTAATGATAATGGCTACAGAATATCTGCTTAACATAATTAGTGGATACTCCAAAAATGTACACCTCCCTACAGCTTCTATTTCTTTGCCCAAGTCCCTACAGGGTCATTAACCCCTTAAGGACTCAGCAAATTTTATTTGTCGTTTTTTTCCTCCATGCCTTTTAAAAATCCTAACTCTTTTATGTTTTCATCCACAGACAAGTATGAGGGCTTGTTTTTTGCATTTTACCATAAAAATGTATGGTGCAACCCAAAAAATACTATTTGTGTGGGGAAATTGAAAAGAAAGACGAATTTTGGAAGGTTTCGTTTTCACGCTGTACAATTTACGGTAAAAATGACATGTTTTCTTTATTCTGTGGGTCAATGCAATTAAAATGATACCCATGATTACATACTTTTCTATTATTGTACCGCTTTAAAAAAAATTGCAAACTTTATAACCAAATTAGTACCTTTAAAATCCCTCTATTTTGCTGACCTATAACTTTTTCATTTTTCCATACAAGCGGAGGTATGAGGCCTCATTTTTTGTGCAATGATCTGCACTTTTTAATGATACCACATTTGCATATATAAAACTTTTAATACATTTGTATAAATGTTTTTTTTTTAAATAAAATGTTACAAAAAAGCATAATTTATTTTTTATTTTTAAGTTCACGCCGTTCACTGTACGGAATCATTAATATTATATTTTAATAGTTCGGATATTTACGAATGCGGCAATACCAAATATGTTTAGTAATTTTTTGTACACTTTTTGGGGGTAAAATGGTAAAAGGGACAACTTACATTTTTATTGGGGAGGGGATTTTTCAAATTTTGTAACTTAAAAAAAAATTTACTTTTATTTTTACATTTTAATAGTCCCCATAGGGGACTATCTATAGCAATCACTTGAATGCTAATACTGTTCACTGCTATGCATAGGGCATAGCACTGATCAGTGTTATTGGTCATCTTCTACTCTGGTCTGCTCGATCTCAGGCCAGAGCAGAAGTCCCCTGGAGACAGCGAGAGGCAGGTGAAGGGACCTCTGGCCGCCATGCTGGATGATCGGATCCCCGTAGCAGCACTGCAGGCAATCCGATCATCCATTCTAGTGACTGCACTGCCGCAGATGCGGTGATCTTTATTTATAACGGCATCTGAGGGGTTAATGGCACACATCAGCGCGATCAGCAGCCGGGACCTGCCACGCATGACCAGAGCATCGGACCGATCATGTACAGGACGTAAATGTACGTCATGGTGCGTTAAGTACCAACTCACCAGGACATACATCCTGTGTCGTTAAGGGGTTAATACACATATTGAAAAGAAGTGGACCCAGTACTGACCTCTGTGGTACCCCATTAATAACTGTGACCTAATTTGAGGATTTTACATTAAAGGGGTACTCTGGCACATCAAAAGGATAGGGGATAAGATGTTAGATCGCAGGGATCCCACAGCTGGGGACCCACGCAATCTCTCCTGCAGCACTCCTGTTTTTCAGCTGCACAGAACAAGGATCGCTCTGTGGCTGATGAAGGGACGTGCAGGGGATGGAGTATCATGACCTTACAGCTCTGCCCCCTCATGATGTGACACCCCTCCTCCTCAATGCAAGTCTATGGGAGGGAGTGTGACGACACAATACTCCATCCCCTGAACCGCCCGTCATCAGCCACAGAGCGATCCTCGCTCTGTGCAGCTGAAAAATGGAGGTGCTGCAGGAGAGATCACGAGGGTCCCCAGCGGCGGGATCCCTGAGATCTAACATCTTATCCCATATGCAAGTCTATGGGAGGGAGTGTGACGTCACGATACTCCATCCCCTGAACCGCCCCCCGTCATCAGCCACAGAGCGATCCTCGCTCTGTGCAGCTGAAAAATGGAGGTTCTGCAGGAGAGATCACGGGGGTCCCCAGCAGCGGGATCCCTGAGATCTAACATCTTATCCCATATGCAAGTCTATGGGAGGGGGGGTAACATCACAATACTCCATCCCCTGCACCGCCCGTCATCAGCCACAGAGTGTTCCTCGCTTTGTGCAGCTGAAAATTAGAGGTGCTGCAGGAGAGATTGCGGGGGTCCCCAGCGGCGGGATCCCTGCGATCTAACATCTTATTGCATTAAATTGCAGGGATCCCGCATTGCAGATCAGCAGAAAGTTCCAAACTATAACCAGTTTGTGATATTTGGTAGATTTTTGCCCGGAGCTTTCCTTAATAGGCTCCCCCTTTATTGTCTGCCTTTATCAATAAAGAACAATGAAGAGAAAATATACACCCACAAATTGTTTGAAAAATAATATTTGGCAGATTTGCTTATTTGCTGATGATGTACTCCTCACCCTCTCCCTCTTTTTCGGGAACCTAGGGCTCTACTAGAGAAATGGCGGTCGCAATATATCTCCTTTTTTGGCTGCATTGCGGTGGTTTACATGACTATTCTTACGAAATTGCTTTTTTTTTCGAGATGTTGCCCACCGGCGTGCCATTGTCCGCCCTTCGCTCTTTTCAATCTGTTATTTTCCACCTAATTTGGGATGGGAAGTGACATTGTCTCCCGATTTCTGTCATGATGACTAGCAGGGCTATGGGGGACCTAGCGGTTCCTGACATGACAAAATACTATTGGGCTGCTCATCTGTACCACCTTGCAGCTTGGTCCTCGTACCATGCATACAGCCACTGGATGGAGCTGGAGAAGCTTTGGTTAGCTCCTATTCACCCGAATACCCTCCTTTGGTCCTCTCCGGCATCTACTGTCTCTCTTTCTCCTCTTCTGGGTCCCATGTCTTTCTCTAGATATATTTGGGGGTATTGCTCCAGGAAGTTCAAACTATTTTCTCCTTCCTCCCCTCTGCATTCTTTCCTTTACCATCCTGATTTTCCTGCTGGTCTGTCGTTTCTCATGGTGCTGGAGTGGAGATCTAGGGGTATTTTTTGCTGGGCAAATGTAGTAGACCCAATATCTCGCTCTCTCCTACCTTTTGAACAATTGGTGGCTCCTTGGGATCTACCCCCGTCTGAGCACTTTTACTATTTACAATTAAGGGATTTTCCGTCCTCCTAGACTGGTTCTACAGCAGTCTCGCAACCGACTGGCTTTAAAAGATTATGCCATAGGGGACCTCAGATGCAGGGCCTTCTCTCCGATATCTACTCTTTACTTCTCATGCCCCTGATGGCGACCCCCCGTCACACCGCTACATGGGCCATTGGGAGGCTGTTCTCAATACCACCATTACTCTACCTCAATGGCAAATTATCTGGGAGAGGGCATCAAAGGCTTCTATTTGCACTGCTTACAAGGAAACCCAGTATAAAATGATTATGGGCTGGTATAACACTTCAGAACTCTTGAATAGACTGTACCCCACCATCCCTCCTCAGTGCTGGCGCTGTGGAGTGGGATTGGGTAAAGTGTTTCATATTTTCTGGTCCTATCCTCTCCTAGTTTATTACAGGAAAATGGTCCAGCGCTAAATATCTGATACTGTGGGTCTTTCGGTACCTCTGGACCCCCTAGTTTACCTCCTCCATCTTTCTTATCCCACTATATCTAAGAAACAGTTTAAACTTTTCATGCATATTGCTCTGGCCGCTAAGACCCTTATTGCTAAGTGTTGGAAGAGGACTCTTCCCCCTTCGGAGTCTGATCTGCTACTCAGCATATGTGAAATCCGTTCTCTGTAATCACTCACAGCCTCGCTAACTAATTCTGTACCCTCCTTTCTTTCAGTTTGGGAACCTTGGGATCGCTTTACTGATCAACAACCACCTTGATCTGTCTATCATTATCTACTCTCCTTCTTTACTTTTCTCTCCTTTTCCCTTTCTCCTCCCTACTAGACTTGTGGTTCATTGGGTGTTTGTCTTTGTGGTCCCCTTCTGTCCCTTCCCTGACCTACCCCCCCCCCCTGCCCTCCCACCCTTCTTGTGTTCGTTGCCCTTTGGGCTTTTCTGCTGCCATCTGTCGGTGTTCAGACTTAAGCCTTTACAAGCTGTTACACGGTTAACATTACGGTCTATTTGGGCCAGCGTCCCGATAATTGGGGCTTCAGCATGGGTTCACAGGTTTGTCTGTTGACCTGTAACTCACGGAATGTTGCTGGGTTTCGGCCCCTTCTGATGTTATTTGTATGTTTATCTCTGAAGTTTTTGATTTGTATCTCTGAAAAATTCTTTAATAAAAATTACAGTTAAAAAAAAAAATAAATAATAATATTTGGCTCCTGCATAATCTATATTTTTTAGCCATAAACATACATTTGTTAAGGAATCCTTGATACATCAGCAAACACAGATTAAACAATGATTCTACTGATGTAGTACAACATAGTTTGGTTGTACAGAAATGGAAACTATGTTCATATTCTTATAAAGAGAATGTAAACTATCTGCTTCTCAACCTGCAAGTCTAAAGTTGTTTTTCATATTAAACTCTATATTGACAAAAATCATCAATATAATAAACAGTACATAGAGGCATGGTTCATATTACAGTGTTGTATTAGACTTGAGGATAAGATTGAATAGCAGTGTATGAGAATCATTGTCATCTTTTGGAGTATTCATGAAAGCACCAATGTGATTAAATAATGATGTCATCAGGATACATTTATCAGCTACATTTAGGTCAAAGTGCCCTTGTTACTTAACAGTACTTACATTTTGCTTGAGTTATTGTTTCTTCAAGTTTAGCTTTAATGTAATAAAAGCTATAGGAAGGCAACACTAGTGCAAGACTGAAACACAAAAATATAAGTTGATTTAGCAGTAAAGAATGCATCTATTTATCTATCAGACTATTTGTAAGTTGCAATGTTACTAAAGACTTTAAAGAGACTATATTTTGTTTAAAGAATTAGTTGAGATATTGATGTCCTCTAACTTTCCCTAAATGATAATGTCATATGTTGATGTACCACACTGTATCATGAGAATGTAAAAAAGATTAGAAAAGAAAACATTAAATCCAAATATAAGTTTAATATTTATAATATAATATGTTATATAATGGGAATAATGTTCAGAGACTGTATTTTAGGAGTAGTGTCAAGTAAAACAATTCTGGAAAACAATGATTGACTATGTCTTTGTATTTCTTGGACATGATGGTGGTGTGAGGTCTAGATTAAGGAAACTTATCAGCAGTTGTAGTAGAATAACAATATCCGTTCTTAAGGTGGCCATATGCATGCAGGCTTGGCTGGATATACAGTATATGTGTGTGTATATACATATCTACATAAATATATATATATATATATATATATATATATATATATATAAATATATCTACATACATATATATATATATATATATATATATATATATATATATATATATATATATATATATATAGGGGATGAGTATTTATCTCAGGGAGAGATTACCACTCCTGGTATGATGGAGCTTCATAAGGCCATTTCGCAGAATATATATATTCTATGCATTAAAATGTCAGTTCATCCCTCAATAGTTAACACTTGCAGTTGAGTTTAGTATATTCAGCTAATTTATTTTCCCCACCATTGCATGTGATAGGATACTCAGTGAAATATCTACAGTATGCTCTGATTTCATTGAACATTGTGAAAATGAAGTAAATAAAATTGATTGCATTATGCACAAATCTCTGCTTTAATTCTGTATATACTATGAGTTCCTATGTTATAGTCTGTATGTGTTATAAATCAGAGGAGCTATAAATAAATATAAATACAAAAGGTGTATAGGCTCTAGATAGTAGAGCGTCCATGTACAGTAACAGTAACAGCCCCTTCCTCACCAAATGCTTACAGTATATAATAAGAGTAATGGGGAACGTCCCTCATATGTTTCTAGAAAGGCAACCAACTACCAAAAATTATGAGCTATTGTAACAATTATCATAGCTCCTGGCATTGGTTTAGTCATCAGCAGGAAGTATTTTTTTCCCCTTTAACGTTGAGTTCACACAAGCATACTACAGATATAGTTTTGCATCAGTAATATTATTACAAGTCATGGTGTAACCACAGGTCTGTGGTTCAGCTGTCAGTTTGGTTGGTTAGGAAGTACCTGATAACTGTATATAAACTACAGTGCAAAAAAGAAATAGCTAAATAAATAAATAAATAATGAGCATAATGGCACAAATAGTATAAAGCCATAAGTAATAACTAACTGTTGTACTTGTGTATTTCATCTGCATAGAAAGGAATACGTCAAGCAGTAAAGGAAGAAGATAACATATACAGTATATATTGCAATTGTTAAGAGATGGCAGTAAATACATAAAGGTTGTTATGTGTATTGTTTTTTTTATATTCCTTTTCTAATTATTAATAGTCATTAATGTTCATTACAGGACAAAGAGAAAAAAATCTGAGCTTAAACTGCACTGTAAAACATAAAACGGATGACTCCTCTGGACAAATGAAGTCATTAAGTTATGGCTCCAACTCACAGAACCAATTAGCTTGAAGACAAACGTCTGACCGGGAGAAGTCCGGTTCTAGAAGTCTACAAATTAGAATTTGATTCAGAAGCTATTGGAAAACGTCAGACAGCATCTGTACAGAGTCAAACATCTTGTATGTTACAAGGTTCATTAAATCCCTTCCCCTCTGTGCACAGGTGGAGATATTTAACTTAGCCGAATCAAGAAGCAAAATTACTTTTTTTTTTCTAGAGAAGCATACTTTTGTTTCTTACAATGTCACCACATTTCTATAAAGGAAAGGTTTATTATTCTGATGACAGATTACTCCTGCTACCCTATCATACACACATAATTCTTTCTATGTTGCTTTAACAATTGTTGTCATTATTAGTATAATATAGTACTATTTTATTTAACAGTTTTTAAGACTATGGGGGAGATTTATCAAAACCTGTCCAGAGGAAAAGTTGCTGAGTTGCCCATAGCAACCAATCAGATAGCTTCTTTCATTTTTGAAAAGGCCTCTGAGAAATGAAAGTAGCGATCTGATTGGTTGCTATGGGCAACTCCGCAACTTTTCCTCTGGACAGGTTTTGATAAATCTCCCCCTATATTACTATGGCATTTGGATCACAGTGAGAGATGTACATTGAGACCACATGGGTTATTAGGGCATACTGCAAGAAGGAAATGAAGGCCACCCTTCCTTAAGCAGAGCGGGTCACCCTTCCTCTTTGTATTTAGATGTATTATTGGTTATTAGTAAAGAAAAAAAGAAAGGTAAAAGAAAATACTATTACTCAAAGACCATTGAGTAATAGTGTGAATTTAGATGTATTTTCATGTTTTCTATAACAAAAGAGTAAAATACTACAAAACATAAACAAATACTACAGCATATTTTCAGTACATGATCTGAAAAGGAACATGTCGACTGTAAATGAAATTTTAGGAAGAAAATCAAAAGTATAATTCCATATATTTACACAGTCATTATTATACTTGACCAGTATTATACTTAACCATTAAGTTATAGGGTATGTATGTTGGGTTTTTCTGCTTGTGGCTCTGTTTGTAGTTTCAATCCCTTCTGTCTTAAGATACGACATCACTCATTGTCAAGACAATTCACAGCCAAATCAGGTGTGCACTACTAGCCAATTGAATACTGCCTTGGATGTCCATGCCCTTCTAAGGTGGGCTATAATAATTTCAGATGTTTTTTGCATGTTGCCTGTGATTTAGCACTGGCTCCTTACCTGCATTTATTTTCGTGATCTCCTGACCTTTGGCTTGTCCTTTGACTTCTCCCTTGCTTAGTGTTTCCGTTCTGTGACATTCTCACTGGTATTGACTTGGCCTGTTTGACTTTACTTTTATGTTTGTATCTGCATTCCCTGTGTGTTTTTGCTGTGCTGTTGTTAGTTAACCCTTCTGTGTCTTAACCTTGCACGTATCCAGTATAGGGGCTGTCGTTCAATTTGGGGGTCTGTCACTTAGGGCAGATCATCAAGTAGGCAGGAAAAGAGTTTGTTGTTGAGCTCAGGGTTGCACATGTCCTTGTCCAACAAAACAGTATGTCTACCTTCACAACAAACCATATTGGCTCAATGCCTTTTAAAAGAAAAAAATGAAACAGCTTCACAATAAATCGTAACAAATTTTGGCTCTGTAGCCTGTGTCCTATTCCAGTTATTTTACCTGCTGTGAAGCCATGAAGCAAGAAAATATTTTGGAACATATGCATAGTGAGTGTATATGTAAATGTATTGTATTTCCTGTGCATTTAGAAAGGAACCATTTATATACTACTGTAAGTTTGAAATGTGTCATTTAAATACAAACATTATATTTAAACAAGTGCATGCTGATTACAGTGATATAATAAAAATTACAATGTAGATACCTATAGTCTGTTCCATTCACTGGCCCCCAAGTGTATGTCCTGTTTGCTTTGTCAATATACCTCTAGAAAGCAATGAAACAAAGGATTTTCATTAGTTTACTTTTGTCCGTCCTTGTTATTATGTTTTGTTAAAGTGTACCTGTCATTAGCAAAAACTTTTTATATCATGTAGAAAATAACATTATATGTATATTTATAACATACATTGGTTACAAAATTAGTATATTTTTGTCCCTGCAGCTATTGTCTGTGGGTCTCAGTGAGTAGACCAAATACAGGAAGTGTGGGTGAACAAGCAGGGCACTGTGCACCAAGGAAAACATGGAACAACCAAATGTAGATTACAAATATACATGTAATGGCATTATCTACATTATATAAAAGGTTTTTTGCCAACAACAGGTACACTTTAAGCAATTTAAAAAAAAAATTGTAAAGCCAACACAGGAGTGGGTCTAAAGACTCTTTTGTATCTACTCCTGTGTTGGGCACAATTACCTGTGAAAAAGAAAAATGTATGAATGCACAATGCAGCCTAACTGCAGTTCAGTTTAGTTTAAAAGCAGAATATTGTCTATTGAAATTTAACTGAAAAGTTGAAGGCTTTAAAACAGGCTTAGACAAATTCTTAGAAAGAAAATAACATTAATGCTGACGTAAAAATATAGAATGAGATCCCCTCCCATTTATCCACCCATACCCTGTCCTCTCATCCATCTTCTCCTCTCCTTGGTTGAACTTGATGGACATGAGTCGTTATGTACAGTAACCATACTAACTATGTCCCCTTTGGCACTATACCACAAGTTCATAAAAGTAGAACACGTTCACCTAATTTCAGGAATAAAACACATTTTTCCTTTTGTTAAAGGAGAACTGCGGCACAACACTTTTAACTTCCCCTGTACCCAGGCTGCAAAAACTAAAGAAAACAAAAAAAAAACTTTAACTCACCTTCCTACGTTCTCCCGTTTTGCCTGTATTGGCGTCCCATTCCTCCGGTGCTGCTCAGCATCATGCTTCTTAGGCTCGGAATGTCACACTACAGTCAGAGTATCGCCAGCCGCAGTGATGACCCACCTCAGCCAGTGATCGACTGAACGCACATGTAAGGAGCCCGGGCAGCAGGGAGAAGGCAGGGCCCAACTCCCTACATGACAGGGCGCTCAGCCTATCAACGGCTGAGGGGAGACATCCCTGAGGCCGGCAATACGCTGACTGCAGTGGGACACTGATATCTGCGCAAAGGGGGAACGTAGCTTTTTTCAGCCCGGGCACAGGGGAAGTTCTCCTTTAAAAAGGATTAAAGTCTGTCCATTTTGTTAATTGGATGACTAGAGAGTTAAAGCCTTTCCATTGGGTTACAAGAACAGACAGCTTGTCCAATACTATGGAAAATAATGTGATTCTATCGCCAGGCATTAAACTCTATAAAGGCCATGTATTCATCTAATTATATGGCATTATCATTAGTGAATGAGAATTCTTGCTAAATATTTTAACACTGCATAGTTGTTATTACATTTAATTAGCAATTTGCAAATTATTAATGTTTAATAATAATGTTTATATCTAGATGGATTCTTACCTCATCTTGAGATTTAACCAAAGTATGAAATGTCCGTTCCCCAATTTCTCCATCTATCATTTTATTACGTATCTAGAAAGAAAATATACAGTTGTATCATCTGTTTATACAGACCAATTGGAAACTTTTCTGAATAGAATAAACAAAACTCTGAAGAGGAATATATTAAAGATTAGCATTTTACATACTGTTTTGAGGGAAAGTACCTGGGGATAAGATCCAGCACATTTATTGATTCTGCCACATCAGTGGCTGTTAATGTACTCCAAATAGAAATCTACTCTAGCTATGAGCTAGCATAAATTTCTTCTAGTTATTGCCCTAATTATAGCAAACTGTTTAGGCAGTGGGAGCCGCCTTACCTCTCTCACTTAGCCTTACCTAATTTTTTAAAAAGTGGCAAAAGTGTTGTAAAACCAACAAAAACTAATTTTGTTTGCACAAAAAGGCTTGCAAAAAAGTGTGTAACTACTGTACTCTAAAAAAAATGAAATGTATGCCTTAATAAATTCCTCTCTAAGTATCTAAGATGTGTCAAAACCCAATACATACCTTTATAGAATTTACTATTTTAAAATTATACCAAGTATTATACATTATTTAAATGGGTCCCCTCGATTTTAGTAGCAAACTATCTGCTGCATGCAAAGGCAATATAACAAATTCTACTTAATTCCCATCACCCAGTCTAGTGTCAGTGCTCCAGTGTATCCCAGTCCCTTGGTTTACTTCTCCTGATGACATTCTCTTCTGCCCCTCCTGATGACATTCTCTTCTGCCCCTCCTGATGACATTCCAAACACACTGCAGCCTAAGAGGCAGGACAGCTCATGCGTAAACAGAGCAATTGGGGAAGACCAAAGCAACGGTTTTGAAACAGGCGATGTGAGTACATCATAATATAATATATTATAGCTCTTGCATTAACTTATAATTTTTTATTTTTTTTGGAAATCAGACAACTCAATTTAAGCTAGAAGAAATACAGTATTGTACATATCTGTTCTGAATAAAATATTATACCTCTACTTTATGGTCATTTTCAAGTTCTGCATCCAAAAAGTCAAGTGTTACTGGTTCCTGTGATTTTGGATTCTAAGGCAGAAAATAAATAGTGTTAAATAACAGCCTTACATTTATTTATCTACCACAATCTACAAAAAGATCCTAAACTATATTAAGCTAGAAATGAAACTTACCCCTTTTGATTTGTTGCGCTATGAGGCAATAACCATTTTCAACAACATATTATATACATATATGAAGAAATAGCTAATAGCACACAACTAAAATCTATAATATATTACTATACAAATGAAAAAAAAAAAACAAGGATAATATTATTTCTTAAATTCTGTCTGGGAAGAACCATTGTAGGCAGGCAACACAAATAAACATAGTTAATTGTGGAAATTAGTCTATATTTTGGCTACGGAATAACAGGAGTCTCCTTATTATGTATATACAGTATCTTATCTTGTATATTTATTTAGCATATTTTAATAAAAGTTGACACCATGTTGAGTTTCTGCTAAATATGGCTCCACAAGACACAATTGTTTTTATCATCTCCAGCTAAACTCGAAAGATTTTTCAATCAATGAACATCCCTTTCTGAAAAGTAAAAGAATAAGTGTTGCTAGCATTCATCTGCAATGGGGCCACATTGTCTAATGGGGTGCTGAAAAACATGTAATTGTATGCATATCATGAATCTTATAAGAAGAGATATTTTGAGTTTTTCAGATGGACTTTTCTATCTGGAAACAATTTAAATTTACTCAATCTTACCTGTAGATACAGTACCAATGATATAAGTACAAAACCATTGTTAAAGTGCTATATCCCAGTTGATACTTATCATAGGAATAAGGATGTGATAAATGGATACCATTTCAAATGTAATAAGAAGCCATATTTTACAGTAAGTGCCAACCAACATTATGTCATTGAACCAAATGGTATGGGATTAACTAATACTGACATAGTGATCAGTAAATCACCATTGTATTTTAGCAAATAGCTGGAATTTAATGATTAATTCTTGTTATATAATGGCTAATATATCCTTAGGAAAAATACTTTAAAGGCATTTATGAGTATTATTCACTCCACTACAAAATAGTAATAGTAATCTAAGAATCCACCGTTTTTTCAAAGGAGTATTCTGGTGTTTTAAAATAACTATTATATTGCTGGGGGTGGTGGAAAAAAATATATTTACCTAACACCTGATCTCGCGCAGGTCCCACTGCAGCTCCCACTGCAACTCCCACAGCAGTGTGCCATCTTGGCCTGTGAATGGCTAAATGGATAGGTCCCGCTCCGACCTCTCATTTTGGAAGAAGGCAGAAGAGATGAATATCGGGGGATAGGAGAAAGTGAACAGGAGCTGTGAGGACCCTGGGTAGGTAGTTATGATTTTATTTTTTACCAGCCACAGATATATAATCATTTTAGAGCACCAGAATACCCCTTTAAGGAAAAATAGTACATTTACAGTACTTTCTCACATGCAATTTTGATAGTTTATGCAGTTTTTGAAGCCATAATAAAAATTGGATAAAAAGCCATAACAAAAAGTGGATAAAAAAATTGAAATAAAATTTTTGTCTATATACTTCAATCCCTTTGTGAGCCACTCTTGATATTGCCCTTAAAACATGCAAATAGGTTAAAATAGGCAATTGTAATGTTTGACAAACGATAAGAGGAAACAGCACTGCATTAATTGGTGTCCATATGACACTAGTTAAGTTTTATCATGGGTTATCTTGATAATGATATTTAGAAGTCAAAGAACCCTTTTATATTTTACTACAAATGTACAATGTATACAGTATAATTAAAGATAAAAAGACAATTACTAGTTTCAGATTATGGATCCTCCTCTTTTGTCAAAGATAAAGTTATATACACAAATTGTGAACACACACACACAGATAAAAAATTAAAACGTAAAAATAAAGACAATTTCTTACATGCAGATGAATAATGAACAGAAAGACCAGACCGAGCAGCATGCAATGCCAATGTAGAATAGACATTTTTTTCCATTCCAACCAAAAAAGAGCAGAAGAAAAAATAAATAATATAATAAGAAATAAACTATATAACAATAAAAGAACATTCATTTTCAAATACAGAAGCTAACAACAAAAATGTTTCTAGCCCTGAATAGGTATGGTGTATAGTGAAATATGTTTTGATAATGTTTTAATAAATTCTAAGTATGGCATGCAAATTAGAACAGGTAGTAAATAAATAGAACACAATATTAGTTTGCTTCAAAACATAAAAAACATTTCATGCAATGTATGATGAGCTATTAGCGTAAGTAGAAACATGAAAGATTTCATTCTCAAATCCAGAACATGCTGCAGATTTCCACAACATATTTAAGTTCAATAAATATCAAAATTAAATCAATGATGAATCCTCATTATTAACAGCAAAATCCTGATGTAAAATGTATATTCTGCTATGGAATCAAGGATTTGCTGACAACTCCTGCAGTGTCCATTTAACCCTATGTGGCATGCGAAAATCCATGCACATAGGGCAGTAAAACAAAAAAATATATATATTAATAATATGTGTGGAACATATTTTCAGTTGTGGAAATTTAAAGAGGTATTTATATATATTTGCTGGGGGCATAAACTGCCCAATTAGGCAATTACTTTTTATGACAGGAAACCACTCTGGCCAGTGACTGACTGAGCAGTCAGGTCCTGCTCCCAGCAAAAAAAAGACGAGTGGTGAGGGGGATCAGAAACAGAAGAAACAGAGCTCCAGCAGCATTAGCAGGGAGTAGAACGTAGGTAAGTATAGTTTTCTACTTTTATACGGCCCCAGCATACCCCTTTAACCCCTTAAGGACTCAGGGTTTTTCCGTTTTTGCACTTTCATTTTTTCCTCCTTACCTCTTAAAAATCATAACCTTTTCAATTTTCCACCTAAAAATCAATATTATGGCTTATTTTTTGCGTCACCAATTCTACTTTCCAGTGACATTAGTCATTTACCCAAAAAATCACGGCGGAACGGGAAAAAAAATCATTGTGCGACAAAATCGAAGAAAAAACGCCATTTTGTAAATTTTGGGGGCTTCCGTTTCTACGCAGTGCATATTTAGGTAAAAATGACACCTTATCATTATTCTGTAGGTCCATACGATTAAAATGATACCCTACTTATATAGGTTTGATTTTGTAGTACTTCTGGAAAAAATCATAACTACATGCAGGAACATTTATACGTTTAAAAATGTCATCTTCTGACCCCTATAGCTTTTTTACTTTTCCACGTACAGGGCTGTATGGGGGCTCATTTTTTGCGCCGTGATCTGAAGTTTTTAACGGTATGATCTTTGTTTTGATTGGACTTTTTGATTACTTTTTATTCATTTTTTAATGGTATAAAAAGAGACCAAAATATGCTTTTTTGGAATTTTTTTGTGCATGCGCCATTGAACGTGCGGTTTAATTAATGATATATTTTTATAGTTCGGACATTTACGCATGCAGCGATATCACATGTTTATTTATTTTTTTATTTATACTGTTATTTTTTTATGGGAAAAGGGGGTGATTCAAACTTTTATTAGGAAAGGGGTTAAATGACCTTTAACACTTTTTTTTTTACTTTTTTTTTTGCAGTGTTATAGGTCCCATAGGGACCTATAACACTGCACACACTGATCTCCTATGCTGATCACTGGAATGTATTAACACGCCTGTGATCAGTGTTATCGGCGCTTGACTGCTCCTGCCTGGATCTCAGGCACGGAGCAGTCATTCGTCGATCGGACACCGAGGAGGCAGGTAAAGTGCCTCCCGGTGTTCTGTAAGCTGTTCGGAACGCCACGATTTCACCGCGGCGGTCCCGAACAGCCCGACTGACTAGCCGGGATACTTTCACTTTCGCTTTAGAAGCGGCGGTCAGCTTTGAGCGCCGCTTCTAAAGGGTTAATACCGCACATTGCCGCGATCGGCGATGTGTGGTATTAGCCGCGCGACCCCGCTTCATATAGCGGGAGCCGGCGCAGGACGTATATTTACGTTAAGGGGTTAAATTCACTATAATAATCATGCAATTCCTATTGATAGCATGATAGCACGGGAATTCACTTAAAATGAGAGCACATATTATTGACTAAACATTCTTCCTAAAATTAAATTGACTTCTTTTAGTTATTTTTAAATGATGAAAAGAATTAATAATGTTCTTAATTATTACACATATAGAGTGACTAGCATCATTGTTAAGTAAAAGTCACATAAAATTATCATCTTTAGGTCTGAGGAGACAATTTAAATTCATGAATAAAATGTGTTAGAATTGTGTTAGTTTGGTGTCTACATATGCAATAATGCATTGCCAACTGCTAAAAGCCAATGTGACATATATATGCAAATGAATAAATTCTCCAAAAACATACTAAATACTAGTCTCCAAAAATATACTATACCAGGAATATAATAGGGCATACTTCAATGCCAATATCCTGGTAGATGTTCAAAAGACATAAAATTACATTCAGCATAATCCTATAAAATATTTTCACTGATGATTGCCCAATTACATGATGTTCTTTTGTTATAACCTCTACCTAGGTTGTTTAAATGGTCACTCTCATTAAAACAAATTTTTGCTATTGCACTCCTTATGGTAAATGAAAAATATTTCTAATATACTTTGTTTAAAAAAAATGAAGTTTTCTATGTTTTATTTGTGCTTAAAAAAGCTCAAGAGCACATTTTACACCATCTCATACACAGACTTTGGACCAAAGTCCAAACACAGGAAGTGCTGCCTGGAGTGCTGAGGGGGGGGGGGGGGGGGGTCCAACCAACAGCATATGGCAGTTATGTGTGAGAGGAGCTATGATTGGATGAGGCTGGACACCCCCCCCTTCCCCTCAGCACTCCAAACGGCACTTCCTGTGTTTGGACTTTGGTCCAAAGTCTGTGTATGAGTTGGGGGAAGATGTGCTCTTGAGCTTTTTTAAGCACAAATAAAACATAGAAAACTTCACTTTTTTTTAAACAAAGTATATTAGAAATATTTTTCATTTACCATAAGGAGTGCAATAGCAAAAAATAGTTTTAATGAGAGTGACCCTTTAAGGTCCGTTTGTTTTTGTTTTGAAGTGCATTCATAGGGAATCTAAAGTGTTAAATAGTTCCAAATGAAATGTATGTAATGCAGGGACTTAGTGGGTCCTCCAAAGTAGGACATAGACTTTGTAGCTATTCACTGCTATAGATGAGACCCCTGAATTAGGATAATCACTTGACAATGGGCATTTTAAACTATGAAAAAATTCATTATTGGTAACATATTGCGTTTTTTTTTTCTTTTTATAATTTCTTTCAAATAACACATTGTTTTAAAAATACATTTCAGTTTGGTTATCAAAAAAAGCCAATATCTATCAATCAAATAAACCTCAAAAAATAACATGGCATAAGAATTGCAACCCAGCTCACCTCTCTTTTCAGTTTCATGCAGGAACACACCAGCGCAGAGGTCATTTACTTGAGGCAGACCGCAGAAAACAATGGAAGCCCAGCACTTTTGGTGACAAGAATTAAATCTAACATTATAGTGCCCATTATTTAGGAAGTATTTTAATGTTGATTTAATAAAGTACAAATTTGGATTTTTTTTTCTCCACCAATAGCTCTGGACTTGGATTGTTTAAAGCATTATTGGCACCACTGAACATTGAGTTATTAAGTACACTATGTAAAATATCTCCTGAAATTAAGTGTTTATTGAAACTGCTAGGGTATAAGTAAATTCCCCAGTTTGATAAAGAAAAGTATAAAAAAATAAAATAAAATAATGCCATAAAAAAAGGATACAAAATTGAACACAAGGTAAAGACACAGTTAATGGCCCGTGTTCAGTCTTAAAGGGGTACTCCGGTGGAAAACTTTTTTTTTTTAATCAACTGGTGCCAGAAAGTTAAACAGATTTGTAAATTACTTCTATTAAAAAATCTTAATCCTTCCAGTACTTATTAGCTGCTGAATACTACAGAGGAAATTCTTTTCTTTTTGGAACACAGAGCTCTGTGCTGAGATCATGGCCACAGTGCTCTCTGCTGACACCTCTGTCCATTTTAAGAACTGCCCAGAGTAGGAGAAAATCCCCATAGAAAACATATGCTGCTCTGGACAGCACCCAAAAGGGACAGAGATGTCAGCAGAGAGCACTGTGTTCCAAACAGAATTTCCTCTGTAGTATCCAGCAGCTAATAAGTACTGGAAGGATTAAGAATTTTTAATAGAAGTAATCTACAAATCTGTTTAACTTTCTGGCACCAGTTGATAAAAAATAAAAAAATTAAAAGATTTCCACTGACAGATCTTTAAATAAAGGACAAAAGCAGACTAACCTGGTAATTTTTATATATTTGTTTCACCTGTCCCCACCTTGTCTATGCTCACATGACTTTCCTTGGTCTATAAAAGGTGGTTTAGATTTTAAAAGCTGTCTAAGTAGCTGTCTAAGTAGCTAGAAATGCTATTTACAAAACACAAGCAGTCTAAAGGGTACAAGACTATAAAAAAAAAAAAAAACCTTGATACAAACCTTGGTAACCTACAAAAGTTAGTTTGAACTGTGTCAAAGAAATCACATACAACATCTAAAGAATTTCAGGTTGGGCTGAAAAAATCAGAAGGGATGGTTTAAAGGGGTACTCCGGCCCTAATACAGCTCCTTTGGATAGGGGATAAGATGTATGATCGCGGGGGTCCGACCGCTTGGGACCCCTGCAATCTGTCATTCCGCACCCACCTTTGTGAGCTCTCTGCAGTGCTGGAAGCTCCAATGTGAAGCGTGATGACCATGGAGGCGTCTGTCACGCCCCCCCATAGAAGTGCATTGAGGGGGTGGGGTGTGATGTCACACGAGTCGTGACGTCATGATACTCCGGCCCCGTGGTCGTTGCACTTCACACTCGGCGCCTCCAGCATTCCGGAAAGCTCCCTTAGGTGGGTACAGAATGACAGATTTCGGGGGACCCCAGTGGAGGGACCCCTGCGGTCGTACATATTATCCCCTATCCTTTGGATAGGGTAAAGATGTATTAGGGGTGGAGTATCCCTTTAATCCTGTACCATACACCATACACTAAACAAAACAGAGCTTTACGGGCAAAGGTCAAAGGGTACCTCATTGCTTAAACAACAGTTTGATGAGTGGTACTGCCAGAACCCATAGGGTTAATGCTTTCTAGCCCTGTTGTTTTGTTTATCTTGGTTGCTGGGACTACGTATCTATGCTACTGGGTTTGGTTCAGCTTGCTGAACCTATTAGAATCTTCATGCTTGCAGAAAAGGGATATATAAGGAAGCCTTTCTCATTCATGCTTCACCTGTAAAAGTTCTTATACTGTAGCAAGCATTCTCTGTGATGTGATATATCTGGTTCTCTGATCTCTTGGCTTATCTCTAGACTTCTCTATTGCTCTCCGTTATTGTACTCCGTAATCTCCTGGCTTAAACTCGGCTTGTTTGGACTTCCCTTTGCTTGCAAATGATTGAGAACTTGATAAAATTGCAGTAGAAGAAAATACCAGCATACAGGTGCAAGAAGATCATAGATGGCTATAAAGAACATTTGGAGGCCAATGAAGACAATCCAATGGAGACAAAAAGGCTAAGGGAAGGGCACCTTTAATCCTTTCCGTGTCACTTGCTATGTTTATTCTTTATTCCTTGTTTGAAATGACTATGTATGTCGACAGGTCCACTTTTTTGTTGAATGATTTTTGGCCATACTATTGAGACTATTGGTACTTTACAATCGAGGGTGCCAATAACTATCATAATCATTTGTGTCATATTACTTAGCCCCACCCTGCTTATATTGTAAATTATTAACATGTGAATACGGCAGGCAAAGTAGAATTATGACCAAGAATTGTAAAATAATATTAAACCTGTAAAGATTTGTGCCAATTTTATAATGCCTAATCCACTTTCTTTTTGTAACACCATCTATTAACTTTTTTAAAGCAGAGTTTTTGCCAAATATTTGCTTACCCATACACTAATAAAGCATTTTGATATGTTGGCAAAGGCAGAGTTTTTTTCACAAAGCATTTTGTTAGAGCTTTCTAAATATATTTACACACACTGAACAACAGCCACTATGGTATAGAAACCATAATGCATGCCCAGAATAGTACAGTATACAGCCTTCTTAGTTAGTTGTTTTCAGCTGTTCAGCTTGACATTCAGTTTTACCTGATAACCAGGCCTCCTTTTCCTCAAATTTATCATAGGAATACCTACGCCTATAGGCTGAAGTAGTAAAGAAAGTTGAATTCTGGCTCTGATCTTGAATTATATACATAATAGTTACATAAAATGAAATAGCATGCACACTATGTCAAATATGTGGTTGGAGTTTATATGTTCTACCAGTTTTTGCATTGATATACATTCCAGGCTCTACACATGCTAATTCATAGTTTATTTAAAACATTAGCCCTGCTGTATAGGTGTGTATTTAGACAAGGAACCTAGATTGTAAGCTCTATTGGGTTTGTCTGAAAGGGGTACTCTGCTGCAAACCTCTTATCCCCCATCTAAAGGATAGGGGATAAGATGTTAGATTGCAGGGGTCCCGCCGCTGGGGACCCCCGCGATCTCCGGCATGATGCCCCTTCATTTGGCGCACAAAGCGAACTCTGCTCTGTGCCCCTCCATTCACGTCTATGGGAGGAGGCGTGATGGCTATGACGTAGCCGTCACACCTCCTCCCAAAGAAGTGAATGGAGGAGGCGTGGCATGATGTCACGAACGCGGAAGCTGCTACGTTCCTGATGCTGCCGTTGCCAGCACAGAGGTTGTGGGGGTCCCCAGTGGCGGGACCCCCGTGATCTAACATCGTATCCCCTATCCTTTGGATAGGGGATGAGATGTTTGTGGTGGATTACCCCTTGAATGATGACAAGTTCGGTACAATGGTACAGAAGATGTTGGCACTATGCGAGCAACAGAAAATAGAGGAATACTAAAAACTGATATAGTTTTATTGTGTAGTTTCTAATGTATAGTATAGTGATTTATTATTTTCCATTTGAACTAAGAAATAATTTAAAGTTTAAGCATGTGCTTGTTGGATTAGTTAAACAAGTACATTTTGGCCCAGGTCTAACAATCTGCCTGAAACCAAAAGTGTCTGGTTTTACCCCTAACAACCAATCCCATCTCAGCTTTCATGTCTTAACCAGCTCTGGTGATATTAAAATTGAGCTGTGATTGATTTTTTTTCTTTTTTTTTTTCTTTTTTTTTGGGGGGGGGGGGGGGCAGATAGTTTTGGTCTCTGGCAGATTGAAAACCATCAGTATATAAATACAATGCTTTTACACCAAGGAATATACATAAACAGCTATATATAGAATACAGTTCTGAAACAAGGCATAAATAATGGTAAGTATTATCATGATCAACAAAACTGTGCTCACATGAGTCAAATGTGTACATAACCTACATGGTCTATAATGTAAATATGTCAAAACATAAACCATTGAAATAATATAATTTGATTAAGCCATTTATATGGTTAAATGAGTTACTTTATTAGTTATCCTTTTAGCATCAGCTCACATTGACCATGTGAAGTCCTATAAATTGCATGTCATGCATTTTTGCCTCATCTTAAAGGGATACTCTGGTGAAAACCTTTTTTCTTTTAAATCAACTGGTGGCAGAAAGTTAAACATATTTGTAAATTACTTCTCTTAAAAAATCCTAATCCTTCCAGTACTTATTAGCTGCTGAATGCTACAGAGGAAATTCCTTTCTTTTTGGAACACTGATGACATCATGAGCTCAGTGACCTCTGCTGACATCTCTATCCATTTTAGCAACCATGCATAGTAGATGCATAGCTGATGTATGCTAAGGGCAGCATGGTGGCTCAGTGGTTAGCACTGCTGCCTTGCAGTGCTGGGGATTTGGGTTCAAATCCCACTAAGGACAACAAAAAATAAAGCGTTATTATTATTATAACATCATCAGAGAGAACTGTGCTTGTGATGTCATCAGAGAGCATTCCAAAAAGAAAAGAATTTCCTCTGTAGTATTTAGCAGCTAATAAGTACAGGAAGGATTAAGATTTTTTAATAGAAGTAATTTACAAATATGTTTAACTTTCTGCCACCAGTTGATTGAAAAGAAAAAAGGTTTTCACTGGAGTACCCCTTTAATACACAATGAAAAAGCTTGTTCCCTGCCCCCTATTTTTCTGCTCCATCTAGGTAGGACTTCTTTTACTTTGAGGATACTGTGAGAAGAACATCCTGACAGAGTATATGGTGCTTTATTGTACATTTAATAACTATATGATGTTACCAGTGATGTGCATGGTGCACCTACACAGTGTTCCGGTAATTCCAATCCTGACAGAGATCAAGACAGAAGTGAGAGCTAGCTCCTGACAGGATGCAGACTCAGCTCTGATATGTCCCAGAGAAGAGGCTCCGCTACATCTAAGATCATTACTACATCTGCATTGACCCACACTCAGGTCTACTGTATCAAAGTTTAGTATGTCAGATGTAGTGTGGAGTCTGTGTCCTGTCATAATGTATGTAGCAGTGTGGATTCAGGTGTAGCAGAGATTACTGTCCTATCACTACTACTTACACTCAGCTTTGCTACCTCTCCTGTCATGGTACACAGACAGAAGCTGCAATCCCTATAAGTGTAGGTCCACACATGACAACTGAGCAGCAAAACCTTTGAGTGTACCATGCAGTGGATGCATTATTTACTTAAAGGGGTGAAATTTATGTGTAAAATCTGCATCATATATTGGCATGGGTAAATTTCCATGCAGAAAATGTGTGAAGCGATAATTGAGGATTTAAAGGGGAACTCCGGTGGAAAAAAAAACATGTTTTTAAATCAACTGGTGCCAGAAAGTTAAAAAGATTTGTAAATGACTTCAATTTAAAAATGCTAACCCTTCCAGTACTTATCAGCTGCTGTATACTACAGATATACTACAGAGAAATTTGTAAAGTTCTTTCCAGCTGCCTGACCACAGTGCTCTTTGCTGACACCTCTCAGGAACTGTCCAGAGCAGGAAAAGTTTTCTATGGAGATATGCTTCTGATCTGGACAGTTCCTGACATGGACAGAGGTGTCAGCAGAGAGCACTGTGGTCAGATTGGAAAGAACTGCACAATTTTCTCTGTAGCATACAGCAGCTGATAAGTAATGGAAGGATTAAGATTTTGAAATAGAAGTAGTTTACAAATCTGTTTAACTTTCTGGCACCAGTTGATAAAAAAAAAAAAAAAAAGTTTTCCCCCGTAATACACCTTTAGGGTACTTTCACACATACAGGATCCTGTGCAGATAAGATGTGCAGGATTTGTAACTGCAGATTAGAAGCTGTGCTCAGTCATTTAGTTTACATTAAAATCTGCAACAGAAAATCCTGTGCATCAAATCTGCATACGTATCAATGTACTCTTAAAAACATTTTTTTTCCACTTGTTTCCACCGGAGTTCCCCTTTAACTGTTTTTATCTGTCTGAATGCAATGGCTAGTTTTAACTGCAACCTCTAGAGGGTTAAACAATAGGGATCAGAGTTAACCAGCACCTGCCACTTATGAATCAGAGATAGAAAGCAAAATTATTTATATAGTTGAACATAGCTGGGGGGTTTTCATTTCAGAACAAAATTGCATAATGGAACAACATGGATTGTTGATCTACATTTTACAGTAAGACACGTAGTAAGAGTTGTGTAGAGTATGAGACTGTTACAGTCTCTGCTTTTATTTATTTATTTATTTTCATGCAAATATGCATTATTATTAAACCAGTTACATTATACAAAAGTATTGAGAACAAATGTAGTTTATGAATTGGTAACCTGAATGTATTTTATAGTTCCAAGGGACAAAACTTCCAGCGATCTGATACTGCTTTTTTTTTTTTTTTTAAACTTTTATTATTTTTATGTTTCCTTCTAGTTTTATTTAATTTCATATTGTTATTATTTTGTTACACTAAAATTTTGTTTCCAGATGTTTTCGCCTGCTTTACCTTTCTTTTATTACATGAAGGAATATATTATAGACAAAGTTGCATTTCCTGTGATGATTATTAGTAGTTATATTTATATTGCAAAGCGTTTATGTTAACAGATACATTCATACCTTTGGTTGAAGATTTGGATGGAGCAGGACATAACCGTTAGGGTCAAGGGCAAAATAATATCCATTAGGACAGAGCTAAAGAAAAATATATGAAATTACAAACTATTTACTGAAATTATATAAATATAAATATATTATATAAATAATTGAATTTCTGTAAATGAAAAAACATCATAAACATACAGTCATGGCCGTAAATGTTGGCACCCCTGAAATTTTTCAAGAAAATGAAGTATTTCTCACAGAAAAGGATTTAACAGTAAAGGGAGGGAAAAAAAAACAAATTGGACATAATGTCACACAAAAAATGGGCTGGACAAAATTATTGGCACCATTAACTTAATATTTGGTTGCACAACCTTTGGAAAAAATTACTAAAATTAGTTGCTTCCTATAACCATCAATAAGCTTCTTACACCTCTCAGCCGGGATGTTGGACCACTCTTCCTTTGCAAACTGCTCCAGGTCTCTCTTATTGGAAGGGCACTTTTCCCAACAGCAATTTTAAGATCTCTCCACAGGTGTTCAATGGGATTTAGATCTGGACTCATTGCTGGCCACTTCAGAACTCTCCAGCGCTTTGTTGCCATCCATTTCTGGGTGTTTTTTGAGATATGTTTGGGACCATTGTCTTGCTGGAAGACCCAAGATCTCGGATGCAAACCCAGCTTTCTGACACTGAGCTGTACCAAAAATCTGTTGGTAATACTCAGATTTCATGATGCCTTGCACACATTCAAGGCACCCAGTGAAAGAGGCAGCAAAACAACCCCAAAACATAATTGATCCTCCTCCATATTTCCCTGTAGGTACTGTGTTCTTTTCTTTGTAGGCCTCATTTTGTTTTCAGTAAACAGTAGAATGATGTGCTTTACCAAAAAGCTCTATCGAGGTCTCATCAAGATGTTTTCTCAGAAGGATTTTGGCTTACTCAAGTTCATTTTGGTGAAATGTAGTCTTGCTTTTTCATGTCTCTGTGTCAGCAGTGGGGTACTCCTGAGTTTCCTGCCATAGCATTTCATTTCATTTAAATGTTGATGGATAGTTCGCGCTGACACTGATGCTCCCTGAGCCTGCAGGACAGCTGGAATATCTTTGGAATTTGTTTGGGCCTGATTATCCACCATCTGGACTATTCTGTGTTGACACCTTTCATCAATTTTTCTCTTCTGTCCACGCCCAGGGAGATTAGCTACAGTGCCATGGGTTGCAAACTTCTTGATAATGTTGCACACTGTGGACAAAGGCATATCTAGATCTCTGGAGATGGACTTGTAGCCTTGAGATTTTTGCACAATTTTGGTTCTCAAGACCTCAGACAGTTCTCTTCTCCTCTTTCGGTTGCCCATGCTTAGTGTGGCACACGTAGGCACACAATGCAATGACTAAGTGAACTTCTCTACTTTTTATCTGCTTTCAGGTGGGATTTTTATATTGCCCACACCTGTTACTTGCCACAGGTGAGTTTAAAGTTGCATCACATGCTTGAAACAATCTTATTTATCCACAATTTTGAAAGTATGCCAATAATTTTGTCCAGACCATTTTTGGAGTGTGGTGTGACATTATGTCCAATTTGGTTTTTTTCCTCCCTTTTTGGATTATTTCCAATACACACAAAGGGAATAAACATGTGTATAGCAAAACATGTTCAGGGGCTTTGTGAAGGCCATGCCTTGACAGGCTAGATCTTTTTGGCAGCACAGGGGAGACCTACACAATGTTATTCAGGTTTTAATATTACATTACATTGCATAAAAAGTAGCCATTTTACAATTGAGGTATCTGTATTTATTTTAAATTCATAACAAGTATTGTCATTAAAAATCCATTAACATGGCTACCTCTAGTAATATGGTGGCCTGGTGCCTTTTTCATAGATGAAATTGATATACATGGCTTCTTTTATATACACATGTTTAAAATTCTGCACGTTTTGTATAGCCAGGACAGTAGTTTATTTTCCGAATGTTAATGGCATTAAAAATGTGGTAAAGATAAGCAAAAAAAATTACTTTACCGAATATTTTTATATAGACTGAAAATTCCAGCGCATTGTAGAGCACTAACACAGCACTAATATAATTTATGCAAACTAAATGTATCTCACAATATTTACAAATTATCTAAAATAATATGCAGGCTAACAATAAATGTCACGATGCCGGCTGGCAGGTAGTGGACCCTCTGTGCCAGAGAGGGATTGGCGTGGACCGTGCTAGTGGACCGGTTCTAAGCCACTACTGGTTTTCACCAGAGCCCGCCGCAAAGCGGGATGGTCTTGCTGCGGCGGTAGTGACCAGGTCGTATCCACTAGCAACGGCTCACCTCTCTGGCTGCTGAAGATAGGCGCGGTACAAGGGAGTAGGCAGAAGCAAGGTCGGACGTAGCAGAAGGTCGGGGCAGGCAGCAAGGATCGTAGTCAAGGGCAACGGCAGAAGGTCTGGAAACACTGGCAAGGGACACACAAGGAACGCTTTCACTGGCACTAAGGCAACAAGATCCGGCAAGGGAGTGCAAGGGAAGTGAGGTAATATAGGGAGTGCACAGGTGATAACTCTAATTGGAACCACTGCGCCAATCAGCGGCGCAGTGGCCCTTTAAATCGCAGAGACCCGGCGCGCGCGCGCCCTAGGGAGCGGGGCCGCGCGCGCCGGGACAGAACAGACGGGGAGCGAGTCAGGTAGGAGAGCCGGGGTGCGCATCGCGAGCGGGCGCTACCCGCATCGCGAATCGCATCCCGGCTAGCAGCAGGATCGCAGCGCCCCGGGTCAGAGGACGTGACCGGAGCGCTGCAGCGGAGGAGGTGAAGCGAGCGCTCCGGGGAGGAGCGGGAACCCGGAGCGCTCGGCGTAACAGTACCCCCCCCCTTGGGTCTCCCCCTCTTCTTGGAGCCTGAGAACCTGAGGAGCAGACTTTTGTCAAGGATGTTGTCCTCAGGTTCCCAGGATCTCTCTTCAGGACCACAACCCTCCCAGTCTACTAAAAAAAAATTTTTTCCTCTGACCTTTTTGGCAGCCAAAATCTCCTTGACCGAGAAGACGTCCGAGGAGCCGGAAACAGGAGTGGGAGGAACAGATTTGGGAGAAAAACGGTTGAGGATGAGTGGTTTGAGAAGAGAGACGTGAAAGGCATTAGGGATACGAAGAGAAGGAGGAAGAAGAAGTTTATAAGAGACAGGATTAATTTGACACAGAATTTTGAAAGGACCAAGATAGCGTGGTCCCAACTTGTAGCTAGGGACACGGAAGCGGACATATTTAGCGGAGAGCCATACCTTGTCTCCAGGGGAAAAAACGGGGGGAGCTCTTCTTTTCTTATCCGCGAACCTCTTCATGCGTGAAGAAGCCTGTAAGAGAGAATTTTGGGTCTCTCTCCATATAATGGAAAGGTCACGAGAAATTTCATCCACAGCGGGCAGACCAGAGGGCAAGGGGGTAGGGAGGGGGGGAAGAGGGTGACGGCCGTACACCACGAAAAATGGGGATTTGGAGGAAGATTCAGAGACCCTGAAGTTATACGAGAATTCGGCCCATGGAAGGAGATCTGCCCAGTCATCCTGGCGGGAGGAAACAAAATGTCGCAAATAATCACCCAGGATCTGGTTAATTCTTTCTACTTGTCCATTGGACTGGGGATGATATGCAGAGGAAAAATTTAATTTAATCTTGAGTTGTTTACAGAGAGCTCTCCAGAATTTAGACACGAATTGGACCCCTCTATCCGAGACAATCTGCGTAGGCAACCCGTGAAGACGAAAAATGTGTACAAAAAATTGTTTAGCCAACTGAGGCGCAGAAGGAAGACCAGGAAGAGGAATGAAATGTGCCATTTTGGAGAATCGATCAACGACCACCCAAATAACGGTGTTGCCACGGGAAGGGGGTAAATCAGTAATAAAATCCATACCAATCAGAGACCAAGGCTGTTCGGGGACAGGCAGAGGATGAAGAAAACCAGCGGGCTTCTGGCGAGGAGTCTTATCCCGGGCACAGATAGTGCAGGCTCGCACAAAGTCCCCAACATCCGTCTCCAGAGTCGGCCACCAATAGAAGCGGGAGATGAGTTGCACAGATTTCTTGATGCCCGCATGACCTGCGAGATGGGAGGAGTGACCCCATTTGAGGATTCCGAGGCGTTGGCGTGGAGAAACAAAGGTCTTTCCTGGAGGGGTCTGTCTGATGGAGGCAGGAGAAGTGGAGATCAGGCAGTCAGGTGGAATGATGTGTTGCGGAGGGAGATCAACTTCTGAGGCATCCGAGGAACGAGAGAGAGCATCGGCTCTAATGTTCTTATCGGCAGGACGAAAGTGAATCTCAAAATTAAATCGGGCAAAGAACAGAGACCACCGGGCCTGGCGAGGATTCAGCCGTTGGGCAGACTGGAGGTAGGAGAGGTTCTTGTGGTCGGTGTAGATAATAACAGGAAATCTTGATCCCTCCAGCAGATGCCTCCATTCCTCAAGTGCTAATTTAATGGCTAGAAGCTCTCGATCCCCGATGGAGTAGTTCCTCTCCGCTGGAGAGAAGGTCCTAGAGAAAAAACCACAAGTGACAGCATGCCCGGAAGGATTTTTTTGTAGAAGAACAGCTCCAGCTCCTACTGAGGAGGCATCAACCTCCAATAGGAAGGGTTTGGAAGGGTCAGGTCTGGAGAGCACGGGAGCCGAAGAAAAGGCAGACTTGAGTTGTTTAAAGGAGTCTTCTGCTTGAGGAGGCCAGGACTTGGGATCAGCATTTTTCTTGGTTAAAGCCACGATAGGAGCCACAATGGTAGAAAAATGTGGAATAAATTGCCTGTAATAATTGGCGAACCCCAAAAAGCGTTGGATAGCACGGAGTCCGGAGGGGCGTGGCCAATTTAAGACGGCAGAGAGTTTGTCTGGATCCATCTGTAGTCCCTGGCCAGAGACCAAATATCCTAGAAAAGGAAGAGATTGGCATTCAAACAGACATTTCTCAATTTTGGCATAGAGTTGGTTGTCACGAAGTCTCTGAAGAACCATACGGACATGCCGGCGGTGTTCCTCTAGATTGGCAGAAAAAATTAGGATATCGTCCAGATATACCACAACACAGGAGTATAATAAATCACGAAAAATTTCATTGACAAAGTCTTGGAAGACGGCAGGGGCATTGCACAGTCCAAAGGGCATGACCAGATACTCAAAGTGTCCATCTCTGGTGTTAAATGCCGTTTTCCACTCGTCCCCCTCTCTGATGCGGATGAGGTTATAGGCGCCTCTTAAGTCCAATTTAGTGAAGATGTGGGCACCTTGGAGGCGATCAAAGAGTTCAGAGATGAGGGGTAAGGGGTAGCGGTTCTTAACCGTGATTTTATTAAGACCGCGGTAGTCAATGCAAGGACGTAGGGAGCCATCTTTTTTGGAGACAAAGAAAAATCCGGCTCCGGCAGGAGAGGAGGATTTACGGATAAAGCCCCTTTTTAGATTCTCCTGGACGTATTCGGACATGGCAAGAGTCTCTGGGGCAGAGAGAGGATAAATTCTGCCCCGGGGTGGAGTAGTACCCGGGAGGAGGTCGATAGGGCAATCATAAGGCCTGTGAGGAGGTAGAGTCTCAGCTTGTTTTTTGCAGAAAACATCCGCGAAGTCCATATAGGCCTTAGGGAGACCGGTTACTGGAGGAACCACAGAGTTACGGCAAGGGTTACTGGGAACCGGTTTTAGACAGTTCTTGGAACAAGAGGACCCCCAACTCTTGATCTCCCCAGTGGACCAATCCAGGGTTGGGGAATGAAGTTGAAGCCAGGGAAGTCCAAGGAGAATCTCCGAGGTGCAATTGGGGAGGACCAAAAGTTCAATCCTCTCATGATGAGATCCGATGCTCATAAGAAGGGGCTCCGTGCGGAAACGTATGGTACAGTCCAATCTTTCATTATTTACACAATTGATGTAGAGGGGTCTGGCGAGACTGGTCACTGGGATGTTGAACCTGTTGACGAGAGAGGCCAAAATAAAATTTCCTGCAGAACCAGAGTCCAAGAAGGCCACTGTAGAGAAGGAGAAGGCAGAAGCAGACATCCGCACAGGCACAGTAAGACGTGGAGAAGCAGAGTAGACATCAAGGACTGTCTCACCTTTGTGCGGAGTCAGCGTACGTCTTTCCAGGCGGGGAGGACGGATAGGACAATCCCTCAGGAAGTGTTCGGTACTAGCACAGTACAGGCAGAGGTTCTCCATACGGCGTCGTGTCCTCTCTTGAGGTGTCAGGCGAGACCGGTCGACCTGCATAGCCTCCACGGCGGGAGGCACAGGAACGGATTGCAGGGGACCAGAGGAGAGAGGAGCCGAGGAGACGAAACGCCTCGTGCGAACAGAGTCCCCATCAAACTTATCCGGCAAGGATAAGCGTATCCCAGGAGCGGCCACTCG
Source organism: Hyla sarda (assembly GCF_029499605.1). Taxonomy (NCBI): domain Eukaryota; kingdom Metazoa; phylum Chordata; class Amphibia; order Anura; family Hylidae; genus Hyla; species Hyla sarda. Next base: position 211,496,664 of record NC_079192.1, on the reverse strand, counting down.
CTGCGGAGGAGGTGCAGGAGCTGGCGGAGGAGATGACTGCTGAAGCTGTGGTAGCAACTGTTGTAGCAAAACGGTCAGTTGAGACAGCTGTTGGCCTTGTTGCGCAATCTGTTGTGACTGCTGGGCGACCACCGTGGTGAGGTCAGCGACAACTGGCAGAGGAACTTCAGCGGAATCCATGGCCGGATCTACTGTCACGATGCCGGCTGGCAGGTAGTGGACCCTCTGTGCCAGAGAGGGATTGGCGTGGACCGTGCTAGTGGACCGGTTCTAAGCCACTACTGGTTTTCACCAGAGCCCGCCGCAAAGCGGGATGGTCTTGCTGCGGCGGTAGTGACCAGGTCGTATCCACTAGCAACGGCTCACCTCTCTGGCTGCTGAAGATAGGCGCGGTACAAGGGAGTAGGCAGAAGCAAGGTCGGACGTAGCAGAAGGTCGGGGCAGGCAGCAAGGATCGTAGTCAAGGGCAACGGCAGAAGGTCTGGAAACACTGGCAAGGGACACACAAGGAACGCTTTCACTGGCACTAAGGCAACAAGATCCGGCAAGGGAGTGCAAGGGAAGTGAGGTAATATAGGGAGTGCACAGGTGATAACTCTAATTGGAACCACTGCGCCAATCAGCGGCGCAGTGGCCCTTTAAATCGCAGAGACCCGGCGCGCGCGCGCCCTAGGGAGCGGGGCCGCGCGCGCCGGGACAGAACAGACGGGGAGCGAGTCAGGTAGGAGAGCCGGGGTGCGCATCGCGAGCGGGCGCTACCCGCATCGCGAATCGCATCCCGGCTAGCAGCAGGATCGCAGCGCCCCGGGTCAGAGGACGTGACCGGAGCGCTGCAGCGGAGGAGGTGAAGCGAGCGCTCCGGGGAGGAGCGGGAACCCGGAGCGCTCGGCGTAACAATAAAGTCAGTACAGATTTGTATTTTTCAACATCAATAACTGAAAAAAGGGTAAAGGGTGCATACAAATTGCCAAAAACATCAGCAAACATATAAATGATATCTACAGATATTCACAGTACACAGTGCAGTAACTGTACTTGCTTAGTTTAGAAAGGAACATATGGAAATGAAAAATGGATAAAAAAAGCATATGAAAGACCCTAAAATGTATTCCTTGGGCTGTCATATCTTACAGTACGGGAGACATTAAAACATTCATTAAATAACCTCGTACCTAAACGATTAAATATAAAATATAACACAGTCTCACATGATTTATTAACAAGTTATATGTAGGATTTAGAATGAACTTACTGTAAATCTGGGAGTAAGTCTTTTAATGTCTTTCAAAGAAACATCTACACCCATGACACCAAGTATTAATTGGTTCTAAAATAGAAGGCATAAAAAAGACAACACAATTGTTCAGATCATACAATAAAATGTTAGCTGTGAATTGACTGATGGTCATAAACTACTGTAAATAATTGGATACTAAGGCTTCATAGTATCAGAAAAAGGTTACATAATTCCTACGGTTCATCATGGAGTGATAATCATGATGTAAGTAGCTAAGCACAGGGTACGTTAATACACTTCCTACATAAATAAGGCTTATTGATTGTATTTTCCCCCAGACCTCAATTAAACGTTAGAGTTTTCTTTTGGTCCCATGGAACCAATAAAGAATATTTAATGTGTGTGGCCAAGTTTATATTACATGCACTTTTGTCAGGAAGCCCAGAGTGATTTTCCCTTCTGAGATTAGAAAGTCTAATAAAACAAATGCTTTAATAATGATTCTAAGATTTATACTGTGGGTAGTTTAAAAGCACCATCAATAACCACTAGAAATCAACAAGGAGATTTCCCATGCTGGATTTCAGTTTATGGTACAGAAATATAGCGTGCCATGATAAAAATGACTAAACCTCACTGTCGAAAGGACATCTTATGTCTATATCCACCCAGGTTTATTTTTTATAAAGCAGGAGCCGGAGGAGAGAACTGTAAACAGATGACTAGCACATATGAAAGCTTAACAGAGAACATTGATTTATTTTAAGGTTATTTTAATAATGACCATTTCCATGTAAATTGTACATAAAACATTTTTTTTCTCTGTATAGTTTTCACTTCTAGAAGACTTCTCATACATTCTGTAAATACAACATCAGCATAACCAAGGCAGGACTGCTTCCATACTGATACAATGCATGGTCAAAAGTATATAAACCTGAACATTGAATAATGAAGGCACAAAGAGATGTTGGAAAGATTTTTTTCATCTTTCAGACTTCTATATATCAATCAGTCATTAACTTTTTACAGCAACCCATCTGACCCTAGGTAAAGCTAAAGTATATAGGGTTGGCCCTTCAGTAAGGAGGATATACTATTGTTTAATAAAAACTTTTTATATAATGTAGATAATACAATTATATGAATATTTGTAATATACATTTATTTTTTAAATGTGCATATTTTTCTGTGATAAAATGCTGTCCCTGCAGCTATTGCCTGTGTCTATGTGAGGAGATCAAATACAGGAAGTAAGGGCGGGACAATCAGGGCTCTGTGCAGGCTCCCAGCTTGTCAATCATCCTGCTGTGTAAGTTGGGCGCATGTCACAGAGCCTCACTGCACAGAGCCCTGCTTGTCCTCAGTGCACAGGGCCCTGCTTGTCCTCAGTGCACAGAGCCCTGCTTGTCCTCAGTTTACAGAGCCCTACAGTGTACAGAGTCCTGCTTGTCCTCAGTGCACAAAGCCCTGCTTGTCCTCACTGCACAGAGTCCTGCTTGTCCTCAGTGTACAGAGCTCTGCTAGTCGTCAGTGCACAGAGCCCCTGCTTGTCCTCAGTGCACAGAGCCCTGCTTGTCCTCAGTGCACAGAGCCCTGCTTGTCCTCAGTGCACAGAGCCCTGCTTGTCCTCAGTGTACAGAGCCCTGCTTGTTCTCAGTGCACAGAGCCCTGCTTGTCCTCAGTGTACAGAGCCCTACTTGCCCTCAGTGTACAGAGCCCTGCTTGTCCTCAGTACACAAAGCCCTGCTTGTCCTTAGTGCACACAGCCCTGCTTGTCCTCAGTGTACGGAGCCCTGCTTGTCCACAGTGCACAGAGCCCTGCTTGCCCTCAGTGTACAGAGCCCTGCTTGTCCTCACTGCACAGAGCCCTGCTTGTCCTCACTGCACAGAGCCCTGCTTGTTCTCAGTGCACAGAGCCCTGCTTGTCGTCAGTGCACAGAGCCCCGCTTGTCCTCAGTGCACAAAGCCCTGCTTGTCCTTAGTGCACACAGCCCTGCTTGTCCTCACTGCACAGAGCCCTGCTTGTCCTCACTGCACAGAGCCCTGCTTGTCCTCACTGCACAGAGTCCTGCTTGTCCTCAGTGTACAGAGCCCTGCTTGTCCTCACTGCAGAGTCCTGCTTGTCCTCAGTGTACAGAACCCTGCTTGTCCTCAGTGTTCAGAGCCCTGCTTGTCCTCAGTGCACATAGCCCTGCTTGTCCTCAGTGCACATAGCCCTGCTTGTCCTCAGTGTACAGAGCCCTGCTTGTCCTCAGTGTACGGAGCCCTGCTTGTCTGCAGTGCACAGAGCCCCTGCTTGTCCTCAGTGTACGGAGCCCTGCTTGTCTGCAGTGCACAGAGCCCTGCTTGCCCTCAGTGTACAGAGCCCTGCTTGTCCTCACTGCACAGAGCCCTGCTTGTTCTCAGTGCACAGAGCCCTGCTTGTCCTCAGTGTACAGAGCCCTACTTGCCCTCAGTGTACAGAACCCTGCTTGTCCTCAGTTCACAGAGCCCTGCTTGTCCACTCACATTTCCTATATTTGGTCTCCTCACAGAGACACACATGCAATAGCTGCAGGGACAAGCATATACACATTTTTTTAACCAATGTAAATACATATAATGGTGTTATCTACAATATATAAAAAGTTTTAATGACAGGTAGACTGTAAGTGTTCATTGGCTATAGCAACCTATTCCACTGTGTTTTAATGATGATTGAACTGTCTTCCCTTTGCTCCCATATGCATAGCAGTCTTTATATATGAAGAAGCTAGTTTCTGCACATTTTTAGTATCTGTTGAAGGGGTTTTCTCACCTTTATCATTTATCTCATATCTACAGGATAGAAAATAATTGGGGTCTCAACTTTGGGACACTATATAAATTCAATATGTGGGTTCCCAAAGCTGCCATAAGAAGGGAATATTGTTTAGCTGTGCACTGTCACTCCATTCACTGGCTATGCGACTACCAAAGAAACACAAGCACTGTAGTTAGCTGTATTTGACAGTCTCATAGACAATGAATGGAGGAGCTGAGAACACACATGATCACTGCACCATTCTGAACTATGGGAACCTAACCCTTATGTGGGACTCCATGTAATTTTAAGATGGGGTTCTTAAAGCTCCCATCACAATGCAGCCAAAGCCACATATGCACGCTACATCATGTAGATGGGGAAAAAGTGTTAATGGTGAAACATCCCTATTAACAGATCCTACAGTGTCAGCTCCATTGTTATATTAATAATGTAAATGTTTAATATTTAAAGAGATATTTTGATTTAATAAAAAAAATCACTGTACTCACATCACCCACTCCAGCACCCATGTTCCAGTTCTCCTCATCCCCTCTGTTATTTGCCTTGATGTTGTGATTTCCTAGCTCTCCTGATGACAATTGTAACTTGTTGCAGTTTCAGGATAGCTAAAACATTGCTTAATCAGGGAAAGTAAACAGGGGCACTATGGAGGACTGGAATACCAATCCTGGTGCCGGTGAGGAGAGAACATTGTAGTATAAATTATTTTTTAAATTAAATTAAAATACCCTTTAAGTATCAAACATAAGCCATAATTATGAGAGGTCTTTTTATTGGCCTTTCAAGTAGCACATATCCTCTTGTCAGCCACTTCACTAGTTAAAGTGTATGCATCTGTTCTCCAAGCTGTAAACACAGAACTGGTAGATTCTCTGTAATAAAACAGAATGTCTCTAGGCTAGCAGGGATGAGCTTAAATACTTATAGCTATATATGACACCTCCCTGGAGTGCAATGATATTGGCAGGTCATAAAAAGAAAACTTTTGCTGTATGGAAATCCTGTGTGTTCGGTGCTACGAATAATGCAAAAAGGAAATTGGGAACATTTTTTCAGATAGATATTGCACATTACACCTGTCTTTAACATATAAAATAAATTAAAATCATCAGCACTAAGTACCTACATTAAGAGGTGAGTGATGTTATAGTAAGGATATTATTAGCCTATTTTCCCCCTAGACTGGTCTGTTGAATAGCCAGTAAATTGCAGAGCTGTGTAATTGCAAACAGCGTCAAGACTTTATAATAACAAATGGTAATTGGTGTTTTAGCACCTCATTCCTAAGGTCAGTGTTTACGCTAATAAAGTGGTGCCCTGAAACAACAAGACATTGGTTTGTATAACTTACTTTATTTTCTTTTCTGTCCCCTGTGAGATTGAACACAGGCAAGGTACCAGTGATAACAAGGCCTAGCTCCTGCAAATATAAAGAAAAAGAGTTTACAGCACACCAATATTCATATTCAGTCTGGACCTTATGATCCATTGAGCCAGTAAATATTATGTTCTTAAAAATTATGAAAGCATCAATCATGTTGGCTAGTAAGAGGTAACAGATATGTGAGCATGTGAGCACATTCCTGATGTTTTTACAGATGAGAGAAATTTGCCATAAAACACTATTAGTGGGAAGCCTTGTTCTACCCATAATCTATCTATCTATCTATCTATCTATCTATCTATCTATCTATCTATCTCTATCTATCTCTCTATCTCTCTATCTATCTATCTATCTATATATATATATATATATATAAAGAGAAGGCCTGACTCACTGACTCATCAACACCCAAACTAAACCCTTAGACAGCTGAATTTTTTCACACATGTTGGTTTTTAAGACGTAGACTAGGAATAAGAAAGGATTTTTTTGAAAAATAAACCCTTAAGGGGGTGAAAAAGGGGTTGAAAGTTTGTATGGAAGTCCGTCATTTTTGAAGCTAGAGGCATGACACTTTGTTTTTAGGCTAACAATTAGAGATAAAGAAACAAGTGTTTTAACGTTTTCTAAAATTCCACCCCTGAAGGGGTGAAACGGGGGTTCAAAGTTTGTATGAATTAACCCCTTTCTGCAGAACGCCGGGTATACCTGGCGCTTCAGCACAGGAGAGTTATGAAGCGAGCTCAGGAGCTCACATCATACCCGCACGGTCCCGGCTGCTATCAGCAGCCAGGACCCGTGGCTAATGCCGGACATCGCTGTTCCAGCAGATGTCTGGCATTAACTCTTTAGACGCGGCGATCAAAGTTGACTTTACCCAGAGCGGCCTCATTACTATAGGATAGTAAAAAGTAAATCTATGTTACCCAAAATTTTATGCGAGCGAAGCTGCGGGCAAAAGCTAGTATATTTTATATACAGTAAATTTATTGCAGTACACTGAGAACAGATTCTGGTTGCAACTAAAATAGAACTATAGAATATAATATTAGTTCATTTCAAGAGCCAAAATGCACAACCTTCTTTTAATAGAATACTTTAAAAACAATGTCACAGAGAAATGTGAAAAGTTTTGCTCGGTCATAGTTTCAGCTCTGAGACCTCCAAAAGTAAGAAGAGTGAGCATGGATAGACTTATAATCAAGTAGCGAGACAAAGAATGCTGAAAGTCGGGAAGTAAAGCACACTAGTACATGCTTATCCCCACTATTCTACTGATCGGCGGGGGTCTCAGCTAGGGATGAGCAAATTTAACATGACAAATCCAAATTAATTACGAATTTCAAGATAAATTCGATTTGCAGTGAATGCCAATATTTGATTGCGTGAATTGCTTGTTTACACTCAATTTAGTGAGGTCTAGGCTCCAGGACATCTAAAATGGCGGATCCACATGTCAGGACATGGGGCAAGGAATCCTGGGAAGGCAGGAACAGGGGTAAGCGGGATGACTCTGAATCACATGCAGCATGCAGCCTATCAGCAGCCAGTCACCCCTGTGATGTCACAGCCCTATATAATTGGCAGCCATATTGTGGCCAGTGACTTCAGCCTTTCATTGTAGAGAGATAGATAGGGACAGACAGTGCCGTGTGTTGGCCAGAAAATGATTTTTCCAGCAGCAATTTACCTTCTAGTCACATAAGCATTCTGTGGCACAAAGGGACAGAGAGCAGTGTGTGTTGCACAGAAAAGCATTCTTACAGCAGCGATTCACCTCCCAGTCACTACAGTGTTCTATTACAGAGAGGGACAGAGAGCAGTGTGTTGCACAGAACAGCAGTGATTCAGCTCAAGGACAAATCCTGCCTAGAAGCACTGATCAGGACAGGAGTGAGATTGAGAGAGAAAGTGCAATTTTGTGTGTAGTACACAGTGACTCTGTGCTGCAGCACTGGTGTGTACTGCTGGTGTTGTACACAAATACTTTTTTAAGCGTATTGGAGCGCATTGGCCTACCCTCATAAGTGCATACCACATACATACATCTAAGTGGTGTACTATTTTGTTCCTGTTAAAGTCTCAAGGGCCTATATACTGTGAAATGCCAGGCAAAAGTACACACCAGCTGGTGTTGTACACAAATACTTTTTTAAGCGTACTGGAGTGCATTGTACTTCCCTCATAAATGCATACCACACACGTACATCTAAGTGGTGTACTCGTTAGTTCCTGTTAATGTCTCAAGGGCCTAGATACTGTGAAAGGCCGGGCAAAAGTACACACCTGCTGGTAGACAAATACTGTTTTAATCGTAGTGAAACGTATTGTACTCCCCTCATATACGCACTAAGTATGTCAGGTAGAGAAGTGCCAGAGCATGCACAGAGGAGTGGCAGAGGCCTAAATTCATCAGGCAGAGGTCGCAACAGACTAGGGATGAGTGGCAGCAGGAGTCGCAGCAAGAGGCCTGAGCTCTCGGTATCAGCTAGCGGTTGTGTCTCGACCAGCAACCGATTTGCCGTCATTAATTGGTTAACTCGGTCATCCACTTCATCCCAAGTGACCTCTAACACCCCCAGTCAACAGTCAGTGGGTTGTATAGCAATTATTTGTTTAAATTATATTAAATATTATTTAAAAATGTACAAGTCACACGCAGATTACAGGTGTCGCTATTAGAATCACTGCCGCAGAGCGTCTGGATGTGGCAGCAGGGTGGAGAGACCATATGATGTCACAATTGAAGAGATTAAAGAGATTTTTCTAATTTAATTTTAATTTAATTTTAATTAATTTCAATTTTTTTCAATTTTTTTGAGGATGCATTGGAGGACAAGTCTGTTGTCAGCAGCCGTGGTTATTCCAGTTCCAAGTAGTGGAAGTGTTAACATTTTTAAGTAGAAGAAATTTACAAATTTGGATAAAATTATTTTGAAACCGACTGTTGGCAAAACATTAATCTCAGAGTTCCCCTCACTCAGGTTTATGGAATGGACTGTTGCAAACATTTCTACAACTTAAACTGTCCCCTTTTAAATCCACCTTTGATGACCTTGTCCCATATAATACTACCTCTTTTCTGATGGCACTTTTATCACAGATTTTAGTGTTTTTTGAAGTTTGCATTTTTTGTACTTGCATGTTCTGTAATCAGGGCTGTAGCTCCAATGAGGCGAGTGAGGCAATCGCCTCAGGTGCGCTGTTGCAAGGGGGGTCCAGCACACATTACACTGAGGCATTGATTCCCAACCAGGGTGCCAGGACACTCTGGTGGGAAATATGGCGCTACCATTTTTTCATTTTCTGCCCAGCTCTGCACACCTGTGAGTCACAGACGTGCTGGCCAGGGGGGAGGGAAGTCTGTGTGCAGTGCGGGATGGGTAATGCTGCGGCTCCAATCCTCGTGTATCCTCCCTCTCCTGTGGAGCAGCACTGGAGTCTGGATTCTCCCTGATCCCTCAGCAGAATGATGTGGATGGAGGGAAGGAGCAGGGGCAGCACCGACAGAGGCCTACTCAGCTTCAGGTAGTGCACCTCCACCCTTCTTCACTGCTCTACACCTCTCTGTCACCCCTCGTAACCTCTCTGTAACCCCTGAACACCCCTTTGTCATCCTGTACACCCCTCTGTCACCCCTATACACACTCCTGTCACCCCTCTAAAGCCCTCTGTCACACCTGTACACCCTACGGTTACCCCGTACACCCCTCTGTCACCCCCTCTACAGCCCTCTGTCATCCCTGTATGCCCCTTTGTCACCCATGTACACCCCTCTACACCCCTGTCTCCCATGCACACCCCTTTGTCACTGTGTGGGGTAAGGCTGGTTATAAGAGCCTTGTAGTTTGCAGACTTTGTTTAACCCCTTAAGGACCCATGACGTACTGGTACATCGTGAGTCCGCTCCCGTTCTATAACGCGGGGCAACGCCGTGGCCCCGCATCATAGCGGGTCGGGCCCACGGCACTGATCGTGGTGCTGCACGCTATTAACCCTTTAGACGCGGCGTTTAACTCTAAAGTGAAAGTAAACTAATGCCAGCTAGCTCAGGGAGCTGTACGGGATCGCCGCAATGAAATTGCGGCATCCTGAACAGCTTACAGGACAGCGGGAGGGTCCCTACCTGCCTCCATGCTGTCCAATTACCAAATGACTGCTCAGTGCCTGAAATCCAGCCATGAGAAGTCAAGCGGCAGAATCATTGATCAATGTTTTTTTTTTAATGAGAAACCATTGAACAATGTAAAAGATCAGTGTATGCAGTGTTATAGCCCCCTATGGGAGCTATAACACTGCAAAAAAAAAGTGAAAAAAAGTGAATGAAGATCATTTAACCCCCTTCCCTAATAAAAGATTGAATCACAATGTTTAGCACTTATCTGATCGCCTTGTAGTTTGCAGACTTTGTTTAAAGACTTTTTATAATTTATGAACAGTGACTTGTAAGTTTTTTAATTAAATGTAATAGAATTGAAATAAATAATTTTGATCCATAAAAGCCAGGTAAGAAGTTCAGAATGGAAGGTAAGTGTTATCACTACATTCTCATGGCATGAAGGACATTTTCAAAAGAATCTGCATGTCATACTGAATAACAGTATTATTGCCCTAACCCAGCACACACCCTATGCGTGTTACAGTGAGGCAAAGTGTTCTACACCCCATTGAGGCTCTCTGTAGCCCAGAAATAGTGGGGGCCCTAAAAGTGGGGCCCCAAAAGTTTTAATAGTGCACTAACCAGATTTGCACATTTTTGGTCACTTCAAATACCATAAAAAATATCTAAAAAGCAATTAAAAAGTCCCATTAAAACAAGAATGGTACAGATAAAAACTACAAATCACAGCGCAAAAATGACCCTCATATATCCCCATATACAGAAAAATAAAAGATTTATAGGGATCAGAATAGTACAATTTTAGGCATACTGATTTTTGTACAAAAACTTAAGTAGTAAAAAAAAAAAACATATAAATTGGGTATTGTTGTAACTGTATGGGCCTACACTACAAAATAAAGGTAGTGTGTTGTTTTTACCCAAAGGTGCACTGCATAGAAACAAATGCCCCCAAATTTTACAAAATGGCATTGTAATATTGAGGTTCTGAACCAGTGCGTGGTATGATATGGCTGCTACCCATCACCACTATAAGCAGCCACTGCTCTTTGTGGCAGAGGGCACCACCACCATCGTGCCTGATCCTAAGGTGGTGAGGGTGGTGTGATGGAGTTCCATGCGCCCCAGACAAAATTACATCCGCTCCTCCCCTCAGGTCTCCGGACATTTCCGGACATTTCCAAACCGGCTCTTCAATATACATTACTTGCCTCCACCTCCCCACTCTGTATTACTGACTACTGCGTGTGTGCTGCTGCAGCCTCTGATCCTCCCACCTGCCTGACTTCCATCATCCTGCCAGTTTTCTCACTCCCACCATCCAACACACTAAGGTCCCTTACACACTGCCGTTGCTACCCATCGAGAACGTCCGTTAAAGTCTCTTTTTTTTCTGATAAATTTAATGGTCATTCTTGTGACAGGGAGCAAAGGGTCCAAGTGGCTCCCATTTACTATTATGGGGGCCGCCGTTATTTTTGGATGGGATTAGCAGGAGAAAAAGACAGAATAAGCAGTCATTTTTCTCCCTCTATTTCCCCGGGCTCCCCCAGCGAACCTCACACTGCCGTGTGCTAAAGGCAGTTTGAAAGAAGCCTAACCATAATCCCATCATCCTCCCACTGTCCCCAAACACACAGAGACATGTACACATTTATATCCAAGAGTATACCTTTATAGCAATCGCATACTATACTTATACACACACAGATCTTTATTTGTTTGGAGATACAAAAGTATACTCATGTTGATGCAATAATAATTTAATAAATATTTATACATTGCTATATGCATTTATATATGTACACACACACACATTTGGCGGTAAAACTGTGCCATTTGTGCCGTGATTTTTCAAAAAAATTGTTCTGGTAATGTGACCTGTTGGTGACCTGTGGACACTGGAGGAGGGAAATTGACAACACTGGGGCGACAACATGTTAACACACTGCTTTTTTATTTGTCATTAACCCCTTAAGGGTACATTCACATGTACAGGATCTGCTGCATATTTTTTCTGCATATTTTGTGCAGCTTACTTTGCAACCCATTAGCTTCAATAGGTAGCAAAATCAGCAGCAGAAAATATACAGCAGATCCTGTATATGTGAACGTACTCTAAGTGCTTATTCACATGGTATTTTACGCTGTGGATCCGCCGGCATTGGACCCTACAGTGCTGCCTCCATTTGTGTCTGTGCATACATGTATGCCTTGTGTCCTTAGGGCTTACTTACATGGACTGATCCGCAGCATATATTACGGTGCGGATCTTCCGACAATGCATCCTACAGTGCTGCCTCCATCTGTGTCTGCTCATAGCGGCAATCCACCACAACGAGCAGACACGCTTTGAGGTGCATGTTCACTGTGCGCATGCGCAGTATACTCGCACACATCGCAGCCGCTCCTTCTTTTCCCTGAGCAAGCCCGAGGGCAGCTGCGATGTGTGCGAGTATACTACGCATGCGCATGGCGAACATGCACATCAAAGCGTGTCTGCTTGTAGCGGCGGCAGCACTGTAGGGTACATTTTCTGTGGATCCGCACCGTAAGATACACTGCAGTTCCGTCTGTGTAAATGAGCCCTAAGGACACAAGGCGTACATGTACACACAGTGCCTGCTCCCACTCCCTCGGCTAATGCCAGACATCACCAATCAGGCTGATGTCCGAATAGGGGTGGGGAAGCGGTGTGGCCAGGGGCCGATTGGGGGCCCTTGCTTTATTTGGCCCTGAGTGTTGTCAGTCCGCCCCTGAAAACTACAACTCCCCGCATGCCCAGACAGGCTTTTGCCGTCCGGCCATGCTGGGAGTTGTAGTTTTGCAACAACTAGAGACACTCTCTAAAACACTAATGTACATGTGGTAGCGGGGTGTGATGAGGGCAGATGTTGTTACCCTAGGGGAAGAGTGCATTAATACCTTGTATTCGTGACGCCACTGTGTGGTATACCGCTGGATCCTGGGCTAGGCACGGGGGTAATAAAGACTCTGATGCAAAGTTACAGGCAACGGTAACTTTACTGAGGGTACACAGCTGGTAAAGTCTATACGGTTCAGTCAGGGCCCAAGGAGGTGACCAGTGATGCAGAGACCTTAAGGGCTTGCTGGGACTTGTAGTAGGACTGGACAATTGAATGCAGACCACGCTGACTTGACAGATGACAAGAACTTACTTGACTTGACTCATAAAGCTGTGACTTTAGCTTACTTGAATTGATGGTGGCTGCAGGACTTGACTTTGAGGCCTCCAACACTCTGGACACACACAATAGGCATGACTGCACTGGACCTCACCAGGAAGCAAGAGCTCTAAGATCCAAGAGACCAAGAAAAAGAGAGAGGCTAGCTCCACCCAGGGCTTATATAGGGGAGACTAGCAGGGAGCCCATAGGTTACTCTTGGGATCACCTGGTCACTGGTACCTCCTGAGTAACAATCACATGACATAACTCTTAAAGATACAACACAATTTATATTACAATACACTGCAGAACATATGTACAGGGGGGGGGGGAAGGTGCAAGGGGCCCTGGGGACACTGAAGGAGGCTGCCTGACAGGACAGCAAGGGTACAGGACAACATCTCCCGTACTGGGCCACCACATATGTATCTCTCTCTCTCTTTCTATATATATATATATATATATATATATATATATTGTTTTACTTTGTAAGTTGGGGGGTGTGGCACCCTCTTTAGCCGTGCACCCCACCCCTCTCAGACTGGAGGTGGTTTAGTCAATGGCTGATCTAACATGTCCCACAGTCAGAGGCTATATGCACAGCAGAGGTGAGTTATCATGTTAGGGTCCCATCTGATATGAGGCCACCTCCGCGTGGTGGATGGGGGGACACATTTTGATCAAAAAGTGCGCTAAGAGCCTCAATTTTTTGACCTAGAGTGCTGTTGCAACTTTCTTTTTTGTACTATATATTTATCAGTGTTTTCCAAACTTTGCGACGCCAGCTGCTGCAAAACTGTCAGGGCATGCTGGGAGCTGTAGTTGTACAAAAACCTTGCAACACATTGTTTGATAAACACTATCAGTGCAAAATTACAACTCCCAGCATGCCCGGACAGGATATGGATGTCTGGGCATGCTGGGAGTTGTAGTATTGAAACAGCAGGCAACACACTGTTTGGAAAACACGTGAAGAAGTAACACACGTTTTGCTATACACATGTTCATTCCCTATGTGTGTATTGGAACTAAAACAAAAAAGGGGGGAAAAAAAGAAAATTGGACATAATGTCACACCAAACTCCAAAAATGGGCTGGACAAAATTATTACCCTTTAGAAAAAAATAACTGAAATCAGTCGCTTCCTATGACCATCAATAAGCTTCTTACACCTCTCAGCCGGGATGTTGGACCACTCTTCCTTTGCAAACTGCTCCAGGTCTCTCTTATTGGAAGGGTGTCTTTTCCCAACAGCAATTTTAAGATCTCTCCACATGTGTTCAATGGGATTTAGATCTGGACTCATTGCTGGCTACTTCAGAACTCTCCAGCGCTTTGTTGCCATCCATTTCTGGGTGCTTTTTGATGTATGTTTGGGGTCATTGTCTTGCTGGAAGACCCAAGAAAGATCTCGGAGGCAAACCCAGCTTTCTGACACTGGGCTGTACAGTGCGACCCAAAATCTGTTGGTAAAACTCAGATTTCATGATGTCTTGCACACATTCAAGGTACCCAGTGCCAGAGGCAGGAAAACAACCCCAAAATATCATTGAAACTCCACCATATTTTACTGTAGGTACTGTGCTCTATTCTTTGTATACCTCATTCCCTTTTCAGTAAACAGTAGAATGATCTGCTTTACCAAAAAGCTCTCTTGGTCTCATCTGTCCACAAGACGTTTTCCCAGAGGATTTTTGCTTACTCAAGTTCATTTTGGCAAAATTTAGTCTTGCTTTTTTTATGTCTGTGTCAGCAGTGGGGTCCTTCTGGGTCTCCTGCAATAGCGTTTCATTTCATTTAAATGTCAATGGATAGTTTGCGTTCACACTGATGCTCACTGAGCTTGCAGGACAGCTTGAATATCTTTGGAACTTGTTTGGGGTTGCTTATCCACCATCCAGACTATACTGTGTTGACACCTTTCATTAATTTTTCTCTTCTGTCCACGCCCAGGGAGATTAGCTACAGTGCCATGGGTTGCAAACTTCTTGATAATGTTGCGCACTGTGGACAAAAGCAAATCTAGATACGTGGAGATGGACTTGTAACCTTGAGATTGTTGATATTTTTCCACAATTTTGGTTCTCAAGTCCTCAGACAGTTCTCAAGTCCTCTTTCTGTTGTCCATGATTAATGTGGACAGACACACAATGCAAAGACAAAGTGAACTTCTCTCCTTTTTATCTGCCTTCAGGTGTGATATGTATATATTGCCCACACCTGTTACTTTCCCCTGTTACTAACGACCACAGACGTAAATGTACATCCTGGCGCAGCGGTACTTAGCGCACCAGGACGTACATTTATGTCCTGTGTATGACCGTGAGCATCGGTGCTCGCGTCATACACGGCAGGTTCCGGCTGCTAGCAGCAGCTGGGGACCAGCCGGTAATGGCTGACATCCGCGATCGGTATGGCGTAATCAGTACAGATCACGGCATCTGCGGCAGTGCGCATGTTAAAATAGATTATTGGATCGCCCGCAGCACTGCCGCGGTGATCCGATCATCTGTAATGGCGGACGGGGATCCCCTTACCTGCCTCCATCGGTCTACCGGAGTCTCCTGCTCTGGTCTGAGATTGAGCAGACCAGAGTAGAAGATAGCCGATAACACTGATCAGTGCTATGCCCTATGGATAGCATTGAACAGTATTAGCAATCAAATGATTGCTATAGATAGCCCCCTATGGGGACATAAGTGTAAAAAAAAAAGTTGAAAAGTCCCCTTCCCCAATAAAAATGAAAATTTTAGGTTTTTCCCATTTTACCCCCAAAAAGCGTAAACATTTTTTTCATAAACATATTTGTATCGCCGCGTGTGTAAATATCAAAACTATCAAAATATAATGTTAATGATCCCGTACAGTGAACGGCATAAATGCAAATGTAGTATCAATAAAAAGTACAGATGATGGCGCAAAAAGTGAGCCCTCATACCACCATATATACGGAAAAATGAAAAGGTTATAGGTGGTCAAAATAGGGCGATTTTAGATTACTGATTTTGTACAAAAAGTTTTAGAATTTTTTTAAGCGGTACAATATAAAAGTATCTAGCCATAGGTATCATTTTAATCATATAGACCCACAGAAAAAAGAACACATAATTTTTACAATAAAATGTACAACGTGAAAACGAAACCCTCCAAAATGTGCAAAATTGTGGTTTTATTTAAATTTCCTCCCTAAAAAAATTATTTTTTGGGTTTGCCGTTAATTTTATGGTAAAATTTGTGCTTTCATTACAAAGCACAATTGGTCACGCAAAAAGCAAGCCCTTATATGGGTCTGTAGATGGAAATATAAAAGAGTTATGGATTTTAGAAGGCGAGGAGGAAAAAACTAAAACGCAAAAATAAAATTGGCCTGGTCCGTAAGGTTAAAATGGGCTTGGCCCTTAAGGGGTTAAAGGAGCATCACATGCTTGAAACAATCTTGTTGTTCCACAAATTTGAAAGGGTGCCAATAATTTTGTCCAGCCTATTTTTGGAGTTTGGTGGGACATTATGTCCAATTTGCTTTTTTTCCTCCCTTTTTTGGTTTAGTTCAAATACACAGAAAGGGAATAAACATGTGTATAGAAAAACAATCCTTTTCTGTGAGAAATACTTCATTTTCTAGAAAAATTTCAGGGGTGCCAACATTTACGGCCATGACAGTACATATATTTTTTTTATGTGTTTTCCAAACAGTGTGTGCCAGCTGTTTCAAAACTACAACTACCAGCATGCCCAGCCATCCATATCCTAGCCTGGTTGGGAAACACAGCACTAGATATAAATATACTTACTCTCAGAGCTTGCTGGGGACAGAGAATACTTTAGCAGCTATGGCCGGATTCTGTGCTTCATGGAGCCTGCAGGCTATGTCTCCCATCGGCCGACAGGCAGATACACTGTACAAATTTACCAGCCGCAGCAGGAGGGGGAGGAGGAGCTGGTGGGGGGGGGGTTATTAAAGGAGCCCGGCCTCTCCCTGCCAGCACTACATGAATGGCCTCTGCTGAGAGCTTTTGAGAAGCAACGAGGCTCACTTCTAAATGGTGCTGGCTGCACTCCTACACATTTCCCGAGCTGCAAACACTGTAGCAGCCTGCAAGGGGCCCCCTGGGGCTGGGGGCCCTGGGCAATTGCCCGGAGTGAAAATTGGGACGTTTTCAGGCTTAAATCGAGCATTGATTTTGTTACAATATGAAATTTATTAATAAAATGAATTAGAATTGAGCAACTTTTTTTGTTTAGCTCTGTCTAGGAGCTCTGAAGGCCAGTATAGCCTAGGAATAAATTTAAGTAATTCAAAGGTGATTTTAAGGCTAAGTTAATGTCAAAGTTATATTGGCATTCAGTAAACCATGGTAGCTTTAATTAAGCACAGAAAATGAATGTAACTTGGCCTTAGATGGCTATTTCATGTTCACTCTCAAAGCTATCAATGTGTATTTATGTTAAACCCAGGTAGAAAGACTATATTTTAGATTAAACACAAAAAATACACATAACTTGACCTTAGATGGCAATTCTGCATCCACTCTCAATGATTTTAAGTGCGTATTTATGTTATATCCAGGTAAAAATACTATATGTTTGATTAAACCCAGAAAACCTTTGTAAGTTGGCCTTAGATGGCTATTCCGCTTTCAATTTCAACACTTCTAAATGCATATTTGGGTTAAAACCTATGCTGGGCTACCCTGACATCATCTCAGCGTTCCTAGTACTTCTTTAATTTAGGTTCCATAACACCATGTGTTTCTCCTCTGCTGGCCTTACCACTGCAGCCAGGCTCACATGAGCCTGGAAAATTCAGAGGCTAGGTGAGCAGCCGTCACCCCAAATTTCTTAGCGAAACAGGGTTTGCTGGGTTTGGCTTGCTTATCTCTACTATTAATACAAATATATCTGTGTGATTGTACATATTAGATATGGTTCATGTACATGACAGTATTACAACCTTCTGTTTTAGTTGATAGGTTACATCAGTATTTGTAAGCCGAACAGGTGGGAAATCTACACAGAACTATATTATATATTGCCTGTACCACTGGTTGCTCTGAACAACTCAGTAAATTTTCCTCTAGATAGGTCTTGATAAATCTCCTCCTATGTCTTTTTGGACTCCACATGCCTCTGTGCTCTGCTGTGTGCATGGAGTTACACACACTTATACACCATTAACACTAACCAGAAAACTACAGATGTATGCATGAGATCTCCAAAATAGTCTTGTCGTTGACTGAACATCCATTTAACATAATTAATTGTTAAAGTAAAAATAAAGCCTGACATAATGTCCTTAAGGTTTCCAGTAAGAGCGAACCACTATAAAAAGGTCTGGCCAATGAACTGTCGGTCAGTCAGGCAGAGAGAGATATAACAAATAATTTCATTATGTAGCTGTTTTCTGCGCTGTATCCTGTCGGATACACCAGAGATGCTGAGAAACATTACTGTAATTCTAGGAAGGTTTGAAAACTTGACATACATTTGCTGTATGACAGTAACTAGTAGTGAAGGAACAGCTTCTAAATGTTGCTGAACGCTCGGATTTCCTGCAAATGTTTACACTACAATAGAAGCAAGCAAATGATAAGGGGCACTGTTTTACTGTATGCTTCGTCAGAAATACGGGAAATAGATCATAAGACAGAGAGGCATATAATGGAATCAGCTTTTTACTTTTATGAACTATACTTGCTATAGCAGTTTACCATTAACCTTATATTACTGAATACAATATTAACATGTAATCCCCAGAGAAATATAAAAGTAGGGTTAAAAATATATATCATTATATTTGTATAAAATATCTAATTGAAATTATGCATACAAAAAAAGGATATATATATATATATATATATATATATATATATATATATATATATATATATAAAAGAATGATATGCATGTATATAAATAAGACCAATATAAAACCAAAAGAGTCCTGGATAAAGCCTCTCTTGTCGAAACCCGTTGGATGTTTAGTGTGGGTCTGGGGTGAGTCCTGGGTCTTTTTTCTCCTATTGCTGCTATCTATTTCACTTATGTTTATGTTCACACTTGCATATTAATTGGAGGTTAAATCACCTGTTTTTTGTGCACTTTATTGGTAGTGTGTTATTATAGCATATTTGTTTCTGCACAGATCACTTTTTTATCTACTTTGCACTTTCAGGCACTTTTCTTTTTTCTATTTTTCATTTATCTTTAGTGTTTTTATGCGGTTTGGGCTCGTTGGTAATTTTCCAAAATCCCAACATGTTGAGACTATGGTGCTTTATTGAACAAAATCTTGTAGTTTCTCTCCTATAGAAGTCTATGGGAGAAAAGCAAACACCATAAAAAACACCATGTGAGTTTAGCACTGGCGTCCAAACAGATGTAAACTATTTGAACAAGAAATGTTCCATTATGTGTGGCACAATGCACATACACTTCTCAGTAGTAATATTATGCTAGTTTGTGAATGCTTAGTTAATTTAGGATCTGGGCAATATGTTTTTATTTAAACTCTACATGGTGCATTAAACTAGAGACAACCTCTTCTCTGAAAACTGCTAATCTGCCTATGCTCTTGTAGGAGTGTACCCATCTTCTGGAACATTCAGTCAGCCAGACAAATGTAGCATTAGAGACTATTGGGGTATTGGTCTCAAGCTGGGGGGACCCCTATTTTGACATTCATGTACCCAAATAGGGAAAATGGCCAAATCCCCTTTAAGGTCAAAAGCTTTATATGTTAGCCCACATGTAAAAATTGTATGTATGTTTATTACTTGTAATTTTTGTAATTGCAGTTCCCATCTGTAAGATCATTGGGAAATAATGGGCCTCATTTACTAAGAGTTTCGGGTTTTTACTAGTGGGAAAAGTTGTTTCAGACTTGCAGGATTCCTCTCTATTTACTCAGCAAGGTAAGAGAGAGAGACAGCCTGGCACTGCTTCTGCATACACCTGTGGAATGTTGCGTGTGATGAACACTTGCCTGCAGTGTGGTATTATGGCAGCGAGAGGTGGTGCAAACTTATAAGTACAAGAGCTTCAAGTCCATGTAATCCAACAAGTAGAAAAAGACAATAAGTGCACTCACCGCAATAGCTGCTTTATCCATGAAGTTTATTCAAGGTCCACATCAAAGGTTTACAGTGCAGGGAGACGACATAGGAAGGAGGTGAGCGTGGGCTACGGACCCGTATCGCGCTACAATCGCTTCGTGAGGCCGCTGACGTCCCAGGTAAGGGGGTGTGTTTTAAAATAATAACACCGGAAGGGTTTCCTTGGGAACAGGTATACAACTAGACAGGTGTGACACAAACACATGGAGGATCGCCTGATACAATCCGCTTTGGAGCCATAGAAAAAATAGACAAGTCGATAAAGTTTGGAGATAGGGATCACCAACTATTGAGAAAAGAGACATTTTGGATAGTGCTCCTGAATGCGACCGGCCAACTAGGTCTGAACGACCGCAATGAAATGGGTGCGTTATTGCACTAACGGTATTGGTTGCACTTTCCATAAACGAATCCTCTTGACCTGTTATACCTGCCTCTACCACTGAGGGTGTAAATTGTGTATTAGTTTGCTAGATGCAAAAACGTAAGATTGTTTTTATGATGTTTGAATCACACCTGTCTAGTTGTATACCTGTTCCCAAGGAAACTCTTCTGGTGGGATACTTTTAAAACACACCCCCTTACCTGGGACGTCAGCGGCCTCACGAAGCGCTTGTAGCGCGAGACAGGTCCGTAGCCCATGCTCACCTCCTTCCTATGTCGTCTCCCTGCACTGTAAACCTTTGATGTGGACCTTGAATAAACTTCATGGATAAAGCAGCTATTGCGGTGAGTGCACTTATTGTCTTTTTCTACTTGTTGGATTACATGGACTTGAACCTCTCTATTTACTATTGAGAAAAGTCGGGAACATTTTCTGACCAGCTTTTTCTAGGTCGATATTTCCAGCCATTTACCCACAGGATTTTCTGTGAATACAATAGTAAATCGGTCGGGTTGTGAAACCACGCCCCTTTTCGGGTCGATCACGCCCTTTGCGACAGACCACGCCACCTTTTCGGCTTTTCACAGTGCAATGTTGGGTTTGTTGTATTTTTCAGGCGCACACTGTCGCAAACTGGCACAGACGTGTCTCAGACACTCTGCGCCAAAATAACCAGACAAAAACTGGTCGGTTTCAGCTTAGTAAATGAGGCCCAATCTCTGCATTCTGCATTTTTTGATTTTTTTCTAACAAGCTTTTAGTTCTATGTTTTTCTAGTTTATCTCAAGCAATTGTATAGTTTTTATGATCTTCTTGATTTTATGTAATTAAAGTAGAAATTAAACATGTACACTTTGGCTGGCAAAAGCTAACAAGATTTCAGAGACCTAAAACTGAATTGCAAATTAGATATTCAAAAGATAAACTTAAAAAAAAATACAAGATTTATGCATGCTGACCAGACTTAAGCTATAATACATGGTCAATAGACTTATTCAGAGCTATGTGCAATATGTCAAGAGTCCAGAGGTCTGGGATTAGTCTGTTGTGACAAAGACGCGTGAAGGATGTCAAGGATGACAGTAACTCATAGTGGTCCATAAACAAAAGTGTAGGATTTAGTGCTTGTCCTAATGTTCTGAAGATTTTAATCAGCCTTATTTCCTCCCTTTATCTTCTGTCTGAAAATAGCTTATTCGAAATGAAGATAACCGTCTCCAAACTGCCATTTAGATCATTTATCAGAGCTTTGCTATATGCAGAAGAGGTTGAAAAAGACCTGTCTACAGATGGTTGTCTCTGGTTAGCTAATACCTGAGATATGCGGGGCACTGACATACAGGGCAACCCTGCGGGTAAATGGTCCCTTTCAGACAATTGTGATAAACAACTATTTGTATAAAACATGGTTTCTACAATATGATTCAGTAGCCACATATAGTTCATGGCTCTGCATCACCTAACTTAATTTTAAACAATTCACAAGCCCAGTCTCTGAGCCCACAGGATAATATGTAGTCTACCATGGCTACTATATCCTATTTACGAGGAATTTCTTAATCATGTGATTATGTTTTTAAATTAGCCCAAGTAGTTTTTTTATTTATTTTTTTAAATACTACTTAAATGATTATCACCATCTTACACATTTATTATGCATCATAAATGCCTGATGGATATTGGTCTCACCTCACGGACCTTGAGGGGAATTCATCAATTGTTGTCTACTATTTTTACTATTTTAGTCATGTAAATTCGCCTTGGTTTTAAACTCCCTGTGCCAAATTTATCAGAAGTCACACGCCACTTGATGAATTCAGCGCACAGGAACAATACATAAAAGTTACCTCAGAGTCCTCCTACATTTCCTGCCTGTTCTGTCCGCTGTACTAGGCAGGGTGAGTAAGAGCTTCCCAATGTTCTGCCTTTAATATTGTTCTTTTTTCCACTTTGTAAACCCTTTAATGCTTCTGGATGCTTTTAACACCCTCCACAAGTCACAAGCCCCTCTCCAAATGTCGTACAGCGGCTGATGTCCGTGATTAACCCTTTAGACACCGCGCTCATATTTGAATGCAGCGTCTAAAAGTGCTCTTACTATGTCTCCCCCTCCCTCCTATATGCTAACAACCAGCTCCAGACCTTTTTTTTTTTTATATGTTTTGTAATGCAGGGCATCGGCTTTCAGCATTAACGTGCATTAACATGCATCATGCATTAACCCTTCTGACCCCGCTGTGAGATGTGATTAATTAATTTGACAAGTGGGCAACACTGGAAATGAAGTACACAGGCAAGCGTGGGGCAGTGTAAATAGGCAGACTCACTTTATTGACGCCTTCATGATCGGAATCTGCATCCTGCAACTACGATAGAGGGGGGGGGGGATGTCATTGGAAGAATGATAAAAAGAATGGATTAACAATTTCCCCACATAGCCCTTGCTTCTATGCCCTTGGCACCCGTTTAGAGTACTTAACAGTGCTGAAGTTACATGACGTGAGTTTCTGTGTAAATCAGGCGCAGCAACTTTTTATCGACTTTCAGAAAAAAGTCACAGATCATGAATCCATCACCACTGCATAAAAGTAGTCTAAACCACTGCAAACAGTAGCTCGCTTTCAAATATGCTCTATAGCAAAAGTCGCATAAAAGTCACAAGGGAAGTGACTGAGACTTTTTGTGCGACAATATTAGATGAAAAAACAAAAACAAAAAAACAATCTAAACAGCTTGATGAATTCCCCTCCTTGTTCCTATATCTAGCACAGAGCCACCAGCTGCCACAGGTGACCAATATTAAAAAAAAAATATTCAGCAAGCCATTCTACACATTTTTTTTTATGATTCCTATAATGTTTATGCATTTATAGACTTTTTCATATGATGCAGGTGCTCAACTCCATAAAACTGGTTCTGTGATCATGTGATACAGGCATACTTTTCTCTTCACTTTTCATAATAACATGGTATAGGTGTTTCTGGTTTTACTCGATGACTACATAGTGTACAATGTAGTGTAACAAACCATTGCACTTTTGTATATATATATATATATATATATATATATATATATATATATACACTGTTTACTATATATACTGCACAAGTTTTTATTCATTTAGGTAACAAACTATCATAGAGCTTTCTATACATTTCATATGTGCACTAGCGTTAATCTATATTGTCGACTATGTATAATTCCAGAACTCATTTTGTTATTACCAAAGCATCCAAGTAAACATTCGTCCACTGTACTTGTTTTGCTTTTTCTCTAGCCAAAACCATTGGTCTTCCAAGGACATCTAAATATTCCTGTCAAAAAGAGAAATGATTTCAATGACAGAGTTTTGGTTTAGCTTAAACAAATATATTAGTTCTTCTGTAACATCAAACATAGGCATTATTTTTTCAATATTGCATGTAATATTTACTTTGCATCATCACGCATTAAAACTTAACATATCTCTAACCGCTTAGCTCCTATAATGAATAAGCACTGCACATCATCAAAGTTGCGTGTAGACAATAAGTAGGAAATACTGGGAAAATAAAGTAGATGTATAAATGCATCATTGTGTAAGAATGGACTATAATACTGACACATTAGTGCAAGTCCAGTGATGCAATATATTTACAAAGTGATTTCAAGTTTCATGACCATTATATCTGTACCTGTAAAATTATATTTAAACAGTGAACATATGTTCTGATTCCATCTGGTTGATTCTAATGTGTCTATCTAAATTGCTTCTGATCAAATACAACCTAGTCCTCTGTGCATGATCAGTATGTGACCTCTTACTGCCTAACAGCTAATCCCTATTTCTTTGGTTTAAATTTGGCTAATACAGGTCAGGATATCGCATCTCAACTGAATTTATGTGTTGTTCGAAATAACTGTATAGAAATTAAAATGTATACATTAAATATATCTGGGTCATATGTTTTGCACCTAGCCTCACACAGTCCTTTACTATCAAAAAGAAAAAGGTTTACTGTTTTGCTTTCTGCCTTAGTTTCTGGCATAAAAAATCAGGATTTTTTTACGATCTCTCCTGCAGCCCCCTAGTCATCTTTAGCACAGAGCTGAAGTTTGCTCCGTGCCTGATGACTCCCGATACAGGGCCGATGGTACATGATTACACGCCCCCACCCCTCTTGTGCCGTCAAGCCCTGCCCCCTTAATGCAAGTCTATGGGAGGGGGTGTGGCCGACGTTAAACCCCCACCCATAGACTTACATTCAGGGGGAGGGGCCGTGACGCCATGAACCGCCGGCCTCTGTATCGTGAGTCATCAGGCACGGAGCAAGCTTCGGTTCCATGCTGCAGATGACTAGGGGGTTGCAGGAGACATCGCAGGGGTCCCCAACGGTGGGACCCCAGCAATCAGACATTTTATCCCCTATCCTTGGATAGGGGATAAGATGTCTGAGGGTGGAGTACCCCATTAAGTAATTTATGCCAGCCCCTAGCTGATGTAGATATCTAAGGACAGTGCATTGACAGCGCAAGAGACATTCTAAATTTAGTAAGAGGTTTGCCTCTTAATAAATTTGGAGTGTTTCACGCCAGTGGATTTTTCATGCAAGAAGCCAGTCTTAAAGAATTCTCCTTAAGTGTTTTATCAGTAAATATCTCGTGAGTAGTTCTATTAAAATGCTGAATAAACTTATGAAGTTTCCTAGTGTCAAAGTGTTTATGTTACTGCAGCTGCTCACGATTAATGTACCAAGCAGAACTTTAGGTCAGGCTGGGCAGCTGTGTTTAAAATCTATGAAAACATTATTTACACTCTAGTAGGCTCTTATATTGGACACACATGTGCACCTATCATGACATGTTACAAACACGGACTCCGTCCTGCAAATTAGAAGCACCAATAATCCTTGACTACTTAGTGTATTTCTGAATGTTGGTACAACTCAATATATGCTTTATGGGCAGTTATTTAACAGATTTAAATGAATAGACATACACATTTTATTTGGTGATGTTATTTTCCTTTAAAGCCTATTTATATACAATAAATATTTTATCTTAATCTCCTTAGTCTCCTTACTTCTACTCCTTCTACAAAAGAAACACAGTTTCTACAGTATACATAAGCACCCATTCTACAGTATATAAAAAAAATACAGCTCTGCTTACCTCCAGCACTCACACAGTTCCTCTGGTCACCTGCTCTGGTCCCCGGCTGCGATCCTCTTCCTAAGAGAAAGTGTGATGCTTGAGCCAAGAGTGATTTCAGGGCCCAGTATGTCATGCTGATACTCAACCAATCACTGGCTGCAAAGACGTTCCACCTTGGCCAATGATTGACAGTATGACACTTTGGATGTCACTTTGGGACCAAGTGTCACTATTTCTCTCAGGAAGAGGACCGAAGCAGGTGATCAGAGAGACTCAAGAGCACTGGAAGTAAGTAGAGGCTTATTTTTTTTTATACTGTTGAATGGGCATTATTCTTAAAAAAAAATAAATAAAAAAATACAACATATCCATCAAGTTCAACCAAGAAATATGCAAGGAAGTGGATAACGGGATGGGGTAAGAGTAGACTTTAAAAATGTGTTTTCCCTATCGATCCAAAGGAAGGTAAAACAACATAAAGTGAGAGCCTATCTGCACTAAATGGGAAAAAAATCCATCCTTATTCCAAGTAATGATCAGACTGTATCTACATGTAAATTAATTCACACATTAACATTAATGTTTTTTTTGTCCTAAGAAAACATCTAAGCTGTCAACCATTAATTCAGTGACCAGCTCGTAGTTATGACAGTCCACATATTCCACAAACAGTTTTTATGGTAGAAAAAAAGGCTTGTCAACTCTGAAGTCTGAACCTTTATTGCTACAGAGGAAGGGAGTGTCCCCTTGTCTTTTGGTGTTTTTAATGGCTGTCATAATAATATTTATGGTGATACCAATATAAAGTAAGATAAGGAAAAAATTAAATACTAACCTGTGTGTTAATTCGAATTGCTCCAATAGATGGGATTTCATAGTAGTAACCTGAAATATGCAAGTGGTACAATGAAACAGAACTGCATACAATATCTATCTATCTATCTATCTATCTCCACAGGAGAGCTGCGCCTTTAACCCCTTAAGGACTGAGGGGTTTTCGGTTTTTGCACTTTCGTTTTTTCCTCCTCACCTTTTAAAAATCATAACCCATTCAATTTTGCACCTAAAAATCCATATGATGGCTTATTTTTTGCGCAACCAATTCTACTTTGCATTGATATCAGTCATTTTACCCAAAAATCTACAGCGAAATGGAAAAAAATCATTGTGCGACGAAACTGAAGAAAAAATGCCATTTTGTAACTTTTGGGGCTTCCGTTTCTATGCAGTACATTTTTCAGTAAAAATGATACCTGATCTTTATTCTGTAACTCCATACGATTAAAATGATACCCTACTTATATCGGTTTGATTTTGTCGTACTTCTGGAAAAAATCATAACTAAATGCATGGAAATTTATGTTTAAAATTGTCATCTTCTGACCCCTATAACTTTTTTATTTTTCTACGTATGGGGCGGTATGAGGGCTAATTTTTTGCGCCGTGATCTGACATTTTTCTCAGGAACAAGTTTTGTATTGATCGGACTTTTGATCGCTTTTTGTTCATTTTTTCATGATATAAAAAGCGACCAAAAATACGTTATTTTGGACTTTGGAATTTTTTTGCGTGTACGCCATTGACCGTGCGGTTTAATTAATTATATATTTTTATAGTTCAGACATTTATGCACGCGGCGATACCACATAT
Organism: Hyla sarda; assembly: GCF_029499605.1. Classification (NCBI taxonomy): domain Eukaryota; kingdom Metazoa; phylum Chordata; class Amphibia; order Anura; family Hylidae; genus Hyla; species Hyla sarda. The sequence goes on along the minus strand of NC_079192.1, from coordinate 211,469,645 downwards.
GTTTATTTTTATTTACAGTTTTATTTTTTTATGGGAAAAGGGGGGGTGATTTGAACTTTTATTAGGGAAGGGGTTAAATGACCTTTGTTAACTTTTTTTTTCACATTTTTTTTTGCAGTGTTATAGCTCCCATAGGGGGCTATAGCACTGCACACACTGATCTCCTATGCTGATCCTTGCAGAGCCATAGCTCTGCACGGATCAGCGAGATAGGGGCTCGATTGCTCAAGCCTGTAGTTCAGACTTGGAGCAATCAAATCCCGATCGGACGCCGCGGACAAAGGTAAGGAGACCTCCGCCTGCGTCCGAGCTGATCAGAACATCGCGATTTTATCGCGATGTCCCGATCAGCCCGACTGAGCTGCCGGGAAGCGTTTACTTTAGTTTTCAGACGTGGCGGTCAACTTTGATCGCCGCATCTGAAGGGTTAACAGCACGCGGCACAACGATCGGTGCTGCGCGTTGTTAGCCCAGGGTCCCGGCTGCTAATCATGATTAGCAGCCGGGACCGACCTGGTGTGATGCAGGGTCACGGCGTTTTTAACACTGGGAGTCGGCTCAGGACGTACAGGTACGTCCTAAGTCCTTAAGGGGTTAATACATTCCAGTGTTAGTGAACTGCCTGCAGACAGGACCATAATCCAAGAACCATAATTCACATACAAAAGGAAAAGCTGCAACACCCCCAGTAGTTCCAATCATAACAATAATGTATTTATCCATGTCAGTGCAATGTTTCAGCTCTCTCACAAGCTTAAAAAAGGCTTAATGATAGAGCCTTTAGAAATATTAAGCCTGTATGTCAGTGCATTACCTGGCATACATGCTAAACATATGGGAGGCATTGAGGTCTCACATGGTCATACACCTAATTTTCCTTTTTGTCTCTTTATTAAAACTATTTCAAGGCTGTTCACTCCTCTTTAAATACATAATTCAGTGGTTTTCTCTATGTTCTGATATTTGAATGGCTTCCCAAGGGACCAGCCCCCCCCCCCCCCCCCCAAACAGCTTGCTGCTTGAATGCACAGGCCCCACTGTCAATGTAAAGGTGAATTAAGGTAAATGAAGAAAAGATACATATTTTGATTAATTAAAACCTAGACCAATAACACCACTATACAAGGGACAAATAATACTGCCAGATCAAGATCACATATTATCACCATAAAGTGTCTACCACTATACCATACCAACATACCAAAATATAATTACTGAATAAAAACCATTATACTAAGACTATTAGACTATAAGCAGGCAAAGACCATAAAGTGGCAGATGCCAGTTCTATGTTGGCCTGCATACTATATAAGTATGCATGCCACTGACATTTCACTTCCTCTCTAGGCCTTGTCATGGTTGTACCCTTAACAACCCCGATTGTTTCACCACTAAATATACTGTCAAAGTGGACTCACAGCATTATTGTCAAAGGCTCAAAAGTCCCCTCTATGCATACGAAAGAAGCTTCACCCTAAACATAGGCAAACATTTTCAATTTACCTACTAAATCAAACCTGTAAAGGTAGCTGTTGAACCTTGGTCCTGGTACACAAGGAGTCCCAAAGTCCTTCTCCCCTATTACACCATTATTATAATTAGTATGCAATAGGTGGGAGGCTCTGCTACTTTTTTGTGTTGATTTTTGTTTGTTTTTTTAAGAAGTTTGGGTGCCATTTAGTTGGGGGTTTTAGGTACCTACTTAGACCTTGTTTATATTGCAGCCATTACATTTAAATGGGCACTGTCAGCTATAAAAAATTTTGATAGGTTGTAAAGCATGCAAAAACCAATATTTTTAGTATTTCAGAGTGAAAAGGCCAGTCAAAGAACTGCCCCGCTCCTGGATTACATTCCAGTCCTGCTGTGTACACTGCTGTTTAACTACGTCATGGACCCACTTCATGATTGTGAAGGAGGGGAAAATCGGAAGCTGAGATTGCGCTGTTGCAGAAAGGTTCAAGGATACTGGTAGAAGTCTTAAATTATTTTATTCTATTCACACTTCATGATTGACAGCAAGCTGTTCTGCCCTCAGCTTCATCACTGCCTGTGTTTACTTGTCTGCCTGAAGAGGAGGGGGAGGGGCAGGAACACACTGCAGCTGGGCCCTCACTGAGAGAAGAGAAGGTGGAGAGGGGCAGAAACACACTGCAGCCAGTGAATAGAGGATTTATTTGTTTAAAAAGTAAGTGTCCCTGCATGTATGTGTGTGTGGATATATATGTATGTGTGTATATCAGTGAATGTGTGTGCGTGTGTGTGTGTGTGTGTGATACAGAGAGACTACAATCATATGCCTCCAGCTGTTGCAAAACTACAACTCAAATGAATGTGTGGGCATGCTGGGAGCTGTAGATTTTCAAAAGCTGTAGGCACACAGCTTGTGTGTGTGTGTGTGTTTATGAATAGCATAAAACCAGAAAGGAAAGGGTTACTGCTCCCAGAGCAGAGAGAGGGAGAGGGAATGGTTATCACAGAAAGGGACCCGCCCCCTGCCTGTAAATGAAAATTACTTTCACTTTGCAATCACTCCAAGTAAATAAATTGAATTCTAAGAGAAATATTGGGTATAGGCACATAAAGATTATGTGTACATGATCAGGATGAAATACTGAGCAACATTTAACAGTTTTTTTTTTTGTTTTGTTTTTTTGTTTTGTTTTTGGTGAACTGACAGGTACGCTTTAAGTGTAACTGTAAGCAATGTTAATCCCTTTGCACCACACCCCACATATTCAGGGCACTAGAAGTTTACTCTTAAGGACCAGTTACATTAATGGACGGCATAGGATTCACACAGGCACAGTCTATACCACTTTGACAGTTTTGACAGCTATCCATTGTAATAAGTAAAGACTGTAGTCCTACAGGGTAACCCAATAAATCTATAGACCATTGTAATGAAATTGTACTAAAGTTACAGATTACTTAGTTTATAGTGATTAGTTCTCCACATTCCAATAACCACTATTTGGCTAAGGTAAAGTGAGATATATTTATGTTATTCTATAATATGTTCCCACTGGTATTGAATTCATACCACAGCAAAAAAGTCTAAATAATTTAAACTTAAACCACATTAAACATGTTACATTTTAACAACAAAAAACAAATAATTACTTAAAATTGAATAAAATCGTTAAACATAACATGGTCTTATTTATAATATTTGAGACTAAGCAATATTAATTTACCAGCTAACAGCATTATAACTTATGTCACAATCGACTTGTTATTTATAATGGATGGTATATTTATCAATAGTATATAGTTCATATTACCTACAGCCTGGAAAATATATGTCATTTGAGCATACAGTATGTCCCACAAACAGAAGACAATGTATGGGTAGGATGTCCCACAAACAGAAGACAATGTATGGGTATAGAATACAATTCAAATGAAATAATAATCAAACTATAGACTGCTGACACTAAATATTTTTATACTGTCAATCTATTATTACATTAAGCGATATCCTTTTTTTTTACTCAATTCTTTATTTAGCAATATACGTGAATGAATAGCAATCGACCAAACACAACTCAGTATTCATTTCTTATATTAAGCTGTAAGTTGTGATTGTGCTCAAATTACAACAGCACACATGAGCATGTTAGAGAACGAGGGAATAATGAAAGTATATATATATTCCCATTCCCTTCTGTCCCTTTGGAACCCTTTCCTGTCTCTTCTTCCTCCTCCTTTCTGTCCTCATCTCCTCTTCTTCCCATATGTTGCTTACACCAACCACATTGTTGTTGATTGTACCTACCCTGATCACATAGAAGCTTGGACCATGTACCTTGAGTTGACTAGTTGATGTTTGAATTGTCATGTCTTTAACTATTCACTTTAATGTATTCAACATCCTGTCTTGTTACTGAATACCTGACTTTATATAGTGATGGTACGCATCATATGTGTGTACCCTATCGACAACCGCGTTTCCTACGATGCCTGTTTATTGATGGTGTTTTTGTAATTTACTTGAACTTTGTACTTTTAATAAAACGTTAATGTAAAAAAAAGAAAAAGAAAGTGTATATATATATATATATATATACTTGAGAAAGACTGCAATTGGGCAGTTGAAACGTTGTTCCTTGATGTTGGGTCAATAAACCTTTTTCACCTTTATCTACTGGAGTGCTGCGGTCTTCGTTTGTGGTGTGGATATCTATAGGACCCCTGACCCGGGACCTTCCTACTGCTTGCACCCGCTGTCTTTAACCTAGGTTGTGCTGCTCTTCCTACTTCCCTATATATATTACAGTACAGGATGCCAATTCAGGTCAGCATGATGTAGTGACATCATTGTGCCTGCCCATGTGAGCCACTGACTGCACAGGCTTGGAGATACCTATAGATGTAGTAAGCACCAGCGTTACATTATGTTAGATCATGTTAGCTCTCACTGCAGGGCACGTCCGATGCAGACCCTTTTGTGCGTAAGCAGTGAGGTGTATTGCACATCTCCTGGTAAACATGTCAGCACTGATGCATACAGGACTGTATGCATCAGCTCTCACTGTAAATGCTGGCCTTAAAAATATGTGAGTGGTGATGCATACAGTATACATTCATTCTTTACTATTTTAAGCATATCAAGGATTGCTTTAAATAGAAAGAAAGAAATAAAAACTTTTTATATGTTGTACATCTTGGCAAAACATTAACCTTTCTAGAATACTTTATAAGAACATTTTAATTTCCTTTTTATAGAAATCATGGCTTATAAAATCATGGCTTTGTCCAGGCTGAAGCACAGGCATGGACAAAGTCCAGTATGCGAGGATGGGCTAGCACTCCTCTGTCTGATAGGACAGGAGAGAGCACAGAGGAGTCCTATAAGACAGGAGAGAGCACAGAGGAGTACTATAAGACAGGTGAGAGCACAGAGGAGTACTATTAGACAGGAGAGAGCACAGAGGAGTACTATCAGACAGGAGTCCTAACAGACAGAAGAGAGCACAGAGGAGTCCTATCAGACAGGAAAGAACACAGAGGAGTACTATCAGACAGGAGAGAGCCTAGAGGAGTACTATCAAACAGGAGAGAGCACAGAGGAGTTCTATTAGACAGGAGAGAGCACAGAGAATTGCTAACAGACAGGAGAGAGCACAGAGGAGTCCTATTAGACAGGAGAGAGAACAGAGGAGTACTGTCAGACAGTGGAGAGCACATAGGAGTCCTATCAGACAGGGGAGAGCACAGAGGAGTACTATTATACATGAGAGAGCACAGAGGAGTCCTATCAGACAGGAGAGAGCACAGAGGAGTACTATAAGACATGGGAGATCACAGAGGAGAACTACCAGACAGGAGAGAGCACAGAGGAGTGCTATCATACAGGAGAGAGCACAGAGGATTACTATAAGACAGGAGAGAGCACAGAGGAGTACTATCAGACAGGAGAGAGCACAGAGGAGTACTATCGGACAGCAGAAATCACAGAAGAGTGCTATCAGACAGGAGAGAGCACAGATGAGTCCTATCAGACAGGAGAGAGCACAGATGAATACTATCAGACAGGAGAGAGCACAGAGGAGTAGTATCAGACAGGAGAGAGCACAGAGGAGTCCTATCAGACAGGAGTGAGCACAGATGAGTCCTATAAGACAGGAGACAGCACAGAGGAGTCCTATCAGACAGGAGAGAGCACAAAGGAGTACTATCAGACACGAGAGAGCACAGAGGAGTGCTATCAGACAGGAGAGAGCACAGAGGAGTACTATCAGACAGGAGAGAGCACAGAGGAGTACTATCAGACAGGAGAGAGCCCAGAGGAGTGCTATCAGACAGGAGAGAGCACAGAGGAGTACTATCAGACATGAGAGAGTACAATGTAGTGCTATCAGACAGGAGAGAGCACAGAGGTGTACTATCAGACAGGAGAGAGCACACAGAAGTGCTATCATAAAGGAGAGAGCACAGAGGAGTACTATCAGACAGGAGAGAGCACAGAGGAGTAGTATCAGACAGGAGAGAGCACAGAAGAGTGTTAGCCCACCCTCACTTACTGGACTTTGTCTATGCCTGCTGTGCTTCAGCTTGGACAAAGCCATGATTTTATAAGCCACAATTTCTATAAAAAGAAAATACAATTTGCTTATGAAGTATATTAGAAAGGTTAATGTTTTGTCAAGATGTACAACATATAAAAGGTTTTTGAATCTGACAGTGCCCATTTAAGCCTGATCTTCCATATTCCTGTCTTATATTACACATACAGTTTTTACCTGAGACAGCTTTTTTTTCCCAGTTGTTTCAGCTTGGTGGTTCAATGGTCAGCAGTATTGACTTGGATTAGGCAGACGACAACATCTGCATTTTGCTCATATGCCCTCCCTATTTTTTTATGTTTTTTTATTTTTTTTATGGGTTTTCTCTGTGTCATACTGATAAGTTAATTGTCTTTAATTCTGGACATAATAATCTAAATTTGATGGTGAACCCTGTTAGGAACAGGGATTATTGTGTACAATGGCATTGCTGTGAAATATGTTAGCACTACATAAACAACAGATATAAATAAGTAAATAAATTAATCAGTTTTACTCAAATTAAATAAATAAATATGGAACCCTCCCTATGTTATATTATACTATGTGAAAAATATATATAATTAAGCAATATCTTGCACATTGTGAACTCCTTTGTTTTAGGTCAGCTCTTAAACAGTATTACATGTAGAAGACTTGTGTGCCTCTTAATGCAGATGACATATTACTGATAGCCTAAAAGCTTCTGTCTATTTATGGAGATGAAGATTAACTTGATGACAACAATATAACAATGAAGATATATGGACAACATGAACTGGAGTTACTATATTAGTTTATTCCCTGAATAAGGGGTCAAGCTTTTAGCTTCTGAGTGCAGAATGGAGTAAGTTGACAATGATAATTTGCTCTGGCTACTTTACCATTTCTTTTCCAGATGAGTTAATCCAGAGCTGTGCCAATAGACCTCCACCTTAAAGCTAAAAACTCTTCCCCAATTCTGTCTTAATGATCCTGGATATAAGTGCCTTGATCTTAGCTTTTCATCTTAAATGGTGTATATTATTTTGAACACATATCCCTTCTTTTTTTATTTTCAATTTTTTTTATCAATTGGTGTCAGAAAGTTAAACAGATTTGTAAATTACTTTTATTAAAAAATCTTAATCCTTCCAGTACTTATCAGCTTCTGTATGCTACACAGAAAGTTATTTTCTTTTTGAATTCCCACCGCCGTCTTGCCCCCTCCATTCATGTCTATGGGAGGGTGCATGACGGCGGTGGTTGTCTGTCATCCGACACAGAGTGGAGGTCGTGAATTGGATTATGGGGTGCCGCAACGGAGATCCCCCATTGGATAGGGGATAAGATGTTTAGGGCCGGCATACCCCTTTAAGGACTTGAACAGGTATCATGTATGTGACTTTATCTGTCCAGGTCATTGTACAGCTCCTGCACACATAAAAACAGAACAAAACAATACTGCATTATGAAAGAATATGACACAAATGTGTGCAGGGCTGTACAGGAGTATTTGGCTACAGGCTAAACAGCCATCCCCATCTGTTCTGGAGGAGTGGTACTCCTCCCACTTTATGGAGGGTATGACCTTGTCAATAAATATAAAAAAGATATAGCACTAATACTGTAAAGAAATAGACATTCATGGTTTAACTAATGTTCTCTAAAACTGAAATAGCAATGAGAAAGGTTTGTACTGTAAAAATGAACATTTCAAATACAATTTTGGGCCGATTTTAGAATTGAGGTAAATATAAGAGATGAGCGAAGTTACAGTGATTTGATTTGTCACAAACTTCTCTGCTCGACAGTTGCTGACCGAGAAGTTCATGATGAATCGAATCACTGTAACTTCGCTCATCTCTAGTAAATATATAAGATCTCCAAACAACACAGGTGGGAGTTACCATAGATGAATACAAAAATCTCCTAAATGTATTTCAATATCACCTACAAAAACACATATTCAAACAAGATATTTTCCATGTGTTCTACCTTTGTTTTCACAAGCCATCCACTGTATGGGTCCTTTGTCATAATTATGCTGTCCGACAGAAAAGGTAAATACACGAACCTAGAAAAAAAAGCAATGAAGACTGACGTGATCATCTAGGTAGACTAAAACTTAAAGTATGATGCCTTTGTTCCATAAACATCTTATGCAGTGGTTGTGGGGCAATTTAAAGGGGTACTCCCCTGGAAAACATTTTTTATTTTTTAAATCAACTGGTGCCAGAAAGTTAAACAGATTTGTAAATGACTTCTATTTAAAAATTCATAATCCTTCCAGTATTTATCAGCTGCTATATGCTCCATGGGAAGTTCTTTTCTTTTGAATTTCCTTTCTGTCTGACCACAGTGCTCTCTGCTGACACCTCTGTCCATTTTAGGAACTGTCCGGAGTAGGATAGGTTTGCTATGGGGATTTGCTCCTACTATGGACAGTTTCTGACATGGACAGAGGTGTCAGCAGAGAGCACTGTAGTCAGACAGAAAGGAAATTCAAAAAGAAAAGAACTTCCTGTGTAGCATATAACAGCTGATAAGTACTGGAAGGGTTAATATTTTTTTAAATAGAAGTAATTTATAAATCTGTTTAACTTTCTTGCACCAGTTGATTATTAAACATTTTTTTCCAGTGGAGTACCCTTTTAAAAGGGTTACAATAAATATGGATATGATTTATATATGTTTACAAATTTAAAAAGGGTTAAATGTCATATTTTACAAATGTATCACTGTTAGAAGAGGTTGTTTACAGTCCTGAATTCGCTAACTGCATTGTCCTTACTATCAAAACAACCACATTTATTTGAAGGTAACTGATTTTCCCCATTTAGATTAAGGGGACTGATTTTCCGATTCCGCATCAAAATCTTCCACATGTAAACCTACCCTTAAATTTTCCCAATTATATGATCGTGCAAGGGGACACAATCCACTACAAGTGCTCCAGGAAATATATTCTCATAACAGAGAATTTCCTAAGCAGGGAATCCTAGCCCTATAATGCTCATGTGCAAGCCAAGTGGACTTGTGTTGTCCAAAAAGTACTAGAAAAGTCCTAAACATAACTTTTAAAGACCCCTTAAAGACCAAGGATGTAAATTTACGTCTTGGTGCTGTGGTACTTAGTGCACTAGGACGTACACCTACGTCCTGTACATGACCACGAGCATCGGCGCCATGCTCGGATCATGCACGGCTGGTCTTGGCTGCTGATAGCGAGAAGACCAGAGCAGAAGATGACTGATAACACTGATCAGTGCTATGCCCTATGCATAAATACTCCAAACCCCTGGGCCGTGGCCCGGGGTAAAAAAAATATCTTTATGTGTATATACCCCTAAAACTTGACTTTCATTGTAGTATATTAAAATCACTTTACCAACACAGAAATGATTAAAACTGATACCCTCCTGGCAAGAGAGAAAAATGCACTGTATAGTGGGGAATTATCTCCCTCTGAAATGTGTGTGGTCCTGCAGTGACCACATAAATACTGGCCAGTGAGGAATCACTTAAAATACAATACTATTGAGGCTGGCAATAGTATTGTATTTTAAGTGATTCTTCACTGGCCAATATTTATGTGGTCACTGCAGGACCACATACATTTCAGAGGCAGATAATTCCCCACTATACAGTGCATTTTTCTGTCTGGCCAGGAGGGTATCAGTTTTAATCATTTCTGTGTTGGTAAAGTGATTTTAACATACTACAATAAAAGTCAAGTTTTAGGGGTATATACACATAAAGGTTTTTTTTTTTACCCCGGGCCACGGCCCAGGGGTTTGGAGTATATATTGTTGTGGGATGCCTGTTACCCTGGGGTAAATTAGTTTGTTTTTATGCCCTATGCATAGCACTGAACAGTATTAGCAATCAAAGGATTTCTATAAATAGTCCCCTATGGGAACTATTAAAGTGTGAAAAAAAAGTTAAAAAAAGTTTTTAAAAAAGTAACAAAAATTTGAAAAACGGCCTCCCCAATAAAAAGGTAAAATGTCCTTTTTTCCCATTTTTCCCATATGAAGTGTAAAAAAATTAAATAATAATTAATACACATATTTGGTATCGCCGCGTGCGTCAATGTCCGAACTATTAAAATATATTGTTATTGATGCCGTACGGTGTACGGCGTGAACGTAAAAAATAAAACGCAAAATTGCTGCTTTTTTGTCACATTTATAAAAAAAAATTATTAAAAAATGTATAACATTAATAAAAATTAACAAATATGAATAAAAAGTACAGATCATGGTGCATAAAATGAGCCCTCATACCGCCGCTTATACAGAAAAATGAAAAAGTTATAGGTCATCAAAATAGAAGGATTTTAAACATATTAATTAGGTTAAAAAGTTTGCAAATTTTTTTTTTTGCGCAACAATAATAGAAAAGTATGTAATCATGGGTATCATTTTAATCATATTGACCCACAAATTAAAGAACCCTGTCATTTTATGGCGTGAAAATGAAACCTTCCAAAATTAGCAAAATTGCTGTTTTCTTTTTAATTTCCCCACACATATAGTATTTTTTGGTTGTGCCGTACATTTTATGGTAACAGGAGTGATGTTATTATACAGGACAACTGGTCGCACAAAAAACAAGCCCTCATACTGGTCTGTGGATGAAAATATAAACAATTTTTAGAAAACTAGGAGGAAAAAACGAAAAAGCAAAAATAAAATTGGCCTGGTCCTTAAGGTCAAAATGGGCTTGGTCCTTAAGGGGTTAAAGAGTACCTGTTATCAAATCATATTTTCTAAACTAACTCAGATTATATTCTCCAACTACTCCTAAGACCCATTCTGCCCTTAAAAAAGTTATCAGAGCTTTTAAAAGCTAAGTATCATACCTTTCCCCTTGCTCACATTGTGTGAGCTCCCGGCAGGAGAAAGTGGGTGTTCCCCAGCAGGCGCTACATCACTGAAGCCTGCGAGAGCTGTGCCTCACCATGCCCCGCACGCACTTCCTGAGTTTGGTCTCTTGCCAGGCAGGGAGAAGACCAAACTAACTGTTTGACTTGTGCAAGGAACAGAACCATCTAGTGGCCATTTTTTCAATCATATAAAAAATACATAAAGGTTGAGAATTTTAACAGCAAGTAAATAACAAAGTGTTTTATAATTACATACGGAACAATATATTAAAAGTTTAGTTTGCTGACAGGTACTCTTTAACATAATGGATTTACTCTTATTTATGTGTCCTCTCCAGCAATCTTTAGTGCCATCATAGATAGTACATTAAACTTTCAAGTTATTGTTGTGAAATGACTTTTTACTTAGCCTGAAGACTAGTAACTACAAGTTTTCCATTAAATACTGTCAGGGTTCGGCAGGCTGGTGGTGGATCCTCTGTGTCAGAGAGGGATTGGCGTGGACCGTACCGGAGGACCGGTTCTAAGTTGCTACTGGTTTTCACCAGAGCCCCCCGCAAAGCGGGATGGTCTTGCTGCGGTGGTAGCAACCAGGTCGTGTCCACCGGTAGCGGCTCAACCTCACTGACTGCTGAGACTGGCGTGGTACAGGATGACTAGAGAGAGGCGAGGTCAGAAGTAGCAGAAGGTCAGGGCAGGCGGCAAGGTTCGTAGTCAAGGGCAACAGCAGAAGGTCTGGAAACACTGGTAAAGGGCCGGTGCGCGCACCCTAGAGAGCGGGGCCGCGCGCGCTGGGACGTGACAGGTGACAGGGAACGGGACAGGTGAGTAGATTGGGATGCGACCCGCGGGCGAGCGCGTCCAGCTACGCAGATCGCATCCCCGCCGGGCAGTGACAGTGCAGCGCTCCCGGTCAGCGGGTCTGACCGGGGCGCTGCAGAGGGGAGAACGCCGCGAGCGCTCCGGGGAGGAGCAGGGACCCGGAGCGCTCGGCGTAACAAATACATTGCGTGAAATCATTTTCCTGATTTTTATATTGTGCTTTCTCCACTATGCTTACTCATAGGGTGGCAGTGCTGCATTTTGTAACCCAACTTCTCCAAATTCAATAAATAAACTGAGAAAATGTTCAAGACTTGGTTTAACATGCCTTGTAATTGGAAAAATAACAGCAGGTTCTATTTTACAAATGTTGGGGTGGTGGCTGCTTCCTTTCTGACCTTAGTTTGTAAGAGGTGATGTGAACAACACTTTAGAAATTGCCCATGATCACCTCTAATGATAACAGAGAAAATATAAGTAATTGGAACATTATTTGTGGAGAGAGAACAGAGTGAAACAATGTAAACTACTAACAGATCTGAATCATCCCTCTGTATGACCTTACTTGGGAAACCATAGAAACTATTTGAAATATACCAGACACAAAAGCCAAGTGAATATACATTTCTAAATTGCAGATGCTTCCACGACAGTTTTGAGAAATAATACAGCGCATTAAACACTGACCTCTGTAATGTAAAGGAGGCAACTGACTTATCTAAACTTTAAAGTATCGGGTTCTCTAAGTAATACTTTTAATAAAAACACATAACAAATGTGAAACAACAGCTTTCATGACTGAGTCCATTAGTGCTGCCAATGCCATTAAATGTAAAAAATAGTTTATTTTAGTTTTTTGTTTTTTTTAATAATGGGATTAAACAGATGCAGTGACATTACATGTCCAATTCTCCATACTGCATTGTTGAGAAATACAAAAAATAAAAGCACATTCCATGAAGAGTAATAGTCTAAATTTTTCTTGTGATAATCTAACCTTAGTGAAATAGAAAAAAAAAAATAATACATTTGAAAAAGGCTTAGATAAAAAAAAAATACTTTTACTTTACTAAAAAAAAAAAATAGGTTTAGATCCCAGTTGTATTACAATAAATCACTGTAGAAAGGATAGTTTCCTAATACACCTTCTGTGTAATTTCCACATAAACCCTATATTGTCTGATCCTGCACTCACACACCATGCTATCTGCCCCCTACTTTTTGATAATATTAATTTGATAACTTAGCAATAACTAGATGACAAATGGAAAGGAGATTGACCACAGATTATAACATTTAACTGCAGGATCAGTTGGATACCTTGGATATACACTGCTCAAACAAAAGGAACACTAAGATAACACATCCTAGATTTGAATGAATGAACTAATCGTAAGACATACTTTTGTCTTTACATAGTTGAATGTGCTGACAACAAAATCACACAAAAATTATCAATGGAAATCAAATTTATCAACCCATGGAGATCTGGATATGGAGTCACATTCAAAATCAAAGTGGAAACCACACTACAGGTTGATCCAACGTTGATGTAATGTCCTTAAAACAAGTCAAAATAAGGCTCAGTAGTGTGTGTGGCCTCCACGTGCGCGTATGACCTCCCTACAATGCCTGGGCATGCTCCTGATGAGTGGTGGATGGTCTCCTGGGGGATGTCCTCCCAGATTTTGACTAAAGCATCCGCCAACTCCTGGACAGTCTGTGGTGCAATGTGGCATTGGTGGATGGAGCGAGACATGATGTCCCAGTTGTGCTGAATTGGATTCAGGTCTGGGGAACGGGCGGGCCAGTCCATAGCATCAATGCCTTCCTCCTGCAGGAACTGCTGACACACTCCAGCCACATGAGGTCTAGCATTGTCTTGCATTAGGAGGAACTCAGGGCCAACCGCACCAGCATGGTTTCACAAGGGGTCTGAGGATCTCATATCGGTACCTAATGGTAGTCAGGCTACCTCAGGCAAGCACATGGAGGGCTGTGCGGCCCCCAAAGAAATGCCACCCCACCCCATTACTGGCCCACCACCAAACCGGTCATGTGTGAGGATGTTGCAGGCAGCAGAACATTCTCCACGGCGTCTCCAGACTCTGTCACGGCTGTCACATGTGCTCAGTGTGAACCTGCTTATATCTGTGAAGAGCACAGGGCGCCAGTGTCGAATTTGCTGTGAAGAGCACAGGGCGCCAGTGTCAAATTTGCCAATCTCTGTGTTCTCTGGTAAATGCCAAATGTCCACCTGAGGATGTCGACCCCTTATAAAGTTTTTTTCTGAGCATTTGAGTGCTCACATGCACATTTGTGACCTGCTGGAGGTAATTTTACAGGGCTCCTCCTTTTACAAAGGCAGGCAGAGGTAGCGGTCCTGCTGCTGGGTTGTTGCCCTCCTATGGCCTCCTCTACGTCTCCTGATGTACTGGCCTGTCTCTTGGTAGCGCCTCCATACAATGGATACTACGCTGACAGACACAGCAAACCTTCTTGCCACAGCTCACATTGATGTGCAATCCTGGATGAGATGCACTACCTGAGCCACCTGTGTGGGTTGTAGACTTCATCTTATGCTACCACTAGAGTGAAAGCACCACCAGCATTCAAAAGTGACCAAAACATCAGCCAGGAAGCATAGGAACTGAGAAGTGGTCTGTGGTCACCTCCTGCAGAACCACTCCTTTATTGGGGGTGCCTTGCTAATTGCCTATAATTTCCACCTGTTGTCTGTTCCATTTGCATAACAGCATGTGAAATTGATTGTCAATCAGTGTTGCTTCCTGAGTGGACAGCGTGATTTCACAGAAGTGTGATTGACTTGTAGTTACATTGTGTTGTTTAAGTGTTCCCTTTATTTTTGGGAGCAGTGTATATATATATATATATATATATATATATATATATATATATATATAATGAGCTGAAGAAAAAATAAAACTATAAAATATTTGTTATTTGTTTTTAAATGATTACCGTTGTGTCAAACAACTTACCTCCATTTGATAGCCTATGTGATCTGTAAAATATTTATAAATCACTTCATTTACTAAAAAGTGACTCCTTCACTCAAAAAAAACTCTAAAGTCCTAGCTATTAGATGTCTCTTTTCTCTGATATCTGCTATTTACTGCTGCTTGGTGGCAGTAGAAATCCAGCTTTGGTAAAAAAAAAAAGACACCAGGATGAAACACAGGAAGTTGGGTCAAGGCTAAGGGCCCTATTAGATGACTTAGTATTGCACAGTAATCAAGTTCCAATCTTAGTGATCTGTGCTTGTTTACTCAGTCTTCACATGGTACAAACAGTCATGATGCCAGGCCATGCAAATTATTGATGGACTTGTGCCCCCCCCCCCCTTGCTCCAGTAAGTCAATTTTTTTTGTCAATTTTTTTTTAGAAGGTCCGATCACCCGTTTGATTGATAATCAACCAGTGTAATAGTGCCCATAGCTACAGAAGGAGAGAGATAGAGAGCCTAGGCTGTATACCTGAAATATGTGAGCATGTCTCCATCCTCTAGAGGATCCTTATTGTTCCTGAATGGTAAATCAAGGCGTCCCTCTTATTTCAGCAGCTGTTAAGTGCTCAGTGTAAGTCCTTCATTGCTGTTCTGCTGTTTCTTTGATTTCTGCTCATACTGCAACTTGCCAACCTGTGTATCACTAACTTTTTTTTTCCATCTATATACTAAAGTAGTGTACTGTAGATCATCCTCAGCACAGTGCCAGCCTTTGGCTAAAAAGTTGCAAATAACTTTTAACACCATCCAGCTGCAGACCTATGCAAATTGCATACATGATATTCTGCACAGTAATTGACAGTGTCATCATGTAATAGCTTAACATTGCTACACTGGTAAGCTCACAACTTCTGCTACATTTGTAAAATGAAAAAGTTTTTGCTTCCATAGAATTTCATGAAATAATTTCCTAAGGACTCATTTGAGAAAAGTTTAGTGTTAGCCCCCTTATCAAAATATATGACATGTTTATTTTACAAAATCTAATGTTACTATGTTACTATTTTAGGATTTACCATAATATTTGAAACAGGACAAATTCCACATGTTTTGTGTACACAACTTTTTTGCGGGAAATCTGGCATAATCAGGGACATCAGTATATTATTTTACAGGAAATATCAAGTTTTAAATTAGACTGTAGTAACTGAGATAACATGGTATTTACTGACAATGCCAGCTCTTCTGAGTCAGTATCAACTTGTTACTTCTATGGAACCGGTTGCAGTAACAGCTTTTAATTCCTGAAACATGATGCAATAAATATTTTCATTGCTGTTCTTTTAAGGACTTCTTATTGGATGGAGTAGGTATTCCATTGAGTTAATAAATTGAGATTTTTAAGGCAATTTTTTAAAGGGAAGTCACAGGCAAATGTTAATTGATAACTTAGATCAAGTGCATGTTATGTACTTTGTTCATTATTTCTTTAAGGGTACACTTTTGGGCTTTAGTTTAATATATATTAAATGTAATTGACATTCCCTGAGAGGCATGATGTTGTTTCCGCAGATGCAGCAAAAGGTTTCTCTACAAGTTACACTAAAGTTGGCAAAACTTTAGCCGGCTATATAAAAGATGAGGGGGAAGACTTGATTTACCCTTGAGGATCTTCTTCAGATGGCAGACTGGCTTATCTTGCATGCACTAACCCTAGGCTTTCTCAGGCTTTCTCAATCTCTTTCACATTGTACCTGCTAAGCCTTGCCCTCTCTTCTTGTGTTTTGTGGCTTTTCTAACTCTCTAATAACAGATAATGTCAATGGAAAGAATGCTCAGGTATGCTGGATTTTTGGCACCCAACCCTTTTGTTCTGGGATAAAAAAAAAAAAGCAGTCCCAGAACTGTCTGACCATGGCTTACCCCTCCCAATAGAAAACAAATGTGGAATTTGGGAGAGATCACTGTTAGCTGGATAAATGAACACTCAGCCAACAGCTATTGAAAATGTATCCCAAACGTAACCCCTAAAGGACCAGGCGTTTTTCCGTTTTTGCTCTTTCGTTTTTTCCTCCTTACCTTTAAAAAATCATAACTCTTTAAATTTTGCACCTAAAAATCTGTATTATGGCTTATTTTTTGCGCCACCAATTCTACTTTGTAATGAGATCAGTCATTTTACCCAAAAATCTACGGCGAAAGGGGAAAAAAATCATTGTGTGGCAAAATTGAAATAACACAGCCATTTTGTAAGTTTTGGGGGCTTCCGTTTCTACGTAGTAAATTTTTCGGTAAAAATTACACCTTATCTTTATTCTCTAGGTCCATATGGGTAAAATTGTACCCTACTTATATAGGTTTGATATTGTCGTACTTCAGAAAAAAATCATAACTACATGCAGTAAAATTTATACGTTTAAAATTGTCATCTTCTGACCCCTATAACTTTTTTATTTTTCCGTGTTCAGGGCGCTATGAGGGCTCATTTTTTGCGCCGTGATCTGAAGTTTTTGTTGGTACCATTTTTGCATTGATCTGACTTTTTGATTGCTTTTTATTAATCTTTTCATGATATAAAAAGTGACCAAAAATACGCTATTTTGGACTTTGGAATTTTTTTTGCGCATACGCCATTGACCGTGCGGTTTAATTAGCAGAATCTTTTTTTAATTTGGACATTTCCACACGCGGCGATACCACATATGTTTATTTTTGTTTCTATTTACTCTGTTTTTTTTTTTTATTATTGGAAATGCCGGGTGATTCAAACTTTTATTAGGGGAAGGGATAATTCAAAGGATTAATGATTTTTTTTACACTTTTCTTTACCAAAATTATAGCTCCCATAGGGGGCTATAACATTGCATTTACTGATCTTTAACACTGTTCAATGCATCTCCATAGAGATGCAATGATCAGTGTTTTCGGCGATTGATTGCTCAAGCCTGGATCTCAGGCTTGAAGCATTCAATCGGCGATCGGACTGCACTTTTACTTTCCCTTTTAGCCGCGTGGCTCAGCTTTGAGCGCGATCAGTGCCGCCCGCTATTAGAGGCGGGTCCCGGCTTCACTATGATGCCGGGCCCGCCGTGATATGATGCAGGGTCACCGTGGGACCCCGCGTTATATTACGGGAGCGGGACCAAGGACGTACTCATACGTCCTTGGTCCTTAAGGGGTTAAATAGCAGTATAGCACAGAAAAAATTTAGGGGTGATTTTTGGGACAACTGCTGGCGAAATCCCCACATTTACTGTACTAAATCATTCAACATGTATTTATTACTTTATAATTAATAAATTATTAATAAATACTGCATAATATAGTCTTTATTTTATTGGTATTATCTAACGTTTCATTACGTTGAAAAAAAAGATAGATCTTAGGTTATGGTCACACATGACAGATTTCTTAAAGAGTACCTGTCATCATCTAAACTTTCCCTGATCCCCCTTCCCATCTGTCCCCTTCTCTAACTATGCCTATCCCTGTGTTTATTGAGGTTTAAAACGCTGTGGAAATACCTTTTTTTATCCCTCTTCATTAGCTCAGGAGCACTGTCTTTCTGAGGGGTGGAAGGAGGCGGGTCCCGGCAGGCATGATGTCACATGAAGCCTGGCTGGGACTCTGCTTCTGCCAGTCTTCCTGTATGCTGCTCTCCCTCTGCAGCAGTGTTTCCCAACCAGGGCACCTCCAGCTGTTGCAAAACTACAACTCCCAGCATGCCCAGACAGCCAACAGCTGTCCAGACATGCTGGGAGTTGTAGTTTTGCAACAGCTGGAGACACCCTGGTTGGGAAACACTGCTCTGCAGTGTGCATACAGACTAAGTACAGGGTAGGGACAGCAGCCTGTCTCTCTCTCTCCTGTGTCTCTCTGCACTGAAAAGTCAATGCTGAGAACCAGGGGCTGGGGGGGGGGGGGCACAGAGCAGGGAGTGCAGTGAGATGATACAATGTATAAGATAACGTGTGGTGAGGGGCAGGGAGAAAACAGAGCAGGGGGAGGGGGAGGTGACTGGCTGTTATATGAGAGGCATGTGTAGGCTTGTAGCTCACAGGCTGGGAACGAGTCCTGAGCTGAGAGTACTGAACTTCCGGTGGAAGGACCAGAGCCCTTCAGCATTAGTCCTAAAAGCTGTACACTTACTATGAAAAGCATAGGATGCTGCTTGCAGACCAGGCATAGAAGAGTGACCCCTAGTGGCCAAAAAGTATAAAATGAAAAAACTGGTATAAATATTAATATTTTTTAATGAAGATATATTACAATATCTCTTCATTAATGATTATGAACAACAGATTAAAAGTTTTTGTTGATGACAGGTGCTCTTTAAGGATATTTCTGTGACTGCCACATTCATCTGAATAGAGACACCAGAAGATGGACACCGCCTTAAATGTAAACTCCTAGGGTGCAACAAGTTGCCAAAATAGAAAAAGCTAGCAACTATATAATGGTGCACACATTAAGAATAATGAAAACATCTTTATTGGACACAAAAAATTAGCACACAAACAATTAAAATTACTTAAAGCGTACCCGTCAGATCCCACAAAAAAATATATTTTGTAATATATCACTCAGTACCTAATCCTGCCCATGTACATCTAATTTTTATGTGTCTAGCACCTATATTTATTTTTTTATTACACTTTTAATTTAGCTCACTAGTCTGAATTCCTCTCAAAGGGAGGGGGTGTGGTCTCACTGTGCAGGTCTCCGCCCCCTCCCTCAGTATGCTGTCTGCTCACATCTCCCATAGCATTAGCAAACCTACAACCCCCAGCTTGTCCTCACTGACAGTAGCAGGACACAAGATGACAATTTTAAACATACTAATTTTGGTGCATTTAGTTGTAATTTTTTTAAAGTAGTAAAATAAACTAAAACCTATATAAATTAGATATAATTGTAACCGTATGGACCTACAGAATAAAGATATGATGTCATATGTACCGAAAAGTGCACTGCATAGAAACGGAAGCCCCCAAAATTTACAAAATGGGTTTTTGTTTCCAATTTAGTGTTGAAGTGCTTGATGTCATTACAAAGTACAATTGGTGCCTCAAAAAACAAGTCTTCATATGGGTCTGTAAGTGCAAAATTGAGAGTGTTCTGATGTTTAGAAGGTGAGGTGGAAAAAAAACCTGTGGTCCTTAAGGGGTTAAGCTGACAACAGCCTATAGATAAACGTTGTCAAATAATCTATTGTATATGTGAATTAGACATGTGCAGAAGAAAAATTTTCGTTTTTTTGTTCGTTTCGTTTTTTAGTTTTTTATAAAATTTTCAGTTCAGTAATATTTTCAGTTTTGATTTTCAGATACATTCGGTATTCGGATGTCCAGGTTTAATTTTTTTACAGATACATTCGGTATTTGGGTGTCCGGTGGGTTAATTTTTTTGGATACATTCGTTATTCGGGTGTCTGGGGGCTAATTTTTTTCGGATACATTCGGCATTCGGGTGTCTGGGTTTGATTTTTTTCAGATACATTCGTATTCGGGTGGGTTTGATTTTTCGTATACATTCGGTATTCGAGTACATTCAGGTAAATCTTTTTTAGGCAGGGGACCATTATCGGGAGTGTGTGCAGGAAAAGAGGGCAGCCGCAGAGATCGGAACATTGGAAGACAGGTAAGATAATATAATTTTATGTGATATATATTAATACATAATGTAATGTTGAATGAATGAGTAAATGAATGAATGAATGCTGTATGAATGATTGATGTGTTTGATCGATGACATGATGTTATACATAAATCACCCGACAATCAAACGCATCGATCAAACTGTTGCAAAAATACAACACCCACCCAGCATGCGGCCGTCTGGGCATGCTGGGAGTTGTAGTTTTGCAACAGCTGGAGGCACACTTTGGCAACCACACGCATTAGGTAAATTTGACATTCGTGCTGAACCGAATTGCACATGTCTAATGTGAACTATGGGGAATATTTGTCAAAACCTGTGCAGAGGAAAAGTTGCCCATAGCAACCAATCAGATTGATTCTTTCATTTTGCAGAGGCCTTGTTAAAAATGAAAGAAGAGATGTGATTGGTTGCTATGGGCAACTCAGCAACTTTTCCTCTGCACATGTTTTGATAAATCTCCCCTATGAGCCTATATTGGATTTTAACATGCCAAATCCCTTTTTTGTGGGATAAGGGCCAGCTGTGTCTTATACCCTGACTCATTCTCTGTTTCTCCAAAGGCCAATACACCTAAAACTTACTTTGTTCTCACAAATACACACAAAAGGTTAGCCATGCATCAGCCAAGAAAAATCTTTTTATTATGTGTGCATACCAGTCCTCTACCTCCCCCAGGAAAATCCTAAAAAACACAGCAAGGAGGAAAGTTGGCACAATAAAGCGATTGCTTTGTTACGTTGGTATAACACAGCTTATTATATGAACTATATAATCTTTCTGGTCATCTATAGATTTACCTATCCATTTTAGTCATTACCTCAATCGGTGAATAATCAGTTCAATGACAAATTCAGCTATACTGCATCCGGACTCCCCAAGGAAAGTAAATAGTACAAGGACAACTCCGCTGAAAACGCATAATAGCTCTATTACCTTGTTACCTTATTCATGGATTGAAATGAGACATTACATGACATAACTGTTTTCATACACAATAGAACAAGAAAATAAATGGGAAATGGCCACGTTCCAGCCGTCTGTAAGGAACTTTGGAGGGTCACATGATTTGTGTTTTCTAGTCTTTTGCTGCAGTACCAGGCGGTTTTATATTTTGCTATTACATTATTCAAAAAGTGATACAGGTGAAGAAAAAAGCGTAGTGGCACTCACCAATTTGGTTATTCCATAGATAGCTTTATTCCATTAGAAGGTGCATTCACAAGGGCGGCGACAGATCCAGCCGGACCGGGACGCCAGTGCGTTCGCTTGCTGGGTTACAATTGTTTCACGCTTGCGCGCTTCAAGCGTGAAACAATTGTAACCCAGCAAGCGAACGCACTGGCGTCCCGGTCCGGCTGGATCTGTCGCCGCCCTTGTGAATGCACCTTCTAATGGAATAAAGCTATCTATGGAATAACCAAATTGGTGAGTGCCACTACGCTTTTTTCTTCACCTGTATCATTGTGGACAGTCTGTATCTCTAAGTAGTTGAGCACCTCCATACGCAGTCCCCCCTGCGAACCACTTCCGACCCGTACAGAGAGAGATAGAGCAGTGCCGGTCAGCTGCTTCTAATCACCAGGAATTATTCAAAAAGTAAAACTATGAACTGGGATTACATATTTACGCTGAATTAAATCTCTCTGTTCTTTCTCAAGAGACTTTCAGAAGTCTGTATATGATGGATGGTCTAACTGCCTTGCATCCACTTGCCGACATGATATTATCCTGTATAATTTCCGTTCTCTTCCAGCCCCGGCACCAGCAGGTGTTTGGAGACCTAATTTAATAGACTTGGACTTCTGAGGACGCTTCAGCATCTGGTTACGTTTCATACTTTTTCATACTGTTAATGCTGATTAATGTGCTAGATGTTAATGCAAAGAGAACCAGGAATATTGCATTTTGACACCGCATGTTTTTACATATGTGAAAAGTTCTTATACCCAACAAAAATAGACAAGTATCTTTTGGATAGGAATCCATTAGTTGGATCAGAGACTGGAAAAATGGCAACATCTGTGTATTTCTCTAACCAGATATCTTATATTAGTTGAAATAACCTATTTTTCCACTGGCATACATCATACAATTGCATTGTGGTAAGTTAGTTGGTTTAATCCAGCGGTCTCAAACTGTGGCCCTCCAGATGCGGCAAAACTTCAATTCCCAGCATGCCCGGACAGCCGTTGGCTGTCCGGGCATGCTGGGAATTGATGTTTTGCCGCATCTGGAGGGCCATAGTTTGAGACCACTGGATTTATCGAATCCTATAAAGCTTTTGACCCATAGGCCAATCGCACTGTGCATGTAGGTGTGTGTGGCTGTGGATCTGGTTTTGCTTGACTGAAAACACCCATATATCATTATGCAGCCTGCTAGAATACCAAGAATGAGATAAGGTAAAAGGGGAAAAGATCTTAAGAAAGGTAAGATGGTTGCTAGAGCGTTTTGCAATCGGTGAAACTGGAACATGAGGTCCCCATAAACACAAGATATGAATGTGATTATAGAAATGGACTATAAACAAAAACCCCTGGTATAGTAACCTAAGTAGAGGGTGGGCCATTTATATGGATACACCTTAATAAAATGGGAATGGTTGGTGATATTAACTTCCTGTCTGTGGCACATTAGTATATGTGAGGGGGGAAACTTTTCAAGATGGGTGGTGACCATGGTGGCCATTTTGAAGTCGGACATTTTGAATCCAACTTTTGTTTTTTCAATAGGAAGAGGGTCATGTGACACACCAAACTTATTGGGAAGTTCACAAGAAAAACAGTGATGTGCTTGGTTTTAACGTAACTTTATTCTTTCATGAGTTATTTACGAGTTTCTGACCACTTATAAAATGTGTTCAATGTGCTGCCCATTGTGTTGGATTGTCATTGCAACCCTCTTCTCCCACTCTTCACACACTGATAGCAACACCGCAGGAGAAATGCAAGCACAGGCTTACAGTATCCGTAGTTTCAGGTGCTGCAGAATGGGCAAAACAAAAATTGGAACAAGTTCAGTGATGAGGCAAACTTTTATGTGAATGATGAAGTTAACAAACAAAACCACCGCTATTGGTCTGACACTAACCCACATTGGATAGATCCCTCCAAGACTGTTGGAACACAAAAATTAATGGTATGGTGTGGTATATGGGGTACAAAGATAGTGGGGCCATTCTTCATCAATGGAAACCTCAAGGCCACTGGATATGCGAAATTGCTACATGATGATGTGTTTCCCTCTTTATGCACTGAAGCTGGCATGTTCCCTGAGTTTTTCCCAGCAAGATAGTGCACCAACACATTATGGGTGTCAGGTCCGAGCATTTCTAGATGAACAGTTTCCTGGAAAGTGGATTGGTCATTGTGGGCCAGTTGAATGACCCCCAAGGTCTCCCGATCTGACCCCCTTAGACTTTTATCTTTGGGGTCATCTGAAGGCATCTGAAGATACAAGATGTGCAGCATCTGAAACTACGAATACTGGAAGCATGTGCCAGCATTTCTCCTGCGGTGTTGCTATCAGTGTGTGAAGAGTGGGAGAAGAGAGTTGCATTGACAATCCAACACAATGGGCAGCACATTGAACACATTTTAGAAGTGGTCAGAAACTTGTAAATAACTCATGAAAGAATAAAGTTATGTTAAAACCAAGCAAATCATTGTTTTTCTTGTGAAATTCCCAATAAGTTTGATGTGTCACATGACCCTCTTCCTATTGAAAAAACAAAAGTTGGATTCAAAATGACCACCATGGTCACCGCCCATCTTGAAAAGTTTTCCCCCTCACATATACTAATGTGCCACAAACAGGAAGGTAATATCACCAACCATTCCCATTTTATTAAGGTGTATCCATATAAATGGCCCACCCTGTACTGTGATGTCACTGTGTACATTATTACTACACTGTGATGTCACTATGCATATTACTATAATATCACTGTGCATATTAACCCCATACTGTGACTTACAGTACAGAGTTTATTTGCACAGTGACATCACAGTACAGGGTTACTATGCACAGTGATGTCACAGAACAGCATGTACTGTGCAGAAGGGGACAGTAGGGCACAGCGTGGGCCAGCTGGTCAGGGTAGAGTCGATATTTACATTTTTAATTTTGTAATCTAATAGCCTCCCTTTTAATGTTTACCACCCTTTACAGAACAGTGGAAATACTGGAGGCTGAGCACAGTGACGGCCACACCTGAAATAGACAGCCCCCCCAGATGGTTGGGTCATGTCACCGCAGGAGTAGTAAGGCGCAGATTACTTTTCCCTTTGTGGGGTGGTGGTGGTGGGGTGGGGGGGGTTATGGGGGGGCGGGGGCGGGGGCTGGGTTTAAAGAATGAATGCAGATATTAGAATCTGATGCATTTTTTTTTACATATTTTATACTTTATTTTTTACATTGATTCCATTAACGTGTAATCTGTGTGTGCTTTTATACAGTTGCAAATATGCTGCATCAGCTATTGTTTCAGATTACAATTCTATTTATTTTCATTTTTTTGGGACATTTACCATCCATACTTCATCCTAACTCTGCACTGTTCATGTGAAGGCAGTCAGTAATAGACTGCCCCTGTATATGTCAGAAATAAGACATTACATGCCACAGATACTGACTCATATATTACTTCTTGGTGGCTGACAGAGCAGTATGGGCGTGGAACACTATAGGCTCTTTAATAACTATGGCACTATTCTAAAACCAATGAACTATAAATATTGTTCATACTGACCAGGTATGGTTTAGAACAGTGTTCTCCAAATGGTGGGCTTCAAACTGTTCTATAGCTAAACTATAACTCCTATCTGGGAATTGTATTTCTGCAAGAGCCTGAGGTCCACAGTTTAGAGTTTAGTGGTTTACAAATATTGTGTGGAATCTCCAATTTAAAATACATTTTTCAACTTTTAACCTTTAAACCCACAGGATAGGGGATAAGTAGCTGATTGCCGGGGGTCCAACCTCTGACACCCCATGCAATTATCGGTACAGGACCCCTGCGTTCACTGTGTAATATGGCTGCTAGCTGCAAGGTGCATGCAAGCACTTAATAAAAGAGGGTACATGCAGAAAAATGGGCTGAATATAAGAAGCATCACATCTGCAGCATGTAAACAACAGAATCTATTGATCATTGTCCACACTTAATTTACATATAATTCCTTTTAAATTGAATTAATCCTTGAATAACATGGGTTGTTTAGTGAAAATAAGTAACCATATTGCTGTTCACATGCCCTTTTCAGTGTCTCAGAAGTGACACCTTGTGGCCATTGTAGTTATATTACATTTCCAATCTATGCTAAAGATATTATTTTGTAAAGACAAGGGTTTCATACCGTTAGCTAAATTAAAAAAAAAAAGTATCTCTCTCAGAGGGAGAAAAAAAAAAACACGTTTGCAGTTATGATGCCTTTAATGGTTAACAAAAATAAATTCTAACCTACTTAGGGTACTTCTACTGGCATGGTATGACAAAATATCTAAAGAAACATACACAATGGTATATGTATACAAAGTCAGAACAGACATAACAAGAAAAAATAAACAAACTAAGTTTGGAAAGTAAATCTGTCCTGAGATTCCAGATAGGCAAACATGGGTGTAAGTTGTATTGTCTCTTAATTGATGTTAAGTCCCAGAGATCACATGACCCTCTTATCTCTGGACTGGATTCCTTAGATGTAGTGTGCCATAAAACATATGTGTTTCATTAATTTGCATTCCCAGACCCTTCTGTCATGTTGTGATTTGAATTTACCTTTAAATATTACATAATTTATGTAATCTTTATTATGTTTTGGGGTACAAAAAAATGTTTGGCCACAGGTAACAATGATAAACCATTATGAAAGAGAGTTTAATTCAATTATTTAAGAAATAATAGGAGAATAATTATTTTAGAGGGAGGGGGTCCTGAGTAGGCAAACATGTCAACTTAAAGCCACGTGGTATCAGCTGTCCAAAAAGTAATAAAAGTGATCAATACTCCAGGTGGACAAAGGAGCCTAGTCTATGTTTCAGTTTATCAGTGAAAAATGGTCAAAATACTGCGTAAGAACATAGTCTAAGAATTTTTAACCCCTTAAGGACTGAGCCCTTTTTCACCTTAAGGACTGAGCCCTTTTTTGCAATTTTGACCACTTTCACTTTATGCATTAATAACAATGGGATGCTTTTACCTATTATTCTGATTCCGAGACTGTTTTTTGTGACATATTCTACTTTAACACAGTGGTAAATTTTCGGTGTTACTTGCATCCTTTCTTGGTGAAAAATCCCAAAATGTCATGAAAATTTAGCATTTTTCTAACTTTGAAGCTCTCTGCTTGTAAGGAAAATGGATATTCCAAATAAATGATATATTGATTCACATATACAATATGTCTACTTTATATTTGCAGCATAAAGTTGACATGTTTTTACTTTTGGAAGACATCAGAGGGCTTCAAAGTTAAGCAGCAATTTTCCACAAAATTTTAAAAATCTGAATTTTTCAGGGACCAGTTCCGTTTTGAAGTGGATTTGAGGGGTCTTCATATTAAAAATACCCCATAAATGACCCCATTATAAAAACTGCACCCCCCAAGTATTCAAAATGACATTCAGAAAGAGTATTAACCCTTTAGGTGTTTCACAGGAATAGCAGCAAGGTAAAGGAGAAAATACAAAATCTTAATTTTTTACACTCGCATGTTCTTGTAGACCCAGTTTTTGAAAATTTACAAGGGGTAAAAGGAGAAAAAGCCCATCAAAAGTTTTTCTGAAATGGTTTTTTAGGGGGCATGCCCCATTTAGGAAGCCCCTATGGTGCCATTTTGGAAACTACACCCCTCAAGAAAAGTAACAAGGGGTCCGCTGAGCCTTAACACCCCACAGGTGTTTGATGACTTTTCGTTAAAGTTGGATGTGTAAATGAATTTTTTTTTTTTCACTAAAATGCTGGTTTTCCCCCAAATTTTACATTTTTACAAGGGGTTATCGGAGAAAATGCCCCCCAAAATGTGTTACCCCATCTCTTCTGAGTATGTAAATACCCCATGTGGACGTCAAGTGCACTGCGGGCACACTACAATGCTCAGAAGAGAAGCAGTCACATTTGGCTTTTGGAAAGAAAATTTTGCTGAAATGGTTTTTGGGGGGAATGTCACATTTAGGAATCCCCTATGGTGCCAGAACAGCAAAAAAACAAAACAAAAAAAACCAAAAACACATGGCATACTATTTTGGAAACTACACCTCTCAAGGAACGTAACAAGGGGTACAGGTGCTTGACAAATTTCTGCTAAAGTTGGACGTAAAAATGAAAAATTCGATTTTTCTTCACAAAAAAGTCTGGTTTTACCCCAAATTTTCCATTTTCACAAGGGGTAATTGGAGAAAAAGCCCCCCAAAATTTGTAACCCCATTTCTTCTGAGTATGGAAATACCCCATATGTGGATGTAAAGTGCTCTGTGGGCGAACTACAATGCTCAGAAGAGAAGGAGCGCCATTGAGCTTTTGATGAGAAAATTTGGTTGGAATAGAAGTGGGAGGCCATGTGCATTTACAAAGCCCCCCGTGGTGCCAGAACAGTGGAACCCCCCCCACATGTGACCCTATTTTGGAAACTACACCCCCCACAGAATTTAATAAGGGGTGCAGTGTACATTTACACCCCACTGGCGTTTGACAGATCTTTGGAACAGTGGGCTGTGCAAATGAAAAATAAAATTTTTCATTTTCACGGACCACTGTTCCAAAAATCTGTCAGACACCTGTGGGGTGGTAAATGCTCACTATACCCCTTATTACAATATGTGAGGGGTGTAGTTTACAAAATGGGGTCACATGTGGGGGGGGGGTCCACTGTTCTGGCACTATGGGGTCTTTGTAAACACACATGGCCTTCAATTTCGGACACATTCTCTCTACAGAAGCCCAATGGCGCTCCTCTTCTGAGCATTGTAGTTCGCCCGCAGAGCACTTTACATCCACATATGGGGTATGTTCTTACTCAGAGGTAATGGGGCCACACATTTTGGGGGGCTTTTTTCCTATTCTCCCTTGTGAAAATGAAAAATGTAAGGTAACACCAGCATTTTAGTGAAAAAAAATGTTTGTTTTTTTCATTTTCACATCCAACTTTAACGGAAATTTGTCAAACACCTGTGGGGTGTTAAGGCTCATTTTAGCCCTTGTTACATTCCATGAGGGGTGTAGTTTCCAAAATGGGGGTAACATCTGGGTATTTATTGTTTTGCGTTTATGTCAGAACCACTGTAAAATCAGCCACTCCTGTGCAAATCACCAATTTAGACCTCAAATGTACATGGCACACTCTCACTTCTGAGCCATGTTGTATGCCCGCAGAGCACTTTATGCCCACATATGGGGTAGTTCTGTACTCAGGAGAAATTGTGTTACAAATTTTGGGGGTCTTTTTTTTCCTTTTACCGCTTGTGAAAATTAAAAGTATGGGGCAACATCAGCATGTTAGTGTAAAAATATTTTTTTTTACACTAACATGCTTGTGTAGACCCCAACTTTTCCATTTCATAAGGGCTAAAAGGAGAAAAAGCCCCCCAAAATTTGTAACGCAATTTCTCCCGAGTACGCAGGTTCCCCATATGTGGCCCTAAACTGTTTCCTTGAAATACGACAGGGCTCTGAAGTGAGAGAGTACCATGTGCATTCAAGGACTAAATTGCGGATTTGAATCCGCCACAAAAATACCCTACGACAGTGTTTCCCAAACAGGGTGTCTCCAGCTGTTGCAAAACTCCAAGCATGCCTCGACAGTCAGTGGCGTTCCGGCAATACTGTGAGTTGTTGTTTTTCAACAGCTGGAGGCTCCGTTTTGGAAACACTGCCGTACAATAAGTTTTTTTTTATTTTATTGGGGGGGGGGGGGCTGTGTAGGGGTACTGTACCCTTTATTATGTGTTAGTGTAGGGTTTTTAGGGTACATTCACATGGGGGGAGGTGTACAATGAGTTTCTCGCTGGGAGTTTGAGCTGCGGCGGAAAATATGCCACATCTCAAACTTGCATATCTTATATATATAGATGCAAATCCAAAAATGTTACAGTATCTTGTAATACCTTTTTTATTGGACTAACAGAATTTATATATATATATATATATATATATATATATATATATATATATAACATGTAGAGTTAAAATATCTAGACTTACCGAGTTTCTGTCTATCGAAAAATTTACTTCATTTAATAATGCATTTGGTAATTCTGGTACATTTCTTGAACATATGGCTAGGTAGTCCCTACTGGGTACATCCTAAATCACTCAGCAGGAATGGAATTTGTATGTTGAGCATGCTGAACTGACATTTATTGAAGATTTCTTCAAATAACTTAGTTAATTCTGTATATTAGTTGCCCAGAGGTTGTTTTACTGGTATTCTAAATTCTGACTGAAATGTCTTAGCCAGTGTTATAACTGTATTCTACTATGTAAATTGTTGGATACAATTAATAAAATGCTAATTGGCTTTGATGTAGTGTAAATGCAGTGGATATTCTGCATAAAGTAAATCTGCAGTTTTTTTGCAATGATTTGGAGGAGATTTTCTGCTATGAATTGTGGTGTAGATTATGACAAGTTAAGTATTAGATTCCCCTGGAAAACCCCTTTAAACCCTCAATTTTAGATCACAATAAGATGCATCCCTGGATATTATATTTGAACATATACCAAAGAAATACATGTTGTACTTGGAAAGTACTTACAGTTTTATTCTTATTGTAAAGCTTGAATGTTTCTGTCGCCTTATCCTCTCCTCCATCAGTGAACAGCATGATAATCTTATTACAGTTGGCTCTGGATACATTTGTCTGCAAAGAAGATTATCATTGATATTTAATTTTAAAAAATCATCATATTTACATATTGTAAAAACTTCCGATAAACAGCAGATGTAGTGGACACACACAGCAGAAATTTGAATTATTAAACCTTCAGGCTACATCTTTACAATAACATTTCATATAAGCAAATCATATCGACTAAAGTTATAGGCAATGAAGAACATACCTTACTTTAAATAAATAACCAATAACCATGATATGATAAAAATAACAGCCAGCCTCATAGACATTATTTTATTTTTCATAGTTACATAGTTAGTACAGTTTAAAAAATACTCATGTCCATCAAGTTTAACCAAAAAGGGAAGGGAAGGTGTATGGGTGGATGAGAATGTATCTAATCCTGTTTTGAAGCCCATAACAGTTTTTTACTGTGGCCAGTTCCTGAGGCAGACTGTTCCATAAACTCACAGTTCTTATGGCTTGTCACCTCTGGAGTGGCCCCCTATTTTTAGGGAGTTTTACCTGCAGTAAGTCTTGCTTTTTGTATGGATTAATTTTATTCTTAAATAAGTTGATAATATCCCCCTTAAACATCTTTTCGCAAGACTAAACAAATTGATGCAATTTAAACTTTTCTCAAAAATAAGATGCTACATGCCCCTTATTAGATTGGTTGCACGTCTTTGTACCTTTTACAGCTGCAGAGCATCCATTCTATAAACTTGTGCCCAGAACTGAACAGCATATTCCAGTTGAGACTGTACTAACGCTTTATACAGTGGGGGAAAAGTATTTAGTCAGCCGCCAATTGTGCAAGTTCTCCCACTTAAAAAGATCAGAGAGGCCTGCAATCATAGGTAAATTTCAACTGTGAGAGACAGAATGGGGGGAAAGAATACAGGAAATCACATTGTAGGATTTCTAATGAATTTGTAAATTCCTTGGTAAAATAAGTATTTGGTCACCTACAAACAAGCAAAATTTCTGGCTCTCACAGACCTGTAACTTCTTCTTTAAGAGTCTCATCTGTCCTCCACTCATTACCTGTATTAATGGCTCCTGTTTGAACTTATCAGTATAAAAGACACCTGTCCACATCCTCAAACCGTCACACTCCAAACTCCACTATAGCCAAGACCAAAGAGCTGTCAAAGGACACCAGAAACAAAATTGTAGAACTGCACCAGGCTGGGATGACTGAATCTGCAATGGGCAAGTAGGTTGGTGCAAATAAATCAACTGTGGGAGCAATTATTAGAAAATAGAGGACATACAAGACCAATGATGATCTCCCTCGTTCTGGGGATCCACGCAAGATCTCACTCCGTGGTGTCAAAATGATCACAAGAACAGTGAGCAAAAATCCCACAACCACATGGGGAGGACCTAGTGAATGACCTGCAGAGAGCTGGGACCAAAGTAACAAACAATACCATCAGTAAGACACTAAGCCGCCAGGGACTCAAATCATGCAGTGCCAGACATGTCCCCCTGCTTAAGCCAGTACATGTCCTGGCCCTTCTGAAGTTTACTAGAGAGCATTTTGATGTTCCAGAAGAGGATTGGGAGAATGTCATATGGTCAGATGAAACCAAAGTAGAACTTTTTGGTAAAGACTCAACTCGTCGTCTTTCGAGGAGAAAGAATGCTGACTTACATACAAAGAACACCATACCTACTGTAAAGCATGGGGGTGGACACATGATACTTTGGGGCTGTTTTTTAGCAAAGGGACCAGGACGACTGATCCGTGTAAAGGAAAGAATGAATGGGGCCTTGTATCGTGAGATTTTGAGTGAAAACATTCCTCCACTAGCAAGGGCATTGAAGATGAAACACGGCTTGGTTTTTCAGCAAGACAATGATCCCAAATACACTGCCCGGCCAACTAAGGAGTGGCTTCATAAGAAGCATTTCAAGGCCCTGGAGTGGCCTAGCCAGTCTTCAGATCTCAAACCAATAGAAAACCTTTGGAGGGAGTTGAAAGTCTGCGTTGCCCAGCAACAGCCCCAAAACATCACTGCTCTAGAGGAGATCTGTATGGAGGAATGGGCTGAAATACCAGAAACAGTGTGTGAAAACCTTGTGAAGACTTCCAGGAAACATTTGACCTCTGTCATTGCCAACAAAGGGTATATAACAAAGTATTGAGATTAACTTTTGTTATTGACCATATACTTATTTTCCACCATCATTTGCAAATTAATTCTTAAAAAATCTGACAATGAGATTTTATGGATTTTTTTTCTCATTATGTCTCTCATAGTTGAGGTATACCTATGATGAAAATGACGGCCTCTCTCATCTTCTTAAAGGGGTACTCCGGTGCTTAGACATCTTATCCCCTATGCAAAGGGTCGCTGGTAATCAGGCCCGGAGCGAACACGCTCCGGTGACTGATTACAAACGGAGTGCCGCATGCAAGATCACGGGGGTCCCCAGCGGCGGGACTCACGCGATCAGGCATCTTATCCCTTATCCTTTGGATAGGGGATAAGATATCTAAGCACCGAAGAACCCCTTTAAGTGTGAGAACTTGCATTAAAAAAAATTTGGAAAAGGGTTAAATAAAAATACTTTTACTTTACTAAAAAAAAAATAGGTTTAGATCCCAGTTG
This sequence comes from Hyla sarda, assembly GCF_029499605.1. Classification (NCBI taxonomy): domain Eukaryota; kingdom Metazoa; phylum Chordata; class Amphibia; order Anura; family Hylidae; genus Hyla; species Hyla sarda. Next base: position 211,436,825 of record NC_079192.1, on the reverse strand, counting down.
TATTACAATCAATTACTATATAAAGGATAGTTTCATAGTTTCCTAATACACCTTTTGTGTTGTTTCCACATAAACCCTATATTGTCTGATCCTGCACTCACACACCATGCTATCTGCCCCCTACTTTTTGTTAATATTTATTTGATAAGTTAGCAATAACTAGGTGACAAATGTAAAGGAAAAAAGAAAGGAAACAAAGGGGGCGCTATCTAAGTGCCGTAAATGGTGGTAATCGCAAAGGATGTAAATTTGCGCATACAGGAATTATGGAGCCAAATTAAAGTGTGTGTTAACACACTCACCTTCTAGTGTTGTGCAAGCTCAGGCACAACACTGATGTGGGCTTTCTGAGTGCATGCACTCTAAACGTTCTCCTCTGGGCTGCCAAGCATCTATCCCGATACTCCGTGGTGTCGGTCTGGTGGATAGTGGTGTGGATGCTGGATAACCTCGGCAAGGTGCTTGTCCAGTCCTGGTAAAAACGGTGATGCTTCTCTGGGGCGCCTCCGGATGCGTGGATGCTTCAACTCCCGACCCAGGTGGGGGTTGGAGAAGGAGGAAGGTACGGGAGCAATTGAAAGTTTTAAAAGCTTTATTTAGACGACGCGTTTCGCAAGGGGTCCCTTGCTTCAAAAAACGGTGCCTGTGCTGCAACACCCTACTGCAAACCTCAGGCCATTCATTGCAGAATAGCAATACATTAGAGAACAATAGGATTAGTGAAGCCAGCCGCACCAACCAGGATGTCGCGCACTTGACCGTTACTACAGGGAGTGGACACTCCCTGTAGTAACGGTCAAGTGCGCGACATCCTGGTTGGTGCGGCTGGCTTCACTAATCCTATTGTTCTCTAATGTATTGCTATTCTGCAATGAATGGCCTGAGGTTTGCAGTAGGGTGTTGCAGCACAGGCACCGTTTTTTGAAGCAAGGGACCCCTTGCGAAATGCGTCGTCTGAATAAAGCTTTTAAAACTTTCAATTGCTCCCGTACCTTCCTCCTTCTCCAACCCCCACCTGGGTCGGGAGTTGAAGCATCCACGCATCCGGAGGCGCCCCAGAGAAGCATCACCGTTTTTACCAGGACTGGACAAGCACCTTGCCGAGGTTATCCAGCATCCACACCACAAATGTAAAGGAGATTGACCACAGGTTGTAACATTTAGCTGCAGGATCAGTTGGATACCTTGGATATACACTGCTCAAAAAAATAAAGGGAACACTAAGATAACACAGACTAGATCTGAATGAATGAACTAATCGTATAAAATACTTTCATCTTTACATAGTTGAATGTGCTGACATCAAAATCACACAAAATGTATCAATGGAAATCAAATTTATCAACCCATGGAGGTCTAGATATGGAGTCACACTCAAAATCAAAGTGCTGATCCAACTTTGATGTAATGTCCTTAAAACAAGTCAAAATGAGGCTCAGTTGTGTGTGTGGCCTCCACGTGCCCGTATGACCTCCCTACAATGTCTGGGCATGCTCCTGATGGGGTGGTGGATGGTCTCCTGAGGGATGGCCTCCCAGACCTGCACTAAAGCATCCGCCGACTCCTGGACAGTCTGTGGTGCAACGTGGCGTTGGTGGATGGAGCAACATGATGTCCCAGATGTGCTCAATTGGATTTAGGTCTGGGGAACGAGCGGGCCAGTCCACAGCATCAATGCCTTCCTCTTGCAGGAACTGATGACACACTCCAGCCACATGAGGTCTAGCATTGTCTTGCATTAGGAGGAAACCAGGGCCAACCACACCAGCATATGGTCTCACAATGAGGATCTCATCTCTGTACCTAATGGCAGTCAGGCTATGTCTGGCAACACATGGAGGGCTGTGCGGCCCCACAAATTACTGACCCACCACCACACTGGTCACGCTGGATATTGCAGGCAGCAGAACAACCTCCACGGCGTCTCCAAACTCTGTCACGTCTGTCACATGCTCAGTGTGAACCTACTTTCATCTGTGAAGAGCACAGGGCGCCAGTGGCGAATTTGCCAATCTTGGTGTTCTCTAGCAAATGCCAAACATCCTGCACGGTGTTGGGCTGTAAGCACAACCCCCACCTGTGGACGTTAGGCCCTCATAGAGTATGTTTCTGACCGTTTGAGTGGACACATGCACATTTGTGGCCTGCTAGAGGTCATTTTGCAGGGCTCTGGCAGTGCTCCTCCTGCTCCTCCTTGCACAAAGGTGTAGGTAGCGATCCTGCTGATGGGTTTTTGCTCTCCTATGGCCTCCTCCATGTCACCTGACATACTGGCCTGTCTCCTGGTAGCGCCTCCATGCTCTGGACGTAGTGTCAATCAGTGTTGCTTCCTAAGTGGACAGTGTGATTTCACAGAAGTGTGATTGACTTGGAGTTACATTGTGTTGTTTAACTGGTCCCTTTATTTTTTTTGAGCAGTGTACTTTTTTGACCCATTGTATAAGACTTATATCATTACTCTGTCTCGCATGTCTATGCCTCTTTTAATACATGACAATATTTGCTGTCCAAATGTTCTTTTAACCCCTAGAGGATGCAGAGCATACTGTACAGGTACATCCTAGGTGCCTGGTACTTAGCGCACCAGGATGTACCTGTACCTCCTGAGTCCTGCCATCGTTATGAAGAGAGAGCAGGAGCTGTGCTCGTATCATAGACTATGGGTCCCTGGCTGCTATTAACAGTCAGGGACCCGCCAGTAATGGAGGACATTAGCGATCGTGATACTGATCACGGCATCTGCGGCAATGTGAATCAATGACAAATGTATGTAACAATTTATGTTACAGTGGACTACATTTAAGATATCCCTATTAAGACAAGGTCACTGTTTTATTTGTTTTTTCTGCCAGTCTCTAGTATCCTGTCTATTTTATATACTTTGTCACCGAGTGAGGTATATCACAATGTACATGGTTAGCCAATCTCAACTGGAATCTGGAATTTCCAACTAAAATGAGTAAAAGGAAAACAAGGCTCATTTAATACACTAAAGTTTTCTACTGTAATAATCCGACTTCACTTTTGTTTCTTTTTCCTGCTGTAACTTAAGACAATGTGAATATCTTCAGTGACTTAGAGAAATATCCCACTACTTTATTCAGGGAGACACGATATATACAGAAAGTAATATGACACATATTGAAGAATATCATCTAAATCACAATCTGTAATATTTACAAATATTTACTTTATATTTTCAGAGATCATCTGGGTTTAGTTAACCTAATCTTACAAAACATAATAAACATCTGATATAATATCATTTTGGTGTATGCATACTCTACTGTATATCCTGAAGCTCCATATGCCTGTTTTATAGCTTAATAAAATGTAATATTTCTTACTTGCGGGGTAACTGTCCTAAGAGGATATATCGAACATCAAATTATTATTTAGTCATACATAACTGGTTCCAGCAAAGACTGATTATATCTATTTCCCCAGAGCCTGTGACTCTCCGTATCTTAATTTCCCCAGATATATCAGCCTCACAATCTCGCACGGCTCTTGTCTTCCTCTTCATTTTATGGGCTAAACTGTAACAATATTATTTGACTAATAAGTATATGTCTTATAAATGGAGAAAGTGGTATTTGGAAAGGAAATCCTTCATTAAAACCTTTGGGAAATTGGAATCATTACGTGTAATATTTTGATTTGAGGAAGAAATTATCAGAGAATCAGGGGAAATTCAGATTTTTGTGTGAGAAAAATAAAGATTACTCAATAAGTTACAAATATATATACATAAATATCCACATATAATATACCTAAGTTTAAATACATTAATGTAAATTAATAAGTAAAACCAACACTCTAAACTAAACATATATGCTATTTAATGCCAAGTACCAGGCCAAAAGAGACAATGCATTGGATTTAAGACATATCCCCTACATGAGACACTATCTTAAAGGGGTACTCCGATGCTTTAGCGCTTGGAACAAACTGTTCCAAATGCTGGAGACGGCTTCTGGAGCTTGTTACATCATGGCCCCGCCCTCTCATGACATCACACCCGGCCCCCTCAATGCAAGTCTATGGGAAGGGGCGTGACATCCGTCACGCCCCCTTCCATAGACTTGCATTAAGACGGCGGGTCGTGACATCATGACGGGGCAGGGCTATGATGTCACGAGCTCCCGGCGCCAGCTCAAGCGTTCTGAACAATTTGTTCCAAACACTGAGCAGCGGAGTATCCCTTTAACTTATAACATATCACAGTGTGTAAACTAAGCCTAGAGGGTATCTTCAATTAATAAATACAGGAAATGCAATAATGATGGTTGAAGGGTCAGTCAATATTTTACAAATAGTAACCAAGTGGTTGGGACTGGGTTTAACTGTTTAACCCCTTTCTCTAATAGATTTAAACAACTTCAAAAGTTAAAAAAAATTGCTTTCCACCAACACTTCTAAAAAAGAATCACACTGTAAGGATGTGTCAGAGTAGTAATGTGTCCACTCTTACCCTTTCTTGAATTAAGTAAAGGATTCAAATTTCTTATGATATAGATTCAATGCAATCATGACAGTCCAAGCAAATTTCTCTACAGGCTGCAATACACATCACTACCACTGGGAGGCCACATCTACACATGTATAGAATATACTGTACATCAGTCAATAGAATATACATTTTTCTTCTACGTTTGTTATCTCATATATTTTTTGGATGGGAAATTCCATGAGGAAACAAAAAATTTATAATATCTGTGTAATGTAGAGTACAGTAGGTAACTTGATGGCATTAGTATCTAATTTCAAAGCAGTGGACAACCTTTAAGGGTTATCCAGAAAGAGAAAAACATAGCTACTTTCTTCCAAAACAGCACCACACCTGTCCTCAGGCTGTGTGTGGTATTACAACTTGGCTCCATTCACTTCAATGGAACTGAGCTGCAATAAAACATACAAACTGAGGACAAGTGTGGAGAAGTTAAATTTTTTAAGGACAATTTCAGTTTTCTAATTCTTCTGAAAGTTTTTTCTTGTAGTCAGTCTATGAGCATTTAAAATTGAAGAATGGCTATATTGGTGGCGTTTAATAGCTACTTATCCAATAATCACCATGGAGATATTAGCTTCAAGACTTGCATTATAATAGGCTTTGTCCTGTCTAGGCAATACATTTTAAATGGCTTGTAAAAGTATTTGGATGTCATGAAGGGGTATCTTGCCTCAGACTCCAATATAGGGCAGGTTAGAAAGGTGCTGCAAAGAGCAACTCCTACTCTAGTAGACTCAATGGGGGACATTTATCAAAGCATTTAGTAGTTTTTTTTTTGTTTAAAATTGTCGCAAAAAAAGTTGCACGTGCGACTACTCTCTTTTTTTCTGCAACTTTTTGCCCTAAGCAAAAAATAAATATCTTGCTTACCAAAGCAAAAAGTGATTTTTGACTTGCAGTGGTCAGAGATTTATCAAGTGTGAAAGTCGCAAAAAAAGTCGCATTACATGGAAAAACCTACTAAATTTACTCCAGCTCAGACATGGAGCAGAAAAAGCCACTACCAAAGCAAAAAAAAAGAAAATTTGCTTACGTGAAAGAAATTTATCAACAGGCTGAAAGCAGTTAATAAATAAGTCGCACATAAGCAAAAAAATAGTACAAAAAAATAACTTAAAAAGGAACACATAAGCAAACATTGATAAATGTCCCCCAATATAGTTACCCATGTAATTCTAAATTTCACCTTAAAGTGGTTATCCAAGATTAGAAAAACAGAGCTGATTTATTCCAAAAACAGCACCACACCTGTCCTCAGGCTGTGCATGTTATTACAGTCTAGTTCTATTAAAGTGAATCCAGCCAAGCTGAAATATCATGCACAACCTGAGGACAGAGGTGGTGCTGTTTTTGGCACAAATTTTTATTTTCTATTCCTGGATAACCCCTTTAAGCAGATGCTGCTACCCACAGCGTTAAAGGGGTACTCTCCCCCTAGACATCTTATCCGCTATCCAAAGGATAGGGGATAAGATGTCTGATAGCAGGGGTCCCACCACTGGGGACCCCCACAATATAGCATGGATCACCCACCTGTTTCGGCTCCGGAAGCGCTGGAGGGTCTGGGTCCCGACCACCGGAACGGAAGTTTGCGACGTCACGACTCCACCCCGTGTGACGTCATGCCCCGTCCCTTAGACTTGCATTGAGGGGACGGAGCGTGACGTCACACGGGGGTCCTTTGGATAGGGGATTAGATGTTTAGGGGTGGAGTACCCCTTTTAACAATTGATAGTTTGGAGAGATGCAATAAATTTATCAATTGGACAGCTTATTTCTAAGAAAATATTGAGAGTGGGCAATTCCGGTAAGGTTGGCATGCCATTGAAAGCAAGAAGCAGCAGAGAGCACTGAAGAGCAGAACAGCATTTGTGGAGGATTGGGGCAAGTGCATATGCTTTATTTTTTCACCACCCCGGGTACCCCATAGTAACTATCACTATCGGAAGATTTATTAAAACCTGTGTAGAGGAAAAGTGGTGCAGTTGCCCATAGAAACCTATCAGATGGTTTCTTTTATTTTTATAAAGGCAGAAAGAAGCAATCTGATTGGTTGCTATGGGCAACTGCACCACTTTTCTTCTACACAAGTTTTGATAACTCTCCCGCTGTAGTCACAGTATGCCATAAAGGACTGCCATGACTATGAATGTGTTAGATACTTACATTACGAAGCTGATCAAAAGCAAATTTGAAGCCTTGCTTGTAGTCTGTCGTTCCTTTGGCGGTGATGTTATTGACTGCTTCTTTAAGGACTTTCTTATTTCTAACATTCGCTTGAACAAGATGGTTGAAGCAGCTGACATCATGAGCATTGCTGTTAAACTAAGAGATGGAAAGAAAGAAACAGGTTAATATAAGGATAATGCAATCTAATGGTAGGTTTGATTCTTCTTACAGAAAAAAGGATTCTGGAAGCAAATCAAAGATGGCGCAAGTCATCCATTCTCCTGGCTCAATACCCAATTAAAAATCAATGAAATGCCATTGATGCTGCTAATTCCCATCTGTTTACCCTGTTGGATATTGATTTGTTGTTTATGCACACATATGTGGGATGCTGTACTCATTATATCAATTATTAAAGGCATTCTTAAATAGACATTTGGGGGGTTAACAATAAATTTTGAGCCTTTTTGTTGCTGAAAATTCACAAAATTTTGTGCAATGCTTCTGGTGCGCATGAATTTGTGACTTTTCAGCAGCTCTATATCTGAAGTAGATTATCTAAAAGGTGGTTTGCTTTAACACTTTTGTCTTTTTACTTCGTAGTGGTTGCTGATTTATGAAGTGCAATTGGAACATGCCTTCAATAAATTAGCAAACTTAAAGGGGTACTACGGTGGAAAACTTAAATCATCTAGTGCCAGAAAGTTAAACAGATTTGTAAATTACTTCTATTAAATAATCTTAATCCTTCCAGTACTGGCGGCTGTATACTCCAGAGGAAATTCTTTTCTTTTTGGATTTCTTTTCTGTTATGATCACAGTGCTCTCTGCTGACACCTCTGTCCATGTCAGGAATTGTCCAGAGTAGGAGAAAATCCCCATAGCAAACACATTCTGCTCTTGGACATTCCTAAAATGGACAGAGGTTTCAGCAGAGAGCACTGTGGTCATGACAGAAAAGAAATCCCAAAAGAAAAGAATTTCCCCTGCAGTATACAGCCGCTAATAAGTACTGGAAGTATTACGAATTTTTAATATAAGTAATTTACAAATCTGTTTTACTTTCTGGCACCAGTTGATATAAAAAAAAAAGTTGCAGATTTTTGCACAGCATGGGAATCATATTGTGTGGCCGTTCAAAAAGCCATAAAAAATAATTTACTGACAACAAAATTCATAAATTCCCCCCTATGTGCTAATTTTTATAACTCTGGTGCATCCAAAAAGTCTGGATATGCGTATGGTTTATCGTTTATACACACACTTGGAAAAAGTGCAGGAACTCAGTTCCTACACATTCCTGCAGGACTTGAGCCATATATATATCTTCTATAATTTATATGTGCTTTGGTTTCTTGCCGGGAAAGAAAATTCAGCTTGTCCATGAGGTCTACTGAATTTATTTTCTCATCCACTTGAGAGAAAAGCTTAAAAGGGAATTATCACTTTGAGTAAATATAAAACTTGACATAAAGACATCGGTCAACTAGAGTAAAACAATTTCTGCAATGTTAGTATTACATCAACTACCACACTGTATCTCATCAGCATTAAACTTGATACATAATATGTATGAAAACTGATCCAGGATACATTTCAGATGGGCTGTTGGTAACATAAAAAGAAGGGGTCAGGCCAGTGCACAGCTAAGTGCTTTTGCTTGACTACCCAGTCTCTTTATTTTAACTAAGCCCTTAAACCTGTAAGGGAGTACGTTATACAAATTACTAAATATTGAACACTGCGCACAATGAAGCCATAGTTTACTATAACTTATTCATAAACATATCCCATATAGACTGATGGCTTAGAACAAGATAGGATTCCCAGTTAAATAAAATAAGTTAAAAGTACGTAACAAATAAAAATGTTTTTTTTTTTTTGTCTAAAACAGACACTGTAAAAATAAACACTGGTATGTAGCATTCTATGTGATCATTTCAGGATATCACATAACATTTGACCATTTATTCCATTCACTGAGGTAACTGCAATACAGATCTGTTCAACAAGCACATAAGAAAGACCAATCTGTCCCTTGAGTTCCCTTATGCTTGTTCACCACCAGCAATGTCTCTATCTTCTTTTTTTTGTAAAAACGTTACTTACCAGTAAAAGCACCTATATTAGCGTAGAAATGGCAGAGCCCACTAAGATGCAGCAATGTGATTATCTATTTTTTTCTATAAAATTCCCTTTATGACATGACTAACCATATCATTTACTGAGGCCAATTTTGCATGAGCAGAAGTGTATTATTCTGTATACAGAATTTAGCAGCAAGGACAGATGAGGATGCTAACTAGTGAAAAGAGAAAGTGTTTTTTTTTCTTTATTTTTTTTTTTTTATAGAACAGGATAAAATCTCCTACATACAGGGCTGCCATCAGAAATTTTGGGGCCCCTTACACAGCTCAAGGCTTGGGCCCCCCTCCCATGGCCCATGCCAAAGTGTACCCCCGGTACCCGCCCACTATCTTACCCATCAACTATAAAAAATATATATATATTTTAAAACAGAGGACAAGAAAAACAAGAGCCCTTTAGTTCAAAGAGGAAAGAAGCAGGAAATATCACTATAAATAGTACCAGCATACTGTTACTGACCAAATCCTGTATACTGAGATCACTATTAGTAATAATACCAGTATACAAGGAGGAATATTATCACCATACATATTATCATCATATTGTTCATAGTAGTGACCCTGGCTCTGCAGTCCATGTGATTAAAGTGAAGTTTCATCTACTGACTCACAGAAGGCGTTTTCTTGGAGTCGCTCTCTTCTCTTTCCTTCCCTGTCTTGCTCTGACCATCATGAAGACTTCTTCCAACCATGACACGTCTTCCCAGAATCTGCTAGACAACAAACATATTAGGCCCCACACTTTTTAACACATTTCCCCCATGTTCCCTACCCCGAGTCCCCCAAAAATGTGTGTTAAGGGAAAGGGTAGGGGGAAAGGGTGGAGAGTAGGTTATTTAAGGTAGAACCCCACCAGTTGGTCGATTATGACCCTAGTAGGTAATTCCCCCAGTAATGCTCCCAGGTAAGTAATATCCCAGTAGTCAGGCAGTAGGTAATGCTGCCAGATAGGTTGTAGTTAATGCCTTCAGCAGGTATGTTATAGTAATGCCCCAGTAGGTAGTGCTCCCAGATAGGCAATGTCCCCAATAGGCAGTAAGTTATTCCCCCAGGTAGGTAATGCCCCCTTCAGTAAATAATGCTCCCAGTAAATAGTGACCCCCAGGTAGGTAATGTCCTAGTAAGAAGTGCCATCAGTAGATAGTGCCCCAGTAGTTAGTTCTCCAGTAAATAGTGCCCCCAGGTAGGTCATGCCTCCAATAGGTAGTTCCAACAGTTAGGTAATGCCCCCAGTAAATCGTAGCCTGTAGTAGCAGTCCCTGTGCAAAATGTAAAGGGCCGGCAGCCCGTTCTGGTGTCTATGTGAGTAGGGGCACAGGGAGAGCGGTGTTCGTGGGAGACCTGGGATAAGGGGCTTGAAGCGAGGTCGATATATATGTGAAAAATTGATAGATAGATATGAGATATATAGATATGAGATAGATAGATAGAAAGTTAGATATGAGATAGACAGATAGATAGATAGATATGAGGAAGATAGATAGATAGATAGATAGATAGATGGATAGATATGAGATAGATACTTAGATAGATAGGAGATAGATAGATGATATATAAGATATATATATATATATATATATATACACACACACACACATATATATATATATATATATATATATATATATATATATATATATATATGAGAAAGATAGATAGATAGATATGAGATAGAAAAAGACATAGATAGATATGAAATAAATAGATAGATACATAGATAGATATGAGATAGATAGACATGAGAGAGGTAGATAGATATATATAACATAGATAGATATACAATGTCCCAGTAGAGGATGTGGCTCCGTACTGTCCTTCCGCCTTATCAGGCAGAGTCCCTGCATGTCCTCAGGGTCCCCCTGCAGAGGTATCCCCCCCCATGTATATAATTTGTAGTATTGCTTTAAGTGTTTGTACCACATGATTGCTACCCTGAGGGCTCCAGTGATCAGGTGACCCCCCCCCCTCCAAATGACCTATTGGCTCCTTGCACAGCACCCCTATATAACATGGGAGGGGCTGCAATCTCTCTCTTGGCACATTGCTGCTTCTGCTGAGGTCAAGTCCAGTCAAGTCGTCTCAGTGTTGGTGTCCAGAGCATTGGAGGCCTCAAGCCTAAAGTCCAGCAGCCACAAGTCGGTCATCAGTAAGTCAAGTCATCATACTATCAGTCTCCATCTCTGTCAAGTCAAGCCCAGCTGTAGTCACCGTGGCCTGCACTAAACTACTGCAAGTCCCAGCAAGCCTGCAAGGTCCCCCTGTGTCACTGGTCACCTCCCTGGGATATTTGGCTGTACTTCAAAGACTATTTCACCTGTCTTGCCTCAGTAAAGCTGCCATTATCCTTAATCTGGCATTGGTGTCTTCATTGCCCCTGCCTAACCCAGGATCAGCAGTATTACCTTTGCGTGGTTAAGGTTAAACCACGCCCTGGCGTCACAACAAGAAGGGGTTAATACCATCTGCCCCTTTGGCAATAACATCTGCCCTGCATCAGCCCTGCACCTCACAACACCACAAATAGATACGACCTGCAGTTAGTCCCAGAGTCTAAGTGAGTAGGGGCCCGGGTAGGTGGAGATAGATAAATATATAGATATAAGAAAGATAGATAGACAGATAAATAGATATGAGAAAGATAGATAAATAATTAGCTAAATAGATAGGAGATAGATAGATAGATAAATAGATAGATAGATGTCTCTGACTGTGTGGGCATGCTGTGCGTTGTAGTTTTACAAAAGCTGGAAGCATCCTGGTTGAAAAACAATGAGATGGAGGTAAATTGACACTATCTCACTATCTCATTGTTTCTTAACAAGGGTGCATCCAGCTGTTGCAAAAGTACAAGTCCCAGCATGCCCACACAGCGAAAGGCATGCTGGGAGTTGTAGTTCTGCAGTTTTGCAATAGCTGGAGGCTCCCTGGTTGAGAAACAATAAGATGGAGGTAAATAGACACTATCTCATTGTTTCTTAACCAGGGTGCCTCAGCTGTTGCATGAAATAGTGTATTTTTACCTCCCATTAATCCCACCCTGCACCCCCAACCCCCCTCCCCAGAAAGTTACTTAACTTTGATGAATGGGACCCTAATGCAGGCATTGAAAGTCTTCCTCTTCCGAGATATGAGCTGGTGGCAAGGTCTGTGGTGGGGTGGCAGGAAACACAAACCATGTGCTCCTGCTCCACCATTAGTGTGAGGGGAAGAGAGGGAAGGGGGAGGGGCATCCCTCTCAGCTCCCCTCTGCTCTTCTCTTCCCAGGCAGACAGCGCGGCCCCTGCGTTGATTTTAAAGGGCCCGCATGCCGCAGATGTACAGAAAAAATGTTGCTGGCAGCAAGGGGCCCTCTTTAAGGCTCAGGCAACGCCCGGACTTGGGTCTGCTCCTGGGCTGCTTTATCAGCGGTCTCCTGCTTCAGTGCTTGGCTGCCACAGGGGGCGCAGTTGGGTTCCAGGCCCTCTGGGAGCCCGGACCCCTTACTGCTGTACTGGCTGTCCCCCCCTGATGGCAGCCCTGTCTAAATTTATGGCTCATCAAATGATCAGTAATACACTTTTATGCAATGGCTTGAGCAGCTTTGCTGCTGTTTGCACTACAACAATTCAGTATAACCTCACTAGTTATGTGTATACTTATTCCTGGCTCAGGCTAGAAGGTATCTTTAAAAACAGTTTATTCATGGGGCCACTCAGCTGAAAAAGGATTATACAAAAATGTTCATAATTCTCCCACTCAAAAATATTTACAAGATGTTTTGAAAGACTTTATAGGCTACATTAAAATGTGAAAACTGTTTTCAATACCTAATTTGAAATAGGACTGCTTGAATTTAAAAGCCAAAATTCTAAGGCTGCACTATTGTCAGACACTGAAGGGAATTGTCTCTTCAGATTATTGCAAGATACAGTGTAATCATAGAATCTAGATATGTATGTAAACAATTTGGAAATTATTTTTATACTTTTCTTTTTGTTTGTTTGTTTGTTTCAATGAAAATTGAATTAGAACCATCACTGGGGTTAGTATAGTAGGATGGTATATACAATATACAGCTATGGTTTAACTAGGAATACATAGTTTATGATTCTATCAATGGCTGATTCAAAGTTATAGAGGGACATTTATGAATGTTTGCTTATGTATTCTTTTTTTAGTAATTTTTTCCTTACTTTTTTTTGCTAATGTGTGACTTATTTATCAACTGGTTTCAGCCTGTTGATAATTTTCTTTCACGTAAGCAATTTTTCCTCTTTTACTTTGGTAGTAGCTTTTTCTGCTCCATGTTTGAAATGGAGTAAATTTAGTCAATTTTTAACCCTGTTGCGACTTTTTCTTTTGCGCAGTTGCGACTGTCGCAGTTAATAAATACCTGACTACCCGTAGTCCATTTTAAAATTATTACTACGTAGTTAATTTTTGGAAAACTTGCTTTTCTCGCTTTCCAGTCAAAATGTCGCATGAAAAATCGCGTAGTCGCGATTGCGACAATTTTGCGACAATTATAGTAAAGAAAACCTGACTAAACCCATTGATAAATGTCCATAATAGTTAGTAAACATAAAAGAAATGTTAAGCATAAGACACCAAACTTACAGATATTAAAGATAGTTGTCCATGGCGTGCAAGCAATTTATTTTATTCTTCTTTATAACACTCTAATGTTCTTGATACATTCAAACAGGCATTTGAAAAGTCCACATAAGCAACCATGTTGTTGACGCCCGGCAGTAATTCATCTTGAATTACCACATGCTAGAGCAATATCACATGGGTAATTTATAATAATTAGAAACCTGCTGACCGCGTGCATTTTAGCTCAACAAGCCACTAAATCAATGAGGTAAATGTTGGGTCTTACTGGTTAATGTGAAAGCTTCCCAAGCAACTAATGTCTGAAGAATGCAAATAGATCATATAACAAACAGATCAAACATCTCATATTATGAATCAATTATGATACAGCAAGCAAATGCTTCCCATTATTTAATATTGGTTTTCTAACCAATCAAAGAATTAAGCTGCCTTTCCAAAGGTTCTACACTCTTGTAAGTACAAAAATTCTATCTATCCACCTATCTATCTATCTCATAGCTATCTATCTCTATCTATCTATCTATCTCATATCTATCTATCTATCTATCTCATATCCATCTATCTATCCATCTATCTCATATCTATCTATGTATCCACCTATCTATCTACCTACCTATCTTTCTATCTCATATCTATCTATCTATCCATCCATCTATCTCATATCTATCTATCAATCTATCTATCCATCCATCTCATATCTATCTATCTATTTCATATCTATCTATCTCATATCTATCTATCCACCTATCTATCTATCTATCTATCTATTCACCTATCTATCTAAATATCCAATAAGAACAGCACCTCCAAAAACAAGTAAAAAAAAAAATTTGGGGTGCCCGCAACGTCTGAACCTCGGTCCACTGGTTCCTCAATGTATAGAAAAATATAGGCCGCACACCGCAAGTAGGCTTCAAACAAAAAGTGGATTTATTCCATGATGTGAGAGACTACGTTTCTCCAGCCTCACGCTGGCTTTCTCAAGTGTCCACTTGAGAAAGCCAGCGTGAGGCTGGAGAAACGTAGTCTCTCATATCATGGAATAAATCCACTTTTTGTTTGAAGCCTACTTGTGGTGTGCTGCCTATATTTTTCTACACCTATCTATCATCTATCTATCTCATATCTATCTATCTCCTATCTATCTATCTATCTCCTATCTATCTATCCACCTATCATCTATCTCATATCTATCTATCTCCTATCTATCTATCTCCTATCTATCTATCCACCTATCATCTATCTCATATCTATCTATCTCCTATCTACCTACATATCTCTCTATCTATCTATATCCACCTATCTATCTATCTATCTCTCTCAAATCTATCTATCTATCTATCTATCTCATATCTGTCTATCTATCTATCCATCTACCTATCTATCATCTATCCCCTATCTATCAATCAATCTCATATCTTTCTCTCTCATATCTATTTATCTATCTATCTATCTATCTAATATCTATCTATCTATCTATCTATCTATATATATATATATATATATATATCATATCTATCTATGCATCCACCTATCTATCTATCTCATATCTATCTATCTATCGACCTATCTATCTATATGTATCTTTCTATCGATCTCTCTGTGATTGATTCATTATAGAAATTATATAATAGGAGATTTATGCTGATGTCATTTAGGATTTGTACATAATTAATTACAATGACAGATTTCTCAGTCATATGAGTTGCATAATAAACAATAAAAAGTTAATAAAAATGTGTGAAATAAGAATCATGGTGCTCTTATTTTATTCTTAAGCTTTTATTATATTCCAAAACTAGAAAGATTATTATTTAGTGCAGTATAGTACTGTAAACAACATAACCATAACATCAATTTCAATATATCAATAATAAACCTCACTTAATTAAAGCTCAAAAATCACTTGATAATTCTTATTCCATAAATAAATTTCCTATTTAGAGCAAATGGATTATAGATAAGCATCTTGAACATCAGCCACTAGGTGGCAACAAAGTATCTATGTGGTCTATACTGGCAGTTAAGAAGATTGCTAATAAAAGTCAAAAAGTTTACTAGATAACAGGTTAAAACAATATTTTAGATTCTGGCATTGTTAAAAAAAAAATTAAATCTTAAAAATAAATAAAATAGTTTCTTAAATATTTTATAAATAAATAAAATATTTAATTTCTAAATAGAAAGAAAAGCTGGCTATACACAATAACTGATTTTTATGGGTAAAATAAAGCTCCAGTGGGAGGATGAGTTTTTAATCCAGGGAAAGTAATGACATTCTTACAGTATGTTCACTTATAACACTTTGGTCAGTATAATGCTCAATATTATTTATTTATTTAAAACAAGAAGTAGGACCGTCACAGAGAAAAACTATTATAGAATGTGCAGTTTTTACTGTTCTGTTCCACTCCTGGCTTTGGTTAAAATACTTTGTGTAAATTGCCTCACAGTCATAAAGGAAACTATTATATGTGATGGTAAGAGGGTTGTGGCTAGAGATAAGCGAATTATTGAAAATTTTGATTCTGCCTATTTGCCAAATTTTCTGAAAATACTCGGTTCGGTCCGAATTTATTTGCAGCGAATCACTATTAAAAACGGCTATTTCTGGCCTACAGAGTGCCTCAATAGGGGTGTAGAACACTTTGCCTTGCTGTAACATGCATACGCTGTTAATCAGCATGACATGCAGATCAGAGGTGTCTCTATTAGGATCACTGTCGCAGAGCAGCAAAATGACAGAGCCTGAAGGTGGCATCAGTATGAGGAGACCATATAGTGGATGAATGACAAAGCGTGGAGGTGATAGCAGCATGAGGAGACCATATAGTGGCTGAATGACACAGCGTGGATGTGGCGGCAGCATGAGGAGAACATATAGTGGCTGATTGACACAGCCTGGAGTTGGCGGCAGTATGAGGAGAACATATGGTGGCTGAATGACACAGCTTGGAGGTGGCGGCAGCATGAAGAGAACATATAGTGGCTGAATGACACAGCATGGAGGTGGCAACAGCATGAGGAGAACATATAGTGGCTGAATGACACAGCCTGGAGGTGGCTGAAGCATGAGGAGACAAAATAGTGGCTAAAGACACAGCGTGGAAGTGGTGGCCGCATGAGTAGACCATAAAGTGGCTGAATGACACAGCGTGGAAGTGGCGGCAGCATGAGGAGACCATATAGTGGCTGAATAACACAGCGTGGAGGTGGAAGCAGCATTTGGAGAAAATATAGTGGCTGAATTACACAGCCTGGAGTTGGTGGCAGCATGAGGAAACCACATAGTGGCTGAATGACACAGCCTGGAATTAGCAGCAGCATATAGTGGTTGAATGACACAGTGTGAAGGTGTTGGCAGCATGAAGAGAACATATAGTGGCTGAATGGCACAGCCAGGAGGAGGCGGAAGCATGAGGAGACCATATAGTAGCTGAATGACACAGCGTGAAGGTGACAGCAGCATGAGGAGAACATATAGTGGCTGAATGACACAGCCTGGAGTTAGCAGCAGCATATAGTGGCTGAATGACACAGCCTGGAGTTTGCGGCCGCATGAGGAGAACATATAGTGGCTGAATGACACAGCGTGGAGGTGGCGGCAGCATGAGGAGAACATATAGTGGCTGAATGACACAGCGTGGAGGTGATGGCAGCATAAGGAGAACATATGGTGGCAAGTGTTGAACGTGAATATTCGAAATGCTAATTTTTACCACGTATATCAGCACTTCGTGATTTCATGAATATTTAGAATATAGTGATATATCTTCATAATTTTTTATGCAAATATTTATCTGAATATTTATGCGAATATCAGCACTACCAAACTGGACACTGATCCCTCCCTTACTTAGGTGAAAGATAAAATTGCACATGCGCACTATGCAAATTTCATTATGAATTTTCACATGAAAAAAATTCGTCCATATATTCGCGAAATATCGCGAACTCGAAAATGCCCGTGCCAATCATCACTAATGGTGGCAGAATGAGACAGCCTGGAGGTGGCAGCAGCATCAGGAGTCATGAAAGTGACTCGGTAACAGAATGGGTGGTAATACCAGTACCTGGTGACGAAGGTGGGTGAAAAATAGAGAACGTGTCATCAGATGTGTGGCATCAGGGGGGTGGCAGAATCAGAATAGTAGCTGAGGAAGGTAGGCAGAAGAAAATGGTCTCTTTTGTAAAAGTGTTAGTGTGCACAAGTAAGTATTGATGATATGCATTACGTAAAACCTAACTTTTAGTAATATGCTTAGGATAAAATATATGGCCCCCAATTTTTTTTTTTTAATCAAACAAAAGGAAAGGTGTGCAAAAAACACCATGTGCCACCTACACCACCAAGTATTGAGGTGATGCAAAGACCTCTAAAAGGTGGAAGGGAACAACGTGTGGTCCATTGTAACTGGAAGGGGTAAAAACTTCCCCTGCAAGGCCTTACTCTCACATTATTAATTCCCTTCTTGGCAAGTGTTACTCTGCTGAATGGTGTCAATTTGGCGGTCACTACACAAGCAAATGAGCATGCATTGTGCCATTTGTGCAAGTGACTCGAAGGGACTCCCTGCCTCCATCTCCACTGCATACTGCCACGGTGTGTCTGGGTCCTCTGTCTCGCCTTCCTCATAACCCTCTAGCTCCTCTATCAGCTCCTGCTCCTCCTCTCCTGTGAGATGACTAGAAAAACCGCCCATCTCGCGAAACCTAAACTGTGCTCCACTGTGCCCCTCCCCTCCTCCTCTCCCTCCAGTTCAGCTCCAACAGGGCTCGTGTGGCCGTGAGATGTAGGCACCATGTCCCCAGCCATTGTTTCCAACATGTGTTGTAGTAGATGAAGCAGTGGAATGACGCTGCCCATCCCGTAATCCTGGTGACTGACTAATAATGTGGCTTCCTCAAAGGGCCTGAGCAAACGGCAGGTGTCACGTATGAGCTGCCACTGGTTGACATTGAACTTGCACAGGGGAATCTCCCTATCCGCTTGGATCATCAAAAAATTGTTGATGGCTTTTCTCTGTTCGTATAGTCTGTCCAACATATGGAGGGTGGAATTCCAACGTGTAGGAAATGTTGCAAATCAGACTATGTTGGGGGATACCGTTGTGATGCTGCAGTTCAAGGAGGGTGTGCTTTGCATTGTACGAGTGGCTGAAGTGCATGCAAAGTTTCCTTCCCATTGTTAGGATGTCTTGCAGATGGGGGGGAACACTTCAGGAACAACTTGACAACCAGATTGAACACGTGTGCCATGCAGGGCGCATGGCTCAGGCAGCGCAGACAAGATGTTCTTCCCATTGTTGGTCACCATGGTTCCCATTTCCAGATTCAATTTCTTGATGAATGACTTTTAGCAGTTCCTTCCCTGTGTGACTCTGTTCGCCAAGGCAAACCATGTGAAGAACAGCATGACACTGCCGTGCCCTGCACACATGGTATGCTGGAGGGCCACTGAGACTTTTCCGTGCTGTGGAGGCTGAGGACACGGTGGAGGATGAGGAGGCAGAGTCGCACACTGTCACAGGACCAAAGACCTGAGAGCGTGGAGGCAGAAGCGGCGTGACCTGTCAAAGTTGCTGTTGTGGCTGTGCAGGAACCACATTCCCCCAGTGGGCCGTTAAGGAAATGTATTGCCCCTGACAGTAGTTACAGCTCCCCACGTTGGTGCTGCCGTGCACTTGGGTACACACCGACAGGCTCAAGGACTGGCCCACCTTTTGTTCCACAAAATTGTGCAGACTGGTACTTCCTTCTTCGCAAAGAAATGACGGCTTGGGACTCTCCACCTCGACTCAGCACAAGCCATCAGTTCTCTGAAAGGTGCAGAGTCCACCACTTGAAAAGAAGGTACTGTAGCATCAGCAACCTTGTACAGGAGCACATTCAGCTTCACATTCAGCCGATGGATTGCTGGCGGAATGACTGACTCAAAGTAGGAGGAGCAGGAGTATCTGGAGTGACAGAAGATGGGTATGACAGACAGCTCCCTTTGGCTGAGTTGGTGGAGCCTTGGCTGGCTGAAACAGGGAGCAGCGTGCCACTGGGTGATGCAGCAGGCTGGACCACCACATCGGAGCCACGGTTCTCCCAGGCCGATTTATGGTGACGCTGCATATGTTGATGCAGGGCCGTGGTTCCAACATTGGGACTCTGGCCACGCTTCACCTTCTGCTTACACATCTTACATGTGGCCATGTTAACCTCCTCTGGATGGTTGATGAAAAACTGCCACAACGACGAGTAACTAATTTTCCCACCAACAGTCCACACTGATTGACTGCTACTACTGCCGACTCCAGGAACCCCTGTTTCACTACCAGGGAAGGTAGGCTGCAGCGAAGCAGGTGGTCTAGCCCGGGCACGTTTGGCTCCAGACTTTCCACTTCTGCCACCATGATGACTGCAAACCATGCTACCACCTTGCTGGCTCAGCTGCTGCCTCACGGGCAACATTCAACCCTCTTCTCCTGATGATGATGAAGCCTCTTCTGCACCCAGCTCCCAAGTGTGATTGGCCATCATCATCATAGAGTTGTGTGTGAACGTCACTGATGTCCTCCTCAGGTTCCTCAACAGTGTCTGCTTCAGTAGCCTGAACGCTCGCAACACCACCTCCTACACCACTCTCCTCATCACTACTTGCCCGCCTAGTGGAGGAAGTGGCGGATGTCTCCTCCATTTCTTGACTGGGCAGTAGCTGCTGACTGTCCTCTAGATCGTTCTCACTAAATAATGGAGCTGAAACCCTAGCATAAGATACTCCTTTGGGGGAGGGAACAGCATAGGACAGAGGCAATGGGAGAACAGGGACTGCTCCCGGACCATGCCAACTGAGGGTTGTGTCTGAGGACTGTTGACTGGGGGTGTCAGATGTCACTTGTGATGAAGTGGATGACCGTGTTAACCAATCGATGACGGCAGATGGGTTGCAACTCCTGCAACTCCTGCTGTCAGTAGTAGCAGTACACACTAGTACACACTAGTGCTGCAGCACACATTTACTGTGTACTACAGCCAAAATTGCACTCTCTCTCTCAATCTCACTCCCTTCCCTATCAGTGCTTCTAGGCAGGATTTGTGCTTGGGCTGAATCACTGCTGTTCTGTACAACACACTGCTCTCTGTCCCTCTCACTGTAATAGAACGCTGTAGAGACTGGGAGGTGAATCGCTTTTGGAAAAAAACTTTTCTGGGTAACACACAGTGCTATCTATCTCTCTGCAATGAAAGGCTGAAGTAACTGGCTGCAATATGGCTGCCAATTATATAGAACTGGGAAATCACAGGGGTGGCTGGCTACTGATAGGCTGCATGCTGCATGTGATTCAGGGTCATCCCGCCTACCCTTGTTCCCGCCTTCCCAGGATTCCTTGCACTTTATCCTCACATGTGGATCCGCCATATTAGATGCCCTGGAGACTGGACCGCACTAAATGGAGTTTAATTAAGCAATTCGTGCAATCGAATCGCGGGGATATTCGCATTCGTTGCAAATCGATTTTTTCCTGAAATTCTTAACAAATTCGGATTCCTCAGATTCGATTCGCACATCCCTAGTTGTGGCCTTCCAGTTTCAGGTACTTTAAATGTTTCAGGTACTTTAAAATAAAAAGTTGAGGTTTGCAAGTCATGACAATAAACACTATAAATAACCTACAGCACAAGGTGGGGAAGCCTGCCAGGGTCAACAACAGTTTCCTTAATAAGGGAGGTAGCAGCCTGATTCAGGCTGTCTTTTTATTCTGAGTCTCCAGAATAAAAGGACAACCTAAATCCGACTGCCACTTCTCTGATGAAGAAAACTGTTTGTTTCTGAAACGTGTTGGAGTAGTTTTGGCCCTTACAGGCTTTCGTAGTGATGCCACAACCCAGTACACAACTTTTTAACACCACTGCTTGGCTGAGACGCCACTGGCCGGGGCTTTCTTCTGCCCTACTGGAAGACTTAGAACTGCTGTAACTTCATAGGATCCCATTTCTTTATCCGATCTGATGACACATTGATAGTGGGAACTTTTTCCCCCATCTGGTAACACTATCCACATTCAGGATGGCTGCTTTTTACACATACCCGTGACCTTCCACGTTGTGACCTGTACAAAATAACTGATCTTTATGGGTAAAACAAAGCTCCAGTCACATACCAGTGACCTTCCACATTAACAGCTCCTAGACTTGATTTCCCTAACCTATACATACCACACTGTTTATACTGTCACTCTCCCCCAACTTGCGCTGTTGGTTATTTAGAATGTTTTTGGTCATTGTTCATCTATGAATGATATACAGGGGAACCACTAGTGCAATAGTAGCATACAAGAAAATAGGGGGTTTTCCACCATGAAAGCGTGAGAAGCATCACAAAAGGGTGCTTTTGGTCTTTGTACTTGCCCTTCTTTTCCCATGTACACACATACATTAGTAGAGGGAAAGACAAGTGTCTATCAGTCAATATAAGCTGTCTCTATAAACGACTGAGCATTTTGGAAAAGGCATGGGTGTTATAATTGCTTGTCTGTCTCTTACTGCATCACATTTACATGTACTCTTCTTATATAAGCCTCCTGGTGTCCTATTCTCATCTAAGAGAACTGGCATGACTGTGATGTTCAGGCTGCAGTTTATTTCAGGACCTGAACTTTTACCTTTCTGTTACTATGCAGTTGACTTAAGTGTTATATAAAGGGTCCAGTTACTGATCTCTCATCTTAGTTACAGAACCTAGATGTCTGAATATGTTAATACGTTGTACTTTTCCGCCAGTTCACAATGATTGTCAGGAGCTTTTCTATTCCTTTTTCTATAAAACATGGCATTTCTGACATGCCAGTACTTTGGGGTAAGTTTTGATTTAATCCGTGTAGACACTTTGACCTGTTCTAACACTGTCAGGTCTTGATATATCAGTTAATGTCTTGTAGAAGTCAAACATAATGTATGACCCAGCTTCCTAACAGAGACCCCAAACGTTTCATTTTTGTCTAACTTTACAATCTGCTTCTTTTATATGTGTGATTTCATTATATAAAAAAAAGAAATACATTACCTACGCCATAGTGCTAGTAGCTTATTCTAAAGATTGATGGGCATCACACTTTGCTATAAGTGCTCATTGATAGGCAAGATTCCTGACCTTATAAAAATTAGTAATCAGTTTTTATTAGAGTTTTTACTGGAAAATTATATAAATTTTATATGTGAAATTCAATATAAAAAAATTAACAAATGCCCAGATAAGGTCACCATTAAGTCATTCTATCTGGGTTCTATCCAGTTGTCTCAAAGATTAAAGTAGATATCCGGTGGAATTTCTATGGTATCCATTGTGCATGAGCTGCAAAAAGTAAAATAACAAACTGTAACTAACCTTCTGTCACTCCCCTGATGTGCCGATATCTGTCTTCTGTCTTCTGGGCCCGACCTCCTTCTCCAGAGCTATCTTGGAGCCTGATGCTGATCGCCGGCCACAGCAACATACATGACACTGCACTCAACGAATTACCGGCCGAGGCGGGACATCGCTGTGATGATAAGCTGATCGCAGACGTCAGACTCCAAGATGCGAAGAAGACTGGGCTCAGAAGAACTATATCTGCACATTGGCAGAACGACAGAAGGTGAGTAACCGTTAGTTATTTTATTTTTTGCAGCATAGGCACAATGGATAAAAAACAAATTCCCTCTGATATCTCCTTTAAAGGGTTACTCCACTACTCAGCGTCCAGAACTTTGAGTTCCGAACGCTGTGTGCAGGCTTTCCTTGTTCACGCCCACCCACTCGAGATGTCACACCCCGTCATGTGATGTCACGTCCCACACCCTCAATGCATGTCTATAGACTTTCATTGAGGGGGCAGGCCGTGATGTCATGAGGGGGCGGGCGTGAACACGGAAGCCGGCACACAGCGTTCGAAACTCAATGTTCTGGACTCTGGGGAGCGGAGTAACCCTTTAAGAAAAAGGGTGTGTAAACAGGACATCCTTAGAGTGGTATATGAAAAAGCTTATTCCTGGTAAGAATGCAATTAGTGTTGAGTGAACTCAACCCATCAAACCTGGGTTCAGTCCGAATTACACTAAAAGTTTGGTGTCATGCAAACCCAAACCTTGAGCATTTCTGCCAAACCTACAAAAATGTTGTGGGCTACAATGGATTACAATGGGTTACTTGCGGTCTGCAGCTGTCCTGCTGTCCTGTAAGCCCCAAGATGCATCATAATTTGGTGCAACTCTGGTGCTCAGTGTGCAATAGTACACATCTTTCCTGGGATTGGAAATTTCTCTATTCCAATGCATGGGAACATAGGTATCCGTGTTCCCAGACAACAGATAATGCTGGGAACTGTGAGTTATTTATTATCTACTGCTAACAATAGATGACTTGTGGTTCACAGCAATACATGGCAGGCTACAAGCTTGCTAACAGTTCCTGTCTTTCCTGGGATCAGAAAAAAAAAATCCAATCCCAGGAAAAAATGGGTGCTTTCACTCTCCAAAATTAAAAATTGCTGTAGACCAAGAGTCATCTATGGTCGGAATTGACATCTAACACCAGCAAGCAACAACTTGTGGTCCCTGGTAATACATGGCATGCTACTACAAGCTTTGGCTTGGACCCTGACAGGTAAACATGACAATTTTCTTATTTACGTATGTGTATATATATATATATATATATATATATATATATATATATATATATTTTTTTTTTTTTACATTTTGTGTGCTTGCTTTTCTGCTTGTGCTTATCATTATAATCTATTTTACAAACAAGAACAGGTATTCTTGAATTTATATTTCTTTACTGTTTATATACTTGTGTTTAAAGTTAAACAAAAGCTGGGTAAAAATGAAAAGTAGTCACTGAATGGTAACTCAAGTTCCTGTGCATAAGCTTAAAGTGTATTGTGGTAACCGAAAGAGGCGTTTAGATTTTATGAAAAACTTGATATTGTCAGTTTCCATAATGGAAAAAGTCTGCACATTACTGAAATTGTGCAGCCTGTCAGGATGTTTTCTATGTAGTGTGCACATTCAAGTCTAAACTGAAAAGACTTCTTGTCTAAAGACAGCAGCTTCCTAGCATATGAAGAGTTTCCAGCTCCTGCCGAAGCACTAGACAACTTACTGGCTGCAGCTGCAATACTGAAAAATAGTATTTAATATTTAAAAATGCCACCTTTGTATCTGGTTTGGAGATAAGAGCTATATGAAAGTGCCTTCTAGTGTATGGTCTTGTACTAATAAAGTCCTTTATCTCCTTTTCATATTACATTTCCTGGCTATCCTGGCAATGCTAAAACACATACTTCAGTGAATGTGTAAGCAAATGACTATATAAAAGTATGCATAGTCTCAGTATTAGCACCACAATGTAAGGTAATATTTAACCCCTTAACGACAATGGACGTAAATGTACGTCATGATGACGTGGTACTTAGCGCACCATGACGTACATTTACCGGAGCGGTGCTCGCATCATGCCCGGCAGGTCCCGGCTGATATCAGCAGCCAGGGACCCGCCGGTAATGGCGGACATCCGCGATTGCGCGGATGTCCACCATTAACCCCTCCGATGCCGTGATCAATACAGATCACGGCATTGCGGTAGTTTGAATGGACGATCAGATCGCCCGTTGCTCCGGCCGTCTCTCGGGGTCTTCTGCTCTGGTCTGAGATCGAGCAGACCAGAGCAGAAGATCACCAATAATACTGAGCAGTGCTGTGTCCTATACATAGCACTGCACAGTATTAGCAATCAAATGATTGCAATGAATAGTCCCCTATGGGGACATAAAAAGTGTAAAAAAAAAAAAAGTTAAAGAAAGTACAAAAATTTGAAAAATCCCCTCACCCAATAAAAAGTAAAACGTCAGTTTTTCCCCATTTTACCCCAAAAAAAGCGTAAAAAAATAATTAATACACATATTTGGTATCGCCGCGTGCGTAAAAGTATGAACTATTACAATATATTGTTAATCATCCTGTACGGTGAACGGCATAAACGTAATAAAATAAAAAAAGTCCAACATT
The DNA here is from genome assembly GCF_029499605.1 of Hyla sarda. Classification (NCBI taxonomy): domain Eukaryota; kingdom Metazoa; phylum Chordata; class Amphibia; order Anura; family Hylidae; genus Hyla; species Hyla sarda. Next base: position 211,411,361 of record NC_079192.1, on the reverse strand, counting down.
GATGCTTTTTTTGTCACATTTTATAAAAAAAAAATGAATAAAAAGTAAAACCTAAGCAAAAGTGATACTGATAAAAACTACAGATCATGGCGCAAAAAAATGAGCCATCATATCGCCCCATATACGGAAAAATTAGAAAGTTATAGGTGGTCAAAATAGGGCAATTTCAAACATACTAATTTTGTTAAAATGGTTTGAGATTTTTTTTAAGTGGTAAAATTATATAAAAGCATATATCATGGGTATCATTTTAATCATATTGACTCACAGAATAAAGAAAACATGTCATTTTTACCAGAAAGTTTACAGCGTGAAAACAAAACCTTCCAAAATTTGCTAAATTGCGGTTTTCTTTTCAATTTTTCCACATAAATAATATTTGTTTGGTTGTGCCGTACATTTTATGGTAAAATAAGTGATGTCATTACAAAGTACAATTGGTGATGCAAAAAACAAGCCCTCATATGGGTCTGTGGATGGAAATATAAGAGAGTTATGATTTTTAGAAGGCGAGGAGGAAAAAACAAAATGCAAAAATAAAATTGGTCTGGTCCTTAAGGCCAAAATGGGTTTGGTCCTTAAGAGGTTAAAGGGGTACTCCGGTGAAAAACTTTTTTTTTATTTTTATAAATCAACTGGTGCCAGAAAGCTAAACAGATTTGTAAATTACTTCTATTAAAAAATCTTAATCATTCCTGTACTTGCTGAATACTACAGCGGAAATTATTTTCTTTTTGAAACACAGAGCTGTCTGCTGACATCATGAGCACAGTGCTCTCTGCTGACATCTCTGTCCATTTTAGGAACTGTCCAGAACAGCATATGTTTGCTATGGGGATTTCCTTTTACTCTGGACAGTTCCTAAAATGGACAGAGATGCCAGACAGTAATGGACATGTTTAGGAAGGATCTGAGCTTGTCTTTGGCTTAAATGGTTGTGTTGTGAGATTACCATAACACTGTGGCTTTCTTTTTGTGAACCTCAGTATTTCCTGTTGAAGTTTTCTTTTTTACTACATATCCCAGAATTCCACTTTCCTACTTCCCACATATCAGCCACCCCACCTATTGAACAACAAACAAGATAGATTCAATGAAAAAGGTCAGTGCTTTCTAATCAGGGTGCCTCCAGCTGTTCCACCTATTGAAGCAGACAGGCTCCCTGTCATCACCTGGCTAGTGATGTCAGGTCTCGGCTGCACTGCATCCTAGGGACAGGAGTCATTTTGTACGCTGTTAAAAATAAACATCCAGAGCAAAGATCACATAAGTATACGAGACCAGCTGTTAGAGACAGGTACAGACACTATATTATGTACTACACTAACTTTACAGCCCCTGTAGCATAGTCAAATAAAAGAAAATTCCTGGAATACCCCTTTAACTTAATTTAGGGCTAGGGATTGGTGGTCCATTTTTTCTTTACTCTATATACATTGCATTCAGAAATACAGACCTTTTCACATCACATGTTGTTAATAAAAATAGAATTTTAGAAATGTTTAGACCCTTTGCTATGACACTTCAAATTTAGCTCTGGGGGTCTTTCATTTCATGTGATCATCTCTGAGATGTTTCTACACCTTGACTGGAGCTCACAATACATACTAGAACAAAAACCAAATCAAGAAGGGGGAAAGAATTGCTGGGGAGAAGGGTACAAAAAATAGCTGTTGCACTGAAAGTTCCCAAGAGCACAGTGGGCCTAATAACTAATAAATAGAACATACTGGCACAGAAAGATCTATCAATCAAGGCTGGTGGGGAAGGGAGATGCTGCCAAGGACCATCTAATGACTCATAGTTCATATAGCATGAAAGCTAACTTTTTGAAAGGCCCCAGCTAATCATTAAAATATACAAACAAAAATGCTAAAATAGAATTTGCATCATCTGACTTAGGACTTAAAGAGTACCTTACGCCAAACTAAACTTTTAGTATATTGTTCCTTATGGAATTATAAGACACTTTGCTATTTACTTGCTGTTAAAATTCTCAACCTTTCTATGTGTTTAATGTAATTGGTAAAATGTCCACTAGGTGGCTCTGTTCTGTTCCCTGCCACAAGTCAAACAGTTAGTTTGGCCTCCCTCCGGCCTGGCAGGAGACCAAACTCAGGAAGTGCATGCGGAGCATGGTGAGGCACAGCTCTCGCAGGCCTCAGTGACGTTGAGTCTGCTGGGGAACGCAATGTGAGCAAGGGGTAAGGTATGATACAGAGCTTTTTAAAGCTCGGAATTTTTTTTAAAAGGCAGGAGGGGTTTTAGGAGTAGTTAGGGAATATAATCTGAGTTAGTTTAGAAAATATAGTTTGATGACAGGTACTCTTTTAATTCTATTCATTAAACAGTACCATTCAATATGAAGGTGCAACATATTCTGGAAAATAACAAAAACAAAACAAATATGTGGTATTTTTGTAGCAGTATTGACTATTCTCATTGAGAATAGAAAAATTCTTCATCTTTAGCACTCTGGACTTCTCAACAAAGAGATACATTTGTGTGCAGATGTCATTTCTATTATAATCAAAAGCATGTATTCAAGATCGGTAACCTTGAAAGATAGCTTTGTTATACAGCTATCTACATCCATTTATAGCAATGACACAATAAAAAGATTAGAACAAAATGTTCCCTCAGCAACCAGTGATAACAGAACTGTGAAACAATATGACCAGTAGCCAAGTGCGACAATTTTATTACTAATTACTAATCATCAAGGCTAAACTTCTGATACCCTGTACCCTGTGGACTGGACTTGTGCTACTCATCACTAAACTACTACAATTTATTATAAAGGGAACAAGGAACCTACCAATGGATGGATTCTACCATCAAGTTGATTACCATACTAAGTTAGTCTTATTACCCAGTCACAAACCAAATCCCTTTGGCTGTGATTGACTCATAATGGCCAAGGACACAAACTTGCTCCAACATGGTTATTATTCCCTTGACATTAATGCAGCTTAGAGCTTAGTGGGACTGGCCTTTAAAAAAGAAGAGAAGCCCTCTATTACAGGTGTGAATTGGATTTTATTACTTATAATTAAATGTTGTTGCATATTATGTAAAGATTAAAAAATATAAACATGCATGCTATTTTCAAAAGATGAGGCCCTGATACAGAGAATCACATAACAATCAGGAAAGAGTATATAACAGAAGAAATACACCTTATATAATCAAAGGTGGATATACTTGTATTAGCAATATACACAAGGAGGGTGAATTCCATGTGTAAATTTCTGCCTTTGTGCGCCCCTTACACCAATTAAAAAGTGGCCAGGGCATAGCACGAGAGAGTGTGGCCCCACACTAGAAATTGGCATAGTTATGGCTAAAATCTACTTCACATCCTAGCTAGCATAGATTTCTTAGGCTGGGTTCACATATATCAGGTGTACGGCATAGTTTCCCTCTGCTGTGCACCCGCGGGAAACTGATGCTAGAACTGATCCCATTCATTTCAATGGGACAGTTCACAAATCACCCAGCGTCCCAATTTTGATGCCTGATGGTTGGACACACTGGACAGCACCGGACAGGAGAGTGCAGCTTGCTGTGTTCCCCTGTCCAGTGCCAGAAACAATGGATGCCGGATACCATACAACTGATGACAACTGATGCACTTCATCAGTTGCGGCATAAGCTGCGTTGAGATTTAGGCTGAGTTCACCTATGTGAACCCATCCTAAGTCTGGTGCGTAGATTTATAGTTCCTATCATTTCTGTTTTTTTCTGATATATTTTCTTCACAAATTCATATTATTTTAATATGTTCCCGGCAGTCTAATTGCATAAAATGTTGTCGCTACATCAGTATTTCAGAGCAAGTCAACCTTAACTATTTGTTAGTCTTGTCCCTACCAAGGCATGAACCACTAGATTTCAGCAGATCAAGGTTATCTTAACAATGTCTACAGAGAATCAGTTTTGTCTCAAAAGTGAGGCTGACATGTCAACAATAAGAATAAATAAGGATAAAATATCCCCTGATGATATTTTATAAATGCAAAAAATTTTAAATTTTTTTTATAACATTTAGTCGAAAAATACTCAAACCAGTAGTCAACCTGACCACTCAACTATCTCCTAAATCAAAATGACTATACAGGTAAGGAAAGTCCACTATAAACTGTTATTTTAGTAAAAAAGTAAATAAATAAATAATACTATTTGGATAAGTGAACATAAAAAATGATGCTGTAGTGTTTAAAACTACATTGTAAAAAATGCTGAACTGTGTCTGGAAATCAACAGGGAAAATAACCTGGTGATAAAATAGTTAAACAAATTGACCATCAAATTATCAACAAAAGATCTGCAATAATACACTGTTCGTAGTACTTTCCCTTTCTCTTTAATATGAGAGCTGCATCAGATCACATAATATTTGCTATGTCAACATTGGAAACACAATCTTTAAATCACTAGGAGCAAATCTTTGGCCTTTCACTTTGTGCAGTCAAGGCGTATAACCGAATTAGTTGGGAGGAATGGCAGTGCTTCTTATACATTTGCAAATTTACGAACACCAAGCTTCTATTCACATGCAAAGAGCAGCACTTTCAGTAGCAGAGCTGAAAATTAAGATACAAAGATGTGACACATTAACCCTTAGGTGATTTATATTGCCTAACGGTTCACGTACGCCAGCTTACCAAGAAACAAATGCATTTATATAATTAAAAACTCTGCACTTAAGTGTTTCTGCACATTAATATTTAAGCCTCTTGTTCGGTGAGACCTCAGCATAAATCCTGATACGGCTGATTAAGTCACAGTGTCATTTTGCTGCCTTCACTGGCTAGAAAGTATATCCTAATCTTTTCGCTGTGACCATGAATAATGATAGGTAAGGTTCTGCTAACAACATGATTGGTAGTGCCACTTTTATTTTTATCTTAATTCTCAAGATAGATGGAAGCAATTGGAGGACTGCCTGTCTGAAGCGAGTATTGAAGAGATATTTGGGGATTGTGTCTTGATTGCTTTGCATCAGTCTTATTTAAAGGGATTGAAAAGTGTGTGTAGTTTTCATTTCTGTATATTGTCACTTGAAACATCTTAATTCTGTGCTATGAGAGTCATGAAATGCAATAAAGTCTATTTTGAAGGGACGATCTAGGCAAAAGATGTGTTATTTTAGTGCATGGCCTGAGGTGTTGGTGCATGGCAAAAGGGATTTCAAGAACACTATAAAAGAGAATCTTATTGTCTACTTTAGGTCCTGCACTAGGCAGTTTTCATGCTCCCCCAGCTGATCATTTACACTGATCACTGAAGAATCAGATCACGGCGATACATCGAAGAGACAAGTCTGCAGTTTGTGGTAGGTGTTATATCTCCCCCCAGTATTGGAATTCACAGCATAGGCAAGGTTCACTTAAGAAAGGTGCAGAATATCAGTGGTATACATTGGCACACCGATGTATACTTTGGTGTGCCTGCAGCCAGTCTATTTATTTTAAAGCACATTTGTTCAATAAAAAATAAATAAGTAAACAAACAAAAAACTTTATGTTTTTTCCACAGTCTATCTTCAGAGAGTCCCCTGGTGCATGGTGTGCAAATACCTTTTTTATTCTCTACAACTCAGGTGGTGGAATCAGAGCCAAGTTGTTTATCACCAATACTCACACTTTGACTTCCTTTTACTTACCCCTCTGACCAGTCACAGAACAGGATTTTTTTTTTATCCCCTTAAGGACCACGGGTTTTTCCATTTTTCCTCCTCACCTTTTAAACATCATAACCCTTTCAATTTTGCACCTAAAAATCCAAATGATGGCTTATTTTTTGCGCCACCAATTGACGCCGGCATCAATGCAGCGTCACTAGTCCGGGGCTGGCCCGGAGCGGAGAGGAGGGCCTCCCAGTGAAGATGGATGGCCCGGACCGGCTCACCCTCCGCACTGGAATGCGGACAGTCCCTGCAGCTACTAGGCAGCAGGACCGAGAGAACTGGGGAAGTGAGTAGACAACGAGGGGGGCTTGTATGATGACAGAGGGGGCGGTCTGGATGATGACAGGGGGGATATTGTTGGGGGTGATGATGATGGGGGTCTGGATGATGACGGGGAGGAAGATTTGACAGGGGTGATTATGACGGGGGGGATGATGATGGGGGAGGTCTGGATGATGACAGGGGGGGTCTGGATGATGACAGGAGGTGATGATGACAGGGGGGTCTGGATGATGACCGGAGCTGATGATGACAGGGGGGGTCTGGATGATGACAGGAGGTGATGGTGACACGGGGGACTGGATGATGACAGGAGGTGATGATGACAGAGGGGGTCAGGATGATGACAGCGGGGGATGATGTATTTCCCACCCTAGGCTTACACTTGAGTCTTTAAGTTTTCCCAGGTTTTTGGGTTGAAATTAGGGGCCTCGGGTCGGCTTATACTAAAGTATATACAGTAAACATTCCTGCAGATGTATATCATGTCCTCCTACAACTCTCAACTGATAAACCCCTACTCAGGCTACATTCACAATATATTTACACGGCTGCTGGGTCCGGCTGGGAATTTTCAAAACCGAGTGCTCCCATATCCAGACTAGGTCTGGTCACAAAACCAGATATGGGGCAAAAATGAGCCGTCCGGAGTCACTATCTAACTCTGGTCGCTCATTAAAGTGAATGAGAAGCTGCACGGGTTCGACTGGGATATGGGAGAGCCCGGTTTTGAAAATTCCCACCCAGACCCAGCAGCCGTAAGCTGCAAACGTAATGTGAATTCAGCCGCAGAATGGCCAAATGGGAATCTTTTGGGTTCTCCTAACAACAACGCACCATAATGATTCATAAGATAACTACATGTTAGGGTGCTGTTAAGGAGGCACCGGTTTACGATGGATCCCTTACCTTTCAACACCACAGGGTCCAATTTAGGATAGGCTCACACGTAAAGGATCCACAGCATATTTTACCCGACCCTATAGCGTGCCTCCAGCTGTTCCCAACCCCCATGTGCTGCTCGCAGAAGCAATTCGCCATTACGAGCAGTCACACGGGGACAAGCAAGTCACTGTGGGCATGCACAGTGTACTCAGACATCGCTCCCGCTTCCGAAATCTCTGTGAATACACTGCGAGTGCTACTCAAAGGTCCCTGTGTGGGTGTTTGCGTGGTGGATTGCCCTGTGAGCAGCACATGGGGTTGAAAACAGCTGGAGATACACTATAGGGTTGGGTCACCGGCAGATCTGCAGCGTTAAATACGCTATGCATCCATTACGTGTGACCCTACCCATGAACTGGATATCCTTGCTTCATTTACCACCAAAATTTCATAACACTACTCCCTTCTTGTATTAACACTCAATTGTCAGTTTACCTTATATGCACCACTAGCCTTATAGGTTAACCAGTTTACCTTTATTCACTTAAGGACACAGACTATTTTTATTTTTGCATTTATGTTTTTTGCCTTCTCATTTTTAAACAGTAGTTATTTTTCCATTTATAGAACCAAATGAGGAATAGTTTTTTATGTGGCCAATTGCACTTTGTAATAATAACTTTTATTTTACCATAAGGCTAGGTTCACACTACAGAATTTTGGAGTAGTATTCCGTTAAATGGGATTTCACTGCACATTGCAGAGTTTCTGCCACTGAAATTCTGCAGAATTCAGGGGAATCCGCCTGGAATACATCGCAGTCTATAGATTTAATGTAAAACTCTATATGATGCATGTAGTCTGCTGGCATTTGTAAACAGCACTAATGTGCCTTCATCAAACTGCCTGTACCAATGCATCTAAAACATTCCACTGCATGTGCAACGGTAATACATGCATGGGCCCTAAAGGAAAAAATTGTCATTGATAGGGTCGCTGTAATTGTATTGACAGTAAGAATAAAGATAACATGTCAGTTTTACCACATAGTGAACAGAGTAAAAACTAAAAGCCTCCCTAAAATTAGCAAAATTGCTGTTTTTTTCCAGTTTCACCCCACCAATAACTTCTTTAGGGTTTAGTACTACATTTTATGATAAAACAAATAATTGGTCTAGCATTAAACACACTCTAATTTGGCTATTTTTTTTTATATGATAAAGAGGTGGGGGAAGGGCTTATATATATATATATATATATATATATATATATATATATATTTTTTTTTTATCCTCCTATTTTTTTATTTTGTAATAGTCCCCATAGGGGACTATTTATAGCATTTAAAAAAAAATGTTTTTACTGTTTAGTGCTATGCGCAGGCGTAGCACTGGTCAGTAATATCGTCAATCTACTTATATGGGCTGCCAGAAGGCAGCAGGATCGCTGATGGCCACCAACGGGTCCCCAGCTGCTGATATAGAAGCAGGGACTGTCCATACAAGAAGCTGGCGCATCTCCTGTGCTCACTTATGTACAGGACATGAATGTACATTAAGTTTCCAGGCCCAAGGATATACAGTTATGTCCAATGTTGTTAAGGAGTTAAGGAGCTCCTCATAAGTAGAGGGAGTAAATAAATACAAAATCTGGCAATTCTCTTGTAAGTAGTGTCTGCCATTACAGTTTATGGCTTTATGGTTACTGATTTAAAGGGGTATGCCAAATTGTATTAATATTCTAAGAATGTACTTGGTCTGGTGCATAATATAAAAACCCTATAATTACCTTACTCTGGCTGCTGTTGTCCTAGAGTTGGTGCTGTTGCTAACGCTTTTTTTTTTTTTGGGTCGCATGTACTTAGCATATCGGTGGTCGCAGTGGTGTCCCACCTTAGCTGCTGACTGGATGAGTGGGCATTGCACACACTGACTCCAAACAGATAAAGCACTGTGTAATGGGATCAGCTGTAGAGAATGGCAGCCAAAGCAAGGAGGATAAGTATAAGGTTTTTTATGATATGTACCAGACAGAACAGATTTTTGTAATAAAATATGAATTGGAATATCCCCTTAATTTTACTAAATTTCCCACAATTATCAAAGTGGAAACACAACTTCTGTCCTGTGTTCAATTGATCATTACTGATATAACACAGGGATTCCCATTACCAATCATTTGGTTTTTACTGACTCTGTAAAGACCTGCATTATAGACAAATGTAGACAAACACAACAGTCTTACATTTTTAATAGTAACTTACAGCAGCGACATTCACAAAGTCATCATCTGAAAGAGTTTCCAACATCTCAGACACAGAGGTCCTTATCAACTTCAGCGTCAGCCCGCTGACACTCCCGCTCCTTTAAAAACAGACGTGAGAATAAGAAACGGGTTACAAAAATAAGTCAGACTAAAACATCCTAATAACTCTCAGGTGCAATGTTAATGAAATTAATTGAACAATCTTTTTTTTTGTTTGTTTGTTTTTTTTGTTATCCATGTACGTCCATTTCTTCCTTCATGGGATAATAGGCATTTTAAGGGATCTAAATGGCAACTTGTCTGCTTCAGGGCAAAGCTCAAACAGGAGGTATTGCAAATGCTGATGAAACACATTTCAGTAATACTGTATAAAAGTATTTCAATCCATTTAAAACATCAGATGCAATCTATTCCATCAAAGAGACAAACTAGAGAATAGATTTTTTTAGTACAAAGCAATCTACTAGAAACATCAGGCTTGATGCTTTTCCCCCTGACATTAACCTAACAAAGAGTCCTCTGTGGAAACCAGGAGATGCTTTTAATAGACTCAATCTCCCCCTTTTCACTCAGAATATAAAACCATAGATAAATGCCAAAAGAACTTATGAACATTTATGGAGTGGAAGCACTAATAAATAAGCAAGAGGTTGGATTGTTTTTCCCTGGTGTGCCTTTTTGGCTCAATGCCCCAATTAAGCCATATGAGGGCTTGATTTTTGTGGAACAAGTTGTACTTTTTATTGTTACCATTTTGGGGTTCATATATCTCATATATCGTATTGGTTATTTTTTACTAATTCTTTATTTGCCAATCAAAGTTAATACAATGCAATTTTGTCCTTTATTATTTGTATTTTAAATTTTGGCATTTCATGGTATGGTAAAAGTAAGACTATAGCTTTATTCTCTCTCTCTCTCTCTCTCGCTACATATATATATATATATATATATATATATATATGCGTGTGTGTGTGTATATATATATATATATATATATAAATAGATGTAAATAGTTAAAACCATGAACATTGAAACATAACAAAAAAAATAACTAATACAAAAAATACTTCAAAACACAAATAGAAGCAAACATACACATCCACCAATATAAGCATGTCTTTTGGAGATGCAGCTCCTTGTATGTACCTAAAGATAAACAGAAAAAATATCTATATTATTTTTATGAACAGCATACGAAAATACTATTGGGCTTGTTCACATTGTGTATTTTAATATATATTTTATTTAAAAATGCGTCTGTATAACTAGGGAAAATTTGTGTCTATGGGAGCATGTCCGTTTGTTTTTTATATACTGTGTGCACAGGAAACCAGTTTCCCAGAGACTTGAATAGACCACATGCATTTAGCAAAAACGGACACCATTTTATGGAGGCATTTGTTAAAATAAAATACAATTGAAAATACACTTTATGGGGGAGATTTATCAAAATCTGTGTAGAGGAACAGTGGTGCAGTTGCCCATGGCAACCAATCAGCTAGCTTCTTTCATTTTTTACAGGTCTCTTTAAAAATGAAAGCAGGAATCTGATTGGTTGCCATGGACAGCTGCACTACTCTTCCTCTGCACAGTTTTTGATAAATCTCCCCATACGAACACAGCCCAAGACAAAAGTAATATATTTTTTCATCTATAGAGAACAATAAAATACACTACATACTTTATTATTTGTACATATTACTTGATATTACTTGAATGTATCTGTTCCCATTTGGAATGTATTTGAGGATGAAAACGAATTATATTTTATATATATATATATATATATATATATATATATATATATATATATATATATTAATTCTAATATGCTCTCAGTGCATAATGACATTTTTATGAAATTCTACAGTTCCAATTTGAAGGTTTTATTTGTTAAGTGACGCAGTTAGTGAGATCAGGTGTTTTGCGAAATGGATTTGTATAATAACATTTTTTTTTTCTTTTGCTTCCAAATGTGTTTACCAGAGTTTCCATGTATCCACTTATGATAACCTTGTTTTAATTGCAGGTATTGTGTGTATTCTAGTAGTGCATATCGGGAGAAGTTTTCAGTGGAACACAATTAACTGTATGAGAAGGATGTTTTTGCCGTAAACCAATGGTCTATTGAAAAAAGGAACATGAATGGCCTTCTGTTATATTGAGGTTAAAGTGCTCTAGTTATTTCATGAATACAAAAGTAGAGAACATCATGTATTTACCTTCCCACTCAAACTCTCAACATCTATTTTAAATGTCATAATACAGAGTACAACAAAAAAAAATTCCACGGATGCAGCTGTATGGAACATAGTTCCCTAATTGATATATCTTATTATAGAAACTAGAGACATGCTACCTCATATTACTGACCTCTGTTTGACTTTATGTTTATATATCGGTAACATATTCACATGTATGTGTAACAATATGTCTATTACTCGGGTGATAACACAATGGAATTAGAAAAGGTGTTATTTTGTAAATCAGGTAATTAATAAGATAGTAGATAATTCTCTAACATGGGAAAATAGTAATTATTCCCTAGGCAGGTTATTTTAATCACTGGTTTATTCAGCAACAAACAAAATAAATATCACATTTAATTACTGATCAAAAGTATGGCATACTCAGTGAGGTCCCATATTTATTCTACACTGTTTAGACAGTTTAGGGTTACAATATCCAAATAAGGTACTCCGTCCCTAGATATCTTATACCCTATCCAAAGGATAGGGGATAAGATGTCAGATCACCGCGGTCCGCTGATGGGGAGCCCCGGGATCCCCGCAGCGGCACCGCGCTATCATTACAGCACAGAGCGAGTTTGCGCTGTGCGTAATGACGGGCGATACAGGGGACGGAGCAGCGTGACGTCATGGCTCCGCCCCTCGTGACATCACGGCCCGTCCCCTTAATGCAAGTCTATGGCAGGGGGCGTGATGACCACCATGCCCCCTCCCATAGACTTGTATTGAAAGGGGCGGGCCGTGATGTCATGAGGGGCGGAGCTGTGACGTAACGATGCTCCGGCCCCTGTATTGCCTGTCATTACATGCAGAGCGAACAAGCTCTGTGCTGTAATGATAGCGCAGTGCCGCAGCGGGGATCCCGGGGCTCCCAAGCAGCGGGACTGCGGCGATCTGACATTTTATCCCCTATCCTTTGGATAGGGGATAAGATGTCTAGGGGCGGAGTACCCCTTTAAAACCATTTTAATAAAACATAGAAGGTGTAGGAGAGGCTCTAGACAGTTGAAAGTCAATAAAGCCAGAGCTAGCCAGAGAGGAGTCCAGCGTGGTTTTATTTTAACTTGCAAACAGTACACAAGAGAGGCATGGTGGTGACAAGAGACATGGTAGTTACTCCGGGTGCCACCGGCCGAATCGCGTCACCACCATGCCTCTCTTGTGTACTGCTTGCAAGTTAACATAAAATCGCACAATCTGCTTGAATATTCCGCGCTGGACTCCTCTCTTTCCTCAAGGATAATTTATTATATTAAAAGAATTCTGGCACTCTGGGTCACAGAAATGAGGCACACTGTGAACTGGTTTAGTTATAGATATAAGGATAATTTATTATATTCAAATAATGAGACACTGGATGACTGGTGGGTTGCAGGGCCCTTGCTCGCTTCTTAAGTCAAACCAATAAACAGTTACAATATACGGAAAAATGAAGATTGATACATAGTTAGTAAAACAAAAATCTAAAAATAATAAAACAATGGTATTAAAAATAAAGTGCTTAGGCGGTGTTTAGATTAACCCCCTCAGGGTTTTTCCGTTTTTGCATTTAGAAATCCTTACCTTTTAAAAATATAACCCTTTCAATTTTGTACCTAAAATTCCATATTATGGCTTATGAGTTGCGCCACCAATTCTACTTTGCAGTGATGACAATCATTTTACCAAAAAATCCATGGCAATCTAGGGGCTATAACACTGCACACACTGATCTTCTACACACATCACTGCCATGCATTAACATGGCAATGATCAGTGTTATTGGCAGTTGATCGCTCAAGCCTGGATTTCAGGCTTGGAGCAATCAATCGCCGATCGGATGCGCCGTTCTAGCTGATTGGGACATCGCAATTTCACCGTGATGATCCCGATCAGCCCGACTGAGCTGCCGGGAGTGTATTTTTGTTACTTTAGACGTGGCGATCAATTTTGAACACCGCGTCTAAATTGTGAATAGTGTGCGGCACAACGATCGGTGTGACCCCTCGTTATAGACTGGGAACGGGCGCAGGGATTACAGGTACACCCTACATCCTTAAGAGGTTAAATGCAGTACTTCCATAGATAACATGATGGTGGAATTGGGAGAGATGTAGTAAGAATGCTCTCCTGTATCACCCAAGTAGAGTCGATAAGGTTAAAATGCACTAACAAGTAGTGTAACGATCTGTTGCTATGGGCAACCACCAGTAGATAAGATACCATCTCAGCAGATGATCCTGTAAGTCTCTAAGCAAAAATGTAAATGCACAAACCACTTATGGGTTATTGGTAGAGTGCTCCGGAATGTAAGTATATCCTGCACTTAAGTGCAACAAGGTCCAGGGGTATGGATCTTGTATATGGAAAGCTTAAATGCAACCCTTTTACTTATAGTAAAGGTTTGGTGCACTGCACCACTCAAATGGAGATATGGAGTCACCTATTCCTAGCTCCAGCCCACCGCGACCCAGTACTCACCCTACACCAAGCCAAACCAGAGCCAGGTGAGCAGTGTATAACACTGTACCAGCCTCATAGAGGACACCAGGACAGAGGACTCCACATCTCCGGGTGAGTGGTGTGGTAAACCAAACCTTTAATATAAGGAAAAGGATTGCATTTAAACTTTCCATATACAAGATCCAGACCCCTGGACCTTGTTGCACTTAAGTGCAGGTTATACTTACATTCCAGAAAACTCTACCAATAACCCATAAGTGGTTTGTGCCTTTACCTTTTCACTAACAGACTTACAGGATCATCTGCCAAGACGGTATCTTATCTACTGGTGGTTGCCCATAGCAACAGATCGTTACACTACTTGTTAGTGCATTTTTACATTATTGACTCTACTTGGGTGATACAGGAGAGTATTATTACCACATCTCTCCCAATTCCACCCTCATATTATCTATGGAAGTACTGCATTTATTCTGAACACAGCCTAAGCACCTTATTTTTAATACCATTGTTTTATTATTTTTACATTTTTGTTTTACTAATCATGTATCAATCTTCATTTTTACGTATATATACATATATTGTAACTGTTTATTGGTTTGACTTAAGCGGTGAGCAAGGGCCCTGCAACCCACCAGTCAGTGTCTCATTATTTGAATATAATAAATTATCCTTATATCTATAACTAAACCAGTTCACAGTGTGCCTCAGTTATTTGTGACCTAGAGCGCCAGAATTTTTAGTATCATTTAAATAAACCACCCTAACACCCACAATTCATTACAAAGTAATTTGTTAATAATACTATTTAATGTGCTTTGACAATAAAAAATAAAGAAGCATTGAGACCAAGTAATCCATGTTTACTCAATTCCCCCCCTCCCCCATAGCATTTATAGTGAATAGCATTTATCCAATAACCTATTAGCGAACATAGCACAATGATTTATAAACAAAATAAAGTCCACTTACCATGGTCTTCTACGGACATCATAAAGATCAATTTTATTTGGAGTTCTGCTTTTATCTACCCATGGAGAAGCTAAATAGGAAACAATAATTATTGTTTTGTTAAAACTAATTATTTAGTGGTCAATACCTCTTGAATGCAAAACATTGGCTCAGATTTATCAAAATGTATGAAAGAAAAAGTGGAGTGATTTTCCCACAGCAACCAATCACAGCTCAGCTTTCATTTTACCAGAGCTTGTTAAAAGAGGAAAGCTGAGATGTAATTGGTTAATAAATCAGGGTCATTTTCTTCTTAAATTATCTTACATGATATTATCACATAACCTAATATGTGAATGATGCAAAAAATATGATGTTACAACAAATATTCTAGTTGTTTTTTAAATCTATTTCCATACATTTGCATTAATTTATCTACACATCTTATAGGAATATACTACTATGATACAACAGTCCATGGGAAAACACTTAGATATAAAGAGAGATGGCACTTACCACTTTTGGTAAATAAGATGTGTGGTTAATTCAGGTAACTCTAACAGATGCAGGGGTTTCCCAGGGCGACATCTGTTTAGCAGCATTCACATCTTGGTCTGGGCTTAAAGTCAACTTTGCACCCTTCCCAAAATGATGTCAGGACAAGACAAAGAGGCAAATGTAGTTAAATGGCCGTCACCCTGGTCAGCCCCCCTACATCTGTACCAGTTATCTGAATAAACCCCATGTCTCATTTTCCAAAAGTGGTAAGTGGTAATTTCTCTTTATATCTAAGTGCTTTTCAATGGACTGTAGTATTTGTAACGCTGCTGGTTGGCAGCCACCAGGGTACCATGTGTACTGGTTCTTACCAGCATCGTGCGAAATTCTCTGTGCCATATATCTGCTGTATTTCCTGATCTTCCTGCTCTGGTGTGTCTGCTGCTGCAGTTTCCACTCTGTCCATTAGGGGCTGCATGCGAGCACAGCCAGTGTGCACTCTCTAATGTATCTTCCTTCTATCCTTGCCTGGAACGCCCTATATAATTGTCTCTCACTTGTTGCCTGAGGGTGCATTCTGGTTGTTTTTCCAGTTCTGCATGGCTGACCTGAAGCCGTTCTATCTGCCGATCCAGATCCTACCGGTCTACTGTTACTGCATCCTTTGGACTCTGCACTTTCTCTGTTAATTAACACATTAAACAGCTCTGCTGCATCTGATGCTTTTTTTTAAGTGTCAATTTGCCCCAATCTGCTTGCCTGGCCGGCTGTCACTTGTGGCACAGTTGGTCCACACCCGTGGGGCGTTACAGTATTGTAGGAACTAAAAGTAGTGCCTCCTTTTCTGTCTATTTTAAAAGACTAGTATATTTATTACTACTTTGTCTATCAATATCACCCATAGCTATAAGTTATCTATCAGCACAAGAAGAATTCACAAAGTAACAAGTCAAAAAGAAAAATTATTCTAGTGCCTATGACAAGAGTATGTAAAGAACATGTTTATTATTAACATTTTTGTGTATTTATAGATATAATATATACAAAATATTTGGGTACATACTGTAATAATGAATTGCTTATCCTGTACTGATCCTGAATTTATTGTCTGAACTTTAGAACTGTTTTACTGGTTGGCACTGAAAACAGTCAGCAAGCTTGCAGTGAGACATACTCTCAACAGTGTATGAAGTGTGTGATATTCAAAGAAGCGGGTTTCACCATGGACCATTACCTGCAGCAATGCAGGATAAAGCATTGAATAGAATCTTTCTCAAATCTTTTAAATCTTTCTCAAAGACAGACGTGATATATGCCTCAAAATAAGCAGTAGGGTCAGCGTAATTCTGCTGGGACACCAATCAGTCACATGTGAAGTCTGTTCTAGTCAAAACGGGAGCAAGAAGTTTGCCATTTATATGACTGTCCTATGCCAGGGTAAGTCACTTTCTACACAATCTGCCACATAAGAGCAAAATTCTCATCTAGGGAGTATCACTGCGAGATAACTTTAAATATATCCTGAAGAGTAAGTTAAACACCAGTAGACATAACAATACCTTGTTTGGTAGTCCCTATTTACGGTTTGTACACATCCGGCATTTGCTCCACACAGGGGGTTCATTCAGCAGCAGCCTGTCCCTTAGGGGCACAGTGGTCAGAGCAGTGAACACATATGCAACCATTAGAGATGAGCGAACTTACAGTAAATTTGATTCATCATGAACTTCTCGGCTCGGCAGTTGATAACTTATCCTGCATAAATGAGTTCAGCATTCAGGTGCTCCGGTGGGCTGGAAAAGGTGGATACAGTCCTAGGAAAGAGTCTCCTAGGACTGTATCCACCTTTTCCAGCCCACGGGAGCACCTGAAAGCTGAACTAATTTATGCAGGAAAAGTCAGCAACCGCCGAGCCGAATCAAATTTACTGTAAGTTCGCTCATTTCTATCAACCATCCCTGGAAAAGCTCAAGGGCTCATCACCCTCCCTGCTGCTATCAGCTTTCCTGAGAAAGTGTTTGGCACCTTGGGCGCTATGCCATTTTGGAACTTGTTGCCACTCACTCCCACCACCTCCTTCTGTTGCTTACGCACACTTGCACGAGTCAAAGCAAATTTATGCACCTAGAAATGTGTGCTAAAATACATGAGCCCAAATGCCCACAAATTAACTGAGAAGCGCAAGAGCTGCGCAGAAGCACAACCTCTCACATGCCTGGCTAGGCTACCCCACCCGACTGTACTCATACATACATTGGTGTACCAATCCACCTAAAGATATTTGATACAGCATTATGCAGCTTTACGGTAAGGCACTTATCAGATTAATTCAATTTTTTAGTTAATTTTGAAATGGAAGCTGGTTTTCCCTATGCTGTTGGCACCAATACTGAAAATACAAAAAGACAAATGATATTGGAATTTCCATATCAATGTACACTTGATGGAATACTGAGCTGGAGGTTATGTGCATGAGGAGGAGGAGTGGGGAATATAAGCAGAAAATTCTGTGCAGGCACTTGCTTTAGAAAGACAAATTAGTTTTTCAGCTCGTAATTACTAATGGAGATAAAAAATGTGCTGCATGCAGTACTGATTAATAGTTATTCCAAGTATTACAACTATAATTAAGAATGATCTTTAGGAATATTAATAGTTGAAATGACCGCTCTGCACCTATTTTACCCTTAAGCCAAATAGGCTTTCTGACTTGCTAATTGTAATCCCTCTGGACACTCATTCATAATGGTGTAAGCTATTATGCCAGTTAGCAGGACATGGATTGCATAAATTGGATGTAATGTAATATTGGATTCGTTTATAGCAATGTATCCTAATCAAGAGATGTTTATTTAATTGTTCTACTGACTCCAGTTTGCAAAGTGCAGCAGTTTTTAGAAATCAGCAGGGATTCAGTTTACTGAGGGGAAAAACAGAAGCCAAGCACTTCTAGGAGTCCTCTTACAAGCGTTCCTAATAATGTGCACACTATTGGAGATATTTCAAGTTGTTCTATCAGCATGGACATACTATACGTGCAACCTGTGCAGCTACATGAGGGCAATGTTGATAAGAGGGACACTGCCAATTTTTGTACACCTTCCTGTTGTCTAATAAAGAATTTTATATCTTACAGATACTGGATTTTTTTAGGGACACATAAGGGGTTCTCTATATGGAGGTATTGGAGAGCATAAATCTCAGTGGTGGACTTGTTTACACTGTTCCTGCACTATGTCCAACACTGAGTTCTATGGACATGTTTACACTGTTCCTGCACTATGTCCAACACTGAGTTCTATGGACATGTTTACACTGTTCCTGCACTATGTCCAACACTGAGTTCTATGGACAATGTTTACACTGTTCCTGCACTATGTCCAACACTGAGTTCTATGGACATGTTTACACTGTTCCTGCACTATGTCCAACACTGAGTTCTATGGACAATGTTTACACTGTTCCTGCACTATGTCCAACACTGAGTTCTATGGACATGTTTACACTGTTCCTGCACTATGTCCAACACTGAGTTCTATGGACAATGTTTACACTGTTCCTGCACTATGTCCAACACTGAGTTCTATGGACAATGTTTACACTGTTCCTGCACTATGTCCAACACTGAGTTCTATGGACATGTTTACACTGTTCCTGCACTATGTCCAACACTGAGTTATATGGACAATGTTTACACTGTTCCTGCACTATGTCCAACACTGAGTTATATGGACAATGTTTACACTGTTCCTGCACTATGTCCAACACTGAGTTATATGGACAATGTATACACTGTTCTTGCACTGTCCAACAATGAGTTCTATGTAATCAAATAATCCTGTATCAATAAAATTGCTGTAATTAGTTATATATAGATTGCACAAAGTCCCAAGATCAATGGTTAAAGGGGTACTCCACTGCTCAGCGTTTGGGACAAACTGTTACGAGCCAGTGCCCGGAGCTCGTGACATCATAACCCCGCCCCCTCATGACATCATACCTTGCCCCCTCAATGCAAGGTTGCCACACCCCCTCCCATAGACTTGCATTTAGGGGACGTGGCATGACATCATGAGGGGGCGGATTTATGACATCCCGAGCTCTCAACGCTGGCTCCAGCGTTTGTAGCAGTTTGTTCCAAACGCTGAGCAGCGGAGTACCCTTTAAGAAGTGCATTCAGCAGAAGATATACCAGTACAGTAAATTGGATTACTCAGCTTTCCCATTTTGGTCTTTTTTTGTACTTTAGCCTATAAAAGCAAATACATATGATGCACTTTAAAGTATTTTTTCTCAATTCCAGTCTTTAAGTACCCTCCTGAGGCATAACCTGAGGATATCTCATAAAGACAAGAACTGTGATAATTCATGGTGCACTGATGATCAATATTTCAACAATATATTATCTGTTATACACTACATGGACACTAGAGTTGAGGAACACTGGTTCTCAATAATGTATTGTGAAAAGATCCTTTGTTTTTATGTAAGAACTGAACTCCAATGACTTAGCTAAACATACTGTAAATGTCAATGTCTCACTCATCATATAGAAAGACACTTATGGGGAATGCATCATCATATTTTTTTATTTAACTTTATAAACATCTATGCTTGAACATACTTTTGTTTAACCTGCTTTTGTTTTTCATAATATAATTACATCTATTTTAGTTACAAGGCCATTGGACAGCATTGTCTGTGCTGTTGTAACAACAGTTCCAGAGATTTTAAGAAGAAACACTCATAGCAACATTTTTATACTCTGGCCCATTACTAAAAAAAAGAAGTGTATGGGCTCCATTCTTATTCCTAGCTGTACCATGTGATCAGCAAAAAGACTCACAGAATTTTACATTCTGTATTCATTCCTACAAGAGGCACATCAAGCCACTCTTAGGAATGAATAGAGAAACTGACTTGCCGTGCACTCACAAGACATTGTAAGATTCAGTGACTCTCTTTGTCGCTGACATGGAACCGTTTTTGGTTGGAGTGCTTCTTTAATCTACAGCTAACACCTGGATCTAGAAAAACTAAGACAGAAAATGATTAATTCTAATGTAGAATGTTGTGGACATGCTATATAAAATGTTCAGAGCTGAAAATGTTGATAATAGTGGAGGTGGAGTATATACATTGTGTATTGTTATTTATTTATTTTTTATCATTGAGGTGTTAGCTCTCAAAATGTCCATGTATGATGAGGGCTCAGTGGTTTGAAAACTGATATATTAATAAAAATGTGAGAAGGAAAATTTATATTAAATGCCTATGTTAATTTTACTATCGTAGCCAATAATGCTGATGCAACAAACAAACAATCAACAGTTGTGCAATCTATTCTGTACATAAAAATATCTCAAAAGCTAATCCTGTGAATAGGCCCAAAATGTGTCCATTAATGGAACTGTTTATATTGTTTATACCTGTTTGTTATTTTTAATCTTTACTCCACATTAAAATGTTCCACATGTAAGCAGACAAGTGAAAATATTCAAATTGATAACTAGCTTTACTTTGCTATCAGTGACTTCTGTATTACGGAAAATGGGATAACAAGAAACATTTAGCAGAATGTTTAAAAGTAGGTCAACAAAATAGTTTGTTTTTTTACACTGGTGTTTTTTATTTATTTATTTTTGTTCTACAGAGAGGCCTGGACTGTATTCTGTTTTACATGAGAAATAGACAGACCCTGCTCTAAAAAGCAGGTAGCTTTTAAAATAGCAATCCTTTTAACATTGATTTTTTTTTTTCATTTCTAAAATGTAAGACTGTTTGTTCTCTGTCCCTTGGGTCACAAGCAAAGCAAGAACATAAAAAGAAGGCTAGTTAAAAAAAAAAAATACTGTACAGCACATCTGCTAATATAATGGTTGCTGCATTATGAGAATTACTCAAAAAAATTACCTGAAGCCCTGAAGTTACTGAACAGCTGATCCATAAATCTAAGGGCCATAGTTATAGAATGTTATGAGTTACCAGTTCATTCTAGGCCTGGGTGCTAAAGGGGTCCGAAAAATCCTCTTCAACATGATACCATCCTTTTAAATGGGGCATAGGAGGTAGAGAGCTCCTTTACTGATTTTACAATTAGCTTCTTCAAATGACACTTAATAATAAATATTCCATGGATATGCAACAAATATAGTTACCAGAAATTGTATTCAACATTTCCACAGAATTCATGTTTACACTCAAGAAGAATCTCCTTCTTGTCAGCCACATAAACTTCCATAGATATCATACCTCTATCATCTGGCTAAAAATAGATCCTTCATTTCATTATCTGTAAGTAGCCAATACTGGCTACTACTTCCTTTCTCCATGTGAACTCTACCATCCCAGAAAGATACATATCATTTTGGATTGTTTCTTGTTTAAAACTTACATCTAATCATTGTTAAATAACAATTTCATAATTAAATTTTTTTAAGTTAAAAAACCTAGAGACCTAGAATAGGAATGCAGGTGTTGTGTAACAATAAATCAAGGGTAAAGAATAGTATATATAGAATTGTATAAGGAAAGGCTGATTTATATCATTATCATTATTTACCAAAACGTTGGTTCCATATTATTTTATTTCCCTCACTAATGTGCATATAAGATAAGAGTTAAGAAAGAGAAAAAGCAGAACAAACAAATAGATGAATTGATTCCACCCAGAAAATTATGTAAATATCACTGAGAGATATATGGTCTCTTCATATATCCATGGAATGATGCAAAAAAAATAAAAAAAAAACTGTCGGAGGAGACGCTGCTGGTTTCCAGTGTGAAGAAAGACCGTGGGAAGAAGTAGTGGTATCCAAGGATGTGTCGCTAAGGTAGCGGCGCGTCCTTGGATACCACTATTTCTGCCCATGGTCCGGATGCAGCACGGAGATCCCGGGCCACAGATCATTAGTTTAATTCTTGTGTACCACGCTCCCATACAATTTCTGCTTTACACCACCTGCATTGTGTTCCCAACTCACTTCTACATGCTATTGTTTATGCAAATGTTCTCTGCAAGTGTTGCCACATTCACTTTACTGTAGTTTGGCCCCTCCCCTTTCTATTTGGGTGCCAAAATTGATTGTATTTAAACACTGTATGCACTGTATAGCATTACCACTGATCTGAGGAAGGGGGTGCTGTCCCCCGAAACGCATATTCTCAATAAAGCGGTCCAGTTTGGATGCACATCACTTCTCTGGAGAGGTCTTTCTTCTTCACACTGGAAACCAGCAGCACCACCTCCGACAGTTTTTTTTTTTGCATCATTCCACGGTAATTTCTCCAGGTTCGACAAAGTCCTCTCCTGAACACCTGGCTCAGCAGCTGGCTCCAGCATTGTTCCTCTCCTTGGTGGGTTGATATGCGAGTATTCCACTCACTCCAGGTGAGCACCCACTACCTACGGGCAACTTGTGCCCACCTGCCTTCACTTCTTTGTTCCTCCTTTATTTGCGGTAACACACTAGGTGCCTCCTGCCGGTCTTTATTTTTTCTTTCCAAATACAGAATCTTCATATATGGCATATAATACAGTACTGCTAAAGGACCAATAAACCTTAAATAGGTTGCCTTGGCATGGGGCATATTTTATATGTTGCTGGGGCATCAGGGAACACAACAAAGATGTATAAAACTTCATAGCTAGCTTGAAGCTGCTGCTGGTTCCCCAAGTGCACGGTTCCTATCACTGTCCTCTTCTAGTTCTGCTGATGTTCTGTATGGACAGGAAATGCCCACTCAAAGGCTTATAAGAATTGACAGCATAGAGATCAGCCACTGAGTAGGCTCATCTAATACCAACAGTTCTAGTAAAGAAGAGGACTGGCAGCTGCGGGGGTTCAGGTTGAGTAAGAATACCTTTTTGTTATGTTCCCTGCAGCCCCTGCAACATTTAAAAAAACTCCATGCCCAGGCAAGTAACTCCATTAAATATAAGTGGCTTTGTATAACAGACACACTAAAAACAGGAATATAATAGATAGAGATTAGCAAACCTTCTTAGACTCATATTGGGTCCGATTCAGTGAACTGATTGCCCTGCTACTGCCCACGTTAAATATATACTGGGACAGGGATTCTAGTCCCAGCTTCTGTTCAGTACACTAAGCTGCTGGGCCAAGTGCAGAGTGTCCAACCCAGTGAATGTAGTGAGTAAAAGCTGCAATGCATAAAGCACCGCAACTTGTTTCTGGACCACTTAGTGTGCAGAAGCAGGGGCAAAACAAATCTAAAATGAATCACAAAAAAGTTAGGATAGTAACAAATTAAAATTTATGGTAAAACTCCGAACCTAATCTGATTCATGCTAAATTAATTTACTTATCTTTAATACAGGATTTTGTACCTTTAAAAATATTTCAAGGTGGAAATGTAATACTATGTAACCTAAAGCAATCCACTGCAGAATAAGAAGTCATAAGTGTTAAAAGGTAAGATAACACAATCTCTAAACCTCATAAAAGGCTAATATTAGCCTTTTTATTTTTGTATGTGATTAGTTATGCCGTTAACATGCCAGCTTGTATTCAGCCTAACTGGTCCAATACATAACATTTCATTCTTATTTACCTGGGTAATACCTGGCCAGTCCAGTTGCACTCCCAAACACCTGCCAAAGAAGTGTTTTATCTTCATTTTGGTTTTTCTTAAATACTTCATCCAGTGCAGCCGTCCAATTCAGTTCATTTAACACAATGGTAGCTTAAAAAGAGTAAAATAGTTTGCAAAGCATTAATAGATCGATATAATAACCAATGTTATTGATTCAACAGCAGAACATATGAGCGGACAGTAACACAACAACGTAAGGACCAGTGACAGTTTCCAATGAAAAACCAATAAAAAGAAAAAAAAACAAAAGTAGACATTGTGGAACAGTGATATTATTAGCCTTTTAAAGCTGGTGGGGGAATAGCTTCCCAAGACTGTGCTCATTATTGTAACGTAACAAGATTTTCATGTTTATGGATGTGATAACTCTGAGAAAAATCAGTTATGTGTGAATGAATATTCATGTACTGGATCGGCTACACAGTGAACCTGAGCTAGGATGAGATTTATATTCAGAAGCATGAACAAATTAATGCATTGTGGTCAGGTACCTGGAAATGGAGAGTTACATAAAAGTGCAAGTTGTTACTATTAAGGTGCCTGAGAACAATATTGTAGCTGAATATCTAGTTTGATTTCCAATACACAGAACCAACATTGTCTACATAATAATCTTGGCTATAATACTTGAGGTTTAATTAAACAGGATCTAGCAAGCCTCATTACAATTAACTCATTCATATGCCATGTTTAAACTCTTGACAGATATGGATTTATTCTCCTTAATAACTTTTTTAGAGTCTCTGTTCACCTTTTCAACCAAATTGTATTTATTCTCTCGATCTATAGAAAACAAAAAATAAAGCAGCGTCGCAATAGGTGTTAATTAAAAACGCCCTACTGTTTTGCTTCTACAGCTCGTACGACTATGCATCTCCATGGTAACAAACAAACTGTGTAGTGTGATCCAGCAGTCACATTGCTTTCTATCCTCTACCGCTGGCTTACCCCCCAAATGTATGATAGCATTTAATAGGGGACAAGTAGATGACTGCAGTAAAGCAGGACTAGAATTCACAGAATTTGTTTACTGTATGTTGCTATGGAATAGAACAGCCCTGCAACCTAAATCTGTCCATATGTAGCAGTCCTCAAAAAATCATGGTTTGCTATGTTATTGTGGTACACCTAAGCTGTCTGTGTAATACAACATTAACACTGAATTGCTGTGGTGCTGAACAAACAACATTGTGATAATGTGACTCATATAGCCTGTCCATGATTACTACAAAAGTTTTTACTTTGTCACCGTGTAGCCCACACAATCACCCCTCTTTTGTCACTCCAGCTTCAGGAAGCAACCAGCAGACTCATTGGATATCAACCTCTATGCCCTCACAACCCATGGGTGAATTCTAGGCTCCACCCACTGCTTCTTGAAAAAGGAAACTGTGTAGTACTAAAATGGCAGATTGGCAGCTGTGATTAGGCCCCCATCAATTCTTAAAACCTATAAAAGTAGAGTGGTTGACAGAGGGACCCCCGTTAATATGTCTAACCACTTTGAATTTGTGGCTGCTTAGGATAATGCTGAGATTAATAATTTTTGCAAGTTATCAAGAAACAACATGTTGATGTCCCCCTAGTAGGACCTATGTCAATAGTTTCATAAAAAGTAAAAAATAAAAATAAAAATCTAAAAAAAAAAAAACCCAAACATTAAAATATCAAAATCTCTCTTTTATCATTTACTACGTAAATTGTAAACAATAAAAAACTAATATAATTTGTATTTTCCAATCCATAACAATATGAACAAAGAAATGGTTAAGGACAATGAACTGCTGTATTTGGTCACCTTGCTGCCCCAAAATTGTAATAAAAAGTGATCAAAATGACATTTGCACCCGAAAATGGTATCAATAAATGCTACAACTCGCCATGCAAAAATGCAAGCCCTCACAGATACATCAATGTAAAAGTAGTAAAGCATAACAAAAGCTATATACATCTATGTATTACAGTACTGTACCACAAAATAAAGTCGTAACGTCAACATACATTTTACCATACAAGAATTATATATTATTAAAACGAATCCCCAACATTTTCTGTGTGTTTTTTTTTTTTCATTTCAACCGTAAAAATTTTTTTTTTTTACATGATATGGTATATTGTACCAGACAAAAATGCATATTGTTTTACAATATACAAGCCCCTGTATGGCTATGTTGATGTTAAAATAAAAATACATGGCTCCTGGAAGCAGGTTGTTACGGGCAAGTGATTCACTGGTTCCCTGCACAAGTTTAACCCCTTAAGGACTCAGACCATTTGGGCAAATTATTTTTTTACGTTTTCGTTTTTTCATCCTCGCCTTCAAAAAATCATAACTCTTTTATATTTTCATCCACAGACTAGTATGAGGGCTTGTTTTTGCGTGACCAGTTGTCCGTTGTACTACCATCACTCACTTTACCATAAAATGTATGGCGCAACCAAAAAAATACTATTTGTGTGGGGAAATTAAAAGTTGAAGGTTTCGTTTTCACGCCGTACAATTTACGGTAAAAATGACATGTATTCTTTATTCTTTGGGTCAATGCGATTAAAATGATACCCATGATAACATACTTTTCTATTACTGTTGCGCTTAAAAAAAATATCGCAAACTGTTTAACCAAATTAATATGTTTAAAATCCCCCTATTTTGAAGACCTATAACTTTTTCATTTTTCCGTATAAGCGACGGTATGAGGGCTCATTTTTGCGCAGTGATCTGTACTTTTCACTGATACCATATTTGCTTATATAAAACTTTTAATACATTTTTTATAAATTTTTTTTAAAATAAAATGTAAAAAAAAGCAGCTATTTTGGAATTTTTTTTTAACGTTCACGCCGTTCACCGTACGGTATCATAAAAATTTTATTTTAATAGTTGGGATATTTACACACGCAGCTATACCAAATATGTATATAAAATATTTTGTTTACACTTTTTGGGGGTGAAATAGGGAAAATGGGACAATTTACGTTTTTATTGGGGAGGAGGTTTTTCAAATTTTTTTTTACTTTTTTTAAAAACTTTTTTTACTTTTGTTTTTACACTTTAATAGTCCCCATAGGGGACTATTTATAGCAATCATTCGATTGCTAATACTGTTCAGTGCTATGCATAGGACATAGCACTGATCAGTATTATCGGTCATCTTCTGCTCTGGTCTGCGCGATCGCACCAGAGCAGAAAACCCGTGGAAGGCAGCAGAGGCAGGTGAGGGGACCTCCGGCTGCAATGCTGGATGATTGGATCACCGTGGCAGCGCTGCGGGCGATCCGATCATCCATTCAAAGTACCGCACTGCCAGAGATCTGAGGGGTTAATGGCAGACATCCGCGCAAACGCAAATGTCCGCCATTACCAGTGGGCCCCTCGCTGCTATCATGGCGCGCATGACCCGAACATCGTTCCGATGCTCGCGGTTATGTTTAGGACGTAATGTATGTCCTGGTGTGTTAAGTACCAGCTCACCAGGACGTACATTTACTTCTGGCATCGTTAAGGGGTTAAATAAATCCCCCCCCCAGAGTTTTCTAACTGCAAGAAGATAAGACCTAACAGCTAAAATTAGTGCAAACCAAATTTTTGTGCCTTAGTCATCATTTGCACCTCTGAGCGTGTGAAATCTTATAGGACATGGAAACATTTGATAACATTTTTCACTATATAATTCAGCACATATAGAGAAGAAAAAAAAAATCACTCTATTATTTGGCCAAAAGTTCTTTTGAATTACATATTATTAGTAGTGTTGGTATGGTGCTAACCCTTGACTCATGAAACACCGCTAAGAAAATGATAAGTATGTTTTGAATCAGTTTGAACATATGCTATCTCAAACTTTAGTTAGTGAGGAAAAAAGATTTCAATTTTGATAAATTAATCTCCAATTTTTTCCAACAATGTCTGTTTTGGTTATTTATATTAAACACCACATTGGAGAATACATAAATAATTTTTTTGATTTTTTTTTCCAGTTTACTGGGAAAACTAAATGGCAGAAACAATTAATGATACACTCCTAAATATTTATGGTCTTCTTATGGCCTATGATCTAAATATCCCCCAAAAAAATACAAATATAAAGAAAAAAATCTCAAGTTGCCAAATTTCAGAAAAAAAGTGATAATTTCAAATTCTATTGTAATATGACATTGTTGAAATCGCATCTGGTAGTTATGAACACACTGGTAGTTACTAGCCACTAATGCAATAAACCATTTAAGGGCTTTAGTAAAGGGAATAAGATAAGAAGCTTAAAGGTGAAGTGAATGCACCTGCATGTACCCCTGCTAGATATCGATTCATGGAATAAAGGATCACAGCAAATGTGGTGAGTGCCATCTATTCATCTCTACATCGTTGGATAAGGTGAGATATCTATTCCATGCAGCCCATACTGTGCAGGCTTTGTCTTATTGAAATATTTTAGAGAGGTTTTCAAAGATCGATGGCAAGAGAGATAAAAATACATTGGCCTTAATGTGTACCTGTCTAGCTAAGCATCATACTTTTCCCAGCTGAAGTTCAGGCTGGGACAAAGTACGGGAAGTTATGGCATTAATATTATCACTTTGTGTTCACTACTGTCCTGTCTGCATGAAAACAGAGATGAGGGGTTACAGAGCAGCTGTTAGGATTCGGCAGGCTGGATGTGGATCCTCTGTGTCAGCGAGGGATTGGCGTGGACCGTGTCGGTGGACCGGTTCTAGGTTGCTACTGGTATTCACCAGAGCCCGCCGCAAAGCCGGATGGTCTTGCTGCGGCGGTAGCAACCAGGTCGTATCCACCAGCAACGGCTC
Organism: Hyla sarda; assembly: GCF_029499605.1. Taxonomy (NCBI): domain Eukaryota; kingdom Metazoa; phylum Chordata; class Amphibia; order Anura; family Hylidae; genus Hyla; species Hyla sarda. Next base: position 211,382,678 of record NC_079192.1, on the reverse strand, counting down.
AACCTCGCTGACTGCTGAGAAGGCGTGGGACAGAAGGACTAGACAGAGGCAAGGTCAGACGTAGCAGAAGGTCGGGGCAGGCGGCAAGGTTCGTAGTCAATGGAGATAGCAAGAGGTCAGGAACACTGGTAAGGCAAACACTGTAAACGCTTTCTCTGGCACAAGGCAACAAGATCCGGCAAGGAAGGGAAGGGGAAGTGAGGTTATATAGACAGGTGCACAGGTGGACGCTAATCAGACTGATTGGGCCAGGCACCAATCATTGGTGCATTGGCCCTTTAAATCTTAGAGAGCTGGCACGCGCGCGCCCTAAGGAGCGGAGCCGCGCGCCAGAACGTGACAGCCGAGGACCGGGACAGGTGAGTGACTTGGGATGCGATTCGCGAGCGGGCGCGTCCCGCTATGCGAATCGCATCCCCACCGGCAGTGTCAGTGCAGCGCTCCCGGTCAGCGGGTCTGACCGGGGCGCTGCAGAGAGAGGACCGCTGCGAGCGCTCCGGGGAGAAGCAGGGACCCGGAGTGATCGGCGTAACAGCAGCCTTCAGTGACTTGATAAAGATACCCAGCACAGCAGACTCAGGGAGGAAGTGAATGCCTGGTGAGGGAGGGCGGAATTGGTGTTTGCCTGGGACACGGCGCTTTCAGAACAGTTGATGTCAGATTGAGTGAGCAGCAGAACAGAGGGATTTGTGAGCCAAATACAGAAGTTAGACACATAAAAAGACATCAAAAAGCATCTGCATGACCTAGTGACACACATATATATGTATATATATGATTTTTTTTCTGGGATATGACAGGTACATTTGAAATAATTCTCCAAAAACTTTTCCTATTTATTTTTTTTCTAAACAAAAATCATTTGTTTTCCATATGTTGTGTTTCTGGCACCTGTGCCCTAGCACAATGTCACCAATGGTAAAGCTATTTTCATCAGTGCTGTAATTTTATTTAAGCAATGAATGACATCCAATGAATAATATCTGTGAAACCATCCGATTGAAATATACTCTTATTTTAGGTACCACAACTCTGTGGTATCCCCACAGGGGCAATTCAAAACCTTATTTTACTCTTGCCATCCGTACAGTATAAGGGTTCTCTAAAACCTTTGGCTTGTGAGTGAGCAAAGATGGCTTGGCCTACCTTACTGGATCTTTAATTCAAATACAGTCTACCAGAATGCTAGAAAGTATAGTGTATTTTACGCCCCTAGCAGGCTGTTATTTGTATGGTACTGAGATTGGGGAACCCTATGGATCCCTTCACTCCTTGGATATGTCCCAACATTAAACAAAAACAGAATATTTGCAATATTTTATCAGTTATTGTACCTGCAGCAATACAGTAAAATTGTCTAGTGTAAAATATGCACACAGAATTTTAATACAAATTAACATTATTTTACAAATCATATGACTACAAGATAAAGTATGTGCTAAACAGTCATAAACCAATGTTAACTTCTTGACTTTTTCCTTAGAAATGATTTTGCATGTGATAAAAGTAACTAGAGATGAGCAAATTTTTCAGTCGGAATTTATTTGCAGCAAATCGCTATTAAAAACGGCTATTTCTGGGCTACAAAGAGCCTCAATATGGGTTTGGAACACTTTGCCTTGCTGTAACACGAATAGGGAGATAATACTGTTATTCAGTATGACATGCAGATCAGAGGCATCGCTGTTAGAATCATTGTCGCAAAGCAACATAATGACAAAGCCTGGATGTGGCATCAGTATGAGGAGAACATATGGTGGCAGAATGACACAGCGTGGAGGTGGCGGCAGCATGAGGAGACTATATAGTGGCTGAATGACCCAGCTTGGAGGTGGCAACAGCCTGACAAGACCATAAGGCCTCACAATTGGAAAGATTAAAGATATTTTTTTACATTTAAATTGAAGATTTCAAATAGATGAACCTAAAAAGTTTTATTTAATGTGCCAGCAGCATGAGGAGACCACATGGCGGCACAGTGACACAGCCTGGAGGTGGCAGCAGCATGAGGAGACCATATAGTGGCTGAATGACACAGCCTGGAGTTGGCGGCAGCAAGAGGAGACCATAAAGTGGCTGAATGACAATGGCTGGAGTTGACGGCAGCATGAGAACATATGATGGCAGTATGAGACAGTCTAGAGCTGGCATCAGCATGAGTAGAACAAATGGTGGCAGTATGAGACAGCCTGGAGCTGGCATTAGCATTAGGAGAACATATGGTGGCAGAATGAGACAGCCTGGAGGTGGCATCAGCATGAGGAGAACATATGGTGGCAGAATGAGACAGCCTCGAGCTGGCATCAGTATGAGGAGAACATATGGCGGCAGAATGACACAGCGCGGAGGTGGCGGCAGCATGAGGAGACCATATAGCGGCTGAATGACCCAGCTTGGAGGTGGCAACAGCCTGACGAGACCATAAGGCCTCACAATTAAAAAGATTAAATATATTTTTTAACATTTAAATTGAAGATTTCAAATAGATGAACCTAAAAAGTTTTATTTAATGTGCCAGCAGCATGAGGAGACCACATGGTGGCAGAATGAGACAGCCTGGAGGTGGCATCAGCATGAGGAGAACATATGGTGGCAGAATGAGACAGCCTGGAGCTGGCATCAGCATGAGGAGAACATATGGTGGCAGAATGAGACAGCCTGGAGCTGGCATGAGGAGAACATATGGTACCAGTGTGAGACAGCCTGGAGCTGGCATCAGCTTGAGGAGAACATATGGTGGCAGAATGAGACAGTGGGGCGGAGGGTGGCAATACCAGTACCCGGTGATGAAGCTGGGTGAAAAAAGGAGAACTCCGCATCAGATGTGTGGCATCATGCGGGTGGCAGGATCAGAATAGTAGCTGAGGCACATAGGCAGAAGACAACGGTCTCTTTTGTAAAAGTGCTAGTGTGCACAGCATAAGTATTGAGGATATGCATTACATAAAAATTAACTTTTAATAATATTCATAGGATAAAATATATGTACCCAACATTTTTTTTAAATTAAACAAAAGGAAAGGTATGCAAAAAACACCATGTGCCACCTACACCACCGAGTATTAATGTGATGCAAAGACCTCTAAAAGGTGGAAGGGAACAACGTATGGTCAATTGTAAGTCTCGCCCTGTTAATTCCCTTCTTGGCAAGTGTTACTCGCCTTAAAAAGGGCGGCCCCACACAGGAACCTCTTCCTATTTCCACCTACAAACTATGCCATTTCCCAGGGTTTTTAGGTGGAAATAGGGAGAGGTTCCTGTGTGGAACGAGTAACACTTTCCTCTAAAAGGTGGAAGGGAACAACCTATTGTCCATTGTAGCAGATGGGGGTATAAAATTCCCCTGTAAGGCCCTACTCTCGCCCTATTAATTCCCTTCTTGGCAAGTGTTACTTGCCCTAAAAAGGGCGTCCTCAAACAGGAAACTCTTCCTATTTCCACCTAAAAATCCTGGGCAGTGTTTGTAGGTGGAAATAGGGAGAGGTTTCTGTGTGGGGCCACCCTTTTTAGAGCAAGTAACACTTGCCAAGAAGGGAATTAATAGTGCAAGAGTAGGGCCTTACAGGGGAAGTTTTTACCCCCATTGGTTACAATGGACAATGCGTTGTTCCCTTGTACCTTTTAGAGGTCTGTGCATCACATCAATACTTGGTGATGTAGATGGCACATGGTGTTTTATGCACACCTTTCCTTTTCTTAGATATAAAAAAAAATGGGTTCCATTTATTTTATCCTAAGAAAAGCTAAGTTTTAACTAATGCATATCCTCAATACTCACTTGTGGGCTGATGTGAAGGAAGTTCTGTAACTGGGAAGCAGCACCTTAAATATGTTTTGCACTATCCATATTTGTGGAGTGTTGGTGTGGCACCATGGTAAATCTACTCTCATGCATCAGGCATTGGTGGGTGGAAATCCTGGCTGATCCATGCCAGATTCATCTTCACAAAGGTCAGTCTCTCCACATTTTTTGTGGACAGACGAGCTCTCCTTGGGGTTACCATGGCCCCCCGCCACACTAAACACCCGCTTTGATGGCACACTACTGGCTGGGCAGAAAAGCTTTTCCAGGGCAAACTGTGCTAGCCGCAGCCTCAAATCTAGTTTGGCTGTCCAGAAGTCCAGCGGATCTTCAAAGTGTGTTGGCAGGGTCATGTCAAGGTATGCCACCACCTGCTGGTTCAGATCCTGCTCCAGGTCTACCTGCTGCTGATGAGTTGCTTCACTATGCGGGTGAAGAAAACTACTCATCAGCGACTGTAGACTCAGGCTGCTGCTGATTGAGCTTGTACTGCTCCTGCCAACTCACCCCTCCACAGCAGCCATGGCAATGGAAGGTGGGCGCAGACTGCCCCCTGAGTCAGACCTGTGAGAGGATGGACGATGGCGCAGATATGCATCGGCCAAATGACTACGTGTATGTAAAAAATCCCCCCATTTTGTGCCGGTAGCGAGGGTCCAATAATGTGGAGAGCCAGAAGTCATCCCACTGCCGAATGATGACAATTCGGCGGTCACTACATAAGCGAGCATGCATTGTGCCATTTGTGCAAGTGACTTGGAGGGACTCCCTGCCTCCAACTCCACTACATACTGCCACGGTGTGTCTGGGTCCTCTGTCTCGTCTTCCTCATAACCCTCAGCTCCTCTGGCTCCTCCTCCTCTCCTGTCAGATGACTATAAAAAAATGCCCATTTCGCTAAACCTAAACTGTGTGTCAGGAACCGGACTGGAAGCGAGTAGTGGATCCTCTGTGTTAGTGAGGTGATGGCGTGGGCCATACCAGGGGATCGGTTCTAAGAAGGTGGGATGGACTTGCTGCGGTGGTAACTCCCAGGTCGTATCCCCCGATAGCGACTCAACCTCACTAACAGCTGATATAGGCGTAGTACACAAGGACAAGGTGAAGGCAAGGTCAGACGTAGCAAGAGGTCAAGGCAGGCGGCAAAGGTTCGTAGTCTGGGGCAACAGCAAAGGTCTGGATACACTGGCTTGGGAACACACAGAACGCTTTCTCAGGGAACTAGGGCAACAAGATCCGGCAAGGACAGGAAGGGGGAGTGGGTTTATATACTTTTCACAGTAATTAGAACAGATTGGGCCAGGCACCAATTAATGGTGCACTGGCCCTTTAAATCTGAGAGACCCAGCGCGCACGCGCCCTAGAGAGCGGGCGGGCACGCACCGGGGCTGAGCAGACAGAGGACGGGGCAGGTAATCAGAACGGGATTTGACCCGCGGGCGGGCACGTCCCGCCGTGTGGATCGCATCCCCGCCGAAGAAGTCAGAGCAGCGCTTCCGATCAGCGAGTCTGACCGGGGCGCTGCAGGAAAGAGATGAACCCGGAGGGACCCGGAGCGCTCGGATTTACAGTACCCCCCCCCCCCCCCCCTTAGGTCTCCCCCTCTTTTTGAAACCCCTTAAGGAATTTGTGGATAAGATCCTTGTCCAAAATATTGACCTCAGGCTCCCAGGACCTCTCTTCAGGCCCACAATTCTCCCAATCAATCCGGAAGAGGATGACGGCCGTACACCACAAAAAATAGAGATTTGGAGGAAGATTCAGATTTTTGAAGTTGTAAGAGAATTCAGCCCAGGGCAGAAGATCAACCCAATCGTCTTGACGGGAGGAGACAAAATGTCGAAGGTAGTCACCAAGGATCTGGTTTACTCTTTCCACTTGTCCATTGGATTGCGGATGATAAGAGGAAGAGAAATTTAATTTGATTTTTAATTGACAACAAAGTGCTCTCCAAAATTTTGAAACAAATTGAACGCCTCTATCAGACACAATATGCGTGGGAAGTTTGTGGAGACGAAAAATGTGGAGAAAAAATTGTTTTGCCAATTGAGGCGCAGAAGGAAGACCTGGAAGCGGGACAAAATGAGCCATTTTGGAAAAACGATCCACGACCACCCAAATGACAGTGTTGCCATGAGATACAGGAAGGTCAGTGATAAAGTCCATACCTATATGGGACCATGGTAGTTCAGGTACAGGCAGAGGAAGGAGAAGACCAGCCGGCTTCTGGCATGGAGTTTTGTCACGTGTGCACACTGTACAGGCCTGTACGAAATCCGTCACATCTTTCTCCAGAGAGGGCCACCAATAATGTCTGGTAATTAACTGTATGGATGATGTGGCCAGATAAACCTTTCTTGAAGGTCGCGCAGAGAGCCTCATTATTCCAGGCCAACTCAGTGGCCAGAGTACGAAACTGTACGGCATATTCGCCCACTGTAGAGTCTCCTTGGATGAGGTTCAGCAAGGCTGTTTCAGTGGAAGAGGCACGGGCAGGTTCCTCAAAGACACTGCGTACCTCGGTGAAGAAGGACTGAATGGTAGCAGTGGCAGGATCGTTGCAGTCCCAAATCGGTGAGGTGATGGCGTGGGCCGTACCAGGGGACCGGTTCTAAGAAGTTACTGGTTTTCACCAGAGCCCGCCGCAAGGTGGGATGGACTTACTGCGGCGGTAACTCCCAGGTTGTATCCCCCGATAGCGACTCGACCTCACTAACAGCTGAGATAAGCGTAGTACACAAGGACAAGGCGAAGGCAAGGTCGGACGTAGCAAGAGGTCAAGACAGGCGGCAAAGGTTCGTAGTCAGGGGCAACAGCAAAGGTCTGGATACACTGGCTTGGGAACACACAGAACACTTTCTCAGGGCACTAGGGCAACAAGATCCGGCAAGGACAGGAAGGGGGAGTGGGTTTATATACTTTTCACAGTAATTAGAACTGATTGGGCCAGGCACCAATTAATGGTGCACTGGCCCTTTAAATCTGAGAGACCCGGCGCACCCGCGCCCTAGAGAGCAGGACCGTGCGTGCCGGGGCTGAGCAAACAGAGGACGGGGCAGGTAATCAGAACGGGATGCGACCCGCGGGCGCGCACGTCCCGCCGCATGGATCGCATCTCCGCCGGAGGAGTCAGAGCAGCGCTCCCGGTAAGCGAGTCTGACCGGGACGCTGCAGGAAAGAGATGAACACCGCAAGCGCTCCGGAGGAGGAGAGGGACCCGGAGCGCTCGGCGTTACACTGTGCTTCACTGTCCCCCTCCCCCTCCTCTTCCAGTTCAGCCCCCACAGGGCTCATGTGGCCGTGAGATGTAGGCACCATGTCTCCATTGTCCTGACCAGCTATTGTTTCCGATACATGTTGTAGGGAATGAAGCAGTGGAATGACGTTTATCCCGTAATCCTGACAACTGACTAATAATCTGGCTTCCTCAAAGGGACTGAGCAAACGGCAGGTGTCACGTATGAGCTGCTACTGGTTGACATTAAAGTTACACAGGGGAGTCCCCCTATCAGCTTGGCTCATCAAAAAATCGGTGATGGCTTTTCTCTGTTCGTATAGTCGGTCCAACATATGGAGGGTGGAATTCCAACATGTGGAAACGTCGCAAATCAGACTATGTTGGGGTATATCGTTCTGACGCTGCAGTTGAAGGAGGGTGTGATTTGCCGTGTACGAGTGGCTGAAGTGCATGCAAAGTTTCCTTCCCATTGTTAGGATGTCTTGCAGATGGGGGGGGAACACTTCAGGAACCGCTTGACAACCAGATTGAATACGCGCATGGCTCAGGCTTCCTTGTCACAGCGCAGACAAGATGTTCTTCCCATTGTCCGTTACCATGGCTCCCATTTCCTGTTTTTGCGGAGTAAGCCATGATTTTGATTTCTTGATGAATGCCTTTTAGCAGTTCCTCCCCTGTGTGACTCTGTTTGCAAAGAGTGAAGAACAGCGTGACACCGCCATGCCCTGTACACATAGAATGCTGGAGGGGCACTGAGACTTGTCCGTGCAGCGGAGGCTGATGACACAGTGGAGGATGAGGAGGCAGAGTCACACAGTGTCACAGGACCAACAGCCTGAGAGCGTGGAGGCGGAAGCGGCGTGACCTCTCCAAGTTGCTGTTGTGGCTGTGGAGGAACCACATTTACCCAGTGGGTAAATGTGTAAAGGACATGTACTGTCACTGACTGTAGTTACAGCTCCACACATCAGTGCTGCCGTGCACTTGCCATGGTACACACCGACAGGCTAAAGGACTGGCCCACCTTCTGTTCCACAAAACTGTGCAGGGCTGGTACTGCTTTTTCGCAAAGAAATGACGGCTTGGGACTCTCCAGTTCGGCACAAGCCATCAGTTCTCTGAAAGGTACAGAGTCCACCATTTGAAAAGGGAGGGACTGCAGCATCAGCAACTTGAACAGGAGCACATTCAGCTTCTGCACCTTTGGATGAGTGGGCGCATACTGTTGTCTCTTGGACATGGCTTTGCCGATGGATTGCTGCTGGAATGACTGACTCGAAGTAGGAGGAGCAGGAGCATCTGAAGCGATAGAAGATGGGTATGACAGACAGCTCCCTTCTGCTGAGGTAGTGGAGCCTTGGCTGCCTGAAACAGGGAGCGGCATGCCACTGGGTGATGCAACAGGCTGGAACACCGCATCGGAGCCACGGTTCTCCTAGGCCACTTTATGGTGATGCTGCATATGTTGACACAGGGCCATGGTGCAAATATTGGGAACCTGGCCACACTTCCCCTTCTGCTGACACATCTTGCATGTGGCCAGGTTCACATCCTCCAGAAGCTTGATGAAAAACTACCACACCACCGATACAAACCTGGAGGCGGCAGCAGCATGACGAGACCATAGGGCAGCACAATGACAGAGCCTGGAGGTGGCAGCAGCATGAAGACAGGAGACATGTTTGGCTCCAGACTTCCCACTGCTGCCACCCTGCTGACTCCCAACCATGCTACCACCTTGCTTGCTCAGCTGCTGCCTCACATGGAACCTGCAACCCTCTTCTCCTGATGAGGATGAAACCCCTTCTGCACCTGCCTCCCAAGTGGGATCGGCTTCATCATCATCGAGTTTTGTCTGCATGTCACTGATGTCCTTTTCAGGTTCCTCAACTGTGTCTGCTTCAGGAGCCTGAACGCTCTCAACAACACCTCCCACGTCACTCTGCTGATCATTACTTGCCCACCTAGCGGAGGAAGCGGAAGATGTCTCCTCCAATTCTTGGCTGGGCATTAGCTTCTCACTGTTCTCTAGTAGAACATCATCACTAAATAGTTGAGCTGAACCCACAGCAATACTTCTGTGGGGGATGGAACAGCATAGGACAGAGGCAAAGGGAGGACAGGGACTGCCCCCGGGCAATGCCAACTGAGGGTTGTGTTTGAGGAACCCACCGACTCAGATGTCACTTGTGATGAAGCGGATGACCGAGTTGACCAATCGATGATGGCAGATGGGTTGCTGGTCGAGACACGACCACTAGCTGATACCAGGAGCTCAGGCCTCTCGCTGCAACTCCTGCTGCCATTCGCCCCTAGTCTCCTGCGACCTCCGCCTGCTGAATTTAGGCCTCTGCCATTACTGTGCACGTCCCGTAACTAGGCCCAAATTAGTTTTTCAGGAACAAAAACGTACACCACGTAGGTGTACCAACAGTTTACACTTATGAGAGCTGGACAATACTCTCCGCTTAAAACTGTATAAGGCTACAGAAACAATGGTGTAGCTTTGGCTGGCCTTTCACAGTAACTAGGACAAAAAAAATTTGCAGGACAAAAAAACGTACACTACGTAGGTGCTCACCCTACCTGGCCCCTGTTAGCTTTACAGTTGTTGTACAACCAACTGCAGCAGTACAGAATTGCTGTGTAGTAGAGCCCAGTACAGTACTATTAGGCACTAATAGCAGGTGACAATGGCTTTTACTGCTCTGCCTGACTGGCCACTTTAAAGGGGTTCTCCGGTGGATAGGGGATAAGATGCCTGATTGCGGGAGTCCCGCTGCTGGGGACCCCTGTGATCTTGCACGCGGCACGCCATTTGTAATCAGTCCGCGGAGCGTGCTCGCTCTGGGTCTGATTACCGGCGACCACAGTGCCGACGGTGTGTGACGTCATGCCTCCGCCCTCGTGTGATGTCACGCTCCGCCCCTCAATGCAAGCCTATGGGAGGGGGCGTTATAGCTGTCACGCCCCTCCCATATGCTTGCATTGAGGGGCGGAGCATGACGTCACATGGGGCGTAGGCGTGACGTCACACGCCGTCGTCCCTGTGGTCGCCGGTAATCAGACCCGGAGCGAACATGCTCCGGGCACTGATTATAAACGGGGTGCCACATGCAAGATCACGGGGGTCCCCAGCGGCGGGACTCCCACGATCAGGCATCTTATCCCCTAGCCTTTGAATAGGGGATAAGATGTCTAAGCACCGGAGAACCCCTTTAAGCTTTAGAGTTGCTGTACATCCCACTGCAGCAGTGGATTCATTGTTTATTACACCCAAAAGTGTACTTTCACTCTCTCTCTCTGTCAGTGCTTTTATGCAGTGATTTGGCACACAATGCTCTCTCTCTCCCTGCAGTGAAACACTCTCTCTGAAATAAAACGATGAAGTGACTGACCGCAAGATGGCTGCCGATTATATAGGGCTGTGACATCACAGGGGTGGCTGGCTGCTGATAGGCTGCATGCTGCATGTGATTCAGGGTCATCCCACCTACCCCCCTTCCCAGAGTTCCTTGCCCCATGTCCTTACATGTGGATCTGCCATTTTAGATGCCCTGGAGCCTGGAATGCACTAAATTTAGTTTAATGAAGTGATTTGTGCGTTTGAATTTCGGCTATATTCGGACTCGTTGCAAATTTTTCCTGAAATTCGTTACGAATTCAGATTTTTCAGATTCGATTCGCTCATCCCTAAAAGTAACAAATTTCCAAACATAGTTGGCAGACTTTAAATAAGTGTCCTTCAGCTTTATAAACTCCCACACTTTTATTGTTACCATTGGTAGAGCAAATAAAAGGAAAATAAAGAAAAAAAAAAAAAAAAAAAACAACAGTTTACAGTTTCCTCCTAGTTGCTGAAATGATTATATCCCTTATTTTTCTTTCTAACATAGGTTATGGAAAACGTGACAAGCTTTAAACAATGTTTCTTTGCAAATCAATAATACTATGTACTTTCTGGGAAGATTTTTTTTTTTAAAAACATTAAAAATAAGATCTAGAGATTATTTTTGATGATTTATCTAATGTGCAGACCAAAGCCAGCATGAAATGCAACATAAATTTTTATCTGAACAGTCTGCAGGCTATTATCTAAAACATACTAACAAAAGTCTTGTACAGTAGAATAGACTAATAATCTAATAACACTTAGGATTTATGGAAAATAATAAATCAGGTTACATCTAAGATATTCATTCAACGAATACAAACTGTATTAGATTTTACATTGAAAATCCTCAATATAAGGGTATGTTCACACTGAGGAATTGGGGCGGAAATCAAGCAGAAATTTTCTGCCTCAAAATATTGTTACTTTTCCACAAGAACTCACAGAGATTTCGCACGGAATTTCGTGTGGAATTGGTGCGGAAATTGCGCGGAATTCGCGTGGAATTCCGCGCGGAAATGCAGGTTTCATGCGGAGGAGGAGTATCAAGTATTTCTATTCATAAAATAAATTTTTTTCCATGCGGAAATTCCACGCAAATTCTGCCCCAATTCCGTGCCAATTCCGCACGAATTCCGCGTGAAAATGCTTCTGACTCAAAAAAAAAAAATAAATAACATTGATCTCTATGGGAGAACAATGCTGATTCCGCTTGAAATAAAGAACATGTTCTTTCTTCAAGCGGAACAGACTTCCTCGTCAGAATTCTGCTTGAGGAAATTCCTCAGTGTGAACTGAGGGGCAGAAATTCTGCACAGCTCTATGGGGATTTTCACTGCTGAATGAATTGGAGAGGAAAAAGCGAGCAGAATTACTTGTGGAAATTCCTCTCCAATTCCTCAGTGTGAACATACCCTAAAAGTAAAGGCCAGTAACCTGACAGGGTGAAAGGTGGAAGCAGTTAATGCCTGGGCCAGAAATTTGCATGGAAACCTGAATGACAGCTGACCATTCATGGCAGCCTCATATAGAAGAGGTGGGCATGCATCTATGGGAGTTAAATAGTCTGCCTTGACAGTGACTTCATTAGTCTGTTATAAGTTGGATAGGATCAATGAACTGAAAAGGTAAGGGGGTCGGCACTACCAACTCCAACACGGGCAAAGGTAGATGGAGGGACGTGACAGGTGTACTCGGCTAGTAGACAGTCCACCTGTAGCGGTGCACAATACAATAGCAAAGAGGCCAGTAGAAATATACATCAAAGGATGAAGGGATGGCACTTCGCAATGTGGATACAATGCAATTTTATTAACTTACAAACATCAACAGGTGACTGAATACAGAGAGGGAGCAGACAAATGGAACAACATCCGTTTCGCAGTTACACGCTGTTTCTACTGGTTCCTATACCATATATTAAAGGGGTACTCCACTGGAAAATATTTTTTTTCTTAAATCAGCTGGTGCCAGAGTTAAAAAAAATTGTAAATTACTTCTATTTAAAAATTTTAATCCTTCCATTTCTTGTCTGCTGCTTTAAACTAAGGAGGAAATTCTTTTCTTTTTGAATTTATTTTCTGTATGACCAGAGTGCTCTCTGCTGATACCTCTGTCCATGTCAGAAACTTTCCAGAGCAGGGGAGGTTTGCTATGGGGATTTGCTCCTGCTCTGGACAGTTCCTGACATGGACAGAGGTGTCAGCAGAGAGCACTGTGGTCAGACAGAAAATCAATTAAAAAAGAAAATAACTTCCTATGAAGCATATAGCAGCTGATAAGTACTGGAAGGATTAAGATTTTTAAATAGATATAATATACAAATCTATTTAACTTTCTGGCACCAGTTGATTAATTTTTTTTTCAACCTGAATACCCCTTTAAGCGGTGCCAATGTGTTTTTCCCCTTAAACACTTTATCCTTTTATAAGGCTGTTTGCTATGAGCAAAGGCGATTCTGTGACCAACCCCAGCAACACCATGCCTTCCTAAGTGATGATTTACTCTGCTGATAACCTATTAACTCCTTTGCCTAGTATGTGATTTTTCCAGCACATTTACAATTCTGTATACTGTACTGTATCTCTCTTGTGCATGTCTATTATTAGAAACTTGACATTCTCTGAAGCTTTCAGGTCTAGCTAAGCCTTAATTATGCCCATCTGATAAGACAATAGGACATTATGTTAAAGGCTATGGACAGTTTGCCGGCACCTCTTTACTTTTTATTGTAATCTGTGTATATTATTAAATAAAACATACTAAGATTACATTTTCATTACAAAATGTGGACCATTTGTTCTCTACAGTTTATGTGTCTTACAAAGTAATATGGGCTGCTAGATGCCATTCGGGATGCAGTCCCTTCTTCCTGTTTGCCTCTCTAAATGAAATTAAATAAAGTTAGTTTGTAAAGATGTCACCTTAGATTCATCTTTAGCGGAGCTGAGATAGAGGCTGCAGACTGACCAGTCAGATAGCTTGCCCAGCAAATTAGATCTCACAGCTTCAAGCAGCTTATATTGTATACAGTTGCAAAATGGTCCAAAGATTAAGATTTAAGACTTTTTGCAATTTGTTTTATCTTTAAAAATACACAAAATGGGGGGGGGGGGGGATGGCTTGGCCACTGCACTGAATGGCCGCTTAACAGAGCTGCTCCGTTAACAGCACTCGCTTATTTGCTTATTCTGCCTGCCAGCGACTATTACAGCTACTGAAAAGTACACCCGGTCCACTATAACATCCTCGGGCAGGAAGACAAACAATAATCAGGGTGATAACAAATCCCTAAAGCACTTTCTCACCGCTGGACGGATGAGAGATCGAGTGCAACAAGATGGCGCCGGTCTTTCTTCACTGCTGAAAGAAGACTCCCGTGCTTCAAAATCATTGAATTCTCAGCCGCAGAGAACAGGAAAACTAAAAACCAACAAGGTGAGCAATGCTGTGCCGAATACCCGCGCTCTGAAAGATTGTGAATTACCCCTTTGCTGGATCTCTCAGGCCCACATGGCGGAGTCTACATTAGAGGATTCTAATACTGGAGATGACACCTTACCCCGCTTCCAGATGACCTCCTTGCTGTAGCTAACAATGGTGGCGGATCTCCAGCACTGACTACCTCTTCCCTGCAGAACAGCCCGGTTAAGCAAAAGCCGCGGCTCTCCTTGGAGGTGTTGCGGGACTGGGTGGTGAGAGAGGGAGTGGAGTCGAAGGCCCATCCAGAAGAGACAGATCTTTTTGCCAATTATCAAACTTCTGACAAAGCGGTCTCTGAGACTGCTCTAAAGGAGATGTTGTTGATTCTTCGATCCTCTATTAACTGAGACTTCTCGAATATGCTAGCTCCTATTAAAGGTACTATGCAGATACTGCACACATAAGTGGAATCCAATCTATTGCTCACAAGGGTCTGGTAGATGCTCATAATGCTCTAAATGGCAAGGTCAGTGCGCTCCATGCTAAAGCAATAGATGCCAAAGATGGCAATAATATTAAATTCCGGGGCATCCCTGAGACAGTGCCTAATTCTCAATTAGCAAAATATGTGAAGGAACTGACTCACCATTTTCTACCTGCCATAGAGATCTTTTAATACAGCAGTGACAGAGCCCACAGAGTGGCAAAGCCTAAATCTCTCCCTGAAGAGCTCCCGAGAGACGTGCTGGCTCAGTACACCTTTTTTAAAACAAAGGACTTACTCCTCCAGGTCTCTAGAAAACATAAGTCTCTACCTTCACCCTATGATGAGATTCAGCTCTTTTTGGATCTATCTGCTGTGACACTGCAAGCAAGAAGATATCTTCATCCCCTCACAGTTGAGCTCTGCAGACTGGAATTCCATTACTGCTGGGGCTTCCCGACGAAACTCATTGTGCTGCGTAATGATAAAATGCATACCTTCTCCTCCGTGGAGAGCGGATTTCTGCTGGGCTGGGGCTTTCAGATACGTGAACTTCGCCGGTCTCCAGTTCATCGTTCTCCATTGCAAGATGATGCCATCCCGACCTGACTGTCAACTGGACATTTGGTTTGTTCCCTGTTAGCCTACTGAATGAGTGCTCTAGCTAGCTAAGGTATTTCCATTTATTCTCCACATACCCACTCACTGGTGTTTTTTGCTAGTCTAATTCCCCTACTCTTGTTCAGCTGTTTATTGTTTAATTTCTGATACTGCTTGAGATAATCTCGCTATATTGGTGAACTTACACTGGAGGTTTTATTCTTTATCTCTTTGATATTAATATGTGTTGTGTGCTGACCCCCTTCCTTTTCTTACCCCTTTTTTTCTTTTTTCTTTTTCTATTCTTTCATTTTTTTCTCCACAACACAATGGGGATTGAAATTCTGTCACTAAATGTAAATGGACTTAGTCCTCACAAGAGAAATTTTCTGCGGCATGACGTGACACATGAATATTTTTTGTGCCCAAGAGACACACGTGTCTTCTAAAAATCTGCCTACTTTGTGTCATAGAAAGTTTCCCATTGTTGTGGATACTTCTTACTTTAAAAAGAAGCATGGGGTTATGATAGCTTTTCGTGATAGTCTAGCTGTCAATATATCATTGGAAATCATTGATCCAAAAGTAGGTTTATTATACTTGTATGTATGATTGACAATGTTGAATATACTGTTGTGAATTTTTATGCCCCAAATGTGCATCAAGGTCGCTTTCTGAGGTCGGTTATGAAAAAGATTAATTCTGTCTGCAGAGGTGATCTGGTCATATACGGTGACTTTAACTTAGCAGTGTTGTCATCCCTGGAATAATGGGCATTGATGAAGCGTCGGCCTTTCTACCTTGCAGAATTCCTGGCCAATAACGATTTGTTTGATATTTGGCATCAACTATACACCTCTGAAGGCGACTACTCTTATTGTTCCCCGAGAAAGCATACCTTTTCTAGGATTGATCTCATACTTATTGATAGACATCTCAATGAAAGGGTTACACACTCAGACATTGGCCAAAGAACATGGTCTGACCATGCTCCTGTGAGTATAACATTGCAGGATGTACTCCAAAAAACTGTGATTTTGAATGGCACGCCAATACACATTTAATAGCTCATACCGTTCACTTTGGGTTTCTGAACAAGGTTATATCTGAGTACATTGAGTTTAATGCCACTCCTGAAGTTACTCAATCTACGGTCTGGCTCGCACATAAAGCAGTTATATGGTTAAACATATAGCAGTTCATTTATACAACTGGGTGCTACATTAAAGAAATAAAAACTATTGGATCTCACTGAGTCCCTAAATAAAAAAACTGCTTTAGAGGCGACCCAGAAACAACAGTACTCAGCTGATATTGAATATAATTTAAATCAGGAACGTCTCCATCTGAGACTCCTGCTTCTCTATGATTATGAAAAGACACTAAAAAATTGGCTCATTCCTAGCTAAGAAACTTAAATTGGCTTTCTAAAACAATGCATTTCCATTCTTAACATCCTAAACTGCAACTACCACAACAATCACCAAGAGACATAGCTAACACATTTAGAGATTACTATGCCAGTCTCTATTACTTAAATATGGACCCATCATGCCCTCAACCTGAACAGGCCCTTATAGATTCCTTTCCCTCTTCCTTAAACCTTCCTAAACTTCACCCATCTTCATTGTCTTCCCTTGATGTTCCCGTCTAATAAAGCTCCCGGCCCCGACGGACTGCCTAACGAATACTATTAACGCTTTCTTCCTACCCTACTTCCACATCTTCTCCCTGTCTTTAATTCAGCTATGGCAACTGGTTCCTTACCTCCTGGCATGACCCCTTTTCATGACTGTCCCTAAACCAGGTAAATCCACTGACCAGACCTCCAACTTCTGCCTTATCTCTCTTCTCAATGGTTTATGCTGGGACAACAGGCCCCTGATAACACTCGCCAAGTGATATCATTACTTCAGTATTATGAGAGAAATGATCTCCCTGCCATGTTTCTGACACTAGATGCTGAAAAGGCATTCAACAGAGTGAACTGGCAACGCTCTTTTTCTACCTTACAAGAATTTGGCTTTGAAGGTCCCATAGTTATGGCTATACGGGCACTATACTCTAATCTAGTAGCCAGTGTATTTACCAATAGTGCTCTATCTAGCCGGTTCACTCTGTCGATCGGCACATGGCAGGGATGCCCCCTATCACCCTTGATCTTCCTAATCACTATTGAACCCCTAACGCAAGTAATTTGCCTTAACTCGAAAAATAGCAGGAGTTTCTATTGGTAAGACAGAACACAAGCTTGCACTTTTCGCAGATGACATACTCTTATCCCTGACGAATCCTCAGACCTCCCTGACAGATCTCTTTAAATTCATTCAATCTTTTAGCGACCTATCCTACTCAAAATTACATGTAAACAAATCCCAAATTCTTTTAGCAATGTTACAACCCGAGTTCCATCTAGATTGGCAGTATCAATCTGTCTCCTACTTGGGCATACAATTTACTTACCCATCTTCCCGTCTCTTTCAAATGAACTTTCTACCACTTCTCTCATCTATTTCTGCTTCCATCGCTTCATATGACAAAATAATCTTGTCATGGCTGGGAAGATTATCTGCCTTTAAGATGCTCCTCCTCCCAAAGCTTTTATATATTTTTCGCACCATTCCTATAGCCATCCCCAAATCTTTATTCCAAACTCTAGACCGTATTATTGATAAATTTATATGGCATCAGAAACACCCTAGGGTCCCTAGAAAGGCTATGACACACAAAAAAGTGTATGGTGGTCTGAGCAGGCCACATATTGAGGACTACTATAAAGCATGTCATTTAGACCAATAGAGATATTGGTGGTCCGGTACTTTGGACAAGAAATGGGTGAAACTGGACTGACATTATGACAGAGTGTGGCGTACTAGCCTACAACAATTCTCTCATGCCACTACATGCCCCACTTCTGCAATACCACTAGAACATCTGAGCCTATACATTCCAGGTCTCGAGCTCTCATCTTAGAGAGACTCTGGCATTTTCTCAATTAAAGACATTCTAGATGACAACCATGGAGGAAAAATCTGAAATGCGCCCATTTGATTATATGCTACACTATGGGAGCTATAACACTGCAAAAAAAAGTGAAAAAAAAGTTAACAAAGGTCATTTAACCCCTTCCCTAATAAAAGTTTGAATCACCCCCCTTTTTCCATAAAAAAAAATGTGCAAATAAAAATAAACATATGTGGTATCACCGCGTGTGGAAATGTCCAAACTATTAAAATATATCGTTAATTAAATCTCACGGTCAATGGCGTGTGCGCAAAAAGAATCCAAATTCCAAAATAGTGTATTTTTTATCCCTTTTTATTTCATAAAAAAATGAATAAAAAGTGATCAAAAAATGGTACCAATAAAAACTTTAGAACACGGCGCATAAAATGAGTCCTCATACCGGCCCACATGCAGAAAAATAAAAAAGTTATAGGGGTTAGAAGATGAGAATTTTTAACATATACATTTTCCTGCATGTAGTTATGATTTTTTTCCGAAGTACGACAATATCCAACCTATATATGTAGATATCGTTTTAACCGTATGGACCTACAGAATAAAGATAAGGTGTTATTTTTACTGAAAAGCCCCCAATTTTTTTTCCGTTTCGCGTGGATTTTTGGGAGAAATTACTAATGTCACTGCAAAGTAGAATTGGTGGTGCAAGAAATAAGTCATCATATGGAATTTTATGTGCAAAATTTAAAGCGTTATGATTTTTAGAATGTGATGAGGAAAAAATGAAAATGCAAAAACGGAAAAACCCTGCGTCCTTAAGGGGTTAATACAAAACAATAAAACATTTAAAATTAAAAATACAATTATTAAAAATAAAGTCTGTAAAATTTCCATAGCCTTTATGCAATGATTAGGGCTTAGAAATAAGAGAGGTTTTATGAATTTTGTAATGTATACATCACAATGTACTTTGTTACTAAATCAAAGCATACACATTATAATTTTATGTATTTATTTATTTATTTAACCACTTGCCAACCAACCATAGAGTGTGACTGTCCTTATGAGTGGATGGGGTATTGAAGCTTCATTCATGTGTAGCAGAAATCTTCTGTGTGGAAATATATTTTGCTCCACACAAGAGCCAAACTTGTGCTGAAGTAGTCTTATTGGAAAAGGTTTATCTAGCACCCCCATAACGCCTTAAAGGAAATCTGTCACCAGTGTCACCTGCAGTAAAATACATTAAGAATACCTAAAAAACCAGAATTTCTGCTTTTTTTTTTTGGGGGGGGGGGGGGGGGGGGGTATCTTTCTTCCTGCAAGAATGGAATAAAAAATTATCATAAACCGAAAATGGTACCAATAAAAAATATTGACTGAACTGCAAAAAGTTGATAATTAAAATATATAAAAAAAGTGAAAACAATTTTTTTTAACCCCTTAAGGACCAGGCCATTTTACACCTTAAGGACCGGAGCGTTTTTTTGCAATTCTGACCACTGTCACTTTAAACATTAATAACTCTGGAATGCTTTTAGTTATCATTCTGATTCTGAGATTGTTTTTTCGTGACATATTCTACTTTAACTTAGTGGTAAAATTTTATGGTAACTTGCATCCTTTCTTGGTGAAAAATCCCAAAATTTGATGAAAAAAATGAAAATGTTGCATTTTTCTAACTTTGAAGCTCTCTGCTTGTAAGGAAAATGGATATTCAAAATAAAACATTTTTGGGTTCACATATACAATATGTCTACTTTATGTTTGTTTACTTTTGGAAGACACCAGAGGGCTTCAAAGTTCAGCAGCAATTTGGAAATTTTTCACAAAATTTTCAAACTCGCTATTTTGCATGGACCAGTTCAGGTTTGAAGTGGATTTGAAGGGTCTTCGTATTAGAAATAACCCATAAATGACCCCATTATAAAAACTACACCCCCCAAAGTATTCAAAATGACATTCAATAAATGTATTAACCCTTTAGGTGTTTCACAGGAATAGCAGAAAAGTGAAGGAGAAAATTCACAATCTTAATTTTTTACACTCGCATGTTCTTGTAGACCAAATTTTTGAATTTATGCAATTGGTAGAAAGGAGAAAATTTTTACTTGTATTTGAAACCCAATTTTTCTCGAGTAAGCACATACCTCATATGTCTATGTTAATTGTTCAGCGGGTGCAGTAGAGGGCTCAGAAGGGAAGGAGCGACAAATGGTTTTTGGGGGGCATGTCATCTTTAGGAAGCCCCTATGGTGCCAGGACAGCAAAAAATAAAAACACATGGCATACCATTTTGGAAACTAGACCCCTCGGGGAACGTAACAAGGGGTAAAGTGAACCTTAATACTTTACAGGTGATTCACGACTTTTGCATATGTAAAAAAAAAAAAATGTTTTACCTAAAATGCTTGGTTTCCCAAAAATTTGACATTTTTAAAAAGGATAATAGCAGAAAATACCCCCCAAAATTTGAAGCCCAATTTGTCCCGATTCAGAAAACACCCCATATGGGGGTGAAAAGTGCTCTGCTGGCGCACTACAGGTCTCAGAAGAGAAGGAGTCACATTTGGCTTTTTGAAAGCAAATTTTGCTCTGGGGGCATGCCGCATTTAGGAAGCCCCTATGGTGCCAGAACCGCAAAAAAAAACACATGGCATACCATTTTGGAAACTAGACCCCTCGGGGAACGTAACAAGGGGTAATGTGAACCTTAATACCCCACAGGTGATTCACAACTTTTGCATATGTAAAAAAAAAAAAAAAAATTTTTACCTAAAATGCTTGGTTTCTCAAAAATTTTACATTTTTAAAAAGGGTAATAGCAGAAAATACCCCCCAAAATTTGTAACACAATTTCTCCCGAGTACGGCAATACCCCATATGTGGCCCTAAACTGTTGCCTTGAAATACGACAGGGCTCCAAAGTGAGAGCACCATGCGCATTTGAGGCCTAAATTGGGGACTTGCATAGGGGTGGACATAGGGGTATTCTACGCCAGTGATTCCCAAACAGGGTGCCTCCAGCTGTTGTAAAAGTCCCAGCATGCCTGGACAGTCAGTGGCTGTCTGGTAATACTGGGAGTAGTTGTTTTGCAACAGCTGGAGGCTCCGTTTTGGAAACAGTGGTGTACCAGACATTTTTCATTTTTATTGGGGAGGGGGGCTGTGTAGGGGAATGTGTATATGTAGTGTTTTTTACTTTTTATTTTATTTTTTGTTAGTGTAGTGTAGTGTTTTTAGGGTACAGTCGCACGGGCGGGGGGTTCACAGTAGTTTCTCGCTGGCAGTTTGAGCTGCGGCAGAAAATTTGCCGCAGCTCAAACTTGCAGCCGGATACTTACTGTAATCCTCCGCCCATGTGAGTGTACCCTGTACGTTCACATTGGAGGGGGGAGAAACATCCAGCTGTTGCAAAACTACAACTCCCAGCATGTAGGGTCTATAAGTGCATGCTGGGAGTTGTAGTTTTGCAACAGCTGGAGGCTCCGTTTTGGAAACAGTGGCGTACCAGAAGTTTTTCATTTTTATTGGGGAGGGGGGGCTGTGTAGGGGTATGTGTATATGTAGTGTTTTTTTACTTTTTATTTTATTTTGTGTTAGTGTAGTGTTTTTAGGGTACAGTCGCACGGGCGGGGGGTTCACAGTAGTTTCTCGCTGGCAGTTTGAGCTGCAGCAGAAAATTTGCCGCAGCTCAAACTTGCAGCCGGATACTTATTGTAATCCTCCGCCCATGTGAGTGTACCCTGTACATTCACATTGGGGGGGGGGGGGACATCCAGCTGTTGCAAAACTACAACTCCCAGCATGTACGGTCTATCAGTGCATGCTGGGAGTTGTAGTTTTGCAACAGCTGGAGGCACACTGGTTGTGAAACACAGAGTTTGGCAACAAACTCAGTGTTTTGCAACCAGTGTGCCTTCAGCTGTTGCAAAAGCTACAACCCCCAGCATGTACGGACAGCGGAAGGGCATGCTGGGTGTTATAGTTATGCAACAGCGGGAGGCATACTACTTTGGCTGGGGATGCTGGGGATTGTAGTTATGCAACAGCTGGAGACACACTGGTTTGCTACTTAACTCAGTGTGCCTTCAGCTGTTGCAAAACTACAACTCTCAGCAGTCACCGACAGCCAACAGGCATGCTGGGATTTGTAGTTATGCAACCAGCAGATGCACCACTACAACTCCCAGCATGCACTTTAGCTGTTTGTGCAAGCTGGGAGTTGTAGTTACACAACAGCTGAAGGTACACTTTTCCATAGAAAGAATGTGCCTCCAGCTGTTGCAAAACCATAAGTCCCAGCATGCCCATAAGGGAATGCTGGGAGTTGTGGTGGTCTGCCTCCTCCTGTTGCATAACTACAGCTCCCAGCACGCCCTTTTTGCATGCTGGGAGCTGTTGCTAAGCAACAGCAGGAGGCTGTCACTCACCTCCTGCTGCTGCTGATCGACGCTGCAGGTCAGTCCCGCCGCCGCCGCCGTCGTCGCTCCTGGGGCCCCGATCCCAACATTAACGCCGGGGATCGGGGTCCCCAGCACCCGGGGTCGTCTTCCCGCACCCGCTCACATCCTCCGGAAGAGGGGCGGAGCGGGTGCGGGAGTGACACCAGCAGCAGGCGCCCTGATTGGTCGGCCGGGAATCCGGCCGACGAATCAGGGCGATCGTGAGGTGGCACCAGTGCCACCTCACCCCTGCTGGCTCTGGCTGTTCGGGGCCGTCTCTGACGGCCCCGATCAGCCAGTAATTCCGGGTCACCGGGTTACTGGAGACCCGATTGACCCGGAATCGCCGCAGATCGCTGGACTGAATTGTCCAGCGATCTGCGGCCATCGCCGACATGGGGGGGCATAATGACCCCCCTGGGCGATATGCCGCGATGCCTGCTGAATGATTTCAGCAGGCATCCGGCTCCCCTCCGGCTATCGGCGGGGGGCCGGGAATGGACAGGACGTACTCCTATGTCCTCGGTCCTTAAGGACTTGGAAACGGGGGCGTAGGGGTACGTCCATTGTCCTTAAGGGGTTAAATCAACTGGTGCCAGAGAGTTAAACAGATTTGTAAATTACTTCATTTAAAAAAAATCATAATCCTTCCAGTACTTATCAGTGGTACCCCAAAGTACCCTTTTAATGGTATCAGAATATGGACATGCAAAACAAATAAAAAAAGTTTTATGTTTTAAATGAGTAAAAACATAATGCTATACAAATATACCATCAGCATAACTCTACTGTTCCACAGAATTAAGCTACCATGTCATTTATTCTGCAAGTCAACTGCATAAAAATTTACTTTGATGAAACTCAGAAATTGACAGAATTCTTGTTTTAATTTGACTTCACTTACCGTATTCTTTTTTTTACAAATACATTATATGGTAATATAAAATAAGTTATTAAAAAGTAGAGCTCAATCCACAAATATACAAAAGTTTTGGCTTTTAGAAGGCGGTGACGAAAAGCTAAATGTTCATGCAAAAAAAATAGGGAGAAAAGAAGGGGCTAAAACTGTCTGGTGACAAGTTTCCTTTCAGATATTTATAGAATAAAAATGATTTAGTAAAAGGTATAATAAAGGTGACTTCATTGCCAAAAGTCTTCATATACCCAGACCTTAAAATGATTAAAAATTAGATCTATGGGGATATGACATATTCTCTTGAAAGGCAAGGCAGAAATTAACTTCTCAACAATAGGACTTCAATTTAAGATCTGAAAATATATGCAAATATAAGAGCATGTGGAATGTGTTCTGGGTTCAGCCACCAAAATCTAATTTAATCTCCATGTAAAGTATCAATTAATTAGATGGGGGACTATAGGCACTCCAGATCTAATCTATGTAATCCTGATTGCTGAAAAGAATGATTACCCTTTACACAGCTATAAAATACCGTCCCAAAATGGATATAATAAAACTGATGCTGAAATATCAGAGGTATTTGTGGCTGAAGTATAGGCGGATGATAATAAAGTTACAGCAAGTAACAGTATATTGTAATCCACAGCAATCTAGAAAAGACCACAACTATGTTGCTTCAAAACTGTGGGTTTTATTCAGGCATATAATGAGCAAATAGATTACTTCTGTTCACCATATGCTAAAGTAAAAATCACAATGTTGAAGCATCACTGATTTATGTTCTTTTTAGGATTACTGTGGATTACCATACACTACGATAAGGGCCTCTTGTCCTTTTCATGAGCACCAAACCTAGAGAGAGTAGTGTTGGCTTGTTGAAATACAGGTACAGCGAGCACAGTAACTCACAGCAGATCCCACAAGTTGATAGTTTTGGAAAAAAATAATCCTGAGCTTCTACTAGTCTTTATTCTGTAAAGCCAAATCAAATTGATGGTTTTTGTATTGAGAATTTACTGTGGAACCTGGAGTGTTTGGAAAACCTAATGTTACTTCTATCAGACCTTACACGTGTATTGGAAAAAGAGTTTCACTGCCTTCATGTGCATTCAGTCACAGCTAGCTAACCAAGCAATTATTACATTTGGGAAATTTATCACAATGAAAATGTCACTTCTGAATTGTGAAACTAGCTAAACAATATAAATACCGCATTTTTCGCCGTATAAGATGCACTTTTTCTTCCCCAAAACTGGGGGGGAAAGTTGTTGAGTCTTATACGGGAAATACACATTAAAACCTGTCCTATCGCAGTGGTCCCTGCGGCCATCAACGGCCGGGACCCGCGGCTAATATAGGACATCACCGATCGTGGTGATGCCCTGTATTAACTCTTCATACACGGCAATCAAAGCTGACCGCCGCGTCTGAAGCGAAAGTGACACTAACCCGGGACTAGCTCGGGACCGCCGCAGTGAAATCGCAGTGTCCCGGACAGCTTACAGGACACCGGGAGGGACCTTACCTGCCTCCTCGGTGTCTGCTCTGTGCCAGGATCCCCTGCATGGTCATCATGTCATTGTGCACGCCGTCCCGTCATCCAATAGGAGCAGCGTGCGTAGCGACGTGATGGGGGCGACGGAGAGCGAGGATACTGGGCAGCAGAGACGTTCCGGAGCGACGGGGACACCCCGAAGACGCGGCGACAGCGATGGAGGGCAACATCCAGGGCAGCGGTGACGGGTCCGAAGTGGCAGGGACACGTGAGTATTTCCTCCTATACCAGTGGTCTTCAACCTGCGGACCTCCAGATGTTGCAAAACTACAACTCCTGGCATGCTCGGACAGCCAACGGCTGTCCGGGCATGCTGGGAGTTGTAGTTTTGCAACATCTGGAGGTCCGCAGGTTGAAGGTTCAGAATCTTTTTTCTCTAGATTTTCAGCCTTTAAAATTGGGTGCATCTTATATGCCGGAGCGTCTTCTATGGCGAAAAAAACGGTACATTGCGTGCAAGACTGAAAGCCTTGTAAAGTAACTCTTACCAAATCTCACAGAAGTGAGCATGCTCACTAGTCACTCTTCTCTACTCTTCTATTTTTTTAAACAAGACTCTGCATGTTAGATTTTTTTGTCCTTAGCATCTTTGTCTTTTGCCTAAAAAGTACCAATTAATTCAGAAAGTTTTGATCAGCTGAGATCCCCAACCATATGCTAAAAACAAAGGGAAAAAGAAAGAGCTCAGCTGAAAGCTGTGCCCTTTTGGTGCTGACCACCTCTGTTCATCTCTTTTAGTTATGACAGAAATCCTGTCAAATTATTTTTGAAAGACTATTACTGCCCTGTCAATGCAGTCAAGAACACACTCAAGAGTTAAGTATGTTGCCTAACATTTTTAAAGAGTTCTATGGTGCATTAATGTGATTAGCAACAAACTGCTACTACTTGATCTTTAGACAGCACTGGACAGTGATTCATTGCTTTAGAAAGGTCATTTGGTCCCAGTGGGCGAATGATCAAAAGAATTAAGCACTTTAAATTATAGCTTTCTTGCTAAAGTTTTCCTTTTTTTTCACTATTGGCATGAACATGACTGTAGCCACTTCAGAAAGCCATAATCAGTAGAAGTAGTCTACAGGAGATCACTGCAACACTCTGATTAATGACACACTTAGAACATCTCCAGGAACTCAGAAGCATCAAAAAGGTTTCTGTACTGGCTACAGGGTTAAAAAAGTACCATAACTTTAGCATAATTATAAACACTAAAGAACAAGTCAAGGCTCTACTTAACATTAAACATTTAAAAGCTTGCATTATATAATTGAAAAATCTATCTAGATTTAAGAATTAACTTTAAATATAACACTTTAATTTAATTAAAGGTCCATGTGCACATGTCTAATAATCAGTCATGATGATTCCCTTCATTATATGGATTAGCAGACAAAAAGATGAATTGGATAAACAATAAAGCCATAACATATATTGTTTATCTTGAACAATGACCACAAAAAAACTAATATCATGATTGGCAGCATAATTGGCATACATAAATGGAGATCGTAGCAACAAATATAGAAGCCATAGATGAAATACCTTACTGTCAGTAAGGATTGTTTTTATAGAATTGACCATCAGATTTGTGATGCACTTTTGAAACTATTGACTATTTATTACTAACGTGGTATGTACATGTGTATTCCTCCCTATTTTTCATTAATTTAAAGATCAATATTTCTCATAATTTTTAATTAAGTACAATATGGCAACATGCTAGCAAAAACCTCAGCATGCTGAAACTCATAGCACAGTCACTGGGATGTGTGAAACAGTGATAGTAATGGTCGTCGGGAATCACTTGCGGTCCCCAAGGTACCTTTCATATGTGGAGAGCAGTTTTTAGTAAGTGCACATGTCATCTAGGAAAAGTTAGGGTATATATGCGGAATCCAGAAAAAAAAAATTACAATTCTTGGAAATTATTAGTTTGCTAGGGAATTTTGAAAGTTTTGTTCTCAGGTCTGGATTTTGTAGCGGTTTGGTAAAGGGTCTTTCATCTCCTTTTGGGGCCAGCACAGGTTTTCAGTTTGGCTCCAAGTCAGCACAGGTGCTAATTTCGATTAATACAGGGCTTACAATGGGTGTAACTGCACTGAGAAGCTGTGAGGAACCTCTGTTAAAGTCTCAAAAAGGAGGCATTTTCCTTGTGTAAGTAACACATTTTTAATATTCGTTTTGTTGGGTGGCTGGAAGTAAGCCACCTGTAGAGAGAATAAATCTTTTGTGTAGTTAGCACAGGAAAAGCTGGAAAAGGATTTCATTTGTATCAGGCTAAGTTTCCACTTGTTTTTTTTTTCTGGCAGTTTTTGAGCCAAAGCCAGAGGAGTATTCAAAAGGTATAAGACGTATAGAGGAAGGACTTACACTTCTCCTTCCTTATGGATCCACTTTTGACTTTGGATCAAATACTGCAGTGGCAGTTTTCCAAAAACTGCCAGAAAAAAAAACAAGTGGTAACTGAGCCTCAC
Source organism: Hyla sarda (assembly GCF_029499605.1). NCBI lineage: Eukaryota > Metazoa > Chordata > Amphibia > Anura > Hylidae > Hyla > Hyla sarda. The sequence goes on along the minus strand of NC_079192.1, from coordinate 211,355,383 downwards.
TTTGAAGATACTGAAAAAAAAAAAAAAAACAGGAGGACCCCTAATCCCTGTCTTTGACTGCTATATATTTGCAGATATTTGACTAGTTCTACTGAGCTAATCTCCCATTGGTGCCATAAATAAACACATAGCATATTCTTCTGCCAACAGAATATTAAAAATTAAGATTTGTTTCCTCAAGATAGTGATCTTATGACACACACCTGTAGCATGTATTGACCTAAGAGGTAAGGTAGAGAATGAGACAACAAACCTTAAAAGCTTCCCTTGAAAAATGTCTATAACAGAACAGAACAAAACATGATTCACATTTTGATCTACATTAGGATTTATTGTCAACTGACACACATGAGACCATAAATCAGACTTATAATGGTACAAATTTCAAGCTTTCCCAGAGTTTTAGATAAATACCAATATATTTCTCATAGGCTATATACCAATTTTAATCCACTTAATATTTTTCGCTATTGTGTTTCTTTACAAAGCAAAGTTAAAATGCAGATGACATTTGCCTTTACATTATCAAAATGTCTTTCTCTAATGAGAATAATTCTACAGCAATAAACCTGTTCTACTAAATGGATCATAATAATGAATTATTGCTAAGAGAAAGACATAACTGAAGACTTGCTTTAGGCCACACTTGATATTGACAAAATACTACTTACAGGAAAAATAGAAACCTAGATTATATTTAAAAGTATATTTATCGGAAGCACTTTTAAACCAAGGACATCTGATTACAAAGGATTGAAACAAAATTTACAGATATTTACAGAATTTTTTTTACAACTTCACAAGATGTCAATGGTTTCCACAATTTGACCGTGTTCTGTCCTTTTCCTGAACACAAGACCGTAGGTACATGGTGGTGTGCCAAAAATTGCAATACAGAGTGAATCCAAATGGAAAAAGAATCCCAAGGCATTTGTCCTCTTAAGTGTTGGGGTTCATCAGAGTGGACAATTATGCCATTCCTAAATGTAGCTTAACCTGGTTAGGATATGATAGGTAGATCCCTCCAGGTGTAGTAATAGGATTAGGGATACCAGTATTAATTGTGTAGAGTTTACATAGGCCTTATTCCCGTATATCAAGCACCAGAATTAGCTTTGTGTAGATGCAAAAAGAAAACAGGTGTGTAATAAAGGTCAGAAGGCCATGTAATGTTTGCTGATACACGTGAACCTATGCAATTAGGCAATGACTGATTAAAGCATTAGATCCTTGACTTGGAGTTGCCCTCTAAGATTGAGGGCCTTAGTACCAACAAGAAAATGTGTTAGATCTGGTGATGTTTACGATTAGACTGGCTATATTCACAACTAAACTGTATATATAAAGGTTATATTTTATAAGTGATCTCTAGGCAGTGAGATGAATCACAATTATGCAAAAGAAAGAAATCACGGGGGCACTCACGGTACTTCGTTCGATGCAGGTTTCTTTATTCAGGTAGCGGATGAACACATGTTCCGGCGGGGCACCTGGAGCGAGCGTGAGGTCCCACACGCTTGCTCCTGGTGCCCCGCCGGAACATGTGTTCATCTGCTACCTGAATAAAGAAACCTGTATCGAACGAAGTACCGTGAGTGCCCCCGTGATTTCTTTCTTTTGCATTGTTGAGATTGCCGTATCTCTATGCGGGTTGTGCACCGGGTGAAGTTCATAGTTACAGGAGTTGCTGCCTCATCGCTGCACTAGCCGAGTGTACCCAGAACCACTATACATAGCATTTTCACTAGTGCCAGCATCTGTACCTTGCGGTCAGTATTGAATCACAATTATGATTCAATCTTATTAATGATTTGTCCTGAATGTGGGTATTTACATGTCCATATAAATGCAAGGAGGTCTTCAAAATACTTTCCTTCGTCAATTCAGAATAGAGTTCCACAGAAAACAAATTGCCAATTTTAAATTTGGGACAGAATACATACATGCACTTTTTTCTTTTAGCCGTATTGCCAAAAAATATATTTAAAACTTATAGAAAGTAATTTACAATCTGTTACCAAGTTTCCCAGTTTGTGTATATTTTTTATAATTGCATTAAAAGTTCCATGAGAAAATGAGTGCATCAGTGCAACATGCAATGTAGGCAAATCCAGTAATACAGTATAGAAATAAAATATTCAGTATAAACAAAACCAATAATAGCAGCACAAGCTGTGCAATATCCCTTCCATTACCATTTGTAAAAGCTGGTCTCCAATCGATACAGAAATAATTGGGTCATGCTGTCTGCCAAAACAAGACAGGTTTTCCCTAATTCTATATATAGATGCTTGTCTGCACACAACACAAATGGGAAACCCAAAAGCCTGCTGACATTTTCAGCAAATAAACATTTCCTCGTCCATTCACTTACATGAGAATTATTTATATGCAAAAGGAGGTCACCTGCACTTTCTTTACTGTTTCTCATGTTAAATGCATATCTCTCTAAAAACAACAAAATATAATCTCGGCACCTAACTCCAGAGTTATATTGAACTCCCTTTTTAAATGTTGCTATATATTGAGCTAAAACAAAGTGCAACATTGTTGCAGTGGAATAGGGGGAGACATTATGGTTGATCCTTATTCAGTACATAATATTATATTGTATTCCCATGGTCCTCTCTGCTTCATTGCTAACGATTCCTCAGGTAATGTAGAAATAGCTATGGTCACTACTTAATGCATGGCCTGACATCTTGGTTTACAGTAAATATCTACTTACAGGACCTCTTCTAATTTTCATACTATAGTTTATCACTATAGAGGATTTACTAAATAACTGCATCTTGACAATTTTTTTTCCAAAACCTGCTGGACATTAGATCAAGCATTATTCTTAAACTATTCTCCTATTACAGAACAAGTACATAAATGGCCTGATAAAAATAATATGGTGAAAAGTTGTTCCATCTAAAACCCATTCAAATGACATAGGGACACTTACTCCATCTGGATAAAAAAGGTTAAATCACCAGAGGTCAGAATCCTTCTTAACCAGAGGGACTGTGAATCTGTGGAACAGTCAACCTCAGGAACTGGATACAGCAGAAAGAGTTGAAAGCTTAAAAGAGGCAGAGTGGAATTTTTACATGGAACTAATGTTAATGCATATGTATACGGTCTGCACAATTATTAGGCAAGTGAGTAAAAAAATTTATAAATAAACATTCAGAGGGAAATTGCTAATATATTGGGGTGTGATCACAACACCAACAAATGATTTGTTACAAATAGTCAATCAACAGGATCTGACACTGTTGTATTTAAAAGGGTATTCCTGTGTCTAACATTTTTATTCACTCCTAGAAAAATAACTTGCTAATATAGTGTTGCCACTAATTGTACTGACATTGTCGTGTTTTTGCTGGAATTATCCCTGACAGGGAGTTGTGCAGTCCTTTTTTCAATGTGGTGTTGCCTTAGTGTGGTGTGGTCATCCTTTGTTACCTCAGGAGGTATGGCAGAATCTTGCCTGTAAACTCAAGCGTCATCTCCTAACTGATGTCAACTCCTCTGACCAGCCCCTATAGCTATATCACAATCTCCCTGTAATATACATAGGAGCAAAGTGCAAAGGCGGCTGCAATAGAGTATCTGGATTTTTAAATTTTTGTATTCCCACCTATGCAAGATTAGTCAAGGTATGGACACATGTGCAATAGTATGACTTTATAATAAAGTAATTATATATAATTGTGATGCTGTGGAACTGTGCAATAACAGTCTGGTTTACAGTTTGTGCAATCATAGTGCAACATAAGGGGACTTGCTGCGCAATAAAGCACTGGTGGTGGTCTAAGTATATATATTACAATAGTATTATATTATATTTTAAAATGACTAATAAAAGTGTTTACAGTAAAACACTAATAAAAGTGTTTTTATAATGTATTACAGAAGGTTCCCGGTACACTCTGTTTTTGGAATTAATACTTTGGGAGACCTAATTTTTTCTGTGTGGTGTTGACCATGTCCAAGTCCTACACATATTCATATATTTTTTATCGCTGCATTTAGGGACAAATGGGTTGTGTTTATAATGTTTTGCATAGTGCTGAACAATGCTACAGGCAGAGGAGCAGACAGGAATGAATATAGTAGGGCTGTAATAAAAAAAAAAACTCAGGGAAAGCAATGCATTATGGTAATTTGAGCAATAAGCAACTGCTCAACCAAGATGGAGTGATTTCAGACATGGTAGAGAAGAGGACTACAGCTCTGCAAAACAAATAGCTTTTTGGTGGTTTCAGAACTTCTGCAATTTTATCTGTTTTACTTGCCGCCAGCATACCCCTTTAAACTACGGAATGTGACTTTCATACAAGGTTCATAGTTGGATAATGTCCACAAGCCAATATTTTGTGAACCGGGGTATGACTGTGGCAGGGTAGAAAAATGATGGTTCCCATCAAATCAAGTGTCTTGTTTAAACCTGTGTGTTTTTTATTTATTTTTTTGCTCTTAATATTAGCTCAAGACCAATACAAAGTTAATCTATAAAACTTAAGAGATGGGAACACTTAACATTTATAAATAGTACTTCTCTGGGAACATGCATATTATTTTACACCTATGCTTTTAACCAATATAACTACTGGGCTGCAACAATGATGGAATAAGCAGGAAAGGTTAAGCTGTATTACACTAAACAGTAAATTGTGCTAGTTCTAAAATGTGGTAAATTAATAAATTCTAAAAGGCATTTTATTCTCACAGTAAGTTAGCTTTCACAAAATCTTGAACATTTTAGTGTCCTGTGCACAATATGAAAAGCATTATGTCTCCATTTGTGCTGTCAGAATATCACAAGCATGAAAATGGCATAAGTATGGTTCTTTAAGGAACGCTACTAATCATAGTAGAGATTGCTCCAGAGTAGACGACTATTAAACCACTGACAAGTGAACTCAGTAGGAAAATTCTGTCAAAAGAGCCTTTCTACAGAGCAGGGACTGTTAACAGTGTATAAGCTACAGCAGCCTCAGTGGTTACATAAAAGGGACAATAACACTGTATGCTATTAGGTACTGGCTGACAAAAGAAGACAGACTCCGAGCTGCCTCTCTATCATGAGATAAAAGATCAGTTTAGGTTAAAAGGTGGCTCTGTTCCGCCATGTACAGCGGTGACATCCTGGCACATTTGTCTATAATTAATTGCGCTACATGAGGTGAGTGAACTTTGCTGATATATGAGATGAAATATAGCAAATCCAATTACAAAACAAATTGACTATCTATTTAGGAAAATGCAGAACTAGACATCTTGACAGATAAAAAAGAGTTTTATTAATTATTTCCCTTCAAGTTTATTAGCACTTGATAGCAATGAATTTCATACACAATGCAATTCAATTTCTTAGTAGGTTAAATTGGAATTTATATTGTCAACACTATTATAGCTGTCACCTCTGTACATTCAGTATATCTTGTGCGTAACAACTTTTATATTGTCCATAACTTCTTTATGACAACTTTTTTCATTAAAGACAACCACTTTACAAATGGAAGATGGTGTGGCACAAGTCCAGTTTCCAAATCCCTGCTTCCGAACAATTGTTATTGGTGATGGAAGAGGATTTAAAGTGAAGCATAAATAAATGGCTGGACCAGAGCATTAGGACATTTGAACATATCTATAGGAATATAATGCAAAGTGAATATATCAATGTTATAGGTAGATTAGCTCCATAGAACCAGTCCAATAGTGAAAAAAAAAACAGACACAGAAGTAACATGTAAACAGGGTTTCTGTTGTCTATTTTTCAGTAACAAAACAAATCTAGCCTTCACACTCAGTCATAAATACCAAAACAAATCGTGCTTGTCCACCACTAACTAAACAGGTGGCTTACTACTAGCTGCCCAAAAAAGTAAACAACATACTTGTTACTTGCACAGGTCACAAAGACAACTTTTTAAGGCTACAAACCTCCAGATTTAAATTCACATTAGTGGTGCAGGTTCCTGACAGCCTTACATGCAGACTGACTGTTTAAAGACCAATGACAAGCTGTCTTCAGCTCCTGTGCTGATCTAGCTTTGGAAGGTAATGAAATGCCCAACTATTAATCCCTTAAGGACGCAGCTCATTTTCACCTTAAGGATGCAGGCCTTTTTTGCAAATCTGACCACTGTCACTTTAAGCTTTAATAACTCTGGGATGCTATTACTTTTCATTCTGATTCTGAGATTGTTTTTTCGTGACATATTCTACTTTATGTTAGTGGTAAAATTTTGTCGATACTTGCATCATTTCCTGGTGAAAAATTCCCAAATTTGATGAAAAATTTGAACATTTTGAATATTTTTAACTTCAAAACTCTCTGCTTATAAGGAAAATGGACATCCCAAATAAATGTTATATTGATTCATATATACAATATGTCTACTTTATGATTGCATCATAAAGTTGACATGCTTTTACTTTTGGAAGACATCAGAGGGCTTCAAAGTATAGCAGAAATTTTCCAATTTTTCACAACATTTTCAAAATCTGAATTTTTCAGGGACCGGTTCCGTTTAAGTGGATTTGAGGGGCCTTCATATTAGAAATACCCCACAAATGACCCCATTATTCAAAATGACATTCAGTAAGTGTGTTAACCCTTTAGGTGTTTCACAGGAATAGCAGAAAAGTGAAGGAGAAAATTCAAAATCTTAATTTTTTACACTCGCAAGTTCTTGTAGACCCAGTTTTTGAATTTTTACAAGGGGTAAAAGGAGAAAAATCTTTCTAAAATGTGTTACCCAATTTCTCTCGAGTAAGGAAATACCTCATATGTGTATGTCAAGTGTTCGGCGGGCGAGAGAGTTTTTCTGAAATGGTTTTTTGGGGGCATGTCACATTTAGGAAGCCCCTATGGTGCCAGAACAGCAAGAAAACCCCCACATGGCATACTATTTTCGAAACTACACCCCCCAGGGAACGTAACAAGGGGTACAGTGAGCCTTAACACCGCACAGGTGTTTGACGACTTTTCGTTAAAGTTGGACGTGTAAATACATTTTTTTTCACTAAAATGCTGGTTTTCCCCAAAAATTTTACATTTCTACAAGGGGTAAAAGGAGAAAAAGCCCCCCAAAATGTGTAACCCCATTTGTAACACCCCTCAAGGAACACAAGGGGTACAGTGAGCCTTAACACCTCACAGGTGTTTGACGACTTTTTGCTCGGATGTGTAAATGAAAAAAAAAATGTTTCACTAAAATGCTGGTTTCCCCCCAAATTTTACATTTTTACAAGGGGTAATAGGAGAAAATTACCCCCAAAATTTGTAACCCCATTTCTTCTGAGTATGGAAATACCCAATGTGTGTATGTCAATTGCTCTGCTGGCGCACTACAGTGCTCAGAAGAGAAGGAGCGCCATTGAACTTTTGAAGACAGAATTTGGTTGGAATAGAAGTCGGGGGCCATGTGCGTTTACAAAGCCACCCCGTGGTGCCAGAACAGTGGACCCCGCCATGTGACCCCATTTTGGAAACTACACCCCTCACAGAATTTAATAAGGGGTGCAGTGAGTATTTACACCCAACTGGCGTTTGACAGATCTTTGGAACAGTGGGCTGTGCAAATGAAAAATTACATTTTTCATTTTCATGGACCACTGTTCCAAAAATCTGTCAGACACCTGGGGGGGGGGGGTAAATGCTCACTGTACCCCTTATTACATTACATGAGGGGTGTAGTTTCCAAAATGGGGGTCATATGTGGGGGGGGGTCCATTGTTCTGGCTCTATGGGTGCTTTGTAAACACACGTAGCCTTCAATTCCAAATTTTCTCTTCAAAATCCCAATGGTGCTCCTTCTCTTCTGAGCATTGTAGTGCGCCAGCAGAACACTTTACATCCACATATGGGGTATGCTCTTACTCAGAAGAAATGTGGTTACAAATTTTGGGGGGCGTTTTTCCTATTTTTCCTTGTGAAAATGAAAAATTTTGGGTAACACCAGCATTATAGTGAAAACATTTTTTTTTTTCATTTTCCCATCCAAATTCATCAAATACTTGTGGGGTGTTAAGGCGGACTATACCCCTTGTTACACTCCATGAGGGGTGTAGTTTCCAAAATGGGGTCACATGTGGATATTTCTTTTTTTGCATTTATGGCAGAACCGCTGTAAAATCAGCCACCCCTGTGCAAATCACCAATTTAGGCTTCAAATGTACATAGTGCGCTCTCACTCCTGAGCATTTTACGCCCACATATGGGGTATGTCCATACTCAGGATAAATTGCGTTACAAATTTTGGGGGTCTTTTTTTCCTTTTAACACTTGTGAAAATAAAAAAGTATGGGGCAACACCAGCATGTCAGTGTAAATTTTTAATTTTTTTACACTAACAGGCTGGTGTGGACCCCAACTTTTCCTTTTCATAAGGGGTAAAAGGAGAAAAAGGGTAGGGGTATTCTACACCAGTGATTCCCAAACAGGGTGTCTCCAGCTGTTGCTAAACTTCCAGCATGCCTGGACAGTCAGTGGTTGTCCGGAAATGCTGGGAGTTGTGTTTTGCAACAGCTGGAGGCTCCGTTTTGGAAACACTGCTGTACAATACGTTTTTCATTTTTATTGGGGGAGACAGTGTAAGGGGGTGTTTATGTAGTGTTTTACCCTTTATTATGTGTTAGTGTAGTGTAGTGTTTTTAGGGTACATTCACACGGGCGCAGGTTTACAGTGAGCTTCCCACTAGAAATTTGTGCTGCGGCGAAAAATTTGCCACAGCTCATACTTGAAGCAGGAATCTTACTGTAAACCTGCCCGTGTGAATGTACCCTGTACGTTCACATGGGAGGCAAGCCTCCAGCTGTTTCAAAACTACAACTCCCAGCATGTACTGACAGACCGTGCATGCTGGGAGTTGTAGTTTTGCAACAGCTGGAGGCACACTGGTTGGAAAACCTTCAGTTAGGTTCTGTTACCTAACTCAGTATTTTCCAACCAGTGTGCCTATAGCTGTTGCAAAACTACAACTCCCAGCATGTACTGATCGCCGAAGGGCATGCTGGGAGATCTAGTTATGCAACAGCTAGAGGTACACAATTACAACTCCCAGCATACCGAGACAGCTGTTTTGGCATGCTGGGATTTGCAGTTTTGCAACATCAGGAGGGCTACAGATAGAGACCACTGCACTGTGATCTCCAAACTGTGGACCTCCAGATCTTGCAAAACTACAAATCCCAGCATGCTGAGACAGCAAACTGCTGTGTGGGCTTGCTAGGAGTTGTAGTTTTGCAAGATCCAGAGTGCTACAGTATAGAGATCACTGTGCAGTGGTCTCTATACTGTAGCCCTCCAGCTGTTGCAAAACTGCAAATCCCAGCATGCCCAAACAGCTGTCTGTGCATGCTGGGAGTTGTAGTTTTGCAACATCTGGAGCGCTACAGTATCAGACTGTAGCCCTCTAGATGTTGCTAGGCAAGTTACCGGCTTCCATCGGATCCAGGGAGCCATCCTCTTCTGCCGCACGACATTGCCACCCCCACCGATCACCGCCGCCGATCCTGTCCCGCTGCCTCCACCGACGGGTAATTGGATCTTTGGCGTTCGGTCCCCTTCAGTTCCCTGTTCTGCCCCGCCTATTGTTGGTGGGCAGAACGGGGAAAACAAAAGTAAACCCCCCCGCCCCCGATCTGCTATTGGTGGTCGCGTCTAGACCACCAATAGCAGGGATAGGAGGGGTGGCACTTCTGTCACCTCACTCCTATTGCTACAGGGGGATCGTGGGTGTCTTAGACAACCGCGATCCTACTTATATTCCGGGTCACCGGGTCAATAGACCCGTATGACCCGGAATCGGCGCAAATCGCAAGTGTGAATTCACTTGCGATTTGTGCCGATCGCCGACATGGGGGGGTCTGATGACCCCCCTGGGCATTTGTACGGGGTGCCTGCTGATCGATATCAGCAGTCATCCCAGTCTGGTCTCCGCCCGGTGCGTGGCGGGGACCGAAATTCCCACGGGCGTTCAGGTACGCCCTGGGTCCTTAAGACCCAGGTACAGAAGGCGTATCCATACGCCCTAGGTCCTGTGCGGGTTTAAAAAAAAAAAACTTTTCCACAGGAGTACCCTTTTAAACATGCCTTTAATCCCATAGAAATCCTTTGTAAGCAAAGTCCAACCAGGGTTTTAACTATTTTAGGATTTCCCATATCTCATCCAGGTTTTCCTGGATAACGTATGTACTTCCTGAGGCCTGGTATCCACATACAATATAAACCTAGGGGAAATATATCAATCCCTGACAAACATTCCTGTCACTGTCTCACAATATACAGTGCACATAATGATTAGATTACCCTGCAATAGCAAGTAGTTTTCTTTTATAGCATATAGAAGTTAACAAGACTACGCCTGGGCTCACACATTTATATGGTCAGTATTTGGAACTCATTTTGGTCAGTATCTTTCTAAAACCAGGAGTAGAACAGACACAAAAAAGGTGCAAGTCTTTCCATTATAGTTTTACTCTGTGTCAGTTCCATTGCTGGCGTTGGTTAAATACTGATCAAAATCAGTTCCAAATACTGACCAAAGTACTATGTGTGAATCCACCCATACAAACACACCTCCACTGAGAGGTACAATTACAACTACTAAATCTTTACTGAGAACAAACTTTTCAGACAGATTTTAAGACAACTTACAATAAAGGAGTACTTTTAAGGCAAACTTTCAATGGAATGTAAAAAAACGTGGTTTTTATCCAGCACATAAAGTTTAAAGCATTGGTGTTTCGATTGCCTCACAAAAGCATTTTCAAATCATTTTCTGGCTTGAAAATGGTTGCATGAGGCTACCAAAACATTGCTGCTGTAAACTTTATGTGCTGGATAAAAGCCACAGTTTATAGATTCCATTGAAAGTGCTGCTAAATCTTTTACTATTATATACGTGGAAAATTTGTGACCTGGATTTTATCAGCCTGCGCCTCTCATCTTCTACCCTGGTTGTGCCTCTCTCTAGTTTTTGTATCTATCTATCTAGAAAAGCTGAGCTTGAGAGAGACCAGGAGAGATGGTGGAAACGTTGCTATGTGACATTCACTTTTTTGATGGAATACATTTTTTATGTTTTTCATGGACTTGAGTGCTGCAGAAATATTCCTTATTCTGTACATTTATGGACTCCGGACCAGGGTTGACTTCTGCGTACACCGATACTTACCTTTGGAATCCATTGGGGGAGTGCTTTTTTTCTGTAGATACGGCTATCTATCTATCTATCTATCATCTATCTATTTTGGTATACCTGTATCATTCCTTTTAATGTAACTGAGGATTCTAATTGGTTTGTATTACTATGCATTACTCCATTTACAGTAATAGCAGCAACACAACATCTTTAAAGTTACTTTTAAAAGAGGGGTTTGATCATTATAAAAATAAATAATCTGTTTTGATACATGGCACGAAACAAACTCACTTTCTCATATAATTTCATTTCTTTTTTGCATTGTTTGCATTGTTTTCTAGTTCTGAAAATATAACACTTTAAGCAGAGGATGGTTTTATTTCAGTTGCTATAGCTACATCCAAGGACAAGTATAATAAAGCACAGATTCAATGTGCTTAAAGTGATATCAGGGCATCATAAGATTATACTTTTTTTTTAATCTAGATAGTTCATTGTCTGCAGGAATACAAAAAATAAATAAATAGCAGAAATGCACACAATACAAATGCATACATGTACAATGTAAGCCATACAGGCAGGAAGAAAGCATTTGCTGCCTACTCTGTGCTGCTAACAGCAATCAGAGTATATCACATATTACGGCTTTATATTACAAAATTACTTATAGTTTTACTTTAGGAATAAATCCATCTATTTAGAACTGATTAAAGCTAGATAGCATTGGCACAATGGGAGGCAATTACTAAGCAGTGCCAGTGGCATACATTCTCAAAAGTCAAATATTCTACGCGTAAATGTGTGACTTTTGAGGATTTATGCCATTTACACCAAGGGGGAAGAAAGAAGGCAGAGAAAATATTGAAAAGGGATCTGGCTTTGCATGAAGGGGGCATGACCTTCATACATGTGACTTCAGGACATTTTTGCGACACCGAAAGTACCAAAAATTTGCACCAGCTTATAGCTGGTTTATTTTTCTACGCTGGACACAATGACAGTAATGGAGCTGCTGGATTTACTAAGAGGTGTGCGCCATCTAACTGATAATGGGTGGAGCTTTATTTATGCATGAGGGGTAAAAAGGCTCCTCCAGTAGTATTTTTGTTTGATAGGATTACCAGGTCAAGACTTCAGGGGATGGAAAGTGCTTACAAAGTTGAAAAATATTTATATGATAAAACAACAAGAAGTGTAGTATCTGGGCCTCTACTATGCTGCTAGAATAAAGATCTCAGAAGGCTCACTAACAGAAAGTTGACCATCTATGGTAAACAACTAGTAAAAATCTATATATCACATTGCATCATACACTACTACTACAAAAAAAAAAAAAAGAAAACAACTCTCTAATGTGCATGGGACTTGTCCGACTTTACCCTGTTGAGGGAGAAAAGGGGCTGGTATGTTGTGTTTTGACCAGAGTTGTCTGGCAGTGGCTTACACCTCCTCTCATTTTTTAAAAACTATGCCAAATATTTATGTATATGAGAAGATGGATAGAGATAGCTGTTGGCTGCAGGAATGTTCATCTGACAGCTTTTGAAGTGGATGCCCAACTTAAGTCTTCTACAGCAATAACAATGGTCTGTGTATGTTGAACATACAATATTACCACATTTTATGCTAAAGTGTAAACTGTTACTAAACTGGACATCAATTTACCCTATTTTATAGGAAAACACAGATCCTACTGAAAAAAAAAATCAAAAGCTAATAAATGTGAAACTTTAGGAAACAAAAAAAAGAACAAGAAATGACTTATGTTAACTCATTGGCTAACATTGAATACAAGAGGACGTTTTACTAGGGGCCAACATTATCTGAATTACAGAGAAGACTGTCAGTGAATTAAATGAATTGTTACTGGGGACATCAGAGAGAATTTAACAAAGCCGTTCATACGCTGTTTGATATCTGCCTTCATTTAAGAAACTGTTAAAGTACCAATTATATTTCTAAATTAAGAAAATGCTGCTTATTCTGCTTTTAACAGTACAGTAACTCATTAAACTCTCCTCCAATCTCTTAATAAGCACTATTTGGTGGAAGAGTTCATTTCTCATCAAGCCCATGTTAGAACATTTTACTTCACCAAGCATTCTTTGCGAATTATTAACCTTGACTGTTGAACCATCATTGTTTTCTCACGCTTTTACAAAATGTAGACATAGCGAAAGTGTGGCTACAGGGACAGATATAAACGTAGTGAGGCCAAGGCTAAGACATAAACAGACAGTGACATAAAGCAGACATACTGAAGTATTCTCATCTTCCTTGCATGATCACTATGTATACCATCTACTCCTGCATCTTCTAAGTGCTCATAGGCTTTATAGAAATGTGAATAATATTTTAAATGGGCACTGTCAGATACAAAAAATGTTTAAATGTTGTAAAGCATGCAAAACCAATAGGTTTTGCAATTGCTTCCATTATAATATTTTTGCCAGTAAAACAACTAACCCCCCCCCCCCCCCCCCCCCCAGCTGCTTGGACACATACTAGTCCTGCTGGGAAACCAGACAAACTGGACCCGGAGACCTGCCACAGGCTCAATAGGAACATATACCATCCTGGTGACATGTACACCCGTTCATACAATATATAGGGGTGAGTGCTCCGGGCATATTGGAGCCTACCTGATGATTAAGGACTGTATGGCATCAGGGTGTTGTTATATTATTTTATTTGATTCTTGTGTCAATACTACTTATCACAGTATGGTCATGATAATCAAGACATAATATAATGTCATAGCGACTGTGTTGATTTTCTTTATTGGTATACCCCCATATGAGATCTAATCCCCTGAGGACGTCCTCTTGTTGCAGATATTGCACAGGTGGACAGAAACGCATGTTGGGAGAGTGTATATTGTGATTGCAGTGGAGTGATTATCAATATACTGCAGGGTATACCTGTGGATCTTTTGAGGAATATTTGTCGGCATCTCATTATCAGGGATGCCGTGTATTGTACATTTATGATATATTGTGTGATAGCATTTCGCTATGTGAGCTTCGCAGGACGATTTGCGGAAGGTTGATATCACATTACCATATGTGAGGTGTGGCCAAATTGATTTATCTATTAATTTGGGAATCACATTTATTTACTTTGGTGTATTTTAATGCATATTAATAAATACGAGTTTTAGGCACTTCCCCTTTAATTAACTTTTGTTAATCATTTGCTGGGAATCTATACTAACAGGTCTGTATATTACCTATATTCTATACGTAAAGTTGTAGTCCTGCTGTGTCCATGTGTCATGGACCCACTTCCTTGATTGACAGCTGTGAGTGCAGGGCTCACAGCTGGAGGGCCTCCTGGTTGCTGGGGGACCCTCGCGACTGGACTGAGCTGTGCTGGCTTGGACTGAGCCGTGCTGGCTGTTGCGGCTACTACAGGGAGGCAGAGATAAAAGCTCCCACATACCCTACCTTGCCTGTACTGGCGGAGATAACATAGAGGTGCTGTGGAAGGACTAATCTGCAGCCCTAGTTTCCTTATGTGGCTGAAGGACATTTCTGTCTGCTGGAGTCCCCCCCCCCCCCCCCTCTGACCACTGGGGGTCTCCTGTCTGTGATGGTCCAGGGATGAACAGTGAGGGCTGCTGATTCCACTAAGCTATTTTCTCCTTGTATTTACACTGCCTGCATGGCTGAACTTTGTTGGGCATCATATTTGCTGTGAGTCTTAACTGTTGGACTTAACTGCTGTTACTTTCCTGTGTAATCTGTTGGGAGCTGCAGTGCTCTGCTGGGCTTGCCTTGCCTACCAGCTGTTGCTACCTGGACTGTGCGGTTCTGCTGTGCCTATTGGTGTCTATATTATAGCTGGTTGCTATCCTGCAAGAACTATGGGTGGCTCAAGGAACAAGGCTAAAAAATCTAAACAAGTGGCTGAGGGGGATGCCTCTTTGGACGAGAGCCATTCCGAGGCCAGCGGTCCTTCCAGACAGAGTTCCAGTGTCCCCACTCCTCTTGTTTCTACAGTTTCTGCACATACTGCCAAGACCCTCAGTCATTTCTCCAGGCCTGCAGAAGCTTTGGATGACGCTTCACCCACACCTTCCCCTCCTATGTTTTCAGGTTGCCCAGGGGGACATTGTCCCCCCCCCCCCCCCCCATGTTTCCTGCCATGCTGAGTCTATTGACCAGAAGTTCAGTCAGTTGCTGGCTGCCTTTACTTCCTGTCAAACGATGATGATGTCCAAAGTGGATGAGCTTAGACAATAATTTGTTATCCTCCGGCACGAGACACAGAAGCTGAGGGAGTGCACTGGAGAGGCGGAGCGCAGGCTCTCAACAGTTGAAGATACCCTTCAGCCTTTGGCAGATCAGATGTCCTCAGTACAGCACCAAATTAAACAAGTACTTGAACGGGCAGACAATCTTGAAAACAGACTGAGGCATAACAAGATAGGCCTGGTGGGACTGCCTGAAAAGGTAGAGGGCTCGGATCCGGTGAGATTTCTGGAATCCTGGCTGAAGGAAAACTTGCCTGCTGACACCTTTTCCCCTTACTTTACGGTGTAAAAGGCACATAGGGTCCCCGCCAGGCTTCCTCCGCCGGGAGCTCCCCCTAGGCCATTCTTGGCAAAATTGTTTCATTACTGAGATAGAGATGCCATCCTGAGGGCAGTCTGCATGAAGGGGGAGGTGCGCTTCAACGACTTCAGACTCAGTTGAACTCCGGAAGCAGAGGATTAAATTTACAGAAGTCCGTCTTCGCTTGCGCAACAAGGGTTATCGCTATGCAATGCTGTTCCCGACCAGACTTCGGGTGGTGGATGGATCTAGCACTAAGTTCTTTATATCACAGACTGAGGCTTTTCAGTGGGTGGACGCTGTGCCTGCGGCGGGACCTCTAGATTGACTTTCCTCCTGAGACTCCTGCTGTTCCTCTACTCTTAGTTAGTCTTGTTAGGCTAGGGAGTTAGGACTTATCTTTTAGGTGTCACTGCTGAAAGACTACCTACAGGCACTCATCTGTTCCTCTTCCATCAGCTGTAGGGGCTCTATAGTGAGTTGGCCCACTGAGTTAGTTCAGTTGGGTGAGGGGTGGAGGGAGTTGGATTGTTTAAGTGATTGAGTTCTTGCTATTGCCCATATGTTAGAGTTTAGGGTCTAGGTCTGCACATGTTCCCAGTGTTAGACAGGGTTCATCTGGGATGTTAATGCTATATTTTGCATTTGTTGCTAAGTTGTTTTGGTCTATCGTTTGTTTGTCTGGTGTGTTGGTATGTGCGTGGTCGGTGTTCCCAGAGAGTCCACCAGGTAAGCAGTATCGGTCCGGCTGTTTTTGCTTTTATATTGGAACTGTGGGGACACTTAAGGTAACGAGTTGGAATGTCAGGGGATTTAACTACAAATTTAAGAGATCTTAGTGTTTAGATTTTATCAAATGTCAGGCCCCACACCTAATATGTCTTCAGGAAACACACATTATGAGACAAAAAATCATAATTCTTAAAAGGGCATGGATTGTGAGAGGGTATCATTCTACCTATTCATCTTCTGCTAGGGGGGGTCTCAGTGTTGGTGTCTAAATCCCTGGTAATTGAACAGGTGGCTTGTGACCATTTTGGTAGATTTGTGATTGTCCATTGCTCCCTTCCAGCTTTTGGTTTTCTCCTAGTGTCTGTGTATGTCCCCCCTCCGTTTCATGTTGATGTCTTTGAGTGTATTACGTCTGAATTGCTTACATTTCCATCTCTCCCAGTTCTTATTATAGGTGACTTTAGTGCTGTTCCAGATCCAGGTGTCAATCGAACTGGTGTGGTGGACTCTGGCTCCCCTGGTCTTAATGCCTGGAGCTCGGCATTGTCTCTTACTGAGGTATAGCATTGGAAGCATCCGTCTGACCCAGTGTTTTCCTTTTACTCAGCGGCCCACAAAACCTCCAGAATTGATCTGGCATATGTGTCGTCCGATCTTCTGTCCATGGTAAGAGACATCATGTACACCACAAGGGGGATTTCAGACCACTCAGCTCTACTACTTACACATTGTTTGGGCCCTAATCGTTCCTCTAGACTTTGGTGTATGCACACTGGCTGGTTGCAGGAAGAGATGGTGGCATCACCTTTGCTTGAAGCCCATAACTGTTTTTGGAAACACAATGGGTCCCACCCTGAAAAATTAGTGCAGTGGGATGCGTTCATGCCAGGAGTTACGGGGCAGAGTATAGCTTATTCTGCCAGGGAGAGGACTTTGCAGGTGGAGATTGGGGCATTGGAGGCAGAAATGGTGAAAGACCCCTCCCCCGAGTGGGCTAAAGTGGGCTAAAGGGCAATGGGCTCTACTGATTAGTCAAAAGGAGAGAACTCAGAAGAAAATGGTGGATAGGGAAAGCGGCACTGTTTGAATTTAGTGATAAAAATGGTAAACTGTTGATATATTTAGCTAGAGAGAGTAGGCCGGTAATATCTATTCCTTGTATTAAGGGTGAGCCTGGGGTGTTGAAGATGGACCCTTTGATTATTAATGGTGACTTTCGGGCCTTTTATAGTAATCTCTATGCCTCCCGTTTATCAGATGTCCCAGAGGGCTTACTCTTGTTTTTGAAGGGACTCCCTCTCCAAGCTTGAAATGAGGCCCAGGCCTCTGCTCTAGATGCTCCTTTTTCTGCTGATGAGGTCTCTCAGGCTATTTCTTCGCTGCAGATGGGGAAAACTCTGGGTTTAGATGGTTTGATTGGAGACAGGTACAGGGTGAATGAGGAGTGACTGATCCCTATTTTGCAAAATCTTTTTAGTGCTGCTGCGGAGACTGGGAGGCTTCCGGACTCTATGAGGGAAGCTCTCATTGTAGTTCTCCCCAAACCAGGAAAGGATCTGACTTAACTTGATTCTTACAGACCAATTTCCCTCCTTAATTTTGATATTAAACTTATGGCTAAGATTTTAGCTAATTGTTTGAAAGGGGTCATGGACTCCATTGTTCACCCTGCTCAGACAGGATTTATGCCTGGGCGAGCCACTGACATTAATGTTAAATGTTTGCATCTCAATATTGCTGCTGCAGAAAATGATACTTCTGCGGGCTATGTTGTTAGTCTGGATGTGTATAAGGCTTTTGATTTGGTGGAATGGCCTTATCTCTGGGCTGTGCTGAGGGCCCTTCGCTTTGGTCCAAGGTTCATGGGTAAGGCTGCTTTACGATAACCCAAGAGCTAGAATATGTACGAATCTGGATATCTCTGACTCATTTCTACTGGGAAGGGGTACTGTTTCTGTTTGCCTTAGCAGTGGAACCATTGGCAGCGGCCATCAGAGCGTCACCTGATATCCATGGGTTGCGTAGGGGGTCCCTTGAGGAAAAGGTCTCCATGTATGCTGATGACACTTTAGTTTATTTGGCGGGTGTCCATGGTTCCCTCGGGGCGTTATTTAGTCTACTGGATGACTTTGCTACCTTCTCAGGCCTGAGAGTTAATTGGGCGAAATCTTCCCTGATGCCTCTGTCGGTGGTGGCTGAGCCTCTGCCCTCTCTTCCTCAAGGTCTTCAGGTGGTCATTCAGTTCAGGTACCTGGGAGTGGAGGTGACTGCCCGCTTGGGGGATTATATGTAGTGTTGCTCGCGAATATTCGCAATTTGAATATTATTCGCGAATATCGCATATTCGCGAATTTCGCGAATATAGCGCTATATATTCGTAATTACGAATATTCGTTTTTTATTTTTTTTATTTTTTTTATTTTTTTCTTCACAGTACACATCACAGTGATCACCCCTCTCTGCTTCCAGCTTGTGTGGTGTAAAGAAGGCTGTAATACTACTGTGTGAGACTGGCGTGCAACAATTCGCATATGCGAATTTTCACGTATGTTAATTTTGTATATGCAAATTTTCGCATATGTTAATTTTCGCATGCGCGAATATTCGCATATGCGAAAATAAAACTGGAATATAACGGATATGCGAATATTCGCGAATATATGACGAATATTCGTCCATATATTTGCGAATTCGAATATGGCCTATGCCGCTCAACACTAATTATATGGCACTAAATCTAGACCCTGTGCTGGTTGCAACGGCTAGTAGATTGCAATTTTTTAAAATGATCTATCTACTTAAGTTTCTGTATGTCTTTCATTTGTCCTCTTTGATCCCTCCTAAGCAGTTCTTTGTGAAGCTGAGTGGTATTTTGAGATCCTTCTACTGGCAAGATAGGCCTCCAAGACTGGGTCAGGCGCTGCTCCAGGCGTCAAAAGAGCATCGTGGTCTTGCTGCCCCTGCTATGCATAATAATTTTTTAGCATTCCTATAGTGGTGTATGCTGCCTGGTGAATCGACCTGGATCTTGCGAATGCAGCCACGGCACTGGCAGGAGCTATTATGGGTTCGTATGAGACTCTCACTAACACCTTATACAGATTCCCCCCCAGCTTCTAGGTTACCATCTCCAATTAAAACTATAGCAGAGGTGTGGGCGGTGGTCTCCTGGCACTTCCCGTTGCCGGCATTGTCTCCTAGAGCACCCCTGTGGAGAAACCCTCACTTTGAGCACCTACAGGAGTTGTAGGCGGCCGGCTTCTGGACCAATCATGGGATCAAGAATGCTGGGCACTTATTTGGGGAATTTCCGTCCTCCCCCTCATTTCATGACTTGTGAGCGCTTTCATGTTCCGCAGAGTGCCCATTTTCGTTACCTCTAGTTGAGACATGCAATTGTGGCACAATTTGGCTTTCTTGATGTGACTCCAGCATTTTCTGATGTGGAGCTGCTGTTGGGCAGCACCGACCTCACCAAGCCCCTAACACAGGCTTATGCGTTACTGCAGTCGGTGGGTTCTGATCCCTTTGCTTTGGCATTTGTGAAGTGGGTGGTATATATCCCAGAATTGAAAGAGGACCATTGGGAGGAAGTTGTGAAAACATATTATCCCACTGTGGTGAGTAGTGTTGAGCAGCATAGGCCATATTTGAATTTGCGATATTTTGCGAATATATGGACGAATATTCGTCATATATTCGCTACATTCGCATATTCGTAATATTCACGTTTTATTTTCGCACATGCGAAAATTTGCGTATGCGAAAATTAGCATATGTGAAAATTGGCATATACAAAAATTAGCATATGCAAAAATTTGCACGCCAGTCTCACACAATAGTATTAGAGCCTTCTTTACACCACACAAGCTGGAAGCAGAGAGGGGTGATCACTGTGATGTGTACTGCGAAAAACAAAACAAAAAAAAACGAATATTCGTAATTACGAATGTATAGTGCTATATTCGCGAATTCGCAAATATGCGATATTTGCGAATAAAATTTGCATTGCGAATATTCGCGAGCAACACTAGTGGTGAGTGCCAGGGATATGGTTACCCAGTCTAGATTAATACTTCGTCTATACTATACTCCTGTTAAACTATTAGACTACTAGGTGTCTCCTCTTCTAATACTTGTTTCCGTTGTCAGTCGGATGTTGTCTCTCTTCTTCATGCTATGTGGAGTTGTCCGTGTGTCAAACCCTTCTGGGGGGCTGTTATGCAGTTCTTGTCTGACCATCTGGAGTTCCCCTTTGTGTTTTCCCCGGTGGTTTGTTTGTTGGGACTAGTCAATGAACTGCAATCGGGTTCGCATAGACGCCTTCTGATTTGTATCCTATTGTTTTGTGCACGTAAGGTTGTGATTATGACGTGGAAGGATGCTAGCACTCACCATATCTCTCGATGGTTTAATCTGGTAAACAAATATATCCCATTGTACAGAACGTTGTATCTCAGTTGCAGATGCTCGAGAAAATTTGATGAAGTGTGGATGCCATGGTTGATTTTGGTCCCTCAGGAGAGAGTTCTCCCCAGTAAAACATTTTCCCTTTGAGGCTGGGGCTGGATAGGGGTGCTTCTCTGGGTGTGTGAGTGGGGTGTGTCTGGATGTCTGTATGTTGTGTTATTGTGCTGCCCAGTGCTGGGCTTCAGGATTGACCGCTATTTTATATGCTTGTTATATCTCTTTTCTCTGCATTTATTTACTGGTCACGATGCTTGAAGGAGCTCTGTACTGGTGTGGTACTGTATTTGTCCACTGTTGTTAATTGGAAAAAGTTTTAAATAAATACTTTCAAAACAAAAATAAATAATAATAATAATAAAACAGTATGAGATTGTAAATATTCAGTATTCATTGTGCAGTATTTTAGATGCTCCCACTATTATGAGTATTGTATTGTTTGCATGAACTACATACAATATAGGTTTATTCTAGGTGTACTACCAGGTAGTGTATGACCAGGAACAGCATGTGTCTCAGCGTGCTAAATTAAGCTACTCCATTTGTTTGTAAAACTCCCATGTAATGTCATACACAGCTAGTATGATTGAAAAAGACACATGGCCATTATATTCAACCAAGAGAGAAGAGAAGATGGGGAGGTAGGAAAGTGATTTGATAACTTTAGTATAAGAGTATACTTCTTCATAAGCATTACCACTTAGTTCTCTAAGAACTTATGAGGTAGACTGCTCTACAGTTTCACCATTCTTAGGCTCGTTGCCCCTGGGGATTGAACCTTTTTTTCTCCAGATGGAGGGAGTGGTCCCTTGTCTTTTGAGGAAATTTTACAATTTTATATGGACCAGCTTTTCAACATAGTTTTTGTAAAGGCCATTTTTATGCTTACTGGGGTATTCCTAACCAAGCTTGTTATACCCTATCCACAGGATAGGGGTAAACAATCTGAATGGTGAGGGTCAATGCCATCCGGCCCTCAACAATCCTGAGAACACAAAACTAAGAAATGATTGGTATTCACATAGAGAATGAATGGAATGGAGTCTTGGCCACTCACATGTAGTGCTCTCTATTCATTCTGGAGACCCTTCCCTTGTTCTCGAAATTGGTGGGGTCTGTCTGCTGCACCCCCCGAACCCCCCCCCCCCAATCAGTCTGTTAAGATGGGAGATGGGAATACCCTTTAAAAAGGTCATCATGTCCTCACTCAAACGTCTCTTCATAAGATTAAAGTGTTGATCTGCCTATTCTGCAAAAATTAGTGCAGAGGGGTGCAGGTCATGCTGGGCAGTAAAAGGCAACAGTACAATGCCCAGAAAGTTCTATGCACCCCCTCATCAGAAATAGACTCTTGCAAGTAACTAACTGGGTGTTAATTTTTCCTCATAACGATATAACATAGAATAAACTATTCGTTGCTTGTATTTGTACCCATTCCAGCTCCAGGACATCATTTTCTCTGAACTGGTGCTCAAAACTAAACAGCATACTTCAGATGAGGCCGCACCAATACTTTATAAAGCAGTAATATGTTCCTGTCCTGTGAGTCTATGCCTGTTTTAACACATGACAATATTCTGCTGGCCTTAGAAGCAGCTGATTTGTATAGTATGCTGTTCTGTTGTCTACAAGTACACCCAAATCCATCTCTACATGGACCTCTCCAAATGGGAAAAAAAAAATACCTACACCACCAAATATGCCTGGATTATCAGACTTTTACCTCTGTACCCCTTTAATTATACACTTTTACCCCTTTGTACCTTTGTATGAAGGATTCTGTTAATTTTGGATACATTAATAATAAAGCTGCCTTTCTCTGCAGATGCTTGCCAGGGTATCCACAGAGATCAACAGATGAAAAATAAGAATTTAAATGGAAGGGGCAAACAAAGCAGCATGAATATTTTGCTTTTCAAGTATTTTATATGGCTATAACGTTTGGTATATCAAATGTAAAATAAGATAAGGCATTTTCTAATAAATTATTATTTGACTACTGCTGCATCATTTATCATCATAATTAACAAGTATGCTGACAGTAAAAATAAATGTAGCAGGTACAGGTGTGCTCTCCTTACACAAATGTTTGTCTACATGCACTAAGCTTAGTTTGGTTCACATTTGTATTCTCTTGTATAATACAATTGGTATTCTTCTAATACAGTATCATTCAAAAAACTAAATCTGGCAGTTCCATGTGTCCTGGCCTTTCTAAAAATGTCATGCTGGCTGCACAAATGAACAAAGAATGGCTGCATTTTATATGAACTGCATCTGCCTTTGCCTTCTATCTGTCTACTGCCGTCTATAGATTCTGTAAGCCAAGTATTTCTTGACAGTGGTGACATTTTCAATGTGTTACGTGTTTGTCGTAATAATGAAGCTGGCTATGCTTGGCAGGCATTTCAGGGCTTCAATTTCTCCCTGCTGTCTTTAACAGAAAAATGACTGTTCTATCTATCTATCTATCTATCTATCTGTTTGTCTGTCTGTTTATTTGTCTATCTATCTATCTATCTATCTATCTGTCTGTCTGTCTGTCTGTCTGTCTGTCTGTCTGTCTATCTATCTATCTACAAGCAGGAGAATACAGTAGCACACTGCTAGCACAACGATATAGATGAAATATGAAATGCGATATTGCTATAATGAAAAATGAAAAATCGAGGTGCTTCGCTTACCATTTGGCCAAATAGAGTGTACCATCCCACCATGATAAGGTGACCGCATTGGGACAGACCCTACACTATGAGGGTGCCTTTGAGCAGTCAGTTACCAGGCTTGGGGGAGTGGCTACCTCCATGTTGGTTCCTGCACCCCACCCATATTATAAAGTGCTGGATGTCTCAGACCTTACAAGCCTGGTAACTGACTGCTCAGAGGCACATTCATAGTGTAGGGTCAGTCCCAATGAGGTCACATTATCGTAATTAGCAATATAGCATTTCATATTTCATCTATATCTTTGTGCTAGCAGTGTGCTGCTGTATTCTCCTGCTTGTGTATATTTATCATAGCAGCGTACACCTGTATGCCGGGTCCATGCAATAGTTGTGTATTAGTATCAGTATGTGCTGGCCAACTTATCCTTTTTTGTATCTATCTATCAATAAGTCTGGCACGTGTTACCGTAACTAAGCAGATTAAGCCTGATGTATATGTCTAAAAAGCTGTAACAATTTTTGTGAACCCCCTGCAACACTGTCACTTACAATAAACTGGCTTTAAACAAAACAAAGTTCAGCTCTTAATTTTTTATTCTTTTTTTTAAATTTGGTGTTTTTTGGAAGTCAGAAAATGCGTAGATTTGCTTTAAAATTTGCACCATTTTAAGGTTTTAGAATTAATATTTTTTTTTCTTGTACAGTTAGACCACACTCCCTCATGTTATACATTGCAAAAATTTTTCATACAGTTTATACCAAAAAATGCAAATGCATTAATACATTCCACTAAATGTGTACATTTCTTGATATAAACAATGGCATAATAAAAATCAACAGAGGAAAGGGACCAAATATTTTTATGTGGTCAATATTTACAATGCTCTATTGACAATGTAGTACTGCCTGACGTATATTTTTGACTGAAGTCTCTGACATGTATAGCCATACAGTGGCATATATCAGCCACAGTGTGTGTATATATATATATATATATATATATATATACATACATACATACATATACATACACAGTGAAATCTCCCTTAGCGGACACCTCCCAATAGGGGACACCTCCCTTGCAGAGTCCCATGAGACTTGATGTATTTGGACCCTCCGAATAGGGTACATTCCCAATAGTGGATGTGGACACACCCAAAAGAGGACAACATAGGGGACAAAAACCTCCCATTAGGGGACAGAACACTCCCAATAGGGGACAATAGGGAACAAAACACTTCCATTAGGGGACAAAACACTCCCAATAGGGGACAACCAGGCTCATGTACAGCCAATACCCCAGTAAGGGGCCCAGGCCCCTGCTGCACCCCCCTGCAAGTGCCCCAGCACCGAAGCAGAAGAACGATGTTTACACAGTGATCTCCTGCTTCTGTACATCTGCCGACCACATCATTCACCCCCCTCCCTGCGCCACTTTATTCCCCTGTGCCAAACCGTCCCCCCTTATTACCCCCTGTGCCACATAATTTCCTCTTGATCCCCTCTCCCCGTGCTATTTAATTCCCCCTTTATTGCCCTCTGTGCAAATTCATCACCCCCTTTACCACCCCCTGTGCCATTTCATTCCCCCTTAATCCCCCTGTGCCACTTCATAAAGAGTGGGGTGATTAATCTACACAGATGGTAATGAACAGGGAATTAAATGGCACAGGGAAATCAAGGGGAATTTATATGGCACAGAGGGTAAGGGTGGGAAAGTTGGCACAAGTCACTGGGGAATAAGGTGGCACAGGATATAAAGAGGGGATGAAATGATACAGGGGTGATTAAACGGCACTGGGAGATTCTACTGTAATATTGATTTTTATCATGTTTTATAGGTAATTACACTCTGGAGTGAGTACAGAACAGTATTCGGTCATTTAGGAAGACTTTTGAGCCTTTTTCCCAATAAGGGACATCTCTCAATAGTGGACACTTTTTTATTCCCCGTGTGTGTCCGCTATTGGGAGATTCTACTGTGTATATATATATATATATATATATATATATATATATATATATACACACACACACACACACACACACACACATACTGAGCAGCTGAGCAGTATATGTTTCTTTCTACAATGAAAAAATAGGTATTGCCAATGTATGTTATCTTTTATCTTTTCCATATGGTAAATAGGGTCCTTGGGGAACACTTGGCATATGGACAGAAAGCTCTTCTAGCTCATATGTGTATGTGTTTGCATAAGAAATCGAGCCAAAAAGTATACCTATCATATCAAGTAAAGTTTCAAGATAAACTGAAATGTATGTGTGTAGCAATATATTTTTTTTCTATTTATGAGCCATTTTTCATCTGAGTTCTCTTCTGCAAACTTCAGCTCTAATTGTCCCTGATCTAGTGAGTGGGGCCTAACTTATATAATGGCTTCCATATTAATGGCTTCCATCTAAAAAGCAGAAAAAGCATGGAGTACATTATAAAACAGTAATGAACAGTCTAAGCTGTGAATCAAGCACTGGGGTGAGATCTAATATTTACTGTAAGTAAGTTCATTGGTACCCTCTTTGAAGTATCTGCAGCTTCAGGGTCTCTCAACTCTATCTCTATTCTCCCCCTAAATAGACGTGCATGGACAGCATATCATCTGATCCCTAAGTGAGCTTCCAGTTTATCATACAGAGACAAATTAATTCATTTTGCATATTCATTTGTGTGTGTTGGGGTTAGAGGTTTGGGAAAAGCATGGTAAGAAAAAAAAGAAGGGAAGAAAGTGTTTTTATATAATTCTATAATTTTACTACTGATTTATAGAAAGTAACTATTTGGTATAACAAACAAATAAATTATAAACAATAAATGTGGTTTTCAAGAACTGATGAATTCTAAATTTAGAAGCAGAAGAGATCCATAGTCTCTGCTTCATATGACTATGTCCTCATGCTATTCAGTTCTGAGTCTATTAGTATGGACAAATACAATTCGTACATATCACTTAACTCTACACAGGGAGAAATGAACAGGGATTGCATACAGAAACACGCAGTAAAGTGACAGATTGCTTTTTTCCCTCATACTGAAGAATCTGCAATGGGGTTTTTAAAAACCACACGATTTTTAATGGTGTGTAGAAGTCCCTTAAAAGTCAATAGGAGAAGGATACTTAGGTTGAAATGCTCTGATCTGGTTATGGATATTAAAGGGGTATTCCAGGCAAAAAAAAAAATGTATATATCAACTGGCTCCGGAAAGTTAAACAGATTTGTAAATTACTTCTATTAAAAAATCTTAATCCTTCCAATAGTTATTAGCTTCTGAAGTTTTCTGTCTAACTGCTCAATGATGATGTCACGTCCCGGGAGCTGTGCATAATGGGAAAATATCCCCATAGGAGCTGCACAGCTCCTGGGACGTGAGTCATCAGAAAGCAGTTAGACAGAAAACAGCAACTCAACTTCAGAAGCTAATAACTATTGGAAGGATTAAGATTTTTTAATAGAAGTAATTTACAATACTGTTTAACTTTCCGGAGCCAGTTGATATATAAAAAAAAAAGTTTTGGCCTGGAATATCCCTTTAATGCATTTGCCATGTCCAAATCTGTACAGATTTTAGCTAAATGAACAGGCACTTATCCTCTCAATCGCAGCTGAAGAATGTATAAGAAATACAAAATAACCCTGTTCTTATTTATAATGTTAAAATATGGAATCTTTGCACAAAATGATTATTATTATAATTTTTGTTTTTTCTATATAGACGGATAGCCCAGTCTATAGTGACTATAGGAGAAGAACATATACTATTTATATCTGGCACATAAAAAACTTTTATCATTCTGAACCATTCTACCTTGCTAAATCAGCATGTCAGGGAAGAGAGATTTTTACAGACAGTTCATGTCTATGGCTTCAAGCTGCAGATCAGAGCAGGAAATAAAATTACCCTTATTTGTGCAGAATTTTGGGAACTTCCATGAGGAAGTGATGACCAGACAGCCCATAGCCATAGTCTCACTAAAGTCAGTTTCTGCTAAATGAATCCTGACATTTGCCTTAGGAACCAATGCAGTAAATTCTTTATTTAAATATTGTTGCGCTTTTCTCCACTTGAGCTTATAATAGTAACACTAAATCTTTAACCCAGCGAACTATAAACATTTCAGTAAAACAAGTGTTAGACACAAAACAGAATGCAGACAGGCATCAATGCACTACAACATATTCTATCAATAAATGTATTATTGCTAAAGGGAAGTTAAATATTAAAAAACAAGCAAGATGCCACCGGTCAATGTGTTAATATAATTTTCCAGATATTTTTATTGATCTTCAATACTAGTAGCCATAGTGCTTGTTTAATGCACGTGAACTACATATAAAGTTATATATACCTCAACCACTTTTAAGTAAAATATAAAATTCCTAAATGTCTACTGAGATACTTTAAAGGGGTACTTCACCCCTAGACATCTTATCCCCTATCCAAAGGATATGGGATAAGATGTCTGATAGCGGGGGTCCTGCCATTGGGGACCCCCGCAATATAGCATGTGGAACCCACCTGTTTCTGCTCCGGAAGCGCTGGAGGGTCTGGGTCCCAACCACCGGAACGGAAGTCTGTGCCGTCACGACTCCGCCCCGTGTGACGTCACGCCCCATCCCCTCAATGCAAGTCTACGGGAGGGGGCGTGACTTTGCCTAACTTTACCATCTGATCTAGTATGCTTTATATCATTGATCTAATGTTTGGAATAACACAATGCATACCAGATAAACACCACAAATCCCCACAAACAGTTTTTTAAAGGGGTATTCCAGGAAAAACTTTTTTTTATATCAACTGGCTCCAGAAAGTTAAACAGATTTGTAAATTACTTCTATTAAAAAATCTTAGTCCTTTCAATAATTATCAGCTGCTGAAGCTGAGTTGTTCTTTTCTGTCTAGCAACAGTGATCTCTGCTGACATCTCTGCATGTCTCGTGAACTGCGCAGAGTAGAAAAGGTTTGCTATGCGGATTTGCTTCTAAACTGGGCGGTTCCCGAGACACGTATCATCAGAGAGCACTTAGACAGGAAAGAACAACTCAACTTCATCAGCTCATAAGTACTGAAAGGATTAAGATTTTTTAATAGAAGTTATTTACAAATCTGTTTAACTTTCTGGAGTCAGTTGATATATAAAAAAAAAGTTTTTTCCTGGATATCCCCTTTAAGTAAAAGAATGTTGTAGAAACTGAATAGATATAGATACTTGAAGCAGAGCTCAATTGCACAGATAAAGTAAATAGTAAAGGAGGTAGGCTTCTGTCTGCACTATGAGGGTACTCTGGTGTTTTTCTAAACTGATGCAACCTGTCATAATTCTTTAGGACAGTACTCCCTATTTCCTTATCTTAAGAATATATGAGGCTTGCTACAGAAAATTCAGAGACCGTACCAGAATGCAAATAAATCTTCTCCAGTGTAGCTTTTATTACAAGAAACAGCCATTCCTAATACAAAGGCATAAGCGTCAAACCTATTTAAATATCATCAATAGCCATGTAACGGGGGCCTTCACAGTCTATTATATTATCAAGGATGACATAATGCATGTGAAGTTCATGGACAGCTCGTGACTACCTCTACGGAGCAGTAGTAACCAATGTCCTCTACTTTTCAAACAAATTGATCAGCTTTTCCATTTTTTATTCTGAATTGAAAAGATGACAGATACACTCTGGTTGCTACGGGTAACAAGGTCACTTTTTCTCAGTGAGAGTTATGAGACATACATTCCAGATTGTTCAGGAAAGACAATTCTGCATTGCCTTGAGAAGTATTCTTAAGGCTGGTATTACATCCCCATAAAGGATAGAAGACATTCTTAAGATGTTAGAAAAAAGAACATGTTTGTGAACTGTTGTGATATAGAGTTTGCTTATATCTGAAGTATTTTCAAATATTGTACAATGAAAATAAACCAATACTAACAATGAAAAGTAACAAGGCAATGTCTTATTTTAATCCGATATATGTCAAACTTAGTAGAAATAGCAAAACATGTCTGAATCTAAACCTCAGTTTTATCCGACTGTATATAAATGATTCACTTGAAATTAACTAAAATTAACTTGAAATTAACTGTTTAGTTGACATTGAGTGAGTGATAGGGTGAGGCTTTAAAACCCCTTAAGGACCCATGACGTACCAGTACATCATGAGTCCGCTCCCGTTCTATAACGCGGGGCCACGGCCGCGGGGCCATGGTCGATAGTGCACGACCATGGCTAATAGTGCACGGCACTGATCGCGGTGCCGCATGCTATTAACCCTTTAGACGCGGCATTCAAAGTTGAATGCTGCGTCTAAAGTGAAAGTAAATCATTGCCGGTTAGCTCAGGGGGCTTTACCATAAAACGTATGGTGCAACCAAAAAAAATACTATTTGTGTGAGGAAATTAAAAAGAAAACTGCAATTTTGCGAATTTTGGAAGGTTTCGTTTTCACACCCTACAATTTACGGTAAAAATGACATGTGTTCTTTATTCTTTGGGTCTATACGATTAAAATGATACACATGATAACATACTTTTCTATTACTGTTGCGCTTAAAAATAATCGCAAACTGTTTAAATTAGTACGTTTAAAATCCCCCTATTTTGAAGACCTATAACTTTTTCATTTTTCCGTAAAAGCGGCGGTATGAGGGCTAATTTTTTGCAACGTGATCTGTACTTTTTAATGATACCATATTTGCTTATAAAAAAACTTTTAATACATTTTTTATTATTTTTTTTGGAACAAAATGTTATAAAAAAGCAGCTATCTTTTTTTTACATTCACGTGGTTCACCGTACAGTATATTTACGCACGCAGTGATACCAAATATGTATATAAAATATTTTTTTACACTTTTGGGGGGTGAAATAGGGAAAATGGAATAATTTATGTTTTTATTGGGGGAGGTGTTTTTTCAATTTTTTTACTTTTATTTTTACACTTTAATAATTACTAATACTGTTCAGTGCTATGCATAGGACATATCACTGATCAGTATTATCGGTGATCTTCTGCTTGTGTCTGCTTGATCTCAGACCAGAGCAGAAGACCCGTGGAAGGCAGCGGAAGCAGGTGAGGGAACCTCCGTCTGCCGTTCTGGATGATTGGATATGTATTGATCATGGCATCTGAGGGGTTAATGGCGGACATCCGTGCGATTGAGCATGTCAGCCATTACCCTTGTGTCCCTGGCTGCTATCAGCCTGCCACGCATGACCCGAGCATCGCTCTGATGCTTGCGGTTATGTATAGGACGTAAATGTCCGTCCTGGTGCTTTAAGTACCAGATCACCAGGACATACATTTACGTCCGGCGTTGTTAAGGTGTTCAAGCACTGCTGAACATTCCTATAAACATTGGGCATTTAAACAGAATGTTGTAGTATGATTTCCAAATCTAACTGATCAGTTGGAGAATTCTGCACTGGTTGGCACTGCTGCTTGGGGTCCTGCGGTTTTAGTTCAATGCTGTAAAATAGGATGGATTCAGTGAACAGTAGACCTCACTCCGCTTAAATACATGTGCAACGTAAGGAGCTCAGTTATTCTTATAGACTGGTCATTAGTTCTTGGTTAGCAATTCAGTGTTTTGTTTCTTTTTCTTTCAAGGCTTTTCTCATTTGTTTGATTCTGCATGTCAACTTTTTCAACTCATATTGCTGCACATTTTTAATAATTTGTTCATGAAATAGCTTTTTTTATTCAACGAATTATTCCACTCTCAAACTCCCAATTTTATTACGAGGAGGAGACTCCTATTATCTGCATTTGCAACTCTTTCTTTACATATACTTTTTTTACATATACTGTTAACAAAGTATTAACAGTATATATATAACGAATGTAGAGAAAAAACTTTAACAATGCATAAAACATGCTATGTGCAGCAAACAGCCAATCAGATTAGAGACTTATAGTAATACAGAACTGTGACATAAGCAACTGTGCCTCATTCTTTGCTACTCTGCGAAGAGATAAGTACTATCAAATTGCTCTTCACATTATTATTATTTTCCTTATTCATCCTAATTATATCCATTTTATTATTTTCTAATATTCTTTATTATCTATATTCACTGTTATTATTATCATTATTATTGTTACAATTTTATTTATTATATTTTATTTTACTTATTTGTTACTCTGATTCATTATCGTATTTATCGGGGTATACCACGCACCGGCCTATAACACGCACCCTCATTTTACCAAGGATATTTGGGTAAAAAAAGTTTTTTACCCAAATATCCATGGTAAAATGAGGGTGCGTGTGTGCGCGTGTATACCCCGATATAGCCCCAGGAAAGGCAGGGGGAGAGAGGCCGTCGCTGCCCGCTTCTCTCCCCCTGCCTTTCCTGGGGTCTAGAGCGCTGCTGTCGGCCCTTTTCACCCCCTGGTTATCGGCGCCGCTGCCCGTTCTGTCCCCCTGACTATCGGTGCCGGCGCCGATAGCCAGGGGGAGAGAAGGGGCAGCGGCACCCATTGCCGGCGCCGCTGCCCCGTTGCCTCCCCCCATCCCCGGTGGCATAATTACCTGAGTTGGGTCCGCGCTGCTGCAGGCCTCCGTCGTGCGTCCCCAGCGTCGTTGCTATGCACGGCGCGGCACACTGACGTCATGCGCCGCGCAGTTCAGCGCATAGCAACGACGCTGGGGACACACGACGGAGGCCTGCAGCAGCGCGGACCCGACTCAGGTAATTATGCCACCGGGGATGGGGGAGGCAACGGGGCAGCGGCACCGGCAATGGGTGCCGCTGCCCTTTCTCTCCCCCTGGCTGTCAGCGCCGATAGCAGGGGGTGAGAAGGGCCGACAGCAGCGCTCTAGACCCCAGGAAAGGCAGGGGGAGAGAAGCGGGCAGCGACGGCCTCTCTCCCCCTGCCTTTCCTGGGGGTGTATCGGCGTATAATACGCACACAGACTTTAGGCTAAAAATTTTAGCCTAAAAAGTGCGTGTTATACGCCGATAAATACGGTAATTCCTATATTCTTTTAATAAATCCATACATTTTTTTCATATCATTTATTCTTTCATATATATTGTATTTTCACTGTATTTTTTCACCTTCTTTGGTCTGCCAACTTTTGTCTATTATTTTTTCCTTAATATTTCCCTTATTGCCTCCATCAAAGGTTTTTGGACGGGCTGGGAAAGGCAGGGGACGCTTTACCAGATGTTCATCGCACTTTAGACAAGTGCAGAGAGGCCCCTCCCAACCTACCCCTTTTTTTCCATACAGAGGAAGACCATGGTGGTCTAGAGGACGACAAAGCTTTTCCAGAACTAGACCCTCATCAGGTAAGCCTTCATGTTCCCTATTTTTCCAATATTCCTGTGGCAGGAAGACTCCTGTATTGTTTCTGAAATTGGAATTTAATAACTTCAGATACTTGGATTCTGAGTACAATCTCGGGTTGCATAATATAATTTGTTTCTTCCCTGATTCAACTTCATCTTCCACACCCAATCAAATTTTCAAAGGAAGATCAGAAACTGGTGGACTAAGAGATAATTGCTCTCCATTCCATAAATGCAATTATTCCAGTTCAATCTCACAACCAATGCTTCATAAGCAATATGTTCCTAGTAAAAAAGGACAGTGGTCACATACCAGTTATAAACTTACATATATGGAACAACTTGGTCAAATACCACCACTTCAAGATGGAAGGGATCCATCTTTTAAGAGATGTACTTTTAGAAGGAGATTGGATGGTGAAAATAGATCTCAAACATGCATATCTAACTGTTCCCGTTCACTCTCCTTCCCAGCCTTATCTTCAATTTCTTTGGAAAAGACAACTTTGGCAGTTCACTTGCCTCCCATTCGGACTTTCTTCAGCTTCATGGTGTTTCACGAAACTGGTAGCTGCTCTGCAATCTCGAGGGGTTTGTTTGATCATTTATTTGGACGATATCCTAGTCATGGCTTCTTCCCTTCCTCTCATTCACCTTCACTCTCAATGGACACTCTCCCTATTACAAGACCTCAGGTTTATAATTAATCTACAGAAATCTATTCTCTCTCCCTCCCAAGAGGTAGAATTTCTGGGCTTCATAGTAAATACCCAAAATACTACTTTAATCCTTTTTCACAAAAAACTAAAATTGATAAGAAAAGAGATTTGCTCTGTATTACTAAAAGATCTTCTATCTTTACGATCAATAGCCTGTATAAGTATGAAAGGAGGATTGATGGGATAGCTTACAGTTCAAGACCAAAGCTGAGTTAGACCGAGCTATCCAAATAGTGCACCGATACCCTAGGTGCGGAGATAGAGCGATAAACAGAAAAAGGAAGGATTTGGAGCTATAGGTCTAAAAATATATGGGCAATGATGAGTTATAAATTAATTTATTATATTAAATTATAAGTTCCAAAGTGCTATGGTATCCAGCTCTCCCTGGTATGACCAAGGCTGTGAACTAGCAGCCGAAACGCGTCACCTGGTCTGTACCTGTATGTAACTTGTTAAAAAATCCTTGTTTATTCACCGACTCAAGCGCTGGACTATTTCGTTTCTCCATTACATTATAAGAAATCAATAAAATGCATATAAACAGTCCACTCACAGGGCCCTTGTGGGTGAATTTGACAGAATAATTGGGAAAATTATAACAGCGAAAACTAAAGCAGCATATAAAATTGATAATAGGTGATAAAAAAATAACAATAAATAAAAAACATGCTGAAATATACCACCACTCAACTGACATAAAAGCAATAATGTTCCATTGCAAGGGGGGGGGGGGATTAATCCTGTAAAAAACTGCAAGGCAATGCAATTCATAGATTGTTTGTGCAGAAAAACAATAGGAACGTGCAAAGATTGCAGCAACTGTTCACAATGTTCTTCAATGTTGCGCAAATTAAATTAGGGATAATCCTGTAAGTATAGACACTGGCACAGTACCGCTCACCCTTGGAAGAAAATGCGAGTTATCCCTGGTTCTTGCAATGAGAGCGGCTACTAGGGGGGGGTGAGTGGACTGTTTACATGCATTTTATCGATTTTCTAATAATTTAATATAATAAATTAATTTTTAGAACTCATCATTGCCCACATATTTTTAGATCTAGAGCTCCAAATCCTTCCTTTTTCCGTTTTTTTATCCGCTTCTATACAGGCGATTTTTCAGGCTCCCGTACACTACAGAGCTCTTCAACGATTGAAGATCAAACATTTGAGGGAAGGTCTGACTTATTAAAGACGAAATCTGTCTTTCCCCAGAAGCCAGGGAAGAACTTCTTTGGTGGCTTCATCATGTTCAATTTTGGAACAGGACAACCATTTTTCATTCCGGCCAGATGTTTGTATAGAATAAGATGCGAGTCTCATCGGTTGGGGTGCTCGATGCGGTCCCCTTTCCACAGGAGAGAAATGGTCTCTTATGGAATCTCGTCTTCACATAAATTGTCTGGAACTTGTTGCAGGCTTTTTTTGCTTTACAAAGTTTTGCAAAACATCATTCCAGTTGTTTGCATGGGCAACATATCGGCGGTGCAATATATCAATCGCCTAGGAGGTACAAGATCAGAATTGCTCACCAATATCATGAACGATCTTTGCCATTTTTGTCTGGCCAAGGATGTTGTGCTCAAAGCAGAATATCTTCCTGGCTTTTCCAACACAGTTGCCGATTGGCATTCCCGATTTCTGACGGATTACAGCTATTGGATCTGTCAATCTTTCAGCTCTTGTATTCTCTGTGGGGCCCAGTTCACATGGATCTTTTTGTGTCTCGTCTGAACAAGCAGGTTCATCGTTTTTAAAGCTGGCGCCAGGATTCCGAAGCCTTAAGGGTGGATGCCTTATACCAAATTTGGTCTTTCAAGATTCTTTAAGGTTCAATCTTATCTCCAGACTTGTGGTTCAAATATTGACTCAAAAATTCACTTTGATCCTGGTCACTCCTTGGTGGCCAATGCAGCTGTGGTTCGACATTCCGAGGATCATTCCATATCTTCCATCATGTCAATTGCCAATCATTGCATGGAAAGTATTACGTTATGCGCTCCAGCCCCACATGTCGGCCGGGAGTGCATGGTCCCGTTACCTGTTGCTTCCGGCTGGGCTGGGATTCGCATCGCGGGACGCGCCCCCAATGCGAATCCCAGCCCATCACTTACTTGGTGCTTCTCCTGCCCCCGCCTCTGCCTCTCTGCTCCGGCACACGTGTCCCCGTCCCCTAAGGAGTGCGTGCGCCGGAGCTTTAAGATTTAACCTCTTGGGGACCAAGGGCATACCTGTATGCCCTTAGCCCCCTCCCTTCCCTTCTCCCTCTCCATGGCATGGCCCCGCGTCATAGCGGGTTGGGCCCGGCCTCTAACAACGGCCGGGACCCATGGCTAATAGCAAGTGGCACTGATCTCGGTGCCGCACACTATTAACCCTTTAGCCGCGGCATTCAAAGCTGATCACCGCAGCTAAAGCGAAACTAAAATGCTCCCGGCAGCTCAGTCGGGCTGATCAGGACCATCACAATGAAATCGCGAAGTCCCGATCAGCTAGGAAGAAGCGGGAGGGTACCTTACCTGCCTTCTGCGCATCCGATCGTGCTCTGTGCCTGAGATACAGGCAGGAAAACTGCCTCAGATAATACTGATCAATTCAAAGCTATGGCTTTGCAGTGATCAGTGTAAAAGATCAGTGTGTGCAGTGTTATAGCCCCCTATGGGAGCTATAACACTGCAAAAAAAAAAAGTGTGGAATTTTTTTAAATAAAGATCATTTAACCCCTTCCATAATAAAAGTTTAACTTGCGACCTTTTCCCATTTAAAAAAAAAGTGTAAATAAAAAAAAATAAACATATGTGGTATTGCCGTGTGCCGAAATGTCTGAATTATAAAAATATATCGCTAATTAAACCGCACGGTATATGGCGTACGCGCAAAAAAATTTCAAAGTCCAAAATAGTGTATTTTTTTGTCATTTAGTTTTTATATCCTGAAAAAAATGAATAAAAAGCGATCAAAAAGTCCGATCAATACAAATATGGTACTGCGAAAAACTTCAGATCACGGCGCAAAAAAGTAGCCCTTATACCCTGTATATGTTTTCTTATTTCTTTCAGCCTTCTAGAATTTCAAGAATGATTTCCTGCTTCCTTATGTGGATCCTTGTCTTTATTTAACCCCTTAAGGACACATGACGTACTCATACGTCTCCATTTCCGAGTCCTTAAGGACACATGACGTATGAGAACGTCATGTGTTTTACCGGCCCCCCGCAACCATCTGGAGCGGAGCCGGTCCCCGATGCCTGCTGAAATCGTTCAGCAGGCATCGGGGCATATCGCCCAGGGGAGTCATTATGACCCCCCATGTCGGCGATGGCCGCAGATCGCTGGACAATTCAGTCCAGCGATCTCCGGCGGATTCCGGGTCAATCGGGTCTCCAGTGACCCGGTGACCCGGAATTATTGGCTGATCGGGGCCATCAGAGACGGCCCCGATCAGCCAGAGCCAGCAGGGGTGAGGTGGCACTGGTGCCACCTCACGATCGCCCTGATTCGTCGGCCGGATTACCGGCCGACCAATCAGGGCGCCTGCTGCGGGTGTCACTCCCGCAACCCGCTCCGCCCCTCTTCCGGAGGACGTGAGCGGGTGCGGGACGTGCACCCCGGGTGCTGGGGACCCCGATCCCCGGCGCCCCTGTTGGGATCGGGGCCCCAGGAGCAGCGGCGGCGGCGGAGACGACGAGGGACTGACCTGTGCGGCGAGGATCGTTGGAGGTGAGTGACAGCCTCCTGCTGTTGCTTAGCAACAGCTCCCAGCATGCAAAAAGGGCATGCTGGGAGCTGTAGTTATGCAACAGCAGGAGGCAGACCACCACAACTCCCAGCATGCCCTTATGGGCATGCTGGGACTTGTAGTTTTGCAACAGCTGGAGGCACATTCTTTCTATGGAAAAGTGTACCTTCAGCTGTTGTGTAACTACAACTCCCAGTTTGCACAATCAGCTAAAGTGCATGCTGGGAGTTGTAGTGGTGCATCTGGTGGTTGCATAACAACAACTCCCAGCATGCCCGTTGGCTGTCGGTGACTGCTGAGAGTTGTAGTTTTGCAACAGCTGAAGGCACACTGAGTTAAGTAGCAAACCAGTGTGTCTCCAGCTGTTGCATAACTACAATCCCCAGCATCCCCAGCCAAAGTAGTATGCCTCCAGCTGTTGCATAACTACAACACCCAGCATGCCCTTCCGCTGTCCGTACATGCTGGGGGTTGTAGCTTTTGCAACAGCTGAAGGCACACTGGTTGCAAAACACTGAGTTTGTTACCAAACTCGGTGTTTCACAACCAGTGTGCCTCCAGCTGTTGCAAAACTACAACTCCCAGCATGCACTGATAGACCGTACATGCTGGGAGTTGTAGTTTTGCAACAGCTGGATGTTCCCCCCCCCCCCCCAATGTGAACGTACAGGGTACACTCACATGGGCGGAGGATTACAGTAAGTATCCGGCTGCAAGTTTGAGGTGCGGCAAAATTTCTGCCGCAGCTCAAACTGCCAGCGAGAAACTACTGTGAACCCCCCGCCCGTGTGACTGTACCCTAAAAACACTACACTACACTAACACACAATAAAATAAAAAGTAAAAAACACTACATATACACATACCCCTACACAGCCCCCCTCCCCTCCCCAATAGAAATGAAAAACGTCTGGTACGCCACTGTTTACAAAACGGAGCCTCCAGCGGTTGCAAAACTACAACTCCCAGCATGCACTGATAGACCGTACATGCTGGGAGTTGTAGTTTTGCAACAGCTGGATGTCCCCCCCCCCAATGTGAACGTACAGGGTACACTCACATGGGCGGAGGATTACAGTAAGTATCCGGCTGCAAGTTTGAGCTGCGTCAAATTTTCTGCCGTAGCTCAAACTGCCAGCGAGAAACTACTGTGAACCCCCGCCCGTGCGACTGTACCCTAAAAACACTACACTACACTAACACAAAATAAAATAAAAAGAAAAAACACTACATATACACATACCCCTACACAGCCCCCCTCCCCAATAAAAATGAAAAACGTTTGGTACGCCACTGTTTCCAAAACGGAGCCTCCAGCTGTTGCAAAACAACTACTCCCAGTATTGCCAGACAGCCACTGACTGTCCAGGCATGCTGGGAGTTTTACAACAGCTGGAGGCACCCTGTTTGGGAATCACTGGCGTAGAATACCCCTATGTCCACCCCTATGCAAGTCCCTAATTTAGGCCTCAAATGCGCATGGCGCTCTCACTTTGGAGCCCTGTCGTATTTCAAGGCAACAGTTTAGGGCCACATATGGGGTATTGCCGTACTCGGGAGAAATTGGGCTTCAAATTTTGGGGGGTATTTTCTGCTATTACCCTTTTAAAAAATGTAAAATTTTGGGGAAAACAAGCATTTTAGGTAAAAAAAAAATATATTTTTTTACATATGCAAAAGTCGTGAAACACCTGTAGGGTATTAAGGTTCAAATTACCCCTTGTTACGTTCCCCGAGGGGTCTAGTTTCCAAAATGGTATGCCATGTGTTTTTTTTTTGCTGTCCTGGCACCATAGGGGCTTCCTAAATGCGGCATGCCCCCAGAGCAAAATTCGCTTTCAAAAAGCCAAATGTTACTCCTTCTCTTCTGAGACCTGTAGTGCGCCAGCAGAGCACTTTTCACACCCATATGGGGTGTTTTCTGAATCGGGAGAAATTGGGCTTCAAATTTTGGGGGGTATTTTCCGCTATTACCCTTTTTAAAATTGTAAAAATTTTGGGAAACCAAGCATTTTAGGTAAAAAAAATATATATTTTTTTACATATGCAAAAGTCGTGAAACACCTGTAGGGTATTAAGGTTCACATTACCCCTTGTTACGTTCCCCGAGGGGTCTAGTTTCCAAAATGGTATGCCATGTGTTTTTTTTTTTGCTGTTCTGGCACCATAGGGGCTTCCTAAATGCGGCATGCCCCCAGAGCAAAATTTGCTTTCAAAAAGCCAAATGTTACTCCTTCTCTTCTGAGACCTGTAGTGCGCCAGCAGAGCACTTTTCACCCCCATATGGGGTGTTTTCTGAATCGGGAGAAATTGGGCTTCAAATTTTAGGGGGTATTTTCCGCTATTACCCTTTTTAAAAATGTAAAATTTTTGGGAAACCAAGCATTTTAGGTAAAAAATTTTTTTTTTTTTTTACATATGCAAAAGTCGTGAAACACCTGTAGGGCATTAAGGTTCACGTTACCCCTTGTTACGTTCCCCGAGGGGTCTAGTTTCCAAAATGGTATGCCATGTGTTTTTTTTTTGCTGTTCTGGCACCACAGGGGCTTCCTAAATGCGGCATGCCCCAGAGCAAAATTTGCTTTCAAAAAGCCAAATGTGACTCCTTCTCTTCTGAGACCTGTAGTGCACCAGAAGAGCACTTTTCACCCCCATGCGAGGTGTTTTCTGTATCGGGAGAAATTGGGCTTCAAATTTTGGGGGGTATTTTCTGCTATTACCCTTTTTAAAAATGTAAAATTTTTGGGAAACCAAGCATTTTAGGTAAAAAAAATATATATATTTTTTACATATGCAAAAGTCGTGAATCACCTGTAGGGTATTAAGGTTCACTTTACCCCTTGTTACGTTCCCTGAGGGGTCTAGTTTCCAAAATGGTATGCCATGTGTTTTTTTTTGCTGTCCTGGCACCATAGGGGCTTCCTAAATGCGGCATGCCCCCCAAAAACCATTTGTCGCTCCTTCCCTTCTGAGCCCTCTACTGCGCCCGCCGAACAATTAACATAGACATATGAGGTATGTGCTTACTCGAGAGAAATTGGGTTTCAAATACAAGTAAAAATTTTCTCCTTTTTATCCCTTGCAAAAATTCAAAAATTGGGTCTACAAGAACATGCGAGTGTAAAAAATGAAGATTTAGAATTTTCTCCTTCACTTTGCTGCTATTCCTGTGAAACACCTAAAGGGTTAATACACTTACTGAATGTTTTTTTGAATACTTTAGGGGGTGTAGTTTTTATAATGGGGTCTTTTATGGGGTATTTCTAATATGAAGACCCTTCAAATCCACTTCAAAACTGAACTGGTCCCTGAAAAATAGTGAGTTTGAAAATTTTGTGAAAAATTTCAAAATTGCTACTGAACTTTGAAGCCCTATGGTGTCTTCCAAAAGTAAAAACTCATATATTTTATGATGCAAACATAAAGTAGACATATTGTATATGTGAACCCAAAAAAAATATATTTTGAATATCAATTTTCCTTACAAGCAGAGAGCTTCAAAGTTAGAAAAATGCAAAATTTTCTTTTTTTTCATCAAATTCAGGGATTTTTCACCAAGAAAGGATGCAAGTTACCATAAAATTTTACCACTAAGTTAAAGTAGAATATGTCACGAAAAAACTATCTCGGAATCAGAATGATAACTAAAAGCATTCCAGAGTTATTAATGTTTAAAGTGACAGTGGTCAGAATTGCAAAAAACGCTCCGGTCCTTAAGGTATAAAATGGCCTGGTCCTTAAGGGGTTAAACTTCCTTAGAAGATTTAATTCTTCTGATACTCTATTTCCTGTCTTGCTGTTGTTACCGGTTTTCATTCAACGATCAAAGAAAAGGGACAGTTGCTCATGTCACAGTTATATATTATACAGTCTCTAATATGATTGGCTGCTTGCTGAGAGTTTTGTCTCTTCATTTGTCATATATATATATATACTGTTAATACTTTGCTACTATTAGTAAAAAAAAAAAAAAAGAGTTGCAAATGCATAAAATACTCTCCTCCTGTCTTTAATAAAAATTTTATTTTCCATCATCAAGACTATGAAAATCTCCAATTGTCTCATAACTTACTGTGGGCCAAACCAATGCACAATTACTACCTACAATAATGGAACGATCCTATGAACTGTTCCAACTGTCTGTTAACTAACTGTGGACCAAAGCAATGTACAGTCCCACTCCCTACCTACGATAGTGGACCGATTCGACACAGCAGCACATACACTTACTTGTACTATCTAGAACATATGAAGGGGCAGTTTTCCCCTTCTGCTTGACCAATTTCAGCCAATTGTAATATGGTATAAGAATACATTTGAGACAAATCTATCAAGGCAGTTTCAAGTTATCACAGAACATACAGACAAAATCCATCCGATTATTAGTTTGGCAATAAAAAAACGTAAAAATTTTAATAAATGGAACATCAGTCATGATTAAGCCTATAAATTGCTAAATAATGGTATATAAGAAATTATAAATAATTACTTACCTATTAGTCAGATCACATGAGGAATTATTACTTGTAGCAATTTTAAGGAAACCAGTCATCACTTTCATGCTGCCTGAACCATGAGTCATCAGGGCAGTCCCCAACAGCAGATCTCTCTATGCTTGGATATAGGGAGAGATCTATCAGTCAATGCCAGTGGGGCAGACCTACGCTGATGACTTATGTTCAGGCAGCATGAAAGTGATAACAGGTTTGTCTGCTTTGCCATTAGCTTGCACATGGCTGTGTACATATAACAACTAACAACTGTGTGGGGAAAGGTGATAAACATATGAATGACATATTTCCTGGTATGTGCAAAAAGTGTTTGATAGAGGTAACAGACATTAGCAATTGCAGTGTTGAAATTGTACTGTAACAGAGGCACATGGTGCTCAAAGCTGTTAGAGTTCAACTTTATAATATCCATGAAAAAAATACATTAAAAAAACACTGCTCTTCTAATATTACTTTTGTGTTTAGAACTATTTTCTTGGTCAGTTTTGAGAACTATTCGAATTTAAGATTTCATTATCTTTCCTTCAGCCTCTGAGTGGTCTGTCACATGTTATACTCATCACCCTGAACTACTCAAGCACACCTATGCTTTCTGCCAAAGGGAGACCAGGAATAGGTTTTCAATATTACAAATTCTTTATGGCCGTATAGTCTGGAGTACCTGTAAATAATCCCAATAACTCTAGTTCTTGGGATCAGTTTGTTCCCTTGACTGTTTTACCTGTCAAAGCTGAAAAGTTAAAAAATTTGCCACAACAAATAAATTAAAAATAATAATAATAGTTTCCAAGAATATGCAAAAAAACTGGTAAAGAGGTTGTGTGGGGAGCAGAAAAGGTCTTACCTATAGTCCTTTCCAGTACTCTACTTCTACCCTCTGCATGTTTTAGAGATGAAAGTGAGCAGGTGCCAATCGAGAGGTTCTGTGAGGTCAAAACCACAACCACAAGTGATGCCCAATAGCTGCAAAATGTGGCCATAACATCTGCAACATTTCAAACATATTAGTCATTGCATACGGGTGTGAGTTCATCCACACATGATGATCATGACTGGCACCAGCGCCCACACATCATGGACGTATACATGCAGGGGGTGACAGCAAGCACCAGGAAGCAGCACAAGGTTAGACTTTTCTGCTCCACAGACAACTCCTTTAAAGAAACCATCCACTGGAAACCAGAATTAGGGAAATAATATATTAAACATGTTAAATTATATTCCAATATTACATCAGATTGACCTATTATACTTTAAAAATACCTCTGATTACTATATATATTTGATATCTTCAATAGCGAATCTACATAAGATTGATATTTTTTTTAGGATGTTAACCTTGTGTTTTATTCTGCTCTTTTTGCATCACAGTTGGTCTATAATTCACTTCTTTATTCAAAAATACAATAAAATGTTTAAAGTAGGGGGAAAAAAGTCCTTAGCTTAGATGTGGCCACTGTACAATCTAGCACACAGCCATATTATCTGCATACAGTACATAGACATTGGCAAAATAGGCTTTTAGATGGGTTCACAATACATTAATCCAGCTCTGACACCTCAGACATGAATGACAATAAATGTTACTTTTTTATGCAGCATCAGGACCATTATGATTAGTTTTTTTTAGATCACGCCCCCCATTTCTTTTTTTTCCTCCAGACTATACAGATTTAGGTTATGTCCCCATCTCATTTTCACCCCATGTCTACTTTATACATCAGCAACCTGTTAAAAAAGAGATGTCAGTAAATACGTCTGCATACTTTAATGGGCCCATAGACTTTAACCCCTTAAGGACCAGGCCTATTTTACCCTTAAAGGGGTACCAGGCTGCTCAGTGTCTGGAACAAACTGTTCTGAATGGTAGGGCCGACGGCGGGGAGCTTGTGACATCATAGCCCACCCCATCGGCTGTTACGCCCCCTCCCATAGACTTGCATTGAGGTGGCGGGGCATGACATCATGAGGGGGCGGGACTATGACACATTTTCGTTTTCTCCTCCTCACCTTCTGAAAATCATAACTCTTTTATATTTCCATCCACAGACCCATATGAGGGCGTGTTTTTTGCATCACCAATTTTTCTTTGTAATGACATCACTTATTTTACCATAAAATTATTATTTATGTGGGAAATTTAAAAAAAAAAACTTCATTTAGCAAACTTTGGAAGGTTTTGTATTCACACTGTACAGTTTACGGTAAAAAATTACATGTTTCCTTTATTCTGTGGGTCAATACGATTAAAATGATACCCATGTTATATGCTTTTCTATAATTGTATCGCTTAAAAAAAATCTCAAACTATTTTAATAAAATTAGTATGTTTGAAATTGCCCTATTTTGACCACCTATAACTTTCAAATTTTTCCATATATGGGGCGGTCTGAGGGCTAATTTTTTGCAATGTGATCTGTAGTTTTTATCGGTACCACTTTTGCTTAAGTTTTACTTTTTATAAATTTTTTATTATTTTTTTTTTAAATAAAATGGGACAAAAAATCAACAATTTAGAATTTTATTTTTATTTTTTTTTCTGTTTACGCCATTCAGCCTTTGGTATAATTAACAATATATTTTGATAGTTCAGACTTTTACGCATGCGGCAATACCAAATATGTTTCTAAATATTTTTTTACGGTAGAGGGGATTTTTCATATTTTTTAAAAATTTTTTAAAGCATTTTTTTACTTTTCTTTTTTAAACTTTAATAGTCCCCATAGGGTACTATTTATAGCAATCATTTGATTGCTAATACTGTTCAGTGCTATGCATAGGAAATCAGTGTTATTGGTGATCTTCTGCTCTGGTGTGCTCGATCTCAGACCAGAGCAGAAGACTCCTGGAGACGGACGGAGGCAGGTGAGGGGACCTCCGGCCACCGTGCTGGGTGATCGGATCCCCGCGATCATCCATTCAAAGTACTGCACTGCCGCAGATGCCAGGTTCTGTATTGATCATGGCATCTGAGGGGTTAATGGTGG
Organism: Hyla sarda; assembly: GCF_029499605.1. Classification (NCBI taxonomy): domain Eukaryota; kingdom Metazoa; phylum Chordata; class Amphibia; order Anura; family Hylidae; genus Hyla; species Hyla sarda. The sequence goes on along the minus strand of NC_079192.1, from coordinate 211,310,550 downwards.
ACATCCGAGCGATCGGTCCGCTGCTAGCAGTCATAGCGGAGCGTAAAATGTACGTCATGGTGCATTAAGTACCCCGGGACCATGACATACATTTACGTGAATTGTCGTTAAGGGGTTAATGGACCAAATGCAGTAAACTAGTGACTAAATTTGGTGTTTCTTTTTTTTTTTTTTTTTTTTTTCTTTCTTCTTAAACATATATATTTAGTTTGCAAGATGCAAAATGAATGTATAATTTCAGAAAATTAACCAAACCTAGTCAGTAGTTCACTGGAACTTGCCCCCTGTCAAATAAAGGTAATAACATATCCAACCAAATTTTGACTTTGAAAGCTGTCTTCTGAAAATAGTGCCGCTGCCTTATCCTTATCAATACATACCCATACATCTTCTTTGTAATTCCAGTCGTTCTTTTACCTGTTACTAATATATTTAAAGAAGGTTTTAACTTTAATCTTAGAATCCACATTCATATTCTCTGAAAGGGATTTTTTCTAGCTGACACAGTTAGCAGGGCATTCTCAAATTGGCATTGGTACTATACACATTACTGTGCCCTGGTACTTAATGCACTGCAACATATATTTAGGTTGTGGGTTTACGGTTTTCTGTCTATGAAGCGATCACAGCATCTAAAGACATAGGGACAGGTGCCGCTGGGATAGGTATGCTTACAGGCCCCCACAATGAGATTGCATGGGTTTCGAAGAGCTAAAATGGTGGAGAGGTCGCTTATGCTACAGGCCAGATCATGGCTCCAATAAAATTAAACCTGTCAGTTTAGATCAGTGTGGCACTGATTTACCTGTACAATAATATGCAATAGCATATGTACAGGAGACGCAAGTCAATTATTGCATATAATAATCCCTTTTTGGGGAATTAAAAATTGTAAAGTAAAAAATAAAATAATGTCTTAAAAATTATATAAAAGGTCATCCCCTAAAAAAAAATATTTAAGCACCCCCTTTTCCCATTTTACAAAAAACAAGCAAATAAATAAATATAAAACATATTTAGTATAGCCATTTGTGAATTAGTCCAAACTATTACATCACCATTAGAACTCTGTGCACACTTATAGGAGGAGAAGCATTTGCTGGAGAAATGCATTTTTTGCCATTGTACTGGGTGGTGCTCTGTTTCTATCAAATGTCTATAATGTGAAGTTTCAATGATAGAGAATGAAAAAACAGCACGCAGCCAAGTGGCAATCTTCTTTATTCTTTATTTATCTTCGGTGCATTACAAACTTTCAGTGGGGCGTTGTGATCAGACGGACAGGGAATAAAAAAAGCGGCTGTTTTTAATCCCCTGTCCATCTGTACACGGCAAGTTTGTAATGCATCAAGATGAAGTAAAGAGGGACCTCTTTAACTTTTTCACTATCCTATGCAACTATACCTGCTACTTTAGCCATGTCTAAAAGCAAACACAAGTGAAACTGCAAAGTGCCTGTTCCTTTGAATGCCTGTGGTATCCCTGTTAGCTTTATAAATAATCTTTGAGAGCTTCATGGACTAGGATTTATGGTCACGCAACACCAAACCATGCTTAAGATCACTTTATGCAATTCCATGTCTCAGCTGGAGTAATGTAAAGCACTGTGCCATTGGATGCTGAAACAGTGAAAAATATATAGTCATGGCCGTAAATGTTGGCACCCCTGAAATTTTTCAAGAAAATGAAGTATTTCTCACAGAAAAGGATTGCAGTAACACATGTTTTGCTATGCACATGTTAACCTCCCTGGGCGTGGATGGAAGAGAAAAATGTATGAAAGGTGTCAAAGCAGGATAGTCCGGATTGTGGATAAGCAGCCCCAAACAAGTTCCAAAGATATTCAAGCTGTTTTGCAGGCTCAGGGAGCATCAGTGTCAACACAAACTATCTGTCGACATTTAAATCAAATGAAACGCTATGGCAGGAGACCCAGGAGGACCCCACTGCTGACACAGAGACATAAAAAAGCAAGACTACATTTTGCCAAAATGAACTTGAGTAAGCCAAACTCCTTCTGGGAAACCGTCTTGTGGACAGATGAGACCAAGATAGAGCTTTTTGGTAAAGCACGTCATTCTACTGTTTACCGAAAATGGAATGAGGCCTACAAAGAAAAGAACACAATACCTAAAGTGAAATAAGGTGGAGGTTCAATGATGTTTTGTGGTTGTTTTGCTGCCTCTGGCACTGGGTGCCTTGAATGTGTGCAAGGCATCATAAAATCTGAGGATTACCAAAGGATTTTGGGTCGCACTGTAGCACCCAGTGTCAGAAAGCTGGGTTTGCATCCGAGATCTTGGGTCTTCCAGCAGGACAATGACCCCAAACATACGTTAAAAAGCACCCAGAAATGGATGGCAACAAAGCGCTGGAGAGTTCTGAAGTGGCCAGCAATGAGTCCAGATCTAAATCCCATTGAACACCTGTGGAGAGATCTTAAAATTGCTGTTGGGAAAAGGCGCCCTTCCAATAAGAGAGACCTGGAGCAGGTTGCATAGAAAGAGTGGTCCAACATTCCGGCTGAGAGGTGTAAGAAGCTTATTGATGGTTATAGGAAGCAACTGATTTTAGTTATTTTTTCCAAAGGGTGTGCAACCAAATAGTAAGTTAAGGGTGCCAATAATTTTGTCCAGCCCATTTTTGGAGTTTGGTGTGACATTATGTCCAATTTGCTTTTTTTCCTCCTTTTTTTTGGTTTAGTTCCAATACACACAAAGGGAATAAACATGTGCATAGCAAAACATGTGTTACTGCAATCCTTTTCTGTGAGAAATACTTCATTTTCTAGAAAAGTGACTGTATTTCCCAGAGAGAACAGTCTTGCTTTACCATCTGGTAGTTTATTGGAAAAAGTTGTGTTTGGCTCTACAAAGCTTCTTGCCTAAATATGAAGTGGAAACTGTAAAATATGAAGAAGGCAACAAAGATCTGGGCCAATTTTTATGGTCTAGGTTACACCAAGCAATTTAGGGGTGATCCTCATGAAATCCTAGTTACACAACTAAACATTTAAAAAAAAAAAAACTGTATGGTTCCAAGAAATGCCACACTAAAACCACACTATAAGCTACAGAAAGTATATGTGCATATGATGATAGACAGACAGAAATATATTTCTTAACTCCTTGTTGTAAAAAGTATGTCATAACTCCTATTTATTGGCAAATAATAGCTACGTTGACACTATTATGCCTCATCCTATTTTGACAGACCCTTTTCTACTATTTTGCTCCTAGGAAGCTTGTAGGCAGCTGCAGGACTAACAACACATACTGCTGAGCATCAGTATTTTTTCAGATAAGCGTTTTTCCTGTAAAATGTATACCTATCAACAATATATTGGATTATGTCTACAGAAATTAATGTAATATATACTGTAGTTGCATTTTGCAGCTGCAATGCTGTATGCTAAAACTAACCTTCAATAATTCTCTCACCTAATGCTACTCCAAAAGTATCTATGTCAAGATTGCTCCAATTACACTAGAATTTTAAACATTTGACTATATAGAGCATCCTGTTTATAGGCTAATATCTATTATTTGACAGTTGTAATGATCGCATATGCCAGAAAAAAAAAACAAAAAAAAAAACAGAGCCTAAGGTTCCTTATACATAGGCACATAATTAAATACTGGTCTCATTATATACAATGCTCACTGAAAACACGATTTGCACTATCCAAATTGTCAGAAGTGGAGAGCAGCAATGGTTGCTCAATTATTTTTGCATTTGACAACATTAATATTTGTTCGTCCAATAATCACCCCATGTAAAAGGGCCTGGCTATTAACAAAGATTTAGCTGTTTATTTAGTCATACATTTCTAGGAGATGTAACAGAGGAAGAGAACTACAGATGTAGCTGCTGCCAAGATGAGTGTAGTGGCGTAACATCTTAGACCCCTTTTACACTATAAAGTTGTTCTGTTAAAAGATCCGTTATAGACATCCGTATTTGTGACTGAAGAAAAAATGGCACATGCACAAATTTTTCTTCCGTCACAAGAAACGGGTAAATTAACACCCATTATTTTTAACATTGAAGTCTGTGGCAAACAGATGACCCTTTATGTCATCCGTTTGCACCTGGTTTATAATATCCGTTATTACTTCTGAGCATGCTCAGAAGAGGTGACATCAGCAGACACCTGCAGTGCTGAGGCACTACTACTACTCCCATCATGGAACAGACTTGTTTCCATATGAGAGAAGTAATTCCCTGGCTGTCTGCAGACAGCTGGGGAGGCTACATTAGTGTTTGTACTACTACCCCCATCATGGAACATACTCTGTTCCATGCTCAGAAGTAATAACACTGATCAATGCATTGCAATGCAAAGGCATTGTTCAGTGTATTGAATCAATGTACTGCATGTTATAGTCCCCTATGGGGGCTATAACATTGCAAAAAAAAATAAGTGAAAAAAAAGTTAATAAAGATGATTTAACCCCTTCCCTAATTTGAATCACCCCCCTTTTCCCATAAAAAAACTAAATTGTGTAAATAAAAATAAACATATGTGGTATCACCGCATGCGTAAATGTCTGAACTATAAAAAATATATTGTTAGTTAAACCGCACGGTCAATGGCGTACATGGAAAAAAATTTCAAAGTCCCAAATAGCGTCTTTTTGGTCACTTTTTATACCATAAAAAAATTTATAAAAAGCAATCAAAATGATACCGATAAAAACCTCAGATCACGGCAAAAAAAATAAGTGAAAAAATAAAAAAAATTATAGGGATCAGAAGAGGACAATTTTAAATGTATAAATGTTTCTGCATGTAGTTATTTATTTTTATTTTTTTCAGAAGTAATACAAAATCAACCTATATATGTAGGGTATCATTTTAATCGTATGGACCTACAGAATAAAGAGAAGGTGTAATTTTTACCAAAAAATTTACTGCGTAGAAACGGAAGCCCCCAAAACTTACAAAATGGCATTTTTTCTTCCATTTTGTCGCACAATGATTTATTTTTCCGCTTCGCCATAGATTTTTGTTTAAAATGACTGATGTCATTACAAAGTAGAATTGGTGGCGCAAATAATAAGCCATCATATGGATTTTTAGGTGCAAAATTTAAAGGGTTATTATTTTTAAAATTTAAGGAGGAACAAACGAAAGTCCAAATAACGGAAAAACGCTATGTCCTTAAGGGGTTAATAACAGATGAATGCTCATAGTGTGAAAAAAGCCTTAGTAACACAGCACCCAAAATGCAGCACTCACACCCACCCGACTAACACATTCAACCCAATGAATAGGTATGGCATCAGTGAAGTGAGCTGTGATGCAGTATGCATAACCCCTCAATAAGTGTATGAGCCATTCACTATGAATAGTTAAGTAAATGACAATGCATATAGTACTTTATGTATTGCTGCCAAGGCCAGACTGAGGACATAAACCAGCCCTGGAAATATTTGCATACCAGCCCCATAGCATTGCGGCAGCCATGGGGAGGGGGGGGGGGTGGTAGAGGCGCCTGGCATTTGATTTGCCAGGCTTCTGTAGGAGGATTCTGTGCCAGCCATGCCATGATGTCACACAAGGTGAAAGGGTGCAGCCACAGTGCAGCCTGCAGAAAGCCTGGCATTTGAGTTGCCAGACTTCTGTAAGAGAGCTATGTGGTGATGTGCCTTAAAGTCAAAGTACGCAGCCGCAACATACAAGACAGAAACTTGGTAAATCAAATACTAGGCTTCCACTACACAGGCTCTAAATACTTCAGCCCATGAGAGAAGCCTGGATTTTGATTTCTCAGGCTTCTATTCCATCATGTTGCGGTTTTATGCTGTGCCCTCTGACTCAAACTTGGAGTCAAAGGGCATAACAACAAGTGTGCAACACAACAGATTTAATATTAATAAATAGTGGTGCACCATAAGGGAAATTTTGGACCAGAACCGAAAATTTAGGGTGTGCTTGGCTGAAAGTACTTTGGCCCGCCCACTTTTTTGTTGAGGATTTTATTACAAATACTGAGCAGATTGCTTAAAAAATGCTCTGCAGCTGATCCGAAACTACTAGTTTGGGCCAGCTGCTGAGCATTGAGCTGTTTCGAGTCATGCTGGGTGTTGTAGTTAGCTTTTATCTAACTAAGGCTTTTTTCACACTGCTGATTTGACCTGCTAATTCCTCCAGATACTCCCGCTCATAAACAACGGCGCCTGATGGACAATATTATAGTCAATGGGATCCAACAGGACCCGTTGCTGCCTGTTGTGCCCTGTCCCGATAACGGCCAATAAAGGGAAAAAAAAAAAAAAACAGAGAGCCCGATGGTCGTTTTCGTCCAGAGCACAATGGCAGTGTGAAAGAACCTTACTCCCCAGACCCCTAATATAACAGTACTCTACTTACCCCCAAGGAACCCCCTACTTACATAACAATACTCCACTAACTCCCCACCCACCCCTCCTCACATAACAGGACCCTACATACTCTCCAACACCCCTCTCACTTAACACAACCCTACATACTCCCCAATACCCCCCTCACATAACAGGACCCTACATACTCCCCAGCTCCCCAGATAACAGTACCCTACATACTCCATATAGCAGGACCCTTCATACTCCTCCTCCCCCCATAACAGGACCCTACATACTTTCCAGTTGTCTCCCCCCGCACACACACACACATACATAACAGGACTCCCAGCCCCCTTCCTCACACAGGATTAGGTTAAAATTTCCACTCACCCAGTGCAGCACATCTTCCCCAGTGACTGTGTGCTGATAGGAGGAGGAGCCAGGAGCAGTGAGGAGGCAGAGAGAAGATGGTGAGTGTCCTGTCTGTACAGCTCTTAGTACTGACTCTGTATTCTCCGGACCTCCACTCGCTGTGTCAGCCTGTCAGACTCTGGACCTGTGGTGAAGCTGCAGCTGTGTGCTCACAGGTTCTGACACTGCTGACAGACTGATTCACTGACTTGTCGGGACTCTGGTAGACTGTCCTCTGCCACTGCCGGCCCACAGGGCAGCTGGCCTACCGGAAATTTTCCCGGTATCCCAGTAGGCCAGTCTGGGCCTGATTGCTGCTCACTACATTCGCTCGGCTGGTCCCTCTCAAACCCCACCCAGCAAATCTTCAGTGACGAGTGATGCATAATACAATACTGTATACATTGCTTCTCACTACATTCTCACACCCAGCACAGAAAATGTTAAAGTGTAAATCCAGCACTGGTCTCCTGCCCGTTCTGCAGAGTGTGGTACAGCTGAAGCCCAAGCTGGGCGGTATGGTTGCCCAGACTACCATACAACATCTGAAAAGGACTTGTGTACAGAACTCGCTGGGAGTCATTCAGTTGCCTTGACAATTGTACTGTCTAGTTTGAGTTGCGTCTCTCTGCACCAATTTGTGCAGAACGGGTGGGAGACCAACTCTGGATTTATACTTTAAATGAGTGGTAATGCATACAATACTTTGTGCATCACAGCTCAGTGTACAGGAGCAGAGAGTCCAACCTCCTACTTACTTTCTGTGGCATAACACTATCATAAAAACTTGTGCACTCTAAAACAAATTGGCAGTGGCTACATCTGTATGTAGAGTTCTGCTCCAGTGTTGAATTCTATGGGAAATAATAGTATATGCTAAAACAAACAGAAGATCTGACAACATCTCTTTTACCGAATATTGCCTGTGTAATTGGTAAAGCTACATTTAAAAATGTAGAGCCGGTTTTAGACTAGCATAATATTGACACATTTTTGCATCTGTTTTGCAGATGCTAGTCCTGGCCCGATCAATGATCTAATAATCTGAACTAAAAGCCTCAAAGATCTATATGATGCTTTCCATTTCAATAATTAGACCAATGGTATTCCAGGATTTGTGCCCGTAAAGCTTACGCAAATATGCATCTGTGTTGTTCTTGAAATGAAACTGACCTAAGGGTAAGGGGGAACTATAGATTGTAGCATATACCGTATTTTTCGCCGTATAAGATGCACTTTTTCTTCCCCAAAACTGGGGGGAAAAAAGTCGGTGCGTCTTATACGGCGAATACACCCCTATCGCGGCGGTCCCTGCTGCCATCAACGGCCGGGACCCGCGGCTAATACAGGACATCACCGATCGCGGTGATGCCCTGTATTAACCCTTCAGACGTGGCGATCAAAGCTGACCGCCGCGTCTGAAGGGAAAGTGACACTAACCCGGCTGTTCAGTTGGGCTGTTCGGGACCGCCGCGATTTCACCGCGGCGGTCCTGAACAGCCCGACTGAATAGCCGGGTTAGTGCTTACAGGACACCGGGGGGGGGACCTTACCTGCCTCCTCGGTGTCTTCTCCGTTCAGGGATCCCCTGTATGGCCGGCGCTCTCCTTCCTCGTCATCACGTCGTCGCGTACGTGCGTCGGCGTGCGTAACGACGTGATGGCGGCGACGGAGAGCGAGGATACCCGGCCGGCAGCAGAGACGTTCCAGAGCGACGGGGACACGGCGACAGCGATGGAGCGACATCCAGGGCAGCGGTGACGGGTCCGGAGCGGCGGGGACACGTGAGTATTACCTCCTATGCAGTGGTCTTCAATCTGCGAACCTCCAGATGTTGCAAAACTACAACTCCCAGCATGCCCGGACAGCCGTTGGCTGTCCGGGCATGCTGGGAGTTGTAGTTTAGCAACATCTGGAGGTCCGCAGATTGAAGACCACTATTGGGTTTAAAATCTTTATTTTTTTAGATTTTGACCCTAAAAATTGGGTGCGTCTTATACACCGGTGCGTCGTATAGGACGAAAAATACGGTACTTTTTAGAATTAACAGACATGAAATTCCTTGATATAAGATAGCAAAAATGTTAACATTTTTCTCTAAAAAAAGAAAAAAAAATATTCACATAGATTCTTTGTGGTCAGCAGCAGTAAAACCACTCAACCTCAGAACTTACTGCAGATGAGTTATAAATCATTACACTATAAGGGCAGGAGGAAATAGGATAAATGGGTGTTGTACGCATTATTATAGTAACCTTATCAGTTCTGGGTCACTCTCCTTATTTAAAGGACCTGCCTTAGTAATTATTCGGCTTTTGTTAGAGATACAAGGCTGTTGATGCTCAGCTAGTTGCTAGGCAACTGCAGCTGCAAGACCTCTAATTGGCAAATAACCAGATTGAGATTTCAATATTTCTGATAACTCCATATGGCTTTATGTCTAGGCCAGGAGCTTATGTTTCACTGTAACATTATAAATCCTATAACTCACACAAAAAGGAAATAATTGAAAAAAAAAAATATTTCTTCTTACTTCTCTGACAAAAAAAACCCAACTTGTTAAAATAAAAATAGATTATAAAAAAGTATTCATGCAGATCTGTTATTAGGAATACTACGGTATATCAACAAATGTCACAGTCCTACACGTGTTGTAATCCCTCCATATAAAGTATGAATTCATATGAAAATATGATATATTTTTCTTATTTTTATGATGGATAGAGAGCTTCATTTTCATACCCTAAGTAAAACAAAATGTACGTTCTTTAAAGACTTGAGGGCTATGGACTGAAAAAGCTGATGCTCCGTGATGTCTAATTGACATGTCATAGATATCATCCATGTATATGCCATATGGTTTACAATTAAATATATATATATATATATATATATATATATATATATATATATATTTGGCCCATCTTAGTGTGAATTCTCCACATCGGTTGTCTTAACCCCTGCATATTTGTGAGATGTAACCTGTGTCTTCTGCTTGTGAGCTTCGATTTGCTTTGGACTTGATTAAGGGAGGAATCCGGAAAACTTGTCTCTACAAAATTCTGTTAGTCCAATAAAAAAGGTATTACAAGATACTGCAACATTTTTTGATTTGCATCTGCATCACTGGACTAATACGGCTACTCAAATTTACTACATATATATATATATATATATATATATATATATATATATATAGTGACCCCCCGACCTACAATGGCCCCGACATACGATAATTTCAACATACGATGGCCTCTCAGGCAGCGTAGACTGCTTCAGCTGCCACCGGATAGCCGTTTACGGTGCCCCGTGTGGTCCGCTCACGATCACTTACCTGTCCTCGGGGCTCCGGAACATCCTTTTCAGTATCTTCTGCATCGCCGGCGCTCTCCATCGTCGTTATCACGTCGCTGCGTACGCCGCCCTGTCATCCAATAGGAGCGGCGTGCGTAACAACGTGATGGCGGTGACGGAGAGCGAGGATGCCAGGGAAGCAGAGGCCTTGCCGAAGCGTCGGGCCACAGAAATGGAGGGCGAAATCCAGGAAAGCCATGACGAGCGGTGACGGTCCAGAGCGGCGGGGACACGTCAGTACAACCTCCAATACCAGTGGTCTTCAACCTGCGGACCTCCAGATGTTGCAAAACTACAACTCCCAGCATGCCTGGACAGCCGTTGGCTGTCCGGGCATGCTGGGTGTTGTAGTTTTGCAACATCTGGAGGTCCGCAAGTTGTAGACCACTGTCCTATACTTTACATTGCATGGATCCCTCAACATACGATGGTTTCAACAAATGATGGTCCACCATTTGGAACGGATTACCATCGTATGTTGAGGGACCACTGTGTGTGTGTATATATATATATATATATATATATATATATATATTTATATATATTTATATATATATACACACACACAGTGGTCCCGTAAACATATATATTTTTTTATTTTTAATTTTTTTTATTTATTTATTACTGTAAAAGCACGTGGCTGTACAGGTCTGGGGCCCACAGTGAACATAAGCAGCAAATACTGTGTGAACAGAGAATTAAGTCTATATTTATTTGCTTACATTATTGCTTAACATATTATTTTTTTTTGTCTCAGAGCAGATTGTGTGGATGTACAACATGTACAAGTGGCCTGATGCAATACGGGTATCTTGAAGTTCACACACATGAACGGCATATAGCCAAAGCCCGCCAACCATTGATTCGGTGTGGTAGAAAAAGAGAAAAATTATTTATTATAGTGAACAATGTTCTGTTTTCCAAAACAATAAAAGAACCCTTTGTATAATGGTATAGAAAACACAATGGTTTATTCCACAATAGGTAGATTTTTTTATTTTATTTAGCATTACAATAGGTAACCAAGGTACACTTTAGTATAGTTGATAAGCAGCTGCTTGCCAGGACATTTCTATAACCATTTCTCGGAGAAAGCAGGGACATAGCATTCCATGGAAAAAAAAGAGACCAAGCAGGTGAGTAATATGACTGACATGCTCCTTACCAAGGTTGTTGTCCAAAACCATACACAACAATGGAAATTGTTTGCGTAGGTAAGGGCCAGGTCCTGGCTGCAGCCTTCCGGCTCCAAATGATAATCACAAAAGTATAAATACTTCAAGGAAATTAGCGGGAATAATACTGCCCATGTGCGGTGAAATGCGATGTATGATGGTTCATAAAAAAATTCTTATATTGTGGAGTTCCTGCTTGGTGCCATGTTATTCCTGCTATTTTTTTTAAAGCATTTATCAGAGAGACTTGCATGAAGATAACATAGCAATGACTCGAAAAAAATCGACTATGAAAACATAGTTATGGGGAATCACAGGGGGCACATTAAAAGTCTTATGATTACATGTTTTTGTAACTTTTTCAAAAACCTCTAGAACAGTTTGATGCATTTGGAAATGGGGCAAAAGGAAACAACAGGAAAATAAAGTGATTAATCTATATCAGGGATCAATTAGAGGTTAAACAGACAGACAAAAGTTTTTCTAAATATTCCAAGTCATGTAGTATAGACTAATAGAGAATTAGGAAGATGGTTAACACTGAGCTGTAACCATAGGAACTAGTTCTGAAGTAGCTTCTGAAAGGGCAAACACATTAGTAATGCTGCTGCTCAGGACCCAGACAACACTGAAATTCGATAATCAAAATCAAAAGTAGACAAGTATTGTCTGACCTTAATTCCGTATAAATCTTTCAGAAGCCAGTGAGCAGATTTACACGCATAGCCCCCAAATGAAATATATGTCTTCCCTTTTTACTAAGCAGACATGGAACATTTCAGAGAATAGAACCAAGCTTTAAACCATGGAAACCACCTACATAAATGTAAACTATGTTTAGCAAATATGCTTCTAAGAAAGTATACGCATGGGAATATTATGGCTCCATTCTATACTGAGCCATTAAAAGGATTCCCAAACCAGAGCACGTGGTCTCCACTGTACTTTATATTACTCAGATTTCATGCAGAGACATATGTTGGTTATGTAGTGACTTTATGTGAATATTTCACATAAATATAATGTTTTCCTTTATCAGACTCCATATATATATATATATATATATATATATATATATATATATATATAGATATATGGATAAGTGACCCTAGAAGCATTACTTTGAGGTCACACATTTGGACAGATCAGAAAAAGTTCATAATGAAGAATTTAGAAAGCTGTATCTTATAATTCAGTCATGTCAAAATAGATATGAAAGGCCTATAACATTCTCTAATTGGCCTCCACTACTACCACTCTGTCCCCTTTGAGACTACTGGGTCTTGGAGATATCAAAAGCTTCATATTTGACAGTTTCCCCCCAAATCTCTATGCACGTTAGACATTTGGAGACTAGTGTTGAGCACAAATATTCATAATGCATATTCTTATCGTGAATATCGGCACGTCGGGATTTCGTGAATATTTAGAATATAGTGCTATATATTCGTAATGACAAATATTCGTCATTTTATGCAAATTTTGCATGCAAATTTTTGGGGTTTTTCAATAGTTTTTTTACACATTCAAATTTTTATGGAAATTTTATTTGTGCATTTTTCTTGCGAAGTTTCGCATGGAAAAAAAGTGAATGAACATAGCGAATATGCGAATTTCGAGAACATAGGACGAATAATCGTCAATATATTCGCTAAATATTGCAAATTCAAATATGGCCCCTGCTGCTCATCACTATTGGAGACAATCTAGTGACTGGTTAACTCTCCTGTATGTAATCTATTTATGAAATATGACTGGACCATTGTATCAATAAAGCCCTTTCGCCATCTGTCTCAACCCCATTCCTCGTAGTCTGTAAGCTCTCGCGAGCAGGGCCCTCACTCCTTCTGTTTAAATAGTTAGTGTGTAATATTATGTCTGATACTTGTCATTATTTGTACCCCAATATTGTAAAGTGCTACAGAATCTGTTGGCACTATATAAATAAAATTATTATTATTATTATTATTATTATTATTATTAAAAGAAAAACTACTGGCAAAACATTTATACTGTATTATATCTAGTACAGTATATAATCGTTGCTGTGTACATTTCACATTTAAGCATTGTGCACTCACATAGTAGAAATGTTTGATGTTGCAGATTTTAATTATAATAAATTTTGACTCCAACTTGAATGCACTTACTAATAGTAATATGGAAAAATAACGATTTTTCCAAGTATGAATCTTTTACAATGCACCGTATACATGTTTATTTAGCTTATTCATGAATGACAAATGTTCTAATATAACATTAACAATTTTGGAAAGAAAATATATTTTGCTTGATCTAACATCTTTGCGGATATTGGAATCAAAAGATTAAAGCAAATATTTATAAACTGAGAGATACGTAAGTAGGGCATCACATTATTAGTATGCGCCCAACTAATTGCGGATAATTATATGTGTATACAAAATTATATTTTTGATAATACATTCATGAAGACCAAGATAATTTCAATGCAATTGACGAGATAAAACTCATTAGAATATTAGATGCTTTAACAATTCTAAATTAAAGATGCCACTAAGGATATGTCTTGTGAACTTTCTTAATTAAAATTAAAACAGGATCTTAAGATGGATTTATAAAAAAAAAAATATGGTAAACAATTTGAATTTAACTTGGAGAGTTGTTTATTACCACACACTAAATACAGTGCAAGTCGTTTTTTAATCCTCGGCACATCTTAGGAACAGAAATAAGTAAATAGCACATACATGTACTTAATATTGTATCATATATCAATATGTTAAATATATGTGGTAGAAAATTATCTATTATTTAATGTTATAATTATATTTCCATGGTAGTTTCTTAACAAATTATTGACATAATTCATATACAGTATTTACATATACTATTAGTGATGTGCCAAGAATGCCATTAATTCCTATCACTGGTTTGTTGTTGGAATGCATAGTAACAACAAAGGCTGCATACTAGGGATGTAAGAAAAAATCGATTCTCGCGATAATCGCGATTTTTCATTTGCCGATACAGAATCGATTCAAAATATTTTTGAATCGATTCTTTTAGGGATGTGGAATTTTTAATAAAACGCACTTTTCTTACCTGCCAACGAGCCCGCGGAGCTCCGGTACAGGTGTTGGGTCCCCGGGCTGTATTCTTCTTACTTCCTGTTAGTCCGGCACGTCACATGGAGCTTCAGCCTATCACTGGCCGCAGCGATGTCCCGCCTCCGCTGGTGATAGGCTGAAGCTCCATGTGACGTGCCGGACTAACAGGAAGTAAGAAGAATACAGCCCGGGGACCCAACACCTGTACCGGAGCTCCGCGGGCTCGTTGGCAGGTAAGAAAAGTGCGTTTTATTTTATTTTGCAGCACCGGAGTACTAGATCGCCGCTGTCAAAGCTGACAGCGGCGTCTATTGGGATCTATGAATGCTCCCAGGTGGGCGATATATCGCGATGTATCGTCACCTAGACGGTATCGCGATATATCGCGATATATCGAATCGCCACACTGGTATCGCGATTCGAATCGAATCGCCAAATTCTTGGCGATTCACACCCCTACTGCATACAGACTCAAACTATCTATACTACAATAGCGAGACCTTGAAACTTGGAGACTAAGCACTGTTATTTACAGCAGATACAATATAATACAGCTATTTGGATTGTGCAGTACACGGTGCTATCATTTCTGCACTGTACTGTATTGTGAGTCTGTCACTAGTTGTCAACGTTTAATATCATGTCTGTAGTTATACTTTTATTTATCTTTTATCTATACTTTTTTGCATACTCATTGTTTACATAGTAACACCTCCAGGGGGCTCACAATCTAATTTCCCTTCAACAGAACCTACAATATGTTGGTAATGTGGAGGCATACATTTCCATGCAGATGATGGTCTCTTAATTCCCAACATAATTTTTTAACAAGTTTGTTCTAAAAGCACAACATTTCAGATTTGAGAGTCTAATATGTAAATGAAGTTACTCTCAAATGGTTTAAGATAAGCTGGTGAATATTATGCTTTGCACAACTAGGGGAATCTAGCTGTACTTAGTTGTATGTTGCTGCACGGGCCAAATACATCATGCAGTGGGAGTACAGATCTACACTTACAGAGAAAGGCTACTACGCACACTGGATAGCTGCAGATTTTTCACACTGAATATATTTTTGTAAAATCCATGCAGACTGGTTTGAAATGACAGAAAGGCAATAGTAATTCAAATAACCACTTGTTACAACCAAGGTATAACGTGTCAAACCTTAAAACAGATGGGCACACAGCAGCAGAAGATCACGTCAGGTGCCACTCCCATTAGTTAAGAACAGGCAACAGAGGCTACAATTCACAGAGGCTCACCAAAGTTAGGAAAAAATTACACAATGGAAGACTGAAAGAACATTGGCCAGTATGATGAGTCTTGATTCCAGCCTCAACATTTAGATAGCAATGCCAGAATTGGTGTAAACAACATGAAAGCATAGATCCTTCCTGCCTTGTAGTAAGGGTTCAGGCTGGTAGTGGGTGTCTTATGTTGGGGTAATTTTCTTGGTACACTATGGGCATTTTGGGTGCCCCCTGATAAAGTGCAATACTGCAAAATGTACATTGGGCTAAGGTACACATGGGTTTCAACTTTGCATTGTGTCTTGTTCCTTTTATCTTGTACTTTATGGTATTTATTCTTTCTTTTCTACATGCATAGTCAGGTATACATGATTTGTTCCAATGCTGTTGTTTGGTTAACATATGTCATCTAGATAGATGTAGTGTGTTTTTCCATAATTATCCAATGTTAGGTTGTACCCCTGTGCACCTTTTTAGTGATGTTCATTGGTGCCATTTTATGAATAATTTTTATCCACTGCTGTGACATATTAAAAATGTATAATTAAATAAACAATTTTCTATTCAACTTGATGTGTATATGTTTTTCTTGGAAGGTGGTATATGTGATTGCACAGCCATTTGGACATATTTGTAGTTTTGCTGGTGACTACATTTTGGGCATTGTCTAATTGCAACAGCCTATGTGAGAATTGTTGCTGTCCATGGCCATCCATTTATGACCACAATGTATCCATCTCCTGATGGCTACTTTCAGCAGGATAATGTACCATGTCACAAAGCTCACATCATCTCATACTGGTTTTTGAAAATGACAATTAGTTCACTGTACCCCAATGGCCTCCGCAGTCACCAGATCACAAGCCAATAGAGAACCTTTGGGATATGGTGTAAGGGGAGATTCACATTATGGATGTACAACCGACCAATCTGCCGCCACTGTGTGATGTCATGATGGATGTGGACCAGAATCTATGATGAATGTTTCCAGGACCTTATGGAAAGTATGAAAGTATGATATGAAGAATAAATGCAGTTAAGAAGGCAACGAAGGGTGTACCTAATAAAGTGACATATATATATATACACACACACACACACACACACACTCCAGGAGTGGCTGCTTGTGTTACTGCAGTGGAGAATTGGGAGCAGTAGACAGAGGGATGGCTCCCAGTCTATTTTCTCTACCCTGGCATGGAAGTGATTCAGCTCAGTAAGACACCACTTTTGGGAGTTCTTAGAAAGAGGGTTGAGTGGCTCCCAGTCTGCAGAAACAGGCAGTGCTAGGCCTATGGGATACAGGAGGATCAAGTCTGGTTGAGACTTTTACATGTTATGAGGATAGTGTGATATTTAGTGATATTGAGCAGTACGGTCAAACTGATAGTTAGGGACGCTGTCCTATGTTTAGTTAAAGCTCAGACGAGCAGGATTTTGTTTTTGAGTTTATTTGCACAATTTACAGCTGAAGTCAGGTTCACTGAAATTTCTGGTGTGCAATCTGCCATGTGCGGTTCTACCCTTAAAGTATCCATATTCATTATAAATTACAAAACTGGATACATTTAACCAAAATAATCGCTCAATGGGTAAAATATAACAATGAACACTTTTTTCAGCCATTAATGACAGACTGGCCTTATTTGAAACTTTTGTCTGATAAGTGTACAAAAGGTCTTTTGCTTATAGAATATTTCCAGAAAGATAGTGTGTTACTGATTATGTATGGCCAGCCGGCTCAACTGTAGCAGTAAATAGGGACTAAAATAAATATGGTCGTGCTGGCAAAATGATTGTTCACCGCATAGCTGTTCATACTGTATTTCTGCAGTATAGGTGTCCATTATCATGTCAAAAAAGGGATGCCAATGTATAATGTAGCAGTCTCATTCAGAAATGAATGGAGCTGCTACAGTATATGTCAGCATCACTTTTTTTGACATGATGCTGACGGATACCTCTAACATACTGCGGAAACGCAATATGAACTGGATGCAGTGTAGGGTCACATAGAGAACATCCGCAGCATATTTTACACCACAGATGCCCCCGGCAGTCACAAGGGCGAGATCACTGCTGTGGCTGGGTAGCTCAGTGTGTCCGCTCATGACTGCCAGGGGGAAATCCGCTGCTATGAGTGGACACACAAAGCTACCCAGCTGCAGCAGAGAGCTCATTATTGTGACTGCTGGTGGGCATCCTCAGCATGTTATATGCTGCAAATGTACACCGTGTGATCCTACACATTATGCATTTTTATTTTTCAATGTATTTTTTAATGTATTTTTATTTGTTATTTAATTTTTTTTACACTTTTCACTTTTTTTTACATTTATTTTACACTTCTTTTTTTACACTTATTGTTTTTCCACTTTTATTTATTTTAAGTTTTTTTTTTTGCACTTTTTTTTAATGCTTTGGACTACTTAGTATTACAAAGCATTGCAGTTATATGCTGCCTGCTAGTTTTACACTGGCAGGCAGCATATCAGGACATGCCTCTGGCACGTCCTGACAGGCAATAACCGGGGCAGACCTGGGGGTCCTTGTAGAGACCCCCGGCTGTCAAGGTAACTAGCAGCATCCCATGATTATTGTGGGGTGCTACAAGAGAGAGACAGAGGGAGCCCCTTCCCTCTGTCAAAACTCTTTACAGCTCACGGTTGCTTCCAACCGCGGCTGTAAGGGTTAAACTGCTGAGATCCAAAGTTAACTTTGGTCCTGGCAGTGCGGCAGGGCCCCTCCCACCAGGGATCACACACAGCACCCCGTGATCATGCTGTGGGGTTCTGCAGGGAAGACAGAGGGATCTCCCTCTGTGCAAACACTTACAGCCCACGGTTACTTCCTACCGCGACTGTAAGGGTTAAACTGCAGTGCGGCAGGGTCTCGGCTGTGTGTTACAGCCAAGTCCCTACCGCAATCTTGTGGGTGCACTGGGCAGCACCCACGAGAACCATGGACATGTATACTCGTCCTGGTGCGGGAACATGCCTACACGTCCATGGTTGTTAACATGTTAAATGACTGTAATGCTTTAAGTTTGTCAGTATAAATTCCCATGTCTACCCCACATTAATTCCCAGACAGCTTTCCCTACATTTTTTGTATCTCTATGCACTACACATCTACACATCCTTGTTCCCTGAGTGAGTGGAGCAGCAACGCGTATGCTTGACCACTGCTTCATTCCCTGCCTATATAACTTCCTAACATTGCTGAGTGCTGCCCATGTCAAAGTCTTATCAACTCTGGCTGGAATCCATTCACTTAAGGAACAGGAGACCGCTCTTCTCGTGATCAATGGGAGGCCCAGAAGTCAGAGCTTCCCTGATCAGCTAGTTATTTCCTAGAAGATAAATTCTAATCTTGGTATAACCCCTTAGCTCTTTGAGCCCCTTTATTATGTGCTTTCCCAGAACAGGGAGTTAGGTAAAATTGACATATGTACTTGATTTATGTATACTTAACATTTCAGCAACTGTAGACATTAGGAGGATGTTGGGTACATTTTAATGGAACCATTCAGACATATTTTATTAACTAGTTAATTTATTGTGAAGACTTGAATATGAAGAATTGAATATCCAATCTCACTATATATATAAAAGGAATGTAAACAGAAGATATTATAGGTGTTGTGCCTATAACACCCAATTACATTGCATTTCCTTTCTATCGTAACAGCCGTCATTGTTTTGCCAGAATAAGATCCTACTTAGCACATACCTATTTCTCCTTTATTTATGTTCTGATTACAAATGAAGTTCTCCCAGTTTACAGATGAAAGTGTATATAGACAAGTATGGTCTGAAACTGACGTATTACAATTTGCAGCTATCAGAATGATTTAGACATTGTCCAAAAATATAACCAAAATTATTCATAGAGGTCAAATGAGCAATAAATATGACCTTAAACTTCTTTCCATTAATGCATGCTTCAGTAATGTAAACAGATAGCATGACAGAGCTGATACAGCGCCTGATAAAACAGCATTTGCTTATTTTCAGACACTTTTGGCATTTCAGTAATGCTTAAAAAGCATATTACATATATTGGAAAATCTCATTAGAATAACATATATTCACTTAGCTCAGCAATTATAAAGTACATATAATAGTTGTCACCAACATAATTTTAACTAATCAGTATAATCTGTTTTCATCAATTACATTCATTAATACTGTCTAAAGACTTCTGCAGTGTAGGTGGCTGTACAATTATAATATATGATACAAATATGGGCATGTTTATTTATATTAATCATTCTCCAGAGATTAGTATTAGGCTCACATTTGCAGTATACAATCTGTGCAGAACAAACCAGGGCTAAGTACACACAGATCAAAGTCCCCATACCTCTATGTGCATGTACATATATCTACTGCATGTGCATTAAAGGGGTTATCCAGGAAAAAACTTTTTTTATATATCAATTGGCTCCAGAAAGTTAAACAGATTTGTAAATTACTTCTATTAAATAATCTTAATCCTTCCAGTAGTTATCAGCTGCTGAAGTTGAGTTGTTCTTTTCATTCTGACAACAGTGCTTGTCTCAGGAACTGTCCAAAGCATTAGAGGTTTGCTATGAGGATTTGTTCCTACTCTGTACAGTTCCTGAGACAAGCAGAGGTGTCAGCAGAGAGCACTGTTGTCAGACAGAAAAGAACAACTCAACAACCCAGTTAATAACTACTGGAAGGATTAAGATTTTTTTTTTATAGATCTGTTTAACTTTCTGGAGCCAGTTGATATAAAAAGAAGTTTTTTCCTGGAATACCCCTTTAAGTATTTATGTATGAAATTAATCAATTTAATAAGAATTATTTTATGTATAATTTCAACATACTTCATATCAGTCTTTCTATACTGAAGGTATACTGAAGTACTGAATACCAAGTACATTGATGAAAAATATTTCTGATGGTTATAGGGCACTGGTTATATTATATTATTATAAAATATGCTCATTTGACAAAAAACATTTAACAAATTTCCTCCATTGAAGCATACTAATAATAATCATAACAATAAAATCAGTATTATTATTGTTATTATTATTGTTATTATTATTTTTAATAATAATAATAATAATAATAATAATAAAAATAATCTTTAGTTCTGTTTGCTGGAATATTGCACTTGGTTTTACAATTTTTCCACATTCATTCTAATCCTTCTGTGTTAAGCTGCGTTCACACGTTTCTTTTAATAGAAGTGTGAATATGCATGCTTTTATGTGCAGACGGTATTTGACAGCTGGTATACTTTTCATATCAGATATTCAATCCATACTCAACAGGCTTCAATGTGAAAAGAACAGAGAGGAAAGCATATGTCTCTCTTAAAAACATAGATTTCTCCATATATTCTAACCTTGAAGTCAATAGGGTATTGTTTGAACAACTAATGTATGACAAAAATGTCATCAGTTTTTCAATCCCATTCAAAAAAATGAACTGACAAGTTTATGTATTTATTGAGAAAATGCTGATGTGAATCTTATTGGTTATCTATTGTTAAATTATATGTATGATGCATGGATTTTTTTTTTTTTTTACTGACAGTATACCCACTAATAAAAAGAATAAGGTCCTTGGTGACCATCAGCATGACTGTAATGTCTAGGAGATGTATACAGTGGTCCCTCAACATACGATGGTAATCCGTTCCAAATGGACCATCGTTTGTTGAAACCATCGTATGTTGAGAGATCCGTGCAACGTAAAGTATAGGACAGTGGTCTACAACCTGCGGACCTCCAGATGTTGCCAAACTACAACTACAAGTTGTAGTTTGGCAACATCTGGAGGTCCACAGGTTGAAGACCACTGGTATTGGAGGTTATACTCACGCGTCCTCGCCGCTCTGGACCGTCACCGCTGCACTGGATGTCTCCCTCCATCACTGTCGCCGTGTCCCCGGGGTGTACTCGACGCTCCGGCAAGGCCTCTGCTTCCCCGGCATCCTCGCTCTCCGTCGCCACCATCACGTTGTTACGCATGCCGCTCCTATTGGATGATGGGATGGCGTGCGCAGCGACGTGATGACAACGATGGAGAGCGCCGACGATGCAGGGGATCCCGAAGAGGACGCGCCGGAGCCCCGAGGACAGGTAAGTGATCGTCGGGGCACACGGCGCACCGTAAACAGCTATCCGGCGGCAGCTGAAGTAGTCTGCACCACCAGATAGCCGTTTATGCAATGGCCCCGACATACAAAAGCATCGTATGTTGATGCTGCCTTCAACATGCGATGGCCTCTTAGAGGCCATTGTATGTTGAAATGATCGTATGTCGGGGCCATTGTAGGTCGGGGGGGTCACTGTATATGGCAAAATGCATGCCTAAATGATTGTAAGCTTTTGACAACAATTTTCATTTTCCTTAATATGAGATTTCTGAATAAATTATCTTGGCCACAAGAGAGCAGTTACATAGAGTACCTCTCATTTTGGTGAGCCTTTCCATCCTACATCACAACCCATCAATTTAAATACTGGCCCTCATTTACTATTCTAAACCCGACTTGTTTTGTTGGTTTTTTTTGGCGCATCTTTGTCTGCGACATGTCGAAGACATTGTGCACCAGTCTGCGACACGATGCGACATTTTTTCCCGACGGATCCGATGTGGATTCTCCCAAACCCGAAAAAGGGGCGTAACCCGACATTTCTGAGCTTTCCCACGTATTTATAAAGGTTTCCAACCCGAGTTTGTTGAATTTTTGTGGATTTTTTCCCGACAACTCAGAGTTGGAAACCAAAACCTACAAAACCCACGTGCGACAAACAGGATGCGACATAATAATAAATACCAGGGGGGAAAAAACAGTCGGGTAAGAAAGCAAGATAGACTTACAACCCGATTTTCTAAGTAAATGAGGGCCACTGTGTAGTGCTTGAAGGGGTTATCTGGGGAGCAGAACATTTATTATCTAAGCCAAGGGGAAATTCGGGGGGGGGGGGGGGTTCTCTATTGCCATCATAGGCCATTTTGTTCAGACCTCAAAATACACTCTGAGGTCTGAAGAAATGGTCTTTACCCCAAAAACGCATTCAACATTGAATGAACACATATGCCATTGTGGCTTTCACCCTTTATTGGAGCTTGTGTGTGTAAGAGCACAACTTTAGTGGTATATTTTTTTGCACGACTCATGTAACTCAAGTGGCTACCTACATATTTTCCCTGGAGTGGAATGTACTGTGTTATTGAGTGTTGTAGCTGCCCCACAACACCTTCAGGTGAGTATTCTGTACATTAGATTTATGAGTGTGATTTGTTCTAAAAGGTGTTACCCTATGAGGTGCTCCATCTTTTGTTTTTGTGTGTTTTATTTTTTTTCTCTGTTTTTATACAAGCTTTTTATGGGACATTTCTAGGAATTGTCTTGAGAGACTGACATTCCCTTTACAAGTGATCACTAAGGTCCCAGCAGTTAATAAATTAGAATCTTATGGTGAATCTTATGGGGACAAAATAAATAAGAAAACTCTTAACATAAATTCATAGAAGATAGTAAAATTAGTGCCCTACAATGTACATAATGCTATACAATAAGGGGGTTTAAATTGCAGTTTGAGTCCACATTTCATAATATCGACATTCCAATAAGAATGTTTTATCAATCTATTTAGATTACTATGAAGTTAATAGCATTTAAACCTTTATAACATGTTTATATTTATATATTGTTTACATTTTGTCATTTTTTATTAGTGGGTTGCATTTATGCCACATAGATTTATCAGTCTTACTGCTTTACATACTGTATGTAAGATATACATTTCAACATACAAACAAATGAAATATTTGGCAAAGGTGCTAAAACAATTTACATATACAATATGTAAACATTAATAAAAATAAAAGTAACTTACAGCCTTCATAAATATCTGTAGGGATGTGAACAGCAGAGTGCTGGTACGATGTTTGCCGACGAAAGACAGGATCCTCTTGAAACACAGGCTTTATGCGACGACTTATCGGTTCACTGTCATTATTCTCCGACTAAGAAGATATGACAAATAATTAGTGGAGAAAAACAGTCATGCAAAATATATAGCATAAAATTATCAGTTAAGTATATATGCAGATGTTACAATCATACATAGTAAAAAGAATAACCCATAAGTGCTAGAACTGGTGAGTCTTCCAGTAAAAGTTAGCATGTGTGAATACATGTTATGGAAATGCACACACGTGATAAAAATAGGCCTTATTTTATTATATCTTTTATTTAGCTGTTTATGGCAATGTTTAAAAAAAAATACATATGATAGACAGATAGATAAAATAGATAAGGTTTCTTAAAGGGCTACTCCACCCCTAGACATCTTATCCCCTATCCAGAAAATAGGGGTTAAGATGCCTGATCACGGGGGTCCCGCCGCTGGGACCCCCCACAATCTCTGCTGTGGCATACCAGTCATCAGGTGCATGGAGTGAACTTCCCTCCGTGCCGGATGACTAGCGATACGACGCCGGAGGCTCGTGACATCACCACGCCCACGAGGGTTTGTGGTCGTGACATCACAAACCTCCAATGCCGCAGACGGCATACTAAACAAACACCTGGTGCTGCAGGGAGATCGTGGGGATCTATGTGACAGGACCCCCACGATCAGACATCTTATCCCCTATCCTTTGGATAAGGGATAAGATGTCTAGGGGCAGTGTACCGCTTTAAGTAGTAAATCTTCAGTAAACATCTACTTGGTGGTGCATCCAATTGGTGAGTGGCTCTTTATATCCCATACAATGGAACTAGAGAACAGTTAGATGATGGAGCAGAACATTTTCTTCTTGGGCATATCAAGTCTTTTATATTTTACTAGATAGAATTGATAATGTCCTGTAACTCACAGCAATCAAGACAAGATGTTGACAGGAGGTGATGCTAGGAGGTTGAGAGGCTTCTCTCCCCCCCGCTTCCTGCCCCCTCCATGGACCAAACACATGCTGCTGGTCCGGGACACCGCTCAGCTGCGCTGAAAACTGGGATGTGAGTCTGCTGGATGGCGGTGGAGCAGAGGGACCTGACCTGACACAGCAGTAGCGAGCAGGGAGCAGTGGACTGTGAGCGTAGTGTCCTCCACACGAACAACAGCACACAAAGGTGGTGACAACGCTGTGATCTGGAGTGGAGGCTCAGAAGAGGCAGTGAGTGGGAGGAACCCGGATCTGTGTTGTGATGAGAATGCAGGCAGAGTGAGAGTGTGACCCAGGAGCTACTGGAGGAAGACACACTGAGGAGGCGGATCCATGGCTGCTGCAGGGACCCAGCTGAGATTCGGGTGAGATCCTCTCATATCTGTGTTGTTATAAGGATGAAACTGCTGCCACAGTGAACAAACTGTACTAAAAGAATAGGTGTGGGGGCAAGTTTTGCTCACTTAATAATAAATCCCCCTCGTGGCAATTATAGTTGTGGAAGTGAACGCTGCCACGTTCACCTTGTATGTTTAAAGCCGATAAAGAAGGTCCTTCTGCATAAGAAATAATAATTTATCTATAAGAACTGGATTTGGGTGGAAAACCCTAATTGGGACAGTGTATTTTTTTTTTCCTCCCGAGTATAAACGACACCTGGGGAAACACCTGTAGCACTGCAGGAGCAGGTCTATAGTCTGCAGATAACTGAGCTTCTCTTGTGATACAATAAGCTGAAAGTGTCCGTTAGAAATATTTAGTTGGTAATCTTTTCTGAATCTCCCGGTGCAGTGTATGAAATGCACGTGACTGTTCTGGGTGGGACAATATATTGACAACTGGAGGATAAGATGGCACCCAAGCTGAATAAAACACATAGCCCAACAAAGGATGCTAAAGCAGCTGGGAAAGTGGATAAATATTTTGTCTCGCTGGGGGCAGTGCCTAGAAATCGTGGACAAAATAAAACAAATGCAGGAGATCTGGGATTAGATGGCTCTATAATGGAGAAGGAAGGGGATGTTCCCCAACCTGCCCTAGATAAAATATTAGCGGCAGTTGCAAAATGTAATACTTCCATAGATGCTCTTTCCAATCAAGTGGGGGTTATCGGTGTGGAAATCAATTTGATCAGGGAAGATCTAAAGAAAGTCAGGGAGATGTGTACAGAGGTTGAGACAAGAGTGTCGGGTGTGGAAGATGAGGTCCATAAGTTAAAATCTGAAGTACAGAGGATGTCAGGGGAGAACAAGTTATTAAATCAAAAAGTGACAGAATTCGAAGACCGCTCCAGACGGGGGAACCTTAGAATCTTGGGTTTCCCCAAGGGAGCGGAAAGTAAAGATGTGATAACTTTTATCCAAACATGGTTGATTGCGCAGTGTGGGGAGGAAAACATGTCTAAACACTTCAGTGTGATATGTGCGCATATAATTCCGTTCACATCCCCGCCAGTAGGGGGCAGACCACGTACCATAATACTTAAACTCCTGAATGATAATGACCGTGACAACATCTTGAGAATAATGAGGAAAAAAAAGGAGATGGAATACAATGGAAATAGACTTATGCTTTTCCCAGATTATGCAATTGAAACACAGAAGAAGAGATATACTTTCAGGGAAGTTAAAAAGAGACTTGCACATAATGGAATCAAGTTTGCTTTAATGTTCCCAGCCAGGCTGAAGGTTTTTCTCCAGCGCAGTAGAAGTGGTGGACTGGACGGACACACGGGGATTGAAAAATAGTGGTTAAGGTCCGGGGGGGGGGATGGGGAGGGGGGTACAATCACGTAAGGCTAAAGATTTGTCCGAGATGGCAGGTCACCGGGTGGGGGGGCTCGGGGGGAAGGATGGGGAGGTTTGGGGAACCCTGTGGAAGTTGTTTTGGTTTTTTTTTCTCAAAAAAAAGGGGAATTTTTTTTCTCTCAATTTTTTTTTAGATTTTATTTATTTATTTTTATTATTATAATTTTTCTTTTTCTCTTCCTTCTCACTACGGTGTTTATTGTGTTCAACTGGACTGTAAGAGAATGACTGCGGATGACTGTTAAAGCTGTGGTATGGAATGTACGAGGACTTGGGGATAAAATTAAAAGATCAGCGGTAATGGGAGTTATTATGAAGCACGCACCAGGTATAGTCGGGTTAGTTGAGACACATTTAGCAAGAGAAACAGTAATGGTTTTGAATCGTAATGTTTGGGGACATTATTACCATTCTCTTCATACAGCATATTCACGGGGGGTTTCGGTGTTAATCCGTAGAAACTTAAATTGGGAATTAATTAGAAAAAGGGTAGATGATGAGGGGAGGTTTGTTTTTTCATATGGGAGACAAGAAAATGTAAGATGTGTATTAGCATTTGTATATATACCCCCGCCTTTCTCATCCGCGGTCCTTCTTAAATTATTAGATTTTTGTGTGAGTTGCAGAGAATGCCCTGTGTTTGCCATGGGGGATATGAACTGCGTCCTAGATGAGAGGTTAGATAGATGGAGGGCAAGCGGGAGTAAAGGAGAGGTGGGTTGCACCCCCCTGGCGAAAGTATGTAATGAACTGGGACTCAGCGATATTTGGAGGATTTACAACCCTCAAAAGAAAGAATACTCATATTGGAACAAGACCTGTCAGACTATGTCCAGAATAGATATATGTCTGGGAAATGACTTTAGTTTAAATAAGGTGATAAAAATACATTATTGGGTTAGATGTCTGTCAGATCACGTGGCTCTAGAAGTACTGATAAAAACAAAGGGAGAGGTAAGAGATGGGTTCCAGAAAATTAACCCTCACTGGTTAAATGTGATAGAGAATGCCACAATAGAAAAAAAAACTTGAGGGAGTTTTTTTGCAAACAACTGGGGCACAGCAAGTGACCCGGTTGTCTGGGAGACCTGTAAAGCTTACCTAAGAGGGGAAATAATAAGAGCAATAAAGTGGAAAAAAAAGAGTTTAAATCAAAAGAGGAGGGCTTAATAAGTAATCTTAGGGATACAGAGAAGGAATATACACAAAATTCATCAGAAGAGAGTAAGGAAAAATTAAATAAGCAACAAAATGAATTTAATGAATATATGATGGAAAAGAGTAAAAATAAATTGATTTTTCAAGGCCAGCAAAGATTTGTACAGGCAGGGAAGCCTAACAAGTATTTCATGGCAATTGTCTCAAATCAACACACTAAGCAAGGAATTTCTGGGATAAGGAATAAAGAAGGAGATTGGTGTATAGAAAAAAAGGAAATAATAAAGGAATTTAGAGAATATTATGAGTTATAATATAAATCTGAATATAATAAGGAAAGAAAGGAAACAAAAAATAATTTGGACCAAATGGAACTCCCTAGACTCCCCGAAATGGAAAAAACAAACCTTAGATGCTCAATTAACTAGAATAGAACTGAAGGAAGCGCTAGATCAGATTAGGGGTAATACAACACCTGGAAGCGATGGACTACCCTTTGAGGTATATAGAAGGTTTGGCGGAATTTTGATCCCGGCATTACATAGAGTGATTGAGACCAGCATGGTGACCGGGAAATTACCGGACTCAATGCGGGAAGCGGTTATAATATTGATCCTGAAAGAGGGAAAAGATAAAGAGGATACGGGGTCGTATAGACCCCATATCGTTAATAAATATGGATATCAAGATTTTCGCCAAAGCATTAGCCATTAGATTGCAGAGTAATATCACAGAGTTAATTCAGGAAGTCCGGTGCGGGTTTATCCCGGGAAGAATGGCCCGACACAATATATATAGAGTCCTTACGAATATAGATATGGGAAAATTACAGGGCGGGGAATCCCACTCCATCCTGTCTTTAGATGCCACTAAGGCTTTCGACAGGGTGGAGTGGGAGTTCTTGTGGGCAGTATTAGAAAAATGCGGCTTTGGGAAAACATATATAGACATGATCCGACTGTTATACTCCGAACCTAAGGCAAGAGTGTCGATCAATGGGAAATTATCAGAGCGATTTTCGCTCTGAAGAGGCACCAGAGAGGGATGCCCTCTCTCCCCCTTGCTGTTTGCTATGAGCATGGAACCTTTGGCTGTTAAGATCAGAGAGGAGAAGGAGATTGGCGGGTTTGGTGCAAGGGGGAGAGAGGACAAAATATCCTTATATGCAGACGATATCCTGCTTTTTTGGGAAAAACTGTCGGATCTGACTGGAGTGATGGAGATTATCAAGGAATATGGGAGTTTCTCAGGGTTGGAAATAAACTGGTCCAAATCAGTACTCCTTCCATTGAGGAAGAATAATATATTCATAGAAAACGAAATAAAAATATTAAAAAGAGACGAGCACTTTAAATACTTAGGTATACAAATCTCAGGTAAATTAGAAGATCATTATAAATTAAACCTAGAACCCTTAATAAAGAACATGGAAAAGAAAATTAAAATATGGAGCAACTCCAAAATTTCTAAAGCAGACAGAATGATATTAACCCCTTAAGGACTCAGGGTTTTTTCGTTTTTGCACTTTCGTTTTTTCCTCCTTACCTTTTAAAAATCATAACCCTTTCAATTTTTCACCTAAAAATCCATATTATGGCTTATTTTTTGCACCGTCAATTCTACTTTGCAGTGACATTAGTCATTTTACCCAAAAATGCACGGCGAAACGAAAAAAAAAAATCATTGTGCGACAAAATCGAAGAAAATATGCCATTTTGTAACTTTTGAGGGCTTCCGTTTCTACGCAGTGCATATTTCGGTAAAAATGACACCTTATCATTATTCTGTAGGTCCATACAGTTAAAATGATATCCTACTTATATAGGTTTGATTTTGCAGTACTTCTGGAAAAAATCATAACTACATGCAGGAAAATGTATACGTTTAAAAATGTCATCTTCTGACCCCTATAACTTTTTTATTTTTCTATGTACAGGGCAATATGAGGACTCATTTTTTGCGCCGTGATCTGAAGTTTTTATTGGTATGATTTTTGTTTTGATCGGATTTTTTGATCACTTTTTATTCATTTTTTAATGGTATAAAAAGTGACCAAAAATGCGCTTTTTTTGACTTTGGAATTTTTTTGCGCATACGCCATTGACCGTACGGTTTAATTAATGATATATTTTTGTAGTTCGGACATTTACGCACGCGGCGATACCACATATGTTTATTTTTATTGTTTTTACACAGTTTTATTTTTTTTATGGGAAAAGGGGGGTGATTCAAACTTTTATTAGGGAAGGGGTTAAATGACCTTTATTAACACTTTTTTTTACATTTTTTTTGCAGTATTATAGGTCCCATAGGGACCTATAACACTGCACACACTGATCTTTTACACAGATCACAGGCGTGTATTAACACGCCTGTGATCAGTGTTATCGGCGCTTGACTGCTCCTGCCTGGATCTCAGGCACGGAGCAGTCATTCACCGATCGGACACCGAGGAGGCAGGTAAGGGCCCTCCCGGTGTCCTGCCAGCTGTTCGTGACACTGTGATTTCACCGCGGCGGTCCCGAACAGCCCGACTGAGCAGCCGGGTCACTTTCGCTTTAGAAGCGGCGGTCAGCTTTGACCTCCGCTTCTAAAGGGTTAATACCACACATCGCCGCGATTGGCGATGTGTGGTATTAGCCGCGGGTCCCGGCCGTTGATGAGCACCGTGACCGACGCGATATGATGTGGGATCGCGGCGCGATCCCGCTTCATATGGCGGGAGCCAGCGCAGGATGTAAATATACGTCCTGCGTCGTTAAGGGGTTAATTAAAACTATTATGTTGCCGAAAATATTATACGTATTTAGTGCTTCACCCATTTGGTGTGATGAATATTTTTTTAAAAGAATGGTGTCAATCTTCAATGCCTTTATATGGGGCCGAAGAAGGGTGAGGATTAAGATAGAATATTTATGTCTACCCAGAAGAGAAGGGGGAATGGCGTTTCCGGACGTGAAAAATTATTTTTTAGACACTCAATTAAAACAATAAAAAAAAAAAAAATATATATATATATACATACATATATACATATATATATATATATATATATATATATATATATTCTACAATGCATATCATGCAGATAAAGTCAAAGGCAAATTGTATATTTGTAGGCCTAACTAGCAAAGAAAGAAGAAACTACATTTTATTTATGTTGTATCTTTCACTAATAATGCTCAAATTTCTTCATTATTAAAAAAAAATTGTCAATATAACATATAAATTAAACATAATAATAACATAATAATAACATCAATAATCTGTTTCACACCCCAGCTCTCCTTAAAAAATAATATCTAGGAGTCGTATAATTTGTAAATAATGCAAGTATTTTATTTGAAGAATATATCACTTGACCTTTGGAGGAAGCAGACATTAAGCAATGCCTGATGAGAGAGAATTTATACTCAGCTGCTACACAAACTCTTGAACCCAATCACTACCTTGCCAGCTTTCCAAGATTAGATGGCTCACCTCACTCATATACGCACACAAAGAATAGACTTTCAGGACAATTAGATCTCAAAGCAATGTGTAAAAAGCATTTATAGGGAAACCATTTTTCCTCCAATTTATCACAATCTATGAATCTGGATCCCAGAAATATCCCATGGGCATAATATTTAACAGTATAGATTTTTTGTTATTATGAATGAAGAGAAGACTAAACAACTATTTGAATTATCTTACAAAACATGAAATTGTTCTATTAATTTTACAGAACATAGTATTACTAATGGATTTTTTTTTTTTAAATTTAATGCTCCATGGAAAAACAAGAATGCAAATTATCTCTCTTTCGGAAGGAATAAAACTGTCTAATGTATACTGTAGGTAGCTACTCTGTAAGTCAATATTTGAACAATAAACAAGACTAATACAGGCAACCATCTGTAGTCAGTTGTTATGGGGTTCTTGCCCCTTGTGAATACAGAGCATAGTAAGAATTGGCTACGAGATATTGATACTGCATCGGGAGGGAGGATGGTACTAATTCTCACTGAGAAGATCTGGCTGTGAATGTAAACTTACAGGCAATGCTGTTTTGAAATGAAAACTAACTATCCTATGGAGGGATAAAAACTCTCTAGTGCCACCTATTGCTATCTACTCTAGAAAGTAAATGTTCAACAGATGACTGCCTGGTTTGTCTAGTATCTCTAGTCATGTTTCAGGCCTCTTTTATGGGTCAGGCATTTATTTACAAGGTAGCTACCTAAAAAAATGAACTAAAGACAGTTTTCTTTACTTTTGGAACTGAGAAAGATGGTTGAATATGAAGAATAACATCTAGTTTTTGGGGTCACTGTCTTACTATCCATATACAGGGGTTTAGGATGCAACCATTCGATGTGTCCCTCAACCTTGAGCTACTGATATCTATTTCTAGAAACTGAATTCAAAACAATAGATTTATAGAGTTTTTCTTGGCTTGGAATTCAGCAATAAATATAATTCTCCATCTCATTCACACTGTATATTCTAGAGGTAATGGGGGGGGGGGGGGGAGGGATGATCCACCTTTAAACATGTTAAAGGGTTAAAAAAAGGTTCAGGAGAAAAGTGTTTTAATAAGAAACTGAGGGGGCACAATGTTTTTCCAACATTATTTTTATTGATTTTTCAAAAACATAAACAGAACAACTTTTTTTTCCCCAAATAGACAAAAAAACATAGACCTCCAGCGACACAGCATCACTATTATCACCCAGCCACAAATCATATCAGTTCCTACTAGGGTACTACAGATCTCAATTATTACTCCAAACTAATAACCATTCCCTTCCTTATTGTCTTCCCCCCCCCCTTCTCTCAATGTCCTCTACTTCAATTTCTCACTGAAATCTACCCATATCTGGATAGAATTTTTTGTTATTCTCTATTCTATCCAGCCTCAATTTTTCCATAGTGCATATGTCTTTCAAGGGCTGGTGCAAGGATTTTTTACACCCTAGGTGAAAGCTAATTTTGCCGCCCCTTGACCCTGCCCATTGGCTCCGCCCTTTGACTTGACACGCCCCGCTTTACTACTGGAATGACACACTGTAACAAACCTCCTCCTCATATAATCTCCTTACTACTGGGGTGACACACTGTAACAAAGTTACTCCTTATGTAATCTCCTTATTACTGGGGTGACACATAGTGACAAACTTCCTTCTCATGTAATCATCTACTACTGGGGAGACACACTGTAACAAACCCCCTCCTCACACGACAGTGGTTCTGGCTGGGCGAGTGCTTCGGATTAGCGGCGCCCCATCATGAGGGTGCTCTAGGTGGCTGCCTATATTGCCTATAGTCAGAACCGGCCCTGTTTAAGGGAGGCAAAGGAGGGGGCACAATCTAAGGTTAGTTAAGTGAAAGATCAAAAGTAAAATAAACTTCCAGTAGATGTGGTTGGTAAATCTACAGTAAGTGAATGTAAACTTGCCTAAGATAAACATACAGCATGTCTATCCTAAGATACAAATAGAATAAAATAAATATAAGGGCAGACTAGAAGGGCCAGGTGGTCTTTCTCTACACCATACCTGGTCAAGACCAGTATATGGAGGGTTAATATTAAATTTTATTTTCCTATAGCCTGCCCCTGGGGGCAACCCAGTGAAACCCTATTTTTCCCATATACTTTAAAATCCCATATGCTTTATTTGTATCAATTCTACACACAAGTTTAAAAACCGATCCTGCTGTCACCCTTCTTATCTGTGATTAGCATGCACTGTCTCTCTCTGAGAGCTCACTCTGTTTGTATAGTTGCTTGTGCTATGTTCCGCACTAGTGTGCCTGCAGGTCACTCTGAGAACAGCTTAGGCTGTAGCATGGATCTATTTTAAAATGATCCTACTTAGCCACCCTTGACATGTTTCGCTACATAAGTAGCTTTATCAAGAGGTTGCGGGCATCAAGTATATGGGAAAAATAGGGTTTCACTGGGTTGCCCCCAGGGGCAGTCTATAGGAAAATAAAAGTGGTCTTTCTCTACTGACAATCTGCTATTTTCTCAGTAAGGACTAAGAAATTATACTGAAATTTTAGACAACTTAACTTTTTTTTTTTTGGATCCAATCCCAGTTTTGGATAGTACAGAAACTGTATCAAATTGAAAAGTGTGAAATGGATTTCAATTATTTATATGCATTTCTGTTACTATTTATGATCAATCAAGCCTCATAGAATACTTTCCTACTCTATTTAAAGCGTACCCGTCAGATCCAACAACATTTTTTTTAATATATCACTCAGTACCTAATCCTGACCATGTTCATTTTTATGTGTCTAGCACCTTTATTTTTTTTATTACACTTTTAATTTAGCTCACTAGTCTGAATTCCTCTCAAAAGGGAAGAGGCGTGGCCTCACTGTGTAGATCTACGCCCCCTCACTCAGTATGCTGTCTGCTCACATCTCCCCTAACATTAGCAAAACTACAACTCCCGGCTTGTCCTCACTGACAGTAGCAGGACACAAGCTGACAGTGGGAGGATTTTTACTTCAGCTGTGACCCCTGCGCTCACAGCTGTCAATCAAGGAAGTATGCCCATGATACATGGACACAGCAGAACTAGTATGTGTCCAAGCAGGCGGGAGGGGGGGGGCAGTTGTTTGACTGGCTCTTTTAATATGAAATACTGAACATTTTCTAATTAAAGCAATTGCAAAACCTATTGGTTTTGCATGCTTTACAATATATTAAAAGTTTTTGTATCTGACAGGACCCATTTAAAAAGTTTGCGCCAGGGCTGGAGGTTGTGTCAAAATAATAAGCATGCTATACTCGCCTCCTCTCATCCTTTAATGCTGCCACACCCACATTTCAGTTCTCTGCCTGTCTCCTGCTGCCCAACCCGACAGGATCAGCCATCCCCGCCAACCTGTAACTGAGGTAGGACATCACTGTGACTGCTGACTGGTCCTGTGGGGTAACAATGACACAGAAACCAGAAAGAGCTCAGACCAGAGGGGGACACCTGCAAGGGACTGTAGAAGGCAAATTTATGTTTATTATTGCTATACCAGCCCTGGAGTACATTTTTGTTTTGCCTGGAGAGCCCTGTCAGCTACACTTTTATTAACAGAGCAAAAAGTGTATGCAAAGCAGCACCACTGTAAGTCCCCCACCACAAGGACCATTGAATGGCTTATAAAACTCCCTATGCAAGTTTGATTGTATATTTAAGATGAGGCAAGTACATTTATTACATTTGAAAGTAAAAGAAAAAACTATAAAAAAAACTTTATTCATAAGCATTTTACTAGAAAGCAAATTTCCTATTATTGCAATATGTTTCCCACATATAAGATGAAATATTTCAAGGAAGATCCTTCTTATAGTCTCCATTGTCTACTATGATGTAACTTTAAAAGACGTTACAATGAATCAATGTACCGGTATTTGTGATTTAGTTGCCTATTCACTTGAATATAAAGTGATGGCCGTAAATGTTGGCACCCCTGAATTTTTTCAAGAAAATTAAGTATTTTTCAGATAAAAGGATTGCAGTAACACATGTTTTGCTATACACATGTTTATTCCCTTTATGTGCATTGGAACTAAACCAAAAAAGGGAGGAAAAAAATCTAATTGGACATAATGTCACACCAAATTCCAAAAATGGGCTGAGCAAAATTATTGGCACTCTTAACTTAATATTTGGTTGCATACCCCTTGGAAAAAATAATTGAAATCAGTCACTTCCTATAACCATCAATAAGCTTCTTACACCTCTCAGCCGGAATGTTGTATCACTCTTCCTTTGCAAACTGCTCCAAGTCTCTCTTATTGAAAGGGCGTCTTTTCCCAACAGAATTTTAAGATCTCTCCACAGGTGTTCAATGGGATTTAGATCTGGACTCATTGTTGGCCACTTTAGAACTCTCCAGCCTTTTGTTGCCATCTATTTCTGGGTGCTTTTTGACGTATGTTTGGGGTCATTGTCCTGCTGGAAGAACCAAGATCTCAGACGCAAACCAAGCTTCCTGATACTGGGCTGTACATTCTGGCCCAAAATCCGCTGGTAATCCTGAGATTTCATGATGCCTTGCACACATTCAAGGCCCCCAGTGCAGGGGCAGCAAAACAACCCCAAAACATCATTGAACCTCCACCATATTTCATTGTAGGTACTGTGTTCTTTCCTTTATAGGCCTCATTCCGTTTTCCGGTAAACAGTAGAATGATGTGCTTTGTCAAAAAGCTCTATCTTGGTATCTTCTGTCCACAAGACGTTTTCCCAGAAGGATTTTTAGCTTACTCAAGTTCATTTTGACAAAATGTAGTCTTGCTTTTTTATGTCTCTGTCAGCAGTGGAGTCCTCCTGGGTCTCCTGCCATAGCTTTTCATTTAATTTAAATGTGAACGGATAGTTTGCGATGAAACTGATGCTCCCTGAGCCTGCAGGACAGCTTGAATATCTTTGGAACTTGTTTGGGGCTGCTTATCCACCATCTGGACAATCCTGCGTTGACACCTTTCATAAATTTTTCTCTTCCATCCAAGCCCAGGGAGATTAGCTACAGTGCCATGAGTTGCAAACTTCTTGATAATGTTGCGCAATGTGGACAAAGGCCAATCTACATCTCTGGAGATGGACTTGTTACCTTGAGATTGTTGATTTTTTTTCCACAATGTTGGTCCTCAGACACTTCTCTTCTCCTCGTTCTGTTGTCCATGCTTAGTGTGGCACACACAGACACACAATGCAAAGACTAAGTTAACTTCTCCCTTTTTATCTGCTTTCAGGCATGATTTTTATATTGACCACACTTGTTACTTGCCCCAGGTGAGTTTAAGGGAGCATCACATGCTTGAAACAATCTTACTTTTCCAAAATTTTGAAAGGGTGCCAACAATTTTGTCCACCCCATTTTTGGAGTTTGGTGTGACATTATGTCCAATTTGCTTTTTTTCCTCCCATTTTTGGTTTAGTTCCAATACACACAAAGGGAATAAGCATGTGTATAGCAAAACGTGTGTTACTGCAATCCTTTTCTGTGAGAAATAGTTCATTTTCTTGAAAAATTTCAGGGGTGCCAACATTTACGGCCATGACTGTAAGTGCAATGAGTAAATATTTGTTGAACACACAGAAGCACTGTATGCAGATACATCGTATCTGTGCTCTTGTTTGTTTTGTATATATTTTAGATGAGAATGAGAAAACAAAATACATTATTTTTATTGCAAAAATTCATACACATTGAGAAATAAAATCTTCATTGAGTAAACTGTTTGACTGCTGTGTTTTTCATAGCTACAATGGTCTTGTCTAGGGTAAAATTGAACATTTTCGAAAATGTAATCCTCAGATGCTGGAAAAACAATTAAAATATGACCACAACCAATTTGTCTCACAAGGCAGGGACTGCAATTCAATCAAAAATGGCACATGAAATTCCCATAGGAGGGTAGGCTACAGATTAATTTTTCATCTTTTCTCAGTCATCTCTCATTTACTGGGATTCAGTGTTACTTTATGATGGCTTGGAAGGGAGGAATATTACATTGTATTTTTATACCTGTCTATGTTAAACGACTTTTATAATACTCACTTTTTTGAAAACCCATACTAAAATGCTTATTTTTTTAAATGTTTGTAAGCAATAAGCTAGGAGATTCAATCAAATTTT
Source organism: Hyla sarda (assembly GCF_029499605.1). NCBI lineage: Eukaryota > Metazoa > Chordata > Amphibia > Anura > Hylidae > Hyla > Hyla sarda. The sequence goes on along the minus strand of NC_079192.1, from coordinate 211,273,398 downwards.
ATAAATACAGCCAACTATGCTTACAACACTGGCATCGAAGCCCCAGTGTTAAAGGGGTACTCCGACCCTCAGACATCTCATCCCCTATCCAAAGATGTCTTAGGGATGGAGTACCCCTTTAAAGCTCCTGCAATCTCATTGGCACTGCTTCCTTAAAGCTGTTTACACATAGGGAAATACAGTTGGTTTAAAAGTAAAATACTGATCATTTGTCAGTTACTTGGTTGTGTATAAGATAAAGAATTATTCCACAGACAGATTATATCAGTATGTGTGCACCACGATTGAGGTTCATCAATCCATTTATTGTCTTAATTTAGTTTCCTTGCAAATGTCTGATAAAGCCGGACGCCGGACAAAGCACCCGATGGTGCAAAACTGTTGTTTTGCCACATTCCCCGTTCCTCTGTGATGTCTCCCTGCTATATTTTCATTTTAAAGTTTATATGAAATAAAGAAGATTTATACAGCATGGTGGGTGCTCCATCTTATCTGTTCTTATATGGATATTTCGTTTGAACATTGTTTCATTCCCAAGAAATTGAGCACACGTTATCTGTTTAAAGACTGTTTGCCTGATAACTTCAGGCAAATATGAATATGGAGTGGGGTGTAGTGCAGTGCCCATGAGAGTTGCAGCTGCTGTTTCTATTTCTACAAATTGTCTATCATAAACCAATTTATAATCTTTCCACGTGATCTCCTTGGTACTGCTGATGCTCAGTGCTGCTGGAAACATGCTCTAGAAAATATCAGTCTCCTCCCTCCTCTGACAGCAGACAAAATAGTCCCCTTTAGCAATCCAGTTAAAGCTATGGGCACACACTGTATTTTGAAACTCACTGTAAGTCTCAAAAGCATCTTGTTTTATAGGTGAGTCTTAAACTTTAAGATTTTATTTTCTGCCATTTGGATTGTTTTTAAGTCTTTTTTTGGGGGGGACCTAAATGTTTACCTGCAGCAACCTATGCTAAGTGTATTGGGACTATAAATGTAACACAAACAACACATTCCAACAAGGTGGTGCCTGCATCCAGGAACATGCCTCCATACAAGAATGAAGAAGAAGATTTACAAGTACCATAAAAGGAGAAGTAACTTATGACTGGAATATATGAAGAAGACATAACGGACACATCAACAATCTTCTCGACATAAAGAAGCTTGCATTATATAGCTGCAAAACCAATCACAAAAGGACAAATTGTTCTATACATTGAATCATACCCTCCCATTTTACATAACCCTATATAACAGTGTGTTTCCTGAATAAAGCAAGCCAGTGTGGGCTCCTTACTGGGCTGATGAGGAGTTTATACCAACTCTGTCTGGTGTCAGTTCCTCTTCTCGCTAGCACTCAGCTATCTATCCTTGATTAGAAAAACGACAGTCACTCACGATGGAGGCCTAAACAAAGCCACAGACAAGCCCTAACAAAAGCAGCCACAATGTGTGCGAGTACACATCGCAGCGTGTTTGCTCGTAGCGGCAGATTGCCCCTATTAGCAGGCACTGATGGAGGCCCAATGTAGGAGTCCATAGTCAGCGGATCCGCAGCGTAAAATAAGCTGCAGATCCGTCTGTGTGAATGTGGTCTAATTCAGTAAATAGAATCAACTCTACTTAGAAACTAGTGTGCATAATGCCCCAAATTTAAGCTTAAAGATGAATCCTATGTTACTACATACCTAAATAAGTGACAAGAAATTTAGTGCATGTTGAGTTTACCAGGCAAATTAAAGGCATTGTCATTGACCAACATCAGGGATCACGCTGATGTCGGTCATAACCATGATTGAGGCATTAAAGAGGTTTGTATAATATGACTGTGAGGTGCTGATTGACTTCCCATGACAGCCGGAGGCCTTCTGAAGGTCTCAATGGTGGCCAAGGGCTGATATTCTAATAGAGTCTGCCTCTGACCTCTCTCATTGCTATGCAATACTTAGGCTATGTCTACATGAGAGAAATATGTGCGGAATGTTCGCACGAAAAACAGGTGCGAACATTCCGCACATTTGGCTAAATGATGGTCGATAGGACCGCTCAGAAATGCACCGCCTTATAGATGCCAATGCATTTACTTGCATACTCTGCAGAATAGACCAACTATTCTTTCTGCAGATGTCGGAATCTGAATTTCCACGCCAGAAACATCTGAACAGTGCAACAGAATCCCATTAAAAATCAATGGAATGTGTGAACTCGACCTAAGACTAGCTTTTCACACAGGTTTTTTTTCTAAGGTTTTTTATTTTTTTTTGGAAAAATGTCACTGCAGTTTTTGAGCCAAAGCCAGAAGTGGATTAAAAAGTAACGGGGCATATAAAGGAAGGATTAATACTTCTCCTTTCTCATGGATCCACTTCTAACTTTGGTTTAAAAATTGCAGTGGCAGTTTTCCCCCAAAAAACGGCAGGAAAAAAAAAAGAAACAAACCTGCGTGGAAATCTAGACTAAAGCACTTTTGAGTATAAGGGATCTAATGATTGCTTATTAAAGGGGTACTCCGGTGGTCAACGTGTTTTTCTGTTTTTGACTTACCCTATTTGTTTTGTTTCATTTCTATTCTTGTTGTCTAGGCAACTCTATTTCCGTTCTTTGTTGTCTTTTAATCCCCCACTTTGTTTTCCTATCTTTGCTTCTATTTCCTGTTTCTTGCTGTGCTGAAAACTACAAATCCCAGCATGCCACATGCCTTGCTGGTTTGGGGCGGCTCCTTTTTGTTTTGTTTGTTTGTTCCGCCCATTACTCATCCTACTATTTTCCCGGGTCAGCCCCCTTATACACAGCACACTAATATAATCAGCCTTGGTTGGAATGCACTGTCATACACACACAAAAGGGACTACAACTCCCAGCATGTGTCATTCAGGAGTCTTCAGTCTGTGGTATAACCCCAGCATGCTGCCTCTGTAGTCTTCTGGGGGTTGTAGTTCACCAGACCTCTGTAGGGCACACACCAGTGTTTCCCAACCAGAGTGCCTCCAGGTGTTGCAAAACTACAACTCCCAGCATGCTCTAACAGCCTTTGGGCATGCTAGGAGTTGTAGTTTTGCCACAGCTGGAGTCACACTGGTTGGGAAACACTGGTGTAACATGATGTGTATGCTGAATAGGCTAGAACAGTGTTTCCCAACCAGTGTGCCTCCAGCTGTTGCAAATCTACAACTCCCAACATGCCCAAAGTCTGTCAGGGCATGCTGTGAGTTGTAGTTTTGCAACAGCTGGAGGCACACTGGTTTGGAAACACTAGCATACACACACACACACACACACACCCAACAGGGACTGCAACTCCCAGCATGTGTCATTCAGGAGTCCCCCCTCCCCCTTCATATATAGAGATCATTCCCAGTATGAGATTTATTCCCCTGCAGTCCATACATCCCCAGCCCGTGCACCTTCTCATCCTCCCCTTCAGATAACACTTCTCTTCTCTGTGTTATTTCTCCTGTGCAGACCTGCGTCCTTAGAATACAGAGCAGGGGGGAGGGGAGGAGCTGTGTACACAGCTGGATGAGATGAGAGGGTGTGGCTTATTTTTCTCTTGCAGACAGAGAAAAAAAAAAAGCTGTGACATCTTGTCCACACCAGACTCAGAACTGTGGACAACAGTAAAAGAAAACCCTCTGAACTACAGAACTTCCTGCCCAACAAACAGGCAAGAAAAACACACACATGCTGCCAAAACATATAAACACATGTATATTGCAAAAAAACAAAACTTACAAAGAAGATGCCATATAGTCAAAAAAAAATTAACCACTGGAATACCCCTTTAAAGTCCCCTAGAGGTGTAAAAAAAAAAAAAAATTCAAACTTTTTTAATATATATAAAAAAAGGCATCTTAATAAAAATTCAAATCATCCCCCCTTTTCCCATAAAAATCATCCCCATTCAAATTATCCCCCCTTTTCCCATAATAAAAAAAAAAAAAAACAACCCATAAACATATTTCTGTGTGTGGTATTGTCTTAACTATTAAAATATAACATTATTGATCCTATATGGTCAAGGTTTAAGGAACAAAAGAAGACATAAAAAGGTGGTATTGTAGATTATAAAAAAAAGAAATATAAAAAGATCACAAAGTCCCTTCTAAACCAAAATCATACAAATAAAAATAGTAGATCATGACACAAAAATAAGCCCTCAAACAACCACATAGACAGAAATGTTAAAAAGTTATAGGGGTCAAAATAGGGTAATTTTAACCATAATTATATCCTTAAAAAATGGAACATTCTGGAATGTTATGTAGAAAGCCCAACAATGGAATTCTTCCTGTTGCTCACAAGGCATCTCAAATCCACATGTGAGAATGTCAATAGTATCAGAGTTTTAGTAGGTTGGTGATGAAGCTTCATGCTTAAGCTATAGATGATGTATATGTTTAACTATCCTATCTGTTTTTACTTTTGCCCCTTTTAGGCATATTTGCCCTACGATGGCTAGGGTTCAACTTAAGCCAATTTGCTACATACATAGGGTAAGTTCAATCGGTTTTCTATACTTTGTTGCCATGACCACAAGTATTAAGAATGATTTATCAGCCTGTATTTAAAGGGGTATTCCTGGATCTAACATTTTATCCCTATCCAAAGGATAGGGGATAAGATGTCTGATCGCGATGTCTGATCGCAAGGGGCCGCAATTGTATGTGAGGCTGCGTCTCCAGTTTCGGAAACCTCTGGTTTCTGGGCCTGGAGACATGACATAGCTCCACGCCCACTCGTGACATCATGCCACGCCCCCTCCATTCATGTCTATGGGAGAAGGTGTAACAGCCGTTATGCCAGGAGATCGCGGGGGGTCCCAGCAGTGGGCCCCCCGCGATCAGACATCTTATCCCCTATCCTTTGGATAGGAGATAAAATGTTAGATCCTTAAATACCCCTTTAAGGGAGAGGCAATTGTGTCCTATTTAAAGCGCAACTATAATGAATATTGTACCCCCCAGACTAATACCATGATAGTATAAATGATGACACTTGTAATGCAGCTGTACTTTTGGCTGCTCTTTATCACACTTTATCAGCAGGAAAATAGCTTTATTGTGTGGTCAAACACAGTCGGATAGCTGTGGCTGGGGATTGTAATGCCCCACCTCCGCCACACCTATCCCCTGTAAGTGAGCGCTGGGACCACTGTGTGATTTACACACAGGTCCCCACCCCCGATGTCCATGATGTGCAGGCTGGCGCGACTCCACTGAGCCTATACATATTATGTGCCCCTTTATGATATACAGTGCCCGTACTCCTCTTCTCCTGGTGCCGGAGACGCGCTGCTTCTGTTTTCACTACAGGCAGAGGGAAAGCACTCACTCCCGTTGTTTGCCACCAGCTCAGTGCACCTGTGCAGTGCTAGAGGCAGGGAGCGAGCTCTGTGCCTCTAGTGAAAGCAGAAGCAGCGCGTCTCCGGCACCAGGAGAAGAAAGGAGTACGGGCACTGTATTTTATATATCATAAAGGTGCACATAATATGTAAAGGCTCAGTAGAGTCACGCCGGACCGCACATCATGGACATCGGGGGTGGAGACCTGTGTGTCAATCACACAGTGGTCCCAGCGCTAACTTACAGGGGATAGGAGTGGCGGAGGCGGGGCATTACGATCCCCAGCCACGCCTATCCGACAGTTGCTGACCGCATGCTAAAACTACTTTCCTGCTGAAAAAGTGTGATAAAGAGCAGCCATAGGTATAGCTGCATTACAAGTGTCATCATCTATACTATCAAGGTATTACTCTGGGGGGTATAATATCCATGACATTTGCGCTTTAAGCATTGCAGGACCTTACTCGCCTGCGCTTTAATTGCAGTGCACAACACCTTCCTCTTTAAATTTCCTTTCTTTTTTACTTTATTTTATACTATCAAAAACTGCCTTATAATGCTGCATTGAAGTAAATCTGTAAAATATAAAACTTAACAAAAAAAAGTAAAACATTTTGGGCTTTATATGACAGCAGTTGATCAGCTGTAATAGGATCAGAAGATGGCATATTGGAGTGCTATGCACTCAACAAAAAAAAATCAATATATGTTAGGAAAGCCAGAGAATAGAAGGATAATTAGACTTATATGTATCACAACCAATGTTCTCTATAAGCGGAGTGATCTGGAAATGTAAGAGTGAAAATCTAATAAAACCTTGTCTCTGAAGGCTGGGATTTCTATAATGATCATTTTCATATCAGTATAATGCTCTGTTACCTACATGGCAACTTTAGGTGCAAAACATGAAGCTTCCAAAGTTACAATGCAATATGCAAGAAATGTATGGGAATGTGGTTGCAAACCTACAAATGACGTAACGGGAAGGGAGGGTGGGATGTAGTATTCACTTATATGCTAATCATATTAGTAAATACATCCAAAGACTCACTGATTTCTTCTCTGATCGGACTGATTCACTAACCAGCCCAGATCATCATAAGTTATCATGACTTATTGAAGCCACAACACATCTCTGGAATTTAACTAGAATAGTAGAAAACGGCACTCTCCATTATTTGCGGATAAAATCTTGAATACTTTATTGCATTTCTTTAAAAATCATTCCTGTCAGCAGGGACTGAGAGACAGCTAATTGTGTGTTTTCTTTTATATTGCACTGTTCAAAGAATTGTGACACATCCTCTCTGCCTGCATCCAAAGCCGACATTGCAACTCTTTGACTAAATCCTTTATTCCCTCCATTACAATATTAGGGGATATACATTCATCCATTTCGGCATGCTCTGGTTCATGATAAATAAAGCCTATAGATAGTCTATGTATAGCAAAGTCTGTGGAAACTGGCTACTGCCAACCGCGTGATGGTTCTAGGTGTAGGTAGGAGCTGTGATAAACACTATAGGTGGTGCTCTGTATACCTAAAGTTATGGTCTATACTAGACATAGACTATCTATAGACTTTATTAATCGTGAACCAGAGCACACCGAAATGGATGAATGTAAATCCCCCAATATTGTAATGGAGGAAATAGAGGATTTTAGTCAAGCAGCTGCAATGACAGCTACGGACACAGGCAGAGAGGATGTGTGACAATTTTTAAATAAAAGAAAACACACAATTAGCTGTCTCTCCGTCCCTCTCATCCTGCATGCCTGCCGACAGGAATTATTTTTAAAGAAATACAATAAAGTATTTAAGATTTTATCCGCAAAATAATGGTGAGTGCCATTTTGTACTATTCTATTTAAATTTCATATCAAATAGACTAGCAGGATCTCCACACTAGACCATAACCTCAAGTATAAAGAACACCACTTATAGTGTGTATCACAGCTCCTACCTACACCTCCAAGCATCACAGGGTTGGTAGTAGCCGGTTTACACAGACTTTACTATACACACAGCACATCTCTGGCTCTTCGCTTTTTAAGCACTCTCCCCATCTATTCTCCACTCTCTATAAAAATTTTCCGTTCTGCTGCACCTTTGACAGTACCATGCTTTGCCTACTGCTTGTTTAAGTGCTTTTATAGCTATAGTTACTCCCCAAAAAAACTGGTGATGAGCGGCATTGCCCATATTCAAATTTGCGATATTTTGCGAATATATAGACGAATATTCGTCCTATATTCCCAAATTTTGCTTATTCGTTATAATCGCATATGCGAATATTCGCATAAGCGAATATTCACATATGTGAATATTTGCATGATCGCGTATTTGAGGAAGACACCAGTGAGGGGGTGGGCAACTTTACTATTGGTTGCTAGGGATGTTGCTGATAACCTCTGACAAGTGTATTCGCATCATTCTAATTGGCCCACAAGTGAAAAAAAGGAATATGCGAATATGCGCTGAAAAAAGCGAATATTCACAATTTAAAATATATATCAAATATATTTGCAATATTCGCAAGTTTGCAATATTCGCAATAAAAATTTGAAATGCAAATATTCGCGCCCAACACTACAAAAAACATATAGGGGGAGATTTATCAAAACCTTTGAATAGGGGGGGGGCGTGTCCTGCAGCGCATGGCGGCGGTCGCATAATCCCTGTGCTCCGCTCTCCTCTGGGCTTGCTAGCGGCTTCATAGCGTCTGTACCTGCCTAATCTGCTCTTCAAGGACTGCCACCGGTTGGGGAATTACCTGTCAGCGGAACCATGACTCGTACAAGAGGAAACAGGAAGAAAAGCCCCATGAAACTTACGGCGTTCTTCCCCGCTGCCGAGATCACCCAAGATGGCACGGCGGTCTTCCCGCCTCGGCAGGCTGAAGTGCCCTCTGCAAGTGGATCAGCATCACCGTCGGCGGGGAATGCCTCTCCGGCTTCGGCCTCCTCCAGGGCAAGCAGCGATCATTACCTGGCTCCAGCATCCACGGCTCTGTCCGCTCCCGGCGGCTCTGCAGCGCTGACCGGCTCACCTCAGGTACGACTCTCTCCTGTGCCTTCAGATAAGCAACTGCCAAGGGGTCTGCCTATGAGGGATACTGAGGGGGGTGCCCAAGCCCCACTCACAGAGCAAGTCATGAGAGGCTTATTATCAGAACTGAAACGCTCCATACAGGCTGACCTGAATACGGCGGTTACAAGCATACAGACTGAGCTTGCTAATGTAGGGCACCGTAGCTCTCATATTGAGACTAAAATGGCGGAGCTCACGGCCTCGCATAATGCAGTGGTGGATGTGACTAACTCCTTGGAGGATGAGGTGCTGGCCCTTAAACTAAAGCTCGCGGATGTAGAGGACCGCTCCCGCCGCACCAACCTTAGGGTTAGAATAGTGCCGGAGTCTGTCAAAACGGATGACCTTCATGACTACCTAACCGACTTCTTCACCTTGCTTCTTCCTCAATCCACTGCTCTTGATTTGCTCATAGACAGGGCGCACAGACTGCCTAAGCCGAAGTCTCTCCCCAGCTCTGTGACGCGTGATGTGATTCTCCGAATGCACTTTTATCACATTAAAGACCAACTTATGCAAGCTGCTCGTACTGCCTCAGACCTGCCTGAACGATTTGCTGCCCTGCAATTATACACGGATCTCTCGGCGGCCACTCTTGCCAGGCGACGGGAATTCAGTGCTGGTGCTAAAGTACTGCGGGAGCAGGGGATTCCCTACAAGTGGGGTTTTCCTGTCAAGATGATTGTTACTCATGAGGGCACTAAGAAAGTGGTGTCCACGCCTGCCGAGTTGGAGCGCTTATGCATTGAATGGAACTTACCTGCTACTTCACTGTCCCTGAGGGCCGCTGGAACTTCTTCCATCCCTGCAGTGGAGGAGGAATGGAGTGTGGTCACTAACCACCGCAAGCGAAAGAACACTAAGTGATGTGATGGTGCTGTGTTCTCTGGTTTTTCCCTATGCTGTGTGGACTATTTGCTACTGGTTGCTGTGTCTGGAACTGGTACAATTTTTCTGGTCCTGTTTAGCCTCTTTGTGCCTTGTGCTAGGTACTTCCTAGACGGATTTCTTTCTGCAGGCCCAGCTGCGGACATTACGATTTCTCCTGTCCCCCATTGAGGCTTACCACATGGCCTTCATTGCTCTTTGTGTTCTTGTGGTTTCCCTGTTTTTGTTCTCCCCTTTTTTGTGTTTTACCCCTGTATGTTGGTCTGTCCTGTCTAGATCATTAAGGTACATGTCCTCAAGTCCTGACGATTGTTTTTGCACAAAAGTGACGAAGTTCCTAGTACTGATGTTTATTACTGTTAAGAAGTTATTAGCGGTGACTGTGAATTTTTCTATGTCTTGCAATGGTACTTAACTTGGTCTCTATTAATGTTAGAGGATTGAACTCGCCATTCAAGCGCTCCCGTGTATGGCATGAAGCCAAGTGCTTGCATGCCGATGTTCTCTCCTTGCAAGAAACTCATTTAAATGTAGAAGACGCCGGACATCTAAAACATTCTAGGTACCCCCACATGTTTCACTCTCACGCCCACCACAAGAATAGGGGGGTGGTCATTGCCATACGGGACTCCGTGGCTTTTTCTGTACAACATACTCAGATTGACACTGATGGCAGATACATAATTTTAATATGCACGCTCAATGGTGTGCTATACACGCTAGTGGCTCTGTATGCACCTAATCGCAGTCAGTGTATGTTCCTTAAATCACTCCTACGTCAGGTGGAAAAAGTAGCAAAGGGTCACACGGTATTGTTGGGTGACTTTAATAAGTCTATGTGGCCGCAGGTTGACACTACAGCTGTACCCTCTAGGTCGGGCCCGACTAGCTTTTTTTCTATGATCTCTGCCTTTGGGTTGTATGATGCGTGGAGGGTGACCCATCCTACTGAGAAAGACTTTACATTTTATTCTACTGCACATAGGACCTACTCCCACATAGATTACACCTTGGTGTCTAGATCTCTGCTTCCTTTAATAGCACAAACTAAGATCATGCCGTTGGAGTGGTCTGATCACTCCCCCATTAGTATCTCCATCAGGGAAGCGTACACACACCACCCAGCTTCGGTCTGGCGACTTAACCCCATGATCTTGCATAATCCTGAGTATGCTGAAGCCACAGCTGCAGTTGTCCCTGCCTTTTTCCAGATTAATGATGATAGATCTGTGGCCGACACTACCTTGTGGTGTGCCTTTAAGGCTACCATTAGGGGCCATTTCATTAGCCAGACGTCACATGAGCGAAAAGTGAGAGTGTCCAGGACTTTGCAACTGCAACAGAGGATAGCTGAGTTACATAGACATAACAAAGAATGCTTCTCACCTGCTACTGCTGCCGACCTTACACGGCTGCATGCTGAACTACACGCCTTGTCTTTACACTCACACGAGTTGGCACTTAGAAGGCTTAAAATGACGTACTATTGGCAGGGAAATAAGACGAGCTCTACATTAGCCAAGCAGTTGAAGAAGAAGATGGCTAGGTCTAGAATAGCTTACCTGACTAACCCACAAGGTGTCAAGCTTACTGATCCGAAGGGAATGGCTGATTGCTTCGCTGGTTACTATAGCAACTTATACAACCTACGCCAGGACCCCTTGACACACCAACCATCTGCTGACACTAACTCTTCATTCCTTTCTTCTGTATCTCTGCCCACTCTGTCACCTGACCAGGCAGAAGAACTCAGTAGGCCTTTCTTGGAGGAGGAGGTGGTTTCTTGTATCCGCTCCCTCAAAAAGGGCAAATCACCGGGACCAGATGGTCTCCTGAATGACTTTTATAAGAGGTTCGACACGCTGGTTGCCCCCTATTTAACCAGGGTCTTTAATAATATTAGTGACTCCGGTCAGCCCCCAAAAGAGATGTTAGAGGCCTTGATAGTCACCATCCCTAAGGAGGGTAAACCCCCTGATGACCCGAGTAGTTATAGGCCCATCTCGCTGCTTAACAGTGATATCAAGCTATACGCTATGGTGTTGGCATCCCGACTTAACATCTATCTCCCTTCCCTTGTGAATAGAGATCAGGTAGGCTTTGTGCAGCGACGTCAGACCCTAGATGGCACGAGACGCCTTCTGAGCCTGATTACTAAGGCCCGCACTGATCGGACGCCTTCTCTGCTCCTTTCCTTGGATGCGGAGAAGGCGTTCGATCGGGTTCATTGGGGATATCTGCGCGTGGTTCTCCTTAAATTTTGCATTCCTCCCGCATTTGGGCGAGCGATCATGGCCCTCTACACCTTACCTTCGGCGAGAGTGTTCTCGTCCGGTGCCCTCTTTGAGGGATTTTCCCTGACTAATGGGACGAGACAAGGGTGCCCCCTGTCCCCAATAATTTTTACCCTTGTTATGGAGCCGTTTGCACAACGGGTTAGAGAATCTCCCGTTATCACCGGCATTAGAGTGGGCCCCACGGATCACCGAATCGGCCTCTTTGCCGATGACGTTATCCTGTGCCTCTCCCGCCCTTAAATCTCCCTACCGGCTGTGATGGAGATACTTGAGAACTTCAGCCACGCTAGCTATTATAAACTGAATGCTTCTAAGTCCAATATCTTGGCACTTAACATACCTGTAGACTTGGAGAATAGACTGAAAACGCAGTTTCCCTTTAGGTGGGCTTCAGAGAAGATACCTTACTTGGGCATATCATTAACCCCCCATCCCAACAACCTAGTGGCAGTGAACTTTTCCACCTTGAAGGCACAAATTGGGAAAGATATGGAACAGTACGGTTCCCTCCCTTTCTCATGGGCGGGGCGGATAGCCACGGCTAAAATGATGGTATTACCCAGAATCCTATACTTCTTTAGAAATTTGCCGGTGATAGTACCAGCTTTCTATATAGCACAACTCCAGAGGATGGTACTCCGCTTTATATGGTCAGGGAAGAGATCCAGGGTTAGAGCAGCCTTACTGTATCAGTCTGTGGAGAGGGGGGGTATGGGAGTCCCAAATATTAGGGCTTACTACCAGGCGGTTATATTAGATCAATTGAAGAAGTGGTGGTGGCAGGTGGAATCGCCACATTGGGTGGATATTGAAGCATCTCTTCTGTCCTCTCCTTCACTTTTCTATTTCCTATGGACTCTCCGCTTCAACCCTACCTCTTCGCCCTCTTCTCCATACACTACGATAGCAGCTGCAATCAGACAATGGAGTAGGTCTGCAATATGCAATAGATTACTCCCCCTAGAATAAGCCTGGTTCCTGTGGAGGCAATCGGTCTGCACCTTCCAGACATTGACTTTTGACACTGGGTGACTAGAGGTATCAGATTCCTTTCTGACGTAGTCGATGGGGATGGCTTGCTTCCTTTCTCCACGATAGTTGCTAGATATGGGATCCCTAATAAGGACTTTTTTCTATATCTTAGACTGAGACATTTTATGCACTCCCTACAGTGGCCGGTGGTTCCCCTTAAAACGACTTACGAATCCCATTTCCTGGATGGGGGGACGTTTCGGAAAGGCATTACTATCGGATACTCAGATAGTGAGATTAGATCGCCCGGAGCGTTACCCCTTTCAGGACAAATGGGAGCGGGACCTGAATATGACATTCTCCTCCGAACAGTGGGAGCTAGCATTTTCTTTACCTAAAAAACACTCTAGGTGTGCTTCTCACTTTGAGGCGTCCCGCAAGCTCCTGTATAGATGGTACTACACCCCAGCCAGATTGACTAGAATGTTCCCATCGGTACAGCCATTGTGTTGGAGATGCAGGGCAGCGGAGGGGTCGCTGTTGCATGTCTGGTGGTCCTGCCCCGAAGTGCGACCGTTCTGGGAAGAAGTGAGGAGCCTGCTTGACTCCTTACTCATGGTTCCCTTCCCATGGGGTCCGGAGGTGGCCCTGTTAACTCTGGGTGTAGAATTGTTGCTTCCTACACACATTACGATCTTGTTCCAGGTTCTCACTGTGGCTCGAACGGCGATTGCTAGGTGCTGGAAGTCAACAGACATTCCTGCCCTCCCAGCCATTAAAGCAGAAATACGCAATAACCTCACCCTTGAGGGCCTCATAGCTAAACGGTTAGGACTTTCTAAACAACGTATTGATGTGTGGTTTACTTGGATTGAACAGTTGTAGTGCCTTACATTACGATTTTTGTATTGCTCTCCTGTAATCCTATGTTTTTTTTTGTACCTTATTATGTATATTTGCATAACTGCATACACCTTGAAGACTTGACATTGGATGGACCGTATTACTTTCCCTGTTTTTTTATCTGTGTTCCTTGTTGGAAATAATAAAACCAAAATAAAGTTTAAAAAAAACAAAAAAAAAAAACTTTGAATAGGAAGAGTGGTGCAGTTACCCCTCACAACCAACTCGATGGCTTCTTTCTTTTTAAGGGTACGTTCACACGTGCATATTTTCTGCTACAGATCTGCTTCTGAAGATTATGCTACCCATTTAAGTAAATGGGCAGTAAAATTTGCAGAAGCAGAGCTGCAGCAGAAAATATGCACATGTGAACGTACACTAAAAAGGACTTTGATGAAAAAAAGAAGCAATCTTATTGGTTTCTATGGGCAACTGCACCAACCTTAAGGCTAGCACGGTTGCAAGTAAGAATTAGGCAGCAAAATCCTAAATATTTATATGTATTTATTTGTTTGGCTATGTTTGTTTATATGCTGCAATGGCATAGGTAACCTTCAGCGCTTCAAATGTTTTGTACTATAACTTCCATGATGTTTTGGCATCATTTTGGCTGTAAAAGCATCATGGGAGATGTAGCACAAAACATATGCAGTGTTGAAGGATGCCTATTTCTGTAACTACATATTACAACATAGGAATAAACAGTACTATGCAGCAGAGAGCCATTATTTACACCTGGATGCTATCCCCAGTTGAGGAATTTCTATGAACATTTCCTTTGATAATCATTCCCTCATGCTTACTACATGACAGGTTCCAATAAAATAAATATTCTTTATCACCAAAATAAATAAAAGCATAACAATATAACTTCTTTCCTTAGTATCACTATTGCTCTTTAAAACTGTCCACATGACGCACCCCACTGGGATAAATATTTTGTCTGGAAAAATCAAAAATGTATGTAGAGAGGTCATTTATCCTATTGGGGCACTACCCTTACTCACACGAGTAACAGGTTAATTGGAATAAATGTGACTGTAGCTGAAACTTGAAGGTAGATGATCCTGGACTACTCAGTACCAATACTCTAGTGGCCATTCTAACACCTAAGAAACAGAAAAATCAATTTCCAGTAATAACACTTTCAATTGAATAACCTGTTCAGCAGTGTGGAAAGATTAAAGCAGCTTCCAACATAGGGATTGTTGTTAAACCCTAGTAAATTCCGGCTAGTTAGATTGATGTTGATGGTGGTAGTATAAATTACAGACACATTTAAATACTGTTAAGCACTGTTCTCAAAATAACCAGTCAATAACCAATTTCAGCAGGGGGTCCAATTCAACAATTGTTATTATTAATCATGAAATGCAACTACACTTACTAGATCAATTGTAATTAAGGGGTCTACACTGTTTTGCCATAAAGATACAGAAACCCCCAAATATCATACATAAAAGTCTGGATCTACTGTGGAGAAGAAATAATACAAGGATAATATTTCTTTACATGATTATCTTAAAAATAGGGACCTGGTTGAGATTAAAGGGGTTACCCATCATGAGATGATTTAAGTATGTACCTGCCAGGCAGTAATAGACATGCTTAGGAAGGATTCATACTTGTCTTGGGGCTAAATGGCTAAGTTCTGAGTCAATCATAATGCTGCGGTTATCTTTTTTTGAACTGGCTATTTCCTGTTGGAGTTCCCTCCCTCAAACTACATGTCCCATAATTGCATAATGCTTATTTGCACTGGGATGTTTTATTACTCTAACTTTATTTAATGATTGCTGATTGTATGTTATAATTTGGGGGTATGTTATATAGTGTGTTATTGTAGTGTAAGATTCAAGCACAATTTTATTCTCAATTTCACAATTTAATTATCACAAATACCCTTTTATATGCTTTGATTGATGTAATTCAGCCCCATTTTTATGTCCAGCAAATAGCATATGTGTTATATTGTAAAGCATAACCATAATAGGGATTGTGGAACGATAATGGCCAGTGTGAGGTAGGTTGAAGTAGACAAATATATCCCCATGTAATGTGTTTTTATCACCATACTTACCACTTTAGAAAGGGTTAATATTTGCAAGATGCAAAGTGTGCCTGCGTGGTGTCCTTTGACCGACAGCGTGGCATCTGAAGGCATCAGGACTGCAGGTGCGCATGCCCGGCAGACCCGGCTCCGAGTCTGTGCACTGGAGCAGAGACCCTGGAAAAGAGGCCCAGCACAGAGTCGGCAGGACACTACGTATACACTGGATATGCAGACAAGGCTGGAAACCACCACACGGACATTGTAAAATGGAGCTGCCAGCACATCCTCTTGAAAAAGGGTTCCAAAACGTGTGTTGGGGAGCAAGTCCAAAAATGAATGAGATTTGTTTGTGAGCATTATTTCATTCTTGGGGGTTCCTTACAGGATATGCGATAGAGAGTATATTCTCCACCTGTGGTGCTACTGGTAGTAAGGATACAGTTTACCTAAAACCTAAAAACACTTGCTATTTCCCTATTCCCTATGCAGACCGCAGATGCTGCCCAACTCTACAGTAACTCATCAGAATCTCTCAATCTAACACCTTAAATGGTTGGGTTAATTTCTAGGTTTTAGTGTTATATACATAAAAGCAACCTCTGTAACACCTCAATAGAGGGCTGGGAGGATTCCCATGATACACCAGAGACTCAACAGAATGAGGTAGAACTTTATTTTCCGCCTGTCTATCTCATGTTTGTTAGATATATTTGTACTTACAAGAAATACTACAACATATACTGATGTTCATATGTCAAATCACAGGTTCTCTTCAAGCATACCTTCCAACATTTTAATACTCATTTGCAGGACATTATTAAGACATGAAAAAACGATTAAAAAACAAAAATATTTTTGTATAACTTTTTGGTAATTCTGTCTTAACAGATCAGGATCCACAGAATCCTCATCTATTTGCCAAATAGGTCAGTAGTTACATATATAAATGATTGGTCTTGACAAGATGTCTTGTTCTGCATTAGAAGAAAAAACAAAAAGAGGACCATAAAGTGGTGGTGCCTCATGTATTACTCCACAGAAAAGTAACCAATGTATGAAAGTCTCTATACATTAGCCACTCACCTGGAGCATAAAATTATGCACATATCACCAAAGCCTTCAGGGTAGTAGAGATGTAAGGATAACCTTGGGGTCACCAGAAATGGCAATCATCCAGTCCTGAAGTGGACACAATACCAATGGCAGAAAGAAAGACCCTTCCAGAAGAATTGCTGCATGTCCCAAGTAGATGAAATGGACTAATCTGATGAAGGGGCCAGTGAACCCTGAAATGCATCATTCATGTACTGTTTTACTTACTAGATTATAAGCCACTTGATTTACTATTCTGATTGTCCATTAGATTTACTTGGGACTCACAGCTCTTCCTTTTGAGGTGTCTTTAATAATAGTAGATGTCTGGGTTCCCAGAGAGAGACACTTTTAGCTAGTGGAAAGCACTGTCCCTATTGACCAAATGTCCACAAAACACTCTGAAAAATCCCCTTTAAGTCCCATTTGAATAAGCCCTGACCTTTTTTTTTTTGTTGCTAAAATATTAAAACTTAGTATTTTGTATAGCTTGGGATAAAAGTATGAATAATGTAAAATTTAAACTTGGTGATTTATAACTTTGAAAAGCCATCAATTCCTCCCTGCACTTGTGTAAGGCTGAGAATGGATTGTGATGTCTCGCAGTGATACATTTCATAAGTGTGAATGCTATTTCATTCATAGTGACACATATGTCAGAAACCTGACATAAGAGTACTTAAAATGAATGTTGATCTTTCAATCTCTAGCAGGCCAGAATACAATTTCAGAACATGCATCTCCTCAAATGTGACACAGGAAAATGAGCTGTTTACTTCCCCTTAAAGCAAAACACCATTTATCACTAAGCGTTGTTATTAGGGATATGCGCATTGATTATTACGGACAGATATAAACTGCATAGAAGAACTTAAAATTATGACAAAAGAAACACAGACTGAACAAACAATAAAGGCTAAAAAAAGCTAAGTGAAGTGGTCTTCTGCTCACATAAATCAGCGCTGTCAATTAGGCACGGAGCCCTTGCTGTGGAGAAATGTGTGCAGTTAATTGAAGGGGAGACAGAGAAGAAGCGCTAGAGCTATTAGCAAATACAAGGCAAAACTGCAGATCCAATTGATTTAAAGGTGGCTCAAATTGGATTATGTAAGGCAAATAAAATATTGGTCTGTCTTTGTGTGGAAGTCAAAACATTCAGCATAAGAGAAATACATGTTGATGCTAGAAATGTTTTGCCTAAAGATTTAAACCTTAACCTCTGAAAGGTGTACTTCAGGATCTGAAAATGTATAAGTGTAAGATTGCGGGGGATTCGACCCGACAGTCCACACAAAGAGCGTGTGCCAACCACCTCACAAAGTGGCGGCTGACATGCCCCCTCAATGCAGCGTTATGGCAGACCCTGAGATTGCCAAATGCAGCGCTCCAGCTCTCCCATAGCATTGTATTGGGTAAATTTGATTAGAATGATACCCATGTTTGCATGCTTTCCTATTATTGTACTACTTTGAAGAAGAAAAAAAAAGTCAAGCCTAGTATGTATAGCTGTAGAAGTACCCATTTCTTGGGCCGAGATCAGTACCACTTTCTATCATTTTGTGGTCACTTTTTGACCAAAAATTTGTAATATTGGAATTTTTTTTACTATATTTATGACATTCAAATTTGTTACCATGCCATAATACAAAATATGTTTATTGATTTTTTTTTTTTTTTTTGTAAAATGGTAAAAGGGTGATTTTTAAAAAAAAATAATTGTATAATTATTAATTGGGAAGGGGGCCTATTTACTTTTTTAAAATGTTTTATCACTTTTTGTTTATATTTTATAGCAATCTATTAATTGCTATTACTATTCAGTCAGGGCTGGCATTAGGGCGGGGCAATCCGGGCAATTGCCCATTGGCCCCCATCCCTTAGGGAGCCCCGAGCGGGCTGCTCAGTGGCGGATCCAGGGAGGGGATCCGCCACTGAGCAGCCTGCAGGGGGCCCCATCACATTGGGGACATCCCTGTGTCCCGAAAAATCTTTTCAGGACACAAGGATGTCCCGGTTACCATTCTGCGGTCCCGCATTAACTTTAAAAACACACGGGCTGCCGAGAGGTGGTGCACGCAGGGACGTCACTGACGTCCCATGCGCGTGCCTATGGCAACGGAGGAGCAGAGCATCGAGGAGGACAGGCGCGCGCATGGTAAGTTACCTGCATGTCATGTTCAGTGCTCCTACCACCGCTCCTCTGGTCTCTGGACCTACTGCTATGGCCTATAGGCCACAGCAGTAGATTGTGACCCCTGACCATAGGAGCGGTGACGGAACACTGAAGTGGGGCAGAACACAGGCATACAGCCTCCAGCCATAAACTGTATATGGCTGAAGGCTGTATGTCTGTGGGGGAGCTATACTGCACCTACTGTGGGGGAACTATACTGCACCCAATGTGGGGGGAACTATACTGCACCCCAATGTGGGGGGAACTATACTGCACCTAATGTGGGGGAACTATACTGCACCTAATGTGGGGGAACTATACTGCACCTAATGTGGGGGAACTATACTGCACCTAATGTGGGGGAACTATACTGCACCTAATGTGGGGGAACTATATTGCCCCTAATGTGGGGGACCATACTACACCTAATGTGGGGGAACTAAAGAGAACTTTGGTCGCCATCTTGACTCATCAGACCCTTTCATTCACAAAGTGGGTGGTTTGAGGAGTCCACACAAGCACCTCAGATACCTTAGATGCCATGATCAATTTTGGTTTCAGTTATGGTGGACATAGGGTGATCGTTGATATCCACCATTATCCCTAAGGTTCTGGCTTCTGATAACAACAATTGGCTTGGTCTGATCAAGGTGTCGGTATATGCATTGTGGAACCCCACAATGTACATGTAGTTTGTTGTGCACTAAGTACCAGGGCACAGTGACGAACATGTATGTTGCATGTCCTCTAGCTGTTAAGGAATACTTTGCTTTTATATTGCTTTTTAAAGAATTGGGAACTCCTTTTCAAAGTTTCTTAAAACACTGCTTTAACTATTTTAATGACATTTTGGATAAGGTTACCTAAAAGTATTGAATGTTCAATATGTGTGTTTATAAATGCAAATTCAAGGACACATTTTTATTTAATATATAAGAGGTGGTTATTGAACGAGAACCTTTTCCATAGTGGTACCATGTTCTTTGCAGCTCAATACCTATTGGGAATGCCTGATAATATAATGATTGTGTTGATGAGGATAAAGTTCAGGAATATCTGCAATTTTTAGGTTAGTTTTCAGGATAATGTGTTATGTGTGTACATGAGGACTTTTTTTGGCCATTACATAATTTGTGCATGACATTTTTCACAAGTTTTTCTCCTGACAAACTTCATTTCTAATTTTTTTAGTTACCACTGAACTAGTAGGTGGTGACTAGCTGCCATGATGTTATCCATATAGTGCACATAACCTGTTAAGGACCCATGATGTAACATTACGTCATGAGTCCGCTCCTGATCTATAATGCGGGGCCTGTGGCTAATAGCACGCGGCAATGATCACACTAGCGCACTATTAACCCTTTGGACGCGGCGTTCAAAGTTGAACGCCACGTCTAAAGTGAAAGTAAAACCATGCCGGTTAGCTCAGGGAGCTGATCGGGATCACTGTGGCGTAATTGCGGCATCCCGAACAGCTGCAGGACACGAGGAGGGTCTCCTACCTTGCTTCCTGGTGTCCGATCGCCGAATGACTGCTCAGTGCCTGAGATCCAGGCATGAGCAGTCAAGCAGCAGAATCATTGATCAATGCTTTCCTATGAGAAAGCATTAAACAATGTAAAAGATCAGTGTGTGCAGTGTTATAGCTCCCTATGGGAGCTATAACATTGCAAAAAAGAAGTGAAAAAAAGTGAATCAAGATCATTTAACCCCTTCCCTAATAAAAGTTTGAATCACCCCCCTTTTCCCATTTAAAAAAAAAAAACTGTGTAAATAAAAATAATCATATGTGGTATCCCCGCGTGCGTAAATGTCCGAATTATAAAAATATATTGTTAATTAAACCGCACGGACAATGGCGTACGCGCAAAAAAATTCCACAGTCCAAAATAGTGTATTTTTGGTCACTTTTTATATCATGTAAAAATTAATAAAAAGCGATCAATAAGTCCGATCAATACAAAAATGGTACCACTAAAAACTTCAGATCACAGCGCAAATAATGAGCCCTCATACCACCCCATACACGTAAAAATTTTCCTGCATGTAGTTATGATTTTTTCCAGAAGTACGGCAAAATCCAACCTACATAAGTAGGGTATCATTTTAACTGTATGGACCTACAGAATAAAGATAAGGGGTAATTTTCTACCGAAAAATGTACTGTGTAGAAACGGAAGCCCCCAAAAGCTACAAAATGGCGTTTTTAAAAAAAAACATTTTTGTCTCACAATGATTTTTTTTCCCATTTTGCTGTAGATTTTTGGGTAAAATGACTGATGTCATTACAAAGAAGAATTGGTGGCACAAAAAATAAGCCATCATATGGATTTTTAGGTGCAAAATTGAAAGAGTTATGATTTTTTAAAGGTAAGGAGGAAAAAATTTAAATGCAAAAACGGAAAAACCCCGGGTCCTTAAGGGGATAAAGAAAAAAAGGATTTTTTTCTTTATCTGTGTACAACTCCCTCAAAAGCATCAATATGGAGGACAATATAGAGCAATAATGAGCAGTGTAAACCATGGCTCAAGCTCTGAGTGAGACAGACACTAGACTGTCTCTCTAAAGTCACTCCCCTTCTCTGCTCTATAGACTTCTATGGGTAACAAGAACCTTATACTTTAGTGAGCTGTCCCGTTTCAAGACAAGTTTGAATAGTTGGAGTTTAGTAGTCTTTAAATCTAGGCAAAAGTGAACAATTTTGCCAATCTGACTTTTGAAGATTTCTACCAAAAATGTTTTTTCTTAAGATATTGCCAAATTTTCTTATTTGATGTTGATTCTATTTTTTAAGTTATAACTGTCAGTGCACCTATTCAAGGTTGACTTTTTTTTTTTTTTTATAAAATTATTTGTCATAAACTAGTGAAAACTATCACTATGTTCTCGCTATAAAAAGTTACAGTTTTATTGATGCTGAGAAGCTTCTTTGAATGAAATAACCAACTGTAATAAAATACTGATTTAATTATATATGTGTATATTTTTAACCTTTCTAAGAATGTATTATGTTGTGTTTAGCTCAGGTACTTAAACAAGATCTTAAATGGTTACTCCAGTGGAAAATATATATATATATTTTTTTTTTTAAATCAACTGTTGCCAGAAAGTTAAACAGATTTGTAATTTGCTTCACAGGAAGTTGTATTTCTTTCTGGAATCCTTTTCAGTCTGAGCCCAGTGCTCTCTGCTGACACCTCTGTCCTTATCAGGAACAAGCAAATCCCCATAGCAAACCTCTCCTTCTCTGGACAGTTCCTGATAGGGACAGAGGTGTCAGCAGAGAGCACTGTGGTCAGACTGAAAAGAATTCCAGAAAGAAACACAACTTCCTGTGGAGCATACATCAGCTAATGAGTACTGCAAGGATTAAGATTTTTAAAATAGAAGTAATTTACAAATCTGTTTAACTTTCTGGCACCAGTTGATTTTAATAAAAATTCCACCGGAATAACCCTTTAACAATACCAGATGGAATGGTAGTGAATATTTCACATGGGAAAACAAATTTTATATCAATTGGAACGTATGGTTTTTGTATTACTGTATAAAAAAAGGAGTTATCCTAATATACAAAAGAAAAACCTAAATGTAAAATTCAGGTAACAAAAAAACTGTGATTATCTCAGAATGTATGGGAGATCTTAATAGACCCCAATAAAAAACCTAAACTGACTACATAAAAAGTATGATAATGTAATTTAAAAAACAAATAAACAGATAGTCTTTCACTGGTGTTTCTTTAAAAAATATATACATTTTATCAGAAAAAGGCATTGAAAAGGTAGGGGAACAATGTAGCAACTTCCCACCAAAAGCAACTGTGCTAGATGGTATCCATGGAAACAGGCAGTATATTCAATTAGATTACCATAAAACAAGAAAAGCATAACACACACACAAGACATGTCAATAAAAATAGTAATTTTTGTTGAGTTCTGAATATTTTTTTTAAATAATAATTAAGAAAAAAAAAACCAAGGAAGACCAATTTGTTAAGTTAGCATACTATATTTCTACTGCATAAAATAATAATAATAATAATAATAATATTCATACTAATATCTATAATAATTACATTTATACAAAATATCTTCACTGTATTCAAATTTATTGAATATCACAGTATATAGCAAAAATACACATACAGACTGACAGACATTTATCATTGTCTTTAGACAGTTTTTTTGTGTCTACAAGAGGCGCAAAAAGGCGCAAGCAGGGTTTATTTGCGCCTTTTTTTGCACCTTTTTGTTTACACATTTCTGCTGATTTTGAGTTACAATCCACAGATTTTGAGTTGCGATCCACTGATTTTGGCAATACACATGATATAGAAGGGATTTATGAACTGCGCCTTTTGTAAAAAGGTGCAAAAAAGGTGCAAAGCCACTGAAAAGTGTCTAAAACTACACCATCCCAACCTGGCGCAGCATTTTAGTGCATGTGAAGAGAGAAATTTTAGAAAATGTTTACCTGCACAAAATTTATCAAATGCTCGGGGAACATTTAATAAATTTGGTGATTCTACACATTATCAGCACTCAAAAATAAGGTGTAAACAAATGCTTTACTTACACCTACAGTCATAAATGTGGGCCTATGTACTTTTATCATCAAGAACACAAAGAAAAATAAAGCATCCCACAATATATATAAAGACATTTTTTTTAAGTGAGTGTTTAAAGATACATTTTGGAAAAATGTAATCCCTAAAAGATCTAATAAGTTTTTAGTTTTAGCCTCCTAACATTTTTATATAACTTTAAATTTTTTTTGTCTGAATAAAGCAGTGGCCATGCATTTGCTTAGATGCTCCATTCATATCTGTAGGGCCATAATAAACAGTCAAGCACTGCACTTCTCTGTTTTGCCCCATAGAGATTAAAGCATCCATCCACTAATGGCTCAAGTAGAGAGATATATGCTTAAACTTACGCATCGCCGTCCGAGCCACCAGAGCCAGGGTGTTCTATGGATCTGTAGAATGGATACATTCTAAATCCGTAGATGCAACAACTGTAGTCTCGCAAAAGTCTCAAACTCTGGCGGCTTGGGTGGCGGGGAAATAATGCCATTACTGGATGCATGCTTTAAATGTACAATGAGAAGAAATGTTGTGATCCCAAGGGTCCCATCGATAAAGACCTAGAACAATATACTTATCAGTTGAATAGGAAATAACGTAAAACACCAAGACTACAATTTAAGTAATTTTAGAGGTGTTGTCAATATGTTTGGATGGTCCAGGAGAATTTGCTGTGGCTCCCATTTTTAGCCAATGATAAACATCTAATGAATAGTTAGAAATAGATAAATTGATATAGTTATCCTTACTTCTATCTATAGATAATACATCTTACATTGAAACTATGTAAATAAAACATGTATGTCTGGAAACACCCATAGCCTCCAGATGCTCATTAGCACATCCTGAAAGTCCTTTGAAGTTTATATGATAAATTGGGTCACAGAGATTTTGGTTCATCATTTATGAAACTACAGCATATTATTATCATTAATAGTGTATTGTAAAAATGTTTTTCATCTAGACAGATTCATGGCAAACAACTCAATATTAAGAATTTACCTAAGCACAGCGTAAAGCAGGACTATAAAAATAAATTACGGTAAGAAAATAGTTAAATCTATAAATAAAATAAATTTGATACAAAGATTCCACTTTTTGTTTCTTTATTTGGCTTTTGCATTTGAAAGAATTACATACAACTTTATGAAATGCATTATACTTAAAAAAAGATATCTTTTAATGGGCTTTGTCAGCTGCATTTGCTTCTAAGAGGTGCAGGCACTGCTGGATAGCTGTTAGGGTTATGGTGGTTGCCAAACTTTAAAATCATCTTTTTTATTTCTCAGCCAAGTAGGTGGGGCAGATCTGCTTAAAGGGGTACTCCACTGGAAAACATTTTTTTTCTAAATAAACTGGTGCCAGAAAGTTAAACAGATTTGTAAATTACTTTTATTTAAAAATCTTAATCCCCCCCCCTTTTTCCCATAAAAAAAAAAAAAAAAAACGTGTAAATAAAAATAAAATTAAACATATGTGGTATACCCGCATGTGGAAATGTCCAAATTATAACAATATATCATTAATTTAACTGCATGGTCAATGGCGTACTCGCAAAAAAAATTCCAAAGTTCAAAATAGCGTATTTTTGGTCACTTTTTATATCATGAAAAAATTGTTCTTTTCTTTTTTAATTTCCTTTCTGTCTGACCACAGTTCTCTCTGCTGACACCTCTGTCCATTTTAGGAACTATCCAGAGTAGAAGCAAATCCCCATAGCACACCTCTCCTGCTCTGGACAGAGGTGTCAGCAGAGAGCACTGTGGTCAGATAGAAAGGAAGTTCAAAAAGAAAAGAACTTCCTGTGGAGCATATAACAGCTGATACATACTGGAAGGATTAAGATTTTTAAATAGAAGTAATTTACAAATCTGTTTAACTTTCTGCCACCAGTTGATTTTTAACCCATTAAGGACCCGGGGGTTTTCCGTTTTTGCACTTTTGATTTTTCCTCCTTACCTTTAAAAAGTCATAACTCTTTCAATTTTGCACCTAAAAATCCATATGATGGCTTATTTTTTGTGCCACCAATTTTAATTTGTAATGACATCAGTTATTGTACCCAAAAATATATGGCAAAATGGAAAAAAATGGTTGTGCAACAAAATGGAAGAAAAAACGCCCTTTTGTAAATTTTGGGGGCTTCTGTTTCTACACAGTATACCTTTCGGTAAAAATGACACTTTATCTTTATTCTGTACGTCCATACGATTAAAATGATACCCAACTTATGTAGGTTTGATTTTGTGGTACTTCTGAAAAAAATCATAACTACATGCAGGAAAACATACACGTTTAAAATTGTCATCTTCTGACCTCTATAACTTTTTTATTTTTCCACATATGGGGCGGTATTAGGGTTAATTTTTTGCGCCGTGATCTAAAGTTTTTAGTGGTACCAATTTTGTATTGATCTGACTTTTCGATCGCTTTTATTTCAATTTTTTCATGATATAAAAAGTGACCAAAAATACGCTATTTTGAACTTTGGAACTTTTTTGCGAGTACGCCATTGACCATGTAGTTAAATTAATGATATATTGTTATAATTTGAACATTTCCACATGCGGGTATACCACATATGTTTAATTTTATTTTTATTTACACGTTTTTTTTTTTTAAATGGGAAAAAGGGGGGGATTCAAACTTTTATTAGGGAAGGGTTAAATTATCTTCATTAACTTTTTTTTCAATTTTTTTTTTTGCAATGTTATAGCTCCCATAGGGGGCTATAACACTGGAAACCATTGATCGATTATTCTGCCGCTTGACTGCTCATGCCTGGATCTCAGGCACTGAGCAGTCATTTGGCGATAGGACACCAGGAGGCAGGCCTCGTGTCCTAAAGCTGTTCGGGATGCCACAATTTCACAGCGCCCTGAGCTGACCAGCATTAGTTTAGTTTCACTTTAATCGCTGCGATCAACTGAACGCCACGTCTAAAGGGTTTATAGCGCGCGGCACCGCGATCAGGGCTGCATGCTATTAGCCACGGGTCCCGGCCGTTGTTAGAGCCTGGGCCTGACCCGCTATGACGTGGGTCCACGCTGTGGCCCCGCGTTATAGAACGGGAGAGGGCTCATGAAGTACCGGTACGTCCTGGGTCCTTAAGAGGTTAAAAAAATGTTTTCCAGTGGAGTACCCCTTTAAGTGCAACAACCTGGCACCCCACCTAGGTTGCCCTCACGACAGTCCCTTTTTTACTGGCAAGGTTCTTTACATGAATCAAGGAGGCACTTGGAGAGAAGGTCGAGTGAGTAGATATTGCAGCTTGGCCACACCTCCTCGACACTTGGCTGAGAAATAAAAAGGCAATTTTTTTTTTAATTTGACCACCACCATATGCTCCAGGAAAGGTAAAATTTACTTTTATACCCTAACAGCTATCTAACAGTGTCTGCAGCTTTTAGCAGCAAATACAAGTGACATATTCAATTTACTAATTTTATTTGACCTAAAAAGCTACATATAATCATAAATGCAATCCAAATCCACAAATGCAAAATAAGCCTAGATACTGTAGGCTACATTTTGTAAAGCTGTCTCCACAACCCAGCCACTGATTCAATTAGCAGCACAAGGGTCAATAAGGGGAGACACCTGAACCTACTAGTGTAGGTATATAAAATGCTTCAACTTAATAGGGGATGTCTTTGTCACAAATTCATGTTTTTAAGTATATAAACAACTTTGTAGTGAGGATAATAAATAATAATAATAATAATAATAATAATAATAATAATAATAATAATGATTATTATTATTAGATTATTATTATAAGTATTATTATAATAATAATAATTATTATTATTAGATTTTGGTAATCTGCTTCCCAGAAAACAGAAGGTAAAAATTAAAAAGGAATTTGTATTCCAAAATGTCACCATAAAAAAAGAGCCCTAACAGTGCCATATGACAAAAAATAAAAAAGCTAAATGTTTCTATAGCAAAAAACGATATGAATGTGGTATCACTGTAGTCGTACTGACCCCCAGAATCAAGTGTTATTTTTCTTATTATTTTCTTATTATTGTTATTGTATAGTGTTATGATACAGCATACAAAAATAACACAAATCTATTTTTTTCCCTTGCAAAAAGTGTTAAAGTGTACCAGTCATCAACAAAACTTTTTATACAATGTAGATAATACCATTATAGGTATATTTGTAATATACATTGGTTAAAAAATATGTGTATTTTTGTCCCTGCAGCTATTGCCTGTGTGTCTCTATGAGGAGTCCAAATACAGGAAGTGAGGGTGGACAAGCTGAGCTCTGTACACCGAGAACAAGCAGGGTTCTGTACACTGGGGATCTGTGAAATGCCCCCGGCTCACACGAGGAGGATTGACAAGCCAGGAGCCTGCATAGAGCCCTGCCTTCACTTCCTGTATTTGGACTTCTCATAGAGACACACATGCAATAGCTGCAGAGACAGCATTTTGTCACCCAAAAATATACACATCTTTAAACCAATGTATATTACAAATATACATATAATGGTATTATCTACATTATATAAAAAGTTTTTGTTGATGACAGGTACCCTTTAATAAAATTTCCCCAAAAATATATATGAATCCCAAAATTGTCCCAAAATGAGTATTAAAGGAGTAGTGCAAAAAAAAAAAGCCCAAAGCAGGGGCCACCACGCCCCCTCCATATATCTTGGACATTCCACGATCTAAAACTTATCCTGCGGATAGGGGATACATTTTTTTTTTTTTTTTTTTGCATGAGACTACTCCTTTAAGGCCCAGAAGACAGGCTAGGGGAAGGAGTTAAAGAACACAAATGTCAATTATACAATTAATAAAAATACACACAACAACTAAGTGTAAAAATTGCGACTAAAAATTACTGTTACAAGGGAAATGAAAACATAACAGCTAAAGGACTACCGTATTTTCCGGTATATAAGACGACTTTTAAATCCGGTAAAATGTTCTCAAAAGTTGTGGGTCGTCTTATACGCTGGGTGCTGCAGTGCTACCTGAGATTAATTTCCCCTGACACATTCGGGACATCCCTGTGTCCCAAAAGATCTTTTCAGGACACAAGGATGTCCAGGTTACATTTCTGCGGCCCCGTGCTAACTTTAAAAATGCAGGGGCCTCCAGGAGGTAGCACACACAGGGACGTCACTGACATCCCGTGCGTGCACCCATAGAAACAGCAGAGCGGAGCAGCAAGGCCACACGCGCATGGTAAGTTACCAATGGCACGTCATCTTTGGTGCTCCGACCGCCACCCCTATAGGCATAGCAGTAGATCATGACCCCGGACTGGAGGAGGGTTAGTCAGAGCACTGAGGTAAGGCAGTACACAGGCATACAATCTCCAGCCATACACTGTGTATGGCTGAAGGCTATATGTCTATGGGGGGCCACTGCCTACCTAATGTTGGGGAACTACAACCAAATGTGAGGGGAACTACACTGCTAACCTAATGTGGGGGAACTACAACCTAATGTGGGGGAACTACCGTATACTGCCAACCTAATGTAGGGGAACTACAACCCAATGTGGGAGAACTCTACTGCCAACCTAATGTGGGACAAAAGACAAAAGGGAAAGCGCTCCTAGTGTGATAACGTTAAATCCAATATAATGTTTAGAAGCAAAACTGCTCACCGAAGTGAGTTGTACTACGACCAAGTACAACTATGGTGTAGGCTGTAGGAAATAGACCCTCGACGGGTGAAGTTAGGCAGCCGTTCCTGGCAACACAGGTAAAGCACTCACAAGAGGATCCCTCCAAGGAACAGCGCAGGAATCAAACCGGCACTCACAGACTTCAATTGCAAAATGTTCTTTATTTCCTGGCATGCAACGCGTTTCGCTGAATAACCAGCTTCATCAGGCATCAAATGAAGCTGATGAAGCTGGTTATCCAGTGAAACGCGTTGCATGCCGGGAAATAAAGAACATTTTGCAATTGAAGTCTGTGAGCGCCGGTTTGATTCCTGTGCTGTTCCTTGGAGGGATCCTCTTGTGAGTGCTTAACCTAATGTGGGGGAACTACAACCTAATGTGGGGGAACTATACTGCCAATCTAATGTAGGAGAACTATACTGCCAACCTAATGTGGGGGAACTACAACCTAATGTGGGGGAACTATACTTCCAACCTAACGTGGAGGGAACTATACTTCCAACCTAATGTGAGGGAACTATGCTGCCAACCTAATGTAGGGGAACAATACTGCCAACCTAATGTGGGGGAACTATGCTGACAATCTAATGTAGGGGGAACTATGCTGACAATCTAATGTAGGGGGAACTATGCTGACAACCTAATGTGGGGAAACTATGCTGACAACCTAATGTAGGGGGAACAATGATAAGGTACCGTACATCACGGTAGAGGGGTAATCTTATACGGAGAGTATATCCCAAACTCTATATTTTAACTGTAAAAGTTGGGGGATCATCTTATTCGCCCAGTCGTCTTATACGCTGGAAAATATGGCAATTTTTTTTTTTACACATCTGAAGCAACTGAGCATAACAATGTAGAGGCAAATTTGTGGAAATAATTACTTACATCCATTTGATCCTCCTTTGCATTGTAGTAAACTATATCATTAGCCTGTCAAAAACAGATAAAAAAGTTACATTGTAGACACACTATATAGTTTATATAATAATCCAACTTTTAACATATTTATTTTCAAACTTTCTTATATAACACCGAACATAAAGGACCATATAGCATTGTGCCATGGCCGTGTAGGAAAAGGTATCCGCTACCCAAAGGGGTCGGCACATGCCCTCAATTTATCTTTATATGAGAGAGCTGGAGACACACAAGTACAGAGCTCGGGTATCTCCTGAATATCTACAGAGATGAATGGAAATGTGCGAGGGGAGCCATAGTGCAGTACAGGAGATTGCGGGGGGGGGGGCAGCAGTCAGACCTCCCAAAATTCTTTGGATAGGGGATACATTTTCCTATACTGCAGTACTTTTGTAAGGTTTCATATTATCTTACAACATGATGTAACCATTAAAAATGTTATCCTTTTAACTCCATTTCAAGAAATACCCAAGCTGAACTGATATACTGTATGTAGGCCTGGGCCTGATGGTTAACTGTAGAATTGTTCAAAGGGAATCTGTCACACATTGCCCTAGCACTTTATAGGTGTGCTGCACAGCGTTCTGACACGGTGTTGAGGCGCTCCATATGATGCCATAATTTCTAAAGAAGAAAAAATATTTCCACAATACTTGCTTGGCATGATGAACATTCTTAACTGCATGGAATTTTATTTCAAATCTATCACTCAGGCTGTCAGTCAAGCCTGGCAAAGAGAGAGGATTCACTATAGTGACAGGATCTGTTCCACAGGAATGGCACATAGAAATGTGCCAATATTAAAAAAGGGACCCGAGAATAATAGATCTGTTAATTAAACCTGCATTGTATGTAAATTAAGAGATATGTCTTGTCAAACTAACCTAATCAGCTTTTATGAGGAGGTGAGCTTTAGACCCAACCGGGGTGAATCCCTGGATGTCGTATATCTTGATTTTTCCAAGGCATTTGATACAGTGTCATAAAAGGTTGGTGCACAAAATGAGAAGGATTGGGCTGGGGTAAAATGTGTGTAAGTTGGTAAGTAACTGGTTCAGGGATAGGAAACGGGGTGGTTATTAATGGTACATACACAGAATGAGTGACTGTTACTTGTGGAGTACCGCAGGGGTCCTTTTTGGGTCCTATTATTTGTTATGTATTTATTAATGACCTTGTAGAGGGATTATATAGTAAAGTATCAATCTCTGCAGATTATACTAAACGGTGTAAAGTGGTTAACATAATAAAGGACAGTGCACTGTTACAAATTGATCTGGGTACTTTGGACACTTGGGCTGAAAAGTGGCAGATGAGGTTCAGCACAGATAAATGTAAGGTTGTGCACATGGAAAGGAAAAATCCAGGCTGGGAATATGTTTGAAATGGTAAAACACTGTGAAGGACTGAGATGAAAAATGATTAAGGAGTTTTAGGAGTGTAGCAACCAGTGTAAGGCTACTGCTGCTAAAGCAAATAAATTAATGGGGTGCGTCAAAAAGGGCATAGGAGCACACAATAAGGAAATTTACCAAAAAAACAGGACTATAAAATCTCATTTACACTCAACTCTTCTTCTAAAGGAACCACTATCAAATAAACACCTTTATCTCCTAAATAGCACAATACATAGTATATAGATTATCTCTTAATGTTAACGTCCATTGTAATTTTTAGTCACTAAAATGATTATTACATCCAGTACAATTAACACTGGACTTTACACATTTAATGAAAAATAATACAAAAGTAAAATGCACTTATTACTGAAATCTCACAAGTGATAACATAAAGTATATATTCAAGAAAAAAAATGCACCCATCTGGAATACCTTTAATAAATAGGCTATCTATTGTATAATCTGATTATTTCTCTTTTTGTTCCTGGTTTTTAATTTAAAACTCTTTATTTTAGCAGAAATGGCTGGACACATTCTCAATGGGAGAGGAAAAATGGCACCATAATGGATCAGTGGCTTCATTCTATTCTTTCTATTCTTCTATTAAAGAGGTACTCCGGTGGAAAACTTTTTTTTTTTTTTTTTGGCTAATGCAGTGTCGGCAGGGCAACAGGACACCAAGGACTTTTTTACTGTATGCAATGCACAAGATGTATTACATTTTATGAGCATCAAGAGTCTGGAACAAAAAATTCTGCATTTAGCTGATAAAGAAGTACACATTTTTTGGACTGTCAAAACATTAAGATCCTATGAGGATTGCCATTACCATTGCCAAGGTCTAAGAAATTTCAAAGAGCCTTCAAAATTTTTAGAAGATGAGATGTTCCTTAAAGCATGGAAAGATCTGCATCTAAAATACTCTTGTGATATGCTTATTCTATTAAGGGAACAAAATGAAGTTGAATATTCCAAGATAACAGATGCTTTATGTAAAGCCAGATGAGAATTACAAACCAGACTGTCAGATTCACAATTTCAAAATTTTAATAAAAAAATTGATCAAAAACTTGCTGCCTTGCAGGCTAATATCAAAGAACAGAAACAAAACAAGTTTGTTCGAGACAAAACCGATCTCGAAACAGGAAAAAAAAAATTCAGGTTACTCTGCTGCTACAAAATACAATAAACAAAAATACAATCCGAAAAAATATATGGTAAAATCCGGAAAAAAATCGCTTCCCTACTGGTTCCAAACAAGATCCAAAATTTCAATTGCACCTAAAAAAAACTACTGAATCGGAATCCAGTAACTCAGATGAGCCAGGAAAATCAGAACTGACTAATATCAATATCAATGTGGGAGCTATAAGATCCGAACAGGACACAGCAATCCCTTTAGAAAACGCATCAGAATAGGCCCGGGAGGAAAAAAACAAAAGCGGAAAACGCAGTTACAAACGGAAAAAACAAGTAGCTTGGCAGAAATAGAATTTCTGTATCAAAATGGGAATGTTGCTTCGAATGTGGACTCTTTCCATAATCCAGCTATAATAAATCTTACACCTGTTGTTCTGAGCGACGCCGCTTGCTCAGTTCTAACCTGAGGACTGAACTTTTGACATTGTTCAATTTGAAATAGATCTCTTTAGGTCCATAAGAAAACTGAATATTAATTATTATTTTTTTTTTTGTGAATAAAGGGGCCAAATGGCATAAATGGGGTTTATGCCATTCAGTGAGGCAGATGAGACAGATGTACGATGCCTCTCTGATCTCACTGAACTGTTAGGTGGCAGCATTCATAACGTGAATTCCACACTTGAAAATGAAGAGGTGTTTTCAGGTGGGATAAAATCTAGATTTTGTCCCCCCATTACTCCAGGTAGTAACCTGTATGTCTTTTATTACAAAGTATTGGAAGATATGAGAGCTTTAAAATATCCTGTAGACATGAGTAATCTAAATTGGGAATAAAAAGCAGCCCTCATTTGGCTCATATCTTTAATAAATATTTTGCTTAAAAAAGCCGATAAAAGCGGTAATATTGCATTACTTACAGAAGTGTACTACCTACAAGAAGCAAAAAGACAACTTGATAACCCTGTAAATTATGAAAAATTTGCATCTAATCCCACTTGTAAAATCAAATCTAGATTACAAACTCTCCTCAGAGGAGCAGTTGAGAAAGGTATTCTCTCAAAAGAAACAGCTACTAAACTCATTCCTGCCTTTCCTAAATTCTCTTCATGGTATTTCTTCCTCAAGATACACAAAAGTTTGTGTCCGGGATGGGCTCCATAAATGAGTGCATCTCAAAATATATTGATTTCTTGCTCAGACCGTTATTAAAGAACGTTCTCACTCTGGTTAAGGATACAAAGAATTTTTGTGTATGCTTGCCAGTCAAGAATGGGAGGAAGGGTGTATATTGGCCTCTATAGATATAGAGTCCTTATACACCAATATCCCCCAAAATCTAGGAGTAAGATGTATTCGTGACTTCTTAGAGAGATCTAACACAAGTTCAGCTGTGGTGGACTTCATCTGTGAAGCGCTGACTCTGATTCTTACTAATAACGCTTTTATTTTTGATAAAGTGTGGTACAGACGGACCTCCAGAGTGGCCATGGGCACTCCGGTGGCCTGTACTTTTGCCAATTTATTTGTAGCATGTTTTGAAAAAGATTTTGTATTTTCAACTTCCAATCCCTTTTTACATTTCATTAAAGAGTACACTCATTTGGTAGACGATATTTTTATTGTTTGGTCGGGGTCGGAGTCAGATTTTGTAGATTTCTTCCATCAGATCTCATTGAACAATATGAACTTAAATTTCACGTACAATACTAGCACGTCACATTTGGAATTTTTGGACGATTTGGTATCAGTGGGCAATGATGGGTTGGTAACTACTGGGAACAGGAAACCAACTGCGGGTAATTCGCTCCTCCCGGAGCATGTAAAATCGGCTATACCTTACGGACAGATGCTGAGACTTAAAAGAATTAACAGTACTGATTCCGGTTTTAAACAACAAGCTGTGGAGTTGAAGGACTTGAAGTTAGGGGTTACCCACAGAAGGTTTTGGATAGTGCCTTTAATCGGGCACTTTAACAAAATAGAAATTCACTTCTAAAAAAATATTCTAAAAAATCAAACAAGAATTTTGTTAATAAAGATCCACAATCTGAAAGGTTCACATTTTCATTTAAATATAGTCCTATGACCACCACTACAAACACAATAATTCAAAAACACAGATTTTTAAATTAAAAACGACCCGGCTCTATCTAATATAGCTATTCAAAATGCTAGCATACAGAAGAGTAAAAAAAAATTAAGAGATACACTTGCATGCAGTAAATTTATTTCCTCTCACAACAAAGAAAAAACATAAAAATTGGTTGGCTGTAAAAGGCAACCATAAATGTGGAGCCTGTAAATGGTGCTCTTCTTTGTTGTGCAACAAATCCATTACAATTGGCAGTATTTGCATACAATGAAAAGATTTTATTTGTTGCAAAAAAAAAATTGTGGTGTATGGTCTAAAGTGTGTGTGCGGATGATTTCATATCGGAAGCACTACACGTCCGATGCATACAAGATTCTGTGAGCATCTCTATTCAATACGCACTAAAAAAAAAGGCTCACCTCGAGTTATAGATCATATATGGGAAGTTCACAAAAGTGATCCCTCGGCTTTGCATTTTTTCGGGATCAAGAGAGTGTATAGCCAAGATGGAACAGATAGACGAAATGCCCTCCTTCAAACTGAGGCGTGCTGGATTATGCGCACAGATGCTCAAGGAAAACTAGGTTTAAATGATAAACTAGATTTAAGTATATTTGTTTAAGTACTATAATGCATTGCATATAATTATTTTCCAGGTTATTGTGTGATTTTAATTGGTTTTTATTTCACATGTTTGCTGTATTGGTTTGGTGACGCTACAAGTTTGTAGTTCCCATCCCCGATTGGGTCACGCAGGTATTTTACCGGTGGCTATATATGGGGGCGTGTATGGTCTGACGAAGTACGGAAGTACGACACAGCTGTTACCTGCACGCTGAGGTCATTGGCGTTCCTGTTTGTTCACCTGTCTGACAACGCCACTCTGTTCGTATAAATAAAGAATATACTAAAGCTCCTACCTGGATGAATGCCGTCCACTATTCTATATCTCGTCTATTTTAGATTTGTAAATTACTTCTATTACATTTTTTTACCCTTCCAGTACTTTTTAGCAGCTGTATACTACAGAGGAAATTCTTTTCTTTTTGAATTTATATTTTGTCTTGTCCAGAGTGCTCTCTACTGACACCTGATGCCCATATCAGGAACTGTCAAGAGCAGAAGAAAATCCCCATTGCTAACCTATGCTGCTCTGGATAGTTCCTGACATGGACAGAGGTGTCAGCAGAGAGCACTGTGGACAAGGGAAAAATAAATTCAAAAAGAAAATAATTTCCTCCGTAGCATACAGCTGCTAAAAAGTACTGGAAGGGAAAAGATTTTGTAATAGAATCATTTACAAATCTGTTTAACTTTCTGGCACCAGTTCATTTAAAAAAAAAAAAACGTTTTCCACCGCAGTACCCCTTTAAGTACAAATACCTTTCTCACTATAACTGACTCCTAGCATTGCCATGGCACAATACATTTAAATATATACAGTAAGTTATGTGTTTTAATAAAATCACCTTCTTGTGTTATATCATATATTTACTTTAAAAGCATTTTTATTTTAGCACTTTGTTTTTCTCCTTTGTCACTATATCTATCTGTCTATATCTATCTATACCAACAAACAAAAAAAAATCCAATGTAGCACTGAGAGTATGAAAAAAGTGAAAAAAGTTTTAATCCATCAAAAAAAATGTGTACAACAGCAATATGTCAGCTCACTCCTGAGTCTTGTTCAAGCTAACATTACAGACATGTGATGTTAGCTTTAAAAATAAAAAATAAAAAGACTCAGGAGTGAGTCCAAATGTTACTGCTGTACACATTTGTTTGATAGATTAAAACTTTTTTCACTTTTTCACTCTGGAGTGCTGCATTGGATTTTTACTTGTTGGTATCTAAGAGAGAATTATTGAGACCTGGTCTCTGCCCTCTGCTTGCACCCAGACTTAATTCCTTAACTGGGCACTCTCATTAAAAATTTTTTTGCTATTGCACTCCTTATGATAAATAAAAAAATCTTTTTAATGTATTTTGTTTAAAAAAAAAAGACATTTTCTATCTTTTATTTGTGTTTAAAAAAGCTGCCACTAGGTATCTCCCTACTTGTCGAGAGCACATTTCCCCCCCCCCATCTTTTGCACAGGCTTTGGACTTCTGCTGGCCTGGCAGAAGTCCAAAAGCAGGAAATGCAGTCTGGACTGTTAAGGGGTGTGTGCAGCCTTAGCCACTCAGAGCTCATCTCACACACTGAACTGCTGTTGGCTGTGTGCAGCAGAGAGGGAGGAAGTTTTCTCCTGTATGGCTTCAGATTATGTCATGCCTGCTGGGTCACACCCCTTCCCAGCATGTAAATCTGACTGAGCAGAAAATACAGAGCAATATCAAGGTAGAAAACTAACAAATAATACAAATAAAGGTAGGGGGTGGCTATCATGATGGGGCAGTGAATGGGAGGATTGTGAAATTTAACAAGATCATAAGAGGTACTCTTTAAGGACTTCTTTAGGACTTCTTCTGAAACCAAGCATTGATGGACTTTGATGCAGGATTGGGATAATTGTCCTATTGGAAGGTCCAACGACCAATAAGCTTCAGCTTCCTCTTCAGAGGCCCGATGTTGCCTCCTAGGATTTCTTGACACTTGATTGAAACCGTTTTTTTCCTCTCCACTGCAGATTTCCAGGGTCAAAGAAAAGGAAAGCAGTCCCATAGCATCACTCAGCTACTGCCATGCTTCATTGTAGGCATGGTGTTTTTGTGTTTTTTTCAGTGTATGCTGTTTTCCTTCTCAAGACATATCATTAATCCACCGGCCCAAAAAGTTACAGTTTTGTTTTTGATTACCCCCCACCCCCCCCGGAATCTGGTGGCAGCTGGTGATAACCTACTCTTTCTTCTATATTCAAGCAGTTTAGACAGTGTTTCTTTACCTCAAGCTGGTAAACTAAGCTTCCCACTGTATTTCTAGGAATATTCAGAGGCAAAGGCAAGATGGCCGACCCCCCCTCCTAGGGGCAGATGGTATTAACGCCTGGGATAACCTCCTGGCCTAAGCATGGGGCAAATAATGACTCCAATGCCAAGTTACGGAACAACAGCAGCTTTACTGAGGTAGACAGGTGTAATAGTCTTGACAGCTCAGTTAGTTCCAAGAAGGTGACCAGTGCCTTCAGAAACTCTCGGGCTCGCTGGGTTATAGTGGATTTGGACAATTTGCTGCAGGCCCACGCTGACTGTATACAGAATGATCTTGACTGACTAGACTGACTTCATACCATATGTAGCTAACCAGGTTTTGATGTTCACCAGTGGGGTAATGGATTAGTGGAAGCGTGGCTGCGTGGTAGGCCTTGGGCCTCCTCATGACACCAGACACTCTCAGGACTTGACTTCACTGTACTCAGTACTCAAGAGACTGAACTAGCAACTCCCAAAGTTTATATGGAGGAGACTCTGGAGAGGTCCCACAGGTCACTCTATAAGTCATGTGATCACTAGTACCTTCCTTGTTTACAATACATGGCAACAGTATTTAAAGGTACATAACAATAGATAGACATTACAGATAACACAGGCACTTAGTACTGTTTATAGAACATAGAAGAAAGGGAGGTCCAGGGGTCACTGAAATAGAGTTCACCTGACAGGGCAGCAATGGTACAGGGGTGCAACTCCTGTACTGGGCCACCACAAGATTACACATGATTTAGTCATTTAACAGTATGCCGCATGCTACCAACTAAAACACAGAATACTGACCCTAAAAACTATGTGGTATGAATGTGTTTTTTTGTTTTATGTTTTTAGTACAATATTTTAACATTTGAATTTTTAGAACAAACCACATAGTCTAAATTTGCAGACTTAAGTCAGGAGTAAGATGTGAGAATGGTTAAAACACATATTTAAGAATACAAATTGCTTTAGTGTTTAAAACTAATGAAAAAATGATAAACAGAACCAAAACGGTGTCACATTTTTCACTTATGCACATTTAACCAATTTATTAGACAACACTGCATTTATGTGTTCTACATTCACTGTCTACACACAGCATAGGGATAACATTCACTAGCATTAATAGCCGAGCTTCTATAATTCTTGTCATTTTACATTTGGAGGTGACAAGCAATAGCCCGAAGCGTGCCTTCACACTCACAAATCAAGCCATGTAAATATTGCTACCCACAGTGAAAAAGTGCTAATTTCAACTGAAAATATATCATTAAAATTAAATTTTAATGGGATGTGAATGGTTTATAGCATTCTTTTTTATGGTGAAAAGTGTTCATGAATATTTGAAAAGAATATTTAAACTAATATGAATCTCCTGCACGGAAAGAACATTATGGCAGTGTGATAGATATAAATACTTTTAGTATGATACCAGTGTAAGAAGCATGGGAATGTATTTTTTGCCTAAAATCAAATAAAAACATTGGGACTAGTTACCATTTCCAATGCTACTAGTGCAAATATATATCTTTTTTATTCTGTGTATTGAATAATTCACATTTTATTTAGATGCTTATACATAGTACTTGAGCTATCTTTTCCAGTATGGAGTGGTTAGTACCTACTAAAAGTGGTCCAAAGAAGGACAAACAGTAAGCCAGAGGCACAGTCATGGGTAACCAAGGCTCACCGATACACTAAATGTGGTACTGCCCTAGGTCCCTGAGGTTTATTCTCTGAGGGTTCATAATTTGTGAAAAAGGATAGCCTGAAGGGTTTTACTCTTCAATGTTAATGAATGTACTTTATGACCATAGCGCATGTGCATTCCCATACATCATGTAAGATGTTGGTGAGGAGATTTTGGCATTCAAGGCATTTATTGATTCTATCAGAGAAAGAGGTAGAGGGGAGAATTTTAACCTCTTAATGACCAGGTGTTTTTCCGTTTTTGCACTTACATTTTTTTCCTCATTACCTTTAAGACATCATAACTCTTTCAATTTTGCACCTAAAAATCCACATGATGGCTTATTTTTTGCACCACCAATTCTACTTTGTAATGACATCAGTCATTTTATCCAAAAATCTACGATGAAACGGAAAAAAATTATAATTGTGCGACAAAATTGAAGAAAAAAAAACAATTTTGTAAATTTTGGGGGCTTCCGTTTCGACGCAGTCCATTTTTTCAGTAAAAATGGCACTTTATCTATATTCTGCAGGTCCATATGATTAAAATGATACCCTACTTAAATAGGTTTGATTTTGTCATACTTCTGAAAAAATCATAACTACATGCAGGAAAATGTATATGTTTAAAATTGTCATCTTCTGACCCCTATAACCTTTTAATTTTTCGCGTACGGGGCGGTATGAGGGCTCATTTCTTGTTCCATGGTCTGAAGTTTTAAGCGGTACCATTTTTTTATTGATCGGACTTTTTGATCACTTTTTATTCATGATATAAAAAATGACCAAAAATACGCCATTTTGGACTTTGGAATTTTTTTGCACATACGCCATTGACCGTGCAGTTTAATTAATTATATATTTTTATAATTTGGACATTTCTGCATGCAGCAATACCTAATATGTTTATTTTTATTTACACAGTTTTTTTTTTTTTATGGGAAAATGGGGGTGAGTCAAACTTTTATTAGGGAAGGGGTTAAATGATCTTTATTAACTTTTTTTCCACTTTTTTTTTGCAATGTTATAGCCCCCATAGGGGACTATAACACTGCATACACTGATCTTTTACATTGATCAATGGTTTCTCACAGGAAACCATTGATCGATGATTCTGCCGCTTGACTGCTCATGCCTGGATCTCAGACAATGAGCAATCATTCGGCGATCGGACACCAGGAGGCAGGTAAGGGGACCCTCCTTCGTGTCCTATAGCTGTTCGGGACGCCACAATTTCACGAGGCGGTCCCAAACAGCCCCCTGAGATAGCCGGGGGTAGTTAAATTTCACTTTAGACACAGCGATCAACTTTGAATGCCGCGTCTAAAGGGTTAATAGCGTGCAGCACCGCGATCAGTGCCTTGCCCTATTAGCCACGGGTCCCGGACGTTGTTAGAGGCCAGGCCCGACCAACTATGGATTCGGGGCCACGCCCTGGCCCCGTGTTAAAGAAAGTGAAAGGACCCAGGACGTACAGGTACGCCCTTGGTCTTTAACAGGTTAAAACCATATAGAGCTGCATAAGGTAACTTTTAAATGAGCGTTAAAGGATTAATTATTTTAACATGTTTAACCCCTTCATGACACAGCCCATTTTCACCTTCAGGAACTGGGCATTTTTTGAAAATCTGACCACTGTCACTTTAAACATTAATAACTCTGGAATGCTTTTACTTATCATTCTGATTCAGAGATTGTTTTTTCATGACATATTCTACTTTATGTTATTGGTAAAATTTCACTGATATTTGCATCCTTTCTTGGTAAAAAATCTTGAAATTTCATGAAAATTTTGAAAATGTAGCATTTTTCTAACTTTGAAAGTCTCTGCTTGAAAGGAAAATGGATATTCCAAATAAATTACATATTGATTCACATATACAATATGTCTACTTTGTGTTTGCATAAAAAATTGACAATTTTTTACTTTTGGAAGACACCAGAGGGCTTCAAAGTTCCGCAGCAATTTTCCAATTTTTCTCAATATTTTCAAAATCGTAATTTTTCAGGGCCCAGTTCAGGTTGGAAGTGGATTTTAAGGGTCTTCATATTAGAAACACCCCATAAATGACCCCATTATAAAAACTGCAACCCCCAAAGTATTCAAAATGACATTCAGTAAGTGTTTTAACCCTTTAGGTGTTTCACAGGAATAGCAACAAAGTGAAGGAGAAAATTCTAAATCTTCATTTTTTACACTCACATTTTCTTGTAGACCCAATTTTTGAATTTTTACAAGGGGTAAAAGGAGAGAAATCACCCTAAAATTTGTAACCCACTTTCTCTCGAGTAAGGAAATACCTCATATGCGTATGTAAAGTGTTCAGCGGGCGCAGTAGAGGGCTCAGAAGGGAAGGAGCGACAATGGGACTTTGGAGAGTGAGTTTTTCTGAAAGGGTTTTTGGGGGGCATGTCCCATTTAGGAAGCCCCTATGGTGCCAGAACAGTGGACCCCCACACATTTGACCCCATTTTGGAAACTATACCCCTCATGGAATTTAATAAGGGGTGCAGTGAGCATTTTCACCCCACTGGCGTTTGACAGATATTTGAAACATTGGACTGTGCAAATGAAAAATTTTATT
Organism: Hyla sarda; assembly: GCF_029499605.1. Taxonomy (NCBI): domain Eukaryota; kingdom Metazoa; phylum Chordata; class Amphibia; order Anura; family Hylidae; genus Hyla; species Hyla sarda. Next base: position 211,231,593 of record NC_079192.1, on the reverse strand, counting down.
TTTCATTTTCACAGCCCACTGTTCCAAAAATCTGTCATACACCAGTGAGGTGTAAATGCTCACTGCACCCCTTATTACATTCCGTGAGGGGTGTAGTTTCCAAAATGGGGTCACATGTAGGTATTTATTGTTTTGCGTTTGTCAGAACCGCTATAACAATCAGCCACCCCTGTGCAAATCGCCTCAAATGTACATGGTGCAATCTCCCTTCTGGGCCTTGTTGTGCGCCCCCAGAGCACTTTGCGCCCACATATGAGGTATCTCCGTACTCGGGAGAAATTGCATTACAAATTTAGAGGGTTTTTCCCTTTTACCTCTTGTGAAAATGAAAAGTATAGGGCAACACCAGCATGTCAGTGTAAAAAATTATTTTTTTTACACTAACATGCTGGTGTAGACCCCAACTTCACCTTTTCATAAGGGGTTAAAGAAGAAAAAGCCCCCCAAAATTTGTAAGGCAATTTCTCCCGAGTACGGCGATACCCCATATGTGTCCCAAAACTGTTGCCCTGAAATACGACAGGGCTCCAAAGTGAGAGAGCACCATGCACATTTGAGGCCTGAATTAGGGATTTGCATAGGGGTGGACATAGGGGTATTCTATGCCAATGATTCCCAAACAGGGTGCCTCCAGCTGTTGCAAAACTCCCAGCATGCCTGGACAGTCAATGGCTGTCCGGCAATACTGGGAGTTATTATTTTGCAACAGCTGGAGGCTCCGTTTTGGAAACAGTAGCGTACCAGACATTTTTCATTTTTTGGGGGGAGGGGGGGCTGTGTAGGGGTATGTGTATATGTAGTGTTTTTTACTTTTTATTTTAGGTTAGTGTTAGTGTTAGTGTAGTGTAGTGTTTTTAGGGTACAGCCACATGGGCAGAGGTTCACAGCAAGTTTGCCGCTGGAAGTTTGAGCTGCAGCGCAAAATTTGCGCCATCTCAAACTTGCAGCACTCACTGTAAACCTCTGCCCATGTGAGTGTACCCTGTACATTCACATTGGGGGGAGGGGGCAAACATCCAGCTGTTGCAAACTCCGAGCATGCCCTTTGGCTGTCCGTGCATGCTGGGAGTTGTAGTTTTGCAACAGCTGGAGGAACACTGGTTTGGAAACACTAAGTTAAGTAATAAACTTTCAAGTGTTTTGCAACCAAACTTAGTGTTTCCAAACCAGTGTGCCTCCAGCTGTTGCAAAACTACAACTCCCAGCATGCATGGTCTGTCAGTGCATGCGGGGAGTTATAGTTTTGCAACAATTGCAACAGCTGGAGGCACTGAGGTAGGAAACGGACAATGTTTCCCAACTAGTGTGCCTCCAGTTGTTGCAAAACTACAACTCCCAGCATGCCCAGACTGCCCAGGCATGCTGGAAGTTGTAGTTCGGCAATATCTGAAGGATCAGATGTTGCCGAACTACAACTTCCAGCATGCTTGGGCAGTCTGGGCATGCTGGGAGTTGTAGTTTTGCAACATCTGGAGGTCCACAGTTTGGAGACCACTGTATAATGGTCTCCAATCTGTGCTCTTCCAGATGTTAGAGAACTACAACTCCCAGCATGCCTGGACAGACTGAGCATGCTGGGAGTTGTAGTTTTGCAACATCTGGAAGAGCACAGATTGGAGACCATTATACAGTGGTCTCCAAACTGTGGACCTCCAGATGTTGCAAAACTACAACTCCCAGCATGCCCAGAAAGCCAAAGGCTGTCTGGGCATGCTGGGGGTTGCAGTTTTGAAACTCCCAGAGGCAGCAGTGAGATCGCTTTACGGCGATCTCACTGCTGCCAATGAAGATGCCGCCCTGCTGCTGCAAACTCACCGCCGGGACGCACCACTGCTGGGACAGCCTGGAGGACGACGCCCGCGCCGGGACCGCTCGGGACACCGCATGGCCGGGTAAGTGACGCCGGGGGACGGGTCAGGGACACTTAGCAGAGCGGTGTGTGTCCCGATCCCCGTGATCGGGACTCACACACTGCGCTGCTAAGTATTCTGATAGCGAAACGCTGCTATCAGCTAGTCAGATTTGACCAGCTGATAGCAGCGATCGCTGGGGGGGGGGGGATGAAACCCCCCGTGGTCGCATGGTAAGATGGCTGGCTATCAGTGATGCCACCATCTTTCCAGGCGCTGTGGGATGCCGTGAGTAGAGGCAAAAATGTTCATGACGTACCTGTATGTCATGGGTCGGGAACACCTTGCCACTCATGACGTACAGGTATGTCATAGGTCGGGAAGTGGTTAAGAACCACAACCCCCCTGCTATTATGCTCTCCAAAATATTCTAGTCCTGGGTAAAAAGGAAAATAGTCTTAGGGTTGATCTTTAAAAAATTCTCCTTCCCAATAATATCATCAGTTAGTTTTCTTAATCTAGAGGTGCAAAAAGCACAAATCCGATTCACAAAAAAGGCATGGGATGGGGGCAAACATAAATGTGTAAGGCTTTCTGTGAGTGTAAACTATTTGAATCTATTCCGGTTAATAAGGTCCCCCAAAGTACATATACTGTATCTATGTCTCTCCAAAACAGGATGAAATTCCGGATTGGCCAAAAATGGCATAAATTCAGACAAAAGAAATAGCATCTTAAAGTTTTACAAAGAAGGCACTGTTCATAAAACCCTTCCATATCATGTGTATTGCCAAAATCAGTGGACTGCAACTCAAAATCAGAAGAAAGGTGAAAAAAAAGGCACAAATAAACCCTGCTTGCGCCTTTTTTGCGCCTTTTGTAGAGCCTTAAACAGTCTAAAGACAATGATAAATGTCAGGCTATGTTTTGACCTGTACCAAAACATTAGAATTCTTTGCCACAAACTTCTAAACATTCCAGAACAATCTCTACACAGTGGCAGGCTGCATTATTCCACTGAAGGATTCCATTAACATAAGAGGATACAGTTATCATCTAGCCATTAATGCCAGGATCTAAAATTTTCCAGCAGAACATGGCCCCGAGCATTAAACTGCCTCCTGTATTGCCTTCTTTCCATAATGCATCCTAGTGCCCTCTCTTTCTAGAAAAGCAACATACACATTTTTCCCTCTGCTGTTTGATCATATTGCCCATTTTCTTAAGTTTTGTTAGTCATTATTCATGTCTATGTGCCAAACAGCAAAATTGCTATTTGCAGCGTTACTATAAAAATAAGAGCTTACAGTTTACATGATTTCATCTCCTAACCATATTACATGCCAGAGACATTTTTCCAGTAGCATTGCATAAGTCTACAAAGTCAGGCTGCAGTAAAGGAAATTTTATTATTCCCAAACTGCAGTTTACTGTCCAAGATGCTAGTATCCAAGATCCATGAGAATTGAGGTCACTGAGATATCCTTGATAGGCTTTTAATATGATCAAATAATGTCTTTAAAAATAGCTTTAGAGCAATGTGTAGTGATTCATATTACTTTTTTATACTTTATATTTTGATAGTCTTCATAGTTTAAATATTATAATGTCTTTAGGCAAGACAACAATAAAGGCTGAATTTAACACACACACACACATATATATATATATATATATATATATATATATATATATATATATATTCAGCGTCATTAAAAATGATGACAATTTGTTATTAAGAACTTGGTCTTGGGGGGCTTCAATACTTTGATATGGGCTATGCAACCCAACTGGGGACATTGGTTTAGAAAGCTTAGGACATACTCAGAGATCAGAGTCAACCAACATACTAAAGGAAGTTTGAGCCAAATTACTTACTCCGACACCTGATTCTAATACCTGACCCTGATATGTGGCATCTAGCACTTATCTCTAACTTATCTGGTTGAACTTGATGGACATATGTCTTTTTTCGACCGAACTATGTAACTATGTAATCCCTACAGTTGACATCATGTGACTCTTACACCTGGCTCTGACTCCTGAAGATGATACCTGTGATACCTTATGCCAATGTCTGAATTTGACCACTGAAAATAGCATGTGACATTAGCCCTTGACCCCTTACACGTGACTCTTACATCTGACAAATGATGAAAGTCAGAGTTGAGTGTCAGACATCATTTTAGTGACACTTGACTCTCTTCATTAAGCCTATAGAGGTGAATATGTGAATGGAGCAGCAGCCTGCATGTTTGACCATTGCTCCAGTCAACCCTATTCTTGAGATTAGAGGGGTCCCAGTGGTCGGACCGCCACTGATAAGATATAGAGCACATATCTTATAGTAAAATTTCAAATTGTGGCTTTTGGAAAGATGAAAAAAAAATGTATATGCTGCTGAATTAAACAGAGATTCACTAAAGATTCACAGTTAGTCCACTAAGGGATGTGTGACAGTACCAGAGAGAAAATAGAAATCACAGGGGGGTACACACTTAAAATATAACTTTTAATCAGACACGTTCTAAAAGCATAGGCCCCACAACAAAATTGAGCCAGTATGGTAATTGGACACCAGATCTGTGATATGCAATACACACCGTGTATGGATGAGGTGTGTATTGTATAGAGGGATAGGGTCTAGAAGAGCAGGGTACACAATTATTTGGTCACCCTAGTAATCCCTGTCGGGGAGATGTGGTGAGGTCTACCCCTGCTCCCACAGGGACCGTCGGAGCACTCGCCCTAGAAAGGGCGACCCCTGCCCCGATCTACCCCTTGGACTACACCCTAGAAATCCCTATTAGTAAATAATAGCCCTTGTTCTGGTGTACCCGACGCGTTTCAACCACATCGGTGGGTTCATCAGGGGTTAACCAGGCAAGATACAGTACAAGGATAAATATTATCAATAATTAAACTAATTACAAAAATAGAAAGATGTAAATGGTAGGGAAAAAGCGGAACCGTGAGCGCACATGTAGCTGGAGCACCTATGCGGTTTATGCAGTAATGGTGCTAACACTTTTGCTTATGTTAACCTGGTGACAATGTTGCCCTCAGGTGGCTACTCACGGTTACCAACGCTGCCGCAGTGGCGGTATCCCTAGGTGCACTGCCACAGTGGTGGGCAGTGCCTTCAGCCGATCGGTGTCCTGGCTTGCCTGCCGCGGACACCCATGCTGTATTTATGTGTGTCTGAAGCGAAAATCGCGCGCGCACACTAGCCGCCGCGCGTCACTTCCGGTCATGACGTCTAACTTCCGGTGACGCGTCTCTGGGCGCTGAGCATCGCTCGTTGCTAGGCAGCGCTCAGGATGAGAGCGCAGCGCTGTCAGCAACTAGTAGAAACAAGGTATTAAGCCGGAAATAACGGACAAATGGACCTTATATACAAGGTGCGGAGTGACGGATAACTCATATTGCGAATAGAGTCGTGAATGAGTAACTGAGTGAGAGGACCTCAGTACCTCCATATGTATGTGCAGAATGTCGTGGGACAACCGCATCATTAGGAGGGGTAAGGATGGTTGCTACATGTGATGACATGGGGGGGGGGGGGATTTGAAAAGAGCAGATAATTTGGAATGAGAAATAATAAATCAATAAAAGTGGAAACATATTGGAGATGTGTAACTGAGGTATAGACCTCACAGATTATTCCAAAAAGCAGGCATAACTCAAGGCCTCATTTAATCCACCAGGAGACTGTGTCTGTAGGGAGAAAATCCACCGGGTTTCCTTTTGGAGGATCAATCTATCCCAGTCTCCTCCTCTGGTGGGAGGTCTAACAAGTTCTATCCCCACAAATCTCAGGTTTTGGGCGTCCCCGTCATGTTGGCCATTGATGTGCCGAGCTAGTGGCTTGTCGGCCAAATTAATGATGTCTCTCAAGTGCTCGCCAACTCTTCTCCTAAACTCCCTGATTGTCTTGCCAACATATTCCATACCACAAGTACAGGTGGCTTTGTAAACAATCCCCTTACTCCGGCAGTTGATAAAGTCACGTATGGAATAAATCTGCCCAGTATTGGTGCTAGAGAATGTTTTAGTCACTTCAATATGTTTGCAAGCAATGCATCCGCTACAACGGAAGCACCCTTTGATCTGCCTATTCAACCAAGTGCCTTGTGCCTGAGGTGGCACATAGTGGCTATTCACAAGCCTGTCTCTCAGACTACGGCCCTTTCTGAAAGAAATCTGAGGATGAAATCCCAAAACTTCCTTCAGGTCAGGGTCCATCCTCAAAATCTCCCAGTGTTTGCTGAGAATGCATCTAACATCTTGTGCTCCCCCATCATAGGTAGCCACCAATCTAATGAGATTATCTGAGTTCAAATCCCGGGGTTTGGGTACAAGCAGACTAGCTCTGTCTACCTTCCTTGTTTCTTGGTATGCTTTTCGTAGAACCCAATCCGGGTAACCTCTGGCCTGAAAGCGCTGCCTCAAATCAGCAGCTTGGCTCATGAACTCAGATTGGGATGAACAATTCCTCTTCATCCTCAAATATTGCCCCTTAGGGATGCCTCGTTTTAATGGTACCGGGTGAAAACTACGCCATTCCAACAAAGAGTTGGTCGCAGTGGCCTTACGGTATACAGTAGTTTGTAAAGTACCCCTGGCGTCCTTCTTAATGAGGACATCAAGAAAGGGTAACTCGTTGTGTGCCAGTTCAAAGGTGAATTTGAGGCCTACTGCGTTGTTGTTAAGGGCGTCTACAAAGAGTGTAAAGTCATCACGGGTACCATTCCATATGACGAAGATGTCGTCAATGTACCGTGCCCATAGCCCAACCTGCTCCGTAAATTGCACCAGTTGTTCACCAAAAACTAGCACCTCCTCCCACCAGCCCAGATAGAGATTCGCATAAGTGGGGGCACAGGGGCTCCCCATTGCGGTCCCTCTGAGCTGGTGGAAGGTGCGTCTGTCAAATAAAAAGTAATTCCTGGTGAGGGTGAAACGGAGCAAGTCTATAACAAATTGGCTATGGGCACGGTATTGGCAACCTCTACTACGTAGAAAATATTCTACCGCCGCTATTCCCAGGTCATGGGGAATGCACGAATATAAAGACTCCACATCTATGCTGGCTAACCATGTATTCTCCTCCAGGGTCAGACCATCTAACTTTTTTAATAGATCTGTAGTGTCTCGGGTATATGAGGGCAATGCCATCACAAAGGTTTTCAGTATGGCATCAACGTACACACCAGCATTCTGCGAGAGATTGCCCACGCCCGATACTATGGGTCTGCCCTTGAGGGGTATGGTGCCTTTATGTATTTTTGGCAAGGAGTAGAACGTTGCCACCCTAGGATGGCGAGGTACCAGAAAATCAGCTTCTTCTTCGCTCACTAGATCTGCATCCTTGGCTATCTGTACAATCTCAGCTAGTTCCGTACGGTACTGTACGGTGGGGTCCTCCCTTAAAATCTCATAACAATCTTCCTTCAAGAGGAGTTCCAGACACATCTGACGGTATTTTAGATGGTCCATAATCACAATGTTGCCCCCCTTATCGGAGGGCTTGATTACTAGGGGCTTGTCTTTTTCCAATTTCAGCAGTGCCTGCATCTCGTCATGGGTAAAGTTTGCATTACCGATTGATCTGACCTGATCTAAGTCATTTAAGACCAGGTTCATAAAAACATCGATACAGGACATATCACCCGTAGGTGGCATCTTTTTACTCTTATTTTTCATCTGAGTGAAGGGACCTGATCCACTGGGTTGGTCTCCTTCGCTCATTAGGTCAACCAGTATTTCTGCACCCCTGAGGACGTCCCTAGGCAAATCAAGTTCCTGGGCACGACGTCTCTCACAGTTTGCATAGAATTTCTTCCAATGCAATTTCCTGGTGAACAGGTGTAGATCCTTCACCCAGTTGAATTTATTAAATGCCGAGGTGGGTACAAAGCCCAGGCCCTTGCTAAGAATGCACATTTCAGATTCAGAGAGTTGATATGCAGATAAGTTAATAATTTGTAGGGCAGAGTTCAATTGTTTCTGTTCCTTAGTGGGTAGAACGTGTCCTGAGGGGGTCTCTCTAAAAAAGGACCTTGTTCGGGTGGAGCCCCACCCCTGCCTCCTCTCTTAGGACCTCTTCCTCCTCTCTTCCCACGGCCTCGACCTCTCCCCTTATTCCTAGATGGTTGGTCTCTATCAGAGTCAGAAAAATCTGTCTCTGTAGAGGAACCTTCAACCGTTGGTTCACCAGTGCCGCCTTTGGGGAGAAACACATATACTTTGTTGTCTTTAAAGTCCTGTAAGTCACGGACAAACTGTCGGTGTTTTCTCTCCTTCAGGTGGTACTGGAACCTTTCAATGGTGTTTTTTAACAATAACTCCTTGGCTGGAAACTCAGCCTCAGATGTAAAACCTTGAGTAATCTGAATATGTGACTTCAGTCTCTCTTCCAAGGAGTTGTGATTGATCTTCTCCTCCTCGAGGAGTATCTGCATAAATCTCAGGGAGCTCTGAGTGGCTTCTTTCTCCCACTTACTGATTAGGTTTGGGCTTCTATACCTTGCTGCTGGGGTTAAGTTAATCCGCAAACCTCTAGGTACGATTTGATGTTTGAGGTAGTTCTCCAGGCTCTGAATCTCCCACCAAGAGGTGATATGTTCTTTATAGAGCCTGGTGAGTTCCCTGAATGCGGATTTGAATGAAGGAGTATATTGTTTTTGAACAAAAATTTTGTCCGAAAAAACCTCCGATACCTCGGTAGCCCAAATGTCTGTATTAAGACCTGCCGCTAGAAATCCAGCCATACCAAAAAATTGAATTCTTTAAACCAATGATTCACAGTTAGTCCACTAAGGGATGTGTGAATATTCCACAGTCATAATCGTGGACCTCCTTCCTTTCAGCTTCTTATAAGCTGATTGCTGATTGGGCTGCTCGTGGCGAATCGGCTCCGTTGTTGGGAGCATGCGCAGTTCGTCCTCGGTCAGAGGGTCATCTGCTGTTTTCAGCTTCGGGACTGACGCGCTGGGGTATTGTTAACATTAACCTTGCCAGAGGGGAGTCCCTGTGTACTTGACAGCTCCCGAAGGTTTGCTAGGCGCTCTCTGGCAGATGACCCTCCCGACCAAGGACAAATTGCGAATGCGCCCAACAACGGAGCCGATTCGCCGCGAGCAGCCCAATCAGCAATCAGCTTATAAGAAGCTGAAAGGAAGGAGGTCCGCGATTATGACGGTGGAATATTCATCAGAGCGGGAGGCGGGCACGTACGGAGCGTGGGACAGGGTGACATAGCGATGGAAAGATGGCGGCGGCTGAAAAAAAAAACAGTGGTTGAAAAAAGCCAGCAAACTAATGAAGTAACCAGCTTCCGGGTTTGAAAATAAGGTCAAAAATAACCCAACTACAGTAGCGTTACCAGGAGGAAACAAAGGGGTAATAACATATAGCCACAGTACTACCTAACTGCCCCAAGAAGGTTAAAGCAGTGGAGAACCCCTTTAAAAAGGCAGTGATATTAATTTTAAATAATATACATGTGTACATGAGTCCTAAAGGGGTATTCCGGTGAAACATTTTTTTTTAAATCAACTGGAGTCAGAACGTCAAACAGATTTGTAAATGACTTTGATTTAAAAATTTTAATCCATCCAGTACTTATCTTTTTTAATTTCTTTTTTGTCTGACCACAGTGCTCTCTTCTGAAACCGGTGTTCATGTCAGGAACTGTCCAGAGCAGGAGCAAATCCCCATAGCAAACCTCTTATGCTCTTTACAGTACCTGACATGGACAGAGGTGTCAGCAGAGAGCACTGTGTCAGACAAAAAATAAATGAACTTCCTGTGGAGCATACAGCAGCTGATAAGTACTGGTAGGGTTAAGATTTTCAAATAGAAGTAATTTACAAATCTGTTTAAAGGGATACTCCGGTGAAAAACTTTTTTTTTTTTTTAATCAACTGGTGCCAGAAAGTTAAACAGATTTGTAAATTACTTCAATTAAAAATATTAATCCTTCCTGTACTTATTAGCTGCTGAATACTACAGTGGAAATTCTTTTCCCTTTGAAACACAGAGCTGTCTGCTGAGATCATGAGCACAGTGCTCTATGCTGACATCTCTGTCCATTTTAGGAAGTGTCCAGAGTAAAAGGAAATCCCCATAGCAAACATATGCTGTTCTGGACAGTTCCTAAAATGGACAGAGATGTCAGCAGAGAGCACTGTGCTCATGATGTCAGCAGACAGCTCTGTGTTTCAAACGGAAAAGAATTTCCGATGTAGCATTCAGCAGCTAATAAGTACAGGAAGGATTAAGATTTTTTAATAGAAGTAATTTACAAATCTGTTTAACTTTCTGGCACCAGTTGATTAAAAAAAAAAAAAACATTTTTCACCGGAGTACCCCTTTAACTTTCTAGCACCAATTGATTTAAAAAAAAAAAATAGTTTTCCACTGGAGTACCCCTTTAATATGATGGTATGATACAGAAATAGGTTTTCTAACTTTCCATTTCAGAGCAATCAAATGCTTTATCCAGTGTAATTGTAACATATCTGTTTGGGGAAATCAAAGCAATTACTTCATGAATACTCTTTCTTTTTTCTTTTCACAGAGGAATATGTGAGTGACAGCTCTGTCACAGGTCCCTGAGCCGCATCCAAAAATGAAACACATAATAAACCTGACTGCATGCTAATAATTTTTGAAGCTTGATGATATTAATTTACTATCAAGAAAAAAATAGACAAATGATAGATTTCTGCCAATGAAAACAAGCCAAACATTGGCTGTCCAGTACCATCATTATGCCTCTCATGGACAAACAAGCCTAATTCTAAACAACATAATGAAATACATATAAGCCAAAAGCCCTGTAAGGTTGTAATAGCTGTCTTAAAGTAATTTGCATTATTTATAGCATTTAAAAATAAATTTCATTTTCACGCCACCCTCCTGGTGCTGCTGGTAGCATGCTCTAGAAAGAAAGCTGACAATAGTAATTTCCCTGCAGAAGGCATCTTCTCAGCTATACTGCCATGCTACTACGTCAGCAACCAGGACAGAAAACTATTATTCTTAGTTGTCCTGCAGTAAATAGAGGATCTCTATGCAAAGAACTGGGATATGGCAAGTGGATATGTCCAGCAGGACTGAACCCATTATGTCGACATGCACATGTTATACATTTTGAAGACTATGTGGCTCCATAAAATGTAAGTAAATGTCCTCTCTACAATAAATATTACATTTAATGATGGGGAGAACTGCTTAAATGGAATCTATCTACTCTATAGAGCCATAGACATGGGCCAATAGCTGAGAAGGAGATAAAACAATTTGTCTATGTCTCTTAGCTGTTGGCTAATTGCTAAGTTATAAAATCATGTTTTTCTTCTAAGACCAAGATTCAAAGAGGTTGCATGCATCCTCCTCACTCCCTCCCTGACCTTTTTGCTCTGTATGATTATTGTACAAGGCTCAGTGTTGGAAGCTAACCCTGTACCTCAATCATATAGATCAGGGAGGGGTGGGGGAGGGAGAAGGATATATTCATGCTGCAGCTCAGCTCTGCGTTTAGGACTCTTAAGTTTAAAAGTAAAACATGATCCTTTAACATAAACTTTGCAAACAATGGGACAAGTATTGTTTCCTTTATCTTTCTAACAGCTATCTGTCCATGTCCACAGCTCTGAGATTGATATTAAGATAGCAATTTTTTATTTTATTTTAAAGTGGGCCTGTGCCTAAGGCAGCAGTGTTCAGGGGGGCAGCACTTTAGTGGGTAAAAATATATTGTAAAAGATGTGCATGAAAAAATTCCAATGCTTATAGAATCACCATAATTAGGTATATTCAGTCCAAGTGCAAAGAGCAGCATTAACTATAAATAAAACCCTGTCTGTATGTGAATCTTTTGTATTGTAACATGCTGTCAAATATGTTGGAGTTACCTAAATGGGCACTGTCAGATACAAAAATGTTTTATATGTTGTACATCTTGACAAAACATTAACAATTCTAATATACTTCATAAGAAAATGTGATCAGTGAATGAGGGTGGGCTAGCACTTCCCCGTCTGATAGGACAGGAGAGAGCACAGAGGAGTCCTATCAGACAGGAGAGAGCACAGATAAGTACTATCAGACAGGAGAGAGCACAGAGGAGTACTATCAGACAGGAGTCCTAACAGACAGGAGAGAGCACAGAGGAGTACTATCAGACAGGAGAGAGCACAGAGGAGTACTTTCAGACAGGAGAGAGCACAGAAGAGTACTATCAGACAGGAGAGAGCACAGAGGAGTGCTATCAGACAGGAGAGAGCACAGAGGAGTGCTATCAGACAGACGAGAGCACAGAGGAGTACTATCAGACAGGCAAGAGCACAGAGGAGTACTATCAGATTGAGAAAGCACAGAGGAGTACAATCAGACAGGAAAGAGCACAGAGGAGTCCTATCAGACAGGAGAGAGCACAGATAAGTACTATCAGACAGGAGAGAGCACAGAGGAGTACTATCAGACAGGAGTCCTAACAGACAGGAGAGAGCACAGAGGAGTACTATAAGACAGGAGAGAGCACAGAGGAGTACTTTCAGACAGGAGAGAGCACATAAGAGTGCTATCAGACAGGAGAGAGCACAGAGGAGTGCTATCAGACAGGAGAGAGCACAGAGGAGTGCTATAAGACAGGCGAGAGCACAGAGGAGTACTATCAGACAGGCAAGAGCACAGATGAGTACTATCAGATTGAGAAAGCACATAGGAGTACAATCAGACAGGAAAGAGCACAGAGGAGTCCTATCAGACAGGAGAGAGCACAGATAAGTACTATCAGACAGGAGAGAGCACAGAGGAGTACTATCAGACAGGAGTCCTAACAGACAGGAGAGAGCACAGAGGAGTACTATCAGACAGGAGAGAGCACAGAGGAGTACTTTCAGACAGGAGAGAGCACAGAAGAGTACTATCAGACAGGAGAGAGCACAAAGGAGTGCTATAAGGCAGGAGAGAGCACAGAGGAGTGCTATAAGACAGGCGAGAGCACAGAGGAGTACTATCAGACAGGCAAGAGCACAGATGAGTACTATCAGATTGAGAAAGCACAGAGGAGTACAATCAGACAGGAAAGAGCACAGAGGAGTGATATCAGACAGGAGAGAGCACATAGGATTCCTATCAGACAGAAGAGAGCACAGAGGAGTACTATCAGACAGGAGAGAGCACAGAGGAGTACTATCAGACAGGAGAGAGCACAGAGGAGTTCTATCAAACAGAATAGAGCACAGAGGAGTGCTAGCCCACCCTCACTTTATCCATGCCTGTGCTTCAACTTGGACAAAACCATGATTTTATAAGCCATGATTACTATAAAAAGGAAACAAAATTTTCTTATGAAGTATATTAGAAAGGTTAAAGGGGTACTCTGGCCCTAAGACATCTTATCCCCTATCCAAAGGATAGGGGATACAATGTCTGATCTCTGGAGTCCGGCTGCTGGGGACCCCCACGATCTCTCATGCAGCACCCGCCTGTCTCGGGATGTGATGTCACAAGGGGGCGGAGTTGTGATGTCACGATACTCCAGCCCCTGGATCATGAGTCTTCAGACACGGAGCGATCATTGCTTCGTGCAGCTGAGACAGGTGGGTGGTGCATAACAGATTGCGGGGGAATAGGGATAGGGAATAAGATGTCTTAGGTCCGGAGTACCCCTTTAATGTTTTGCCAAGATGTACAACATATAAAACGTTTTTGAATCGGACAGTTCCCATTTAATAATTGGTAGTAGTAGTAGTAGTAGTAGCAGCAGCAGTATTATTATCATCATCATTAGCAATATATTTTTTTATTCTCTGATATAATCAATTAAGGCAACATTATTGAGCAATTCTTATGAGGATGTATTTCACCTATCAGATGCAAATGTTTTCATGAAGACCTTAACGGAGTAGTCCAGTATCTAAAAACGTATCCCCCATGATCTCTCACCCAACACCCCAGCTCTATGCATGAATCCAGTGCATCCACTATGGCACGGACGCTGTATCTCCGGCTCCCTTGTTGAGATACATGGAGGGGGTGTGTTGGCCATTTCTTTGTGTGTTTGCTGACACACCTCCATTTATGTGGAGAGCAGGGCACCATAAGTGAGATTGCGGGGTTGTCCCGGCGGAAAGGGGATACGTTTTTAGAGACTAGATAACCTCTTTAAGTGGGATGGTCTTCATAATGAATTTAGTGTATATGTAGCACAGCTATGTACCACTTTTTAAGACATGTAGGATGTAGATTATGATACCACTCATTAGAAGGCCTTCATGACATTGCACCTCACAGTTAGACACACAATATCTGTCAGCAATACAATATTTTATACATCAACAACTGCCTATGGAATGATTCAGATTTTTTCTTATAACAATAGGTAATCTTAAAGGGGTACTCCGCTGCTCAGCATTTGGAACAAACTGTTCCGAACCCTGGAGCTGGGAGCTCGTGACATCATAGCCCCACCCCCTCATGATGTCACGCCCCAACCCCTCAATGCAAGTCTATGGGAGGGGGCGTGACATTCATCACGCCCCCTCCCATTGACTTGCATTGAGGGGTGGGATGGGACATCATGAAGGGGCAGGGCTATGATGTCAAAAGTTTCCCGATGCTGGCTCCAGTGTTCGGAACAGTATGTTCCAAAACCATGAGCAGCAGAGTACCCCTTTAAAGCTGGGGTGAAGAGCTCTTAACAGTATATATTGTAGTTATGATGTTTTAAATAAAGCCGCAACCTTGTAACTCTTTCATATCTGAATGTATTTCAATTTCTATGTTTACTGTGAGTTACTTTGGAGTGAGTGCTCATCCCACACTCAAGTATGGCTACAAAATAATTTATAGCATTACGTAAATATGTTTGTCTGCTATATATATATATATATATATATATATATATATATATATATATATATATATATATATATATATAGGGGAATATGCATACAGCTCATTACACAACCTTTTCAGGTAGTGTTCCCTGGTATCAGCTTAGTTCCTGTTAAGGAATATAAAAAGCTGAACGGGATTTATGCCAAGCCAGACTGGCCAGGGGAGTAGTCTGGCTTGGCATAAATCCCGTTCAGCTTTTTATATTCCTTAACAGGAGCTAAGCTGATACCAGGGAACACTACGTGAAAAGGTTGTGTAATGAGCTGCTTTGCATATTCCCCTACCCAGAATGCCTGCGGAGTGCTAATTGGCCTAACCTGAATCTCCGTTACACCTGAAGAGGGGTCCTCTCCCTGAGGAAAGTACTGACCCTATATATATATATATATATATATATATATATATATATATATATATATATACACCAGAAATATCTGATAACATTGCTACAAATATAGAATCCGGAGGTTAAAATACAGACAATATGAAATTTCTGTTTGCTGTTATCAGTTAATGTTTTTGTGTTCCAAGGCATCAACAGTCTGTGTTCATTAATAGGAATCCTGAAAAATTCTGAAAAAGCAGAGTGCTACCCTCCTCTCTGGGAACAATTCTGTTTCCATTTATAGCTATAAGCCTTCATCCTGTAATTTATCAAGCCTAAACCGCATCTGACACTGACTTTCTTCTTATGTCTTTTGTTTTTATCCTGCAGTAACAAAACAAATTGTGGCTGAGAAGTCCATATGTAGATGTATGGATTGTTCTCTGTCAAGATGTGAGAAAGATTGGTTATTCCACATAGCATGCAGTGGTTTATCATTACTTTCTGTAACACTTGGCGATGTGCACTGCTACACCCTACTCCATTAGTTCTCTCCATTGCATCCAGGTGACCACCAGAGAAAATAAGAGATCATTTTTACGTGGCTGCTACACAGTTTGATACGTATGATTTTACCATTGGACATTGTTTATACACCGACAGTTTTACATAAGATGCTGATGCATTATGTTGTGCTGTTATGGAAACAACGGGTCATATGCCATTGCTTGGCCTATGCATTTATCTTGTTTGGTATCTCATGTTCTGAAATGTCATTTTAGCTACAGATTTTTACTTAAAACCTGTATTGAAGAACATAAAATAAAAAAAATATTTAACCCCTTGACGTCAGGATGTACATTTACGTCATAAGGGGCATTTCGACTATGAACCGAGCACAGGAGCTTCACTGACTTCATAGGCGGCAGGGAATTCCATATATTTTGGTCCTGCCCATTGAGTTTTGGGTTCAGGTTGAGCGCCTACTTTCTGCTGTCTTTTCTTTCCCTGTCCCTGCGTACCCTATGGTGTACCTCCTCCACCTGTCCTCTGATTCCCTGGGTAAAAGGAAAGGGAAGCTTCTCCTGCTCATACTGCTGGCTGCAAAGACACTTATTGCCAAGTTCTGGAAAAGACCTGCTTTTCCTTCACTCCATGATCTCCTTGCCCGCATAAGGGAGATAACTCTGTGGCCACTTTTACCTCTATCTGGGAACCACAGAATGGCTTCTGTGATCAGAAACCTCCCTGACCTACCCATTCCCTTGTGTCTTTGTCCTCCCCTCTGTCTTCTTTGTGGTGTGTCTTTGTGTTGTGTGTTGTTTTCTGTAACTACTTTCTTCTGTCTTTTTGCTAACTTCTTCTAGGACACCATTGTCTTTCTCCTCGATTGACATACCACCTCTCCACTAGGTACTCTCACAAGTCACTGAAACCAGTAGCTTATGCTGTGGTCTGAAACGTGGGACACTTTAGCATTTTCTGTGCTCTCAAATACTGATGTTCTGTTATGTATCTTACTATGTGATATTTGAATAATTTTTCAGTTTTTTTTCACTTTTATTTTCGTATTTTATTATAATTGTATAAAACTTAAAAGTAAACATACAGTTGGAAGAAAAAAGATGAACAAACATAAATGTCCAAACTATTAAAATCCAAAATTGATGATTTTTGGTCACATCGCATTCCAGAAAAATTGAATAAAAAGTTACCCAAAAGTCACGTATATGCAAAAGCAGTACAATACTGAAATCATTTTAATTACTTAAATATATTTAACTCCTTAAGGACGCAGCCCATTTGGGCCTTAAGGACGCAGACAATTTAATTTTTACGTTTTTGTTCTTTCCATCTCGCCTTCAAAAGATTATAACTCTTTTATATTTTCATCCATAGACTAGTATGAGGACTTGTTTTTTGCGCAACCAGTTGTCCGTTGTAATGCCATTACTCACTTTACCATTAAATGTATGGCACAACCCAAAAAATACTATTTGTGTGGTGAAATTAAAAAGAAAACCGCAATTTTGCTAATTTTGGAAGGTTTTGTTTTCACGCCGTACAATTTATGGTAAAAATTACATGTGTTTTTTATTCTTTGGGTCAATACGATTAAAATGATACCCATAATAACATACTTTTCCATTACTGTTGCGCTTAAAAAAAAAAAAATCGCAAACTTGTTAACCAAATTAGTACGCTTAAAATCCCCCTATTTTGAAGACCTATAACTTTTTCATTTTTCCATATAAGCGGCAGTATGAGTGCTCATTTTTCTGCGCCGTCATATGTAATTTTTATTGATACCATATTTGCTTATATAGAACTTTTAATCAATTTTTTATAATTTTTTTGGGGAATAAAATGTTATAAAAAAGCATCTATCTATATATTTTTTTTATTATTACGTTCACGCCGTTCACCGTATGGTATCATTAACATTTTATTTTAATGGTTCAGATATTTACGCACGCGGCAATACCAAATATGTATATAAAATATTTTTAAACATTTTTAGAAATAGGGAAAATGGGATAATTTAAATTTTTATTGGGGGAGGGGGTTTTAAAAATTTTTTTTTACTTTATTTTTTTTACTTGTTTTACTTTTATTTTTACACTTTAATAGTCCCCATAGGGGACTATTTATAGCAATCACTCAATTGCTAATACTGTTCAGTGCTATTTATAGGACACAGCACTGATCAGCATTATCGGTCATCTTCTGCTCTGGTCTGTGGGAAGGCAGATCAGAGCAGAAGACGCCAGGAAGCCAGCGGAGCCAGGTGAGGGGACCTCCGTCTGCTGTGCTGGATGATCTGATCGCCGCGGCAGCGCTGCGGGCGATCCGATCATCCATTTTAGTGACCGCGATGCTGCAGATGCCGGGATCTGTATTGGTCATGGCATCTGAGGGGTCAGGGGCGGACTGACAACACTCAGTGCCCCCGGACCAAATAAAGCAAGGGCCCCCTGCAAGACTCTGCCCTGGCCACGCCCCCATTCCAACCAAATCCATCCTCATGTCTCACCCCATCACACAAAATATTATACTTATACATTACACTAATGGGTCGTTAGTGTACTTGATGATCATGAAGTACAAGCCTACTAGCCCCATCACGTCCACCTGTACGTAGCGGGTCCCAAACATCCCTAGCACAAAAGAAGGGGGGGGGGCAATTATAAAATTCTACATACTCTATATGCCACCAGGATTTAACAGTAATGGACACTGTCCCTCCAAGATATACCAGTGCTGCACACTGTGCCACCAATAATAATAGTAGAGAAGTAATTCCAGCACTTACCATATATTCAATGTAGCTTATTGCATATCCTTGAACATATGGTGAGTGCTGGGATTACTTCTCTACTATGTTCTGGGCCTGATCCATTCACGTGCACCACCAAACTAGGGAAGTGCCGACCTCCACCTATTGTGGATATAATAATGTCACACACTGTGCTGCCTGGATATAATAATGTCACACAAAGTGCCGCTAGGGTATAATAATGTCACACAATGTGCCACTAGGGTATACTAGAGCCACACACTGTGTGCCATGACATAGTATAGTAGTACATAGACTGTGTGCTCAGTAGTGTTGAGCGGCATAGGCCATATTCGAATTCGCGAATATTCGCGAATATATGGACGAATATTCGTCATAAATTCGCGAATATTCGCATATTCTCGTTTTATTTTCGCATATGCGAAATTTCGCGTATGCGAAAATTTACATAGGTGAATATTGGCATATACAAAATTAACACACGCGTAAATTCGCATATGCGAAAATTAGCATATGCTAATGTTCGCATATGCGAATTTTCGCACGCCAGTCTCGCACAGTAGTATTACAGCCTTCTTTACACCACACAAGCTGGAAGCAGAGAGGGATGATCACTGTGATGTGTACTGTGAAGAAAAAAAAAAAAAAAAAAAAAAAAAAAAAAAAAAAAACGAATATTCGTAATTACGAATATATAGCGCTATATTCGCGAAATTCGCGAATTCGCGAATATGCGATATTCGCGAATAATATTCGAATTGCGAATATTCGCGAGCAACACTAGTGCTCAGTACCATACAAGAGACCCGTAAACATAATAGTGTCCACTACAAAGGATTGTGCCAACCCAGTGTGCTGCCTGACCTCCCAACTCCCATCATTTTGGACTATGCTGGAGAGCCCTAGGCATGATGGGGGTTTTAGTTCTGTAATAGCTGCAGAGCCACAGGTTGGAGTATATGATCACCCATCATCCCTACAGAACATACAATAGACTCCAGCTGATGGGACAGTCAGACAGAACACACAATGATATCAGTGACCTGAGTGACATCTTCTCTGTTGTCTTTTCTTTTCTTCTTTATCTGGTCCAGATGTCAGGACTTCTTCCAGCTCCATCTTCTCTGCAGAGTCTGACACAAGCAGATCATAGGTTAGGCACCGCAGAGCCTCATCCTCCATAAGAAGACAATAATTATTATAACCCTGCCAGATACTGTGCCCCCTAAATATATCCCTTACAGACCCATCTGTCCCCTGCACCCCTAAATCCTTCTTCAGACACCTTTTCCCCCCAGACCCCTCTGTCCTCCTCCAGATCCCTGTCCCCTCCTCCTCCAGACCCCTAAATCCTCCTCCAGACCCCTTTTTCCCCCAAGACCCCTAAATCCTCCTTCAGACCTCTCTATCCCCCCAGATTACTTTGTCCTCCTCCAGACCCCTCTGTCCTGAGACCACTGTGTCCTCCTCCAGACCCCTCTGTCCCGAGAACACTGTGTCCTCCTCCAGACCCCTCTGTGTCCTCCTCCTCCAGACCCCTCTGTCCCGAGAACACTGTGTCCTCCTCCAGACCCCTCCGTCCCCTCCTCCTCCAGACCCCTCTGTCCTGAGACCACTATGTCCTCCTCCAGGCCCCTCTGTCCCCTCCTCCTCCAGACCCCTCTGTACCCTCCTCCTCCAGACCCATCTGACCCCCTCATACCCCTAAACCAGGGGTCCTCAAACTTTTTAAACAGGGGGCCAGTTCACGGTCCCTCAGATCGTTGGAGGGCCGGACTATAGTATAAAAAAAAAAAAAACTATGAACAAATTCCAATGCACACATATATCTTATTAGTGGTTTACCCCTTTAAGTAAGCAGCACAGCTCCCCCCACATTAGGTAGGCAGCACAGTTCCCCCACATTAGGTTGGCAGCATAGTTTCCCCCACATTAGGTTGGCAGTATAGATCCCCCACATTAGTTTTTAGTTCCCCCACATTAGGGTTGGCAGTATAGTTCCCCCATATTAGGCTGGCAGTATAAGTCCCCCCCCCCCACATTAGGTTGGCAGTATAAGTCCCCCCACATTAGGTTGGCAGTATGTTCCCCCACATTAGGTGCAGTATAGTCCCCCTACATTAGGTGCAGTATAGTTCCCCCACAGGCATACAGCCTCCAGCGATACAGTATGGCTGGAGGCTGTATGCCTGTGTACTGCCCCACTTCAGTGTTCCGACCACCACTCCGGCTATAGCAGGACCGGAGGATCGGTGGTCGGAACACCGAAGCTGATGCGCCGTTGGTAAACACTTACCAACTGCCAGCGTGCGTCCTTCTTACTTCTTCCCGGCTCCTCCGCGCTCCGTTGCCATGGGCGCACGCATGGGACGTCAGTGATGTCCCTGCATGCGCTAGTTCCAGGCGGTCCCTGCGTTTTTATAGTAAACGCAGGGCCTTAACAGAGGCATCCCTGTGCTCCGAAAGCATCTTTCGGAACACAGGGATCTCCCCAGGTAAAAACACCCGGCGGGCCGGGTAAATGCGCTCCGCGGGCGGCATCTGGCCTGTGGGCCGTAGTTTGAGGACCCCTGCCCTAAACCCTCCTGACTCCAGCTCCCTCCGCTCAGGGCCCCTTATTGTGGCCTATCTCACATGGCCTCTATAGCTTAATGGCCCGTCCAGCCCCAGCTCAGCAGTAGTATGACACATGATAGGATTCGATACATAGGCTTAGCAGACAGTATGGCACATAACGGATTTAGATACACAGGCTCAGCAGACAGTATCATGCATAACTGATTTAGATACACAAACTCAGCAGACAGTATCGCACATAACGGATTTAGATACGCAGGCTCAGCAGACAGTAACACACATGACAGGATTAGATACATAGGCTCAGCAGACAGTTGCACACATGACAAGATTAGATACAGAGCACAGCAGACAGTATCACACATGACAGGATTAGATACAGAGCCCAGCAGACAGTTGCACTCATGACAGGATTAGATACACAGCTCAGCAGACAGTTGCACACATGACAGGATTAGATACACAGCTCAGCAGACAGTTGCACACATGACAGGATTAGATACAGAGCCCATCAGACAGTTGCACACATGACAGGATTAGATACACAGCTCAGCAGACAGTTGCACACATGACAGGATTAGATACACAGCTCAGCAGACAGTTGCACACATGACAGGATTAGATACACAGCTCAGCAGACAGTTGCACACATGACATGATTAGATACACAGCTCAGCAGACAGTTGCACACATGACAGGATTAGATACAGAGCCCAGCAGACAGTTTCACACATGACAGGATTAGATACAGAGCCCAGCAGACAGTTGCACATATGACAGGATTAGATACACAGCTCAGCAGACAGTATCACCCATTACAGGATTAAATACACAGCTCAGCAGTTGCACATATGACCGGATTAGATACACAGCTCAGCAGACAGTATCACCTATGACAGGATTAGATACAGAGCCCAGCAGACATTATCACACATGACAGGATTAGATATAGAGCACAGCAGACATTTGCACACATTAAAAGACGAAATACAGTTTTGCAGACATAGGACACATGGCACAGGGTCTCACCAGGTCAGTGTTTCTTGTCTTCGCTCTGTCCTCTGCCCAGGCGGCTCCAGGTCCAGGAATGTCTGGGGGTTGTGGCTGAACTTTTCCTCAAGGAAGACGGAGCGGAGCACAGGAGCTGAGGCAGGGACACGTCGGGGGAGGGAGCAGACGTGCGCACGGCACTTCTCTCCCAGAAAGCATTGCGGTTTTAAAGAGACAGTGTCCCTGCCGCAGATGATAGAGCTTGGAGCCGGGGGATAGGACTTGGGGCCGGGGAAAGAATTGGAGTGCGGCGAAATTTAGCTGCCGGACCTGAAAGGCAGCGCTTTTCTGTCTGGGGATCTGGGACAAGTGTCCAGGATCCCCAGCAGCAGTGGGCCCTTTACCCGACCGGGGCCCTCGTACCCCGTCCGAACGTCAGTCCGCCCCTGTGAGGGGTTAATGGCGGACATTCTTGGGATCGCGGATGTCCGCCATTACGGGCGGGTCCCTGGCTGCGATCAGCAGCTGGGACCTGCCGCGGCGCATGATCCGGGCATCGCTCCGATGCTCGCGTTTATGCTTAGGACGTAAATGTACGTCCTGGTGCGTTAACTACCACCTCATCAGGACGTACATTTACAGCGCTTGTTGTCAGGGGGTTAAGAAGATAATTAGAAATAATATTTTTTTTACTATCTACACACCTACGTGAGGTTTTGTTTTTTGTGGGACCAATTGTACTTTGTAATTTCTTCCATAATTTTTCTATAACATATGGAAAAATGCAATTTTGCTAATTTTGGGGTTTCTTTTTTTATAGCATTCAACATGCAGTCAAACTAACTTGTTATCCTGATAATTTAGGTCTGAGCGTTTTTTATAGTTTTTTTTCACGGTTTACTAATCTAAAAAAATTCTAAACTCTTTAGATTTTTTTTTTTGTTTAACCCCTTAACGACATAGGATGTAAATGTACGCCCTGGTGCCCTGGTACTTAACGCACCAGGACATACATTTACGTCCCATACATGACCGCGAGCACCGGAGCGGTGCTCGAGTAATGCGCGGCCCGTCTCAGCTGCTATCAGCAGTCAGGGACCCGCACCTTCTGCTGACATCACGAGCACAGTGCTCTCTGCTGAAATCTCTGTCCATTTTAGGAACTGTTCAATGTAATAAAGTTTTTTTTACACTTTGTTGGTCCCCTAAGGCTATGTTCACAAGGTGGAATGTCCGTACAGAAAATTTCTGTGCGGACATTTCACAGATAGAGGAGCGCTGTCAGAACATGCTAACTCTAGCACTACTCAGGAATGTCTCAAAGATGGCAATACATTTCCTTGTTGAAACTGCAAAAACATTGCACATAATGTCATGACCAGGGGGTAGACAGGGAAAGTGAGCCCTAAGCAGGATATAGTGCACTAACATATGGTTCAGAAACCCGAATCAAGATTATTGGCATCATTGAATAAATGAACAAGACTAGGTATGGAATAAGTATACAGCAGAAACCAGGAGATGGGGGATGAACAGCTGAACTGAATGAAAAACACTAAACAGATCAGGAAACCTAGAACGTAGTTCACACTGGACACTGAACAAACTAGATTAAGAACAGGATGAGTCTGAACAGACTCCACAAAATCCAAACTCCTAAACATGGAGGAATACAGATCAGGATACCAAACAGAGAGAACAGACACAAGCAAGATTCACAGTGTGAACACAGATCAAGATCACAAGGTTAAAGCAGAACGGATATATATATATATATATATATATATATATATATATATATATATATGTAATCCTAAAAACTGACAGATGTACTTCAGACTAAAATCTAACCATGCATATTAACCATGGCTAAAACACAGATATATCACAAGATAAATAAAAGGTGCACGATAACCCAGACATGGTCAGAATAGCACTAATCGCCAGCCCCCAGTAACACCTGAAGAGGCCTTTTATACCTCCCAGGGCTGGAGGGCTAACTTTTCCTAACCCAAAGAAGAATACAGTACATCACAAAACTAGAGTCTGAACAGACAACAAAACAGAAAAATACAAAAACACATAAACAGACATTACACATAATTTATGTTTTTGTGGTTGCCGGAATTAGGATTTTCTGCCATGTGAACAGAGAAGCAGAATCCCATTAAAATCAATGGGACTCAGCTGCTGCAGAATATCTGTGCGGAAGATTCATGTTCAATTAATGAAGGTCCCATAGCATAACTAACAGGACATAAATGTATG
Source organism: Hyla sarda (assembly GCF_029499605.1). Lineage (NCBI taxonomy): Eukaryota > Metazoa > Chordata > Amphibia > Anura > Hylidae > Hyla > Hyla sarda. The sequence goes on along the minus strand of NC_079192.1, from coordinate 211,207,370 downwards.
GTATTTGGCTTATATCTTGATTCCATTTATTACAAGACATCTTTAAAGTTCTTGTGCAGTCCATGACTGAAAGGGGTACTCCGGTAGAAAACATTTTTTTTTAAATCAACTGGTGCCAGAAACAGATTTGTAAATTACTTCTATTAAAAAATCTTTAACCTTCCAGTACTTTTTTAGCAGCTGTATGCTACAGAGGAAATTATTTTCTTTTTGAATTTCTTTTTTGTTCTGTCCACAGTGCTCTCTGTTGACACTTGATGCCCGCATCAGGAACTGTCCAGAGCAGGAGAAAATCCCCATAGCAAACCTATGCTGGTCTGGACAGTTCCTGACATGGACGGAGGTGTCAGCAGAGAGCACTGGGGACAAGACAAAAAAGAAATTAAAAAATAAAATAATTTCCTCTGTAGCATACAGCTACTAAAAAGTACTGGAAGGGTAAAGATTTTTTTAATAGAAGTAATTTACAAATCTGTTTTCTGCTCCAGTTGATAAAAAATAAAATGTTTTCCACCGGTGTACCCCTTTAATGTGTTAACACTACTTTGGCATTATCAGGGGAACATACACAATAGTAGGCTTTGGTTTTAATGTTATGATCAGTGTAAGTGTAAAAGCTGCATTACAAATATAGTAAATATACTTAGGGGTAGGGGTAGGCCCATTGTGCAGAATTTTGCAACACTTAAAGGGGTACTCCGGTGGAAAACTTATTTATTTTTATTTTTTTATGAACTGGTGCCAGAAAATTAAACAGATTTGTAAATTACTTCTATTAAAAAATCTTTACCCTTCCTGTACTTTTTTTTTAGCAGCTGTATGCTACCGGGGAAATATATTATTTTTTAATTTATTTTTTGTCTTGTCCACAGTGCTCTCTGCTGACACCTGATGTCCGTATCAGGAACTGTCCAGACCAGGAGAAAATCCTCATAGCAAACCTATGCTGCTCTGGTCAGTTCCTGACACAGACAGAGGTGTCAGTAGAGAGCACTGTGGACAAGACAAAAAAGAAATTCAAAAAGAACAAAATTTCCTTGGTAGCATACAGCTGCTAAAAAGTACAGGAAGTGTAAAGATTTTTGAATAGAAGTAATTTACAAATCTGTTTAACTTTCTAGCACCAGTTGACTTATAAAGACCAAAAACATTTTTTTTCCACCAGAGTACCCCTTTAATATTACATTAAACCCTTAAAGGAGTACTCCACTGAAAAACATCTTATCCCGTATCCAAAGGATACAGGATAAGATGTCTGATCGCAGGGGTCCTGCCACAGGAGACCCCCGCGATCGCCGGGCCGACAGCAGCGGCGTCCGGAACACATGAATGGAGGGGGCGTGGTCACTGTAGTCGCCAGTCATCCGGCACTGAGTAGAATTCGCTCCGTGCATGGGTGCCGTGTCGGAGATGGTGGGGGTTTGGCCGCTGGGGCTTGGAGCTTCCGCATTTGTGATGTCTATGAATATATGTAACTTTTTGATTACTTTTTATTCCATTCTCTGGGATGTGATTCACTGTTTGGGATCAATAATGTTATATAATAATGTGCTCAATATATATTATTAGTAATTGGTGTTAAAATCCCACAAAAGACATTAAAATGTGAAGTAAGAAGACCCAAATATTTACTGGTTTGGATGGGGTCTGGAAGGTATGCTGAACTGAAAAAAATATTACTCTTGTGCTCAATCAGCTGCAATCCCTAGCCATTAGCCACATACCCCTAGCCACATGCTGTGTATAAAGTCTCCTGTAATTTTTTTGTTAAAATATTATGTCATACAGTAGCTTGGTTAGGGATTGTCACAGATGGTGAGGGATAAAGAAATACCTCGAGAGAAGCTTCTAGCACACTAGCCTCTACAATTTAACATGTCTAGAATAAAAATTAGTTTTCAACCTACTGTAAAAAAGAGATTCAGTTCAATATTGTTACAAAGCTCCCTTCAAAATATCCTGTTCATAAGTTATTGCATTCATTGCCTGTCCCAACAGAATTGAGCAGCATATGTTCCTTTCTTTTGCCCTAGATATTTTTTTAACTTCGTATTGCAGAATAGAACAAAATACAGGTTTATATGTCATTTAATTTGTATAGTTCAGCGGAATGACTCAAATAGAAACTATGTTTTGCATAATAAGAGACTAAATGTGAAATTTATCTCAACTGCACATCAATATAATCTTCTGGAGAATGTAAATATACTGGTATTAAAGGGGTAGCCCAGTGCTGAAAAACTTATCCCCTATCTTAAGGATAGGAGATAAGCTTCAGATTGTAGGGGGTCAGACCGCCGGTCCTCCCCCCCCTGCGTTCTCCTGTATGGGGCCTGGCTCGCTGGACAACACGCTCCCTTCCCGCGGGCTGCCGGGCCCAGTACAGGAGATAGCGGGGGGCCCCACCGGTCGGACCCCCCGCGATCTGAAACTTATCCCCTATCGTGTCTGCGGGGAGGTGCAACCCATGGACTGGTTTGAGTGGCATTGGGGCCGCTCTGCCAGTGGGTCGTTCCCCCTGTGGGCACTGGTGTCGCGGCGGTGGTGGTCGCCGCCCAGTGCTACGCCATTTTATGCTAGGGACATTAGGGACCCACTCTAAATAGGTGGCTTTTATGTGGCGAGTGGGCTTTGTACTTTTTGATCAAAACGTATATACTAACAACCTGTTAGTTTTTGGTATTATGCTGAGAAGCAATTAGATCATTATACAAGATTGTAGATGTGCACCATGTCTGTCTTCTACCTTAATTCACATTGTGTTTTCTATCCCCTCTTTTTTTTTTTGTTTGAACATGTGTCTGCACTCTTCCCCACCCCCTCAGCCCAACCTTATATAAGTAGTAGTTAGCTACACATGGGCCATTTCTTTCCTAGCAGCCTCCCAGTCTGACTGGGAGAGCATGGTAAGTGAGCTGTAGCATCCTGTTCACACTGGTGTGGAGCTGTGCGGCGTTCATTGCTGCCGTGGCGCCGTGTCTGTGGGGAGGTGCGACCCATGGACTGGTTTGAGTGGCATTGGGGCCGCTCTGCCAGTGGGTCGTTCCCCCTGTGGGCACTGGTGTCGCGGCAGTGGTGGTCGTCGCCCAGTGCTACGCCATTTTATGCTAGGGACGTTAGGGACCCACTCTAAATAGGTGGCCTTGACATGGCGATGTACTTTTTGATCAAAACGTATATACTAACAACCTGTTAGTTTTTGGTATTATGCTGAGAAGCAATTAGATCGTTGTGCAAGATTGTAGATGTGCACCATGTCTGTCTTCTACCTGAATTCATATAATAAAAAATACTTCTTTTCATTAGCTCACAGTGTTAGAAATCCTCCCAGGGGAAGGGGGCGTGTCCCTTGTGGTGGTGGCAGGTGATCGGTGTGTCTGCTCCTGCAGCCTTGTCCATTAGTCATCTCATGGAATCTACAATTTTTTCTTAAGAGCAATTTGGCTATACTACACCACGTAGTGGTTGAAAGAGATGCCGTGATTGGGGCTGAGGATAATGATGTCAGGAGTACACCATATAAAAGGAATAATTTGTGACCAACATTCAATGCTGTCAGTTGTCCTCCTTGATAATGCCAAACATGTCGGGGTATGACAGTGTTATATTTTAATTTGCAACCCCCAAGTGTCCTCTATAAAATGCATTAATAAGAGGTTATACAACACTGGTCTTGTGACCTGCGGTGCACAGCAGGTCATTGGATTACCGCTATAGTTCATATGAGAGCACATTATATATGGAAGACATCAGATGTCTCCAATATCTGATACAATGGTGTATTCAATGGTGTACATATAAACACCGATGAGTGCTCTCATGTCATATTGAGGCCACCAGATGTTCTTTTCCAACTCAGAATTTTCAGAGACACACAAGGGGGGATGTGTTTTTAAATAGTGTGATTCTCACCATTTATTTTACTATATTATTTAATAAAAGTTATGTTTTAGTTTAGACACATTATATATAGAGGTCTTGTTAACCCTGGCGGGGTTAAACTGTTGTTATTACTACACAAAGTAGACACTTTTATTCTATATGATTTTGATAGCCAACTATATATTTTAGTTTAAATCACAGCAATTTTTTAGCAGCTCCAAGGGCCCTCTAGCTGACCCCTAGAGTTTATATGTCATTTTAATACATTCTATCTTGTTCATTTATATAATACTTGCATCTAGCTCTTTTTAGAACATAGTCACCTGTTATTTTTTCTATCTGATCCTTTATCTGTACTCTCAACATTTACCCTATATACCCTTCTGCCAACTACACTACAGGGTGGGCCATTTATATGGATACACCTTAATAAAATGGGAATGGTTGGTGATATTAGTATATGTGAGGGGGGAAACTTTTGAAGATGGGTGGTGACCATGGCGGCCATTTTGAATTCAGCCATTTTGAATTCAACTTTAGTTTTTTCAATAGGAAGAGGGTCATGTGACACATCAAACTTATCGGGAATTTCACAAGAAAAACAATGATGTGTTTCGTTTTAACGTAACTGTTTTCTTTCATGCGTTATTTACAAGTTTCTGACCACTTATAAAATGTGTTCAATGTGCTGCCCATTGTGTTGGATTGTCAATACAACCCTCTTCTCCCACTCTTCACACACTGATGGCAACACCGCAGGAGAAATGCTAGCACAGGCTTCCAGTATCCATAGTTTGAGGTGTTGCACATCTCGTATCTTCACAGCATAGACAATTGCCTTCAGATAACCCCAAAGATAAAAGTCTAAGGGGGTCAGATCGGGAGACCTTGGGGGCCATTCAACTGGCCCACGAGGACCAATCCACTTTCCAGGAAACTGTTCATCTAGGAATGCTCGGACCTGACACCCATAATATGGTGGTGCACCATCTTGCTGGAAAAACTCAGGGAACGTGCCAGCTTCACTGCATAAAAAGGGAAACACATCATCATGTAGCAATTTCGCATATCCAGTGGCCTTGAGGTTTCCATTGTTGAAGAATGGCCCCACTATCTTTGTACCCCATATACCACACCATAACATCAATTTTTGTGTTCCAACAGTCTTGGAGGGATCAATCCAATGTGGATCAGTGTCAGACCAATAGTGGTGGTTTTGTTTGTTAACTTTACCATTCACATAAAAGTTTGCCTCATCACTGAACAAAATCTTCTGCGTAAACTGAGGGTCCTGTTCCAATTTTTGTTTTGCCCATTCTGCAGCACCTGAATCTACAGATACTGGAAGCCTGTGCTAGCATTTCTCCTGCAGTGTTCTTATCAGTGTGTGAAGAGTGGGAAAAGAGGGTTGCAATGACAATCCAACACAATGGGCAGCACATTGAACACATTTTATAAGTGGTCAGAAACTTGTAAATAACTCATGAAAGAATAAAGTTACGTTAAAACCAAGCACATCATTGTTTTTCTTGGGAAATTCCCAATAGGTGTGATGTGTCTCATGACCCTCTTCCTATTGAAAAAACAAAAGTTGGATTCAAAATGGCCGCCATGGTCACCACCCATCTTAAAAAGTTTCCCCCCTCACATATACTAATGTGCCACAAACAGGAAGTTAATATCACCAACCATTCCCATCTTATTAAGGTGTATCCATATAAATGGCCCACCCTGTATATAGCCTAATTAGCCATACACCTTGTAGGACTGTATACCTTCTTTATATTTTACATTTGTATATATCGGCACACTAGTTGTGGGTCTTACAGTAACCTCTATATATATTTCCCCCCTTCCGCTTTGCCAGTGTAAGCTGCACAATTTTCTTTCTTTATATTTGGATTATTACAGTTTTTTCAGGAATGACACAACAGATTTGTATATGGTCAGCTGTTTTTGTATCAGAATCACCTGCATTATTAGGTTACGTTAACACAATCCGATCCCTAGCACGTATTACGCTGCGCATTCGCCACTGAAGGACCGCTGTATGCTGCCTTTACAGGTGCCTGCTCAGAGCGGCAATACGCCACTACAGGCAGTCCCCGTAAGAAGGCGATATAGCCGAAACAGATATTGGAAAGAGGGCATCCTGATATACTTGTGGGTATAACCTATCACCTGGTGGTTTCTTTGCTATGCATGTTGTTAACTTTGTTAATACTTGTGGATAAATGTGCAATAGATGGCCATTTGGGCTTGTGTAATGACACTCATGTTTACAATATGCTCTAATATGCACTTTTTGTATTCATTGATCACCTTATAATATTTTACACGTGTAATGGTATGTGCCCTACTATCTTTTGATGCTGATAGTCTCCCTACTATATGAATACTTGTTTTTAGGTCTACCTGATACATTAGGTAGACCTGATTTATTTTTAATAAACTATTCAATATATATTTCTACAAGTGACTCCATGTTTCTTTGTTTTGTATTTACAAGCAGATACACTGCAGCGATGTGCAGGTCGCTGCGCATGCACAGTGTACTCGCACACATCGCGGCCACTCCCCCTGCTCTATGAGCTAGGCCGAGAGCTGCTGTGATGTGCGAGTATACGGCGCATGTGCACGGCAACTCGCACATCCCAGTGTGTCTGCTCGTAGCCGCGTATTGCCGCTCCGAGCAGGCACCTGTAAAGGCAGCATACAGCGGTCCTTCAGAAGCGGATCTACAGCATGATAGGTGCTGGGGATCTGCTTGTGTGAACATACCCTAAACATGTATTTTTAGGTATTCAGGTCAGTAGGGGTTATGCTGTTGTCAGTTTTTCTAAATTATGGTCTCATAAAGGAAACTTGATTTATGACCCAACAAAATGCTAATAAAACTGTTTAAGCACAATAGGAGAGATTTATCAAAACCAGTGTAGATGAAGAGTGGTGCAGTTTTCCATAGCAACCAATCAGCTCGCCTCTTTCATTTTTAAAGAGGCCTGTGAAAAATGAAAGAAGCAATCTGATTGGTTGTTATGGGCAACTGCACCACTCTTCCTCTGCACAGGTTTTGATAAATCTCGCCCAATATGTTTTCATGATAAATGTTAACATATGCTATTTACAACCCCTATAAAGGTATTCTATAATAAATATAATTGTATTTATATTAAAGTTATATACAGGTGAAACTCGAAAAATTAGAATATTATGCAAAGTTCATTTATTCCAGTAATGAAACTTAAAGGGGTACTCCACTGGAAAAAAACTGGTGCTAGAAAGTTAAACAGATTTATAAATTCCTTCTATTAAAAAATCTTAATCCTTCCAGGAAATTATTTTCTTTTTGGAACACAGAGCTCTCTGCTGACATCACAAGTACAGTGCTCTCTGCTTAGTAGGAGTAGGAGAAAATCCCCATAGAAAACATATGCTGCTCTGGACAGTTCCTAAAATGTACAGAGATGTCAGCAGAGAGCACTGTGTTCCAAAAAGAAAATAATTTCCTCTGTAGTACGTGTGTCCCTACTCTAAAGTTACGTGTGTCCCTACTCTAAAGGTGTATTCCCATCTCAAACATTCATGTCATATCCACAGAATATGACATACCATATTTATCGGCGTATAACACGCACTTTTTAGGCTAAAATTTTTTAGCCTAAAGTCTGTGTGCGTGTTATACGCCGATACACCCCCAGGAAAGGCAGGGTGAGAGAGGCCGTCGCTGCCCGCTTCTCTCCCCCTGCCTTTCCTGGGGTCTAGAGCCCTGATGTTGGCCCTTTTCACCCCCTGGTTATCGGCGCCGCTGCCCGTTCTGTCCCCCTGACTATCGGTGCCGGCGCCGATTGCCAGGGAGAGAGAAGCGGCGCCGACAGCCAGGGGGAGAGAAGGGGCAGCGGCACCCATTGCCGGCACCGCTGCCCCGTTGCCTCCCCCATCCCCGGTGGCATAATTACCTGAGTCCGGTCCGCGCTGCTCCAGGCCTCCGTCGTGCGTCCCTGGCGTCATTGCTATGCGCTGAACGGCGCGGCGCATGACGTCAGAGCGCCGCGCCGTGCATAGCAATGACGCTGGGGACGCACGACGGAGGCCTGGAGCAGCGCGGACCGGACTCAGGTAATTATGCCACCGGTGATGGGGGGAGGCAACGGGGCAGCGGCGCCGGCAATGGGTGCCGCTGCCCCTTCTCTCCCCCTGGCTGTCGGCGCCGCTTCTCTCCCCCTGGCTATCGGCGCCGGCACCGATGTCAGGGGGACAGAATGGGCAGCGGCGCCGATAACCAGGGGGTGAAAAGGGCCGACAGCAGCGCTCTAGACCCCAGGAAAGGCAGGGGGAGAGAAGCGGGCAGCGACGGCCTCTCTCCCCCTGCCTTTCCTGGGGGTATATCGGGGTATACACGCGCACACACGCACCCTCATTTTTTCATGGATATTTGGGTAAAAAACTTTTTTTACCCAAATATCCTTGGTAAAATGAGGGTGCGTGTTATAGGCCGGTGCGTGGTATACCCCGATAAATACGGTAAATGTCTGATACATGCAAGTCCCACCCCTGGAAATCCCACCACAAAAAAAAAAAGAATCTAAAAATTAGCGCTTCAATGGGAATGGAATGGAAGGACATATCAGGAAACTGTAAAAAGGTGTGTGATCAGAGAACTTTTCATAACAGTAAAATCAAAAATTTGGGGGTTGGCTACATGTCCTTTTTAAGAAAAAACAATTAATAACTGACAATAACTCAGATAAAATACAATGTATATACACATTCTTGATACACTGTGTGTACAAGCTCTGCCATTCATTCTTCACAGTAAAAAACTAACTCAAACAATAATAATAAAAATGGATGATTTTGAAAAGATTTAAAGTGCAGGAGTGTACCTCTGGAGGGTGCGGAGGTTACATTTAAACTTAGGATCTGTTGCCGGAAGGGACTCAAAGTCCCTTGTGTTTCAAGAAAGAATGCTAATACTATACATACAAGCTTATAACTGGGGACCTTGTCAGAGGTTTTGCGTTACTCTTCTGACACAATTAAAGATAAAGTAATGCTTTTACAGCACAAGGAATATTTTTTATTTGTTTAAATAGAAAATGTGTATATACTAGATATTATTAGGAAAAATGCACATATATGTAGTGGCACAGCAGAAATATACACCACAACAAAAAATAAACTATATAAAAAACATACCGAAAAAACATCCCTCCATTGATGCGATCCTTGGATTTCTTCTGCTTTTTCTGCGAGATGCTGAAAGAAAGAAAAAGCAATATGTTTTTTTCCCCAATAGTAAAAAATCATACATTATATATATCTCTTAACATATCAGGAGCTGAGAACCATTACTATACAGATACATACAATTAAGGTATGTCTTGTACATATGACGTTGTACACAAATGTGCAATAAAAACACATGGGGGGTTATTCAAAGAATTTAGCACCACTTTTGTGTTATTTGTGCCACATTTGTGTAGAATGTGGCACACATTATTAGCGTAACATATTCAGATATTTTACACATAACTTTTACTTTATTAGCACCTTGCTCAACATTTTTTTTAAAGATTATGTTAGCCTAGATATTGAAAGGATTATTTCCACTTACTGGTGCACAAAAGCCGCAGTTAAAGGGGTGCGTGCAGTGCGGGAGGCTCGTGACATGACGGTCCCGCCCCGCTTGTGATGTCACAGCCATGCCTCCTCAATGCAAGTCTATGGGAGGGGCATCACGCCCCCTGCCATACACTTGCATTGAGGGGGCGTGGCAGTGACATCACGAGCGGAGCGGGACCGTCACATAACGAGCCTCCAGCTCTGCATCGGATGCTCTAAGCTAACGTCGGGTGCAGCAGGGAGATCTCGGGGTTACTGCCACTGGGGACCCACGTGATCTCGGCTGCGTCACCCCAGACATCCGGTGCACTGAGAAAACTTCGCTCCTTGCTGGATGACTGGTGATGCGGAGGCTTGTGACGTCATGGTCACGCCCCACTTGTGACGTCACGGCCACGCCTCCTCAATGCAGACATTTTATCCCCTATCCAAAGGTGTCTAGGGGCAGAGTGCCCCTTTAATACCACAACTGTATTGGTGTTAGCTGTGCCATCCTGCAACAGTGCCTTGCTATCGTGAATTAAATAATATAATATATGTATATATATATATATATATATATATATATATATATATATATATCTTAAAAGCTTCTACATGTTTAATTTTTCCACACTCATTTTCAAAAATAATATAGATATATATATATTTTTTTGTTAAATGTCAATTCATGTTCCTTAATAGGCTGTTCCACAGTTTAACCCCAAACCAGCCCTATATGTAATCCTTGGTTGCGTTCCAACAGTATGAAGTGCATTCACAAGCTGAAAGTGCTTCATACCTGCTGAACTTCAGGCCTCATCACTAATTCTGGACATCATGATGATAGACAATATCCTACATTACCTAACTCTTCAGATACCACAATTGCGGTATCTAAAACTTACAATGTTGCAGATCAGATAATGGGGCAGTTTTTGGAAGAAATTAGCTCTGTATTTTTATTCCTGGAAACCCCTTCAAGTATAGACTGTTGCTGGTAAAGTGTCTACTTGTTTAAATGTTGAAGCATTCCTGCCATATGTGAAGGCACAGAGACCTGAACCTATGTGCTTTGTGACTATTCTGCCATCTTCTTTCCCTTTACAGCAGTTATTGGCAATAAACTAGTAAAGTGTTGAGTTTAACACAGGTTTTGGGCTCGAGAAAATCTGTAACAAACAGCACTGTTTGTGGTGCTACTAAAACTGCGCTAAATACACAAGTCTTCGAGTATGTCCTCAGTGTTAGTAGATCAAGAAATAAAAATTTCTATGCACCAATTTGTTACCATTTGTCTAGACATTAGTTTAGATTGGATTTATGAAATACATATCTCATCCAAGTCTTTCAGTGAACACACAGCTATATTTTTAAGTTCCCTATGAAAAAATTATAATTCTTGAAACTGGTGTTGATGAACAGATAAAGTTCTCCTGCACTTACTAAGCAGCATCTATGATGTGCTCACTTTTTGGGATACTCCATTTAGACAATAACATCCTGCAGCGCAGCCTATTGAACAGTCTGTTAAATCATTAACTTGCTGAATAGGAAGCAGTACATCCCTACTGTTTTAGGCCGCTTCAGGAGAAGAATAAAATCAATGCACAATTTTACCAGAGTTTACTATGTATGTACCGTACTGTTGGATGTGTTGACCTTTTAAAACCTGTGCTTAAAGGGGTACTCCGGTGGAAAACAATTTTTTTTTAAATCAACTTGGTGCCAAGAAGTTAAACAGATTTGTAGATTAAGGTAGAAGACAGACATGGTTGCACATCTACAATCTTGCACAATGATCTATTTGCTTCTCAGCATAATTTCAAAAACTAACAGGTTGTTAGTATATACGTTTTGATCAAAAAGTACAAAGCCCTCTCGCCACGTTAAGGCCACCTATTTAGAGTGGGTCCCTAACGTCCCTAGCATAAAATGGTGTAGCACTGGGCAGCGACCACCACCGCCGCGACACCAGTGCCCACAGGGGGAACGACCCACTGGCAGAGCGGCCCCAATGCCACTCAAACCAGTCCATGGGTCGCACCTCCCCACAGACATGGCGCCACGGCAGCAACAGACGCCGCACAGCACCACACCAGTGTGAACAAGGTGCTACAGCTCACTTACCATGCTCTCCCAGTCAGACTGGGAGGCTGCTAGGAAAGAAATGGCCCATGTGTAGCTAACTACTACTTATATAGGGTTGGGCTGAGGGGGTGGGAAAGAGTGCAAACACATGTTCAAACAAAAAAAAAAAGAGGGGATAGAAAACACAATGTGAATTCAGGTAGAAAACATACATGGTCGCACATCTACAATCTTGCACAATGATCTAATTGCTTCTCAGCATAATTTCAAAAACTAACAGGTTGTTAGTATATGCGCCATTTTATGCTAGGAACGTTAGGGACCCACTCTAAATAGGTGGCCTTGATGTGGCGAGTGGGCTTTGTACTTTTTGATCATAACGTATATACTAACAACCTGTAAATTTTTTAAAAGATGCTGAGAAGCAATTAGATCATTGTGCAAGATTGTAGATGTGCGACCATGTCTGTTTTCTTCCTGAATTCACATTGTGTTTTCTATCCCCTCTTTTTTTTTTTTTTTTTTACATGTTGTCTGCACTCTTCCCCACCCCCTCAGCCCAACCCTATATAAGTAGTAGTTAGCTACACATGGGCCTTTTCTTTCCTGGAAGCCTCCCAGTTTGACTGGGAGAGCATGGTAAGTGAGCTGTAACATCCTGTTCACACTGGTGTGGTGCAGTGCAGCATCCGTTGCTGTCGTGGCGCCGTGTCTGCAGGGAGGTGCGACCCATGGACTGGTTTGAGTGGAATTGGGGCCGCTCTGCCAGTGGGTCATTCCCCCTGTGGGCACTGGTGTCGCGGCGGTGGTGGTTGCCGCCCAGTGCTACGCCATTTTATGCTAGGGATGTTAGGGACCCACTCTAAATAGGTGGCCTTGATGTGCCGAGTGGGCTTTGTACTTTTTGATCAAAACGTATATACTAACAACCTGTTAGTTTTTGAAATTATGTTGAGAAGCAATTAGATCATTGTGTAAGATTGTAGATGTGCACCATGTCTGTTTTCTACCTGAATTCAGATTTGTAGATTACTTCTATTTAAAATTCCTAATCCTTCCAGTACTTATCAGCTGCTGCATGTTCCACAGGTTGTATAGTTATTTTCTGTCTGACCACAGTGCTCTCTGCTGCCACCTCTCTCCATGTCAGGAACTGTCCAGAGCAGGAGATTTTCTCCTACTCTAGACAGTTCCTGACATGAACAGAGGTGGCAGCAGAGAGCACTGTGGTCTGACAGAGAAGAACTAGACAACTTCCTCTGGAGCATACAGCAGCTGATAAGTACTGGAAGGATTAACATTTTTAAATAGAAGCAATTTACAAATCTGTTTTACTTTTTGTCGCCAGTTTATGTTTATAAAAGATTAAAGAGTACCCCTTTAAAAGCTGCCAACTATTGGTAGTGAAAACAATCTTCAGAATGAAAAAAAGTGTAAACACACACAAAATCAACATTGGGTAAAAACAAGGTAATTAAAGTGGCTATAAGTAAAAGTTAATAAAATAAATCTGAACATAAAATAAATGATTTGTATATATATATATATATATATATATATATATATATATATATATATACACTCAAAATCATTTTCCTGATGGCACTACCACATGCAACTCCAGAATTGTACTACATGTTGATAAAAAAAAATTTTTTTTTAGTCAAATTGATTGGAATTGATTCATGAAATTTCTTTACAACCTCTCTGGTCAAAGGAAACTGCCATGATCTATGCCAGGATCTGCCTTTCTTTTCTTGCATGTACCATATTGCCCTACAGGCAAAGTCTATAGAATAAAACAAAAAAATATTGATAAACATGTGTGTCAATGCCATGGTCTATTTAAATTTTACATTTGTCGTAAGGGTATAGCTAAAGAGGGTTAGGAGGCCTGGCACCAGCAAGAAACTCCACTCTCCATCTTCTTCCAGGTTCTGTCACTATCCCGCCCCATGCACCCAGCCCCACAGAACTAAATTATTACCGCTGCCAGATCAACTCAGGAGGACCAAGGGTTAAAATGCCAGCCACACTGAATGTTACTGGTAGGTGACTTTGGTGGACAGAGCTACACTAAGGCCGGCGTTGATGTGTGAAAGTTAGAAGGAGCAGAACAAGAAGCAGCAAGGCCTCAAGGAAAACCCTGCTGTGTAAGTTATTAGCCTGAATAAGTGTGTGTATGTGTGTGGGGGTGGAGGGGGTTGCTGCTGGGCAGGCAGGTGATTACAGTAATACAGGCATGAGAATAATAATAGAGGTGGGGTGAGCAAAGTAAAGGAAAGGGGGGGCAATGTGGGGTCTAAAGGGACATGAGGCACAGTGATATGGAGGTTAGAGGGTTTATGATGGGGACATAAGGCCCAGGGGTTGGGATGAAGACCTTTTTCAAAGTATATAAAATAGTGCTGTGTGTGGCAGTATGATATACATAGGGAGCAGTGTGTGTCAATATTATATATAGAGGGCACAGTGTGTGGCAATATTCTATTCAGAGGGTGCAGCATGTGGTAGTTTAACAATCAGAGAGCGTGTGTGGTAGTATTATATTCAGAGGGGGCAGTGTGTGTGGTAGCATTATATTCAGAGGGTGCAGTGTGTGGTAGCATTATATTCAGAGGGCACAGTGTGTGGTAGCATTATATTTAGAGGGTGCAGTGTGTGGTAGCATTATATTCAGAGGGCACAGTGTGTGGTAGCATTATATTTAGAGGATACAGTGTGTGATAGTATTATATTTAGAGGATACAGTGTGGTAGTATTATATTCAGAAGATACAGTGTGTAGCAGTATTATATTCAGAGAGTGCAGTGTCAGATTGTGTCCCATCGATGCTGCATTCACTTTTAAGTTCTGCAGTGATGATGGGTGAAACAATAACTCCCAGCATAACCTTACCACTACTTAGGCCATACTGGGAGCTTATTTAACACTGCCAGCTTACTTGGTAATTGGTATATTTGATTATTATACCTGAAATAATTTTCCCCGACATGCTACACTATGGGCATCCATCACAACAGGCAAAAAAATTACTTGTGCGTATAGGGTGACACCATTTTCTACCGCACTGGGTGACACCAACCCTAGCAACGGCATGGCAGTAGTGCAGAGGAGATCGCTGTGTGGGAAGATTGAGCAAATCTTTTTGTTTTGTTCTTTCCTTTTTTTTTATTTCAACCTGGCACAAAGGGGGTGGAGGGGACCTAATTACCTTTATACTTAGCCTACATACCTGTCTGCCTACCTACTAGCCACTTAACTACTTTAATACCTGGCTATCTAACTACCTACCTACTTACCTGGCTATCTAACTATGTACCTGCAAACCAATAAACAGCAGCCCTCCCAATGGCTGTGAAAAAAGTGTTGTGGTCTTTATTCACATAACGTGCAAAGGTGTTTGCATGTTATGTGAATAAAGACCACAACACTTTCTACAACGCCATTGGGAGTGCTGCTGTTTATTTGTTTGCTTTATGTTGCTTTGGATCCGTGACCTGGATTTCAGGGTGGAGTCTCACAGGGGGCCTTTGCTTTATTTGGTCTGGGGGCCCTGAGTGTTGTCAGTTTGTCCCTGTTAATAGGTTATCCATCAGTTACCTCCAGAGCTGGAGTCACTATCCTACTGTTTCATCATGTCTTATCCTCCAGCCACATCCACATCTGCTGTCCTGTTCTGCTGTTACATCACGTTTTATCCTCTAGTTACCTCCAGAACTGTACTCAATACTTTGCTTTTACATCATATTTTAGTCTGCAGTGACCCAGTGCAGACACCAACAAAATGGCATGGTACAATGGAGTTGAATCCCCCACCTACCCCCCTAAAAACTTAGTGACACATTTCCTGACAGAGGGATCAACCATAGCTCCCAGTTGGCAGCATCAAAGGTACTAATAATCATTAAACCTGACCTTGGTACAGTTAAGAGTTCATTTACATATAGAATGATTGTGCTATACTCCGCAATACTCTTTAAGGCAGAGGGATCTTGCCTATTTAGGTCAAGGTAAGTTAAACTCATGTCTTGACAGGTGGTAAGTGGACACCCTGCCATGTGCCCTACACGTTTTGTCACAGATTTGTTTGTAGGGAATGAAATGTGTGGTTGTTATTGAAATTCTTCTCTATTAATAGTCTTGAAGATCTGCTTAAAATTTTCTCTTTGTCAATATGAACAGTAAAGTCTCCAATGTTATCAGATTAGCAAAATATCAGCATTCAATAAAAGCTATTCTTCTTAAAATATGCATCTTCTCCCGTTATCGTTTCCTCAGCCACATGGCTACTGAGAATTGTCACTAGATAAGACATAACAAAAGCAAACTGTAAACAGTGCCATCTATATCTACTGTCTTTTATATACTTTGTTATATAAATTCTTGACATCTGGACATTTCAGCCTTCTAAGCAGGTAATATGCAACGTTCTTTCTATCCCAGTCACACATCAAGTTCCCCCTTGAGATGAAAATATCACAACTTAAAAACTGTTATGTATCTTTTGAATGCTAGTCCACAAGAAACCTTTTTGATGCTTAATTCAGAAATGTTATATAGGATGCAAACTTGTTAAAAGTTTCAGACAACTATAGAGAAATCATAAATAATGTATTCTTCTGCTCTTGGATAGCTGTAATTCTTATTGCTCTTTATATTTACATATTCAATTATTTTATTTCTCGCTTTGTTATATATATTTTCTTTGCATATACAGTGGGGCAAAAACTATTCAGTCAGCCACCAATTGTGCAAGTTCTCCCACTTAAAATGATGAGAGAGGTCTGTAATTTTAATCATAGCTATCTCTCCACTATGAGAGACATTATGAGAAAAAAAAATCCATAAAATCACTGTCTGATTTTTAAAGAATTTACGGTATTTGCAAATTATGGTGTAAAAAAAAATAAGTATTTGGTCAATAACAAAAGTTCATCTCAATACTATACTATAATATATACCCTTTGTTGGCAATGACAGAGGTCAAACGTTTTCTGTAAGTCTTCACAAGGTTTTCACACACTGTTGCTGGTATTTTGACCCATTCCTCGATGCAAATCTCCTCTAGAGCAGTGATGTTTTGGGGTGTCGCTGAGCAACACGGACTTTCAACTCCCTCCAAAGGTTTTCTATGGGGTTGAGATCTGGAGACTGGCTAGGCCACTCCAGGACCTTGAAATGCGTCTTACGAAGCCCCTCCTTCGTTGCCCGGGCGGTGTGTTTGGGATCATTGTTATGCTGAAAGATCCAGCCGCGTTTCATCTTCAATGCCCTTGCTGATGGAAGGAGGTTTTCACTCAAAATCTCACGATATATGGCCCCATTCATTTTTTCCTTTACACTGATCAATCATCCTAGTCCCTTAGAAGAAAAAAAGGCCCAAAGCATGATGTTTCCACCCCCATGCTTCACAGTAGGTATGGTGTTCTTTGGAATCAACTTAGGATTTTTACTCCTCCAAACACGACGAGTTGAGTTTTTACCAAAAAGTTCTACTTTGGTTTCATCTGACCATATGACATTCTCCCAATACTCTTCTGGATCATCCAAAAGCTCTCTAGCAAACTTCAGACGGGCCCAGACATGTACTGGCTTAAGCAGGGGGGCACGTCTGGCTCTGCATGATTTGAGTCCCTGGTGGCTTAGTGTGTTACTGATGGTAGCCTTTGTTACTTTGGTCTCTGCGGGTCATTCACTGGGTCCCCCGTCTGGTTCTGGGATTTTTGCTCACCGTACTTGTGATTACTTTGACACCACAGGGTGAGATCTTGCATGGACCCCCAGATTGTGGTCTTGTTTGTCTTCCATTTTCTAATAATTGCTCCCACAGTTGATTTCTTCACACCAAGCTGCTTGCCTATTGTAGATTCAGTCTTCCCAGCCTGGTGCAGGTCTACAATTTTGTTTCTGGTGTCCTACGACAGCTCTTTGGTCTTGGCCATAGTGGAGTTTGGAGTGTGACTGTTTGAGGTTGTGGACAGGTGTCTTTTATACTGATAACAAGTTCAAACTGGTGCCATTAATACAGGTTACGAGTGGAGGACAGAGAAGACTCTTAAAGAAGAAGTTACAGGTCTGTCAGAGCCAGAAATCTTGCTTATTTGTAGGTGACCAAATACTTATTTTCCACCATAATTTGCAAATAAATTCTTTAAAAATCAGACAATGTGATTTTATGGATATTTTTTTCATTATGTCTCTCATAGTTGAGGTATACCTATCATGAAAATTACAGGCCTCTCATCTTTTTAAGTGGAAGAACTTGCACAATTGGTGGCTGACTAAACACTTTTTTGTCCCACTGTACAAGATAAAAAAAAACTGGGTTGGACTATGCAGTTGTCAAGTGTCACAATGCTTTTAGCACCTGTCTCTTTGTCCTAGTAGTCAACAGTAGTCACAAAGGTTACACTCTCACCCATCAGACATCAGCCTATTAATACACAATCATGTGCAGGGGTTATTTCCCCCAAAATCTTCCTGATATATGTTATTTAGATCATGTAGAAACAGGAGCTGTGCCCACATGATCACAGCTAGGCTCCTATATTACCAAATGGTATCTGAGTTAACCCCGATTCCAACCATTTAACCTTTTATGTGCCATGGTCAATAGAGACAGAGTTTGAAAAAGAAGGAATTTGAGGTCTAAAAATGGACAAAAGTAGTAAAACATGTAAAGAGAATATACACATTTGCTTTAGTCATGATCATACAGACCCAAACAAAAAAGTTTAATTATTTATGCTGCATAGTAAACAGAAATAAATAAATAAATAAATGCAAAAAAAATCATTATGGCTTTTCCATTCCTGCCAAATAAAGTTAATCAATATGTCGATATGCATTTACAGTATTGTAAAAATATCTCAGTCTCCAAAAAATATGCCCTTATTCAACAGAAAAAAAAAAAAAAAAAAAAAAAAATATATATATATATATATATATATATATATATATATATATATCTTGTTTTGATGAATAATAAAAAAAAAATTAAAACTTGACAAATATCTTCAAACTCATAACAGAGCAACAGAGCATAACAATACAACTCTAATCCCACGTCCTAAACATGTACAGCTTTTTCTTGTCACACTGCTGCCCCCTATGTGCTCTACTTCCGGGCAGCAAGAGTGGGCAAAGTTTCAGAAGCAGCCCATACAGGTAGCAGACTACAGTTACCACTGTAAGCTGGCATCACACATATTAGTTGCCCGGCACAGTTTCCCTCTGTTATGCACCGGAGGAAAACTGATGCTAGAACTGATCCCATTAATTTCAATCACAGTTCACAATCATCCATCTTCTCAATTTTGACGCTGGATGGTTGGACACGACTGATGGGCACCGGAAAGGGGAACACAGCTTGCTGCGTTCCCGTCTGCCATCCACAAACAATGGACGCCGGATGCCATACAACTGATGACAACTTGTCATCAGTTGTTGCATCAGTTGCGTCAAGATCTATGCTGAGTTCACCTATGCCTGACATATGTGAACCCACCCTTACATTGTGAACATTTTGTTACGCCTGCTCTCCGGCCTTGCTGGCCGTGAGCGCTCTCTGTCCCCGCTGTCGACAGGGTTGAGATTCGCATCGTGGGACGCGCGCCCGCATTCAAATCTCAGCCCCTCACTCACCCTCCTCAGTGTCAGCATCTTTCCTCCCCTGTAGCCCCAGCCCGCGTGCCTCCACCTCCTAGGGCACGCACGCGCCAGAGCTCTTACTCTTAAAGGGAGAGTACCCCATTTATTAAAGTGCTTGCACCTGTCCCCTGTTCCATAAATCTCTGGTCTTCCCTGTCTTAGTCATTGTGTAGTCCTGTGTCCCAGTCACTGTGTCTCTGTTCCTTGCTTCCATCCTATCCTGTACCCGTATTCCTGCCCTGACCTTCTGCCATCCCGCCACATCCTGCCAGTCTCCTTCTGTGCCACGCCAACCCCCCCCCCCCCCCGCTACCTGTGTGGACGAGTCGTGCCAGGGGTAGTGACCAGGGTGCCACCTGCCGCAGCAAGACCATCCCGCTTTGCGGCGGGCTCTGGTGAAAACCAGTGGCACCTTACACTCCGCTCCCTGGCACGGCTCAAGTCCACACAGGTCCAGAGGATCAACCACCTGCCATGATTCCTAACACATTTATCCTAGAATGTTTTTCATCCCTTGTATGTCCCTGGTTGCTGAAGAAAAACTCTGCATATTGTGCTCTCTTACTTATGAATCCTCCGTATTACTTCCAATTTGCAGCCCTTCCCATTTGGCTGTATTAGACAAATGATAAATAATTGCATTTTAACTAAATTTACTTTCATTTGAGTATTAGAACTTATAAAATTCATAAAGAAATATTTACTGCAAGTAATGGCTACTTATGGGAGTTCTAAATAGTTTGTAATTTCTCGTACATATTCTAATTGTGGAAACACTTGCTAGTTAGGAGATATTACATCTGTCTGGAGTACTATTGAGCCATTCTCTTAGAAATGGTGAAGAATGGTCAATCTAATTATGTACATGTACCTGTGGAGATGGAACGCTGCAGTCGGGAACATAGTGCAACTTTTTAACACAGATAAATAATGGAGTGATGAGAAATAATGATGTGATTAGGTTATAAAGCCGTTTTGGGTTAATAACACCTCCTATACAGTATGCGCCCCAGACTGATGGGAGAAAACAGATGGTGAGTTGCTATGACTTAACACTCATTGTTGCTTCTCTTTTACAGGAAGAATCAAGGAGTCATTAAGATTTTTTCTTTAATGATTTTAGTAACCTAGCAAGCATTTTCTTCACAATGTAAATGATCCTATCTTTTGAAAGTCTGCCAGTTTCCAAACAAGCCTTGCAATGATTTAGTACCATACTTGGAAGTGTACGTTTGGTCTCCATTAATATTAAAAGGAGTGTCTAAACTGAATTTCATTGTCATTTTACAAACAAGAAGCATTAAACATGAAAAGCACTATACTGCCTTTATACTCTGACAATGTACTGTAGATAAATATTGTGCAAGAAAAAAAAATCAAGCACAACTCGGGACACGTGTCTGAATTAGGGAATTGAATGTATATAAAAAGAAAAATGATAACATATATAAAGCTAAAGTTTGAGGGTGGTGGTGGTGGTGGTGGGGGGGGGGTGTTGATATATTAGGGAGTTTTTATGGCAGCATAGTAGCCTCAAAGTGTATCTGTCGTTAGACGGGAAAAAAAATGATATAATGTAGATAATACCATTATATGTATATTTGTAATATACATTGGTTAAATGCTGTTATTGCCTGTGTGTCTCTGTGAGGAGACAAAGTACAGAAAGTGTGGCTGGACTAGCAGGGCTCTGTGCAGGCTCCTGGCTTGTCAATCAGCCTGCTGTGTGAGCCGGGAGCATGTAATAAGCCTCACTGCACAGAACCCTGCTTGTCCTCAGTATACAGAGCCCTGCTTGTTCTCAGTGAACAGAACCCTGCTTGTCCTCAGTATACAGAGCCCTGCTTGTTCTCATTGTACAGAACCCTGCTTGTCCTCAGTATACAGAGCCCTGCTTGTCCTCAGTGAACAGAGCCCTGCTTGTCCTCAGTGTACAGAGCCCTGCTTGTCCTCAGTGCACAGAGCCCTGCTTGTCCTCAGTGCACAGAGCCCTGCTTGTCCTCAGTGTACAGAGCCCTGCTTGTCCTCACTGCGCAGAACCCTGCTTGTCCTCAGTGTGCAGAGCCCTGCTTGTCCTCAGTGCTCAGATCCATGCTTGTCCTCAGTGTACAGAGCCCTGCTTGTCCTCAGTGTACAGAGCCATGCTTGTCCTCAGTTTACAGAGCCCCGCTTGTCCTGAGTGCACAGAGCCCTGCTTGTCCTCAATGTACAGAGCCCTGCTTGTCCTCAATGTACAGAGCCCTGCTTGTCCTCAGTGCACAGAGCCCTGCTTGTCCTCAATGTACAGAGCCCTGCTTGTCCTCAGTGTACAGAGCCCTGCTTGTCCTCAGTGCACAGAGCCCTGCTTGTCCTTAGTGCACAGGGCCCTGCTTGTCCTTAGTGCACAGGTCCCTGCTTGTCCTCACTGCACAGAGCTCTGCTTGTCCTCAGTACACAGAGCCCTGCTTGTCTATCCACACTTCCTGTATTTGGACTCCTCATAGATACACAAAGACAATAGCTGCAGGGACAAAAATATACACATTTTTTAACCAATGTATATTACAAATTTACATATAATGTTATTATCTACAATATATAAAACATTTTTGCTAATGAAAGGTACACTTTAGGCATTATTGTGCCAATTCCCAGAATTTGTGCTGGTCTTCTTCCTGCTTTCTTGGGATGGTGAGTCATACTGCATTCAGCGTGTTGCTGGCCGTAGCGATGTCCCGCCTCAGCTGGTGATAGGCTGAGCGCACTGTCATGTAAGGAGCCATGCCCTCCCTGCTTCCTGGGCATGTTACATGAAAGTGTGCCCAGCCTATCACCGGCTGAGGTGGGACATTGCTGCAGCCGGCGATACGCTGAGTGCAGTATGACTCACTGTCCCAAGGAAGCAGGAAGAAAACCAGCACCGGAGGACCGGGACACCGATATCGGTGCAACCAGGAATGTCTGAAGGTGAGTTAAAGTTTGTTTTTTTAGTTTTTGCAGACCGGGCACAGCGGTAATGGAAATTTTTAAGTACAGTTCTCCTTTAAGGTACTCGGGCAAAATTATATATGCAATAGACTGTACATACTACTTTAAGTTGTAAACAATCTCCAATATATTACTGCACATTTTCAGATATATACAGCTTTCACAAGATAAATAAATCATTATTCTAAGAGGTGCATGAGTTGGAGGGCATCATTCTATTTA
The DNA here is from genome assembly GCF_029499605.1 of Hyla sarda. Classification (NCBI taxonomy): domain Eukaryota; kingdom Metazoa; phylum Chordata; class Amphibia; order Anura; family Hylidae; genus Hyla; species Hyla sarda. The sequence goes on along the minus strand of NC_079192.1, from coordinate 211,184,951 downwards.
ATATTTAAAAAAAATAGATCTTTAATAATATGCTGTATAACCCTGACCAAAACAATGTTCTCAGATAGGAGTCATATCATTTATACTTTCATTCTTTCTGCAATAGGTGTTTAATTAAAATGTCTGTCACCTAACAGTCACCAGCTAAATCAAAGGACATAGTCAAGTACCATTAAAACATACAACACAGCTAGGGCTCAAAGTATTATCGCTCAGAATGTGTAATCTTTTATTCTTTATGTAGAAATGACATTGATACTCCAACCCTTTCTTGACTGCAACACTTTGATTTGCTTTAAAAGGTAAAATAAAAGGAAAATAAATAAATACATAAATAAATAAACTTTTAAACAATGTCCAGTACTATCCAACTTTTGGTAGTTTGATTCGCTGAAGTACAAACACATTTAATATTTCCAATATTTCTATAGATAAAATAGTGATCTCAGAACTTTTTAATAGCCACATGATAGACCAGGGATACTCAACTGTCGGACCATAGTTCTAATATGGTTGAAAGGCACCAGTTGTCTGAACCTCTGCTGTCCGGACCTGGAGTGTGGCAATGAAGAGTGGGGTAAGAAGCACGAAGGGCCTGGTGTATGGAAATCCAGGAAAGCAGAGGGAGAATCAGAGGGGGAGGGGTACAGAAAGCAAGAAGACCTGAGAGATAATCAAGAGAATGAACCAGAAGAGTAAATGTCAGGTGTGTGAAGTGCAGGAAATGGCAAAGGAGAAGTCAGGAGAAATGCAAAAGTGCTTTTAACATTTTTTGCAAAACAAAAACAAAACGGAAATCATTTCTTTCCGGGCAGGTATTATAATCCCTTTCAATTTATTTAAATGTAAAACTACAAGGTGAAAATAAACCTATCGTAACAGATTTTACACAGATATCTACTATGGTGGTTCCTAAATATTTTTTGCCCGAGTATCCCTCCAAAAAATGTACCCGATCCCCCATATAAGAAACATTAATTTGTTTTATGGTAGTGTAAAAGGGGCTTGATATTAGACAATTTTCTAATCTCTTAAGGCAGCAGTGTAACCATGAGAGCTACCTTTTCATTAGACATGTGCATGACAGGAAAATTGTGTTCTGTTTATTTACTTTAGTTTTGTTAAAGGGGTACTCTGCCCCTAGACATCTTATCCCCTATCCAAGGATAGTGGATTAGATGTCTGATTGCAGGGGTCCCACTGATGGGGACCCCCGTGATCTCTCCTACAGTCCCCAGAGTCTTCAGCTACGTTTGCTCTATGGCTGATGACGATACAGGGACCGTCAGTTTGTGATGTCATGGCTCCACTCCCTCACGATGTTACACCCCACCCCCTTAATGCAAGTCTATGGGAGGGGGCGTGACTTTTACCATGCCCCCTCCCATTGACTTGTGTTAAGGGGGTGGGACATGACATCATGATGGGGCGGAGCCATGATGTCATGAACCACCAGCCCCTGTCATCAGCCACGGAGAAAACTTGGCTCCGAAGAGCTGATGACTCAGGGGGCTGCAGGAGAAATTGCGGGGGTCCCCAGCAGCAGGACCCCCGCGATCAGACATCTTATCCCCTATCCTTGGATAAGGGATAAGATGTCTAGGGGCGGAGTACCCCTTTAAGCGTATTTTGTCGTTCTGCTGTTTTACATTTTCAACCTCATTCAGTATTCTGAACTTTTCATTATTCATACAATGGAATAACTTTTTTTTTTATAATTGTTTATTTAGTAATTTTTCATTATAACATGGAAAAGTAAAAGACATGTACAATGAACATAGCAGGGATGAACTTACATGATGTAAGTACATAAAAAGAAGAACACTGTACAGAGAAAAAAGACAATGGGTAAAATCAAACAGGGGGGGGGGGGGGTCACTTTTGCCAAAGGTGTCTATTTTTGGAATATGCACAAAGATTTTGCACAAAAAATAATTGTGCAAAAATTTCGTGCCAAATTTCAGCCAATAAAATATCTGAAAGGCAATGATAAATCTTACCGTTTGTATCTAATGGATCTGAATGTCTAAATAAGTATGTTTTTGTGTGAAAATCTATTGGTTACAAAACAAATTGCACAAGTTTACTTTTCATACCGGTGTAACCAGGCAAATAAACTGTTCTTATACAATAGAACATTGCACACCTGCTTAGCAACAAACTATTACATGCAGGTTACATAACAGTCACTGAAAAAGACGAAATGATCCAGCACTGACGAAATTCCCAGCTTTATTCAATCCTCTATAAAAACAGCATGGCAACACACATTTACATTATCACAAATTATACTGTGTTTGATTGATCATGTTTCTTTCCAAATACATTATGCTTTGAAAATTTCTTTATCTATCAAATTAAATTATCAACATAATATCTTCATAAGCATCAGACTACAGTACATATGGTGCGTTACATATTGCGTTTTTTCGCAACATCATTATACATATTTTTTTCTAAAAAAATTAGCACATTCCAATATTTACTGTACCTTATTATCACTTGAATCCGTATTTCATCATCTACTGTTTTCTGCCATGATTATTTCGTTGTTCAAAAATATATATATATATATATATATATATTTTTTTTACAACACACTTTTTATTTGTCCATCGAAACCAGGTTGCTTGATTTGGATTGAAGGTTCTATCTTTGGTTTTAACCCCATGTTGTAACTATTTCAACTCCTATGTTGGAGTCATTTTAATTAATGGAATACACCTGGAGCACTACCTATTTCTTTGTGCAGGTCACCAAAAACATATCTTTTGACAGAGAGCACATGCGCTCAAAATGCGTCACTGGGAATCTCGTCAGTGCTGCATCATTTCGTCTTTTTAATTGTTGGACACGATGAGCCTGAGTGAGGATCCGCGCACGATTCCATGTGGGTGAGCTGGACTTTCCTTTACTTTCTTACATAACAGTCACCTATGTTTCCCTCTATTATTGCATGACATGACATGACTTTAGCCAGGCCTTTTTTTGTACAATTTACTTTTATTTTACTACATCTGGCTCCAAGGATTTTTCTATTATTGTTCTATTTGCCTTGGATAACATGTTGTTTGTCCTATTTTTATTTCAAATACCACAATTATCTACAATGGGATATTCCTCTAATTCCCTTAGATGGGTCAGTTTAGAATTAGCCTTTAGCCTTACTCCTGGGAGGGTCTTATGTGGACAACAGGCTGACTACAACTAAACATAGTCAAAAACTCTCCATACAGTCTATACTCCCAGAACCTAAATGGGCACTGTCAGATCCAAAAACGTTTTATAAGTTGTTACTGATGAAAATGAAAGACCTTCTGTATTGTGGTTGTTCAAAAAATGTTAAATATTAAATATTTAATAAATAAAAAAATGGGGGGGGGGGGGCTGATGGTGTAGGGGTTCTGACTGCTGGTAGCCCCTGCCATCTCCTGCCCTGAGCCCCAGCTCTCTGTAAAAATGATGATGTGGCAACCACAGCATGAAGCAGTGTTCAACATGCCCTCTCTATGTCTCTTTGTGGGAGAGCCGGTGACACCCGAACGCTTTACAGCTTTGTTCCGTGGTCAACACATTGCATTCATGGAGAAAGCCAGGGTGCCAGCTGTTGGACCCCCGCGATCTGACACTTATTCTGCGGATAGAGGATACATTTTTTGATGCTATATAACTCCTATACCTATGTTTTTAGTACAAACCACACCTATGCTAAATATAAAAGGGAACTTATGTTTCCTTCAGGCCTAAGCCCTTTAACTGGAGCTACTGATTATTATCTATAAAATAACTTAAAGGGTAGCTCCCACCATCCATTATTTTTTCTTTCTGTCCCTGCCTATTGCCCATCTATCCCTAACCCCCTCCCTGCCTTTACATTTTTTTTTTTTTTTTTACTATATTAAAATGCCTTTTTGTCTGCCTGGTAGTGTGCTCACTACCAGGCAGACTTCCCCAGCAGGCACCACGTCACTGATGCCTGCTGGGGCTGACACTTCCGCCCTTAGCTCACTATACAGGGTGCCTCCAGCTGTTTCACCACTACAACTCCCAGCTTGACCTGACATCTACTGGCTGTCAGGGCATTCTGGGAGTTGTAGTGGTGAAACAGCTGGAGGCACCCTGTGGTGAAAACAATAACTTTGTTTAACCAGCGCAGCAGTGCTACTTCGGGAGCAGCAGCGGCGGCACTCTCACGAACCCCGCTCCCCACCCCATTCCTCTAGTGGTGCAGACTTACCGGAGGATCAATGAGCTGCCTCCGGACAGGGTAATGGGGGCGGGCGGGCGGGGCCGCGCGCGAGGCTAGTGGAGCTGGCCAATGCGTGCAGCCCCAGCTATCAGCGTGCTCGCCTGTCAATCAAACAGGCGGGAGCGAGCACCGCAGTGACTGGATTTCGACTCATTAGGCTTAATTGAGTCGAAATCCAGTAGCGACGTCACTGCAGAATGCATTCGGCTACTAGGAGGGCGACCCCTAGTGGCCGAATTTAAAAGTGATTTTAAACTTGTTTAAAATCACTTTTTTTAATTAAAATATATTAGAGATATGTTGCAGTACTTAAGTACTACAACATACCAATTTTTCTATTTCATGACAGTGCCCATTTAAACGTATGCACAATGGGGAGAGATTCATCAATACCTGTACAGAGGAAAAGTTGCTGAGTTGCCCAATGCAACCAACCAGATCACTTCTTTCATTTTTCAAAAGGCCTCTGAAAAATGAAAGAAGCTATCTGATTGGTTGCTATGGACAGGTTTCGATAAATCTCCCTCAGTATGCCTAAGGGTCAGACTTTTCAGCTAGTTCATATTTACCACTACCTTCAGTTTATCCCTTTCCCCCTCAACTAATCTCTACACAGCTCAAAAAACTATATCAGTCAGATCCTATTAGCCAAGAAAAAAAATTCCATTCTGTATGCCAGTTTTAATGCCCACCCCCACAAATGAAGTGTAGTGTGATGGAGCAATAGGGGGCAGATCTGGGTGCACAGGCATGTAAGCACAAGATATATCTAATAATATTATTTAAAGACATTGGCCAACCACAAGTGATACCAGAGCACAATATGAAGACTTTTGGGGTACAAGGCTGACTAAGGCCTAGGGAGGGCATTAGCTATTTCCCCATAAAAGTAGCTGAGCATAAATATGACATCCTGAAATAATTTAAATTTAACCACCTTTATAGCCCACTATGTGAGGTTGTCCATTCAGCCTTGTCTACTCTATATTTTGAACCCAGGTAGGAAACAAGGAGTATAGGAGGGCTATTTTTAGCATTTTTATTTATATTTTTTTAAAGTAACTGGTGCCAGAAAGTTAAACAGATTTGTAAATGACTCCTATTAAAAAATCTTAATCCTTCCAGTACTTATTAGCGGCTGTATACTACAGAGGAAATGCTTTTCTTTTTGGATTTCTCTTCTTTCACGACAACAGTGCTCTCAATTGACCTCTGCTGTCTATTTAAGGAACTGTCCCGAGCAGGAGAAAATCCCCATAGCAAGCACATGCTGCTCAGGACAGTTCCTAAAATGGACAGCAGAGGTCAGCAGAGAGCACTGTGGTTGTGACAGAAGGGAAATCCAAAAAAAATAAATAAATAGAATTTCCTCTGTAGTATACAGCCGCTATTAAGTACTGGAAGGATTAAAACATTTTTATAGAAGTAATTTACAAATCTTTTTAACTTTCTGGCACCAGTTGATAAAAATAAAAAATAAAAAAAGTTTTCCACCGGAGTACCCCTTTAATATTTAAGAATGAAGTAATCAAGAAAAGAGTGTCTTATACTATTCCTGTTCTGTTTCTGTGAAAGATTTCTGTGGTCTCTGGGCAGTCTAGGTCCACCTACAGATCTAAAATACAAATGGTAGGTATACTAATTTGATGGTATTGACTCAGTACCCTTGCCATACCTCAAAGTAATCCAATTTCTATATTGACTGAACATAAACAATTTAACACTATAATTTTAGGTGAAAAAACTGACAAGGTCATGTTCCATTTTATTTTAAGCAGTAATGTTTTATTATTTGTTTTATTTGCATTTGCAAACCTAAAAAGAAAAAAGCTAGACTGGAACAGGCACTGCAGAGGGTTATTGTCAGGCAAATATCCTGGGATAGTGTAAGGTAACAGAACATGTATCTGTCAGTGTTGGTTTAGGAGGACACATGACTCATTACTTGGAACCTATGTACCAATCTATAATTGGCAAGGGTTATAAGGATTAGCAGCTGGAGCTTCTGGTGTCCTTACTAGAGGACAAATAGTTTACATAGATCCCTCACTACATTTAATACATATGTACTAATACTACTAACACTGGACTTAAATGACCATAGATAGATTGGTTAACATGACTGGTAAAGCACCTGCGCCCAGCAGTTAATCAGCCTAACCAGCCAACACCATGTATGGCACATAATGAAACAGGAGTAACAAATAACAGATGGTGCAGGTTCTGCATAATTATTTAAATTAGACTTGGCAAATAAATTAAGTTTGTGTGGCAGAGTCTAGTAAGGATGTATGAGGCTGGTTCACACTAGGACAAAGTATTCAACTACTGCATCCAAAATTTCCCTTAATTTGTACATTTGAGTGCAAAATGGAATATGGTTATTGGAATAATGAGAAATATCACTAGAATAGTTTTCTAATGCATAGGAAATAAATAAATAAACTGTATTTATATTATTTTCCATTTCTTTTCACTTCCTACTAAATGAAAAAAAACATAAGCAATTGATCACATCTTTACACAGGTCTATAGATACATATAGTAGACTATGGAATAACTAGACACAATGGCCCTCATTTACTAACGTGAAACCGACAGTTTTTGTCGGGTTGTGAGACCAAATTTGTGTCGCATAGCCCATGCGACACAAATTTGGTCGCACAACCCGACAAAAGATATCATCACTCCGAGTGTTTTTTAAACCCGTCAAAATGGGCGTGGTTATCACAAAAAGGGGCGTGTTCCCGACAAAAAAGAAGAAAACACTCGGAGTATGAGGAAAAACTCACAGGAAAACCTGTGAATTTTTCTTCACCAAAACCCGACAGCTCTGAGCTGTCGGGAAATTACTGAAAACCGAGTGAATCCTACCCCCATCATGGAACAGGGTCTGTTCCATGTTGGGGGTAGTAGTACAGGGGTTGATCGCATCGGGTCTCACTTCTGAGACCCGATCCGATCAAAAGTTATTAAGCAGGGGAGTGGGCGGCATGGTCCGCACCCCAGCGAAGTATGATGTGTTTTACTTTCATTTTCCCAGCCGGGATCCCTGAATAGCCCCTACTGAGGAGCCATTCAGGGATCCCTGCGAGCTGCGGTGGGGAAAGATATATAGAATCGCTGGGGGGAATGTATATGTCCCCACAGCTTCTATATATCTTGCCCCCCGCTGCGCAATATGTCTTGTCCCCCGCCGCGCTATTGTATACCCGCCGCAGCCCATGTGTACACACACACATATATATATATATATATATATATATATATATATATATATATATATTATATACCCCCCCGCATAGCGCTATTATATACCCCCGGGCGACAGATTAGTAAATATGGAGATTTTCACTCAGAGAATTCAGGGAAAACACTCAGAGATTAAACCGACACTCTTAGTAAATGAGGACCAATGTACAATAAACTTTGCATCCTAGATATATTTATAAAGATAGATTTGAGGTAAAAGCTGTATGTCTTCTGTGTGTTTTTTTTTCTATATTTTATATACTATTTTTCTTACCATTAACATCAATATTGTAATAAGCATCAAAATGAAACTTACATAGTAACATAAGTTTTGCATCAGGGTGAGGCACCCTGGCTTTGGAAGCACTGTTATTCTGAAAACATTTAATGTGAGTATGTATATGATGTATATATATATAAATATACACACACATCACATACAGTGGGGCAAAAAAGTATTTAGTCAGCCGCCAATTGTGCAAGTTCTCCCACTTAAAAAGATGAGAGAGGCCTGTAATTTCCATCATAGGTATACCGTAACTATGAGAGACATAATGAGAAAAAAAAAATAATAATAATAATCCATGAAATCACATTGATTTTTAAAGAATATATTTGCAACTGATGGTGGAAAATAAGTATTTGGTCAATAACAAAAGTTTATCTCAATACTTTGTTATATACCCTTTGTTGGAAATGACGGAGGTCAAACTTTTTGGTCTTCCCAAGGTTTTCACACATGCTGGTATTTTGGCCCATTCCTCCAGATGTCTTCTAGAGCGGTGATGTTTTGGGGCTGGGGGTCTATGGGGTTGAGATCTGGAGACTGGCTAGGCCACTCCAGGACCTTGAAATGTTTCTTACGAAGCCACTCCTTCGCTGCCCGGGTGGTGTGTTTGGGATCATTGTCATGCTGAAAGATCCAGCCACCAAGTTTCCTCTTCAATGCCCTTGCTGATGGAAGGAGGTTTTCACTCAAAAAAAAACTCACGATGCATGGCCCCATTCATTCTTTCCTTTACATGGATCAGTCGTCCTGGTCCGTTAGCAGAAAAACAGCCCCAAGGCATGATGTTTCCACCCCCATTCTTCACAGTAGGTATGGTGTTCTTTGGATGCATTCTTTTTCAGCATTCTTTTTCCTCCAAACACGATGAGTTGAGTTTTTACCAAAAATTTCTACTTTGGTTTCATCTGACCATATGACATTCTCCCAATCCTGTTCTGGATCATCCAAATGCTCTCTAGCACACTTCAGACTGGCCCAGACATGTACCAGCTTAAGCAGGGGGACACGTCTGGCACTGCATGATTTGAGTCTCTGGCCGTGTAGTGTGTTACTGATGGTAGTCTTTGTTACTTTGCTCCCAGCTCTCTGCAGGTCATTCACTAGGTCCTGCCATGGGGTTCTGGGATTTTTGCTCACCGTTCTTGTGATCATTTTGACACCACAGGGTGAGATCTTACGTGGAGCCCCAGATCAAGGGAGATTATCTGTGGACTTGTATGTCTTCCATTTTCTAATAATTGCTCCCACAGTTGATTTCTTCACACCAAGCTGCTTGCCTATTCCAGATTTAGTCTTCCCAGCCTGGTGCAGGTCTACAATTTTGTTTCTGGTGTCCTTAGACAGCTCTTTGTTCTTGGTCATAGTGGAGTTTGGAGTGTGACTGTTTGAGTTTGTGGACAGGTGTCTTTTATACTGATAACAAGTTCAAACAGGAGCCATTAATACAGGTAACGAGTGGAGGACAGAGGAGACTCTTAAAGAAGAAGTTACAGGTCTGTGAGAGCCAGAAATCTTGCTTGTTTGTAGGTGACCAAATACTTACTTTCCACCATAATTTGCAAATAAATTCTTTAAAAATCAGACAATATGATTTTATGGATTTTTTTCTCATTATGACTCTAATAATTGTGGTATATCTATGATGAAAATTACAGGCCTCTCATCTTTTTTTAAGTGGAAGAACTTGCACAATTGGTATAGTACAGACCAAAAGTTAGGACACACCTTCTCATTCAGAGTTTTCTTTATTTTCATGACGATGAAAATTGTAGATTCACATTGAAGGCATCAAAAGTATGAATTAGCACATGTGGAATTATATACACAACAAAAAAGTGTGAAACACCTGAAAATATGTCATATTCTAGGTTCTTCAAAGTAGCCACCTTTTGCTTTGATTACTGCCTTGCACACTCTTGGCATTCTCTTGTTGAGATTCAAGAGGTAGCCCCCTGAAATGGTTTTCACTTCACAGGTGTGCTGGTGTGGAGGAGGAGGTGTTATGGTGTGGGGGTGCTTTGCTGGTGACACTGTTGGGGATTTATTCAAAATTGAAGGCATACTGAACCAGCATGGCTACCACAGCATCTTGCAGCGGCATGCTATTCCATCCGGTTTGCGTTTAGTTGGACCATCATTTATTTTTCAACAGGACAATGACCCCAAACACACCTCCAGGCTGTGTAAGGGCTATTTGACCAAGAAGGAGAGTGATGGGGTGCTGCGCCAGATGACCTGGCCTCCACAGTCACCGAACCTGAACCCAATCGAGATGGTTTGGGGTGAGCTGGACCGCAGAGTGAAGGCAAAAAGGGCCAACAAGTGCTAAGCATCTCTGGGAACTCCTTCAAGACTGTTGGAAGACCATTTCAGGTGACTACCTCTTGAAGCTCATCAAGAGAATGCTAAGAGTGTGCAAAGCAGTAATCAAAGCAAAAGGTGGCTAGAACCTAGAATATGACATCTTTTCACACTTTTTTGTTATGTATATACATGTTATGTATATGTGCGCACGCCATCCCGTCATCCAATAGGAGCGGCGTGCGTGCGTAGTTACGTGATGACGGCGACGGAGAACGGAGAGCGAGGATCCCGGTGAAGCAGAGACGTTCCGGAGCGTCGGGGACATCACGGGGACGTGGCGGCAGCGATGGAGGGCGACATCCAGGGCAGCAGTGAGGGGTCCGGAGCGGTGGGGACAGGTGAGTACAGCTTCCTATACTTTACATTGCACGGATCCCTCAACATACTATGGTTTCAACAAACGATAGTTCATTTGGAACGGATTACCATCGTATGTTGAGGGACCACTGTAATTCTACATGTGTCATTTCATAATTTTAATGCCTTTAGTGTGAATCTACAATTTTCATAGTCATGAAAATAAAGAAAACTCTGAATGAGAAGGTGTGTCCAAACTTTTGGTCTGTACTGTATATATATATATATATATATATATATATATATATATATATATATATATATATATATTGGTTTGATCTACCATGTCATATTAATGCAGACTCCAACCATATGCATTATTAAAAATGACAGAAAAGGAAGGTACTTTAAGAATATGTGGTGGACTGCCGCTTTCATGTGTTAATAAATCTGGCTTCATGATCCTTTTACATTTAGCATACTGCCTTTCAAATTATTCATGGTGGAGAACTCTGGCAGAGTGTTATTAAGATGTCCTAAAAGTCCCAAGAGGGCAATCCATCATGGCTCAATATATGGAATAAATAACAGACATCCATAATAGGCTCAGATGACAGTGAGGAAGTGAGTGGCAGACAGACGGAGGTTAGGGACTTGCTGCAGTCATGTTGCTGTTGAATACCCAGACTGTCAATCAAGTTCCTAAGTTTATGCACTTTATGAATATCAAAAACATGCATTTTGTTATTAAATCCATCTATTAACACTGCCGAAATAACATAGACACTAAGGGAATTATTATGCAAAGAGAAAAATAATCAATAAATAGCTGTAAATTTGAAAAACAAATATTGGTTTATCAATCATATATGTTACTATTTGCAATTATATCTAGGCATGCCAAAGTGACTTACACCTTTAAAGGACAACTGCAGCGGTATGACACTTATCCCCTATCCACAGGATAGGGGATAAGTGTTTGATTGCGGGGGGGTCCGACCGCTGGGACCCCCTGCGATCTCCCTAACAGGGCGCCGCCATTAGCGCTCATGGTGAGCGCTAAGGTGCGTAGTGTCGACCTAGAGGTCGACGGTGATGCCCCGTCTCCTCCCCGTCCCCATACAGTTCTATGGGGTAGGAGGGGAGGCACGAACGCTGCCTCCCCCCCGCCTCTCCCATAGAGATGTATGGAGGAGGCGAGCCGGCTGCAATGTTATGCTGCGGCCGGCAGGCCCCCTGCACGGGATAGCCGCGACCCCGTACAGGAGATCACAGGGGGTCCCAGCGGTCGGACCCCCCGCAATCAAACACTTATCCCCCCTGTGGATAGGGGATAAGTGTTAATCACGCTGCAGATGTCCTTTAACACTTATTAGCAATAAAAAGTTACAGAGTCAAATCTTGCAGGTAAGGGTAACAGACATTAACCCCAAAGTGACTTACACCATTAACACTTATTAGCAATAATAAGTTACAGAGTCAAATCTTGCAGGTAAGGGTAACAGACATTAACCCCTTGGGGACTCAGGGTTTTTCTGTTTTTGCACTTTCATTTTTTTCTCTTCACATTTTAAAAATCATAACCATTTAAATGTTGCACCTACAGACCCATATGATGTCTTATATTTTGTGCCAAGAATTCTACTTTGCAATGATATATAACTTTTGTACACTTTTAGTCCCCTTAGGGGACTTTTAGGAGGAATCATCTGTTTCATAGAACCACATTGATCTGTGTGCTCTGCACTCGATTGATAAAGCCTGGTCCTGCCAGGCTTTATCATTCTCAGAGCATCAGTCAGCATGGATGGAGAGGTAAGCCCTCCGGCTACCTCAGCAGTGGATCCACCCCACTGGACCACCAGGGATGGTTTAAATGTCCCTTTAGACGCCGCTGTCAACTTTAACAGCGGCAATCTAAAGGGTTAATAGCTCGTCCTTAGACGGCAACCGGTTAAATACAATATACTACGTTTTCCTCTACTTTTGCAAATACTCTGACTTAAAGGGGTACTCTGCCCCTAGACATCCTGCTGCTGGGGACCCCCGCGATCTCTACTGCAGCACCCCCGTTTCTCAGCTGCACAGAGCGAGGATCGCTCGGTGGCTGATGACGGGCTTTCCAGGGGACAGAGTATTGTGATGTCATGGCTCCGTCCCCTCGTGACATCACCCTGCCCCTTCAATGCAAGTCTATGGGAGGGGGAGTGATGGCGGCCACGCCCCCTACCATAGACTTGCATTGATGGGGCGGGCGTGATGTCACAATACTCTGTTACCTGCATCGCCCGTTATCAGCCAAAGAGAGATCCTCGCTCTGTGCAGCTGAGAAACGGGGATGCTGCAGGAGATAATGCGGAGGTCCCCAGTGGCAGGACCCCAGTGATCGGGGGGGGGGGGGGTTGGATAGGGGATAAGATGTCTAGGGGCAGAGTACCCCTTTAATTATTGGTTGCCTATCAAAGAGTACTTTACCATATAAAGTGCAGTACTAATTGATTTATCATATATAGTTTAGTTTTACAATACAACAGAGTTGCAACACATGTTCACATAAGGTATTAAACCTTCCCACAACCTTCACATTTTTACGAAAATAATTTACAGTAATTTGTCATGAATATTTCATATTGAACATATGAACTATAACAAAATAGTTAAAAAATGGTGATCAATAGATATGACATGGAGAAAACTGCTTATTATAATAGATACTATGTAATATACAGGCACCAAACATACTACATAGGGGCTCTTCTATTAACATGAAAAATACTAAAGCCAGTGGTTTATTAAAGGGGTACTCTACTGGAAAACATATTTTTTTAATCATCTGGTGCCAGAAAGTTAAACAGATATGTAAATTACTTCTTTTAAAAAATGTTATGATCCACTGCTGCTGTTATGATCCACAGGAAGTTCTTTTCTTTTTTAATTTCCTTTTTGTCTGACCACAGTGTTCTCTGCTGACACCTCTGTCCATTTTAGGAACTGTCCAGAGTAAGAGCAAATCCCCATAGAAAACCTCTCCTGCTCTGGACAGTTCCTAAAATGTGTAAGAGCAGAGAACACTGTGGTCAGACAGAAAGGAAATTTAAAAAAAGAACTTCCTGTGGATCATAACGGCAGCTGATAAGTACTGGAAGGATTAAGATTTTTTAATAGAAGTAATTTACAAATCTGTTTAACTTTCTGGCACCAGTTGATCTAAAGAAAAAAATATTTTCCAGTGGAGTACCCCGTTAACCTTTTAAGGACGCCGGGCGTATGCATACGCCCTGCATCCCAAGTCCTTAAGGACGTGCGGCGTGGGAATTCCGGTACCCGCCGCTAGCCGGTTGGGGACCGGAATGCCTGCTGAAAACATTCAGCAGGCATCCCGGCACATTGCCGAGGGGGGTTCTGAGACCGCCCCCCCATGTTGGCGATCGCAGAAAATCACATGTCAATTCAGACATGCGATTTTCTGCTATTTCGGGCTGATCGGGTCTCTGGTGACTCGATCACCCAGAAAATAGGGATGATCGGAGCTGTCAGGGACAGCCCTGATCATCCTGAGGGATAGGAGAGAGGTTGCAGTGCTGCAATCTCCTCCTTTCCCCTGCTATTGGTCAGAACTGATTCTGACCAATGGCAGGGCAGGGCAGGACAGTGGGTTGCCATGGCAACCCCCCATTCTGCCAACCCCTGGATGTCGAGGGGATCATGGGAAGAAGATGGAGGCCGGTACCTGCAGGAGAAGATGCCTGGGGATCGTCACTGGAGACTGCTGGATTCTGACTCAGGTAGGGAAACTTCATGGGGGGGGGGGGGGATTCAAAGTTAGAAAATGCTAAATTTTCTAAATTTTCATGAAATTTTGGGATTTTTCACCAAAAAAGGATGCAAGTAACGCCAAAAATTTACCACCAAAATAAAGTAGAATATGTCACGAAAAAACAATCTCAGAATCAGAATATTCGGTAAAAGCGTTTTCGAGTTATTAATGCGTAAATCGACGGTGGTCAGAATTGCGAAAAAGGGCTCAGTCCTTAAGGTGACAAAGGGCTCAGTCCTTAAGGGGTTAAATCTGCACAGGATCTAACCACCATTAAAAAAAAAAAAAAAAAAGATATCTTGGACCATGATAGGTAGAAAGGATTTAATAGCGAGGATTAAGTACATGTTGAATTCCAGTTCTTCCAAGGTTGTCTAGCTGTAATCCCCTGTTCCCCCTTAGTCTCTATTTATATGCCAGCATTAAGGTCAATTCACATTGCATTTATAGTGCACAATTAACCTATACACCAGGAAATTTTCCAATGTACAACATATCCATAGGCCCCCCATTTACCCAAAGGAGGTCAAAAGAGTATATTTCTGTCCTCCAGTGGACTTGCATATATCAGTATCCTTTTTTATTTTAATTAAAGTGCTTAGTTGACTACACTGTTCTATCCAGAGACATCCCATAAAGAATTGTATTTCACAAGGTACATTTTTATAACATGGATGCCTAAAGGTGACAGATCCTGTCAGAGTTACTCCTTCCAACATATACCGCTAATGTACACCATAAGCACAGTATAAAACTACCCTTACATTTTCTGCTGGCATTTTATGTTACTCCTGGACAAACCCTTTAATAAAAATAAAAATAAATTAATATTTGGGGAAAATAACAATCAACATTAGGAGCACCAGGAGCTTTCATGTGTAAACACCAGGACCTAATTTATACTATAATCAGGTGAATATGATTGACTTGAAGTGAAATACAGAGCTTTTTCCAGGCATTTCAGTAGGAGCATGAATATTCAATGTATTGTATTTATGTAGGAAGTCATCTGAGCTGATTAGTGACAAATAGTAAATGAGAATAAAGTATTGTATGCTATCGTCATTCCACTTGACTTTCTGGTTTAATGGGAGGCTTTGGTTGCCTTTGCAGATATTATGAAAAAAAAAGATATTTGTGAGCTGTATCAAGATCCTATTTTTACAGATTAATTTCAATTATAATGCAACATTTGCATATTTAGTAAAATGGCTATGCATTTAAAACAATGTGTGAAGCCATTAAAATGTTTGTGCCAGGGAAAGTTTATTACAAAATCAATGAACTTATGAACAGACGATTCATTGAACTGTTAACTGTGCGCCTTGAACACCTTCTGTATTCCTCATGGCTGATAGGTCTAATTGCTTCCTAACTTGGTGGGAACATAAATTACACTGACTATAGACATTGCCATTACAAAACCTCTATATAGCACTGATCTCATTTTTTAAAATCTCGTTAAAGTCATAGACTGAACCACAAGCGACTTACAAAGGGGTGTCATAATAATGGCTACAATTACACATCAACATTTATATAGGAATATATAACAAATGTACATTACACATTATACCATACAATCATAATGGGGGTGATTCATCAAAACCTGTGCAGAGGAAAAGTTGACCAGTTGCCCATAGCAACCAATTAAATAGCTTCTTTCATTTTTAAAAAGGCCTCTGAGAAATGAAAGAAGTGATCTGGTTGCTATGGGCAACTGGTCTATTTTTCATCTGCACAGGTCTTGATAAATCTCTCCCATTGTGTTTAGTGCCGTACCTGGGACCAACAAAAAGGAAAAAGGTGATATACCAAACAAAGCGCACACCCACTAGTCAATAACAATAAAAAACACGACTTTATTATTGTAAACAGACATGATTATAGCAGACAAAGACATTTAAAAAACTTTAAATGGCACAAAGGCCCAACACAACAGGGGGGACCCCCTAAAAAGGTGAAACCACTCCCAGGACACCTGCACAATAAGTTGTATTGAATGCACCCTCCTAGCCCCAGTCAAGATAAAAAATGACAAGTGGTGTAAATACACACACATATATAGATCCTAACTCAGTGCATATAAATAGCAATACCTTACCTATAAACATAACAATAGCATTCTGTACAACCTGATTTGGACACTGAGAAGGGAGGGCTAGAAACAGCAGATGGAGGATGAGCAATCAGGTGTCCCCCAGAACCCCCATGCGTTCCGTTGCCAGTCGGCAACATCCTCCGTGGTGCCGGACCTGTGCCCACCACAAGATAGTCGTTTACATCCGCAAACTAAATATACCTACCCAAAAGACCTAGATTTGAATCTGACCAAGTGATCCTTAAATTTTCTGGTTTTCTTCAACTATTCAAAAAAATATATAGTTTTATGAACATGGGACTAGGGTGTATATGTATTGTATTTTTGTAATTGGTAAATTCGATTTTGAGCAGTAGTGGGGGCAGGGATTGGTGTGAAGGGTATTCATTTCAAAGGAAATAAATAAATGTCTATGTTAGAACACAAATACTTGGCTGCTGTCTAATCTAAATGGAGACCAGTAGTAATGTATTATTTCCTACATTATATCAATAGCTAAAGATTCTGCACTCTGCTAAAACCTTCTTCTACAGTACTCCGGTATGTATAAAAGCATATTGATGATACTGTGAATGTCTATTTATTTATTTATACCTGACAGGCTGTTGCTCTTCCATCCACTAATTATCCACATGTCTCTCCCAGGAACTTATTGTGATAACATGGAAAAGTCACCGGGTCACCCACAGCTCTTGTTACCCAATCACAGACCTGTCAAAGCTAGGTGTTAGCTGCTACCCTTCAACCTTTTCATTTCAAGACTGCGGAGACCAGCTGGTGTGGCACCAAGTGACTAACACTCAAAACTGACGCGCTTTCATTGTGAAAAGGTTTTACATTCACAATGAAAAATGAGTCCGGATCCCTTCCTAAAATATCTGTCATGTTAGTTTAGCAAACCAAAATAAAGTCCCTCTTTGAACATAGCTCGTATCACAGCACCCGTTTCTTTTTTGCCATTGTTTATAAGGACAATATATAATAATGTCATATAATAGTTTCGTTTTAAAATGTCTTTTAATTTAAACAGGAAAAATACAAAGCATATGTATTCTAATAATAGAAGGTAAAATAGTCTAACAAAGTTACAAAAGTCAACAAAATTCCAATAATCCTGTTCATTTCTTACATATGCAATTAAAGTGTATAGGGTTCAAATATTGCATGTGTTTTTTTTTATTGCCATTTTGTCATTTAATAGTAAGATAATATTGTATGGAATATCTTGTATTTACTGTTTACATTTCAATTTGTCCTATTTATATAGAATACATCTAATTTAAAAAAAGACAAAAAATATTTATGAAATCATGATATCTTCAATATCCCCCCCAAAAAAGTGCTTCCCTTATTTTTCAAGATAATACAAAAAAAGCACAAAATGTTTGCTATAACATTATCACATTGTGCCGGGAGTCATCCTTTCTTTTAACCTCATGGCAATGCAGGATGTAATGGCTACCAAGAGAGGTAATGAAAAGCAAATATGATGCAGAATTAAATGTAAAACCTCTGCCCGGTAAAAAGGGAAAAGCCACAGAGGGCAATCTTGTTCTGTGCTGTTGCTATGGCAAATAGATTTCGCTTTCTTTTCACACAACACTTAATACTGTTTATTAAGACATACTACAAGGATATAAAAAGTTCTGCCCTCTGCACCAGGTTTGCATGAAACACCCTAGAATTCTTTTGTTTTACCTCTGTTTTAATAGCTTATATTGAGAATATATGGAAGGAACATAAAACAGACCACATTCAGTAGTAGTCAAAAACTAGAAAAAGAGACAAAGCATAAAGACATAGGGGGAGATTTATCATTGCATTTAGAGCATTTTTTTTGTCCATATTTTGGCGCAGTTCAGACGCAAGAAGCATATTTAGCGAATTGTATGCGTCTTTTGATATGGACAGTTTCACTCTTTTTGCCTACCCGTAGAACTTTTTCTTTTTGACCATGCAGTGGTCACGTATTTATCATTTGCGACTTTTTGTCAAAAGTCACTATTTTGTGTGCAAAGGTACTTTTTTTTAGGCGCAAAGCTACACCACCTACCAGTAGGCGTGAGAATCACTTCAATTCAACCTATCACCTCTTGTCGATGACAGCGTCCCACTCCCCTTCTATGACACGTGCTCAGGAGCTGAGCATAGGTCATAGCTGGGTGGTCCTGGCGGCTATCTGCCACGAGGACCCATCTCTAATGCCAGACATCACCGATCACAGTGATGTACGTCTTTAATCCCTTAGACGGCGCAATCAAATTTCATTGTACAGTAGTGTCTAAAATGCAAGTAAAAATGTCCCGGCAGCTCTGTGAAAGTAAATAAAAACACCTAACCTGCCAAATTCAGGACCCAGGAAAGTGTCTACTTCCCTCCCTCACATATTTACATATCTGAAGAGAAGCAACAACCAATCATAGCTCAGCTTCCATTTTACCAGAGCCTGTGAACATATGAAAGTTGAGCTGGGATTGGGTTTTATGGGCCAAACCAGACAGTTTCTGTCCTCAGGCAAGGTGATGAATCTGGGAAAATAACACAAATAATAACACAAATCAGTAAGGTATTCATCATTTGCACATATTGGACACCTTTCTAGTAAAGAAAATGATATAGTCAGTAGGTAGTTGGTGTCCACTGCTTCACTCCATGGCCTGTGCTTGCTGCCCTACTGTTTAATTCCATGGCCTGTAGTCCAGCCAAAGAATGTAAACAAAAATGGGTTTTCCTAGGTATTGCCCTCTAGGGCTTTAGAATGTGATGAAGATTGTAGAAGTGCTTGGAATTTTAACTAGCACGCGCAAGTTGTTGTGTCTGGGTATAAAATGAAACAGATGTGAGATCACTACATCCACTTCACTTGAATGGCTGTGGGGTCCTGGGGGTCAGATGCATTCCAACCAAGTATTAATGACCTAGCCTAAGGATGTGTCATTAATATTTAATTATTGAAAATATATCTATCAATCCATTTGTTTATTTATTTATGTATCTATATTTCTATGTACCTATAAAGAGTCCTGGTTTCTCCAAACATCTTACATTTACGAATGATGTAGACCATTGTGCTTTTGGGAACTTTTTTGTAGCCATCTCCAGATCTGTGCTCCCCCACAATCCTATCTTGGGGCTCTACAGGCAGTTTTCCAGTTGCACCTCATGGCTTGGTTTTTGCTCTGATATGCATTTTCAGCTGTGGGACCTTACATAGATGGGGTAAGGTGTAGAAACATCTCAAAGATGATCAGGCTAAATGGAAGGCCCCAAAGCCAATCTTCGGGTGCAACAACACTTTTTTTTTTCTTTTTTATAACATTTGCGAAAATGTATAAAATTCAATTTTTACATGCCATTTGTTAGATGTTGAATGCAGATTGATAAGGAAACGTGTTTGCATTATTATTATTATTATTATTATTTGTTTTAGAATGCAACAAACCAAAATGTGAAAAAAGTTAGAGGGTCTGAAAACTTTCCAAATGCTTTGTGGTGTTAATATGGGTTATGTCATGGTCATACATCTGGACAGGACAATGAGATTACTCTGATAAATTTGTGATTTATGAACAGAATGAACTGAATTTAAAGAATACCTCAATATTCACTATTGTTTAGCACTAGACAGCTAATACGTGGCACATGCATGAGGCAAGGAGAGGTTCATCCCTATAGGTTACTACATTATTAACAACTTTTCACTGAGTGACATCACAAGTCTGTATTTACATTTACATTACTGCTGTCATATAGATGTGGGAAGTTCCCTTCAATACTAGGCCTTTATTATAAACAGTATAATAATACATATAAAGTGTTTGCAGGCAAAATCTTATTGTGTAAACTTAGAGTATGGCCCGACCATATTATTTTACTTATTTCTTTATTTGCATTTATTACAATGCAATCTACAATGGAATTAATTTTAGACCCACAATTAAACCCAGAGACACATCATCCTACAGATGTCTGTTTTTCTTGGCTGAGCGCTGCATTATTTTTATCTCAAGACTGTATGCTTTGGAACTGTTTGCCAATTCAAAGTCTCCAAAAGTCTCATTTTTCTGAAGTTCCTCATCACATTACTCAGATTTTTAGGACCCATCTGTTTTAGCAGAGCTTTGCTTGATTAAACAATACTCGGTGGAATAGTACATCTTTGGGATAGGTTGTTGATGTTGTTACCTCAAATATTCTATCTCTGCATGCCAACAGTAGGGTTGTAATTATGAGTAGATGGCACAGATCTTCCTCCTGCTAAACATGTCATTTCTCAGATGTACAACATGCAAGTAAAATTAGGTGTAATCATTCAAGACTGATAATTATTTCATTTACTTTTTTTATTATAATATGAAGTCACTTGTTAAAACTAGATATAAAGTATAGGTGTTTAAGTATAAAGCTATGAATCCCTAAGATATTTTGTACTTTAACTTTTGGATGTAATGGAAGCAGGGCTGGGCGGTATACCGGTTCATACCGAATACCAACATTTTTGTGCTGCACGATATGAATTTTAACCCATACCGCAATACCGGTTTGGCCCCTCCCCCTCGGGAATAAATGAATCAGCCCAGCGCTGCACTGTCCCCACATCGGGGGAACTAATCCTATGTGACCTGAGAGTGCTGTTCTGCCCCCCCCCCCCCCCAATTAATTATCAGCCCAGCCCAGTGCTGTCCCCATTAGGGTACTACTTACATGTCACCCACTTGCGCTGCCCTCCTCGTCCTGTTTGTTGCGGCCGCCGGCATGCTGGGAGTTGTAGTTTTGCAACATCTGGAGGTCCGCAGGTTGGAGACCACTGCTCTATACTGTACGCTGTATCCCTATGCCCAGGCTGCAAAAAATAAACAAAATAAACTTAAACTCACCTTCCGTTGGTCCGGTACCGGCCTCACTTGTTTCCTGGGGATGGGAACGTCGGACAGCCGTCAGCCTATCACCGGCCGCAGCAATGTTCCACCTCGGCCGGTGATAGGCTGAGCCCACTGTCATGTAAGAAGCCGGCTGCCATCTTACATGACAGTGGGCTCAGCCTATCACCGGCCGAAGAAGAACATCGATGCAGCCGGTGATAGGCTGACGTCTCTCCGAAGTTCCCGTCCCCAGCGTAAGGCCGACGTAGGTGCGTTAAAGTTTATTTTGTTTACCTTTTGCAGCCCGGGCATAGGGATAACGCACAGTATAGAGTTCCAGCGCCGGCGGCCGCAACAAACAGGACGGGGAGGGCAGCGCTTGCGGGTGACATATGTGAGTATTTACCCCGATGGGGATGTGGGCTGATATGGGGTAAATAAGGGGGGGAGGGGGGGGGGGTCAAGGAAATACCATTATTAACCGTGGAACTGCCAAAAGTTAAAAAAAATACAGTGATACACACATTTGGTCATATCGCCCAGCCCTAAATGGAAGGAAAGCACTGTCTGCTCAAATAACATTATAATAGAACACTTACATAGCTCTCTATTGACATACTTCACACATCCCCTACACCGAGCAGTTTGTATAGATAAAATGATTATAATAATGGCTCATAACCATCTTTGAATTGTATGTGCTTCTCAACTGTATCAGAGAAACAGAGCTCCAATTGCTATAAAATAGAATTAGAGACCTATTCAGATACTAAATTATGTTCAAGGGTGGACATCCACTTTATAATGAAAATGACGGCGTATAATGTCACAGTGATTACGCACATAGCAATAAGATACCAATAATGATAGGGCTTGAATTCTGTGACAAGCTCATTTACATTTATATTTTAGTAAGATCAAAAAATGCATTACTTTCAGTGAGATTTTTCTAAATCTTTCCCACCATAGATGGAAATTGGTTGTCATTGCTTCAATACACTAAGTGACATCTGTGAAGGGCTGAGATAATAACAACACATATGGTGTAACAGCCACTAGTTGGTACAATGTACAATACATACTGTAAAAGTAAATAAACAGAGTACAAAGCCATACCTATGCTATAAGGAAGTTAATTTATGACTAGAGTATTCATTTCACATATAAAGCTGTCAATAAATTCATCTGCATCTACAGATTTTGTCGGGATTGACCTGAACACCTAACCTGTATGGGGTATCCAGACGGCAGATGTTGGGGATAGAGAGAGGTCAGGCATGCTAGATTTCAGCATACCTTACCCCTTTATTTTTTCAAAGATGAGCACTTTCCCCACAGCATGCATGTTAATGGGATGTTTAGGAGAGACATCTTTTGGCTAAACAAGTGTTTGGCTACAGTCCAATCTACAGGCATCATGTTATAGAGAGGGAGGAGCTGAGCAGTTTCATATATGGTTTAGTTCCAGAATAATTCAATGTATTCATGTAAATCTGTCTTTGTGTCAAGTGGGTGGTCCTAATTAGTGATTGATAGCTATCTGTGCATAAGTGTGCATGTAGAAAGCTGAGTCGCTGACTAGGACCACTTATATACTTAGCCCAGAATGAGCAAAGATTTACATGAATAAATGACAAGTTATCCTGGAACCTTTCTGACAAAATCATATAGCAATCTGTCCAGCTTCTTCTGTCCTTTAACATGATGTCTGCAAAAAGAACTGATTTTCAGCATGACAAATCCCCTCTAAAGGAATTCTTCAAACTTTTCCATTTGTTCTTTAAGGGCATATACCGTATATACTCAAGTATAAGCCGAGTTTTTCAGCACAATTTTTCGTGCTGAAAACACTCCCCTCGGTTTATACTCGAGTGAACTCTGCGCCTGTCAATCCCTTCATCATCATCCAGACCCCTCCCTTTAGTTTTCTACTCACCTCCCCTCTGTGGGAAGGAATGGTGAACTGGTCTGGGCCATCTATGCTGCAGGGACTGTCCGGAGGGGAGGGTTAGTCGTTCCGGGCTGTCCATCTTCACCGGGAGGCCCTCTTCTCCGCTCCGGGCCAGCCCCGGACTAGTGACGTTGCCTTGACGATGACGCACAGGGATGTCCGTGCAGATTAACCTGCGCATGAACGTCCCTGTGCATCATCGTCAAGGCAATGTCACTAGTCCGGGGCCGGGCCAAAGCGGAGAAGAGGGACTCCCGGTGAAAATGGACATCCCGGAACCACGAATCCTCCCCACCGGACACTCCTTGCACTCCCTGCAGCATAGATGGCCCGGACCAGCTCACCCTTCCTTCCCACGAGGGGAGGTGAGTAGAAAACTAAAGGGGGGGGGCCGCAGTGGTCTTCAACCTGCCGACTTCCAGATGCTTCAAAACTACAACTCCCAGCATGCCCGGACAGCCGATGGCAGGCGGTGATGATGAAGGGGGGGAGTGATGACAGGGTGATGATGACGGGGGGGGGGGGGGAAATGACAGGATGATGATGACGGGGTGATAATGACAGGGTGATGATGACGGGGTGATGATGATGGGGTGAAAATGACAGGGTGATGATGACAGGAGGGATGATGACATGGGGGGAGGATGTATTTCCAACCCTAGGCTTATAGTCAAGTCAATAACTTTTCCTGGGTTTTTAGGGTGAAATTAGGGGCCTCAGCTTATATTCGGGTTAGCTTATACTCGAGTATATACGGTAAATATCTAACAGAGGGATCCCCCACCATTCATCAAAGTGGAAACCTGTTTGAGTGGGTCTTTCTTCTATTAAACAGTGGATGCCTATTTGTTAAAGAGTATCTGACAGCAGGGTCACATGCGCTAACCATATCTACATGTAGTGCAGGTGAACCTGTTGCTAACGCTGCATTATCAGGAAAAAATTCATCCAGGAGATATTCATCTTATTGCTAACAGGTTAATTGCTTGTTCTTCACAATGAAGGTGGGTAGCTGCAGTATGCGCAACACTTGCTCCCACCTGCCCCAGCCGATATCACTGCCCCTGTCATGAATATTCATTCCTTTTTAAATCTAGCTAGACTAGGCGGGATATAGCATTGCTCAAACTACAGCAGCCTGCCTCCATCACGCAGAACAAAAAATGAAACACTGTTTCTAACACTGGTAAGCATAAGCAGTGTTAGAAACAGGGCCACCCACACTATCTACCTGTATATTCAGATTATTGCAGATGACCCTGCTATCAGAGTCCCTTTAAACAGCTCCTGCTCTAGTAGGCACGGTACAGTTATGTTTTTCATTTTAATGCATGCCATACTGTACAGAAGCCTTTGTGATCACTGTAGGCATGATGTATGGTCACCCCCTGTTTTCCCCACAGAAAACAGCTAGCCATTTCTGCAACCAGATCCATGGCTATCAGCTGAGTGGCATCAAGTGGTATGCCTCTAGTTGTCCAGCTGGCACCTCTTTAATGTCTATATATTGGTATTATTCCGAGCCCAGTGTAGCTGCGGCTTCTAGCTGTATTTTTCATACAGTATTTTACTTAATTAAGTACTTTTAAGGACTAGTGCCTATTATCATGTTACCATCCACTGTTAATAATCTTCCTAACCATCTGTTGAAGCAATGGGAACATAGATTAAGTCTATTCTATTCACAAATAAATCATGGCCCCATTTACATTTCACATTAAATATGTGCTTCAGAATTATTAAAGTAAAGATCTAGGGTCTGGTTTCATTAGAGTTCAGTGAAGAAATAAATGAACACAGCCATGACTTGAGTAATCACCCTCTCCCCACAGCAGGTAGTGATTGTGTAGGATCCAATTTACAGCATCTGTCAATACCTTAGGCTCTGCAAAGCTGGTGCTATTTATTGGCTGGCTGTGGCTTGAAAGTTCTCTGGGGACACTTCAATATTATAGGCTAGTGCTTTAAATGCTACAGAGGGGAACAATACATTTGCTCGGCTTAAAAAATTAAAAACGGATACTTAGTGGATAATTAAATAAGCTGCCTGCAAATAATAAAGAACATGAAGATGTCATATGTGAGATTAATTCAGGGGACAAAATATTATACTATTGGAATGCTGACTAAACAAATAACTTCCCTGGATGAAACAGCTATAGAACAAGTCTGATATGAAAACTCTTTTTACTGAATATTGCCCTTTTAATTCCCCATAATATCTATTTTACAGTATTTAAAGGGGTACTCCACCCCAAGACATCATATCTCCTATTCAAAGGATAGGGGGATAAGATGTCTGCTCGCGGGGGTCTGGACCCCCTGCCATCTCCAGGTTGGCACATTAATGTTCAGAACGTTGTCAGGTTCCAGCCACGCCCCTCCATTCATGTCTATCATAGGGAGCATGTTGAACGACCACAGCCGCCACGTCCCCTCCCTTAGACATAAATGGAGGGGGAGTGGCATGATGTCACAACCACGGCCTCCCGAACCGACATTCTGAACATAAGGATATGTTTTGTGGGGCAAAATTGGAAAAAAAATGCCATTTTGTAACTTTTGGGGCTTCCGATTCTATGCAGTGCACTTTTTGATAAAAATGACACCATGCTTTTATTCTGTAGGTCCATACAGTTACAAGGATACCTAATTTATATAGTTTATATTTTATTTTACTACTTTAAAAAAAAATAAAAAATTAGTATGTGTAAAATTGTCATTTTCTGACCCCTATAACTTTTTTATTTTTCCATATACAGGGATGTTTGAGGGCAAATTTTTTGCATCATGATCTGAAGTTTTTATCGGTACCATTTTTATTTTGATGGGACTTTTTGATCGCTTTTTATAAATTTTGGGGGGTATACAAAATGACCAAAAATACGCAATTTTGGACTTTGTAGTTATTTTACGTGTACGCCATTGACCATGCGGTTTAATTAACATTATATTTTTATAGTTCGGACATTAACGCACATGGCAATACCACATATGTTTATTTTTATTTATATTTTTTTTATTGGAAAAGGGGGGTGATTACTGAAGGGGTTAAATCACATTTATTAACTTTTTTTTTCGTTTTTCTTTAGTCCCCATAGGGGACTATTACATGCAATCCTTTGATTGCATACACTGTTCAATGCTAAGCCCTAGAATGGCATTGATCAGTGTTATCGGTGCTCTGCTGCTCCAGCCTGGATCTCAGGCATGGAGTAGCAGAGCGACGATTGGACAACGGGAAGCAAGGTAAGAAGCCTCCCGCTGTCCTATCAGCTGTCCGGGACACCGCAATTTCCCCGCTGCAGTCCCGAACAACCCACTGAGCTAACCGGCAACAGTTTTCTCCCGTTTTAGACGCAGAGGCGTCTAAAGGGTTGATACCAGACATCAGCCTGATCGGCAATGTCCAGTATTAGCCACGGTCCTGGCTGATGATAGCAAACGGGACCTGCCGGGTATGAAACGCGCTAAGCTCCTGAGCCCGGTTTACATATTGGGAGCTGGTGCATAATGTAAATATAAGTCCTGCATCGTGAAGGGGTTAATATCAAGAAATTTTAGGTCATTATATAGTACAGACCACAAGTAGTTACATGTTTTTGTTTTACTTTTTCTTTTGGGAAAGATTGAGAATTTGTAGATTTTAGTGGATGCTACAATGTTTGAGTACACTTGACCAGATCAAAAGCCTCAAACAGACCTGAGGTTCACAGTTCCAACAATATATCACCTTCAAAGTGAACTGAACTTGGTAACACTTTGAAAGTGTTTTATAACATCTAAAATTTGTAAATAATTCATCAGAAAAATCACACAACATTCTGCGTTCACTTTTTTTAATGAAAATCAATAACCAAACTGTAGCTGAAAGGAGAAGTAGTGATGAATCACCTCTGATGTTCAGCTTCCAATTAGCAGTGTTGTACAAATAAGAGCTGGTTCTATTTAACACACGTTATGTTTTGCTTCAATCAATAGACAGCTGCAAGTGATTCGTTGAGGCGTACAGTTTTAACTCTGAGCGTTAACATATTGACTTCCGTTCCAAATGTATCACTCATCCTAGTCACAGCTGACTGAGCTTTATGTCAACCTGTCCACACGCAGCTGAAATTCTCATTAACCTTGAACCAGGTTGGGCTTGAACAATTTTTAAAAAATTACCGAACTAAGTGTTAGACAGGTGTATATCCTGCAACCGATTGGATCCCATATGTTTTTCAAGTAATAAAAAATGTGCTCCTGTTAAATACACTGAAAATGTTAAACTGATCAATTTGTACTGTATATCTAGTGACTATAAACATGAATATAAATTGATAGGGTGGACCTTGGATGTGAATTGTTGATCTTCTCCCACTGTGCACATCAACCTGTTGATTCATTTTCATTTATATAGTGTACATTGATGACCTTGAAGGCAGTGGTGTTTTATAGCTATGCATCAAATGTTCTCTGTGGTTTGTGCTGATTTTCTACCTGAATCAGCAGTAGTCCAAGGCTTTCGTTCATTCATCACAATCTGGGTGGTAACTTGTCTCGATAGTCCTATGGCTTGCACTTCTGTTCTATATCTGAACTTGACAGCAGACAATGAGATACTGAATGACAAATGACATTCCTTTTCAACTTTAAATCATATCCTCAAATAATTTGGTTTCTGCTGAACACTAAAAGTAACACTTCATTTACATTGCAAATTCAAAAAACCATTCAGGCAAAAGAAGCAGCAGACTTTTCCAATTGAAATGCAAATTTATGAATCTACTTTATTTTATTAACTTGTCTATACCTTGTAATTTAAAGTCGAACCATTGTATTATCTGCTGTCTACTCTCCTTCACTTCAAAGCAATGTTTGAATGAAAGTCACATGACATAGAGCTGACATGGTGAGAAAAATAAATATAATGTGTGAAGGTGATCAAACATCATAAGATCATTTGTCCCTGTGCAATAAACTGGCTGGTGAGCAGTATCATATAAGGAAGGAGATCCTCTACACATTGATGATTAACACATGTAGTCCACAAGCATAGGTGTCAGACATAAGACTCCTTTCCAAGTTTGGTTGATCTAAGGTTTGGATCTAGTTTCATTGTGGACAGAATATAGTTTTATTGACCTAAAAGTGGTTTTATTGGTTTCAAAAATATATATTTTTTTTAATGAAACTGACAAATGACAAATTATTAGAGCAGTGAAGACATATCAACCAAGGTTTACTAAAACTATAGACAGTAAATGTACACTGTCTAGCTTCACTTCCGACCAACTTATAGTTGGTTTAAACAGCGCCAGATTTTCTACCGCATTGTTGGCACACAGTGGGGCATGTTATGTCACACCTTAATTTATCAAAGGCACATCCTTTTTAACAGGGCCACACCCATTTTTGGACATGATAGAAAAGTGTCTAAAAAAATCTACAACCCATTATAAATGCCAGATTGTTCTTTGGCACCAATTACACCAGAATTCTGTCATATATGTCATAATTAGGGTATGTTCACACTGTTTAAGATGTTCGCGGAATTCTCGCTGATTAAATCCGCTCAAAATTACGTTTTTTTTTCTCGTGGAATTTGCGCGGAATTCTGCATGGAAATGAAAGGGGATAGGACACACAATAAAATGTGCAAATTCCACGCAAATTCCGCAAGAATTCCGTGCAAATTCCGCGCGGAAGCGTGGCAGACTGCCAAAAATGTTTACATTTACTTCTATGGAGTTACGAGATGAATTCCGCATGAAGAAAGAACATGTTCATTCTTCATGCGGAACGGAATTCTGTGACAGAATTCCGCTAGCGTAATTTCCTCAGTGTGAACTGAGGAGAGGAAAGTTAACTACATACTATGGGGTATGGCACTGCTGAATGAATTGGAGAGGAATAAGCGAGCAGAATTACTCGCTGAAATTCCTCTCCAAACCCTCAGTGTGAACATACCCTTAACCCCTTAAGGACTCAGCCCATTTTGGCCTTAAGGACTCAGACAATTTAATTTTTACGTTTTCATTTTTTCCTCCTCGCCTTCTAAAAATCATAACTCTTTTATATTTTCATCCACAGACTAGTATGAGGGCTTGTTTTTTGCGCGACCAGTTGTCCTTTGTAATGACATCACTCATTATATCATGAAATGTATGGCGCAACCAAAAAACACTATTTTTGTGGGGAAATTAAAACGAAAAACGCAATTTTGCTAATTTTGGAAGGTTTTGTTTTCACACCGTACAATTTATGGTAAAAGTGACGTGTGTTCTTTATTCTGAGGGTCAATACGATTAAAATGATACCCATTATTACATACTTTTATATTATTGTTGCGCTTAAAAAAAATCACAAACTTTTTAACCAAATTAGTACGTTTATATTCCCTTTATTTTGATGACCTCTAACTTTTTTATTTTTTTGTATAAGCGGCGGTATGAGGGCTCATTTTTTGCACCATGATCTGTACTTTTTTTTAATACCACATTTGCATATAAAAAACTTTTAATACATTTTTTATAATTTTTTTTAAATAAAATGTATTAAAAAAGTAGGAATTTTGGACTTTTTTAAAATTTTTTTCGTTCACGCCGTTCACCGTACGGGATCATTAACATTTTATTTTAATAGTTCGGACATTTACGCACGCGGCGATACCAAATATGTCTATAAAAAAAATTTTACGCTTTTTGGGGGTAAAATAGGACAAAACGGACGTTTTACTTTTTTATTGGGGGAGGGAATTTTTCACTTTTTTTTTACTTTAACTTTTACATTTTTTTACATTTTTTTTTACACTTGAATAGTCCCCATAGGGGACTATTCATAGCAATACCATGATTGCTAATACTGATCTGTTCTATGTATAGGACATAGAACAGATCAGTATTATCGGTCATCTCCTGCTCTGGTCTGCTCGATCACAGACCAGAGCAGGAGACGCCGGGAGCCGCACGGAGGAAGGAGAGGGGACCTCCGTGCGGCGTTATGAATGATCGGATCCCCGCAGCAGCGCTGCGGGCGATCCGATCGTTCATTTAAATCGCGAACCGCCGCAGATGCCGGGATCTGTATTGATCCCGGCACCTGAGGGGTTAATGGCGGACGCCCGCGAGATCGCGGGCGTCGGCCATTGTCGGCGGGTCCCTGGCTGCGATCAGCAGCCGGGATCAGCCGCGCATGACACGGGCATCGCTCCGATGCCCGCGGTTATGCTTAGGACGTAAATGTATGTCCTGGTGCGTTAAGTACCACCTCACCAGGACGTACATTTACGTCCTGCGTCCTTAAGGGGTTAAAGGGATATTCTAGGATTTTTTTATTATTTATTTGGCTATGCTACAGGAGCTGTAAAGTTTGTGTAGTTTATAACATAGTACCTAAGTTTCATGGTGGTCTCGCAATTGTTTTGTGATTTTTGCCCCAAGGCTTATTTTTAACAGCATACAAAAGGGTGTTGTCTAAGGTTTTCCCAGGTTGCAGTGCAGCTGAGACATTACATCACTAGTCAGGTGATCAGAGAGAACCTATCTTGGCTTTAATGGGTGGATTGACCACTGGGTGGGAGAAAGATCATTCTGTTTTTGCAACAGAAAACAATGGTCTCTTGCATTGAAGGGATCACCGGTTTGTTTTAATGGGTGGGGTGGCTGATGTGTGAGAGGAAGAAAAGTGACCTCACAATTACAAACAAGGAATTATGGGATTAGTAGGTTAAGGGAACAAACTCCAACAGGAATAAGCTAGTTCATTAAAAAAAATTGCCTCAGCTTTATGTAATCTCACAAGACAAGCACAGATCCTTCCTAAGCATGTCCATTACTGTCTGGGAGGTACGTAATAAAATTACATTATGGTGGATAACCCTTTTAATCTGCCCCATGATATCTTATTTGTCAGTTCTCCATAAATATGTGCCATGGATATAAAGCTGTAAGACTTAGTTTTTAATGATCAAAAATGGACATGATTAAAATATTTGGAAGATTTTCCTGATTGAATATCAACTGAATAGCTAAGTAAGTCTCATCAATTCTCTAATCATTGGCGAAAAACTGCTGCTTTCTCTTCCTATTTAGCATATGTGTGCTGCTGTACAGCTTTCATGGTGTACTGTATATATTGAGATATATCTCCTAAAATATATGTACATATGCCATTCTATGGAGCATTCTATATCCTTAAGTCTGAGAAAGGAGTACTTGCCCCACAAACACATTCTTATATCCTCCTGTGTCCTTGAGTGCAGTTTTACTGGTATAGCTTTTTTGATTCTTTGGATTTGACTGTATCCACCACCCAGTGCCAGGTCAAATTGGACAGATTTTTATACCTGCTGCTGACCTTGGTACCCACTTGTTTTCTGTTCCGGAATAGTCTGGAGGGGGCTTATTTTCAGTTTAAAGGATTTTAGACCACCCACAATTCCCTCAGGTGAGCATCCAGTTCTTTTGTCTATGTGATAAAATTGGTTTGTCTGAAGGTACTACTCCATGAGGTGTTCTACTTTCTATTTGTGTCTCCTTTTTCTGCTTAATTCAATAGATGGTTTGCTAAGTTACAGGGAAGCAATTAGAAAAATCAATTTGGAGAAAGCACCAGAAGAGTGTGAGGACAAGACACACGACATACAAATAAGCCAATATTTTTTGTTTTGTTTTTCCATTATATCTATCATATTTATCAGACATAAAGAATTTGAGGACACTCCCAGCTATTCATACTTTCATTGCTTTCCCCTTTTAAATTACCCTAAAAAAAGAATTGATCAGAACCTGTTGGCATTTCTAACAGACAATACAGGGAGGCTTAAACCATCTTTTAATTCTGTAAATGTTTGCCTCTCAGTGTAATATATGTTTATGCCAATGCTTGTTACCCGATTGCCAACTTGGTGCTTTCTACTGCTTTTCTAAAACTGTGTTTTTATTAGTAGTCCTGGCATTTTTGTGCATTCTCATTGATTTATTGATCTGTTTACAACAACCATTTACTAAAAACATTTAATACAAGCGCTGCTTTCTATTCACGTGTAAAATAAAGGGCTTTACAGAGACCATTCATTAACATGAAGGTAATCAATTGGATTCTAACTCTGGCCTTATTGAAGGGTTTTATCGCATCTTGCCTTCCAAATGTTTTGTATGCACACACATTCTTGTCATTGGCCATTCTAGCTGTAGACTTATATTCATGTTCCTTAAATCAAATGAAATTAACCTGCAACACATCTTTAACATTTGTGGTTGTTGTACCATAAATACTACTAAATCATCAGTCTGCTTCTTGAAATGAGCCCTTTATTTAATAGGTAAGTGATTGACAACCTTGATCATCATTAATCCTTTTTAGCGAAATGTGGTCATGAAGAAAGAGTGATTTTTTTTAAGTTACATTAGGAATACTATATGCTTCAGGTATACAGTACTAAGTAGACTCCACCCCCTCTCTCTGCACAGGAAGCACTAGGAAATTATTTCAAAGGGGAAATAGGTATCAAGATGGCTGAAAACCCACACATGCTACATCACCTAAAATTAATAAACACAAAATTTATTATCAGCACGTCTTTTTTTTTTTCTTGAAGGATCTGGTAATAAATCAGCATTAAAGTTGGTTCAGGAAGGAAGATAAAGTCTGATAAGAAGCCCCTTTAAGAATTGTTTCACTCGCGGACATTACTGATAACTGAATGCTCAGAACACATACTAACCTTTTTTAATTTAATTAAAACCTATTCTAAAAGTGTTTTTGCATCATAATAAGTACCCTTCAGAATGGTGACATAGTAAGTTTAGTGCTCTCACAGTGCACAATGCTGTGCACAGCTTTAACTCATTCTCTCCATTTGAAATGGTGGGACCAGAGCTGGATTGTTTGCCACCAGAAGTACTTACACTTCCTTTCTCTTTTCTGGCCAATCACAAGACAGGACCTATTCTTCTCTGCTATGCCATGACCGTGCTTATAAAAGTACACGGGACTGAAGAGGCTAGCACTGTGCTGAGGGGTAATTTGTAGGGTAATATTATACATAGCACGTAGAGGGGGGAGAAGTTTGCAATGTGGTATGTGAGCAGGAAGGAAGGAAAACAGCAGGGTCACAGAAAAGAAGGGGGTAACACTAAGAACTGAACTGTTGCTGATAATAAAGAAGATAATAAAGAGACTAAAATGATTAGGAGGCAGTGTTCACATTTAGGAGGCAGCACTGTGTACATAGTAGGAACATTTGTATCTACACATGTTTCAAGTGCCTAGAATTTGTCTAAATTGTTAGACACAAGAGGGTAGACATGATTTAACTTTCAGACATAGCAACAGACCCTCTGGAGGGGACAGACAGGCTCACAGATTGTAGGTTCACAACCATCTATTCCCTTCATTGTACTAGCTAAGGTCTACACCACTGTATGTGGGTTCAGTCCTTGTGTTGACTGTTAACAATGATAATAGAATTTATTATACTATCAGCCAATTGATTTGGAGCAGCTGACTGTTCCCAAATTGAAGCAGAAGAAAGCACTTCAAATATTAGTCCCTATGATCAACACTTCATTTCACCTATTTTGTTCTTCTGAGAACCTTCAGATACATTTACTTGTAAACACTGTAATTCCATGACAGGAATTGTAGTTTAGGAATGGGGTGCCTCCAGCTGTTTCTAAACTACAACTCCCATGATGGGAGTTGTAGTTTAGAAACAGCAAGACTCCAGCTGTTGCTAAGTTACAACTTATATCTTTCCTAGACAACCAAAGGCTGTCTGGAAATGATGGGGTATTTTTCATGTTTTTTCTTATCATTTCAGATCTGTGTATGCAGAGGACTTCTTCTGATTTGGTGGGCTACATTGTTGACCAGCGTTTTTTTTTTTTATTTAATATTAATAAAATGGCTAACCAGGGCATGCGGGGGAGTGTTTTTTTTTTTTTTGGAATAAAGTGTTTTTAAAAAGTGTTGTGTTTTTTTTTTGTTTAAATTTAATTCACAGGCTTAATAGTGGAAGCTGTCTTATAGACGGAATCAATTACTAAGCCAGGGCTTAGCGCTAGCCACAAAAACAGCTAGCACTAACCCCCAATTATTACCCCGGTACCCACCACCACTACCAACAGGCCTGGAACATCAAAAATGGTGCTCCTGGGCCTAGGCAGTAACAGGATGACATTATTTAGGCTGTGGAGGGCCAGTAACAATGGTCCTAGCCCGCCCTGCTAATGTCAGGTTGTTGCTGTTTAGTTGGTATCTGGCTGAGAATAAATATAGGGGGAACCCCACACGTTTTTTTTATTGTTTATTTATTTATGCAAAAAAAATGTGGGGGTTATTCATATTTTCATTCTCAGCCACATACCAGCCAAGCAGCAACAACCTGACGTTGAAGGGTGGGTGACGACCATTGTTACTGGCCCTCCACAGCCTAAATAACGCCAGCCTGTTACTGCCTAGGCCCAAGAGCACCATTTTTTACCCTCTGGGCCTGTTGGTACCAGCTCTTTCAGGCACCTCTGTGGCGGTGGGTACAGGGGTATCATTGGGGGTTAATGCTAGCTGTTTTTGTGGATAGCACTAAGTCCCGGTTTAGTAATGGATTCTGTATATAAGACGGCTTCCACAACTAAGCCTGTAAAGTAAATTTAAACAAAAACAAAAAACACTTTTTAAAAACTTTTATTCCAAAAAACACCCCCATACAAGCCCTCGTTAACCATTTTATTAATATATAAAAAAAAAAAAAACGCTGGGCATCGACGTAGTCCACCGAATCCAAAGAAGTCCTCTGCATAAACGGATCTGAAATAATAGAAAGAAAAAAAAACAGAAAATTGGTTAGTACATTTATAGTGCCCTCCCTTAGGGAAAAAGACCGTAAACCAGCTCTTCCTAACAGGGAGCCTCCACCTGTTGCTAAGCTACAACCCCATCATTTCCAGACAGGCTTTGGCTGTCTGGGAAAGATATAAGTTGTAATTTAGCAACAGCTGGAGTCTCGCTGTTTCTAAACTACAACTCCCGTGATGAAATAATTAGCTCTCTCACATACCGGTATATGGAAAAATAAAAAAGTTAGAGGGGTCAGAAGAGGCCAATTTTAAACATGCAAATTTTTATATAAATAGTTATAATTTTTTTGAAAAAAGCTAAACAAAATCAAACCTCTATAAGGCCCCTTTCACACTGCCACAAATGTCCATCAGGCACTTTTTTTTTGTACCTTAATAGATGTTATTTTTCACCGGGCTCAACAGGAAACAATGGGTCCTGACACATGCCATTCACCAGTATGGGGTCTGTTATTTTTTTGACGGGAGTAGCGGGAGGAAAAAACCTTGCATGATGTATTTTTCCTCCCGCTATTCTCCCCGGGTTCCCCAACGGACGTCACACTGCCATGTCACAAAGGCAGTGAGACAGAAGCGTAGTTGGATATATTTTAAATTGTATGGACCTACAGAATAATAGAATGTGTCCGTTTTAAAGAAAACTGCACTGGGAAGAAACGGAAGGTCCTAAAATGTACAAAATTGCCTTTTTTTCCTAATTTTGTCCCGCAAATGTTTTTTTTTTTCATTTCGCAGTAGATCTTGTGGTGAAATTATTAATGTCATTACAAAGTAAAATTGGTGGTGCAAAAAACAAGAAATTATATGTATGGTGGAAAATTGAAAGCGTTATGATTTTAAGAAGGAGAGGAGAAAAAAAAAAAGTTCAAAAATAAAAAAAAACCTGTGTCCAAAAGGGGTTAATAAAATATTTATATCATATTTTTTTCACAACTGCGATTTTAGAGCAGAAAAGTCACAGAGGAGAGGAGGTGTGTTACAAAGTGTTGTTCCGAAGTCATTTATTGGTTTTTGCTTATGTGTGCTAAATAAATGGTATTCAAAAGCGATTTATTGTATTTTGCTTATGTGAGCCAAATTTATCAAACCCCTGTGATGGTATGATAAATATGTCATACAGAAGCAAAACCAAAAGCAAGAAAAAATGCTCATAGAACTTGCTTACCAAAGCAATGATGATAAATTTCCCTGCTTGCGTTTGCTACAATATGTGCATGCATGTATTTTTGGGGGGCATTAGACTTTGCAGGAAAATAGATTCATCTGGTAAATACACATTTAGGAACAAGGTAATTTTGTGGATCAGCAATAAAACATTTCTATGAGTGAACCTTGGCTGTCAAGCAAGTTAGAGACCTTTACTTATTGCTTTACCACATTTCATTTATAGATCAGCACATAAGCTCTTAATCTTCCAAGCATTTCCAATTGCTATTTCATTAAAGTTAATAGGTGGACCTCAAAATGTCACCAGATGGTGTGAAACTCTTGAGAATGTCTAGAACTTTTTCTAATGATGAGATTTTACTGAGATACATAACAAATAAATTACAGTAAACTCATTTACATAAAGAGATACAGTGTTCTTTTCTATGGTGAAGGATTTATGGCATTTATGTCTCCATAAAAAAACAAAAAACAAAGACATTCTTGATTGTGACATAAGGTTACATCTTAAGAAACACAAAAACAAAATAACAAAAAAATGATGTAGAAATAACTCCCATAAATTATAATGCAAATTAGAAAGTCAACAAAGTAAAGTGCAAAGGTCCTGGAAACAGATTCAATTAAGGTTTTGTGTAAGCAAATTGGAAGTTAAGCAATTGTTTGTTTCCAAAAAATATTATGATCATACACAAGAAAATGTTTACACCATATAAAATGATATATCCCATCAATCAACAGATGGAGTAACAATTACAAAGAAGGTATTTAGGGCAAAATATAAAATATTAGTTCTACTAGTCATGAAAAAACAATATCATGATTATAACAATTTATACCGAATTTAGATCTTTGCTTTTCTTACATATACAGTCGTGGCCGTAAATGTTGGCACACCTGAAATTTTTCTAGAAAATGAAGTATTTCTCACAGAAAAGGATTGCAGTAACACATGTTTTGCTATACACATGTTTATTCCCTTTGTGTGTATTGGAATGAAACCAAAAAAGGGAGGAAAAAACAAACAAATTGGATATGATGTCACACCAAACTTCAAAAATGGGCTCGACAAAATTATTGGCACCCTTTCAAAATTGTGGAAAAATAAGATTGCTTCAAGCATGAGATGCTCCTTTAAACTCACCTGAGGCAAGTAACAGGCGTGGGTAATATAAAGATCACACTTGAAAGCTGATAAAAGGAGAGAAGTTCACTTAGTCTTTGCATTGTGTATCTGTGTATGCCACACTAAGCATGGGCAACAGAAAGAGGAGAACAGAACTGTCTGAGGACATGAGAACCAAAATTGTGGAAAAAATATCAAAAATCTCAAGGTTACAAGTCCATCTCCAGAGATCTAGATTTGCCTTTGTCCATAGTGCGCAACATTATCAAGAAATTTTCACTGTAGCTAATCTCCCTGGGCGTGGAAGAGAAAAATTGATGAAAGGTGTCAATGCAGGATAAACCCAGGAGGACCCTACTGCTGACACAGAGACATAAATAGCAAGACTACATTTTGCAAAAATGAACTTGAGTAAGCCAAAATCCTTCTGGTAAAACATCTTGTGGATAGATGAGACCAAGAAAGAGCTTTTTTGTAAAGCACATCATTCTATTGTTTACCGAAAATTAGGCCTACAAGGAAAAGAACACAGTACCTACAGTGAAATATGGTGGAGGTAAAATGATGTTTTGGGGTTGTTCTGCTGCCTCTGGCACTGGGTGCCTTGAATTTGTGCAAG
Source organism: Hyla sarda (assembly GCF_029499605.1). Lineage (NCBI taxonomy): Eukaryota > Metazoa > Chordata > Amphibia > Anura > Hylidae > Hyla > Hyla sarda. The sequence goes on along the minus strand of NC_079192.1, from coordinate 211,147,014 downwards.
GCCTCATGAAATCTGAGGATTACCAATGGATTTTGGGTCGCAATGTACAGCCCAGTGTCAGAAAGCTGGGTTTGTTCAATCTAGTTGTCAAGCGGTTCTTGAAGTGTTCCCCCCATTTGAAAGGCATCCTAACAATGGGAAGGAACCTTTGCATGCACTTCAGCCACTTGTACACTGCAATGCACACCCTCCTTGAACTGCAGCGTCAGAATGATATCCCCCAACATAGTCTGATTTGCGACATTGCCACACGTTGGAATTCCACCCTCCATATGTTGGACCGACTGTACGAACAGAGAAAAGCCATCACCGATTTCTTGATGATCCAAGAGGATAGTGGGACTCCCCTGTGTAACTTCAATGTCAACCAGTGGCAACTCATACGTGATACCTGCCGTTTGCTCAGGCACTTTGAAGAAGCCACATTTTTAGTCAGTCACCAGGATTGTGGGATGAACAACGTAATTCCACTGCTTCATTTCCTAGAACACGTGTTGGAAACACTGGCTGGTCAGGGACACTGGAGATGTGGTGCCTACATCTCACGGCCACATGAGCCCTGTGGGGGCTGAACTGGAGAGAGAGGGGGAGGTGTACAGTGGAACACAGTTTGGGTTTCACAAAATGGGCGGTTTTTCTAGTCATCTGACAGGAGAGGAAGAGCAGCCAGAGGAGCTAGAGGGTTATGAGGAAGGCGAGACAGAGGACCCAGACACACTGTGGCAGTATGCAGTGCAGATGGAGGCAGGAAGTCCCTCCAAGTTACTTGCACAAATGGCACGATGCCTGTTCAGTTACTTGCCTAGTGACCGCCGAATTGTCATTATTCGGCAGCGGGATGACATCTGGCTCTACACCTTATTGGACCCTTGCTTCCAGCACAGAATGGGGGACCTTTTTTACACCCTCTGAGAGGGAGGACAAACTGACCTACTATAGAGACATCCTACGTAGTTAGTTGGCTGATGCCTATCGGCACCATCAAAACAAATTCATCCCTCATGAGTCCCAGGGCAATCAATCACTCTATACCAATACCCATTGGAGGGCAAACCCCCCTTTGGGATTAATACCCATTACTAGGGTCTCACTAAAAACAATCTTTATTGATATGCACTAAAATGATGATAATAAAGGGAATATGGTTTAATAATAAACATTGTTTTAAAATTATCAGAGTACTCTTTTAAAAGTGCTAGCTATTGGAAATGTGTTTATGGCCTAATTGACACCCTCCTAACTGTTGTTATTTATTCCCACTTGAGTGTCCCTCACACTTCTGGTTAGCTTGCTCAGTTGGTACTGCAATATATTTTATAAGAACACCATCAGGGCTCCATGCACATGGTGGATTTTATTCACTCCTCATCAGCCTATTGTCCTTGACAAAGCCAGTACTCTGGCAAAACATTGAGGAGGCTGGTGATTTTTAGACAGAGACTCTTAGTAGCAGCTTTAAATTAAAAAGTGATTGAACCCCCTAACAGCACCAAGCATCAGGGATGCACAACAGAGGATGTGAAAGATCCACAGTGGGATATATTGGAGGGTGTGTGAGACCCCCACAAAAATATAGGGTGTGAGTGACCGATTAATACCCATTGTGTGCATGTGAATGTGAGCAAGTGGATTACTTGCAGAATATGAGGAGTGAATAAAATCCACCAAGTCCATGGAGCCGTGATGGTGTTCTTTTAAAATATATTGTAGTACCAACTGAGCAAGCCAACCAGAAGTGTGAGAGACATTTAAGTGGGAATAAATAACAACAGTTAGGAGGGTGTCAATTAGGCCATAAACACATTTCTAAAAGCTAGCACTTATAGAAGAGTACTCTGATCATTTTAAAACACTGTTTATTAATAAACCCTATTCAATTTAATATCATAATTTTTGTGCATATCAATAAAGATTGTTTTAAGTGAGACCCTAGTAATGGGTATTAGTCTGCGAGGGGGGGGGGATTGCCCTCCAAGGGGTATTGGTATAGAGGTATTAGAGGTATCGGCGCCATAGTCCATCCTCTCGCAGTTCTGACTCGAGGGGTCCTCTGCACTCACCTTCCACTGCCATGGCTGCTGGGGAGGGGTGGAGTGGCAGGAGCAGTACCAGCTTCAGAAGCAGCAGCTTGAGTTTACAGTGGCTAATGAGTACCTTTCTTCACCTGCATAGTGAAACAACTAATTGGCAGCAAATAGACCTGAAGCAGGACCTGAACCAGCAGGTGGTGGCATACTTTGACATGCCCATGCCAACACACCTTGAAGATCTGCTGCACTTCTGGGCAGCCAAATTTGATTTGTGGCCACAACTAGCAGAGTTTGCCCTGGAAAAGCTGCCCTGCCTGGCCAGTAGTGTGCCATCAGAGCGGGTGTTTAGTGCGGTGGGGGTCATAGTCACCCCAAGGAGAACTCAACTGTCAACTAAAAATGTAGAGAGACTGACCTTTGTGAAGATGAATCAGGCATGGATCAGCCAGGATTTCCACCCACCAATGCCTGATGCATCAGAGTAGATTAACCATAGTGCCAAACCAACACTTTACAAATATGGATAGTGCAAAACAGATTTAAGGCCCTGCTCCCCAGCTACAAACATTCCACCGCATCAGACCTTTTTTCACCCACCTTCGTCACCGGGCACTGGTATTGCCACCCACCGCACCACTCTCTCACCGGGTCACTTTCAGGACTCCTGATGCTGATGCTGCCACCTCCAGGCTGTCTCATTATGCCACCATATGTTCTCCTCATGCTGCCGCCACCTCCAGGCTGTGACATTAAGCCACCATATGCTCTCCTCATGCTGCCGCCAACTCATTCTGCCACTATATGGCCTCCTCTTGCTGCAGCCAATTCCAGGCTGTGTCATTCTGCCAGATTATGGTCTCCTCATATTGCTGCCACCTCTAGGCTCTGTCATTATGCCGCCATGTGACATGTGACTCCTTGTTGGATTTGGTCTTTTGTAACCACACATTTTACTATTAAATCTTAAATTTATATTTAAATTTAAATTTAAAAAAATCAATAGAGTGATAACAATGAACCTTAACTGATTAAATGAAACATTTGCCCTTTCACAGTCACGGTGGGCGCTGAGAGGCAGCGGATGGAACAGGTGGTATCTCGCCTGGCAGAGGACCGCCAGCTCGATTTTAAGATAAAAGTACAAGTTTATTCACTGCAGCCACTTCTAGCTAAATTTACTTTTACTTTTTTAGGACATTGCGTGTACTGTACAGGATCCTGAAGAAGCTCCTGTACTCTACATAGACAGTAATTTACAGCTCCCAGCAGATTTTTCTTACTTTTATATGTAAGGACTTGCTTTATCTGTATTAGATATCTACTTATTTTTCTTAATCCTCACTTTTTTCTATTTTTGGATGACATTTTTGTGGCTTCAGAACCAATTACCAGGTTTCCATAGAGTTATAGTCTAAGCATACAATGGTCTCAACATACAATGGTCGTCCTGGAACCAATTAATATTGCAATTTGAGGGACCACTGTATTTGAAATAGAATGTGCACATAGGCCCTTGACTCCCGTTTTCTGGGGCATTCACATTCTGGTCCTCATTTACTAATAGTGGAGTACAGTTTTTTTTGTGGGGTTTTGTTTCCAACAGGTAATTTTCCATGGTATTTACTATTCTATCATGTATTTGGCGATTTCCCTGTGTTTTGCTCTTTTTACATATGATCTGCACTTTTGAGTTTTCCAGAGCTCAAATCCACCACATTTCATGTGAAAACATTAGTAAATTTGAAAGTTTATTTTCAAAATGAAGTTTTTTTTTCCTGCAGATACCCCTTTTTCCTCTTTAAAATTTGTATTAAATATTTATATTTTACAACAAAATATGTAATATAAACACTCACATGGTAAATATATTTACAAAATATTGATCTATGAAAACATATGTTATGAAATACAATAAAACACAAAGTGCAATATATTATTTCTACCTACAGCATAATATAAAAATTCTGTTTCTATGAAATTTATTAAAACATTACAGACTGTAATATTAAAAATCAACCACTAGAGGGCCAAATGGTTCTATAATCTTCCCTTCATTTTCTCTTCTTGGGGAATAAGAAACACAACACAGAAAAATCAATGAAGCAATTTGCTAATGCAATACATTAATCATGAAATACCATTACTATAGAAAAGTATTATTATATATTAAAGTAAAAGCTTTACTGTAATTTACATATATGCATATAACATATAAATGTCAATCTATGGTGCTGCAACACAGAGGTGGGGACTATGTTCCACATTTGGGGGGGATTGTTCTACCACTACACCAATTTGAAAAGCTATATACGCCCATGGTTCAAATCTGGAAACTAAATTACCTTCTAAATGAATTGATATTACTATCTCTCAGTCTATGTAGTCTACGGAATTTCATACATTTCAGTGCAGTATGGGATTTTGCTGCATTGTGTACACTACGGAACTTCGTTTCCATGGTGGAAATTCAAACTCTGGAATCCGCCAAAGAATTAACATGTTATCTTGGCAGAATCTGTTCAAAAAAAGCATTGCCGTCAATGAACACAGGGCATTAGCGAGCAGTCCTAACACCAATTAATACCGTCAGCTGCTCATACATATAGATTATTTGCCCAAAATTTTTCTAGACAGATAGTCCATTTCTTATGCTTTCCTCTCAGCTTCATTTTGTTCTTGTATGGTCCACATAGTTGATGAATGTATAACAAATATCATCTTGTAATCACTAAATATATCCGCCATATTTGCAAATCAAATTGGAGTTCTTCACCCCCATAAAATGCCATTATGCAATTTAAAATATAATAATGTTCCATTTCATACTATAGATCACAAGTCACAATAGCAAAAACTCTTGAATTTGTAATGCCATTATTAACAACACAGGTTACCTAATGCTAAAAGAATAGGGATGCACCAATACTTTCTTTTCAAGTACTCACCAATAGCAATTATTTTTTTTTTAGATTTTTTATTATTAAATGGAAACTGACAGTAGCATTGCTCACAATAACCTGCTGATACTGCTTGTAGTGTGGGTGAGGCTGATCAAAATGGTGTTTATCTAATTTCTTAGACGTTTCCATTCCTGATATATTGTTAAAAATAATTAAATGGTGGTTTTTGGTGCATTCCAGGCGTTTCCTAGCCCTGAGGTACACTAGTAATTCTACCCAGCTTGTCCTTAATTCATGTCCCCTGATAAATATTCAACATCTTCCCTTCTGCACAGAGCCAGTAAAGCACAACCAAGCTGGCCTGGCATCAAACAAGTGCTCGATATAGATGGTAGTGGGTAATAAAATACTGGGTCATTGCATTGAAGATAAGGCTTCATGGGTACTTGCTGCACAACACACCATTGGAAGTTTCACACCATTGAAAGAAGGTTTCTACACCAGCACAGACGGGGGTTCTTTACTGTAAGAGCAGTGAGACTGTGGAATTCTCTCCTGGAGGAGGTGGTCATGGTGAACTCTGTAAAAGAATTTAAAAGGGGTCTGGATGCATTTTTGGAGAGTAAGAACATTGCTGGTTATGTATATTAGATTTATAGGGACAGAACGTTGATCCATTCTGTCCCTATTCTGTCCGTTTATTCTGATGCCATATTTGGAGTCGGGAAGGAATGTTTACCTCCTAGTATGAGGTTTGGTTTGCCTTTCTCTGGACAAACTCAGTAGGGACTCATTAGGGATATAGGTTGAACTTTACCATGTAAAATCTGCTGGAGCATCAGGGAATTGTAGTTTTGCAACAGCTGGAAAGTCATAGGTTCAGAACTCTGTTACAGATGGGGACTGCTACAGTCTGAAAGAAATCAGTGGAGTGAAACACCTCCATGGATTCTTATGGCACAGAATATATAAACTACAGTATAAAATGATGGCAGCACCATAGCAGCAGATATGTTAGCCAGGAACAGGAGCTTCAAAATGACACCAGTCCTTCACAGCAGGACCCCAGGGCCCCTCAGGTCACACATACTACCCTATGTATAGGAGTCTGTTCACACATGCCCCTCTTGCGGAACTTCATAACTTACTCCAGGCTCTTGGATATAAGCGCCCACTTAGTGACCAGCTCCAGCTCGAGCCCTATGTACAGCGCAGCATGGAGCCAAGTGACAGGCACGTGACCAAACACAATGCTGAAGTGGCCCCTAGGAGTCTGACACAACTTTCTAACTTAAACACAAGAAGTCAAAACCTCCCTCTTCTGCCTGTAGCCACTATATGTACTGTTATTAATAATAATTACTGTTTGTTGAGGAGATCTGGTTACATGGACCTGACACCAGCCAACAGAAATAAGAAGCTATAAACGTTGCATATATTTCTAATTTACGCTTTGAAGCATAATCATAACCGGTGATGTTTTTTATGTTCCACAATGAACTGTATAATTATTACAGACGTGAAAAACTATTTACAGTAGAAATCACTGAATGTAGAAAAGTTGTTGGAGATCATGTTACAGAAGATTGTCAGCGTTACATTGATTGCCTATGTACTATAATTAAATAATGTCAATTGCCTACAATTGTCATAACATTTTCTGCCAGCTTACTTAGTTAATCAAGCTCATAAAAGGAATAGTTAGTGCCTTAGACATTGCGTAAATAATAAGAGAATTATCCAATGTACTAAATAATGGCATGTCACCAGGATATGCCATCACTTTCTGATTGGTGGGTGCCTGACCTCTGGGACCACCACCGATGCTGAGAATAAAGGGAACACAGAGTGGCACTCCCAGGCACTCAGCTATGAAGTAACTACAACCATCTTTATTTATTTCAATAGAGACGTTAGTGGGTTGACAGGCACCACTGGGTGACATGCAGAGGCATGACTTGTGACTTATGGGCCCCATTGTAAAATCTGTACAGGTAGCCTCATGTCTACCATGTGCCATTTATACCACTGGTGTCCTCTTATGGAGCAAAAATGCCTTGGGGCCCTCTCAGTCACAGGACCCTGGTGCAGCTGCTACCTCTGCACCCCTTATAGTTATGCCCCTGGTGACAGGCAAGGGGTCAGTCATCACTCACTGCCACTATGAAGCAACTTTGGCTACAATTGGCCATTGGGTTGTATTCCTCTAAATAAAACTGCTTCAATAGATTTCAGAAAGGTTAAACTTGGTAAAAAGTATCATTTTTCAACCTAAGTACCTATGTAACAACATGACATGACCTTTCACTCTTCTCTTTGTAATTTTTATCTTGTCCATAGTATACATATGTTTACACAGTGACCCCTCGACCTACGATGGCCCCGACATACGATAATTTCAACATGCGATAGCCTCTCAGAGGCCATCGCATGTTGAAGGCAGCATCAACATACAATGCTTTTGTACAAATAGTTCAAACCAAGAAAAGCTGTGGCACAGCAGGTGTAATGAGTTACTCGGGAGATAGCCTCAGGGTCGGCGTCTGTGGGTGGCGGGGTGCTGACTCTATGTGAAAACCATGTAGTACTAGAATATATAAATCACAAGAAGAAAAGAACAGAGTCGCGACTCACCGCACTGTACTGTAAAACTTCAGGCTTTAATGCAACATGCCACAGGGTCCATGAACAAAGACGTCCGACTACGGGAGAAAACGAGGAGGGTGCAGGGGAAAAAACAGAGTAGACAACAGACTGTTTCACATCTAGTGATGCTTCATCCGGTCTCAAAAACTCAGGTGATCCTGTGTGCTTAAATCACCTGAAGTCACGTGATACAGGTAAAACCAATACACAACACATACCTCCAAAAACACCTAAATAGTGAAAATAAGGTAAAAAATAGGATCTAACCTAGCGTACATGCTATTATATGAACGATGAAAGGTCATTCCTTTCATTGAGTCCCATTGGACCTATCGCGTTCAGTCTACTTATCCAGTAGATTTCTCGCTGTGCGAGCCGTAGCTCCTTATTCACATCGCTCATATTATCATACATGCGTTCTATGCCCGCAAAGTGAAGTGCTCTCGGGTCATTATTGTGTACAGTACGCATGTGTGCAATAAAACGGGATGCTCCTACTCCTGTTTTTAAAGAGTACAAGTGTTCTCTAATACGTTTAAACAAATGTCTTTTTGTTTTACCCACGTAGTATAATCCGCAGTTGCATATTATGCAGTATACCACGTGGGTGCTGCGGCAAGTTATAAACTGTTTTACATATATATTATAACCACCTAGATTGAAAGTATTTTTAGCTAAATTAAGGTTACATTGGGAACAATTTCTGCATGGGTAGTTACCGTTTGGGGCTATATTGCTCAACCAATTCTTTTTTTTCCATTCATTATTTCTTTGTCTTCTTTTGATAAATCCTCCTATAGTGTTGTTTCTTTTATAGGTAACAATAGGTTTACGCTCAGCTACTTCTTGTAAATCTACATCATGTTCTAACAAAAAACAGTTTTTATGTATAGCATTACGTATCGCATTGTTCATATTAGTGTTTTGAAAAGAGAAGATAAATTTTTTATTTTCTACAGAATTAATAGCTTTTTTCTTTGGGCTTTGTACAATTTCTTCTCTACTTTTATTATTAACTCTTACCATGGCATTTTTAAGAACTTTTTCAGGATATCCCCTGGCTCTAAAATCTTTGAGCATGGTCTCTGCTTGGGTTTCAAATTTTATGGGATCATTATTAATTCTTTTCAGACGGATTAATTGACTGTACGGAATGCTGTTACGAACATGTGGGGGATGAGAGCTGTTATAGTGTAATACTGAATTTTTTGCAATATCTTTCTTGTGTCCTGTGGTAATGATTTTGTCCTGTTCTATTAAGATTTTGACGTCTAGAAATTCTAGGGTATTACCTCCCCATTGATGTGTCAAGAACATGTTCACATTGTTCGTTTGATTCAGATGTTCCACAAAATGGGCAAAGGTTTCTTTTGAACCCTCCCATACGATGAGGATGTCATCCACATATCTTAAATACTTTTTCACATGGTGGAAGTAAGGATTTCGATGGGATAGGATAAAATAATTTTCAAAAGCAGCCAAAAAAATGTTAGCGTAGGAGCATGATACTGGGCTCCCCATCGCTGTCCCATATAATTGTTTGTACCACTTACCACCATGGGAGAAAGTATTATTCTCCAAAATAAATGTCATAGCTTCTACAATAAAATCGATAAAATCAGTCGATTTATCTGTCTTCATAAGGAGGTTGCGAACTGCTTGTACTCCCGCTTCGTTCGGGATGCGTGTGTATAAGCTTTCGATGTCAATGGATACTAATGCATAGCCGTCCTGCCATTCAAAGGACTCTAACATGGTTATCAACTCTCCTGTATTTTTCAAGTACGAAGGAATGCTAGGTAAGAGGGGGGAGATAAGCCACTCAATATAGGCAGATAGAGCCTCCGTAACTGCACCTATCCCCGCCACAATTGGTCTCCCCGGAGGTTGTTTGAGGGTCTTATGTATTTTGGGGACTATGTACCATTTGGCAGGTTTTGGAACTAGGGGTATTAATTTGTCAACTATTTTTTCTGTGATAACCCTCTTATTAATATATTTCCACAACATAGATCTCATTTTTTCCATAATATGTCTGGTGGGATTTTCTTTCAAACGCTCATACACAGTGTTGTTATTCAATTGTTTGTGAGCCTCTCTATCATGATCCTCTTTGCTCCAAATAACTATGGCCCCTCCTTTATCTGACTTAGTGACTATCAAGTCGGGTTGGTCCGCCAGCCACAATAGAGCCTTCTTTTCTGTGTAAGTAATGTTATGATTAATGGGGGGGTATATGAGAGCTTTCATGTCTCTGAGTACCGCGCTCTGGAACATGTCCAGAGCGCTGCCGGGTTGTATGGGGGGATTGAATTTAGAGGGATTCCCACCCTGAAAAAAATCATTATGGTTTTGAGAAGGGATATCTGTGGCTTTACAGGGGATTTCCCCCTCTCTCTTACTAGTGACCTGTTGAGGAGGAATTTTGGAAAAAAATTTAAACAAATTAATCTTGCGTAGTGCTTTATATAAATCCACCTCAAATTGTTCATAGGTGAACTTTTCATTAAGTCCAAAATTAAGTCCCTTAGAAAGTGCCGTGATACAGTCCTTTGTCAGTGTGGTGTTAGTAAGGTTAACCACATTGTCCACATTCAGCGTCTCTGCCAGGTTACATATTTCCTCTTTTTGGATCTTTTGCCTAGATTTGTTCCTCCTTCTCCCCCTTCTCGTTCGCCTCCTAAAGGGGTATGGACGAAGTTAGAAGCTTTATCTGTTTCTCCTTTTTTATTTTGAGAATCTTCTGATGCACTACTGTCAGACTCTGTGGTCAAGAAATCGGTGGTGCGTTTTTTCCTTGATTGGTTGCGTTTTTTTCCCTTATTTATATTTGTGGTAGGTTTTTTTGCCCATGAGAAGATCCTGTTGTTGTCAAAATCATTCTTATCTCGGACAAACTTGTCTCGTTTAATATCCTTAATCTCTTTCTGTAAATGCATCATTTTGTGATCCAACAGTTTTAGAAAGTCCTCATATTGTTTATCAGGTATCCGTTCTTTAAGTTCTACTCTTGCCTTGGTAAGGGCATTAGCAATACTTTCATGTTCTTTACGGTTTTTGTTGAGTACTATCATTTGTAGATTTTTGGCATGTATTAAATGTGCTGTGTCCCACTCCTTAATAAACGCATCATCTTCCAAAAATTGGGAAGGTGGTTTGTAGGGCCGCAGACCCCTCGGTACTCTTCCACAATCTGTGTATGCCATCAGCGATTTTATCGTCCAGAAACTCCTCAACTCCTTTTCGGCTAGAGTTAGTATTTTGGACTCCAATGCTTTCTGGCTCAGGAGCTGTAGTTCATCCTTAGCATTGCACGCTAGGAAAAATTCCCCTGCCTCCTCTCTCCCGTTGAAATATTGTTCATTGAAGCTAGTATGTGCTCCCGTGTCCATAGACATAAGCATAGTAGTCAGTTCCTGCGTGCTCAAAGCTGCAGTAGCAGTATCCATAGTACAAATAGTTCAAACCAAGAAAAGCTGTGGCACAGCAGGTGTAATGAGTTACTCGGGAGATAGCCTCAGATAGCCCCCTACAATGCTTTTGTATGTCGCTGCCACCGGAGAGCCATTTACGGTGCCCCGTGAGCTCCGGTGATGGTCACTCACCTGTCCTCGGGGCTCCAGCGTGTCCTCTTCGGGATCCTCTGCATCGTCGGTGCTCTCCATCGACGTCATCACGTCGCTGCGCACGCCGTCCCGTCATCCAATAGGAGCGACGGAGAGCGCGGTTGCCGTGGAAGCAGACAGCGATGGACGGCAACATCCCGGGCAGCGGTGACGGTCCGGAGCAGCGGGGACAGGTGAGTACAACTTTCTGTCAACGGCTGTCCGGGCATGCTGGGTGTTGTAGTTTTGCAACATCTGTAGGTCCGCAGGTTGTAGACCACTGTACTATACTTTACATTGCACGGATCCCTCAACATACGATGGTTTCAACAAACGATGATCCGTTTGGAACGGATTCCCATCGTATGTTGAGGGACCACTGTATAATGAATTGCCTGTTTTTAGAATTTTTGCACATATTTTCCAATGCAACGTCTCTGAGGGATTCATACACATATATTTATTTGTTTTAAATCTTATGTGTTTCAATAACTTTGCCTGGAGTTTTATTGATACAATGTGCAGCCCATCCAGGCACCTCTTTTTTCTTGTTTTCTTTTGACATTGCCTTCAAAAACAAGAAAAAAGGCACCAAATCAATAACTATAGACTTGATAGAGGAGTTGGTGCTGACAGGTGAATGGAAAGGAAAGAAAGGGAAATTACATCAGTAGCCAAAAGTTCTACAATATTATTCTGTCCCCAGCATTCCTGCTGTCACAATGAGCTCCTTCACCTGTCAGCTATACCCACAGCAAAGAAAGCAGGAGGATGAGTACAATCCGCAGTATATCCGCTTGTATCCTACCACCTGAGGCAGGATATTCACCTCACTGATGATTATGTCTTACATGAAAGGTGCTATTTTTTTCGATTGTGATTTTGGATATGAGACAATTGCTGCCTGATAATAATTCTGCAGTGAAACTATGAGTGAAATTTATCAAAACCCGTGAAGAGGAAAAGTTGACCAGTTGCCCATAACAACTAGATTGCGTTTAAAAAATAAATAAATAAATAAATAAATAAAAGAAGCAAGCTGATTGGTTGTTATGGAAAACTGTTCATCTTTTATTAATAATAATAACAATAATAATAATAAAAAATGGCCCCTATGTTTCTCTCTCTCTAAAAAGATAAAATATCCAGAAAAATCAAACCGATACTTTTCTCGCATATCAGAGTAATTCATAATGTGCTAGGATCGTGCTGTGTGCACCAGTTTTATGATGCCTGTGGTTTGGGCAGCATAAAACTGATGACAGATTCTCTTTAACCCCTAAAGAATATGGCCCATTTTGGTCCTGAGGGCACATCAATTTTTGTTTTTGCTTTTTTGTTTGTTTTCTAAGAACCATGACTCTTTTATTATTCCATCCACAGACCCATATGAGGGCCTGTTTTTTGCAGGACTAATTGTACTTTGTAATGTCTTCATTCATTTTACCATAAAATGTATGACAAAACAAAAAATATTATTTGTGGTATAACTATATAATAATTATACCACAACCTTTTGGGGTTTGTATACATATGAATGTACACTTAGACTGTCTAGTTTAAGTTTACGCTGTCTAGTTGTGATACATCTGGGGCCACTGTGTGTTAAACCACTCATACAGCAGTAAATAGATCTATTTACATGGCTGTTGAAAAGACCGGACATGTTAACATAAATTTAAAAGCACTGTCATTTGAATAAACTTGGCATAGATGGATAGCACAAGAAAATATATATATATATATATATATATATATATATAAAAAAGAACTAAAACAACTTTGTAATAGATCTTATTAGACAAAATGCTTCTTTCTTCTGCTATCAAAGTTTTCCCCTCATTATATCAAATTATCGTCTCTGAATATCAGCTCAGCTTTGTCCTTAAAGGAAATATGCAGCCATAACAACTTATCTCCTATCCACAGGATAGGAGATAAGTGTTTGATCACAGGGGGTCCGACCATTGGGACCCCCCATGATCTCCTGCACGGGGCCCTGGCTCTGCCGCGGTTCTCCTGTGTAGGAGGGGTGCCAGCTTAAGTATGACACCGCAGCTGATACACCTCCTCCATGTAATTCTATGGGAGAGGTGGGGACCCCCTGTGATCAAACACTTATCCCCTATCCTGTGGATAGGGCATAAGATGTTATGGCTGCAGTTGTCCTTTAACCCCTTAAGGAACAAGTGTTTTTCCGTTTTTGCACTTTTATTTTTTCCTCCTTACCTTTTAAAAATTATAACCCTTTCAATTGTCCATCTAAAAATCCATATGATGGCTTATTTTTTGCGCCACCAATTCTACTTTGTAATGACATCAGCCATTTTACCCAAAAATCTACAGCAAAATCCCAAAAAAAGATTGGGCGACAAAATTGAGAAAAAACACCATTTTGTAACTTTTGGGGGCTTCCGTTTCTGTGCAGTGAATTTTTCGGTACGTCATTGACCGGGCAGTTTAATTAATTATATATTTTTTATAGTTCGGACATTTACGCACACTGCAATACCACATATGTTTATTTTTATTATAGTTACTTATTTTTTATATGGAATTTGGGAAAAGGGGGTGATTCAAACGTATAATGGTAAGGGGTTAATGGGTGTTTTTTTTTTTTTTTACTTTCTATTTAACTTTTTTTCTTTTTTTTTTACACTTTTAGTCCCCTTAGGGGACTTTTAGGAGGAATCATCAGATTCCTCATACAGATCAATGTGGTTTCACAGAACCACATTGATCTGTGTGCTCTAAGCTCAATTGATAAAGCCTGGTCCTGCCTGGCTTCCACCTTAGCAGTGGATCCCCCCCACGATCGCGCTGGTTTAAATGTCCCTTTAGATGTCGCTGTCAACATACTTTGACAGCGGCGATCTAAAGGGTTAATAGCTGGCCATGGCAATCGCCGCATGTCGGCTATTAATGCCAGCCTGTCACGATGCCGGCTGGCAGGTAGTGGATCCTCTGTGCCAGAGAGGGATTGGCGTGGACCGTGCTAGTGGATCGGTTCTAAGTCACTACTGGTTTTCACCAGAGCCCGCCGCAAAGCGGGATGGTCTTGCTGCGGCGGTAGTGACCAGGTCGTATCCACTAGCAACGGCTCAACCTCTCTGGCTGCTGAAGATAGGCGCGGTACAAGGGAGTAGACAGAAGCAAGGTCGGACGTAGCAGAAGGTCGGGGCAGGCAGCAAGGATCGTAGTCAGGGGCAACGGCAGGAGGTCTGGAACACAGGCTAGGAACACACAAGGAAACGCTTTCACTGGCACGATGGCAACAAGATCCGGCAAGGAAGTGCAGGGGAAGTGAGGTGATATAGGGAAGTGCACAGGTGATCAGACTAATTGGAACCACTGCGCCAATCAGCGGCGCAGTGGCCCTTTAAATCGCAAAGACCCGGCGCGCGCGCGCCCTAGGGAGCGGGGCCGCGCGCGCCGGGACAGGACCGACGGAGAGCGAGTCAGGTACGGGAGCCGGGGTGCGCATCGCGAGCGGGCGCTACCCGCATCGCGAATCGCATCCCGGCTGGAGGCGGTATCGCAGCGCCCCGGGTCAGTGGACCTGACCGGAGCGCTGCAGTGAGGAGAGTGTAGCGAGCGCTCCGGGGAGGAGCGGGGACCCGGAGCGCTCGGCGTAACAGTACCCCCCCCCTTGGGTCTCCCCCTCTTCTTAGAGCCTGAGAACCTGAGGAGCAGACTTTTGTCTAGGATATTGTCCTCAGGTTCCCAGGATCTCTCTTCTGGACCACAACCCTCCCAATCCACTAAAAAAAAGGTTTTCCCTCTGACCTTTTTGGATGCCAGAATCTCTTTGACGGAGAAGATGTCCGAGGAGCCGGAAACAGGAGTGGGAGGAACAGATTTGGGAGAGAAACGGTTGATGATAAGTGGTTTAAGAAGAGAAACGTGAAAGGCATTAGGAATACGAAGAGAAGGAGGAAGAAGAAGTTTGTAAGAGACAGGATTAATCTGGCACAAAATTTTGAAAGGACCAAGATAGCGTGGTCCCAACTTGTAGCTAGGGACATGGAAGCGGACATATTTAGCGGAGAGCCATACCTTGTCTCCAGGGGAAAAAATGGGAGGAGCTCTTCTTTTCTTATCCGCGAACTTCTTCATGTGTGAAGAAGCCTGTAAGAGAGAATTTTGGGTCTCTCTCCATATGATGGAAAGGTCACGAGAAATTTCATCCACAGCGGGCAGACCAGAGGGCAAGGGGGTAGGGAGGGGGGGAAGAGGGTGACGGCCGTACACCACGAAAAATGGGGATTTGGAGGAAGATTCAGAGACTCTGAAATTATACGAGAATTCGGCCCATGGTAGAAGATCTGCCCAGTCATCCTGGCGGGAGGAAACAAAATGTCGTAAATAATCACCCAAGACCTGGTTAATTCTTTCTACTTGTCCATTGGATTGAGGATGATATGCAGAAGAAAAATTTAATTTAATCTTGAGTTGTTTACAGAGAGCCCTCCAGAATTTAGACACGAATTGGACGCCTCTATCCGAGACGATCTGCGTAGGCAACCCGTGAAGACGAAAAATGTGTACAAAAAATTGTTTAGCCAACTGAGGCGCTGAAGGAAGACCAGGAAGAGGGATGAAATGTGCCATTTTGGAGAATCGATCAACGACCACCCAAATAACAGTGTTGCCACGGGAAGGGGGTAAGTCAGTAATAAAATCCATACCAATCAGAGACCAAGGCTGTTCGGGGACAGGCAGAGGATGAAGAAAACCAGCGGGCTTCTGGCGAGGAGTCTTATCCCGGGCACAGATAGTGCAGGCTCGCACAAAGTCCACAACATCCGTCTCCAGAGTCGGCCACCAATAGAAGCGAGAGATGAGTTGCACAGATTTCTTGATGCCCGCATGACCTGCGAGATGGGACGAGTGACCCCATTTGAGGATTCCGAGGCGTTGGCGTGGAGAAACAAAGGTCTTTCCTGGAGGAGTTTGCCTGATGGAGGCTGGAGAAGTGGAAATCAGGCAGTCAGGAGGAATGATGTGTTGCGGAGAGAGTTCAACTTCAGAAGCATCCGAGGAACGAGAGAGAGCATCGGCCCTAATGTTCTTATCGGCAGGCCGAAAGTGAATTTCAAAATTAAATCGGGCAAAGAACAGAGACCACCTGGCCTGGCGAGGATTCAGCCGTTGGGCAGACTGGAGGTAGGAGAGGTTCTTGTGATCGGTGTAAATAATAACTGGAAATCTTGATCCCTCCAGCAGATGCCTCCATTCCTCAAGTGCTAATTTAATGGCTAGAAGCTCTCGATCCCCGATGGAGTAGTTCCTCTCCGCCGGAGAGAAGGTCCTAGAAAAAAAACCACAAGTAACAGCATGCCCGGAAGAATTTTTTTGTAGAAGGACAGCTCCAGCTCCCACTGAGGAGGCATCAACCTCCAATAGGAAGGGTTTAGATGGGTCAGGTCTGGAGAGCACGGGAGCCGAAGAAAAGGCAGACTTGAGCCGTTTAAAGGCGTCTTCCGCTTGAGGAGGCCAAGACTTGGGATCGGCATTTTTTTTGGTTAAAGCCACGATAGGAGCCACAACGGTAGAAAAATGTGGAATAAATTGCCTGTAATAATTGGCGAACCCCAAAAAACGTTGGATAGCACGGAGTCCGGAGGGGCGTGGCCAATCTAAGACGGCAGAGAGTTTGTCTGGATCCATTTGTAGTCCCTGGCCAGAGACCAAGTATCCTAGGAAAGGAAGAGATTGGCATTCAAACAGACATTTCTCTATTTTGGCATAGAGTTGATTGTCACGAAGTCTCTGAAGAACCATACGGACATGCTGGCGGTGTTCTTCTAGATTGGCAGAAAAAATCAGGATATCGTCCAGATATACAACAACACAGGAGTATAAGAGATCACGAAAAATTTCATTAACAAAGTCTTGGAAGACGGCAGGGGCGTTGCACAGGCCAAAGGGCATGACCAGATACTCAAAGTGTCCATCTCTGGTGTTAAATGCCGTTTTCCATTCATCCCCCTCTCTGATGCGGATGAGATTATAAGCACCTCTTAAGTCCAGTTTGGTAAAGATGTGGGCACCTTGGAGGCGATCAAAGAGTTCAGAGATGAGGGGTAGGGGGTAGCGGTTCTTAACCGTGATTTTATTAAGACCGCGGTAGTCAATGCAAGGACGTAGGGAGCCATCTTTTTTGGACACAAAGAAAAATCCGGCTCCGGCAGGAGAGGAAGATTTACGGATAAAGCCCTTTTTTAAATTTTCCTGGACGTATTCAGACATGGCAAGAGTCTCTGGGGCGGACAGAGGATAAATTCTGCCCCGGGGTGGAGTAGTTCCCGGGAGGAGGTCGATAGGACAATCATAAGGCCTGTGAGGAGGTAGAGTCTCAGCTTGTTTTTTGCAAAAAACATCCGCAAAGTCCATATAGGCCTTAGGGAGACCGGTTACAGGAGGAACCACAGAGTCACGGCAAGGATTACTGGGAACCGGTTTTAGGCAGTCCTTGGAACAAGAGGGCCCCCAAATCTTGATCTCCCCAGTGGACCAATCCAGGGTTGGGGAATGAAGTTGAAGCCAGGGAAGTCCAAGGAGAATTTCAGAAGTGCAATTGGGGAGGACCAAAAGTTCAATCCTCTCGTGATGAGATCCGATGCACATTAGAAGGGGCTCCGTGCGGAAACGTATGGTACAGTCCAATCTTTCATTGTTTACACAATTGATGTAGAGGGGTCTGGCGAGACTGGTCACCGGGATGTTGAACCTGTTGACGAGAGAGGCCAAAATAAAATTTCCTGCAGATCCGGAGTCCAAGAAGGCCATAGTAGAGAAGGAGAAGGCAGAGGCAGATATCCGCACAGGCACAGTAAGACGTGGAGAAGCAGAGTAGACATCAAGGACTGTCTCACCTTTGTGCGGAGTCAGCGTACGTCTTTCCAGGCGGGGAGGACGGATAGGACAATCCTTCAGGAAGTGTTCGGTACTAGCACAGTACAGGCAGAGATTCTCCATGCGGCGTCGTGTCCTCTCTTGAGGTGTCAGGCGAGACCGGTCGACCTGCATAGCCTCCACGGCGGGAGGCACAGGAACAGATTGCAGGGGACCAGAGGAGAGAGGAGCCGGGGAGAAGAAACGCCTCGTGCGAACAGAGTCCATATCCTGGCGGAGCTCCTGACGCCTTTCGGAAAAACGCATGTCAATGCGAGTGGCTAGGTGAATGAGTTCATGTAGATTAGCAGGGATTTCTCGTGCGGCCAGAACATCTTTAATGTTGCTGGATAGGCCTTTTTTAAAGGTCGCGCAGAGGGCCTCATTATTCCAGGATAATTCTGAAGCAAGAGTACGGAATTGTACGGCATACTCGCCAACGGAAGAATTACCCTGGACCAGGTTCAACAGGGCAGTCTCAGCAGAAGAGGCTCGGGCAGGTTCCTCAAAGACACTTCGGATTTCCAAGAAGAAGGAGTGTACTGAGGCAGTGACGGGGTCATTGCGGTCCCAGAGCGGTGTGGCCCAAGACAGGGCTTTTCCAGACAGAAGGCTGACTACGAAAGCCACCTTAGACCTTTCAGTGGGAAACTGGTCCGACATCATCTCCAAGTGCAGGGAACATTGGGAAAGAAAGCCACGGCAAAACTTAGAGTCCCCATCAAATTTATCCGGCAAGGATAGGCGTAGACCAGAAGCGGCCACTCGCTGCGGAGGAGGTGCAGGAGCTGGCGGAGGAGATGATTGCTGAAGCTGTGGTAGTAACTGCTGTAGCATAACGGTCAGTTGAGACAGCTGTTGGCCTTGTTGCGCTATCTGTTGTGACTGCTGGGCGACCACCGTGGTGAGGTCAGCGACAACTGGCAGAGGAACTTCAGCGGGATCCATGGCCGGATCTACTGTCACGATGCCGGCTGGCAGGTAGTGGATCCTCTGTGCCAGAGAGGGATTGGCGTGGACCGTGCTAGTGGATCGGTTCTAAGTCACTACTGGTTTTCACCAGAGTCCGCCGCAAAGCGGGATGGTCTTGCTGCGGCGGTAGTGACCAGGTCGTATCCACTAGCAACGGCTCAACCTCTCTGGCTGCTGAAGATAGGCGCGGTACAAGGGAGTAGACAGAAGCAAGGTCGGACGTAGCAGAAGGTCGGGGCAGGCAGCAAGGATCGTAGTCAGGGGCAACGGCAGGAGGTCTGGAACACAGGCTAGGAACACACAAGGAAACGCTTTCACTGGCACGATGGCAATAAGATCCGGCAAGGAAGTGCAGGGGAAGTGAGGTGATATAGGGAAGTGCACAGGTGATCAGACTAATTGGAACCACTGCGCCAATCAGCGGCGCAGTGGCCCTTTAAATCGCAAAGACCCGGCGCGCGCGCGCCCTAGGGAGCGGGGCCGCGCGCGCCGGGACAGGACCGACGGAGAGCGAGTCAGGTACGGGAGCCGGGGTGCGCATCGCGAGCGGGCGCTACCCGCATCGCGAATCGCATCCCGGCTGGAGGCGGTATCGCAGCGCCCCGGGTCAGTGGACCTGACCGGAGCGCTGCAGTGAGGAGAGTGTAGCGAGCGCTCCGGGGAGGAGCGGGGACCCGGAGCGCTCGGCGTAACACAGCCCCCAGCTACAGGAATAAGCTGGGGGCAGGCCGGTATGGGAGAACTGCCAATTAGAAATGAAGCTTGCAGAGCAGAAATCTGAAGAAAAAAGCCATATACATATATAATGGCCAGGAATAGTGCTGCTCTTCGTGTACACATATAGCAGCTTATTTTGAAATGTCACCTAAAATGACAGGTAAGCTTTAAAATAGAAACATTAAAATAAAATCAGAAAACATAATAGATTGCAAAGTGGTAAACATACCATACATCACATAGATTTGTTTTGTTAATTTTTTTTTTCTTAGCATTACTTTATTATATTTTCATTGTACATATAGTTATTTAAATGAATACCTTGCTATTTAAATAAAAGACAGGAAAAACAATCTTTAACATTGAAAATGGGCTTTGCTGTGCAAAGCTTATAAGACATGCTCCTTCATCTTAGCATGCTTGACAAATGTAGTGCTCTTGAATCCCCCTGTAGGGCACAGTATACACAGGCAGACAAATGAAAGGCAAGGAAAGCTCATGCAGTGAGTTAGTTCACCCCCTGCAGCTTCTCTGTACACAGCACCTCTCTCAAATACTAACATTAAAAAAGGGGGCGGCCCTATGGTTCAACACTGTTATTTAGGTTATTAAAAAATCTTATGTAACAATGAAGAAAAAAAATAGTGAATAAAATGAATTAATAAATAAAATAACCTGCCTTATATTTGTCAATACTTATAATACATCTTGACCACAATACATTAATAACGACTGAAAACAGAACCAGAATTCTTGTTCATTTGTCATACAGCTATTCTAAAGTGGCCACAGCAGTTGCAGCCACCACTACAGTATATCTGTCAAATAATCAGGCAGGTGACACCACAATTTGCATACAATGCATACTTCTAAACAGTACCCAATGAGGAAAAATGCTACATAAATATAGATGCTTTTTTATTAAAGGCTTTCCAATTCCATAAAATCAGTTTTCCGGCCCAATCAGGCCTGATGGTGGCTGCCGGAGGTGGTCGAGAAGCCACTGACTTTATTGAAAATTGTGCAAATGGCATAGCCCCAAGAGCTATTTTGTTTAAGTAACTCCGGGATTAGTGACCACCATAAAGACACATATGGGAGGTCCCTATGGGGTTAAATGTCCATAGATTTTAGATAACTGTTATCAGAAATATGTCAGGGATGTGGAATTCCTATTGCCCAACGCCCGCGACACGCAGTTCCGGGGCACCGGGCAGGTGAATTTTTACAGCCCTTAGCCCTGCTTCGGGCAAGCAGGGCCAGACCTGACAAGCGTGGGGGCCTTCAGCAGCCTGTATGGAGCGGGCTCCTGACTCCTGCCTGCCGCCGCTGATAGCCAGCATGTGGCGATCGCTGTGGCTGGCTATTAACCTTTTAGATTGCCACTGTCAAAGCTGACAGTGGCATCTAAAGGGACATGTGAATGCTCCCTGGTGGGCTAGTGGGGGGGATTGACCCCCCCGCAGCGTGATCGCGGGGGGGGGGGGGGGGAGATCTTCTATAGTGGTAGCAGGAGGGCTTACCTCTGTTCCCTGGTGTATTTGGCTCTGTCATTGATAGAGCCTGGTTGGACTAGGCTCAATCAATGAAGCGCAGAGCATACAGATCAATAGAGTTCAATAGAACTCTATTGATCTGTATGAGGAATCTAATGATTCCTCCGAAAAGTCTAATAAAGTGTAAAAAAGAAAGAAAAAAGTTGTAATAAAAGTTTAAAAGACACACATTAACCCCTTTCTTTCATGTTAAAGGGTCAAATCACCCACTTTTCCTATATAAAAACATGTAAAGATAATAAAAATAAACATATTTAGTATTGCTGTGTGCTAAATTGTACGAGCTATTAAAATATAACATTATTTATCCCATATATCCCGTAAATGACGTAAATGTAAAAGAAAATATCATGACGGAAACTATACAAATCTGGTATTGCTGCAATCAGGCCAGCCTAAAGTATCAAAACAACATGTTAGCTCAACCACAAGGTAAATGGTGTAAAAAAGAAAACCACCAAATTTGCAAAATTATCTTTAATTATTTAAATTTCACTTCACCAATTATATATATATATATATATATATATATATATATATATATATATATATATTGGTTCGGAGCATATGTTATTGAAAAATGTAAATGTATCATTATAGTAGGTAGTTATGGCTATTATAGGGCGAGGAGGAAAAAAATGTGAGTGTAAAAGCGAAAATTGGCCCAGACAAGTGGATCGTCATGAGGGACAAGTAGATTTTGCTCAGTTTTAGTCCCGTGGACAAGTAGTTTTTTATTAAATTTCCACAACCTTGTATGTGCAAGTTATTTCATAAAATACTAGCTGAATACCCGGCGTTGCCCGGTTTTTCCTTCCTCATCCTTGTTGGGGAGGAAAATCAACAAAGGAGAAAGCTTTTGACTTCAAATTCCATCCCCATATATTGTTGTAATATCCCAACCCCATATCCTGTCCTCATATCCCATCCTCATACCCTGACCTCCTATCCCGATCTCCTATGTCAACCTCCTATCCCATCCTCCTATCCGTCCTCCTATCCTATCCTCCTATCTTGACCTCCTATCCTGACCTCCTATCTTGACCTCCTATCCTGTCCTCCTGTCTCGACCTCATATCCCGACCTCCTATCTCGACCTCCTGTCTTGACCTCCTATCACGTCCTCCTATCCCGGCCTCCTGTCTCGACCTCCTGTCCCGACCTTCTGTCTCGACCTCCTGTCCTCCTATTCCGTCCTCCAATTCTGTTCTCCTATTCCGGCCTCCTATCCCGACCGCCTTTCCCGACCTCCTATCCCGACCTCCTATCCCGTCCTCGTATCCCGTCCTCCTATCCCGTCCTCCTATTCCATCCTCCTATCCCGACCTCCTATCCCGTCCTCCTATCTCGTCCTCCTATCCCGACCTCCTATCCCGTCCTCCTATCCCATCCTCCTATCCCGTCCTCCTATCCCGTCCTCCTATCCCATCCTCCTATCCCGACCTTCTATCCCGTCCTCCTATCTCGACCTTCTATCCCGACTTCCTATCTCGACCTCCTATCCCGTCCTCCTATCCCGACTTCCTATCTTGACCTCCTATCCTGTCCTCCTATCTCAACCCCCTATCCCGTCCTTCTATCTCAACCTCTTATCCCGAACTTCTATCCCAACCTCCTATCTCAACCTCCTATCCTGTCCTCCTATCTCGACCTCCTATCTCGACCTCCTATTTCGACCTCCCATCCCGTCCTAATATCTCGACCTGTAATATGTGTACCAGGTATTGAAATGTCTCCAGCCATACAGAAGTTATGTGAGAATATACATTTCCCAATGATTTGCATGTGACTTTAAACAAAAACCCACAAATGGGGGTAGTTAAGGGTTAAATTAACTAACCTATATTTTAAGTGGACATATAAGTAACATGTGACCAAGTATTATCGAAATATCTCCAGCCGTTTGGAAGTTATGCAGTAACATATATTTTCCATAGACTTGTATATGACTTTAAACATAAACCCCGCCCCTGGAAAATGGGGGTGAGTAAGGGTTAAATCACCTATCCTATGTTTGTTGTTGAGATATAAGTAACATGTGTGCCAAGTTTCATGTTAATATCTTTAGCCGTTTGGAAGTTTTTGTGGAACATACATACATACACACACACACACACACACTTGAGTTTTATATATATAGATAAGAAGAAAACATCATGGAGCTGCTTATTTACTAGGCACACAAAGGCAAAGGCTGGATAAAATCCCCTACGTAATCCAATACGTTCCGAATTAAATTTTAACATTTTCTTCACGAGTTAAAAAATACAGACAACATATGAATGATAAGCTTATCATATAACGATAAAGATGTACAATAAAAAGATATGTACTGTATTTACTACAATATAGGAAGGCTTTCTAACAGATATGCTAATATTTGGTTTGTTATCTACCAGATGCTAAAAAGCGAAATTAATCAATGCATGAGTCTGCGTGATACACTGTTCTCAAATGTCGGGCCACATCAGATGGTAGCCATCTGCAAAATCTGCATTTGGCACCGCTGTTTCCATTTATTACATCAGTATTATTGGCCCCCATTCACACGCACCAGATTTTTGCAGGTAGAGCTTAGTCTTGCATTTCTCTTGGGCCCTACCCTGTTCTTTCGCTCACCAAAAGATAATTTGTTTTTGTCAGACAGCAAGGCCCCTGGCACTTCTGGTGGCTTATTGCAGAATCCACTATACAATTCAAATGTGCCTTTAATAACTTCCACTGGGAGCGGGTCCCAGATTTTCACGTACAATATCTTGCCATGAAAGGTTACACAGGTTAAAAATGTTGTTAGCCGTACACAAACAAATAGGATTTCTCTTCACAGAAATCTCTTTTACTCTCAAGACTTCGGCTCTAAGCAAAATTTGCTTTGCACAATTATGCAAAATGGTGAAGCCCATCCCCCATCTTCTCTCCTTTTGCTGTGCATATTCATGTAGCAGATCAGTGTATGTGTTGTTTTTACAGGCATTATAATGTTTTAGTTAATCTCAAGAACTATAATTAACTACTCTGTGAACAAGACAGCCTCATATTATCCATAGTTCGCTTTCCAATTTGTTATCAGCCACAGCTGTTATGGGGTCTACAGAGTTCCCCAGCTGTAGAAACGTGGTTTAAATAACATATACATAACTAACTACTGGCATTATCTTTCAGATGAACTCTATTTACACTGCATCAGTAAGGAAAAAGGTAAACTTAAACAAAATAAATAAGGAATGGATAGATTAGAAGAAAAAAACATGACATGCATTATTGCCTGCCATATGGTGGAGGTATTCTTCAATAAATAGTCTCCCCAAATATCAATATATCTTTCCCCACCCATTATTGTTCAGCTCTGCCCCTCTATGCACTTTAGACATTCAGAGATTGGTAAATGATTGGTTCCCCCTCCTTTATGCAATTTTCCCTCTTTATAAAATGTGGCTGGACCATTGTATAAATAAAGCTCTTTCTGTCCTCATAGGTTGGGTTCACACTGAGATACCTTACTAAATGTATTTTTACTTCTCCATGCAAAACCATGGCACACAAGTAGTATGTTCATGTGAAAATTATATCTGGAATCCTTGTGGAATCAAAGCCTTATTGATGTTAATGGAAGGTCCTGACCAGGATTATTTTCTGATTTAACAATGTCAATTCTGGAAGCAGAAAATAATCCTGGTCAGGACCTCTTTATTGACTTCAATCAATGGGGCTTTGATTCCACAAGGATTCCAGATAGAATTGTGCACATGGACATACATGTTGTGGAAGCGGACGGAAATGGACACACATGTTGTGGATGCAGGTGGGAGTGGGTGGTAATGGTCAGAAATTCAGCAGGAATGGGACTAAAAAAGTCCCGCAAAGGGCTCTACTGTGACAATGTGTATAAGATCCTATTCACTTTTTTACTGAGCACTGGAAAAAGCTGAATACATGCTTTAGTCATTAAAAGGGCTATCCACCATAAGGTGAGTTTATTACTTATCTGCCAGACAGAAATGGACATGCTTAGGAAGGATCTGTGCTTGTCTTGGGGATAAATGACTATTGTAACACTCACGGTAGTGGTAGTAGCGCTGCTGGATGTGGATCCTCCAACCGGTGTGGCAGATGACACGGGCGGTATTGAGGAGCAGAGTCTAAGGTGCCGCTGGTCTTCACCAGAGCCCGCTGCAAGGCAGGAGGGGCTTGCTGCAGTAGGCGACACTCAGGTCGCTACCCCCGATACGACTCGACCCCACAGGTAACTGGGCAAGACGAGGTACAGAAGGATGAGGCACCGGCGTAGTCAGACTTAGCAGAAGGTCAGGGCAGGCAGCAAATGTGCGTAGACAAATAAGGGTCAAATACATGGGCAAAGCAACAGACAATAGGTACACTTATTCTCAGGCTAGGGGCACTGAAGATCCAGCAGGGAAGTGTGGGAGTAGTGTCAGGTGTTTAAATGGCCCTATAAATTTCAGAGCTCCGGTGCGCCTGCGCCCTAGGAGATGGGGACACGCACACCGGAGCTGAGATACAGTGGAGGAGGCGGCAGAGGACCACAGTAAGTGATGGGCTGGAACTCGCATGCGGGCGTGTTCCGCGATGCAAATCCCAGCCCCTCCGGCAGCAGGGGAGAGGGGAGCAATGCTCTCACGGCCAGCGCAAATGGCTGGAGCGCATTGTGTAACAACTATGTTGTGAGATTACCATAAAGCTGTAGCAAAATTTTTGTGAGCTGGGTATTTCCTGTTGAATTTTGTTCTAAAACTACAAATCCCATAATTTCTTGTTTGTAAGTTTGAGGTTCCTTTCCTCCCTCCCACACATCAGCCACCCCACCCATTGAAACACAAATGTTGCATTCCATTTAAAAAACAAACAAACTGTGTTTTCTAACCAGGGTGCCTACAGCTGTTGCAAAATGATCTCTCTCCGACTCAGCGGTCGCTCCACCCATTGAAGCAGAACAGGCTTTCTGTCATCACCTGACTAGTGATGTCATGTCTCGACGCACTGCAATCTGTGAAAACTCAAGACCTGAGTAATTTTGTATGTTGTTAAGAATAAATATTGGGGAGAAAATCACAGAACAATTGCGAGATCATGTCACACACAGGTACAGACACTATATTATGAACTACACTAACTTTACAGCCCTCGCAGCATAGTCAAATAAAAAATTCCTGGAATACCCCTTTAAAGGGGTATTCCGGGCAAAAACATCTTATCCTCTATCCAAAGGATAGGGGATAAGTTGTCTGATCGCGGGGGGTCCGCTGCTGGGACCCCCCCAATCTCGCTGCAGCACTCGCATTCTATCTGCGGCTGCATCTCCAGTTTCGGAAACCTCCGGGTTTCCGGAACTAGCGACGTGACATCAAACCACGCCCCCTCCATTCATGTCTATCAGAGGTGGCGTGACGTCATGTCCCCAGTCCCGGAAACCCGGATGTTTCTGAAACTGGAGATGCATGCTGCAGGGAGATCACAAGGGGTCCCAGCAGCGGGCCCCCCTTGATCAGACATCTTATCCCCTATCCTTTAGGGGATAAGATGTTTGTGCCCGGAATAACCCTTTAAGTACCCCCCCCCCCCCCCCCGTCATGTCCCCCGTCCTAGTAAAGCACACATACTACACACTGTATAATGCCATCCCCTCCCCCTGACAGAGTAGCTAGGCTGTCAGTGCTGTATATGTCTGAAATGGGGGGGGGGGGGGGTTTGGAGGCAAAAGAAAGTTAAAACTTAGTGGTGTGGAATATATACAACTATTACTTTCATTGAAGCTGTCCCTATAAAGGCAATTCTTTCACAGGGCAGTTTGTAGTCATATTCTATAAATCATGTCCAATGGTGTGCTGTATATTTTCTTTATTCAGTAGAGCACTCCAGGCCTGCACATGAGCAGGCCTATATACACATATATATATATATATATATATATATTCACCAATCCAGGTTTATCTATATGATTACGTGAATGTGTTTTGTAAAGAGGCAAAAAGGTCTTTATTTCATACGCTGTGATGATATCAAAGAATACACTTACTAGAGAAGCTAGAGGCGTCTTATGCGAGATAGCAGATCTATCAGTCAACTGGGGAATACTCTAACAAGCTGCTTCAAAGACGTGTGTTGCCCTGTAATCCATTACTGTTATGTGTTCCATCAAGACATTTTCAATGATGTCAGACATTTGGGTGGAGTCAGTATTGATTATATGTGTGATTATACAAGGTATAAAAGAGAAATGCATCTGAGAGCCATAAAAAGGCTTATATACCATTCTGTGCTGAAAAAAGAATCTGTCTCTGGTTTGTATGTAAGTTGAGGTAGCTGTTGTACAGTACATTACCATTCTTATTTCATAGTGTTCTGAACAAACATCCCATTTAAGTGAGGTCATAAAGAACAACCACTAAAGGCACTACACATCTCTACAGGTCAGGATCAATCTAAGGATTTATCTCAAGGAGCACTGAGACATATACAGTGGATTTGCTTGTTAGGCTTCTTCTGTGATTCAAACAAAATACTGGGGTCAACAAATAACTTGGGAAAAGCTGCTATTATATTCTTAGAGCTTCCTAGGACAATTCTTTTAGGCAAATTAATATATATATATATATATATATATATATATATATATATATATACACACACAATACATTGCTAATGTATACACTTAGTTACCATAAGTGATATGACAGTATATTAATATTAGTTATTGTCTTTACATGGTTCACTCTCTCATTTCTACTGATAACTGTTCCTCAGCTTCACATCTCTGCTCCCTCTTCTCCTTTTTTTCCAAATAATTATAATTCCCTTTTGCATGAATGTGAAAACATACCAAAAATGATCCTTATTCATTCTAAAGAATGAATTTGTTAATTCCTATTTTTATCTATAAAATATATTAGAGTCCACTAAAGGCCCCAAGGCCTTTTACATAATCTTTCATCTCATCAACATGCAACATTCTGTCTGCCTATGGGTGGTTTCACTAAGGGTGGTGTTTTTGTTTTTTTAAGCAAAAAACTAAAATAGTGTAACACTGCTGGTTAGCAATCACCAGCATTCCATGTGTCATGGTCCTTCCCAGCGTCAGACGACATCTTCTGTGCCATGTGCATGCTGTGCTTCTTACTCTGGAGTGTCTCCTGCTGCAGTTCGTGCTCTGTCCTCCAGGGTCTGCATGCAAGCAGTGGCAGCGTACAATCACTAATGGATCCTTCTCCAATCCCTGTTTGGCACTTTCTATATAAATCTGCTTCACCTGTTGCCTAATGCCTCAGCAAGGATGTGTTACCCATATTGATAAGGTCCCTGAACCCTGTTTTCTGTACCTGAGTTCCTGATCCTGTCTGTCTACTGGACTTTGACTGGGACTGTCCATCATTGTTCCTGTCTGCCTGCACCTGTAGCCATTCTAGTTAGCTGTTTTCACAGCATCTGCTCAGCTTATAAACACCTGGTAAGTGCTGCTGCATCTGAGGCTATCTTTAGTGTCAGTTTGCCATATTCTGCCTGCCTGGCTGGCTGACACTTTTAAAACAGTGGGAAATATAAAGGGAAGACTTATACTTCTTCTTGCTGGATCCACTTCTGCCTTTGGCTTAAAAAAAATAAATATTGAAAAACCTCCTGCTTTCTATCTTGGTCCAAAATCATGGACACCTCATACTGATAACTGAATAGTTGATAAGGTTGAAAAAGATGAAGGGCCAGCTATACTACTTTTATGTTGTGGATCTAATGGAAAGTTGGTTTTAACTATCATCACTATGGTATTAATAATGAAGTGTATGCTTCCGCTTGCAAATTTTTCCTAACCCACTATGAAACACTTGGATGTTCTTGCCTTTTACTATTGCTGTGAGGTCTCCCATATAAACTGCTCAAAAAAATTTAAGAAACACTTAAACAACACAATGTAACTCCAAGTCAATTACACTTCTGTGAAACCACACTGTCCACTCAGGAAGCAACACTGATTGACAATCAATTTATATAGACAAAAAATATTTATTGTCTTAACCCCTTTCCGACCCATGATGTACTGGAACGTCATGGGTCAGGGAATATGGCTTGGGCCCGCGCATCGGGTCCATGTCATAACCAGCAGCTGCCCACTGCTCTGAGCAGCAGACATCTGCCGGTAATGTAGGACATCAGAGATTTAAGTGGTTAAATGCGGTGATCAAAAGGGATGATGGCATTTAAATGAGTACTCTAGTGCAGAGTATTCCTGCTCCGTCCTGCCCGGGCTGCCAAATAAATGAAAATGAACCATCACTCACCTCCCTGGGTTCCCGCGGAGCGCCACTACAGCTGATCGGTCCTCCGGTGCATCTCCTTCATACTTCCGGGTGTAACGAAGTGTCACATGACGCCATGTGACGCTTCGTTACACTCGGAAGTAGGAAGGAGATGGACCAGAGGACCGATCAGCTGTAGCGGCGCTCCGCGGGAACCCAGGGAGGTGAGTGATGGTTCATTTTCATTTATTTTGCAGCCCGGGCAGGACGGAGCAGGAATACTCTGCACTAGAGTACTCCTTTCAGCAGTGGTCCCATCGGCACTCCAACATGTAGGCGGAAGCCCATGGCCTTATATCTATTTCTCTGGCTTCCATGGATCTGTGATTACTGAAGGCGGCCTTACACAGCCCTTAGCAATCAAACACAGATTGCATGGATTAATGTAAAGCAAAAGCATTCATAAGGTATAGAAATGGTACACGTGTTAATAAACGTATTAGAATCGAACATGATATAGCATGATAAACCTGAACCAACTCTGCAGATTTTTTGCTATATGACATATCGCAGTTGATGTATATGTGCAGCACAAATGTAAAATATGTAATAAACATGTCACATTATATGACTCCTCTATAGGACTGCCACCATATATTTTTTGTCACTTTACAAAAGTGCTGAGGAAGGAATAAAACATTTCTGAAATATATAATAAGTTTGGTGCATGGCATGTTATCCATTTTTTACTACAATATGAGACAGAATTATGGAAAATGTACCTGTTGTTTGAAACATACAACATAACCCTTAGTGGAATATCACCAGAGTATATCACCCAGTTCTTTTTCATCACTGACTTACAGTAGCTGACTGGGCACTATCACTGAGACATTTCACATATCTAGTTATTATTTGCAGTATGAACAGATGGATCGCCCTGTCAAAGATACTTTTACTCACTGAATCACTGATGTCTATACTAAGCCTAAAGCAAGCCTGCACTCGTCATGCGGCGTAAAAATCTCCATCACTAACACTTTCTTCAACAATGACACAACAGCATGAGATTCTTACAGTTCAAAGCCGGACACAAGAAAGAGATACTATTATTTCCATCAGCTTTTAGGCAAACCAAAGACAACTCATGGGAATTTTAAGGATTATGATTGAGAATTTTTTATTTTGTTTTTATTATTTTTATTGTTTATTTGCAATTACAGTGGTCCCTCAACATAAGATGGTAATCCGTTACAAACAGACCATCGCATGTTGAGGGATCCGTGCAATGTAAAGTATAGGACAGTGGTCTACAACCTGCGGACCTCCAGATGTTGCAAAACTACAACACGCAGCATGCCCGGACAGCCGTTGGCTGTCCGGGCATGCTGGGTGTTGTAGTTTTGCAACCTCTGGAGGTCCGCAGGTTGTAGACCACTGTAAGAGGAAGTTGTACTCACCTGTCCCCGCCGCTCTGGACCGTCACCGCTCGTCACCACTGCCCGGGATGTCGCCTTCCATCACCGTCGCCGCATCCCCGAGATGTCCCCGATGCTCCGGCAAGGCCTCTGCTTCCCTGGCATCCGCGCTCTCCGTCGCCGCAATCACGTCGCTACGCACGCCGCTCCTATTGGATGACGGGACGGCGTGCGCAGCGACGTGATGACGTCGATGGAGAGCGCCGACGATGCAGGGGATCCCGAAAAGGACGCGCCGGAGCCCTGAGGACAGGTAAGAGACATCACCGGAGCTCATGGGGCACCGTAAACGGCTATCCAGCGGCAGCTGAAGCAGTCTGCACTGCCGGATAGCCGTTTATGCGATGGCCCTTACATAAAAAAGCATCGTATGTTGATGCTGCCTTCAACATGCGATGGCCTCTGAGAGGCCAGCGCATGTTGAAATTATCGTATGTCGGGGCCATCGTAGGTCGAGGGGTCACTGTATTGAATTCAAATCCAGAAATGAATTTGAAAAGAGGAGCGGTCCCTAACCGAAATCATCAATATTTTTTATTTAGTTATTTTTAACCGGGTGTCCTTCATCAAACAAATCACATATATTTATGGCAGTGTTAGTATATTGGTAAAACTGCAATAAGCAATTACTCCTTGCAGATCAATTGGACTTATAACATTGCAACGATGTATGTACAGGATGAGGCCTTATAATATCACACAATAAGTCTATTTTATACAAAGAATAAAATCTTAATGTTTAATCAAATAAACCAGCATAAAAGTGCATGACTACCCCACAATAGAAATGACAAATATGGTTATTTAAGAATACTAACATTTTCATCCACATAAACACAGCTTTTCCCATACAGATTCACAGAACATGTTCCAGGCAAAGCATCACTCACTATGTTCTAGGGAAGCAGGCCTACGTCTGGATGTCACTGAGATTCTGCTTTTGACTAATCTGCCTGCCGCCCACTTAAATGGCTCTTCATAAATAATTCAATTTTTAATTATGTTACAAGCCCCTGACCTGAAGAGAAATGTAGACTGAGAAAAAATGGAAGGAAGTAGGAGGGAGGGAAGAGAGTGAATGGATCCATGGACTGACATTTTGCCTGCAGCCTATGAGCCAATCTTATATTCTCTCCTTCAAAAAGCTCTAGCACGTCTTAATGGTGCAGGGATCTCTGATGGCTTAGTGCACCAGGAAAAAAGGAACGTTTCACAAAAGGGCTCAGAGGGATTTAGTAACAAATCTTAACAGACAGGCTGTTATTTTTCACTGATATTATGAAATATATTATTTTAGAGCATAGGAGGAGAGCTTGGCTTTATGGGGCTTTCTGCTGAAATAGAAAATCTATTTGTGCTTGGAGACGTTCCTGAGGGCTTTATTCAGCCTGAATGGGGTTGCAGATATTACTGAAAGGATAGAAAAGTGGGTCCTGGGCTTAAAGGGGTATTCCAGGCAAAAACTTTTTTATATATATCAACTGGCACCGGAAAGTTAAACAGATTTGTAAATTACTTCTATTAAAAAATCTTAATCCTTCCAATAGTTATTAGCTTCTGAAGTTGAGTTGCTGTTTTCTGCCTAACTACTTTCTGATGACTCAAGACCCGGGAGCTGTCCAGCTCCTGTGGGGATATTCTCCCATCATGCAAG
This sequence comes from Hyla sarda, assembly GCF_029499605.1. Lineage (NCBI taxonomy): Eukaryota > Metazoa > Chordata > Amphibia > Anura > Hylidae > Hyla > Hyla sarda. The sequence goes on along the minus strand of NC_079192.1, from coordinate 211,114,313 downwards.
GGATATTCTCCCATCATGCACAGCTCCCGGGACGTGACTCATCATTGAGCAGTTAGACAGAAAACTTCAGAAGCTAATAACTATTGGAAGGATTAAGATTTTTTAATAGAAGTAATTTACAAATCTGTTTAACTTTCCGTAGCCAGTTGATATATAAAAAAAAGTTTTTGCCTGAAATACCCCTTTAAATTCAAATAAGGAAAACATCTGCATGTGGTTTGCGTGTATTCCATGTGTGTGTTCCCAAAGCAGGGAAAATAGATTGGGAGTTTAATTGGAAACACATAATAGTGCAGCAGATCCATGAGAATAATGTACTGTAACACACAGGGCTCAAGTCCTGTAGGAACTCATGGGAACGGAGATCCTGCATTTTTTCCACAGCAGGAACACAGTTCCCATTAGCAGGAGTCATGCAGGACCAGCCCTTAAAGGGGTACTCTGCCCCTAGACATCTTATCCCCTACCCAAAGTATAAGGGATAAGATGTCAGATTGTGGGGGTCCCGCTACTGGGGACCCCCGCAATCTCAGCTGTGGCACCCCAGACATTCGGTGTATGGAGCGAGCTTCGCTCCGTGCCGGATGACTGGTAATGCGGGGCGGAGGCTTGTGACGTCACAGTCATGGCCCCTCAATGCAAGTCTATGGGAGGGGGCGTGACGGCCCCTCCCATAGACTTGCATTGAGGGGCCATGACTGTGATGTCACGAGTCTCCGGCGCTGCACCAAATGCTCTAAATGAATGTCGGGTGCAGCAGGGAGAATGTGGGGGGTCCCCAGAGTCGGGAACCCCGGGATCAGACATCTTATCCCCTATCCTTTGGATAGGGTATAAGATGTCACATACCCCTTTAAGTGGAAATTTTGGGTGAGTTCCCACACTTTTTTCCCAGGACTTGACACCTGGTTAAACAGCTATATCAGCTATTTTTTTAGAGCATTAGAATTTATAAACATATTGCATAAAAGACCTTAAATTGGTACCTTGATGTATAAAGTCTAAATCCTCTACTATTATGTTTTAAATATTTGCTTATATACTTTTAAAAATATTTCTAGTAAAATTTCCTTTTACTAGTATTAAAGTACTAGCTAGTGTTGTACACATGCTTTGAGCACAACAAATATATCCCATTCTGGGTGAAATCCAAGAATCTCAGCCTCAAACAAAAAAATACAGTACAGAGAAATGAAAGCCTGTTAATAATCCAACATAGCAGAGCTGTGTGCATCCATTTAGTACCTCTACATCTATGTACAGGTATGCTATGCCTTTTGTTAATTTTTAAAAGGGTATTTATCTCCTTTACATGTATGGTTAGACTCTGCTTACAAGGAGGGACAGGTTTAACGATATTTGTCATTATGAAATCTATAGCATATACCAAATACATAATAAAAATGCCTAGAGGTCTACTGATTTACTGTGTGTTCAAAATAGGAATACTGTAGATAACTAGGACCCAACGGTTCAGGAACTACAATATTGTTAATGTAATGTTGGTGGTTAGCGATGAGTGGCAGGGGCCATTTTCGAATTTGCGATATTTCACTAATATATGGACAAACATATATGTGTTTGTTCACTTTTTCTCTTCCATGCAAAAATTGTAATGAAATTCGTATAGTGCGCATGCGCGATTATATCTTTCAACTAACATTATACCCTACACTAGAACCTATCTGCTAATCTAACTTACCATATCTAAAGCAAAAAAAGGGGGGGATCAGTGTCCTCTGGAAGTGTCGATTTTTGCGAATATTTGCATATACAAAATATTTGCGCTTCACACCGACTCACACAGTAAATAATATCGGAGCCTTCTTTAGACCACAAGCTGGAAGCAGGGAGGGATAATCACTTTTTTTTATACCATACACATCATTGTTGTGATGTGCACTGTGAAGAAAAAAAACAAATATTCGTCATTACGAATATATAGCGCTATATTCTAAATATTCGCAAAATCGCGAAGTGCCAATATTCGTGGTGAAAATTTGCATATATGCACTCAAAACTATTGGTGGTTGACAGCCGCCGTCATATAGCATGTCTAGCTGCTTACCTGGTTGCCTACTTAGATCCCCATCCCGCTGAAGACTCTGGACTTCCTCTGCTGTACTGTGGCAGGGGGTGACAGTTTCTGGTGCACTCCATAGGGTCCATTCATATGCATGTCTGTCTCTTTAAGGGTTCACATCTCTGATTCCAGTCCTCCACCAAACCCTACCATACACTGCCAATATAATGCAACTCCACCTATTTCCTGATGGCTGAGAAACACTGTAGTTTACTACAGCAAAGGTGTTTGTCTGCATTGTTCCCTTGTTTCTGACATAAGCATGTTTCCTGACTCTGTCTCTGCTTGATCCCCCAGTACCTTGTTGTCCCCCTGTGTATGATCTAGACTATTGACCACACCTCTGTATTCTGAGCTAGCTAACATCACCTGCCTGCTTCTGAGCTACTCAGCTCTGTTAAAATCTCAGACTCAGAATTTCAGCTCTCTTACACCAGACTCTGTTTGCTACCCTATTATCATCTACATTGTCAGCTCGCCCCTTCTTCCTGTATCAACGATGCTTGCCTCCAGGGTGTTCTGGCCTGCCTGCCTGCCACTTAACCAGGACCACTCTTGCAGTAGAGAGCTAGTTTCTTTACTGCAGATGAAGTCCAGCTTCCACATCCGGGAGCAGAATAAAGGGTAAAAACCAGGGGAAAACTTTAGCTGTGAGCTGAAATTTATAATTTTAGACATTACTGTCATCACATAATTCCTGAAAATTAATAGAATACTATGGAAAATTACATAATATATAAAAAAATTTTTATAAGGACACACACTCTTGGTGCAAATCGTATCACAAATCAAGTACAATACTTAAAACAAGATTCTCTTGAGAACACAACACATTTATAACTACGAATACACTTGCCTACACAATTGAGTTTTTGTTTTGTGTTTTAAATACTTGTAATCTACATTAAATTTCATACACTAAATTTAAATAGGGCATACTACTAAACTGATAGATCTACTTTAAGAAAATATATTTTTCTTTTATATATGACAAATTGGCAGACATTCAAATTGGTAATTTACCCACTATATCAAAAAATGTTTATGTGTACTATACACACTGTAGCATTTAGTACACTACAATTTAGGATGATACATGACATACAAATTCAGTAAAGTCAGGATTGCGACTTCTTTTTAGCATTCATAATGTCTGTGGGCATGTTTTGGTGAGTAGCTTTGTTTTTTAGGCAGCTTTGCTTTGGTGTCATTGAAGGTAAGAACTGGTGCTCAAGCAGAAATAAACATAACCTCTTTTCTGTATGTTGCTCCCTCAAGCCAAGTGAATGTTAAATTTAAAAATAAAGGGAATAAAATAGACTACTTTATAGCAGGCTATTTCAGTTGAACATTATTGAACATACTGCAGGCATACTGGAAAAAAGGAATCACAAACTTTAGTAAAGCATTGAATAATAGAATAATAATATAGATTTCTTTACACATGGTGTGTAGTTTTAAGTTGGGTATGGAATTGTAAGCTACGGATGGTATTACTATTCAAGTACTACAGTGTGGCCAAGGGAAAACCTGGGGAGCTACTAATTTAATTGGTCCCAAAATAAAGACAGGCTCCAGTATGTCATTGGCATATCATATTTGCCTAAAATCTGTAAAACATCACATGATTTACAATCTGATATTTTTATACTGCTGTCCTCTTATAGGTCATGCGAGACTAAAGAAAACAAAGAAAACAAAAGTGCTGCACCATAGGTGTACGGATAGATAAATATAAACAGTCAGGGGTCAAAGGTGCTCAGCTTGGGTCTGGCCTGTATAACCCTTTTAGGTGGATACCCACAGTGCACTCAAGTCAAGTAGCATATAGTGAAAATCCTTTAATGAACAAAACTCAATTTGGGCTACAACTGCCCCTTTATCAGGTATAAACATGAGACATATTAGGAATTGGTCAAGGTGACCTTGATAGATTTTGATTTAGTAAACCATGGTATACAACATTTTTCCATTGCTATGTCACTCATTTTTCACAAAGTTGTATCTGAAAATGTTTTTAGGGTAGGGTTACACGCAGCATATTTGATGCTGCGGAAGCGCTGTTGGAAGTTACAGAGCAACTGCAGAGCAAGCTCTCTGCTGTGGCTGGGTAGCTTTGTGTGGCAGCTCATGACTGTTAGCGGGATCTCCACCGCTACAAGCGGACACACAGAGATACATGGAGAAGGGAGATCGCTCTGCAGTTGCTCTATGACTGCCGGCAGTGCATCCGCAGCATCAAATACACTGTGGATGTGCTGTGTGTGACCCTACCTTTAAAAATAAACTAACTGGTCACACACAAGTGGCAGTTTTTTATTTAGTATTGAGCCAAAGCTGGGGTAGATTCAAAAGGAATAGGAACAATAGGAAGGACTTATACCAGCCCCTTCTGCTAGATCCAGTTCTAGTTTTGGCTTAAAAACAGCATGAAAAAACTGCAGTGTCAGTTTTCCCAACAGCCTTATAAGCATAGCGGGCGAATTTATATTTGTGTAAATCAGTTTTTTCTCACCCCTATTTGCCTTGGCGTACGTCAATTTATCAAAGAGATGTCCGTGTTTCAAAAATAGCAAAGTAACTTAGACAAAGACAAGTTTCTATAAGCATACCACACTACATTTAAGTTGTTTTTTTTATTCAGTCTAAATGATTTCTCCAAAAATATTACAACTGTCTTCACCCACTGAGAATAAATTTCCTCCATTTTACCAATAAAAAAGCAGGGTCACATCAATGATAAATTTCTTCTACAGTGTTTAACAATTGGCCAAGAAGGGAACAACAAGTCTTTAAAGGAGTACTCCGCCCCAAGATATTTTATCCCCTCAGGGGGTGCTCTTCTGCAGCACACCCGTTCATGAGCTGCATGAAGCGAAGATCACTCTGTGGCTGATGACAGGCAATACAGGGGCCACGGTTTCGTGATGTCATGCTCTGTCCCCACAATGCAAGCCTATAGGAGGGGGCGTGATGGCCACCACTCCCCTCCAATAAACTTGCATTGAGGGGGCAGGGCGTAACATCACAAGGGGGTGAAGCCATGATGTTATGATACCCCCGCCCCTGTATCGCCCGGCATCAGCCACGGAGCGATCTTCGCTCAGTGCAGCTCATGAACAGGGGGCTGCAGGAGAGATCGGGGGGTCCCGCCGTCAGACATCTTATCTCCTATCCTTTGGATAGGGGCGGAGTACCCCTTTAAGTTGGTTATGGTCAACCACCCCTTTTAATAGAAAGGTATGACCAACCACACTCCTAGCTGCTGGGTTACCTTTTGCTGCATGGGTGTGGTATTACAACTTGGCTTCATTCACTTCAATGGAAATGAGCTGCAGAACCACATCCAACCTCGAGACAGACTGGGAGTGGTTTTTGAAAGAAATGATATCTTGCTTTCGATTCCTGGATAACTTCTTTAAATAGAAGATGGGGAGCAGTGATAGGTGAGGAAACATTTTGGGTGTACATGCTGTCACATTAATTGACGGTGAGTGACTGCACCCTAAGGGATAAATTAGATACAAAAATATACAGCACCAAACAAAAATATCCCGGTACTTATGCCTCATTTTAAATGTAAAGTGCTGAGGGTCTAGCTAGCGATTATACAGTATAGCTCTGTACAAAACTTTTTATACATAGAAAATGACTAGAGTATTTGCTACTGATAAAAATATATTTTTATTAATCAGTCTATTAAAACCAAATACATGTGAAGAAAATGAATTTAGTAATACAAAGTAAGGTAGATATTTAGACAATTGAGTCCAAAAAGAAGATGGGACAGGTCACACTTATACTGTCACTAGACAGTGAAAAATTGGAAATAGAGTTAGCAGCGATATATGGGTCTCACTTAATATATTATGCCTATAGGGGGACCGGGCCTTAGCCTCCACTAGTATGCAGCCTAACAGTGCTGACTGGACATGCACCACTCCCTATACAGTTAGCATACCGTATACCATACGCTGTAACACTTACCCATAATAGGGTCCTGTCACCACCGCCCCAACGTATGTTTCGCCTGCTTGATGGACTTTCACAAGGGACGCTATCTTGTAAATCTATATGCTCCCTTGTATACCCCATACTTATGCGTATTCTTAAAAATTGTCCGGTTGGAATTGCTTTTTATCATTGATGGAGTATGAGAAGAAGCTGCATGGAGGAGGGAATTTGTCGCTGTTGACTTGCGGAAAACATCTGTCAAAAGAAGACCACTTACGATAATAATCCCTGGCTCCATACAGATGTGCGCCTGAATACATCATGATCAACCAGCATGCACTTTATGAGAATTTTTCTTCCCCTATATTGTAATATGTGGGTATATTGTACATTACGGTATAATACTTGGGAATATATTATTTATGGTAGGAGATTAATCCTGTACTGATAGTCAAGGTACATGGAGGGTAGGAGTGGAAGGACCCGATATCTGAAAATATTTATTTGTATACTATTTTTTGCACACTAGGCATTTTTGGCATCCCACTTTAAGTAATGCATGATTTATCACTTACTCACTATTGCTTTTTGTTAAAGGGGTATTCCGCCCCTAGACATCTTATCCCCTATCCAAAGGATAGGGGATAAGATGTCAGATCGCCGCGGTCCCGCTGCTGGGGACCCCCGGTTCACTCTGCATGTAATGATGGGCAGTACAGGGGCCGGAGCATCGTTACGTCACAGCTCCGCCCCTCGTGACATCACGGCCCGCCCCTTTCAATACAAGTCTATGGGAGGGGGCGTGGCGGTCGTCACACCCCCTCCCATAGACTTGCATTAAGGGGATGGGCCGTGATGTCACGAGGGGTGGAGCCATGACGTCACGCTGCTCCGTCCCCCGTATCGCCCGTCATTACGCACAGAGCGAACTCGTTCTGTGCTGTAATGATAGTGCGGTGCCGCAGCGGGGATCCCAGGGCTCCCCAGCAGCAGGACCGCGGCGATCTGACATCTTATCCCCTATCCTTTGGATAGGGGATAAGATGTCTAGGGGCAGAGTACCCCTTTAAGGTTATTTATTTTTATGTTTTTGCCACACATTTTTGTCTTTTTATCACATAATATCAACACATAGAATTATTGACATTGGTACATATCACTGTACATATTACATTTTTAATAGGTGTCACTTCTGTACATTGTATTTCTCATTCCACTAGTCACTTTATTATTGACTACATTGCCATATGTATTTTGTATACACAGATTGTCCCCTTGTGACAATTGATTATTGGTTTGCACACAGACACTTACAGCACTTTGCACTTTATTTCATATACATCTATACGTTTCATACTTATTACTGTACACAATTACTAGTGGGTAATTGACTTCAGTGATGCATATCTCTCTATTTATGTTTATATTTGTGCCTTATTTATATTCATATATAAATGCATGTTGAATTCTTTTATTTATTGAAAGTAAATTAATTGTATACTTACCCAAAAATTGTGTTATTTAGGATAATTTTACCTAATATTTATGGGCAATTTAATGATCTGAGTTCATTATCATTATTAATGTATCACTCATAATGTTAAATCGCTGTTTGAATATTAAGGTGAGCAGCGATTATGGGTCCCTTATATAAGTGTCCGGCACATATACTCAATAGGGGCAGTATCGAGATACAGATGTCATTCTAGCATTGGTTGTAGCACTGACTCCCGCAGGTGCGAATGCGTCCGATTCCTGGCACTTTCTCCCCAGGCATCAAGTGCGCAGGTCTGGATGTTACGCATCTGTGACCTGCGGTCTGGAGCTGTGACGCAGCGGGGGGAGGTGATGCTGTTCGGGGTCAGGACCCGGCGCATGCGCCAAATGGCGCATGTTGGCGCGTGCAGGTGTCATTAGTATGGGTTATATAAGGGATCAAATAGACTTCCAAGATAGATTCCCTTGTGAAAGTCCATCAAGCAGACAAAATGTAGGTTGGGGCAGTGGTGGCAGGACCCTATTATGGGTAAGTGTTACAGCGTATGGCATACGGTATGCTAACTGTATAGGGAGTGGTGCATGTCCAGTCAGCACTGTGAGGCTGCATACTAGTGGAGGCTAAGGCCCGGTCCCCCTATAGGCATATTATATTAAGTGAGACCTATATATCACTGCTAACTCTATTTCCAATTTTTCACTGTCTAGTGACAGTATAAATGTGACCTGTCCCATCTTCTTTTTGGACTCAATAGTCTAAATATCTACCTTACTTTGTATTACTAAATTCATTTTCTTCACATGTATTTGGTTTTAATAGACTGATTAATAATAATATATTTTTATCAGTAGCAATTGCTCTAGTAATTTTCTATGTATAAAAAGTTTTGTACAGAGCTATACTGTATAATCGCTAGCTAGACCCTCAGCACTTTACATTTAAAATGAGGCATAAGTACCTGGATATTTTTGTTTGGTGCTGTATATTTTTGTATCTAATTTATCCCTTAGGGTGCAGTCACTCACCGTCAATTAATGTGACAGCATGTACACCCAAAATGTTTCCTCACCTATCACTGCTCACCATCTTCTATTTAAAGAAGTTATCCAGGAATCGAAAGCCAGATATAACTTCTTTCAAAAACTGCACCCTGTCTGGCTCGAGGTTGGATGTGGTTCTGCAGCCCAGTTCCATTGAAGTGAATTAAGCCAAGTTGTAATACCACATCCAAAGTGGAAACAGACAGGGAGCGTTCTTTGAAAGAAATTAGCCCTGTTTTTTATTCCTGTATAACCCCTTTAAGGTTGCTCCTCAAGCTGCATTGCACCTGAGCAATCAGGTTTACCAGAATTCCATGGTGACAGAGTTCTGTTGTGTTATGATCCCGTTACTATGCATGACCTCTGCCCATCTTCCTCACTCAACTCCTGCCTGCTGTTGTGTACTGTGTTGCTTCTCCATGTATGACACAGACCACAAACCAGAGCCACCTGCCAGAATCAGTCTGCCTTTTCCTCTTTAAGCTACTTTGACACCTACCCTAGACCTCAGCTTGTACCAATACTTGCTACTGTCTGACCCCTTGATGCCATGCTGTCTTCTGGTCAACTTGGCCAGCTACCACCCACCAAGGACCACATACAGAGGTAGTGTCTTGGTAGCCCCTTGTAGCTAAGTATGGCCTCTTCATCCTGAAGAGGAGTAAAGGGTGAAAACCAAGGGACTGCTTAGAGAATGCCCTTGAATGTGGCTCAAAGCCAAACTGATTGGGTGGCACAGTAAGTATACAACCACTGCCCATTACATAAGTTCAGTTTTGATTATTTGTCTTGATGAAGATGATATGATATACATATATTAATGTATATTTTCCAATACATGTATCAATTTCTCATAGTTTTCGTGATATATGGCTACTGTTTTTCACTGTGTACCTGCAAACAATAAAGTCTGTCGTATTTATGGAATGACGCATGATTCATATTACACAGATGACTTATTGTAGTACAGATAACGGAACTCTGTCGTGTAACAAGCAGTGCATTTGTGTGATCTATACAAATATCCAGCTTTAAAGTAAAAATTAAAGGCGTTTTCTGGGACTTTACCATTGATAGCCTCTCTGTAAGATAGGTCATAAATATTAGATTATTGTAGATCAGACTCTTGCCACTCACACTGATCAGCTGATTGTGACCTCTTCATTGTTTACTGGATGCAGTGCCATACATTTTATAGTGGCTATGTCTGGTATTGTACTTTAATATCCTTTAATTAGCCGATTATTCAGCAGTTGGGCTCCACTGATCTGATAAAAATGGCCTACTCTAAGGACAGGCTATCACTATTACCGTAAAGTGATCATATTGGAGGAAATGTATCATTACTTCTACAAGTAAATGAGTTTTGAGTGTGTTTTACCTGCTTGCATAAATCAGAAAAAAAAAAAAACACTGCAACAAAATATGTGTCAAAACAATACAAAAAACACCAATACTCCAATCCTTTGATAAATCTCTCCCATTGAGCTGATTCACAGCAGTTGAAGGGTGGATTTACACATGGAAGATTTGTTGATGACGTTTCTATGACTCTCCCATTCATCTGAGTGGAACTTGCACAATTCCAATTCTGCCACAGGGGAATCCACCATAATAGAGGGATGTTGTCAGCTGCTATAGGAATAGTTCAGTGCGTTGGAAACGGGAAGAAAACTTTATCAAAAAGCAAAGCATTACTTACTTATTCATCAAAACTAAAACTTCTTATTGTGTCTCATAACAAACATTTTCTTGATATACATGATGCAGTTTGTTTCCTTTGTCTACGTTTACATCTGGGATTTCAGTGCATAACTTATTCTTCTGCCTGTGCCTAAGGCTTCAAATGAGATTATCCCAACTTTAGGATAGCATTTCTGCTAGATAAAATGTATCCGTGGTGACACGGGGATGTTATGTAAGAGGCATAATGTTTCAGTTATTATGCCAGGTGCCACGTTACATTTTATTTCACACAAATACTGTTTTGCCCTAATTAACTTATACTAAACATGAGAGATGCAAATGGAATTACTAGTTTGCACAATATTCTTTCCTTAAAAGGGTGGCCTGGAAAAAAAATCTAGTGTTTATACTATATAATCATAGCATCTAATAATTCTCAAACTATACAACAAATAGTTAAAAGGGGTATTCCGGGTTTATACATCTTATCCCCTATCCAAAGGGGACAGGGATATCACGTTCATTCCCCCTAGTGATGTCACGCCATGCCCACTCCATTTATGTCAATGGGAGGGGACGTGGCCATGACATCATGTCCCCATCTCAAAAGCAGCGCCTGGCAAAGAATGCCGGGGGCTGCACCGAGATAGCGGGGGTCCCTAGTGGGGGGACCCCTGTGATCATACATCTTATCCCCTATCCTTTGGATAGGGGATAAAATGTATAAACCCAGAATACTCTTTTTAAAGGTTTTTTTTCATTCATACCAGAGCTGTAGGGTGCTGATCAGCTATTTATCAGGGCCACAACGCCAACATACACCAATAACAGAGACCAAAACAGACAGTGCCAGACATTGCGTAGTGGCTGTACTGGGTTACTGCAGCTACACTCCCAATTACTTCTATAAGAACTGATAACAAAATAACAAACACAAAATGCCAATTCAATTTAGTAATCACAGGAATATGATGAGTGGGCCTAGAAATATTGGTGGATCTGCAAGATTACTACAGTATGTTATTTTTATTTTTTTAAGGCATACAGACATTACTAGTAGATTATTAAAACTATCTGAAATCATCTTCATCAAAGTATAGTAAATAGGGTGGTAATGCAGTGTACGATTAATGGGTGCTGCTGGAAAGAAATAGTGATGCAAATGTGAACAGAGCCCTAGCCAAGTATGTGTCTGTTTTTTTTTGGTTATTATTATATATTGATGATGATAATAATAATTATACTAAGCTGCCCACAGGTTGTCCCACTGTTGGGACCCCTGTTATTTGTAATTTGTCTCAGAAACTTTCAGCACTTACATTCCAATACAACCCCATCATAGGGGATATTAAAACCAACAGGCAACAGCTGTAATACAGGACTGGTCGGGTACTTTGGAGAGAAAGATTCTCTTTGTAGTTGATCTCTTATTTGGATAATTGGCAGAGGCCGTCAACGAAGGATAGAGGACCTCCTCTCCCTCCTCCTGCAATAAATTGCTATTCCTCATAAAAATAAAAATAAACTTTAAATAAATAGGTTACAAAGCACTTATCACCTTGGAGCTAAAATGGAAATAGCAAATATTCATTGCTTTACTATTTCTTAACATTTCTAAAAACATATATTTCAAGTACTTTATACTACCATAGATAAGTCAGGTAACTGTCCCCCAGAGTAAATTATTACAAATTAACATGGCTTTTTCAAATCGTATACAAAATGCTATACATTGTAGCAACTTATTGATGTTCTCACCTTGATATCACTTGCAAGTCGATAACGTGAACAGTGCATTGGCTAAGTCACTAATACCTTCTTTTACATTGGACAAATTGGCTAATCAATAATTTACAATACACACCGTACTAGACATTATCTTGCATTCTGAACAGTAAACAATTCTAAGGTCTTGGCAGTAGCACTGGACATGATATCGTGAAATGTCTAGCAAAATAAATTGCCACTTGATGTTATTATTAATACAACTATATATTAAATTGAATGTTAAAGGGTTTAACTCATCACATACAACCCATTCACCTGGAAACTCCTGATACTTGCATCATGCAGCTTATTTTTTGGTGTGTGCGTGGGGGGGATGGGGATGGGGGGGTTTGATGGAGTGCAGCTACACTGCTGCTGGGGAAATGTACTAATACATGGCAGCCATTCAGATAAATCTGCTTTGACTCACAATGGGGGCCCCAAACTCTATGGTTTGCAAATGCCCTTAAATGATAGTATGGACAGGGGTTGTCCTGAGACAACCTATTTAAAGGGGCATTCCAGGATTTTTGTATTTGATTATGCTACAGTAAAGTTAGTGTAGTTCATAATATAGAGCCTGTACCTGTGTGTGACAGTGGTCGCACAATTTTTCAGTGAGTTTTGCCCCAAGGTTTTTAACAGCATACAAATTGGTTTTCCAAGGCTGCAGTGCGGCTTTAGACATTACATCACTAGTCAGGTGATCAGATGGAGCCTGTCTTTGGTTTAATGGGTAGAGCGACCACTGGGTGGGAGGGAGATTATCCTTTTTTTGCAACTGGATGCAGAAAACACTGGTGTATTGCATTAAAGAGATCACAGGTGTGCTTCAATGGGTGGGGTGGCTGATGTGTGACAGGGAGAAAAGCAACCTCACACTTACAAACAAGGAATCATGGGAAGTTTCAGGGAATCATGTAGTTTAAGGGAACAAACTCCAACAGGAAATAGCCAGTTCACAAAAAGATAGCCACAGCATTATGGTAATCTCACAACATAGTAACTGCACCCCAAGACAAGTGCGGATCCTTCCTAAGCATGTCCATTACTGTCTGGCAGGTACGTACTAAAATCACCTTATGGTGGATAACCCATTAAATAAAAACCCATTTCAAACCAATTTTTATTGTTTGTTTTTTTTAACAAAGAATAACAATACAAAAAGTAATTGTAGTTAATACAAATATTACAACAACAAAAAAACATGTCATATATTGAGGGGATATACATTATGCATTGTTTTCATGTTTCAGTTAACATTCTCTTTTGAGATTCTCGATAAGAATTTTATATAAATCCAATGTAGCATAAAAATTAAATTATTAATCTAAGAAGAAAACAGAACTTTCTGTCACTAGACCCCCGTCTGACTGCATATCACACTCTGCACTTCTTTTATGTTCATTGTACTTAGTTCCCCACAGTCCAGTCTCCTATCTGCTTCTGAGCAGACACCATAATACATTTTAGATTTACTCTGCTTTCTTCTCCTCTGTGCTATGCTATCACTTCCATGATGTGACACATGAGCAGCCAGAGCCATTACTTTGTCTACTTGGTGAAAAGACAGTCTATTCTTCTATATAAACTAAGAGACCAAAAGTCAGGGATGCTGCATTGTCATCTCTGTTATATCTGTGTGACAGAAGCCTGACTAGTTACCAACAGTAAGGCTGGCTTCACACCACGATTTGACCTTCCGATGCACAGATACGATTTTGGGAGCTCAAATCGTCCGAAATAGTATCTGTGCACGGACTGGTACTTACAGATACGGAGTCATTAACTATTATAGGGCTGCGGACCCGATCGTAGTCAGCTAGTGACCAAGATCTGGTAATTTTCTCAGCGTGTCTGATTTTCGACACGTACTGAAAATAGTGGTCTGCCACGATTTTCAGTCCGTGACAAAAATCTGACATGCTGAGAAAATTACCAGATCATGGTCACTAATTGACTACGATCAGGTCCGCAGCCCTAAAATAGTTAATGGCTCCATATCTGGCAGTAACTATCCATGCACAGATAGGATTTCAGGCGATTTGAGCTTCCAAAATCGTATCTGTGCATCGGAAGGTCAAACCGTGGTGCCTAACTATGATGGCACATGCGCAGTAAATCCTCAGGACATATATTCCACTAGGTGTTGAAACTTGTGGAGAAATACTGGCAGATGCAAATTAGACAGCTTCTTAAAGTTACATGGAGGTACTATATGCTGTAAAAAGCACGTTCTACCTTGTCCCAAAGATGCTCTATAGGATTAAGATCTGTAGACTGAAAAGGCCATCTGAAACCAGTTCATGACTTTATGACCCTTGTTGCATAGTGTAATGTCTTACTAAGAGTGTCCTTCTGCCATAACAGTAAACAGCTTCCATGAAGGCAAAATTTAGTTGGCCACAATACTAAAATAAACCCTACTGTCCAAACATCTATCAGGTATTAGGATACCTAGGGTGTACCAAGAAAACATTCCCCACACGATTAAGCCACCTCTAACAGCTGGAACTGTTAACAACTGACATGATGGGTCTGCGGTGCCCCTGGGCTGCAAACTCCTCTTTCTCATGCTGGTTTTACTGACACACAGGGTTCTCTTGCCAGTGGCAGCCCTGTGTGTTTTGTCTGTGCACTCACAGTGAGAGTCCCAATCCCTAGAGACAGACAAAACACATAAGGCTGCCATTGGCAGGATAGCCCTGTGTGTCAGTCAAAGCAGCACGAGGAAGTGGAGAGAGGCATTGCAATCCCAGGGCACAGCAGACCCCTGGCCACACCACTCGGACCCAGTGGCAAACAAAATAAATATAATTTTTTAGAGAATAAAGACACAATATTGCATAAAAAGGGACATTTATGATGAGAACACTTACCCCTGCTAGGTATGGGGGTGGTTGCATGGGGTAAATGTAAGTGACAGATGCTCTTTAAGTCTGACCAGGCAATGATTTTTAAGTGCTCAGTGATCAAATTGTTTTACTCTTTTGCCCACTGGAGACTTGCCTTTCTGTTTCCCCTAGGAAGCAATGGCCATCAAACTAGTCAGCTACTGTTACAGCCCATCCATGCTATGAAACATTGAGTGTGTGTGAATGTAAGTTGTGGCATCGGTGTTGTATGTGGGTACTGTGTCCCATCTGTCACATTTATTAATGAGTTGTTTAAGTCCACAGGATCTCCTTTTGCTGGAAGTTTTTTCCCAATCACTGGCCCTGGCTAGTCTACCAGCAATGACTATGGAACAGCAAAAATCCATTTCCACATTTAAACATCACCAAAGGCCTCTTTCAAATAGATTTTGAATAGTGAATTTTAAAACATATTTAAAAAACACCCACAGTTTCAAGTGATTTTTGGTCTTTTTTTTTTTTTTTTACATACATTTGGCCTTTGTCTTTTTTTCTTTTTAGAGACATACCGTATATACTCGAGTATAAGCCGAGTTTTTCAGCACAATTTTTCGTGCTGAAAACGCCCCCTCTTATACTCGAGTGAACTCTCCGTCTGTCAATCCCTTCATCAGTGGTCTTCAACCTGTGGACCTCGAGATGTTGCAAATCTACAACTCCCAGCAAGCCCGGACAGCCGATGGCTGGGTGTTGTAGTTTTGAAACCTCTGGAGGTCCGTAGGTTGAAGACCGCTGCGGCCTTTGTCGTCATCCAGCCCCCCCTCCTTTTGTTTTGTACTCACCTCCCCTCGGCGGGAAGTTAGGGTGAGCTGGTCCGGGCCATCCATGCTGCAGGGACCGTCCGGTGGGGATGGGAAGAGAGGGCCTCTTCTCCGTGCTTCGGGCCCGGAGTAGTGACGTTGCCTTGACGATGACGCACAGGGACGTCCCTGTGCGTCGTTGTCAAGGCAACGTCACTAGTCCAGGCCCGAAGCACGGAGAAGAGGGCCCCCCCGGTGAAAATGGACAGCCCGCAATGACTAACCATCCCCACCGGACGGTCCCTGCAGCATAGATGGCCCGGACCAGCTCACCCTAACTTCCCGCAGATGGGAGTATAAAACAAAAGGGGGGGGGCTGTATGATGTCAAAGGCCGCAGTGGTCTTCAACCTGCGGACCTCCAGAGGTTTCAAAACAACAACAAACAGCATGCCCGGACAGCTGGGAGTTTTAGTTTTGCAACATCTGGAGGTCCGCAGGTTTAAGACCACTGATGAAGGGATTGACAGGCAGTGGTGATGAAGGGGGGGATGATGACGGGGTCTGGATGATGAATTTCCCACCCTAGGCTTATAGTCGAGTCAATAACTTTTCCTGGGTTTTTGGGGTAAAATTAGGGGCCTCAGCTTATATTCGGGTCGGCTTATACTTAGATTAGATGCAAAAATTAGTTGCAATGATGCAGTTAAAGATCAAAAAAGTCCAAACCTTCCAAATGCTAGCGGATGATAGTAGGCAAAAACATTTTCTACTTATTTTTTTACATTACTCTATCCCAATATACAAGAAGATAAGGGGACATTTATCAAGCAAGTTCTGAAGGCATTATTTTTTTTTGCATATTTATCATACTAACACAGGGGGTTGATAAATTTGGAGCACATAAGCAAAACAAAGTCGCAGCTGAGACTTTTCTGAGACTTTCGGGAGTTTTGTACTTCAGGTCGGACCTGGAGCAACTTTTTGTAGGGGGTTTGCAACTTTTTTTTTTATTGCCTACGTGTGACTTTTGCACGTCATAAATACGTGACCACTGCAAAGTGAAAACTGAAAGGCTGTTTGTAACTTTATGCTTACCCAAAAAAGTTGCATAAAGAAGCGTTTATGTGCTTTTTGTACGCCTGGAGTAAGCAAAAAAAAAAGGCTCTAAATACCTTGATAAATGTCCCCCATAGTGTCTATGTTGAACAAGCTGGAAACAAAAGCAATTCACAAGGAATGAATTAAAAGCAATCAATAGCTGACCCTATATGGGATTCACCGGGTCTAATTAAATGTTAATTACATGCATGACAAGAAGTAAAACAAACACAACACAATGAGGCAGATGAAGCATGACAGAACTCAGAACAGGAAGGCTGGCTGTGAACACATTCCTTATTTCGGAGATAGAGTCCAAGTGGATTGCCAATTACTCTACTCCATAAACCCTATTATGAAACAGCTTTGGGTAATCCCCATTGGCAGCACATATGTTTTCATGTTAACAAGCATTGAAAGCTACCAAATGACAATACGGCATGGACATTAACTGATGACCTCACGATGTAGACACATGCACTCCAGAGGATCTCCCTCATTATATTTTTCTAAAGCAGAGAATTTATTTTTAATTCAGATGTAATGGTTTTAATAACCATGACCTGAATTTAAAGTCTATTGCTGTTTCATAGAACGTAGACTGCCCAACAACAGCCTCTTCTAGCCGTCCATTGATAGGCTACTGGCTGCTGTAATTGGCTGCCTGCAGTCTCTTGGCTGGAATCTGCAATAACAGGATATACTAATTCTAGCTTTAAAGGTAGAGTCTTGTTCACAAATCTAAAATGTATCCCTAACAACCCTTGGCAGAATCAATGAAAACGACTAGCATCCTATTTAATTCTGCAGCATATTTTTGGCTGACAAGCATCCAAAAATTCAAACTTAAAACTTTCTGTACCATGTTTAATAGCATGTGGAAATCTGCCCTTAACTGGTTAATGACCATTTACGTGTATACTCGTCCATGTAACATTAACCGGGTATTCAAGCAATGAACAAAGTTTTCATCTCACCCTCGATGGCCCCAAAGCCCATGGACTGTGCAAGGCGGCACCACGTCAATGGAAAAGGAATGGAATGTCCAGCACAGAAGATCGTGCAAAAATTGAAGTTACTTTATTGATAAAAAGCCATAACAGGGGTGAAGGTTGACCGGGTATGGTGCGGGCTACCAACTCGAGCCCGCATCACACTGGCCGGCCCTCAGCTAATTCTATTCTATCTGCGGCCAGCTATTAACCCTTTAGATCGCCGCTGTCAAAGTTGACAGTGTTGTCTAAAGAACCCTGTAAATGCTCCCTGGTTGTCCAGTGGGGTGGATTGCAGGGAAGCGATCCACTGTGGAGGTAGCCGGAGGGCTTACCTCTCCTTCCGTGCAGGTCCCAGCTCTTGCATTTATAAAGCCTGGCAGGACCAGGCTTTATCAATGGAGTGCAGATCACACAGATCAATGTGGTTCTATGGAATCCCATTGATCTGTATGCGGAATCTAAGGGGACTAATAAAGTGTAAAATAAAAGTGTAATAAAAGTAAAAAAACACACATTAATCCCTTCCTTATTAAAAGTTTAAAACATCCCCCTTTTCCCAAATTCCACATAAAAAATATAAAACATAATAAAAATAAACATATGTGGTCCGATCAAAACAAAAATGGTACTGATTAAACTTCAGATTATGGCACAAAATATGAGCCCTCATATAGCGCCGTATGCGGAAAAATTAAAAAGTTATAGGGGTCAGAAGAGGACAATTTTAAATGTATACATTTTCATGCATGTAGTTATGATTTTTTCCAAAAGTACGACAAAATCAAACCTATAAAAGTGGGGTATCATTTTAATCATATGGACCTACAGAATAAAGAGAAGGTGTCATTTGTACCAAAGAATGTACTGGGTAGAAACGGAAGCCCCAAAAAATTTAAACATTTTGTTTTTTCTTCAATTTTGTCGCACAACAATTTTTTTAAGGGGTTAAATGCATGTCAAATCAAGCAGGTGTGAACACGGTCTCAATCTGCAAAGTTGTGTTTTTCACAGCTATGTCTGTTTGGACAGTAAGATACAATTTAACACTGTTAAGTTGACTAGAATATTTTTTTCAGCACAGACATCACAGCCAACCTACAAGTATCATACTATAGATAAAAAAAAGTTGATAAAGATAACTCTGATTCCCACAGGTTCATTCCCCAAACCACTTAGACCAAAATAATCACACAGAAGCCTATGTGTGAGTAAACAATAGGCCAAGACAGTGTTTTCTCATATTAGAAGAATATCACTTATTCATGACAGTATATTTAAGGAGCAACAAGCCCATCTGGTACCAGATTAATAAATCATTGAGTTGCACAGATTGTGAGATATTATTTGAGGTTACCCTCATGCATCACCTGAGCTATGTGGCCTGGGCTAGCATACGGACTTTCTCATCCCCATTAACTTTACATAACAACCCACAAAAAATTTTTTTTTTAACTAAACTGCACAACAATAAACAATAAATGCATGCATACATCAGTTTTTTGTTTTTTATTCTATTAATTTTTTTGCTGTTATGACTTAATTTCTCTCTAATATTGGTTGTCCATTTTAATCCCCCCACTTTTTTGTACATGCCACTTCAACCGCTAAACTTGTGTAGGACATAACCTTGCCACAATCAGGATCCAATCCTAACAATCCTTGTCACATTTATTAATCTTCTCTTTCACACTTAAATCACACCTGTCATATCCCACAAAAAGAAAAATTATATGTTACTCAGCGCCTACTCCTGATCGTGCACATATAATTTTTATGTGTCTAGGAGCTATAATTCTCTCACAGATACCTTCTATCTATTGCTCACTTGGTTTGTCTTTCTTTGCTGTGGAGAGGGCGTATCCTCACTTTGCATATCTTATCTTCCTCCCTGAGTGCTGGGTTTCTTCATCCAATCACTGCAGGTTGCTCTGTAACCCCATGCTACAGTCTTATAGGACAGTGAGCACAGAGGAGTGATAGTCCCACCCTCACTTACTGGACTTTGTCTATGCCTGTGGACAAAGATGATGTTGCAGCCACACAGAATTGTGTTCTAAAATGTATTGGGTGTTTTTATAAGCTATAATTTCTATAAAAAAAAAAGAAATACAATTTTCTTATGACGTATATTAGAAAGGTTAATGTTTTGCCAACATGTCAAACATATAAAAAGTTTTTGAATCTGACAGTGCCCATTTAAGCATGCCCTGCTTTCAAAAGAGGTTCCAGGTATAGATATTTGGATAAACCTAATAAATAAAGTAAAGAGGTATGAGCTATTGGCAATCATATTTTTTTGCCTTATAAGACGCACTTTTTCTTCCCCAAAACTGGGGGGGGGGGGGGGAAGTTGGTGCGTCTTATACGGCAAATACACATTAAAACCTGTCCTATCGTGGCGGTCCCTTTGGCCATCAACGGCCGGCACCCATGGCTAATACAGGACATCACCGATCGCGGTGATGCCCTGTATTAACCCTTCAGACACGGCGATCCAAGTTGACTGCCGCATCTGAAGCGAAAGTGACACTAACCCGGCCACAGTGAAATCGCGGCATCCGGAACAGCTTACAGGACACCGGGAGGGACCTCACCTGCCTCCTTGGTGTCTGCTCCGTGCCGGGATCCCCTGCATGGCCGGCGCTCTCCTTCGTCATCACGTCGTTGCACACGCCGTCCCATCATCCAATAGGAGCGGCGTGCGTAGCGGCATGCATAGCGGCGTGCGTAGCGACGTGATGGCAGCGATGGAGAGTGAAGATACTCGGCAGCAGAGACGTTCCAGAGTGACGGGGTCACCCCGGGGACGCGGTGACAGCGATGGAGGGCGGCATCCAGGGCCGTGGTGACGGGTCCGGAGCGGTGGGGACACGTGAGTATTACCTCCTATACCAGTGGTCTTCAACCTGCGGACCTCCAGATGTTGCAAAACTACAACTCCTGGCATGCCGAGACAGCCAACAGCTGTGTGGGCTTGCTGGGAGTTGTAGTTTTGCAACATCTGGAGGTCCGCAGGTTGAAGGTTCAGAATCTTTTTTTTCTAGATTTTCACCCTTTAAAATTGGGTGCGTTTTATATGCCTTACATGTCTTATATGGCGAAAAATACGGTAAAGAGTCTGGAAAAAGGGAAAAAAGGGGGGGAAGCAACATGGGCCAAAGGGATGGATAAAATATTGATTTTTAAGTGGGTTGGTCTGCAGTTGAAAATAAAAGATAATCAATGTATACTTTTTTATTTTCTCGGTCTTTCTGGAAGTGGGTGGGGGTAGGGGTTTATTAATATGGAATGCAATTATTAATTATTGTTATATATGAGTTGTTAAAATAAAATCTAAAATAAAACCACTTGGGATATCAAGTGCAAAAACTAAGTTGGGACGGTGGTTTAATTTCCCCACTACATGTGGATGAATCACTTCTTCTCTATGCTGTCCAGGAATAAAAAGGCAGCAGATACTTTCAGCTAAGGCTCTGTCTAAAATTAATAAAAACCTAAAAAGGAGGTTGACAAAGTGGTGGTGCTATGAAACATATGTCAAGGAGTTGTGCAGGGGTCCCCACTTAATCCTAGGATAGCTACCTCAGAAGACTATGAAATGTACTTTGTTTCACCTGTTGGTAATGTATTGCCTTAGGTGTTAATACCCTGGGTGCACATTGGGGCATATGTAATTAAATGGGTTAAGTGCAATAATTGGTTTGGATTTAACATATTAAATGGATTATAGGTTGTATGGTTATATAGAATCTGGTCCCAAGGTTCTCCAACTCCCTTTATTTACATCTAGATTATCATACATGTATGTGGTGTACCTCTGTATTTTTTGGAGTTACATGTTTTTTTAGAGGTTACAGATGTTTTCTTGCCCTTGCCTGTTTACTAGTAAAAACTATATTTTTGAGTAAGTTTAGTATTTGGTATTACTTTCACTGGTAACAATTTTTTAGGTTATAGTCTGACAGGAGAATTGTTACTTTATTGGAATTTATGTTCTAAAATAAATGTATAGGTTTTGATTTCTGTCTAAAATGAAGACTAGGCAAGCTAGCTATACCTCTTAAAATAGCCCAGAAAAGCTCTATTTCTCTAATACATTTTTCTAGGTTTCTACCCCTTTAAAATACTGTAGTCATTTTTTTTTCCGTAGTCTCACATAATACCATGATATCAATCATAACAAGCTGCACCACAATGACAATCACATCTCTGCCACAGTACAAACGGAGGTCAGCTAAATTTGTATGTCTACTGTCTGTGGATGAATCAGTCTACCCCTGAAGTTAAGAAATATAGAGAAGATATTGTACATATACCCTCTACATTCATTATCCATTACTAATGGTTTGAGATTATGGTAAAGACATTTTGGATAAATCATTGTATCCTCTATGTTTCGTCACAAAGACATTTTCTCTTTGATTATGCACTATTCCCAGACAAGGCTCGTATAGTCTCATTGTTGGAGGATTATAGTTTATCCTTTTTATTGTATAGAAAGTAATGACGACATTGTTATATCTAGGTCTATGATTTACAGATTTTCAAATAACTTCCACATAGGAAATTTCTCTAATAACAAAGGACCTTCTAAAATGATAGTTTATGCAACCCAACGCTAAACAGGATGTGGTTTTGATTATTTTACGTAACTATTTCTCTGTTCCTTCTCCTCTGTTGACTGGCAACGCTGTTCATACAAGGTGATTGCTGAACACCCCTCCCATCAGGTTATGTCTGATCCTATCAGCCCAACAATCAGCGCTATCATTATCACAGGGAGGGGTCTTTCTCATGTAAACCAATGGTCTATGTATGCTTTTGTGCTCTCACCAGTGTGACAAGCACCATCTAGCCGCCAAGACTGTGTTATTTCCATTGAGAACCCATAATTACTTACCAGAAGCAACACTTTAGCATGTTTAACATATTAGACAACACATTCAGCAGATAGCAAGGATGAAAAGTCACACAGAGAGATGTTGACGTATTTTATCTCTCCCAGATCCTATCAGCACTAGTGTGCAAGAGGGTTCATTTTACACATTTGTTTAATCTAATACTCCATATACTATTATTATGAAATGACTGTCACATAAGTCATCCTTTGTGAGAAGTATATGTGAAGAAAGGAGCAATGCATTGTACTATTACATGCTATTAAGCAGTACTTCCATTCATGAATCTCCATCTGGTCAAATAACGGGGCAAGCTTCAGGGTCTGTTCATTTGTGAACTATTATACATTCCATATATGCACCAGGGGGAAACATATATTTTACATGTTACCTTTTTTTTCTATAGAACACTATGGGTAACATATGCCGCAGTATATATATTGACATGCTTTGTAGTCTTCCATTGCAGGTATATATTGGAAAATCCCACTGGCATATATCTCCTCTAAAAGGCTCAAGCTAAATGTGAAAAACCTAAAGTTGCCTATACTGCCTTAAAGGGTTTATTTAATGATATATATATATATTTTTTTTTTGTCTGTTTGAGACTGCCACTTAGTGTGTCACCAGCAGATGCAGGACGTTGCTGCGGATGGCAATAAGTTCAGTGCAGTGAAACATGCTGGCCCCCAGAATGCAGACGTCTGGGGCCATAGGACAGGAAAGCGATATTGGTGCACTGGAGGAGTGGACGAAGGTAGGTTAAGTTTGGTTTGATACTTTTCTTCCGGCAGAATATAAAAAAAAATGCCGGATAACCACTTCAATAGCTGTCTCCAAATGTTGTGAATGAAGTTGGGGGGGGGGGGGGGGTTGAAGTTCGAGCGACGTTTGACTAAAGTATTTGGGCATACTTCAGATTGTTTTGTCTAGCACCATAATTTTCCTAAATATCAGTCAATTAAAATTTGGTGCCTAAATGCTTGAATGGGGCATAGTTCTCCCCCCGGTATTTAACTAATCAATAGGCTAATACACCTCCTGGTGTTCCATTCAGGTGCCCCATTCAGGCATTTGGGACAGTGCTGCACAGAAAAGTATTGGAGGTACCTTTTAAGAATCACACATAATAACAGTATCAATCACTAGAGCACCAATATTCAGGCACACATAAACAACACAGGGACCTTGTGCATAAAAGCTTATGGGTCCCTGTCCTTTCCTCTGCTAATTTGATAAGAGAGGTTGCTTGTCTTCTTTGTGGCTCTCTATATACCATATTTTTTGCCGTATAAGACACACTTTTTACTTCCTCAAAACTGGGGGGAAAAAGTCGGTGCGTCTTATACGGCGAATACACATCTATTGCGGTGGTCCATGCAGCCATCAATGGCCGGGACCCGCGGCTAATACAGGACATCACCGATCGCGGTGATGCCCTGTATTAACCCTTCAGACACGGCGATCAAAGCTGACCGCCGCGTCTGAAGGGAAAGTGACACTAACCCGGCTGTTAAGTCGGGCTGTTCGGGACCGCCGCGATTTCACCGCGGCGGTCCCGAACAGCCCAACTGAATAGCCGGGTTAGTGCCTACAGTACACCGGGAGGGACCTTACCTGCCTCCTCGGTGTCTTCTCCGTTCAGGGATCCCCTGTATGGCCAGCGCTCTCCTTCCTCGTCATTACGTCGTCGTGTACGTGCGTCGGCGTGCGTAACGACGTGATGGCGGCGACGGAGAGCGAGGATACCCGGCCGGCAGCAGAGACGTTCCGGAGCGACGGGGACACGGCGACAGCGATGGAGCGACATCCAGGGCAGCGGTGACAGGTCCGGAGCGGCGGGGACATGTGAGTATTACCTCGTATGCAGTGGTCTTCAATCTGCGGACCTCCAGATGTTGCAAAGCTACAACTCACAGCATGCCCGGACAGCCAACGGCTGTCCGGGCATGCTGGGAGTTGTAGTTTTGCAACATCTGGAGGTCCACAGGTTGAAGACCACTATTGGGTTCAAAATCTTAATTTTTTTAGATTTTGCACCTATAAATTGGGTGCGTCTTATTCGCCAGTGCGTCCTATAGGGTGAAAAATATGGTAATGCTTTTCTGGTCTATCTGTCTACTAGTAACTGTGAGCTATGCATGACGTTTATGATCACAGAATCCTCCATGTAATCTAATGGTAGTAGATAGGGTTACATCATATTTCTTTAATTAGCACTAGGTTCCTTTATCTGTCAGACCTCTGTGATACATATATTGCACATACTGTATGTCAGCCCCATAAGCTTTATATTAAAAAGTTAGTTTAACAGCCCTCAAACACAAATAGCTTTTCAGTGTCATAAACATGAACAACACCCACAACAGTTCACAATTACTTCAACATAAAAAATAAAAAAATAATAATGAATATAATTAGTTTGTTCCTAGTGTAAACAAATACCCTTTCTTGAATAAATGAGTGCCCTTAGCATACATCTAGCACATGCTTTTCCAGTGAATTATAGACTTTTTCAATGTAGTAATTGGCAGTTTAGCTGCAGGGTTTTTGGCTATACAGAAAACTACTGCTAGGTGGCCAGGCACCCTGTGATGTGCAGTCTGGTTACATTTTAGCCTAAACATCACCAACTCATTTGGATGTTAGCAGATTAATATTAACTAGACTGTAAATGTACTTATCAGAGTTTAAAGTATGCGGACAACATGTTTGAACACTATGTCCAGTCTATCTAAAAAAAACCTTCATAGCTCGTATAATGCACATACAGTCATGGCCATAAATGTTGGCACCCCTGAAATATTTCAAGAAAATTAAGTATTTCTCACAGAAAAGGATTGCAGTAACACATATTTTGCTATACACATGTTTACTCCCTTTGTGTTTATTGGAACACAACCATTCAGTACTGTATGCATAGGCACTCACTGCTGTAATGGGTCAGAGGGGAGTCCAGGGATAAATAGGAAACCCTGCTCCTGTGTGTACAACATTCTGTCACAGGTGCCCATAGCCTTAAAAAAGTATTTTTTAAGTCATACTCACTGATCCCCATTACTCACCTTCTGACACTTTCCCTGAAAACATCCAAATCTATGTATTACATCCTGAATATGTACATTGAAATGTATGTACCATATTAGGCACGTTCACATACACTGTAAAATTGAGGGTAGGCTCTAATTTGACACTCTGGACTGTATATGGTTATTTCCCATGAAATAAGTGGTGTATTTGAAATGGACTTGAAAATAATTGAGCACTCATTGCAGCATTTTTCGGTTCTCATTTTGGTGCTTGATAAACACCAAAATAAGTGCTGAAATGCTAAGTGTGCACATAGTCTTATGAGGGTGTCATTAATCATGTGTCACACAGTAAATTCATGTTTATTGTACTTGCTTGTTTTTATAGATTCTACTTGTATATTAAACCCCTCTGTATTTTAAAGGGGTACTCTACCCCTAGACATCTTATCCCCTATCCAAAGATCTTATCCCCTATCCCTATCTTGCATTGAGGGGACCGGGCGTGACGTCACATGAGGGCGGAGTCATGACGTCACGGACTTCCATTCCCGTGGTCACGACCCAGACCCTCCAGCGCTTCCGGACAAGAAACAGGTGGGTGCCGCATGCTATATTGCGGGGGTCCCCAGCGGCGGGACCCCCGCGATCAGACATCTTATCCCCTATCCTTTGGATAGGGGATAAGATGTCTAGGGGTGGAGTACCCCTTTAATTGTGCTGTTAAAAAATGGTAATACTTTAACAACATCAGATACAAAAGAGAGTGGTGCCTTGATATATCACCAATCTACATTGATTAGAACTAGAGATGGGAGGTAAGGATTATACAATCTATACACTGCATTGGAACTGTATTAAAGTGAAGGTTAGGGAAGATTATATACTTGTCTGAAGATCAGTGACAGCTTGTATTATCAGACAATGTGGGCTATTTGAGATCATTGATGTTTTCCAGGGTCTTTCGTCGGTTTCATTATAAAGTAACCGAAAGTATCATAGTTCCATAAATCTTAAAATAAAAAAGTCAGATTGTTGCTTTTATTTCATTACAGTGTTTATGGCTTGCACTGGTATTGCTACAAAATGCATTCCTTTTCTGAAGACTTCATGGTTAGTTACTGAGAAAATCTAAGGGAGAGAGAGCTACAAGAAGCCTGTATTTCCATTGAAATTTATATATTCATGTCACACTACGAAGGAATTACCTCTACTGTTATATGGCGTTTCCGAGTCTGGCAGTGACTCAGAGCAGAAATTATAGGAATATTGATTCCGACAATAAATCATTCTGAAAGGTGCCATTTTAAGCCACAGTGCAACTCCCTATCTTTGTGCTTTCCCGTCAGTCTGGAAACCCACTGCCACATTTTCCACAGTCAAACAAGTACAACATTACACAGCTTCAATCTATGGATCTATCTAACATTATATATATATATATATATATATATATATATATATATATATATATATACATACATACATTTATTTAGCTAGTAGACGGTTTGATAGGAACCAAGAGGATCCGGACATGTTTGATGTAGTAAATACTTGTACTCCCAAAACTACTACAAAACTCTAAAGCATCTCTTCTTAGAACACTGCATTGTGCCATTCCTCTGTTACTCTTCCTGGAAATATATGAATAAACTGAATACTGTGTGTTACCATTTCTGAGGAAAAGCCAAATACAAAGTTCTATAAAAAGATGCTCCAGGTGGAGTACAACACTGGTAAGACATTTAAACAATACCCTTGTATTTGTTTGACTAAAGGATGGTCAACTGGTCAACTTTGCCACTCCACAGGTTTTGATAAATCTCCCCTATACTCAGTAATCTGCCTACTAAACAGATTGGAAAAATAAATAAATCTTCTGGCATCACATTTATTTGCTGGTACTAAGACTCTAATACTACCATTCTGGTGATCTATGACATGGCCATTTTATTGCACAATGGTTCAATAAGATGGATCAGGTCTCTCCACTTGAAGAAGTAGCTGCCCACTCATCCCAAAAATTTCTGAAATTCTAACAGATCTGAACCCCCATAAAAAAAACTTAAAAAAAAACTTCTGCTCCTATAACGCTTTTACCTCTAAGTATACATTATAATACTTTTATATGTTAAGGATATAGTGGCACAATAAGGACACTGTCCATTCAAGCATAGATAGCTTCTTACATGTGCAAGTAGCATCAGGTACCGACCTTCAAAGACCCCAATACATAATAACAACAGAGAAAAACAAATTGCAGTATTCTAAAAATCTAAAATGTCATGACAAAGGCAGCATGCTACTTCTGAAATGATGCTTTTCTCCTTAGTGAAAATAAAGCATTTTTGGCATAGAAAATATGGTGATGCAATTTTGTTGTTGTTTTTTTTTTTATACATAACTCAAGTGTTCTCCTCTTTCCCTCTTCTGCCACCTTCTCCCAACCTTTCTTTAGTTACACATTTGTAGCTGTAGTCCAACTGTCTGCCCACACAGCAATTGACCCCTAGGAGTTTCTAATACCCTTTTGTACCATAAATATTAAAACAAAGAGCATATATGGCCTCTCCAGACATTGGCCCTAACTTACTATTGCAAACCCAACATGTTTTGTCGAGTTGTGCGCCAGATTCTGTCGCATTGCAACATAAATTCTGTCTGTGCCAGAATGTGCGCAAGAATTGGTAAATAATAAAAAAAAAAAAGCACTAGCTCTCCATTTTACTGAGAAAACCCCAAAAAAGGTCCGTGGTTACCGGGGAAAGTGGGCATGGCTGCCAAAAAGGGGGCATGTTCTTAACTTTTTTTTACAAAAACCCAACATACTTACTAAGGTTTCCACAGAAAATGTAGTAGATTTGAGCTGAGGAAGAACCCACAGATCAGAGCATGTGTAAAAAAAAAAAGCAAAATGTAGGCAAAACTGCAAAATGTAGGGAAACCTTAGTAAATACAGTGGAAAAAATTTGTAGGGAATCAAAACCATAAAGAAAACTATACTCCACTCTTAGTAAATCAAGGCCATTGGCCCTTATTTACTAAGAGTGTTGTGTAGGTTTCTTTGTGGGTTTTAATTCCCTACAATTTTTCCCATGGTATTTACTAAGGTTTCCCAAAATTTTCACTTTTCCTTACATTTAACTTTTTTTTACACATGCTCTGATCTGTAGGGTTTTCCTTAGCCTAAATCCACCACATTTTCTGTCAAAACCATAGTATAGATGTTGTTTTTTTTGTGAAAATGTCAGGAACATGCCCCTTTTCAGTGACCATGCCCCCTTTCCCTGACTTTCACGCCCCTTTTTGGGGTTTTCATAGTAAAATGGAGCGTTAGTCGGGTTTTGTTCAATTCTGGCGCAAATTCTGGCGCAGACAGAATTTCTGGCGCAATGCACCAGAATCTGGCGCACAACCCAACAAAACATGTTGGGTTTGCAATAGTAAATGTGGGCCACTATGTTTATTTAAAACCCCCTAAAAGTTTAGGGTGCCTAAAAGTTTAGGGAGTAATAAACTTTAATGCAGCTTTTGTAAATATTGAAAAGTTGAAGGATTGGTGACAATGTCTCAAGCTGGTGAAGAACTAGTAGCTTTTGCAAACGTTCAGAAGTTGAAAAAAGTATTAGAAATTCTCCCTTTTTGGAAGTTGCAAAAGGTTTTGTTCCTGGCAAGTGAGGAAGACAGCATGGATTCTTCCAATCATTCCACAATTCCAAAATTCTCCTTTTTGGGATTTGAAACAGGATTGATGTGCCAAAATAGTAAAAAAGAAATAGCTTTTGTATGAAAAGCAGAAAAAATGTTTTCTTTTTTGTGGATCATAGGATGTGTTTGTGTAGGTCTGGCAGGTAGTAGTGGAAGCCAAGTTAATGGTTGACTGGTGGTAGTTGTATCCAAGTGGATAGCAGGCAGTGGTGGACTGTGGTAGTTGTAGCCAGTGGATAGCAAGCAGTGGTGGATTGGTGGTAGTTGTAGCCAGTGGACAGCAGGCAGTCGTGCCTCTGGTGGTCGTTGAAGTAGCCTGGCGGGTGTTGTAGTAGCCAGCAGACAGGAAAACAGGCAGTGTTAGATGATGGAATTCGTAGTAGCCAGCAGACAGCAGGGGTGGTGGTAGTAGTGTCTAATCAGTGGCATTAGGTACAGGAGGTTTAAATTCCTCACTGATCCATGCCTGATTTCTTTTAATAGACCTGTGTTTTTCCACGTTGTTGGCAGACAAACTTGTTCGCTTAGGGGTGCCGCCTGCTGCACTGAACACTCTATCTGATGCTGCACTAGAGTGTGGACAAGATAGCACACTCGTGGCAAATGGGCAATTTCTGTCCAATGGTCTAATCTGGTGACCCAGAAGTCCATGGGGTGTGGGCTCATGATGTCTGTCAGACAAAGGCACATTGATGAGGACAAGACAGAGAATGTGCTGCCTGTGGCTCTAAACACCGAGATCCCCACCAATCACTAGAACAAACAGAGATCTATGCCCTGCTTCACTGGATTACTTATAGACTTATAATGAGCCCATACTGTGAAGCAAGACACAGATTGCAAAGTCAGAAAGTGAAACATGGTCGTTCTAAAGATCAGTGAGGATCTCAGCATTGAGACATATCTTTGTGACATGTCAAATGTTTTTTGAAATGACAGGGACACTTTAAATAAAAAAGAAAGGTTATTCCTAAAGTGGTGACTCCCTGACATTCACTGCATCCACATCTTATACTAGTCACACACTAAAATGTGATCTATAAAATTGCAGCTGTTCTGTAGCAGAGTACAGTAACTTGAATGACCCCACTATAAATGATTGCAACTAAAAAAAAATACATTACAGTAAAGCAAAGTGCTCCACGTGTACAAGAGTAGTCTATCAATGACCTTGGGAAACTGTTGCTTTCAACACTCAATTCTGCACACAGCATGCACAGTTTTTCCAATTATTTTTTCAGTCGTCAGAAAGAATCTGTCTGTCAAGTCTATGCTAAAGTGAATATGACACCAGAAAAATAACAAGATATGCTCTGGATTCTGTGCTCAGAAGTGCTTTCTTCTCTGATATTTTGAAAATTAAGTTTTAATTGTTTACTTATCTTGTTTGTTCAGTATGTGGCATTTCTTTATATTCGTGATAGCAACTCTTTTCAACAAATTGGGCAGCGGGTCAAGGATCACTGGTCACTAACACAAGATGTACTGTTCAGAAATGCATAAAAATACTAAGGGTTTACAGCAAACATTTTAAAATAATACCATTAGATATCATAAAAAAGCTGCTAAATGAATTTAAAGGGGATCTGTCATCAGTGTCTTCCGCACTTATCTTTGAGTCAGGCTTGTAGTGCGGGTGACACTGATGATAATGATACTTACCTATTCCCAAACCCTGACCCTGTTCTCCCACTATCCCTCTGATTTAGGTGGCAGGCTTGGTACACGTGTGGCGCTCCAGGAGCATGACCGTCAGCATGCTCCTGGAGTGCTACCTGTGTATGGTAAAGTCCTTTTAAAAAGGACATGTGAGCCCGAACTTTATATATTAGAGAACTGCATCCAAAATTACCATATTATATTTATTATGCAAACTGGTACCTTTACAAGGGAGGGATCTACTAAAAGAAAAGCTGCAGGTGAACCAAACCGTTAATATTATTTATGCAGAATATGCACAGATATTTAATAAAAACTATTGCAAAGCTTTGGCAGGATCATTATATGAAAATAGTATAGGCTACTATATTTTTTTGCAGCATACTGACTGTTTTGGCTTCCAACTTCTCAGACCTGTATGGAAGCATTATTGTGTGCACTGGGGAAAAACGGAGGTGAACCTAACCCTAGAATAACAAAGCAGTACGGGAATGACGCTCTGTATTACTGGAAGAAACATTTCTATAGAAGATATGTTTAAAACTAAAAGGAGGTTATGAACTTCATATACCTCTTATAATTTAAGGTAACCACTGACAATATAAATGTAATGGTTTCCTTGTCTAAAGAGTCCATGACCTTCTGTCTTTGGAATTTGGTGTTCAGATTAAATATATATATATATATATATATATATATATATATATATATATATATATATATATAATAGAAAAAGGTGGTAAATCTTGGCAGTTGGTAATGCTAACAAAACAGACATTCCCAGGGGCAACCTTTATAACTTCAACTTTAGTTAGTGGTAATGTGTCTAAACGTCCTTAACTTTAGACCACATACACATTGTACATTTTCCATTTCTGCAGAAACATCTCTTAGAAAAATACTAGGCCTAGTAATAAAAAAATGTAGTTCAGTTACCTCTAAAAACACATTATGCCGCTTACATGAAAACTCATTGCATTAGACAAACTGTCCAGCTTTGTATTATGATGTATTGTTATAATAATAAATATTATTATTATTAGAAGAAAATAGCCCTTGGGTCCAGGACACTGAATATATGAAAGGGAGTTCAAATACATATCACAACATAAAATCAAGTACAAGAGACATGAACAAAGCAAATAACAAATTGGTATAGAGGGATATCCGGCCTATAAGGATTTAACATGCTATCTGAAATATATAAATATAATCTGAAATATAGTATACCCTGCAAATTGACCAATCCCAGATGGTTTATCCCATCAACAAGAATGATTCCATTTTCACATTAACCCTTTTAGTATCCTTCTTATGACAACGATGCTAGTGTGTCCACACTTAACCTGAGTTTCTCCATGATTGTTAACACTTATAGGATGCCCACATACATTGCAGTAATCATGTTTACCCTGTACTTTGTGTTACTTCACCCAACAATTTCATTAATAATATTAATAATAATTGCAGTATTATTCAGAAATTATTAATATATATGTTCCACACATCTTTATTGCTATATAACTTATCTGAGTTTTCAAGCGAACTAATATTTTCTTTAGGAGCAAAGATGAATCACAAATTACATAAACTCTTAATATCACTTCAATTAAGATATTTCAAGCTGAATAGTTATTGAGTATAAATGTCGCATAAATGTCTTCCATCCTTGGCTATGTTCCCACGGGCAATGTCAGCACGGAAATTTTATGACAATGATCTGACAGAGAAGCAGAACATGCTGGCGCTAGGACAGCTCGGAAATGCTCCGTCTCATAGATGGAAATGCAGTTCCGTACTGACTCCGCAGATAGAATAGACATGACTATTTTTATGTGGAGTCTAGAATCGGGATTTCCGCAGCAGAAACCTCTGCTGTGGAAATTCTACCATGAGCATAGCACTGCAGAATCCCATTGATATCAATGGGACTCTGCTGCTGCGGAATCTCCGTGCAGAATGTTAATAAGGCATTCCATTGTGTTAGCATGACCTTGATCTTCAGGTATCTGTCACTTAAAGTAACTTTGTAAAAACTTTTTTTTTATATGAAAACCACTAAAGAGATAATGAAAAAAAAATTGTATGCACAAATTATTGTAATAAATATTCTGTCTACAGTGAATCACTTGTTTGCCTCCCTTAGCAAACTTAATCACTGCATGAAAACCAATGATACATGAACTATAAAGTTTCTGATAATTATATTTGCCGTATTTACAGGGGAAACAATGTATTGCCAAGGGTGGTTTTAATTACAATCAAGTGCAAGGTGATTGAAGTTTTAATAAGAAATCTAGCACTTAAAAGACATTAAACACAAAATTATCATGAAGAACTATCACTAATGAGCAATATCTTCTCAGGGTGTACTCTACAACACTTTGATACCAAGAAACTTTAGCTGCTTAAAGATGATGAACATTAATTAGTAGAAATATTATATTACTGCTTGCAGAGATTTTATTGCGGCAGAAACAAATTTAGCCTCATTTGAATAGCTTCATTTTTATGTGCTGGATATTATGTAAGCTCCTTTATAATGCCAGGCATGATATTTAAACATATGCACATTTTGCTTTTGCTAAGGAGCAACCTGAAAAATCGTGAACAATTTATAGCCTGAAATTACAACATTTATTTGTAGTCCCATAACAAAAATAGTCAGTTATTGAACTGTAAATAAACTATTATTATACACATCTGGAATAAATATTTACATCATATACAGTATTTTCATAATAAAACATCCGAACATGCTGTTTTATGAGTGTAAAGAAAAAACACAAGAACTACTGTGACAATTTCTCTCTGTTCCTTAAAAATGTACTATACATCCATCTATGATTAGAAATGTTGGAAACGTAGTAGAGGAAATATGTAATCAGAAAATTACCTATTCTTTAAATCAAGCTTTTATGTTTGGAATGTTTTAAAGAAGTTTTGGTGATATTTTGTCTAATTTCCCATTTTACTATCCATATTATAACATAATATTGAAATCTTACAGTTTTTATTCTGGGCACTTCTCCCATTTCTTGTTCTGTGAAAATCACTTTCAAGAAGTCTGCTCCTTATCATTACAAATAGGAACACAGTGAAATAAGACACCAGTATAAAGATGACACTGGATCCACCACCATTCACAATAGCTGTTGGTCAGCACTCAGCCTCCCCCTCACAGTAGAATGTCCTCAAAACAGGTTCTCTGCTTTTACATTTAAAGGGAATAAAGCATTAGATTTTATGGTTGGCAACATTGAGCAGAGCGATGACACATGCCGTCAATCATGCCAAAGAGGCACCACTAGGGCCGGAGTGTCGGGAATAGGTAAGTATAGCTCCCCGCCCAAGGGAATAATTATGGGGCAGTGGGGGAGACTTACAAAGTTCATATCCTCATCATCTCTGTGGGCAGAAACATCTCCTGGGGGTGGTGACGAGCATTGCCAAGCATTATATATGGTAAAATCTAATGTTTGGTTCCCTTTAAGGTCAATTAGCATCCATTTCATGATCGTCACCATGTCTAATGTAGTTTAATGGACTATGGAACCCTTGGTTGGGGTGGCAAGTCTACAACAATAGAAAGAGTCAAACAGAAAGCCTCTCAGGTGCAGAAACTGTTTTCTGATGGTTCTTATTCAGAATGACACCTAGATGATAGACTTTTCAGAAGAAAAAATTTACAAATTTGGTTAAACATATTTTATAAGAATTGTGTGTGGTGTATTTTCTATTTTCCCATTTTACTAAATATATAATAAAATAATCTTGAATTTTGCAGTTTCAGTCTGGCCAGCTAGGCCTAATATTAAGCTGACACTTCCTGGTTTGTAAAGATCACTTTTCTCCTACCATGTCCTCCTTATCATCACAGATAAAGTACAGTCAATGGGTACAGTATATAGATAACTCTGGATCCATCACCTTTCACAATTGTCGATTTTCAAAGCTTAGTCTCCCCCACCCTGTGTTTCCTCAAAACAGGTCTCTCATACAAATGAGCTGAGCCTGCTCCAGAATATTGTGCCAGGGCATGCTGTAAAGCATATTTCTAAATGCTGTTAAAAATATCTCAGGCAAGATGGTGGTCCTTGTTCTAATGTAGTAAACATGAATTAAAAAAAATGTATTATAAGAATTTAGAAACAGATAAGAAAGACCTGCTTTTTTATTCAGATTTTCCATGTCCAAAAGTCTTCGGTTTGCCTGGTAGCTATGCTTTTTCTCTTTCTGAGCGGAAAAATTCTACTTGGAAATTCCATTATAGCAGAGTCTCGTTGCTTTCAATGGAATTCTGCTGCACCATGCACACAGTGAAAATTTAAATTCCAGATTCCAATGAAAGAATTGGCATGTCAATTCTTTCAATGGAATCCACTCAGAAATGCATTGCTGTCGATTGGAGATGGTCCTAGCCCTGGCATGTTGCAGCTGGCACCAGCTCTTTGCAGAATGTCTGCCCTTGGTTTCCTGGCCAGACATTCTGCAAAATTTACGCCATGTAAAAAAGGCCCAACTCTCCAAACCCTTGTCTGCTGTATACAAGCCCAACCCCCTCCTTTCCCCCCCCCCACACACATACTGCTGTTAGAAGGGAAGAATGGAACAGAAGGCCTATCAGGCACTGAAACTCTTTTCTGGTGTCTTTTCACAGACTGACAGCTAGGAGAGACTTTTCAGAAAAAAAATTCATTTTTACACAAAGAAACTCCTCTATGTTACAGGAAATAAATAAATCTCTGATGTTTCTAAATACAAGTTTCTAGTTGCTTCATCAAACACATTATTATGCATCACACATCAAAGACACAGTTATGCAAAACTGATTAACATAGTCTGTGTGCATAAATTACATACAGTAGCAAAAAAAAGTTGAATAATACAATTTACTAGATAAAATAACTATATTCTAAAATTCTAACTAGAATGTTGTCAGTTGTAACACATGGCATCAAGTAATGAAACTTAAAAAAAAAAAAAGCTAAAATGTCAATTCACAAGGTAACAGTAATTGCTTATTGCATAGTTGTAAATGTGTTATTTGCAAATCGACCTTCAACTGTTTAAAGTTGACAACTCTATTAGCTAAATGCTGAAGATTTTCTTCTGTAAAGATCTTGCTACATGTCACTTTATCTTGCTAGCTGTCAAGTTATCTGGATTTTTGGATTTTGTCTTTGTCTCATCTATAGAGTATACCTGGCCAACTGATTGTGTAGGTAGTGCTAAACCAAGTTTTCCCCGAGCATCGGTTCTTCACTCCAATTTTACTCCATAGAAGGAGGAATTGGAGATGGTTTAAATCAAGTTTTTATGCTAACCATATTTTCTTTGTGTTACTTTTTCTAATTTTCCATTTTGATATTTATATTTAAAAATAATCCTGAAATCTTGCAGTTTAGAAGTTTCCATTATGGCCATTACGCCTAAAGCAAGGCTGATACTTAATTCTGTTTAGAACTTTTCCCAACAGTGCCTTTTTTATCATCACAGACAGGAGTACAGTGAAAGATGACACTAATTTATAAATAACACTGGATTTACCACCATTCACAGCAGAGCTCAAAATGACATCTAAAAAAGTCAAAATATGGCAAGTAATGTTTCCAATTCATGTGAATAGTCAAGTCCTTGTAATAAAAATAAAGTCAGAAAATAGAAGCAGATTTAAAAAATAAAAATAAGTTTCAGTATCTGTCTCTTATCAGTCAAACTGCCAGACGAAGGGTCCAGTTCAGACCAGAAACGCGTTGCTTTCTGTGCTAATAAAACCACGTTTAGACACTGAGAAGGGTCTACAGAGCTTTCTTTACATCAGGACCAGCGTCACCAACGGCCCAACTTTTTTCTTTTTACTTGCTTTTTTCTTGTTACTTACACTGCTGGGACATCACCTTTGCTCCAGAGGACCGTGGCTGCAGACCTGAGACTTCACCTAAGGCTATCACAGATGTTGTGCTCTCAGCACAACGAAAATAGGTGAGTGTTACAACTTAACCTGTTTTCATCTCACCTATAAACATCCTTCACTAGGGCCGCATATCCCTGTTTTTTTCTTCTATCTTTTCTAAAAATAAAAAGTTAGGAGATACATTCCCTTTAAAGGGTAACGATCATTTAAGAAATTGTCATAATTTATCTTATTGTCTCAGCGCCTAGACCACCCACTGATCGAAACTTCTGACTTGTCACTTTCACATTTCAGGAGTTTCTTAAAATGAGATCTACCTTTAAATTGTTGTATTCAGCAGAGATGGGTGATTGTATTTTGCAGAAAGGAGACGGGTCGTTAGATACAATGAAAGTCTAACCACTGCCCAAAGAAGTTTATGAAGTAGGAAGAAGGGAAAAAAGCTGCTCCAGAGAGAAAATGAGAGAAGCTACAAGCTCCAGTAGGTGTTTTAAGTCTTCACTCCAGGCTGGATTCACATATATCACACAATATGCTCCAGAACAATTTATTACACTGAGTAAGCTAAGTAAATCCAACTTTATTTTATTCAGTTTCAAGATGACATCAGCATTATTATAATAACAGCAATGTATCGGTCATGCAGACCCTTTATCAAGAGAATATATATTCCGATTCCATAAAGCAATTAATAATTCATAGTTTCTCTGGCTCTGTTCACTTAGCTAGAATTGTTTGAAAGGTCAGTTTCTATCCAAACAGCACTAGCAATGTGAATGGTGATTTTCTTTTGTCTATACTGGCAACTTAGAGCCCTGCCCATTTTTACCTGTTTATTTGACGTTAGACTAGAGCTGGGCGGTATGACCAAAAATGTGTATCACCGTATTTTTGTAAGTAATGGCGGTTCCCCAGTATTTAACAGTATTTTCCACTCCCAATCATGTGACCCGTGGGCGTTGCTTCTCTAACCCAAGCCACCCCCCCCCCCGGTTTATCAGCCCAGCGCTGTGCTGTCCCGCGGGGAACTAATCATATGTCACCTCATCCTCCTGTGAGTTGCGGGCCGCCGGCGCTGGAAATCTGTACTGTACTACATATTCCTTGTGCCCGGGCTACAAAAATAAACAAAAAAGTAAGCTTTAACTCACCTTCCCACGTTGCTCCAGTAACGGCCTCATGCTGGGGATGGGAATGTCACAGAGCCGTCAGCCTATCACCAGCCGCAGC
Organism: Hyla sarda; assembly: GCF_029499605.1. Taxonomy (NCBI): domain Eukaryota; kingdom Metazoa; phylum Chordata; class Amphibia; order Anura; family Hylidae; genus Hyla; species Hyla sarda. The sequence continues at coordinate 211,076,094 of NC_079192.1, read as the reverse complement.
GATGTCCCGTCTCAGTCGGTGATAGGCTGAGCGCACTGTCATGTAAGGAGCCGGCCGGCTCCTTACATGACAGTGTGCTCAGCCTATCACCGACCGAGGCGGGACATCGCTGCGGCCGGTGATAGGCTGAGGGATTTGATGTTCCCATCTCCAGCATGAGACCATTACGGAAGCAATGACGGGGGAACGTAGAAAGGTGAGTTGAAGTTTATTTTGTTGTTTTTTTTGCAGCCCAGGCACGAGGAATAAGTAGTACAGTACAGATTTCTAGCGCCGGCGGCCCGCAACTCACAAGAAGATGAGGTGACATATGATTAGTACCCTGATGGGGACAGCGCAGAGCTGGGCTGATAAACCGGGGGGGGGATAGAACAGAGCAGGGCAGAACCACGTCCGCGGGTCATTTAAGGGGAAGAGGGGCCCAACCGGTATTGCTGTATGGGAAAAATTCATATCATGAGGGAAAAAAATGTCGGTATTCGGCCAAGTACTACCTTAGACTACCCATTTGAATTATTAACATTTTGTCAGTACAGAAATAAACAAGGAACTTTATTTGCACATTAGATCATGCAAATGTATGCAGGAACATGTAGCAAAAATGCATAAAAACTGTGCCCAGATTTGGACTTTGTCAGCCTTAGAAAAAATGGCAGAAAGGAAGGATTTTATTTGATATATTATTTACATAATAGTTCAGAGTAGAATTGGTATGTGTGTTTTGTGCATCACATTCTGCCCATTATTTAGTATCTTCGGGGAAGAGCTGCAAACAGCAGTCGTAAACACAGCCAACAGGGCACAGAATTCTTCATGATGCTGTCTCACTTGCAAAAAAGGTCATTTTGCATCACTGGAATAATTATTTTAGGAATAATGATGCCTAGTGTTGATGAAGTATTCAGCGTTCTTATTAACCCCAGTGGGGTAGAGAAACATTTTACTTCACATATATGTCATCTTATATCCAATACAGTTGAAAATTCTTAAATACTGGAAATACATCAGTGGGGAATTCATTGGGGATACTATCATTCATAAACTGTGCTTTTTTTGTTGTTGTAACATTAACATACAGAGCTGTACAGTCCTATTAAATTCAGCAGCCGGAAAATGTGCTATTTCACATTACTGCTAACAGGCTTCAAACCTGATGCAAAAGAAGGTCAGCAATGACTTAACAACCCCTTGCCGCTTACAAGTCACATTCTCTCATTTGAGAAAAAAAAACAAATAGATTGGCTCTCGGCCAGATTCTAATTTTCCTCTCTTACCCATGATCTGTTGTACATTGGTTGCACTAAATTTGCTACAAGAATCACAATGTACTTTCCTAATGAAGCATTAATGCAGCAAATCCATCACAAGTTGCATTGAGCTGCTGCTCTTGAATCACCACCTGCCTGCATAGTACAGTACATTAGGCTTCTCTATTGTCAGCTGACCAACACAAGGAGCACTCAGGCAATTGTGATAGAGCGCTGCTCTAGTACAAGGGCAGTTGTCAGCCTCATATTACAGTAGAGCTGGATTATGCGGTTTCTAATCTCTCTGTTATAAGTATTTTTTGTAGTGCATCTGGTTATTGTAAAAATAAAAATAAATATGATTTTGATTTTAATCAGTCTGAATCACTGTTATAATAGAAGTCTATTTAATAGTCAAGACACTTACAGTAAAAATTGTCTGAAACACCGCACAAAAATATAATGGTCTTGTAAAACAAAGAGAAATAGTCGTGACTTGTTTTATTACCTATTCCATTAATAATCATAAAAGAAATTACAAAAAGAGATACAATTTACCATGAAATGGATATTATTGTCATCTAAAATAAAGTAAAAAATGTTCTCCATTATGTGCACCAGGCAGTCACTTTTACTCCAAGTACCTATGTTTTGTTAACCTACTACTGTCATGAAACTCTGTCTGTGATTTGATCTATTGGATATTTATTGTACTGGTCTTTTTTCTTTACTTGTTACCCCCCCCCCCCCCCTTTGTTTCATTCTGTATCATTGCTTAGCTTTTAAAATGGACTTGCATTTTTCCAACTACTCCATCTTTCAGGGTTAACAGTATGAATAAAAGTGATTTAGATATCAGGTCAGGGCAAATGTTTCATTGCTAAATACCACCTGTGCCCCACCATTTTGATGCCAGTACTGATATCATAGAGTACCAGGAGATGCCAATCTCTTTCATTCACTGGAAAGACATTTGAAAACTCAGGTTTAAAAATAAAATATAAGCCACATCCACCTGCACAATCCTAAATCCTGTAATTCCAATAGTGAATGATCCCTAATGACCAACACTGCCTCAAGACAAAGGGAATGATTGCACAGCCAACAACTGGTGGCAGCATTGATCTTAGACACATACTGGATGAGCAAGCATTTCCTTTGTTTTGAAATGTCATTCTTTTTCACCAATAAATTTAAAGCATTTCACATGATTTAACATTTCACACAACACATCCACTCTAATGATAAATAGATAGATAAATAAATAAGTACAATAAATAAATAATAAATAGTTTAATGCAATGTGATCCTGGTACTATTAGTATGATATAACATTATAGTCATCTGACAGTCCTGGTGGTGACCTTGGATAAGTAATGCTATCTCATGGAATTTAAAGAACAAATTTAGATTGTCATGTTAGGTCTTGGACATCTATTGTAAGCATGCTTTGCTGATTACAGTGGTAGAGCTATGCAATCAGGAAGCGAACAGATAGGTTAAAATAATTGCTAAATAAGAAAGAAAGAATAAAGAGAGGAGGCCTGAATATTTTTACAATGGTTAAAGGGGTACTCTGGCCCTAAGACATTTTATCCCCGATCCAAAGTATACCCCCACAATCTTTCATGCAGCACCCCGCTATCATAAGCCTCTGGAGAAAACATTGCTCCGGGTCTGATGAATCACGATCACGGGGCCAGAGTATCGTGACATCACGGCCCCACCCCATGTGATGTTTACTCCGCCCCCCTCAATGCAAGCCTAAGGGAGGGGTCGTAACCAGTAAAAGTGCGGAAAATACATAGAAAGCATCGCATTTTAGCGCACAGAGGAAGCGGGAGGACCGGGGGGGGGGGGGGGGGGGCGGTGGCATCATGTCAGATGACCAGCATATGACATGATAACCCCAGGTTATCATATGATTTGCTAGTTTATGTGTCAATCAGCCCAAAGGCCAATAAGAGATAGCAAGAGGAGGGCAGTTTTACACATTCATGAGGTCGCACACGCTATTCCCTGCAGTCAGTCTGAGTTGAGAAAGAGAGAGGGAGAGACAGGCAGATATTAAGAGAGAGCTATAGGGATAGAAATAGGACAGAGATAGGGAGGGATTAGCCATTTTAAAACATTATTTGTGAACAATATTGGTTTCATTAAACACCGATTACATCTTCCTGTTTGGGAACTTTTTACTTTTTATTTGGCAAAAACACCCCATGAGTCAACTCATGCACCAAGAACCAGTGACCTCCTACAGCTAACTCACTGATTTGATCTACAAATACAATGAAAAATCATTTTCTTTCCATTCTTGTTTTATCTCACAGAATGGCATAAAAGCATCACAGAACTATAGTTTATGTTGCAGGAAACTCTGCTTTTAGTAATAGAAATAACCATTATCGTAATAATCCTATCACAGAATGTGTCATGACTAGCAGCAATTTATAAGGATTTTGGTTTATTTTCATAAATAGTTCACATAACCTGTCTGAATTGCTATGCTATTTCCGGAATCAAGGGAACCTGTCATTAGTTCCATGCTGCGAGAACCACAGGCAGCCTGAAACACTGACAGGCTTCCCTATCATTACAATTCACTCTGTAGATCTGTGCTGTTGTTAGAGTAATCATAGTTGTTACTTCGGAAGGTAACACGGCCCAGAGTCATCAGAGTCATCAGTTATCCAGCCCTAAATGGCAGATATCTACCTAGTTGTGCATTAAGCACAGATATGTCAGGCAGGGCCAAAATAACACCCTGATGACTTAAAGACCCCCATTTAATTTCATGGCTAATATATCAAGTTATAATAGTAATTTGTTTACAGGTGACCATTGTAACTTACAAATATTACAATAAATTGAAGAGAAGACAAAACTAAACAAATAATTAATACAAATAAAATAGGGGTTCTGTTGATTCCAATAGACCCACAACGTTTAAATGATGCAATAGACATGTACAGTGGAGCAAAAAAGTATTTAGTCAGCCACCAATTGTGCAAGTTCTCCCACTAAAAAAAAGATGAGATAGGCCTGTAATTTTCATCATAGGTTTACCTTAACTATGAGAGACATAATGAGAAAAAAAATCCATAAAATCACATTGTCTGATTTTTTAAGAATTTATTTGCAAATTATGGTGAAAAATAAGAATTTGGTCATTTACAAACAAGCAGGATTTCTGGCTCTCACAGACCTTTCTTCTTCTATAAGAGTCTCCACTCTTTCCCTGTATTATTGGCTCCTGTTTGAACTTGTTATCAGTATAAAAGACACCTGACCATAACCTCAAACAGTCACACTCCAAACTCCACTAATGCCAAGACCATAGAGCTGTCAAAGGACAGCAGAAACAAACTTGTAGTCCTGCACCAGGCTGGGAAGACTAAATCTGCAATAGGCAAGCAGCTTGGTGTGAAGAAATCAATTGTGGGAGCAATTATTAGAAAATGGAAGACATACAAGACCATTGATAATCTCCCTCGATCTGGGGCTCCATGCAAGATCTCAACCCGTGGCGTCAAAATGATCAAAAAAACGGTGAGCAAAAATCTCAGAACCACACGGGGGGACCTAGTGAATGACATGCAGAGAGCTGGGACCAAAGTAACAAGGGCTACCATCAGTAACACACTACGCCGCCAGGGACTCAAATCATGCAATGCCAGATGTGTCCCCCTGCTTAAGCCAGTACATGTCCGAGACCATCTGAAGTTTGCTAGAGAGCATTTGGTTGAACCAAAAGAGGATTGGGAGAATGTCATATGGTCAGATGAAACAAAAGTAGAACTTTTCGTCGTGTTTGGAGGAGAAAGAATGCTGAGTTGCATCCAAAGAACACCATACCTACTGTGAAGCATGAGGGTGGAAACATCATGCTTTGGGGCTATTTTTCTGCTAAGGGACAGGACGAATGATCCGTGTAAACGAAAGAATGAATGGGGCCATGTATCCAGAGATTTGAGTGAAAACCTCCTTCCATCGGCAAGGGCATTGAAAATTAAACGTGGCTGGGTCTTTCAGCATGACAATGATCCCAAACACTGGCGGGGCAATGAAGCAGTGGTTTTGTAAGAACCATTTCAAGGTCCTGCAGTGTCCTAGCCAGTCTCCAGATCTCAACCCTATAGAAAACCTTTGGAGGGAGTTAAAAGTCCGTGTTGCCCAGCGACAGCCCCATTCCTCCATGAGGAGATCTGCATGGAGGAATGAGCCAAAATACCAGCAACAGTGTGTGAAAACCTTGTGAAGATTTACAGAAAATGTTTGACCTCTGTCATTGCCAAAAAAAAAAGGGTATACAGTCATGGCTGTAAATGTTGGAACCCCTGAATTTTTTTTTTGAAAACTAAATATTTCTCACAGAAAAGAATTGCAGTAACACATGTTTTGCTATACACATGTTTATTCCCTTTGTGTGTATTGGAACTAAAAAAAAAAAAAGGGAGGAAAAAAAAAGCTAATTGGGCATAATGTCACACCTAACTCCAAAAATGGGCTGGACAAAATTATTGTCACTCTTTCAAAATTGTGGAAAAATAAGATTTTTCAAGCATGTGATGCTCCTTTAAACTCACCTGGGGCAAGTAACAGGTGTGGGCAATATAAAAATCACACATGAAAGCAGATAAAAAGGAGAGATGCTAACTTAGTCTTTGCAATGTGTTTCTGTGTGTGCCACACTAAGCATGGACAACAGAAAGAGAAAAATAGAACTGTCTGAGGACTTGAGAACCAAAATTGTGGGAAAATATCAACAATCTCAAGGTTACAAGCCATCTCCAGAGATCCAGATTTGCCTTTGTCCACAGTGTGCAACATTATCAAGAAGTTTGCACTGTATCCATGGCACTGTAGCTAGTCTCCCTGGACGTGGACGAAAGAGAAAAATTAATGAAAGAGGTGTCAATGCAGAATAGTCTGGATGGTGGATAAGCAGCCCCAAACAAGTTCCAAAGATATTCAAGCTGTCCTGCAGGCTCAGGGTGAATCAGTGTCAGCGCAAACTATGTGTCGACATTTAAATGAAATGAAACGCTATGGCAGGAGACCCTGAAGGACCCCACTGATGACACAGAGACATAAAAAAGCAAGACTACATTTTGCCAACATGAACTTGAGTAAGTCAAAATCCTTCTGGGAAAACATCTTGTGGACAGATGAGACCAAGATAGAGCTTTTTTGTAAAGCACATCATTCTACTGTTTAATGAAAATGGAATGAGGCCTACAAAGAAAAGAACACAGTACCTACAGTGAAATATGGTGGAGGTCCAATGATGTTTGGGGTTGTTTTGCTGCCTCTGGCACTGGGTGCCTTGAACTTGTGCAAGACATCATGAAATCTGAGGAATACCAACGGATGTTGGGTTGCACTGTACAGCCCAGTGTCAGAAAGCTGGGTTTGCATCCGTGATCTTGGGTCTTCCAACAGGACAATGACCCCAAACATACGTTAAAAAGCACCCAGAAATGGATGGCAACAAAGCGCTGGAGAGTTCTGAAGTGGCCAGCAATGAGTCCAGATCTAAATCCCATTGAACACCTGTGGAGAGATCTTAAAATTGCTGTTGGGAAAAGGCGCCCTTCCAATAAGAAATACCTGGAGCAGTTTGCAAAGGAAGAGTGGTCCGACATTCCGGCTGAGAGGTGTAAGAAGCGTATTGATGGTTATAGGAAGCAACTGATTTCAGTTATTTTTTCCAAAGTGTGTGCAACCGAATATTAAGTTAAGGGTGCCAATAATTTTGTCCAGCCCATTTTTGGAGTTTGTCGTGACATTATGTCCAATTTGCTTTTTTTCCTCCCTTTTTTTTTGTTTAGTTCCAATACACACAAAGGGAATAAACATGTGTATAGCAAAACGTGTTACTGCAATCCTTTTCTGTGAGAAATACTTCATTTTCTTGAAAAAATTCATGGGTGCCGACTGTATAACAAAGTATTGAGATGAACTTTTGTTATTGACCAAATTTGCAAATAAATTATTTTAAAATCAGACAATGTGATTTTACGGATTTTTTTTACTCATTATGTCTCTCATAGTTTAGGTATACCGATGATGAAAATTACAAGCCTATTGTTTTATTTGTATTAATTATTTGTTTAGTTTGGTCTTCTCTTCAATAAATTGTAATATTTGTAAGTTACAATGGTCACCTGGAAACAAATTACTATTGTAACTTTTTTTTGCCCCACTGCATCCCTCAGCAATCCAGAATGTTAAACCCATTTAATATTCATTTGGGGTATATTCACCAGCCAATCCAATCCAATAAAACAGCAATTTTATAACAGTTCTTAAAAAGAAACAGATATATTTTGTAAAAACAAAAGACTTAAAGGGGTATTCCAATAATTAAACTGGTCCTCTGTAGCTCCCTTTCAGCTTTTTCCAGTCCCCTGATGCTTTTGTCTTCTGCCTGCTCAGCCAATCACTGGCCATAGCGGTGACCTGTCTTGCCCACTGATTGGCTGAGCAGGCAGGTCCTACCCCAAGCTCTTATCTCAGAAGAAGACAAACAAATTACATGTGGCAGGGAACCAGAAGGAACAGAATGGAAACTGCAGGGGACAAGTGGAAGACACAGATATACCCCTTTAAAATTTAAAGAATAAAATTAGAAATTCCTATATTTCTGGGCTTTAAAAATTTTCTAGGGTTTAAAATTAAAAGTTCCCACCCCCCACACGCATATGATTAATAAAATGAACACTCTCGAGCCTATTGAATGTCCAACATACATTTTCAACAGACTCACCACAAGTGCTTTGGATCGATTTCTTAGAAGTTTTTCTATATTGGTTGCAGCATTTTCCACTAGCTGACGTGCATTATTGGCCTCCACTGTATACAAATTTTTGTTTTTCAAGTAAATCTAAATAAAAGAAAAGAAAATTGAAAAAATATTAGATCATTTACCTCAGAAATGTAATTAAGAAGTTAATTCTCAAACCATTTCATTAGCATTATTATTACAATTTGAATCTTCAATCTTCATGTATATGGTGTGACATTAAATATACATTACACTTTAATTATTTTTACTTTTCTTGCATCAAGAGAAATTAAGAGAAAACCTTACTGACTGGCATAACACTTAATAGTTCTTGACTTTATTTCCAGTCTACAACACATGGCATCATAATGGAAAGCAGAAGTTACAGTAACACGATCATAAGTATTCATTGCACTTGAAGCTCAACATGCCTTGACATCTTTATCTGTAACATTTTGTCCTAAACATCAAAAATGCTAATAAAGAACCTGAAAACAAAGATCTGATAATCCTTGTTTAACAGATATTACAATGATTCCTTTTTCAATCTAACAGATTAAAAGACAATTATCGTGGTACTGAATCATAAATACAATCATTCAATCTGAAAAGACCATGGCCTTTAAAAGTGTTCAGGACTATCACCTTTGCAACACAACAGGAAGAATATTAATGAATATTTTATGGGGACTCGTTCAGTGTAAATGTGTTACTTGGGTCACATATTGCAGGAACTGGGGATGCTTACACTTACATGACACATGCATATCAACATGGCTATTTCTAGTAAGGCATGCATTATCATTTCTTAATGTTTTGAGGGGGGGATTTCTATAACAACAATGGACCTAACCAAAAGGCCACTGGCCTTTTCAATCTTTCCCTGCACAGTCAAGTTAGCAATCCCTTGTCGTCATTCCTTGCATAGCAGATGGATGGGAGTACCACTCTGTAGGGAAAACCCCCTAGTTTAGCCGAAAAATGATGGATAATGGTTGCCCAGTTTCTTAGCTTACGAAAAATAATTCTCACAAACAGAGTTTAGCAGGTTACCTGCACCGTACAGTGACGGGTTGACACGCATGCCGGTCTATTTAGTGTTGTGTATATGCAGCCTCAAACTCCTAAGGGCATCCCATAAATAATTTACAAGCAATAACTAATGATTATACTAAAAAGTTCCAAAAGTGACATTAATAATATTATATGAGGAGCGTTAAAAAGCGTTACCATGGAAACAAACAGGTATTTGAAAAAGAACTGGCAATGTGCCACACATCAAGTTGTTAGCTTGACACAAGTGCATCTTTATGCATTCCTTGTATCAATGGCAGTAGTAAGACGGCACTGTGACAAGTATCAGTCATTTGGTTGACTGTATTATGAGAAAACAGGCTGTGCAACTTCTTGCACAGATCCTCAATGTGTATGCAATAGTAAATGCAACTGAATGTTCATTGTAACAACATACAAGTTCTTGTAACATGCTGCACTGGTAATTATAATAATATTTAGTTGGCAATGCCTATAACTGGTAATATATTTATATAATTATTTGCATCAAGGGGTAGCAGTAGTTCACTGGGTGTGGGGGCTGGTTGGTCTATAGATAAATTTAAAATTTACAATAAGCACTACACTGTAATATGCACCATGTATTGATCACTGAGATATAAACAAGACTACTTTAAAGGGAAGAAATCTAGATTTGTAGGTCAGTTTGTACATGTACAGTATATAAGGCACATTGTTCTTGTGTGTTTAGGAGTCCCTGCGAATGCAAACTATGGAGCTGAAAGAACTTTATGTACTACCTTATGGTGTTCCATATGGTGTTGTATTCTGTAAATATTATATTACTTCTGAGGGGAGGAGGGTAATAATTCTGTAATATGGTGTACGATGACACAGTTTTTGTGTTCTTCAATATGAAATAAGAGATTTACAGAGATACAGTAAGCTTCCATGTATTCTACTGGATTAATTCTATGGTATTCATTGTTTGCTTCCACATCATGAAATATTGTAATGTCTTTGGGGATGTAGTTGAAGTCCTGTGTTCCACATTGGGGACTGAACATTAATCAATGCAGAAAAATACTATAAGTGTTCGGTCAAAAAATGCATATAAAGGAATTTGTCAACATATTATTTTGTTTCTTATACAATGTGTCGTATGCAGTGTATTATATTATACTAAAGCAATAGCATTCCTAATGGCAATTAATCTAAAAGACACATTCAGATATACATTGCCGGAAAACAAGCTCATTAGAATGCGACTCCATGAATTGCAGACCCTAAAAGACAGGTGTTACGTATAAGCAATGAGAACTGTGCCAGTAATCATTTTGTAGTTTTATATTTTATACCATCCCATGGGACTTCTTTATACTGTTTGGAACTCCATTAGTGGATATCTGCGTTGTTTACTTTCCTACATAACTATTTTACTTACTAACTAATGTAGTGTGTAGACTTCAATAAGCTATAATACCACAATGTTGTATGCATCCTCAATTAGGTCTTCTGATCTGAAATGCTAAGGCTGGTTCATATGCACTGCAGGTATTTCAATTTTATATGATAGGCGTGAAGGAATGCCAAAAAAGGGAGAGTGATGAATAGAGATTTTCTCCTTATTCTCCTTACCCCTTCTCTGGATTATTGCCATTGATTCCATTTTCTAAATTGCACTACAAATTACATTTTAGTATTATACAAATATAATAGTGGGTTACCCAGATTAATGGCGTTTTTTATTTTTTTATTTTTTTATTTTTTTTAAACAGCCATAAAAGTATAAAGACAAAATGGCCAATTAAATACCACACACAGGTAAAGCCATAATATTGCAAAAGGACTGCTGGATCCCCCCTCCCCCACCCCACGTGATCTCCTGAACAGGACCAAGCCCTCTGAGAGGAGCATGTATTACAGATGGCACATGCTCCATTCATTTCTATGGGAGCACTGGAGATGCCCGAGTAGAGCACTTTGGTCTATTCAATTCAATTACCTTGCCGATATGCCGATAATGCCCCGCCCCCGGCCAGAGACGACCATCGCCGCCGCTGTCCCATTGCCTCCCCCATCCTCTGCCCACATACCGCCGCCGCTGCCCCATTGCTTCCCCCCAACCTCTGCCCACATACCGCCGCTGCTGCCCCATTGCCTCCCCCCCATCCTCTGGCCACAAGCCGCTGCCCCATCGCCTCCCCCCCATCCTCTGCCCACATACCGCCTCCCCCCATCCCTGGTGTTATAATTACCTGTTCCCGGGGTCCACGACCCTCCTGGTTCCAGCACTGTTGCTGTGCGCTGCGCAATGACGAGTGACGTCCCCAACGCGACGTCACAGTCAGTGCGCACAGTGACAGTGCAGGATGCCGACGGAGCCAGAAGGATCGCAGACCCCCGGGAACAGGTAATTATAACACCGTGGATGGGGGGGGGAGGAGGTATGTGGGGGGAGGCGATGGGGGTGGCTGCGGCGGTATGTGGGCAGAGGATGGGGGGGGAGGCGATGGGGCAACTGTGGTGGTTAGACCCAGGACAGGCAGGGGTGGGTCTTCTGCCCCGCCGGGGGGTTGAAATAGCCTATAACTTATACCGGAATATCAGTATAAATTATCTGCTATCGGCCTGAAAGGTGATAGATTATCGGTATCGGCCCTAAAAAATCGATATCGGTTGATCCCTACCGAGTTTACAGGGAATCTAACACCAGGGTGACCCGGTCTCTGGCGCTGCTTACCGTATGATATGTGGGTTCCTTGTTGTGCGCAATGGAGGTGGCTGCTGTAATATGAGCCAAGATTTCTCTCTTCTCCATTGGGCAGAACAAAAAATTTGCATTATGGGCGAGACCAATGACCACATGGTGAGCAGGGGTAGAAACCAGGTCACCTGCACTATCTACTTATCAATTCAAGTTTGTGCAGGTGACTTAATATTAGGTAGTATACCCTTGCAGACACTAGCAGCAGCCCCCTGTAGAACGCAGCCTCCTCTTGTAGACAGTGCCGCCCCTTGTAGACAGCAAGCCCCCCTTTAGACAGAAGTCCCCCTGCAGATGTTAGTAGCAGCCCCCCTGTAGACCGCAGACCCCCTTGTAGACAGAAAGCCGCCTTTAGACAGCAGCCCGCCTTCAGATGTTAGTAGCAGCCCTCCTGTAGACCGCAGCTCCCCTTGTAGACAGAAAGCCCTCCTTTAGACAGCAGCCCCCCTGTAGACCGCAGCCCCCCTTGTAGGCAGCAGGGCCCCCTTTAGACAGCAGCCCCCCTGCAGATGTTAGTAGCAGCCCCCTGTAGACTGCAGCCCCCAGCCTTGTAAACAGCTCTCCTGCACCTGTCCTCTGATGCGTGCTGCTGCCCCGTTCTCCCATCTGCATAATGGCGTTCTATGGAGGAGCATGTGACATACACGTCACTCTGCTTCCTCCATAGCATTACGCTGGGCGCAGTGGAGGAGGTGAAGTGACGTGTGTTATTTTCAATTGATCGCTAAGCGATCGCTGAGACCCTATATTTCCCACCCAATATAAAACTTTACGTTTATTGAGCCAAGATTAAAATAACCTCACACATATAGATCCATATTTCATTAATTGGCATGACACTGCATGCTATCTGAATAAGGTGAAGAGATAGATTGTGGCTGCAGTCCACAATCTAAAGGTGTGAGACAAATTAAAATCTAACACATTGCCCGCTCGACGTTTCGCCACAAGCTGTGGCTTTATCAAGGGCTAAGAGGCAAATGGCGGAGGAAAGCCCATGTTTCTGCCCGGTTACGAAAATAATATTGGATTAACCCTCCACTCATAGGTCCCCTTTTGTTGTATTAAGTGACGTGTGTGTCACATGCTCCTCCATGGAACGCCATGATGCTAGTATCAGTACATCCCTAGTTCATACCATACCATACCATACCTAGTTCATATGTCTTTATGATTTTTTTTCCACCTATTTAGTTATTTCACTGATCCTATTTTCAAGACCTGGGCTTCCTTTACAAAAAATTTAGGTCAGTTGGGTACAAAATGGACAAGGGAATAAAATGTACATACAGCATTGTTTCTCTAAGTGTGGAGGGATATATTTAAATGTAGATTCTTTCTTTTTTGTATTATCTTCCTGAACCTCCTGACCATACTGTACATAGATGTCATCTCGATATGGAATGCCCTGCAGAACCTTATTAGATAAGAGAGATATAGGTAGCCTGCTATATGGTGCTCTAGAAGGTATTGTATTATGGGTTATTTATAGCTTTGTAATATGACACTCAATGGAAAAAAATATCATGTTGCACTCCTAAATTCATATGAAAAATGTTGGTGTGCCTGTTTTTTTTTTTTTTTTTTTTTTTTTTTAAATATGAGGCATATGGAGGTACAGTACGGCCTCATGGATGTCTTCAACAGCTTTGTACAACACATAGATTCTAATATTTCTATGTGCTTAAAATATAAAGATGTATCACTTTAGCTCCACCATTCTAACTCCAGTTTTCAATGTAAAAATATCAAAGTGCAATAAAACTGATGCCAGGAGAAAAAGAAAAAGACATGGAATACACTAAGCTAATATATTATGTGTTAGATTATAAAAGAAATTAATTATAATATAAATTATATCCTGCTGTGGTATATGAGAAAAAAACATATTTGCTCAATAAAAAGACAGTCCAGATAATAGTCCAGAATGTCAAGAGATAATAAAGAAAAGGTTTAACCTGGAAACATAGCCTTAGAGAATTAGGTAAGAACTATCCCATATCTTACAATAAGAAGGGAATGTCAACCACAGAAGGACCATAGAGCAGTTTTGAAACTCAATAATTACGATAAAACAATAAAACAGACTATTTTTGGAATTTTTTTTTCTTTTATTTCTAAAAGTTTCCATTGGGAAGCCATATGGGAGACAAACACTTCCTTTCTCTACTTCTGTATAGTTAGTACAGAAGGAACTGATGTAGAGGAGTCCTCCCCCCAGTAAGTACAGCAAAGCTGTAAAGTGAGCTACAGAGAACAGGCAACATCAGCTAATTGGGACTGTCCCAGTTGTCAGTGTAAAAAAGTACAGTATTACAGGATTTTTATGTGGAAAGAAACATAAAAAATCCCCAAAATATTAATTAAAACCTAATTTAAATAGGCACAGTTGTTTCAAACAACATTCCCGCACTATGTGATTCTTATCATATTTGTAAAAAACATTAACTAAAAATGGTTCCTAACTCCAGAAACACAGTCATAAGGTATTGGGAAATTGGGAACTAGGTGTCTCACTCCCTGCTCTCTGATATCCACTGCCTGTTGTTATATAAAATCTGTCTTTAGTAACAAACAGAGAAGGCCAAATTACAGGAAGTAGAGGTTGGTCTTATTATAATTCCTTTATTTTTATAGCACCCACATATTTCACAGTACTGGTCCCTTTCCCCCATTGGGGCTCACAATCTAAAGTTACCTAAGAAAGTTTGAGCTGTGTACCTGCAGACTAAGCCTGTCTGCCTGCTGAAGATGATCCACACAGTTCCTGGTAAATCAAGCCTTTCCTCCCACCTTTCACCACCCATGAATCTCATGGCAGCTGTCTCTTGAAGCTCACTGCTTTGTGTAACCCTTTATTTGCTGTAAAGCTGCTGTTTCTTTCCTTTCTGCACACAAAGCCCCTTGCAAACCTAGTGTACCAGTAACTCATTCTCCCCCTCCCACATGCTTTATAGTATTGACTATGTAAATCATGTCGACCACAATGCCAGTCTGTGCCCAGTGCTCTCCAGCACTATGTCAAGACATAGTGGTGAGGAGTGTGCACATTGATTGGCCAGACAAGTAAGGAAAGGAAGTGCATGTGTGAGCACTACTGGTAAAAAACCCTGTTCTGGTCCCATTTTCTGAAATGGAGAGAATGAGAAATAGCTGTACACAATGGAGGAGACTCTCAGGGACACAATAACAGCAGTGAGAGTACAAAAATTTGTCTGAAGGGTTAATGTAGCAAATCCAGGCAAGTTTATAAAAATATTTAAAAATGAAAAGTATGCTTCAAATAACACCTCATGTTTTGACAATCTATTCCCTCCTAATATAATAACAAACACAATCCTACCTAAGCCCCACATACAGTATAGGCAAATGTATAAAATAGTGTCTGGTAATCTGCATGCAAAGCAAAATCCCTTTAAAAACTGCATATAAAAACATCCGCACATACTGCTATTGCCAAGTAAGCTGTAACCTGCACTTAAACTAGGTTGCATTTCTGTATATTTCCTGTGAATTCTGACATTAAATACACATTCTCTTTATACAGTGTGACACTCATGCAGGTTTGGTGGTAGAAAACAGGTATATTTCTCCCAGGTTCCTTTTCTATGTGAGGTAATTCCAGAGTCTCTCACCTGCCAGGTGATTCATTAAAGGGGTTCTCCACTGCCCTGCCTCCGGAGCTCCGCTCGCCAGCCTCCGGAAGTTTATTATTCCGAACGCTGTGTGCTGGCTTCCACGTTCGAGGCCGCCCCCTCGTGACGTCACGTTCGCCCCTCGTGACGTCACGCCTACCCCCTCAATGAAAGTCTATGGGAAACCGTCGCGCCCCCTTCCCACAGACTTTTGTTGAAGGGGCGGGCGTAACGTCACCAGGGGGTGGCCTCGAACACGGAAGCCCGCACACAGCGTTCGGAATAATAAACTTCTGGACGCTGGCGAGCGGAGCTCCGGAGGCAGGGCAGCGGAGAACCCCTTTAAGGTGAATGAGAGGGCGGATATGAAAGAGAGGCAAGGAGGTCAGATCTCTCTCTGGCTGAGGACACAGAAAGCTTTCTGTGGAGAGACTCATGTGAGTAAAGGTTGCTGAAAGTATTTTTGTTAGCTGGCAGAGAGAAGCTCTCCAGCTGGTATTGAGGGGCATCACTTGTATAGTTAGTGCCAGACCGGCAAGGTTTTTCTTTTGTTCCTGTACTGTTTTTATTTGGCTTGCAACCTTTCTAATAAACCTGACCAAGAGTCAGATTGTAGGAACTTGCTGCTGTTTGCCTGATTTGGATAAAGACAGACAATTGTCCCTTTCCCTCAGCAAAAGGGCAATTCCTGACACTTCTCACAATTGGTGGAGGATGCGGGCAACACGTTAAGGTGAATTTGTTACTGCGACCCACAGATTTGGACAGCAAGCGGCTGTCACCACAGCAGAGGGTTCTGCACAGTGTACCACAGCAGGCATGAACTGTGTTAAAGTGACAAATAATGGATGACATAGTGAAGGCCTTGGTGCAGTCTGTTGCACAGCGTACAAATGCAACTCAGCAAGAGGCTACCAGAGAGCAACAGCATACAAATCGCTTGCTGGTGGCCCAGCTGACTGCTTTAGCAGAGGCCTCAAATAAAGACCACCAGGTGTTGCAGGAGGTGATGCACTATGTGGCCAATCTGCCACGTGTGCAGCCACAGTCCACGCAAAGAGATATCCATGCAAACCAAAATATGCAGAAGATGACGCCGGAAGATGATGTGGAGGTGTTTCTTACAACCTTTGAGAGGACAGCTACAGAAGAAGTATGGGTAAGCAACCATGTTCCCAGATGTTGGACCTCATCCATCTGATCAGGAAGTGGCTACAACCAGATGTTTTATCAGCACCTTGAGGTAGTTCAACGTGTTGTTATAGACAGATACCTAAGGGCTCTACCTCCAGCATTAAGGAAGTGGGTAAGCCACGAAGATCCTAAAACCGCAGACCAGCTTGTGGATCATGTTGAATTGTATTCGGAGGCGGAGGACCTGTTGAGTAACACCCAGTCCCAACCATCCGGATGGCAAAAGTTCCTGGTAAGACTGTTCTGGCGTTTATGGGAGCTGGAAAGAATGTAAAGACTTTACGTGAGAAGGATGAGACTGTGGGCTCAGGAAAGCCTAAAATGCAGGACTATGGACTAAGCAAAGATAACATAAGATGTTTTCGTTGCCACGAGTTGGGACATATTGCCATGAACTGTCCTTTGACTATTGAACCTATGCAATGTGATGCTGCCTTTTTTGAAAAAAATGAATGTCTGTTTGCTCAAGTAGTGTGTACTGCTGCCAGCTCAGTTGGGTCTAAAAAAAACACCTGTGTGAGCTGACAGATGATAAAAAGGTGGTTACTTTGTTAGACTTCAGGGCGTGTGGTAAGTCTGGCAAAGGCCAGCATTAAAGGTTCTTCTAACAGGCATCCAGACTCTTTCACTGTAACATGTGTGCATGGCGATACTTGTGAATACCAAACTGTTATTGCTTGTATTTCAACTAATTATGGTTCTGTGTGTCACAAGGTGGGGATAGTCCCCACCTTAATGCATGATGTTATACTTGGTAGGAATTTTCCATATTTTTGAAAATTGTGGGAATACAATCTGGTGATTAAAGAGGGTACACCTGATAGGCCCACAACACCTGACTTAAAGGGGTACTCCTGTGCTTAGACATCTTATCCCCTATCCAAAGGATAGGGGATAAGATGCCTGATCGTGGGAGTCCCGCCACTGGGGACCCCCGGGATCTTGCACACGGCACCCCGTTTGTAATCAGTCCCCGGTGACCACAGGGCAGGCGGTGTGTGACCTCACGGCCCCGCCCCCATGTGACGTCAAGCTCCGCCCCTCAATGCAAGCCTACGGGAGGGGGCATGATAGCTGCCACGCCCCCTCCCATAGACTTGCATTGAGGGGCGGAGCGTGACGTCACAAGGGGGCGGAGGCATGATGTCACACGCCGCCCACCCTGTGGTCGCCGGTAATCAGACCCGGAGCGAACACACTCCGGGTACTGATTACAAACGGGGTGCCGCGTGTAAGATCCCGGGGGTCCCCAGTGGCGGGACTCCCGCGATCAAGCATCTTATCCCCTATCCTTTCGATAGGGGATAAGATGTCTAAGCACCGGAGAACCCCTTTAAACCCTGAGCCACTTGAGAGTTCCCCAGTGGAGGATGTAGTTGGGGTGTCTGCAGAAAGGCCTTTAACCTCTTAAGGACCCATGACATACGCGTACGTCATGAGTCCGCTCCCGATCTATAACGCGGGGCCACGGGTCGGGTCCGGCCTCTAACAACGGCCGGGACCCGTGGCTAATAGCGCACGGCATTGATTGTGGTGCCGCGCGCTATTAACCCTTTAGACACGGCGTTCAAAGTTGAACGGCACATCTAAAGTGAAAGTAAAACCATGCCGGTTAGCTCAGGGAGCTGTTCGGGATTGCCGCGGCGAAATTGCGGCATCCCGAACAGCTTACAAGACAGCCGGAGGATCCCTACCTGCCTCCTCGCTGTCCAATCGCCGAATGACTGCTCAGTGCCTGAGATCCAGGCATGAGCAGTCAAGCGGCAGAATCATCGATCAGTGGTTTCTTATGAGAAACCACTGATCAATGTAAAAGATCAGTGTGTGCAGTGTTATAGGTCCCTATGGGAGCTATAACACTGCAAAAAAAAAAGTGAATAAAGATCATTTAACACCTCCCCTAATGAAAGTTTGAATCAACCACTTTTTCCATAAAAAAAAAAAAAACAGTGTAAATAGAAATAAACATATATGGTATTGCCGCATGCCGAAATGTCCGAATTATAAAAATATATCGTTAATTAAACCACACGGCCAATGGCGTACGTGCAAAAAAATTCCAAAGTCCAAAATAGTGCTTTTTGGTCACTTTTATATCATGAAAAAATGAATAATGAATCCTATCAATGTAAAAATGGTACCGATAAAAACTTCAGATCACGACGCAAAAAAACGATCCCTCATACCGCCCCATACGTGGAAAAATAAAAGTTATAGGGGTCAGAATATGACAATTTTAAACGTATACATTTTCCTTCATGTACTTATGATTTTTTCCAGAAGTACGACAAAATCAAACCTACCTAAGTATGGTATCATTTTAAACGTATGGACCTACAGAATAAAGTGTCATTTTTACTGAAAAATTTACTGTGTAGAAACGGAAGCCCCCAAAAGTTACAAAATGGGGTTTATTTTCAATTTTGTCTCACAATGATTTTTTTTTCCGTTTTGCCGAAAAATTTTGGGTAAAATGACTGACGTCATTAGAATTGGTGGCGCAAAAAATAAGCCATCATATGGATTTTAGGTGCAAAATTGAAAGAGTTATGGTTTTTTAAAGGTAAGGAAGAAAAAACGAAAATGCAAAAAAGGAAAAACCCCGGGTCCTTAAGAGGTTGTCCTTTCCCTTTTCTGTTATGACATGGGATTTAGGAGAACCACAACCAGAGACAGAAACTCAAGGGATCCCTCAAAAATGTATACCTGATTTAGAGGTCAGAAAAGATGACTTTCAAAGTAAGCAGTTGAAGGACCTCTCACTAGCTCGAGCCAGAGAAAATGTAAAGTAATAAATAGGGTACATGTGGAGCCTGGGGCTAGGCTTGCTTTCCCATATATGATCCTGCGAAATGATTTACTGTACCAGATCGATAAAAAAAAAGGGGAGGATACCGTAGAGTAGCTAGTGGTTCCAAAGGCTTTTAGGAGAACAGTTTTTTTTTAGATCTGGCACATGGGCACATTGTAGGGGGCCATCTGGGGGTCCAGGAAACTAGAGAGAGAATTTTGCTTAGATTCTTCTTGCCTAGTGTACATCATGATATAAAAGAGTATTGTGAATGATGCCCAGAGTGTCAGATGTTTGCCCCTAGGCCTCATTTTTGCAGCCCCCTAGTTCCCTTACCATTTGAATGGATTGGGATTGATTTAGGTGTTCAATAGAGTGGGCATTCCAAAAGATATACTTACAGATCAGGGAACTCCCTTTATGTCTAAAGTGGTGAAGGAACTTTGTAAGTTGTTTAAGGTGTCTCAACTACGCACCTCAGTCTATCACCATCAGACTGATGGCTTAGTGGAGAGATTTAATAAGACCCTTAAGCAGATGTTAAAGAAAATAGTGGACAAAGACGGGAAAATGTGGGACTTTTTGTTTCCATATCTATTTGCAGTAAGAGAAGTGCCTCAGTCGTCCACAGGGTTTTCACCATTTGAGCTGGTATGTGATGGACATCCCTGTGGGTTTAGATGTGACAAAAGAGACTTGGGAAGGGCATTTTATTCCCTACAAAAGTGTAGTAGAACATATTTCTCAAATGCAAGACAGAATTTCAGCCATAATGCCAATTGTAAAAAAAAAAAAAAAACACATGGAACAGGCTCAAGGTATGCAAAAAAGGATTTATGATAGGGATGCTAAGGTTCGTACCTTTGCACCAGGAGATCGGGTGTTGGTACTTATTCCTACTGTAGAGAGTAAGTTCCTGGCTAAATGCAGGGTCCTTACTCTATTATAGAAAGAGTAGGCAAGATGAATTATAAAGTTCAACAACCAGATAAAAGAAAACCTGAGCAGATTTACCATGTGAATCTGATCAAGTCTTGGAAAGATAGGCAAGCTGTGGCTACGGCGGTGGTTTTGCCAGCCTGTGATAGTACTGTAATACCTAATGTTAATATAGCTGAGTCTCTGTCTGACAAGCAAAAGAAAGAAGCTAGGCAATTGGTGATTCATAACAAAGACTTCTTTTCTGACAAACCAGGGCAGACCCCTCTCATAAAACATGACACTGTAACGGAACCTGGAGTAAGGGTACATGTAAGGCCCTATAGAATCCCTGAGGCTAGGAGAGAGGCAGTATCTAAGGAGGTGAAATGCTGAAATTGGGGGTGATTGAGGAATCTTATAATGAGTGGTCCAGACCAATTGTGTTAATACCAAAACCAGATGGTACTATAAGATTTTGTAACGACTTTAGAAAGTTAAATTCTGTGTCTAAGTTTGATGCATATCCTATGCCAAGGGTGGATGAGCTTATAGACCGGCTGGGCACCGCTCACTACATAACAACACTAGATCTGATGAAAGGTTATTGGCAGATTCCTCTGACTGAATCTGCCAAAGAAAAGACAGCATTTTATACACCTGACGGTTTGTTTCAGTATGTAAATTACATTGGGCTCCCGCGACCTTCCAAAGGTTAATTGATAGTGTTAAAACCACATAAGAAATATGCTTCTGCCATCTTGACGACATAGTGATACATAGCACTCACTGGGAGACCAATCAGACGTACAGGCAGTAATTGACAGTTTACAGGCAGAAGGTCTGACAACCATCCCCATAAAATTTTGCTTTGGTTTAGAAGAAGCCAAATATTTGGGTTACATAATCAGAAGAGGTATAATCAAGCCCCAGATTGACAAAATTGAGGCAATCCAGAAGTGGCCCCAACCTCTGAAAAAAAAAAAACAGGCGAGCGCATTCCTGGGAATTACAGGTTATTATAAACGGTTCATACTAATTTTTTTTCAAGTGTGCCCTCGAGTCCCTCAAATATGATTTGTTGAGAAGAAAGTTTAGGTAAGTCACTGACCTTGCCCCTCTGAAGTGGATGTACCTAAGTAAAGAGAGAAATAGCAGGGTAACAAGATGGTTTCTAGCTCTGCAGGCCTACAACTTTACAGTAGAGCATAGGTCTGGTCAGCTGCAAGGAAATACAGATGCACTGTCACGTGTTCACTGTCTTTTGGATACAAGAGCTCATTCCCAGTGGCCTGAGCAGAGGTGTGTGTGTGTGGGGGGGGGGGGGGGGATATGTGACACTGCAGGTTTGGTGGTGGAAGGCAGGTATATTCCTCCCAGGTTCCTTTCCTATGTGAGGTTACTCCGGAGCCAGATCTCTCTCTCTTTGGCTGAGGACACAGAACGCCTGTCTGTGGAGAGACTCATGTGAGTAAAGGTTGCTGAAAGTATTTTTGTTTGCTGGCAGAGAGAAGCTCTCCAGCTGGTAGTGAGGGGCATCACTTGTATATTTAGTGCCAGGCAGGCAAAGTATTTCTTTTGTTCCTGTATTGTTGTTTTTATTTGGCTTGCAACCTTTCTAATAAACCTGACCAAGAGTCAGCTCACGGAATCCGCGCAAGAATGAACATGTTCTTTCTTTGCACGGAACAATTTCAGCGGCAGAATTGTCCGCCGCGGAAATTCAGCAGTGTGAACGGGTCTCGCGGAGACCCATTCACACTAATGTTAAGTTTACACCGTGGAATTCCGCTCGTGGAATTCTGCGAGAATTCCGTAGTGTGAACATGGCCTAAGGCTTTCCTATAACCTTATCTGGTGATTTTTATGGCATATTTTTTATTTCCTGTAGAGAAGCCCTCCTAGAAAAAATGCCATACTGTTTTGAAACAGTGTCCAAGAACCAAAAAAACACACCCATAGTAAAAAATTAACACCAGAATCAGAAAGCACTGCGTGCAGTGCATTTTATATTTCACTACAGGCTTCTGGAAAATATCTGTCTGCAGCATAAAAACAAACAAACAGCGAAATACATGAAAAAATGCAGATTTTGTTTCCTGAAAATGCTGTCTATTAACCCTGCCTTACTTGACCATAAAGTAAAGCACAGTCTATTAAAGCCAATACTGCACCACGTAGAGTTTCTCAGTTTAGCAGTAGGCTTTAGATTATTGTCACACTGCATGATGAAATTTACAGCAACCACTGAGCACAGAGGATAGTATGACATTGTGAAATACAGTACTAGCTTTCATAGTTCATTATTTTTTGCATTTATATTGGTTCAGCTCAGAGTGATACTATGTCATCCCTACTATAGGTAATAGTTTATACTGATGTGTTCTTAACCCCTTAAAGGGGTACTCCGGCAGAATTATTATTATTTTATTTTTTTTAAATCAACTGGTGGCAGAAAGTTAAAGGAGTATTCCAGGAAAAAAACTTTTTTTTTTATGAACTGACTCCAGAAAGTTAAACAGATTTGTAAATTACTTCTATAAAAAAATCGTAATCCTTCCAATAATTATGAGCTTCTGATGTTGAGTTGTTACAACAGTGCTCTCTGCTGACATCTCTGCTTGTCTTGAGAACTGCACAGAGTAGAAGAGGTTTGCTATGGGGATTTGCTTCTACTCTGGACAGTTGCTGAGACAGGTGTAATCAGACAGAAAAGAACAACTCAAATTCAGCAGCTCATAAGTACTGAAAGGATTAAGATGTTTTAATAGAAGTATTTTACAAATCTGTTTAACTTTCTGGAGCCAGTTGATTGATATATATATATATATATATATATATATATATATATATATATACCGTATTTATCGGCGTATAACACGCACTTTTTAGGCCGAAATTTTTAGCCTAAAGTCTATGTGCGTGTTATACGCCGATACACCCAGGAAAGGCAGGGGGAGAGAGGCCGTCGCTGCCCGCTTCTCTCCCCCTGCCTTTCCTGGGGTCTAGAGCGCTGCTGTCGGCCCTTCTCACCCCCTGGTTATCGGCACCGCTGCCCGTTCTGTCCCCCTGACTATCGGTGTCGGCGCCGATAGCCAGGGGGAGAGAAGCGGCGCCGACAGCCAGGGGGAGAGAAGGGGCAGCGGCACCCATTGCCGGCGCCACTGCCCCGTTGCCTCCCCCCATCCCCGGTGGCATAATTACCTGAGTCGGGTCCGCGCTGCTGCAGGCCTGCGGCGTGCGTCCCCGGCGTCGTTGCTATGCGCTGAACGGCGCGGCGCATGACGTCAGTGCGCCGCGCCGTGCATAGCAACGACGCTGGGGACGCATGACGGAGGCCTGCAGCAGCGCGGACCCAACTCAGGTAATTATGCCACCGGGGATGGGGGGAGGCAACGGGGCAGCGGCGCCGGCAATGGGTGCCGCTGCCCCTTCTCTCCCCCTGGCTGTCGGTGCCGCTTCTCTCCCCCTGGCTATCGGCGCCGTCACCGATAGTCAGGGGGACAGAACGGGCAGCGGTGCCGATAACCAGGGGGTGAGAAGGGCCGACAGCAGCGCTCTAGACCCCAGGAAAGGCAGAGGGAGAGAAGCGGGCAGCGACGGCCTCTCTCCCCCTGCCTTTCCTGGGGGTATATCGGGGTATACACGCGCACACACGCACCCTCATTTTACCATGGATATTTGGGTAAAAAACTTTTTTTACCCAAATATCCTTGGTAAAATGAGGGTGCGTGTTATAGGCCGGTGCGTGGTATACCCCGATAAATACGGTATATATATATATATATATATATATATATTTTAAAAAAAGTTTCTTCCTGGATAACCCCTTTAAACTGATTTGTAAATGACTTCTATTAAAAATGTTTATCCTTCCAGTATTTATTAGCTGCTGAATACTACTGCTGACCTCTCTGTCCATTTTAGGAACTGTCCAGAGCAGCGTAGGTTTGCTATGGGGATTTTCTCCTGCTCTAGACAATTCTTTAAATGGACAGATATGTCTGCAGAGAGCACTGTGCTTGTGATGTCAGCAGAGAGCTCTGTGTTCCAAAAAGAAAATAATTTCCTCTGTATTATTCAGCAGCTAATAAGTACTGTAAGGATTAATATTTTTTAATAGAAGTAATTTACAAATCTGTTCAACTTTTTGGCACCAGTTGACAAAAAAAAAAAGTTTGCCATCGGAGTACCTTTAAGGCGTTTTTCAGTTTTTGCATTTTTGTTTTTTCCTCCTTACCTTTTAAAAATCAAAACCCTTTCAATGTACCACCTAAAAATCCATATTATGGATAATTTTTTTCGCATCCAATTCTAATTTGCAGAGACAGTAATCATTTTACTCAAAAAATCTACGGCAAAACAACCAAAAAAAAAAATCATTGTGCAACAAAATTGAAAATAAAATGCCATTTTGTAAGTTTTTGGGGCTTCTGTTTCTAAGCAGTGCATTTTTCGGTAAAACTTACACCTTCTCTTTATTCTGTAGGTCCATACGATTAAAATGATATACTACTTATATAAGTTTGATTTGTCTTACTTCTGGAAAAAATCATAAGTACATTGCGGGAAAATGAATACATTTAAAAATGTCCTCTTCTGACCCCTATAACTTTTTTATTTTAGTGGGATGCACATTTTTTGTGCCGTGATCTGAAGTTTTTATCAGTACCATTTTTGTTTTGATCTGACTTTTTTTTTCCCGCTGTTTATTAATTTTATGGTAGAAAAAGTGACCAAAAATACGCTATTTTGGACTTTGTATTTTTTTTACGTGTACGCCATTGACCGTGCGGTTTAATTAACAACTTATAGTTCGGACATTTATGCATGCGGCAATACCACATATGTTTATATTTATTTTTATTTACAAAGTTTTTTTTTTTTTCTTAAGGAAAAAGAGGGGTGATTCAGGCTTTATTTTTTTTGCAATGTTATAGCCCCCATAGGGGACTTTAACATTGCACACACTGATTTCCTACACTGCTATGCAACCACATAGCATTAATCAGTGTTATTGTCGCTTGACTGCTCCTGCCTGGATCTCAGGCACGGAGCAGTCATTTAGCGATCGGACAATGAGGAGGCAGGTAGGGACCCCCCTCATGTCCGGAGAGCTGATTGGGACAGCACGGTTTCAGCGCCGTGGTCCCGATCGGCCCGACTGAGCAGCCGTGAAGGTTTCACTTTCATTTCAGACACGGCGATCAAGTTTGATTGCCGCGTCTGAAGGGTTAATACAGGGCATCACCGCGATCAGTAATGTCCATTATTAGCCGTGGATCCCGGCCATTGATGGCTGCCGGGACAGACGTTATATCGCGGGAGCCAGTGCAGGACGTAAATATACATCCTGCATTGTTAAGGGACTAGATGGTCTTTAGGTGCTTACATGCTCCAGGACTTGGATGTAACTGCTCCATCCATTCCTCCTATAGCTACTACTGAGGGACTGTAATACATACTGAGCACAAACCCTTAAACTAGTGATTCTAAACTGGGGTACTCTGAGATTCCATCTTGGGAAGTGATTCAATTGGTATTTCTTAACAATTATTCAGTTTCCTGACACTGGTGCATTTAGGACATTGTATGCAGAAGCCTATCATACAACATGACACTGGCGGGTGTCAGGACATTCAAGCAGGTCAGGATTGAGTGCAACAAGGTGCTGAAGGAGACAGACCACATTATGTAAATTTGTAGAGCCACAGCCAGAAATGGATCCAGCAAGAAGAAAAAGTATATGTCCTTACTTTATATTTCCCATTCCTTTTGAATACACTTGTGTGCTTGGCTCCAAAACGGCATTAGCAGTTTTCCAAAAAACTTCCATGTGAGTTTGCAGTCTGAGTCCTTCTATTATATTAATATTAATTATTAAATCCTCTTCTGGCTTTGGCTCAATAATTTTATCGGTTATTAGCCTTTTTTCTTCTTTATATATATAATAATTACCAGAGTTTCCCTAATGCCAAAAAATTTGAACTACCGCTTTATGTTGGTGAGAAAAAGAATCAATCCGTAACAAAGAATACCAGTGTGGTCAGATCTCTTGCTTCACATTTCTGTCCAGAAATCGAACTGGATTCAAAACATTCATGATGTTTGCTCTGGAAGCACAGACATAAACTGCCAGCAGAAATCTTCTTAACAGACAGTATTACTAGAAAAGTGTAACAGGTAATTGCTTTGACTCTGAGGCTGTGGAGCCTCAGTATTCAGATGTCTTGGAGTTCTGCTTGAAAATACAATTTCTACTTTATGATGCTTTTCTTAAATGGATTGTCTCATCTCCCCTATCTCTCTCTCTCTCTCTCTGCTGCAGTCTGCTCAGATTCCTGGTGGACAGGCTGGGGTCAGAGGCAGGTCATCTGCTTCTGAGTCTAACAGCTCCCATGCTGAAGTACTATGCCTGCGACTGTCAGACATAATGAGTGTCCTCAGATAAGCAGACCATGGACCACAGGGAACCTGATGCTGGCTCTGGTAGTGATGTCATTAATGCTTCTAAAGCAGAGCCGGTGGACGGGTTTGCTAAATAAAGCCAAGTGATTATGTTTTCTAATTGTTTATGCTTCTTTGCTCTACACATGAGAAATTATTAAGGAGATGGGAATACTCCTTTAATATTAACCCCTTAAGGACACACGACGTACTGGAACGTCATGTGTCCACTCCCGATCTATAACGCGGGGCCACGGCGTGGCCCCGCGTCATAGCGGTTCGGGCCCGGCCTCTAACAACGGCCGGGACCCGTGGCTAATAGCGCGCGGCATTGATCGCTGTGCCGCGCGCTATTAACCCTTTAGACGCGGCGTTCAAAGTTGAACGCCGCGTCTAAAGTGAAACCGAAAGCATGCCGGCTAGCTCAGTGGGCTGTTCGGGATAGCCGCGGTGAAATCGCGGCATCCCGAACAGCTGACAGGACAGCGGGAGGGCCCCTACCTGCCTCCTCGCTGTCCGATCGCCGAATGACAGCTCAGTGCCTGAGATCCAGGCATGAGCAGTCATCC
Organism: Hyla sarda; assembly: GCF_029499605.1. Lineage (NCBI taxonomy): Eukaryota > Metazoa > Chordata > Amphibia > Anura > Hylidae > Hyla > Hyla sarda. The sequence goes on along the minus strand of NC_079192.1, from coordinate 211,048,725 downwards.
GGAAGAATCATCGATCACTGGTTTCTTATGAGAAACCAGTGATCAATGTAAAAGATCAGTGTGTGCAGTGTGATAGGTCCCTATGGGACCTATAACACTGCAAAAAAAAAGTGCAAAAAAAAAGTGAATAAACATCATTTAACCCCTTCCCTATTAAAAGTTTGAATCACCCCCCTTTTCCCATAAAAGAAAAAACACAGTGTAAATAAAAATAAAAATAAACATAAATGGTATCGCCGCGTGCGGAAATGTCCGAATTATAAAAATATATCGTTAATTAAACCGCACGGTCAATGGCGTGCGCGCAAAAAAATTCCAAAGTCCAAAATAGTGCATTTTTGGTCACTTTTTATATCATGAAAAAATGATCGATCAATAAGTCCTATCAATGCAAAAATGGTACCGTTAAAAACTTGAGATCACGGCGCAAAAAATGAGCCCTCATACCGCCCCATACACGGAAAAATAAAAAAGTTATAGGGGTCAGAAGATGACAATTTTAAACGTATAAATTTTTCTGCATGAAGTTATGATTTTTTCCAGAAGTGCGACAAATTCAAACCTGTATAAGTAGGGTATCATTTTAATCATATGGACCTACAGAATAAAGGTAAGGTGTCATTTTTACCGAAAAATTTACTACGTAGAAACGGAAGCCCCCAAAAGTTACAAAATGGCGTTTTTTTTTCAATTTTGTCTCACAATGATTTTTTTTCCCGTTTCACCGTAGATTTTTGGGCACAATGACTGACGTCATTACAAAGTAGAATTGGTGGTGCAAAAAATAAGCCATCATATGGATTTTTAGGTGCAAAATTGAAAGAGTTATGATTTTTTAAAGGCAAGGAGCAAAAAACGAAAATGCAAAAACGGAAAAAACCCCGGTCCTTAAGGGGTTAAAAGATAGTGTATTGACCTGAAAAGTTGTTGATATAGTTTCTAATAAAAAAAAAAAAAAAGACAGACATTTTAGACAAGCTGAAGAGAAAACTTTCATTTATTTATAAAAAGCTATAGTATTGTGTTATAAAAAACAAACAAACATATGTTTGATGTGCTTAATATTTCTTTTCTTCCTAACCATCTCATCCTCTGCAATAATTGGTTAGATTATCAAAGTATGACAGATGCAGAAATATGCAGACAATTCCCACCAGACCATAACTGTTAGAGAGAAAGAGAGGTTTTAAATAGATGATAAACATGTTCCATCAGTATTCTACAGTATTTATTTATTCTTGGAACAATTTCTAAAAATAAATGAATAAAAAGATGTTAAATACTAAATAGATCATCACTCATATGATGCCCGCTTTATTAGTCAAAACTTATATTTCTACAGCTGTAGGGTTCTCCCAAGATTAGATCTAATGACCTATTTATAGGATAGGTAATACTACTTTCATGGCCATAAATGTTGGCACATCTGAAATTTTTCAAGAAAATGAAGTATTTCTCACAGAAAAGGATTGCAGTAACACATGTTTTGCAATACACATGTTTATTCCCTTTGTGTGTATTGGAACTAAACCAAAAAGGGAGGAAAAAAAGCTAATTGGACATAATGTCACACCAAACTCCAAAAATGGGCTGGACAAAATAATTGGCCCCCTTAAGTTAATATTTGGTTGCACACCCTTTGGAAAAAATAACTGAAATCAATCGCTTCCTATAATCATCAATAAGCTTCTTACACCTCTCAGCCGGAATGTTGGACCACTCTTCCTTTGCAAACTGCTCCAGGTCTCTCTTATTGGAAGGGCGTCTTTTCCCAACAGCAATTTTAAGATCTCTCCACATGTGTTCAATGGGATTTAGATCTGGACTCATTGTTGGCCACTTCAGAACTCTCCAGTGCTTGGTTGCCATCCATTTCTGGGTGCTTTTTGACATAATTTTGGGGTCATTGGGGGGTATTTATCAAACGATTTATGTGTTTTTTCCCCCGTAACTTTGGCGCAACACTTTGGCGCAGTGTCTTTTTGCGCCAAAGTTTGGCGCATCTTCTCCACTGTCATTTATACAACTTTCTCAAAATCACATGGTCCTGTGTGTGATTTTAACTTTAGTCAGTAATTCATCATTTGCGCCAATCGAGCTTTGGCACAATTTTGTGCCTTTAGTGTTTTTTTTTGGCGCAATTAACCGCCAAGAAATTTTGCACATGGAAAACACGCATAGCAATGTCAGAAAATGTAAAGGCGTCAAAATACATTAAAAACCTTTTTTGTGAAAGCAGCGACGCCTCCGGGGACCTTCATCCTCCGTTGAGCCAGCATTGGACATGGCCACACAGGTTCAGGAAAGTTAAAGCACTAAAGTTACCCCCCTCCCCCCCCAAAAAAAAAAAAAAAACTACTCAAGTTAAAAATAAAATCCATTTCACATGGTGACTATAAACCCCACAAAAGAAATAACGCTTGCTGATATACTGCAGGAGGGACTCCGAAATGGCTGCTCTACAGGGTAAAATATGCTGTCCTCTGTGGTGGTAAGTTCTGTGTAAAAGGCGCGGTGAACAGCTGATTTCAACATTTGAGCCAAAATTACTAACAACTTGCACCAAATGATAAATTTGGTGCATGTCCATGAAAACCAAAGTGAAAAAAAAAAAGGGTAAAAAGAAACTTTCAACAGGCAAAATTTATAAATACCCCCCCATTGTCCTGCTGGAAGACCCGAGATCTTGGACAAAAACCCAGCTTTCTGACACTGGGCTGTACAGTGGGACCCAAAATCCGTTGATAATCCTCAGATTTCATGATGCCTTGCACACATTCAAGGCACCCAGTGCTAGAGGCAGCAAAACAGCCCCAAAACATAATTGAACCTCCACCATATTTCACTGTAGATACAGTGTTCTTTTCTTTGCAGGCCTCATTCCGTTTTCGGTAAACAGTAGAATGATGTGCTTTACCAAAAAGCTCTACCTTGGTCTCATCTGTCCACAAGATGTTTTCCCAGAAGGATTTTGGCTTACTCAAGTTCCTTTTGGTAAAATGTAGCCATAAAGTTTCATTTCACTTGTCGACGGATAGTTTGCGCTGACACTGATGCTCCCTGAGCCTGCAGGACAGATTGAATATCTTTGGAACTTGTTTGGGGCTGCTTATCCACCATCCAGACTATCCTGCGTTGACACCTTTCATCAATTTTTCACTTACGTCCACACCCAGGGAGATTAGCTACAGTGCCATGGGTTGCAAACTTCTTGATAATGTTGCACACTGTGGACAAAGGCAAATCTAGATCTCTGGAGATTTAACCTTGAGATTGTTGATCTTTTTCCACGATTTAGTTCTCAAATCCTCAGGCAGTTTTTTTCTCTTTCTGTCGTCCATGCTTAGTGTGGCACACACAGACACACAATGCAAAGACTAAGTGAACTTCTCTCCTTTTTATCTTTCAGGTGTGATTTTTATATTGTCCACACCTGTCACTTGCCCCAGGTGAGGTTAAAGGAGCATCACATGCTTGAAACAATTTTATTTTTCCACAATTTTGAAAGGGTGCCAATAATTTTGTCCAGACCATTTTTGGAGTTTGGTGTGACATTATGTCCACTTTGCTTTTTTTCCTCCCTTTTTTGGTTTAGTTCCAATACACACAAAGGGAATAAACATGTGTATAGCAAAACATGTGTTATTGCAATCCTTTTCTGTGAGGAATACTTCATTTTCTTGAAATATTTTAGGGGTGCCAACATTTACGGCCATGACTGTAAGTATCTGATTGGTGGAGGTCCAACTGCTGGAAGCCTCATCAATCACAAGCACAGAGGTCCCTTATCCTCCAAGTTAGGAAAACAGGAGAATGCATGCTTGGCTGCCGTTCCATTAGCTTGCTATAGATATTCCAAAAAAAGAAGAGCCTTTATGCAGTGGCATTGCTAGGGGGGTGCAAGGGTGCGGTCCACTCAGGGTGACACCCCCTAGCGGGAAGTAATTGTTTTGTGGTCGTGTCACCCATCACTATTTGCATGTGCCTCCTCCTCCAGGTGCAGATGTAATATAGTAGAATGGTAGAGCCATGGGAGCTGTCAGCTCCCTGCTCCATCATTCACTATGAGCCACTGCTATGCTATCCCCGGCAGCTTGGGGTAATGATATTATGTCATTGCACCTGTCTGGTGAAGAGGAGAGCTCTTTACACCTTAGGAACCTGAAAAAGGTAAGTATATTGTTATTTTTTCTATTTATCCACAATGGTACACTGAGGGGGCATGGGAGGGGAGGGTTCGGGGGGGTAGGCATTATAAATATATAGGGGGCATTATTAATATATGGGCACAAGGTGGCATTATAAATTTATAAGGGGCACATGGGGACATTATTAATATGTAATGAGGAAAGGATAAAAGATATGGAACCTCCGGACGGCGCCTTCCTTGAGAATGGAGAAAAACTTGCCAGAGCGTTAAAAAGGCAAATTTTTTATTCGTAAAATGATGCAACTTAAAAGTTTCGAATCCGGACCGGATTCTTCGTCAGGCAGTATAGATTATGTTGGGGCTGACTCCCACGATCTCCTGCCTGGCGCCCCAGCTCTCCATATGAAGTGTGTCAACCATGGCACAAACAGTGGCCGACATGCCCCCTCCATGCATCTCTTTGGAAGAGCCGAAGATACAGCGTTTGCTATCTTCAGCCACCGCTTTGTGCCATGGTCGATACACTTCATTCATAAGGGAGATTGTGGGGGTCACAGTAATCAGACCTCCCCCCACCCCGCGATCTGAAACGTATCCCCTATACTGGGGATAGGAGATACATTTTTTTTAGACTGGACTACTCCTTTAAGCTATATAAACTCCTGGTGTTAATTATACATCTTTTGTAAAGATAGAGTTAAATAATAATTGTTCTTACTATTTTTATTGTGATATTTCTTTGCAGCATTATGTAAGGATAATAAGTGACCTCTCAGAGTATGATGTCAGCCTGACTTGTTACTCTTTCTGTCACTCATAAAAATATAGTAGACTATTACATTTCCCAAGTACACATCCTTTATTCTTTTGGAATCTCTTCCATCAATTAAACAACTAATTGGCACTCAGAGCCTTGGAAAAATGCCACTATCGTACTTATCAGAGTCTTATGCATGAATACGTTGACAGCACGACTTTACTTACGAGCGCAAAAAAAAGAGAGTTCAACAAGTATAGGAAATAGCCCACAGGAGCTCCAACTGCTAATTATGTCCTACGGCAATTCAGTCTGTTATGGATGAGAATATTAGAAGGCAAAGCAGAATACAGCATGCTCAACATTTTTTTTTCCAAAATCTGAGTTTCTATTTCTATTTTTGTTCACATTTCTCTCTCAAGGTATTGCACTATTTAATAAATATAAGATTATAGTAATTATCAGTGATTAGCTGAAAGATTCCTAATGATACCATATACACCGTTCCCAAAAAAAAAAAAAATGAAGGTAACACCTAAGTCACACATTGTTTCTTGAAGAATGATGGGTTCAAGTTAAAACTCTTTACTAATATAGATTATGTAATGTGTTAATAACATTGGCGTATATTGAAGACAGGGGGCCCCATAGTATAGATGAGCATCCTATTATGATGTTTGATTTTGTCCCCTCAGAACAAAAAGGTCTGTTATTTACTTCCTCTTGCTTTTCATGACCCTTTGGTCAATACCCCCATCCCTTGGTGACAATACAGTCATGCTCAGATTCATGCTCAGATTCTTAGATTAGTAGGAAAAGGAATGGAACCAACCAGGGCTGAGCATCCTTTCTCCAAGGGCTTCATAGTAGTCACAGGGTCTGTCTCTATGGACCTTGGTTGAGAACAAGATGATGTATCTAAATGTAAACTAAGGTTATCTTATAACTGAAAATTTTAAGTAAAAACTGAACTCACATGTACATCCAATCTGTGTGAATTTTATTTTGGTCAACTCTTAAAGGGGTACTCCGCCCCTTGCATCTTATCCCCTATCCAAAGGATAGGGGATAAGATGTTAGATCGCTATGGTCCCGCTGCTGGGGACCCCGGGGATCGCCGCTGCGGCACCCCGCCATCATTACTGCACAGAGCGAGTTTGCTCTGTGCGTAATGACGGCGATACAGGGGCCGGAGCAGCGTGATGTCATGGATCCGCCCCTCATGACATTACGGCCCGTCCCATTAATGCAAGTCTATGGCAGGGGGCGTGACGGCCGCCACGCCCCCCTCCCATAGACTTGTATTGACGGGAGCCTTTGGTCAATACCCCCATCCCTTGGTGACAATACAGTCATGCTTAGATTCATGCTCAGATTCTTAGATTAGTAGGAAAAGGAATGGAACCAACCAGGGCTGAGCATCCTTTCTCCAAGGGCTTCATAGTAGTCACAGGGTCTGTCTCTATGGACCTTGGTTGAGAACAGGATGATGTATCTAAATGTAAACTAAGGTTATCTTATAACTGAAAATTTTAAGTAAAAACTGAACTCACATGTACATCCAATCTGTGTGAATTTTATTTTGGTCAACTCTTAAAGGGGTACTCCGCCCCTGGCATCTTATCCCCTATCCAAAGGATAGGGGATAAGATGTTAGATCGCTGTGGTCCCGCTGCTGGGGACCCCGGGGATCGCCGCTGCGGCACCCCGCCATCATTACTGCACAGAGCGAGTTTGCTCTGTGCGTAATGACGGCGATACAGGGGCCGGAGCAGCGTGATGTCATGGATCCGCCCCTCATGACATCACGGCCCGTCCCCTTAATGCAAGTCTATGGCAGGGGGCGTGACGGCCGCCACGCCACCCTCCCATAGACTTGTATTGACGGGAGCGGGCCGTGACATCATGAGGGGCGGAGCCGTGACGTAACGATGCTCCGGCCCCTGTATTGCCCATCATTACGCGCAGAGCGATCTCACTCTGCGCAGTAATGATAGCGGGGTGCTGCAGCAGCGATCCCCAGGGTCCCCAGCAGCGGGACCCCGGGGATAAGATGTCTAGGGGCGGAGTACCCCTTTAATGGGTAGTGTGTGTGTGGCCCCCTTAAAGCATACCTGTCAGATCCTCCCCCCAAAACAAATCTGTTATATGTTGCTCAGTACCTCACCCTGATCATGTCCATCTAATTTTTATGTGTCTACGACCTATATTTCTCTCAGAATTACCTTTATTTACTTGCCATAATTGCTCACTGAGGTTTCTGTCCATGCAGAGACACGGGGCATATCCCTCTCTTCTCCTCACTGTGATGACTCACCCCCCTTCTCCCTCACTCTTCTCTGACTCACAGAGGGCCGGGAGCAAGGAAGGCAGCTCTGGACTTCCCTGCAGCCCTGTCAATCACTCACGGTGTCCATGATGTGGCGATGACCACTGGACACTGCAGGACTGGTATGTGTCCCAGGAGGCAGGGGGACCCCCAGCGGGCAATTTTTTTACTGGCTTTTTCAGTATGAAATACAGAACATTTTCTGATGAAAGCATGCTTTATGACATATCAAAAGTTTATTGTATCTGTCAGTGCCCATTTAAACCAGTGTGCACTCCTGACAACATCTGGGCGTGTTCCTGATAAGACATCAAATAATGTACTGGAGATCTCTTCCCATACTTGAATCTGGGCCTGCATGGGGACATCTAGTGGCCAGAATTATATTGTCCAACTGTAAAGTAATTTTATTAGATATAGTCATTCTAAGAATATTGGAGATCTGCAACATATCAATATTTTATGCTGGTGACAGTGACTCTTTTTAAGGTACAAAACAAATATGTATCTATTTTATATTGATTGTCACTTTATCACAGTAATTTATTGTCATAAGTGCATGGTAAACAGATTTTCCCAATTACGGCAGGTCATTCTTACATTTCCTTGGTAGAAAAATACATAATTGGACAAACAAATTGAACATAAATTTAAGCCTTATTCCACTTGTAAATTCACTTTTCTATTATCAAATACAGTGGTCTCAAACTGTGGCCCTCCAGATGTAGCAAAACTTCAACTCCCAGCAGGCCCGGACAGCCGTTGGCTGTCCGGGCTTGCTGGGAGTTGAAGTTTTGCAACATCTGGAGGGCTACAGTTTGAGACCACTGATCTAATATAAATACAATCCTTGACTAGGGTCATTTACCCCTTTACCCCTTAGGCTCTCCTTCTGCATGCCCTGAAAGTTATCTCCTGCTCTTCGGCTGTTAATAACTTAAAGGGGTTATCCAGGGAAAAACTTTTTTTTTATATATCAACTGGCTCCAGAAAGTTAAACAGATTTATAAATTACTTCTATTAAAAAAATATTAATCCTTTCAGTACTTATGAGCCGAGTTGTTCTTTTCTGTCTAACTGCTCTCTGATGACACCTGCGGGAACCACCCAATTTAGAAGCAAATCCCCATAGCAAACCTCTTCTACTCTGTGCAGTTCCCGAGACAAGCAGAGATGTCAGCAGAGAGCACTGTTGCCAGACAGAAAACAACAACTCAACTTCAGCAGCTAATAATTATTGAAAGGATTAAGATTTTTTAATAGAAGTAATTTACAAATCTTCAGATGCAATGAAGGAATAGAAATGATCGGCAACTCACCAGTCTTCTCTTTAAAATTTGTTTCTTTATTCACTTATACTCACAACATGTTATTCAGTCGGGGAGAGGGATCGGATGAAGCTCGTGTAACGAGTGAAACAGATTGTGTCGCCAACTACTCCTACCCCTCCTGCACCGATCCCTCTCCCTGATTGCATTACATGTTGTGAGTATAAGTGAATAAAGAAACCGATTTTAAAGAGAAGACTGGTGAGCTGCCGATCATTTCTATTCCTTCTTTGCATCTGAAGATAAGAACTTTTGCCAGGTATCAGTGCACCACCACATCTCTATTAATATTTCTCCGAACTAGCGTCAGTCCTGATTGTCCGGTAGAGTCAGTTATAGCAGTGCCAAATATCATATCTTTGCTTCTGTGTAATTTACAAATCTGTTTAACTTTCTGGAGCCAGTTGATTTAAAAAAAAAAGAAGTTTTTCCTGGAATACACCTTTTAATTTATTGCTGACCAGAGATCCAGACATATATTATGTACAATATTTGTGGTCCCGGATCATGGCATTTTTTGTTAAGAATTTCTAGTGCAAACATCAGAGTGATTTATAAGAGCAGAGTTCAGTTTTATTGTTTCCAATGTGTAATGCTGTGGGCAGGTGCAATATACTGTATACTGACTCCCATGTGGCTAATGACAGCGCTGGCCTAATATCACGGCCAGCTAAAGCTGCCTATACATTGTGCAGTCATCTTTATAGATGATAGTAATAGTATCTAAACTGCAGCCACTTTGTGCTGGCTTCTATGTTGTGGTCTCACAATTAGATTATCACAATAATTACTTGATGTGATTCTGTCCAATGGAAGTTTTTTTTGTTTGGAGCTCTTTATTTATTTCCCACTCAGGATGCTATTATCAAGGTTGGATAGTATACTGCAGAATTACATATTATGCTAAATGATGCAGACATTCAATATTTTACAGTTTAAAAGGGAACCTGTTATCAGTTTTTACCATGCATAACGCATGGCAATGGCACCTTCTTCCTGACCATTCCTGGGAGACATTCCTGCCCGCAGGGATGGTCAGGTTATAATTTAAGAAAGTGTTTCCCGTCGGCCCGTAAGTATTCCCCTGGGTGGGGAGCTATATTGAACTAGTCCTACTTCTCCAGCTGTTATCATGCCTCCTTAGCATAACTGGAAGAATATCGGTCCCATGGTCCCGAGAAAAAAGAGAAGTGCTTCTGTGGGCGCTCACCTCCGTCACAGATGTAGTCCGTCACAGGTATGTGGAAGTTTCCGAGAACTTGGTAAAATAAAACCGCTTGGACACGGATGTATTTTGGAAAATAAAAAGAAGGTTTATTCCTTCAGCATGCAATACAGCAACGCGTTTCGAGGGGCAGGGACCCCCTCTTCATCAGGCTATCTGATTGGGCAGTGTGGATGTCCTTTATTTATACCTCATTTGCCCGCGAAAATCACATGTGTGTGTTACATAACATGAAAATAAAACAATAAAGAAAAAAAAAGAAAAATAAAATAAAATTTAATAAATAAATAATCAAAATAAATAAATAAAATCCATAGAAAAGAAGACATTTACATTAAAAATGGAAGTGAGCATTCTGTAAAATAACCCACAGATGGTCAGTTTGACTAACCATTGTATTATGCACCTTATCTTGTATTGCATATGTGATATGTAATAATTCTGCAGACGTCGGGCCATTTCAAATGCTCTCCCTTCGGAGATCTACAGTGGCTGGGTGAGAGGTCTGAGGCACCGACCGCCGGTCTGTCCACACATCCGTCCTCGTGGCTGCTTATTGGATGGGGGACCGGCGTCAAACCCATTTCCCCACACAGGGATGATTACATTTATTTAATGCATATGTGTATGTGTATGTACATACACACACATCCATACGCATGGTGGATGGATGTGTACTTATCAGCTGTTTGTTTTGTTTTAATTCAGTTTGTTTGTTGTGGTTGTTGTGTCAGTTGTTAACTATCTCATCTTTTTAAGATATTAATTCCACCGCTTCATTCAGGCCATGTGGTTGTAATGTCTGGAGGCTGTAAATCCAGAACATTTCTTTGCGTGACAGGATTTCAAACCTATTTTTCTTTCCCGGTGGAATGTGCTCAATTGGGGTTATGGATATGGCTGTCATGTTTCCCTCATGCATCAGGCTCAGATGTCTAGATAGGCTATGGTGCATGAATCTCTTCTTTATGTTGGAACGATGCTGATTCAATCTCAAATGTAATGGTTGTGTTGTTCTTCCAACATATTGTTTACCACATTGGCACTCTATGAGGTAGATGACATATTCCGTTGGGCATGTCATCAGATGTTTGATGGGGAAGGTTTCACCCGAATGGGTACTGGAAAAACATTTTTGGTTATGGCGTATGGTAAAGCAACATAGGCATCTAGGTTTTCTGCATTTGTATGTTCCCACGTTTCCAGTTTTGTCGTTTTTCTGGGAGGATTTGTTGTGGCATTTGAGATTGCTTGGGGCTATCATACCCTTTATGGTTGGTGCCCGCCTGAAAGTCAATCCCGGATTTTTTGGGAGAATTTTTCCTAGATGTGGATCACTTAGTAGTATTCCCCAATGTTTCTTCATGATGTTTCTGATTTTTGTTTGACCCGCTGAATATGTGGTGATGAAATTGCATCTGGTTTTTTCCTCATTCTCCTTTTCTTTTTCTTTCTTTTGTAGGTGGAAGGCTCCCGGGTCCGTTGCCTCAAGACATTCCTCTTGGGTAAGTGCACAGGTTTTTTCATATGCATTTTCAATTAATTCTTTCGGATATCCTTTTGCTATGAATCTGGACTTTAAGATTTTGGACTGTTCGGAAAAGGTGGCAATATCTGTACAATTTTTTCTTTCTCTCTTGAATTGTCCAAAGGGGATGTTTTGTTTCCACTTCTTATAGTGGCCACTGGTAAAGGATATATAATTATTGGAATCAACTTTCTTGAAAAAGGTGGATGTGATGAATCTATCCCCTTTATGGGTGATGTGGAGGTCCAAAAACTCAATTGAAGTGGAGGAAAAAACGGGGGTGAATGTCAAACCCCAGTGGTTGGTATTAATATCCGTGACAAAAGATTTGATGTTCTCTGGGTGGCCACGCCATAATAAAAACAAATCATCTATATACCTTTTGTATATAGTAACATGTTTTTTATACAGGGGATGTTTTTTTATCACCTGTTCTTCAAAGCAACCCATAAAGAGGTTCGCATATGATGGTGCCACTCTGGTCCCCATGGCCGTCCCCCTTATTTGATGGTATAGGGTGCCATTGTATGAGAAAAAATTGTATTCCAGAATGAATTTCAGACAATTGGTAAGGAAAATTACCTGTTCGTTTGGGATGTTTTTGTCTTTTTCCAGAAAGGAAATGGTGGATCGAATTCCCAGATCATGTTGGATATTCGTGTATAACGACGTTACATCCATGGTGAGTAAAACCATGTCATCTTCCCAGGGTGTATCATTTAAGATGGTGATCAGCTGATCTGAATTCTTCAGGTAACTTGGTAGATCTTCCACATATTCCTGCAATATCCTATCTAGATATTGGGACATGTTACATGTGGGACTATGTATCCCAGAAATGATGGGTCTGCCCGGGGGGTTTTGGGTGTCTTTGTGTACTTTTGGTAGATGGTAATAATATGGTATCCCAGGGTTAGGATTAAAAATAATTTTTTTTTCATTCTTTGATATGATTTTATCCTCCAGAGCTTTGTTTAAAAGACTTAGAATGTCTTTCTGTAATTTTGGAAAAGGATCTGTGCTGATCGTTTTATAGTAGTTATTGTCTCCAAGAATCCGGTTGGCTTCTTTGTTGTAATCTGTGTAATTTTGGATTACTATGCTTCCTCCTTTGTCGGCCGCACGAATGACAATGTCTTCATTCTTTTTCAGATTTCTCAGGGCGTTTTGCTCACCTTTGCTCAATCTTCTTTCACTTTGTTTTCTTGGGAAAGCTTCTGGTAGGCTTTTGAATTCATCTGCCACCATTTCATGGAATGTTTTTATAAAATTGCCCTGACTCTCAGTGGGATAAAATTTAGTTTTTATATTGTCACGATGCCGGCTGGCAGAAGGTGGATCCTCTGTGCCAGAGAGGGATTGGCGTGGACCGTGCTAGTGGACCGGTTCTAAGTCACTACTGGTGTTCACCAGAGCCCGCCGCAAAGCGGGATGGTCTTGCTGCGGCGGTAGTGACCAGGTCGTATCCACTAGCAACGGCTCAACCTCTCTGACTGCTGAAGATAGGCGCGGTACAAGGGAGTAGACAGAAGCAAGGTCGGACGTAGCAGAAGGTCGGGGCAGGCAGCAAGGATCGTAGTCAGGGGCAACGGCAGGAGGTCTGGAACACAGGCTAGGAACACACAAGGAAACGCTTTCACTGGCACAATGGCAACAAAATCCGGCGAGGGAGTGCAGGGGAAGTGAGGTATACATAGGGAGTGCACAGGTGAACACACTAATTAGAACCACTGCGCCAATCAGCGGCGCAGTGGCCCTTTAAATCGCAGAGACCCGGCGTGCGCGCGCCCTAGGGAGCGGGGCCGCACGCGCCGGGACAGGACCGACGGAGAGCGAGTCAGGTACGGGAGCCGGGGTGCGCATCGCGAGCGGGCGCCACCCGCATCGCGAATCGCATCCCGGCTGGAGGCAGGATCGCAGCGCACCGGGTCAGTGGATCTGACCGGAGCGCTGCAATAGCGAGAGTGTAGCGAGCGCTCCGGGGAGGAGCGGGGACCGGGAGCGCTCGGCGTAACAGTACCCCCCCCCCTTGGGTCTCCCCCTCTTCTTGGAGCCTGAGAACCTGAGGACCAGACTTTTGTCTAGGATATTGTCCTCAGGTTCCCAGGATCTCTCTTCAGGACCACAGCCCTCCCAATCGACCAAAAAAAAGGTTTTCCCTCTGACCTTCTTGGAGGCCAGTATCTCCTTTACGGAGAAGATGTCCGAGGAGCCGGAAACAGGAGTGGGAGAAACAAGTTTGGGAGAGAAACGGTTGATGATGAGTGGTTTAAGAAGAGAAACGTGAAAGGCATTAGGAATACGAAGAGAAGGAGGAAGAAGAAGTTTGTAAGAGACAGGATTAATCTGGCACAAAATTTTGAAAGGACCAAGATAGCGTGGTCCCAATTTGTAGCTGGGAACACGGAAGCGGACATATTTAGCGGAGAGCCATACCTTGTCTCCGGGAGAAAAAATGGGGGGAGCTCTTCTTTTCTTATCAGCAAACTTCTTCATGCGTGATGAAGCCTGTAAGAGAGAATTTTGGGTCTCTTTCCATATGGTGGAAAGATCACGAGTTATTTCATCCACAGCGGGCAATCCAGAGGGCAAGGGAGTAGGGAGGGGGGGAAGAGGGTGACGGCCGTACACCACGAAAAATGGGGATTTGGAAGAAGACTCAGAGACTCTGAAGTTATACGAGAATTCGGCCCATGGTAGAAGATCTGCCCAGTCATCCTGGCGGGAGGAAACAAAATGCCGTAAATAATCACCCAGGACCTGGTTAACTCTTTCTACTTGCCCATTGGACTGAGGATGATAAGCAGAAGAAAAGTTTAATTTAATCTTGAGTTGTTTACAGAGAGCCCTCCAGAATTTTGACACGAATTGGACGCCTCTATCCGAGACGATCTGCGTGGGCAACCCGTGAAGACGAAAAATGTGTACAAAAAATTGTTTTGCCAACTGAGGCGCTGAAGGAAGACCAGGAAGAGGAATAAAATGTGCCATCTTGGAAAATCGATCAACGACCACCCAAACAACAGTGTTGCCACGGGATGGGGGTAAGTCAGTAATAAAGTCCATACCAATCAGAGACCAAGGCTGTTCGGGGACAGGCAGAGGATGAAGAAGACCAGCGGGCTTCTGGCGAGGAGTCTTATCCCGGGCACAGACAGTGCAGGCCCGCACAAAATCAACAACATCCGTCTCCAGAGTCGGCCACCAATAGAAACGAGAGATGAGTTGCACGGATTTCTTGATGCCCGCATGGCCTGCGAGATGGGAGGAGTGACCCCATTTGAGGATTCCGAGGCGTTGGCGTGGAGAGACGAAGGTCTTCCCTGGAGGAGTTTGCCTGATGGAGGCTGGAGAAGTGGAGATCAGGCAGTCAGGAGGAATGATGTGTTGCGGAGAGAGCTCTACTTCCGAGGCGTCCGAGGAACGAGAGAGAGCATCGGCCCTAATGTTCTTATCGGCAGGGCGAAAGTGAATTTCAAAATTAAACCGGGCAAAGAACAGAGACCACCTGGCCTGGCGAGGATTCAGCCGTTGGGCAGACTGGAGATAGGAGAGATTCTTGTGATCGGTGTAAATAATAACTGGAAATTTTGATCCCTCCAGCAGATGCCTCCATTCCTCAAGTGCTAATTTAATGGCCAGTAGCTCTCGATCCCCAATGGAGTAGTTCCTCTCCGCCGGAGAAAAGGTCCTAGAAAAAAAACCACAAGTAACAGCATGCCCGGAAGAATTTTTTTGTAGAAGAACCGCTCCAGCTCCTACTGAGGAGGCATCAACCTCCAATAGGAAGGGTTTAGATGGGTCAGGTCTGGAGAGCACGGGAGCAGAAGAAAAGGCAGCCTTGAGCCGTTTAAAGGCGTCTTCCGCTTGAGGAGGCCATGACTTAGGATTGGCATTCTTTTTGGTTAAAGCCACGATAGGGGCCACAATGGTGGAAAAATGAGGAATAAATTGTCTGTAATAATTGGCGAACCCCAAAAAACGTTGGATAGCACGGAGTCCGGAGGGGCGTGGCCAATCTAAGACGGCAGAGAGTTTGTCTGGATCCATTTGTAGTCCCCGGCCAGAGACCAAGTATCCTAGGAAAGGAAGAGATTGACATTCAAACAGACATTTCTCCATTTTGGCATAAAGTTGATTGTCACGAAGTCTCTGAAGAACCATGCGGACATGTTGGCGGTGTTCTTCTAGGTTGGCAGAAAAAATCAGAATATCGTCCAGATACACAACAACACAAGAATATAAGAGATCACGAAAAATTTCATTAACAAAGTCTTGGAAGACGGCAGGGGCGTTGCATAGGCCAAAGGGCATGACCAGATACTCAAAGTGTCCATCTCTAGTGTAAAATGCCATTTTCCATTCATCCCCCTCCCTGATGCGGATGAGATTATAAGCACCTCTTAAGTCCAGTTTGGTAAAGATGTGGGCACCTTGGAGGCGATCAAAGAGTTCAGAGATAAGAGGTAGAGGATAGCGGTTCTTTACCGTGATTTTATTAAGACAGCGGTAGTCAATGCAAGGACGTAGGGAGCCATCTTTTTTGGACACAAAGAAAAATCCAGCTCCGGCAGGAGAGGAGGATTTGCGGATAAAGCCCTTTTTTAAATTTTCCTGGATGTACTCAGACATAGCAAGAGTCTCTGGGGCGGACAGAGGATAAATTCTGCCCCGGGGTGGAGTAGTGCCCGGGAGGAGGTCAATAGGACAGTCATAAGGCCTGTGAGGAGGTAGAGTCTCAGCTTGTTTTTTGCAAAATACATCAGCAAAGTCCATATAGGCCTTAGGGAGACCGGTTACAGGGGGAACCACAGGGTCACGGCAGGGAGTACTGGGAACCGGTTTAAGGCAGTCCTTGAAACAAGAGGTACCCCAACTCTTGATCTCCCCTGTGGACCAATCCAGGGTTGGGGAATGGTGTTGAAGCCAGGGTAGTCCAAGGAGAATTTCAGAAGTGCAATTGGGGAGGACCAAAAACTCAATTTTTTCGTGATGAGGTCCGATGCACATTAGGAGGGGCTCCGTGCGAAAACGTATGGTACAGTCCAATCTTTCATTGTTAACACAATTGATGTAGAGGGGTCTGGCGAGACTGGTCACCGGGATGTTGAACCTGTTGATGAGAGAGGCCAAGATAAAATTTCCTGCAGATCCGGAATCCAAGAAGGCCATAGTAGAGAAGGAGAAGGTAGAGGCAGATATCCGCACAGGCACAGTAAGACGTGGAGAAGCAGAGTTGACATCAAGGACTGTCTCACCTTTGTGCGGAGTCAGCGTACGTCTTTCCAGGCGGGGAGGACGGATAGGACAATCCTTCAGGAAGTGTTCGGTACCGGCACAGTACAGGCAGAGATTCTCCATGCGGCGTCGTGTCCTCTCTTGAGGTGTCAGGCGAGACCGGTCAACTTGCATAGCCTTCACGGCGGGAGGCACAGGAACGGATTGCAGAGGACCAGGGGAGAGAGGAGCCGATGAGAAAAAACGCCTTGTGCGAACAAAGTCCATATCCTGGCGGAGCTCCTGACGCCTTTCGGAAAAACGCATGTCAATGCGAGTGGCTAGATGAATGAGTTCATGTAGGTTAGCAGGGATTTCTCGTGCGGCCAGAACATCTTTAATGTTGCTGGATAGGCCTTTTTTAAAGGTCGTGCAGAGGGCCTCATTATTCCAGGATAGTTCTGAAGCAAGAGTACGGAATTGTACGGCGTACTCGCCAACGGAAGAATTACCCTGGACCAGGTTCAACAGGGCAGTCTCAGCAGAAGAGGCTCGGGCAGGTTCCTCAAAGACACTTCGAATTTCCGAGAAGAAGGAGTGTACGGAGGCAGTGACGGGGTCATTGCGGTCCCAGAGCGGTGTGGCCCATGACAGAGCTTTTCCAGACAGAAGGCTGACTACGAAAGCCACCTTAGACCTTTCAGTAGGAAACTGGTCCGACATCATCTCCAAGTGCAGGGAACATTGAGAAAGAAAGCCACGGCAAAATTTAGAGTCCCCATCAAATTTATCCGGCAAGGATAGTCGTAGGCCTGAAGCGGCCACTCGCTGCGGAGGAGGTGCAGGAGCTGGCGGAGGAGATGATTGCTGAAGCTGAGGTAGTAGCTGCTGTAGCATCACGGTCAGTTGAGACAGCTGGTGGCCTTGTTGCGCTATCTGTTGTGACTGCTGGGCGACCACCGTGGTGAGGTCGGCGACAACTGGCAGAGGAACTTCAGCGGGATCCATGGCCGGATCTACTGTCACGATGCCGGCTGGCAGAAGGTGGATCCTCTGTGCCAGAGAGGGATTGACGTGGACCGTGCTAGTGGACCGGTTCTAAGTCACTACTGGTGTTCACCAGAGCCCGCCGCAAAGCGGGATGGTCTTGCTGCGGCGGTAGTGACCAGGTCGTATCCACTAGCAACGGCTCAACCTCTCTGACTGCTGAAGATAGGCGCGGTACAAGGGAGTAGACAGAAGCAAGGTCGGACGTAGCAGAAGGTCGGGGCAGGCAGCAAGGATCGTAGTCAGGGGCAACGGCAGGAGGTCTGGAACACAGGCTAGGAACACACAAGGAAACGCTTTCACTGGCACAATGGCAACAAGATCCGGCGAGGGAGTGCAGGGGAAGTGAGGTATACATAGGGAGTGCACAGGTGAACACACTAATTAGAACCACTGCGCCAATCAGCGGCGCAGTGGCCCTTTAAATCGCAGAGACCCGGCGCGCGCGCGCCCTAGGGAGCGGGGCCGCGCGCGCCGGGACAGGACCGACGGAGAGCGAGTCAGGTACGGGAGCCGGGGTGCGCATCGCGAGCGGGCGCCACCCGCATCGCGAATCGCATCCCGGCTGGAGGCAGGATCGCAGCGCACCGGGTCAGTGGATCTGACCGGAGCGCTGCAATAGCGAGAGTGTAGCGAGCGCTCCGGGGAGGAGCGGGGACCCGGAGCGCTCGGCGTAACATATATGAATTTCTGGGTGCTTCCCCAGGAGAATTTGTTCATCTTTTTTCTCAGGACCTGCGGTCCGTTCAGGATCCTTCTGGTTTTTTGGAAGGGAGAAATGCCGTTTTAAAGTTAGGCGGCGTGTGAATCGGTGGAGGTCTAAAAATAGATCAAATTTTTTGGGGTTATAGTGTGGACAAAAAGACAACCCCCTTTGTAAAAGGGATTTTTCATCTACTTCTAAAGTGTGGTTGGATAGATTGAAAATCTTGATTAGAGAATCTTCATCCTTTTTTCCCCCTCTATTCGGAGTATTTTTTATTTTCTGTCTTTTTTGATGCAGCTTTCTAGATTTGGCCGTTGTTCCTCCTCTGGTTCCTCTTCTAGTTTTCTTTTTGTTGGTTTTCTTACAAAGAAGTAATCTTTGATAGTCCTGTGTCGTGCAGGACTGGCCCCTAAAAAAGACTCTCCGTGTGTGGAAGAGACAGGGATGTCAAGATGGTTTTGACTGGGACCTTCTCCAGGGTTTAAATCGACCTCACTCTGGTCTATCGGTATTGTATTTTCTTTAGTTCCATCTTTTGCTGTTTTGTTGTTTAGGGGTTTTAGAAAAGGGACTGACGCTCCTCTTCCTGCTTCTGTATTATCAGTCAGGGTGATCCCTGATGTGTTCTGTGGTGGAGCGTGGCATGGGACCAAGTGTTTGAGCGGGGCGCATATTTTCTCCGATTCCTGGTCCTTTTTATTACTCTCTAAAAGGGAATTTGAATTAGAGCTCTCATTATGCGTGGGCGTGGGACATATGGAGACATCTAATAGAGAAAAACCCGTGGCTTCAGTGGGAGATGGAGAAAGGAACAATACTGTGGGGGTGAAATTTTCAGCCTCTGCACTGATGTTCTCCTTTAATTTCTTCTTTATTTGTTCGACCGTACTTCTCAGGTCCTTTAGGGGATCCTCCAGGATCAGAGGGGGGATTGGATTTGCAGGTGTTTTCTGTGTTTCATTGCCCCTCCTTGTGTTGTTATTTTTGTTGTTGTGGAGTGGGGTAGCTGGTTTCTTATTGTATGTGTTCTTAGAATTGTGCCAGGTTTTTTTGTGGGTATATGTTCCTTTAAGATGTTTGAAAGTTTTTTGTGTGGAATCTACGTATCCCTGGTGTACGGGCTGTGTATGGGTCCCTGTTTGTAGCTGCTCCAGGATCCGCATATTCACTTCGGGCAGGGTGGATTGTGGTGTTGGATGTGGAATTGTTCTTTTTATGCCAACATCTGTAAATCCCTTCATTTCTGTCGCCTCTATCTCGCACCAGTTTGCCTGCTTTTTTCGTGATGATTTCTTAGCATAACTGACAGCCCAGGCACAACTGGCACAATTGCTCTGCTCCATCTGCTTAGGAAGCAGAGCAGTGACAAGGACTGTCAATCACTCTGAGGGGGCGTGATTAAAGCCGGAGCAGCGGGACTAGGTGAGTATAGCTCCCCGCCCAGGGGACTACCTACGGGGACATATTCAAACTGTATTCTCTCACCATCCCAGCGGGCAGGAACGTTATATATGGTAAAATCTGATGACACAGACGTTGCAAGATAATTAATAATTCATGCTGTGTTAGCCAGTATATAAAAAAAATTACAAATAAATGCAAAACATTTCAGTGACATGGAAAGTGATCTTGTACAGATTAAAATGTTGGCGATGCACCTCATGATTGTGCAGCTTTTGCTTTCTTTTTAAGAGACTGATATTGCTAAGATCACAAAAAAGAGTACACTGTAAGAAATAGCAAGGTTTAATTCTGCTACCATGGGAAATATTCTTGCAATAAAATTGTTCGTTATAGCAAAATATTGTGTTAGTAATTGCAGAAATCAGAAGACATCCTAATGAATTATGAGAAAAATTGCCAGATTGGGAGACACCATTATCTTGAAATTTACTCTAAGTGGAAACACCAGTAGAATCCACAGTATCCCACTGTAATTATTCATCTGGGAGTCTTTTCACTATTTTGTTTGCTAAGCAAATATGTTTGAGCCATTTCTTAATAACAGGTAATAAGGACATGCTGGTTTGCCTATGCTCTTGTGGAAATAAGGCTTTGTTAGCTTAACTCTCATATGTGCTGCCATATCAACCAGTGGAAACTGCCGTTTCAATTATGTAAAGTCATTGGTGCTATAATGCCTCCCTCCTTGGATATAATCTCAAGGCAATTCTGTGTTCTCTGAATATCTAGAGGGAGTAATAATATTGATATGCCAGCATTGATCCCAATTGTATTGTTTTGTAATGTCCCAGTACAGGACATGGTCCTGCACTACGCTTAGGCAATGTCAGGTTGAGTCCCTCAGTGTCTCCCCTGCTGTTATTATAAGTGTCATTTATGGTCATAGGATTAGAGTCAGTGCATTAATGTATAGCTAGTCTAAAGGACCTGTAAGAGGTCTGAAGGACCTGTCAAATGTCCCGTTATGTTATGTTGTCACATGATGTTACCCAGAGAGCACCAGCTTAACCTATGACCCACAGCTTGACTAATGGGCTTTGGTTCAGCTCCCCACTATATAAAGGGTCGGCCATTACAATTCTCTCTTCCCTCTTACCACCTGCTACTGAGCACAGCATACACCAGAGATCTCAGTGCTAGTGACCAGCATCAGTCATCTACATCTACAGTCATTCCAGTAAGTCAAAAGTCTATGTTAGCTGTCACCACAAATAGTCAAGTCCAGCCTATAGTCAAGCCTGAAGTCAAATCTCTAAAGTCTATTACAAGTCTAATTGGTCCCAGCTAGCTGCGAGGTCCTTCTGGGTTTCTGGCCACCTCTCTGGAAATATTTACTAGCTGTAATTCCATAATTCCATCTGTCTTAACTCAGTAAAGCCTCTGTTAAACCATAACTGGTTGTGGACTCTCCTTTCACTACCTAGCCATTGGAATCGCGGAAATACCGTTCGTGTGGTTCCGATACCTGAAAACCCCTCTGGCATCACAAACACTAGGAGTTAACAACATCTTGCCCCAGGGGTTAATACCATCTAAGCAATAAAAATGTACGACTAGAATTCTGCTTAGAAAAAATGTTGCTGCATGAAGTTTAACATGCAGGTGAAAGGATGGCAATGTCTGCATGGCCGTGCTCGACAGCTCTGGACAGAAATAAAAGGAATACCACTTTAAGACGATGTGCTCAATGTCAATCACGGAGTCTAAAAGAAGAAAAGACAGGCATCAGGGATTTTGTGGTGCTCATGAAAGCCCCACAGCGCATTTACAGGGTCCAAAATGGCAGCCAGAAGTATTTTACCCTACAACTGGATAGTCTGCCATGCTGTATCAGAAGAGCGCAGATCGTCCTGTACAATGATATGCAATAAATCAGTAGTTTACATAAATGTCAATTTATTGATTGCATGAAGTAGTCCCCTATAGGGATTTAAAAAGTGTAAAACTAATAACAAGTTTTTAAAAATTATATAAGGCCCTTACCTAATAAAAATTTTAATCACTCCCCTGTTCCAATTTTACAAAAAAAATGCAAAACAGAAATAAACATAAACGGGGGAGATTTATCATTGTTTTGCTGTGCAAAGTCCTTATGTGTGTATGTTTTTACATTTTTTTATTGCGCTGTTTTTTGCGCTGTTTTTTTTGCTGTTGAGCACCAAATTTATCAAAAAGGCCCAAAGACTTTAATAAATATTGTGCAAATGCAAAGACCTGTGTGCTCCATACAGAAGGTGCAGAGCGCAACATTATTTGCGTGCCCCAAGTTGGAATAAGAGAGAGCTGTCACATCTGTCTGTTAAGACACATGCACCAACCTTCAGATTAAACACAGCTTACCTTTTAGGCTGGGTTCACATATGTCCGGCATCCGGCATAGGTGAACTCAGCCTAAATCTTGACGCAACTGATGCCACAACTGATGACAACTTGTCATCAGTTGTATGGCATGCGGCGTCCATTGTTTCTGGGCAACGGACAGGGGAACGCAGCAAGCTGCATTCCCCTGTCCGATGCCTTCCGGCGTGTCCAACCATTCGGCGTCAAAATTGAGACGCTGGATGATAGTGAACTGTCCTATTCAAATGAATGGGATCAGTTCTAGCATCAGTTTCCCTCCGGTGCACGCCGGAGGGAAACTTTGCCGGACGACTGATATATGTGAACCCAGCCTGACCGAGCTGTCTCCCCTGCAGTGTTTTCTACACATAGGCCATTGTGACTAGGGTTTTCACCGCTCCCTGATATCAAAGCTTGGGGCTTTCACTTTGCGCTCTCCAGTTTATAAGAGTGACAATTTAAGGCGATTTGGCTCATGAAGCAACCCAAATGCTGGAATACTCTCTCCAGCTGGTTGATAGAAAATACGAAAGCAGTGGTGTCTCCAGCTGTTGCCAAATAAGAAATCTAATACAGCAGGACAATACTAGCTTGTCTGGCATTGTCCAAATTGTATGTACTAATCTGTCCAAATATATTGCTCTTCATAATAATGTATTGCTCTTTTTCAAAAAACAATTCTGTCACACAAGCCTGCTTGGTGCTTAGTTGTTATCTAATTTGGATTACTCTATTCTAAAAGAGGAATCCTTTCAAAATAATTGGTTCCCCATGCTTGAAAGTCTTTTCACTGTGGTCTGTCTATTTAAGCCAAGTTGGTCTACATTGGCATTTTTTTTAAATGTTTGCGCAAAAATGTTGCACCTTTTTAACAAAGGTGCAGTTGATAAATACTGTCCACTGCATGGGCAACTGCAAAGCCCTGCAACCCACAGCCAGTTTTTCCCAAAATTTATATTTTAAAAAAGGAGCAAAAAAATTGTGCAAAATCACAAAATTGCGCAAAATTGCGCCAATTTACAGCCAAAAAAGAATGATGTGAACAGCTTGATAAATCTCCTCCATATGGTAAGCTATAGGGGGAGATTTATCAAGGGATTTACGCACAAAAAGTCACACGTGCGCCTAAGCAGCTTTTTGTGCGATTTTCTGGGTAAGCAAAAAATACCAATTAGCCCTACCTAAGCAATTTTCAGTTTTCACTTTGCAGTGGCGAAGACTTTATCAAGTGCAAACGTCGCACATAAGCAAAAAATAAAAAGTCACTAACCCCCTGGCTTACAAAACTTGCTTTTGACAGCCTTTTTAAAAAGTCGCAACTGCGACTTCTGTATGACTTTTAGCGCAGCGCAGCTCCCCGGCCACCCACCCGCATCTACCTCCCACCCTCTAGCTGGTGCAACTACAACTTCCAGCATATTCTCACTGTAAGGGCATGCTGGGAGTTGTAGTCTTGCAACAGCTAGCTGGCGCCACCCGCTAGCTGTTACACCACTACAACTCCCAGCATGCTCTTGCAGTAAGGACATGCTGGGAGTTGTAGTCCTGCAGCCAGGGCGGGTGACAAGGACATGCTGGGAGTTGAAGTCCTGTGGCCAGGGCAGTAAGGACATGCTGGGAGTTGTAGTCCTGCAGGAGGAGGGGGGCGGGAGATGTGCCTATCACCCGCCCCTGCACCACGACTATAACTCCCAGCATGCCCTTGCAGTAAGGGCATGTTGGGAGTTGTAGCCGTGTGGCGGGGGCAGGTGACAAGCACATCTCCCACCTGCCTGTGTCACATGACTACAACTCCCAGCATTTCCTTACTGTAAGGAAAGTTTTAGTTGTGCGGCGGAGGCAGGGAGTTTTAGTTGTGCGGCGGAGGCAGGTGACAAGCTTGTTGCCCGCCCACACATTCCCCGTCTGAGCTGCACAACAACAACTCCCAGCATGTCCTAACAGTAAGGAAATGCTGGGAGTTGTAGTCATGTGACACAGGCAGGCGGGAGATGTGCTTGTCACCTGCCCCCACCACACGGCTACAACTCCCAACATGCCCTTACTCCAAGGGAATGCTGGGAGTTGTAGTCATGTGGCACAGTGGCAGGAGATGTGTGAGCAGGTGACAAGCTTCTTTGGCTTGCTTGTCACCCGCCCGGACATCTCCCACCAGCCCGCTGTCGCATGACTACAACTCCCAGCATGCCCTTACAGTGAGGACATGCTGGGAGTTGTAGTCGTGAAGTGCGGGCG
Source organism: Hyla sarda (assembly GCF_029499605.1). Lineage (NCBI taxonomy): Eukaryota > Metazoa > Chordata > Amphibia > Anura > Hylidae > Hyla > Hyla sarda. The sequence goes on along the minus strand of NC_079192.1, from coordinate 211,024,399 downwards.
GGAGATGAGCGAGCGGGTGACAAATGTACTAATCTATTTCGTGTTTTTTGTCTTCTCATTGCAGACCCGTATATCCTGTGGACCACTTCGGATCGGGTGGACTACGTCGATGACCATTTTTTTTTTTTATGCTAATAAAATGATTAACAAGGACTTGTGGGTATTTATGTAATCAAAGTTTTATTAAATGTGTTATTTTTTATTTTTTTTACTTTACAGGCCTAGTAGTGGAAGCTGTCTTATGGACGGATTCCATTACTATGCTGGGGCTTAGCGTTAGCCCCAAAAACAGCTAGCGCTAACTCCCAATTATTACCCGGTACCCACCGCCACAGGGGTGCTGGGAAGAGCTGATACCAACAGGCCTGAAGCATCAAAAATGGCGCTCCTGTGCCTAGGCAGTAACAGACTGGCGTTCTTTAGGGTGGGGAGGGCAAGTAAAAATGGTTCTCGCCCACCCTGGTAACATAAGGCTGTTGCTGCTGTTGAAATGCTGGTCATTGTACTCCACCAAATCTGAAGTAGCCCCCTGCATACACAAATCTGAAAGGAGAAGAGAAAAATTATATATTGCACTTTTTTTTTCACAGCTACGACTTGCGGTGGGGGGTTACAAAGTTGTGTTCTGAAGTCATTTATTGGTTTTTGCCTATGTGTGCTAAAAACAATGGTATTCAAAAGTGATTTATTTGTTTTTGCTCATGTAAGCCAAATTCATCAACCCCCTGTGATAGTATAATAAATGTGTCACACATAAGCAAAACCAAAAGCAAGAAAAAAAATGCCTACAGAAATCGCTTACCAAAGCAACAATGATAAATGTCCACCATAATGTTTACATTACCTTTTATCTCGCAAGGTAAACGGCGTAAACGTCAAAAAAGTATCAAATGTCAGAAATATAAATTTTTGGGGTCACATCAAATGTCAGAAAAAATTTATAAAAAGTGAGTAAAAAGTCCCATCAAAAAAGTCATGGGACTTTTTACTCACTTTTTACTCACTTTTTATTAATTTGTTTCTGACATTTGATGTGACCCAAAAAAATAATATTTCTGACATTTGATACTTTTTTGACATTTACGCCGTTTACCTTGCGAGATACAAGGTAATGTAAACAATAAGGTGGACATTTATCATTGTTGCTTTGGTAAGCGATTTCTGTAGGCATTTTTTTTCTTGCTTTTGGTTTTGCTTATGTATGATACATTTATCATACTAAAAAATGAAAATTGGCTTTGTCCTCAAGGCCAAAATGCGGTGTTCTTAAAGACATGGGGGGGGGGGGGGTATGTATGAAGGATTTTACCCTGTTTTTTTTTACTGTGATTTGTCTCAAATGTCCTTTTATGTCACTTTTTGCGACAAACAATTGCGCCAAATGGTTTAGAACAAAAATCACTGATTTCACTTTGTTAGTCGTGATTTCAGTTACAATCATTCTTTGGTCTGGAATTCATTAATTGCGACTTTTCGATTTGGCGCAAGTTTAGGCACAAATACCTTCATTTAGGCGCAAATCTACACCATGAATAAAGTGACAGACAAAATAGCTACAACAATAGGATGTCACACGCCCCCTGACGAAGCCCATACGCGAAACGTGCGTTGGGGTGTCGGTGCTTGGTGTTCCTGGCTTGTGGGTTTATGACAGGTAGTTTTCTTAGGTGTTCCTCTTTTCCATTTTTGGTTTCTATTTTGTTTATACTACTGTATTGCTGCCTCCTATCTTATATTTATGTATGCTAGATGCTATACTTATATTGTATTACACTAGGAATCTGCAGTCTTTTCAGTATTATATTGTATATGTTCCTCATTGAATACCTGCATTACCCACACCAGATTCACCGTCACTGTTTGTCTCCTGCCCATGGTCATCTTCTGCCTTTTTAATTATTTTAATTGTATGTCTTATTCTTTCTAATAAAGATTGTTATACCTTTATGAAATATTGTCAGTATCGTGGGTCTCCCTGTTTTTTTGGTTATATAACAATAGAATGTCCCAAAGTCAGATTTACTGCATGGAATTCTGGGGTCTGCACCTTCTGTAGGGCTACATTTGTGCAAAAATTACAAACTTGCATACGACAATTGATAATTTTGGCGCAAATATGCTCCCTTTGATGCAAAAAAACATACATAAAATCACACATTGCTACACCATTATTGATACATGTCCCCCATGGTCACCTTTTAGCTGTTTTTTATTTGGGACCATTGACTGCAGATCAGCTGTATGGTAGTCATCACCATGCTATTCATTGCCGCTCTATGTGTTCAGATTGGCTGTTGTACACAAGCCCAGCATCAGCTCAACAAGAAATGATTGCCAGCCCTAGCAAGATGATTTGCCTTACAGCAATAATACAAAGATTATGAATGCCGAGCATCTAAGGTAATAACCACATGTATAACTGAGGTGAAGGAGCTAAAAGACAATGTAATGCACAAAGGAAAAGGGACTATTCGCAATCCAGAGAAGTCAGTTTTGCTAAACACTTAAATTTCCCATGAAAAAAAGAATTCTTAAATACTTATTATTAGAGCCATACGTTATTCATTCTGTAATAAATCTATATATAACTGACAACTAGGTGTTACCATTCCCCTTGTCAATAGGGTGTGTTCCTACACAGTCTATCACTGGACAGTGTAAAAATGTGTAGGGGGACCCACCCTAAGACAAGGAGAATAATAACACCTCAGTGATTTACTAAGAGTGTGGTGTAGTTTTCTTTGTGGGTTTTTTCCCCACAGGTATTTTTTCATGGTATTTACTAATGATTCCCTACGTTTTGCACTTTTTCCCTACATTTTACTCTCTTTACACATGCTCTGAGCTATGTTTTTTTTTTTTAGAGCGCAAATCCACCAAATTGTCTGTGGAAACCTTAGTAAATACGGTATGTTAGGATTTTTCTAAAATGTCAGGACATGCCCCCTTTTTGTTGTCATTGCCCCCTTTCCCCCAGCAGACACGTCCCTTTTTTGGATTTTCTGAGCAAAATGGTTGGGTTTATCAATTTTTAAGCGCAAATTCCTGCGCAGACACAGTTTGTGGTGCAATGCGCCAAATTCTGGCACACAACCCTAAAAAAACGGTTAGGATTACAATAGTAAATCAGGGCCATTATATTCGTATACTAGTAAGAATAAACAATGGAAACACACAGTAATACATGGCAGGGAAGCAAATCGTCCCTCTTTAAATTACAGGGCTCTCCTTTATATTTACTATATCTGTATATAGAGGCAGGCAGCAGCAATGCATTCAAAGTCACATACTTCTCAATATAAGTCAATACAAATTGCAGGTATAAATATAGATATGTGGTTCAATATTTATATGTATTGTATGCACAAATACAGATGAGGGGATTAATTTAAAGGGTTACTCCGGTGGAAAACAATTTTATTTAATTTTTTTTTTATCAACTGGTGCCAGAAAGTTAAGCAGATTTGTAAATCACAGCTATTTAAAAATCATAGTCCTTTCAGTACTTATCAGCTGCTGTATGTTCCACAGAAAGTTATTTTCTTTTTGATTTTCTTTTCTGTCCAACCACAGTGCTCTCTGCTGACACTTCTGTCCATGTCAGAAACTGTCCAGAGAAGGATAGGTTTGCTATGGGGAATTTCTCCTACTCTGGACAGTTATTGACATAGACAAAGGTATCAGCAGAGAGCACTGTGGTCAGACAGAAAATAACTATACAACTTCCTTTGTAGATTACAGCATCTGATAACTACTGGAAGGATTAAGATTTTAAAATAGAAATAATTCACAAATCTGTTTAACTTTCTGACACCAGTTGATTTAAAAAATAAAAAATAAAATATCCACCAGAGTACGTACACCTTTAACCTCTTAAGGACCAATGATGTCCTGAGACGTCATGGCACCCTGGGCCTTAAGGACCAATGACGTCCCACGACATCATGGCCTTTTCTGGTCCCTGCCGCTCGCCGGGCAGAGATCGGAACTGGATGCCTGCTGAAATCCTTCAGCAGGCATCCAGGGCAAACGCCGAGGGGGGCCATGTAGGGAAATCGCCCTTGCGATCTGCGGCGATACCGGGCTGATCGGGTCTCTGGGACCCGATCGCCCGGTAATTTTGCATGATCCCGGCTGTCACAGACAGCCAGGACCATGCTAATGTATAGGAGCGAGGTGGCAAGCCTGCCACCTCCTCCTATACCCTGCGATCTGTCGGTTAGTTAACCGACCAATCACAGGAGGGGGGGCGGTTACTTCCTCCCATCCTGCCCGGCCCCTGAAAGTCCGGAGAGGACAGGAGGAAGACCGAAGGAAGCGGCGGGGGACGGGGGAGTGCTGGGGACCGGCCCCGATACTTACCTCGTCCCTGAAGACTCGGATCCCGGCGATGAAGATTTGGAGACCACTGTGCCCTTCCAGATGTTGCAAAACTACACAACCTCAGCATGCCCTTACTCTCCAGGCATGCTGGGAGTTGTAGTTCTGTAACATCTGGCCCTTCAGATGTTGCAGAACTACAACTCCCAGCATGCCTGGACAGTTTGGGCATACTGGAAGTTGTAGTTTTGCAACATCTGGAAGGGCACAGATTAGGAACCACTGTATTAGTGGTCTGCAAACTGTAGTCCTCCAGATGTTGCAAAACTACAACTCCAAGCATGCTGGGAGTTGTAGTTCGGCAACATCTGGCTCTAAAGATGTTGCCAAACTACTACTTCCAGCATGCCCGAGAATGCTGGGAGTTGTAGTTTTGCAACAACAGGAGGCACACTGGTTGGGAAACATTGTCTGTTTCCTAACTCAGTGTTTCCCAACCCGTGTGCCTCCAGCTGTTGCAAAACTATAACTACCAGCATGCACTGAGACTGTGCATGCTGGGAGCTGTAGTTTTGCAACAGCTGGAAGTCCCCCCCCTGTGAATGTACAGGGTACATTCACATGGGCAGGGGGCTTGCAGTGAGTATCAGGCTGCAAGTTTGCAATGCAGCAAATTTTGCGCGGCAGCTCAAACTCGCAGCGGGAAACTTGCTGTAACCCCCCACCCTTGTGACTGTACCCTAAAAACACTACACTACACTAACACAAAATAAAATAAAAAGTAAAAAACACTACATATACACATACCCCTACACAGCCCCCTCCCCTCCCCAATAAAAATGAAAAACGTCTGGTACGCCACTGTTTTCAAAATGGAGCCTCCAGCTGTTGCAAAACAACAACTCCCAGTATTACCGGACAGCCGTTGACTGTCCAGGCATGCTGGGAGTTTTGCAACAGCTGGAGGCACCCTGTTTGGGAATCACTGGCGTAGAATACCCCTATGCAAATCCCTAATTCAGGCCTCAAATGCACATGGCGTTCTCAATTTGGAGCCCTGTCGTATTTCAAGGCAACAGTTTAGGGCCACATATGGGGTATCGCCGTACTCGGGAGAAATAGCCTAACAAATTTTGGGGGGCTTTTTCTCCTTTCACCCCTTATGAAAAGGTGAAGTTGGGGTCTACACCAGCATGTTAGTGTAAAAAAATAATTTTTTTACACTAACATGCTGGTGTTGCCCCATACTTTTCATTTTGACAAGAGGTAAAAGGGAAAAAAGCCCCCCAAAATTTGTAATGCAATTTCTCCCGACTACGGAGATACCCCATATGTGTGCGCAAAGTGCTCTGGGGGCGCACAACAAGGCCCAGAAGGGAGAGTGCGCCATGTACATTTGAGGTGATTTGCACAGGGGTGGCTGATTGTTACAGCGGTTTTGACAAACGCAAAAAAAAAAAAAAAAAAACACGTGACCCCATTTCGGAAATTACACCCCTCACGGAATGTAATGAGGGGTGCAGTGAGAATTTACACCCCACTGGTGTCTGACAGATCTTTGGAACAGTGGGCTGTGCAAATAATAAATTTTGTACAGCCCACTGTTCCAAAGATCTGACAGACACCAGTGGGGGGGTAAATGCTCACTGTACCCCTTGTTACATTCCTCAAGGGGTCTAGTTTCCAAAATGGTATGCCATGTGGGGGTTATTTTGCTGTCCTGGCGCCATAGCGGCTTCCTAAATGTGACATACCCCCCGAGCAAAATTTGCTCTCAAAAAGCCAAATATGACTCCTTCTCTTCTGAGCATTGTAATTCGCCCATAGTGCACTTCAGGTCAACTTATGGGGTGCCTCCATACTCAGAAGAGATGGGGTTACAAATTTTGGGGGGTATTTTCTGCTATTAACCCTTGCATAAATGTGAAATTTGGGGGGAAACACACATTTTAGTGAAAATTTTTGTAAACATTTTTTACATATGCAAAAGTCGTGAAACACCTGTCGGGTATTAAGGCTCACTTTATTCCTTGTTACGTTCCTCAAGGGGTCTAGTTTCCAAAATGGTATGCCATGTGGGTATTTTTTGCTGTTCTGGCACCATAGGGGCTTCCTAAATGCAACATGCCCCCCAAAAACCATTTCAGAAAAACGTACTCTCCAAAATCCCCTTGTCGCTCCTTCGCTTCTGAGCCCTCTACTGTGCCCGCTGAACACTTTACATAGACATATGAGGTATGTGCTTACTCGAGAGAAATTGGGCTACAAATATAAGTATAAATTTTCTCCTTTTACCCCTTGTAAAAATTCAAAAATTGGGTCTACAAGAACATGCGAGTGTAAAAAATGAAGATTGTGAATTTTCTCCTTCACTTTGCTGCTATTCCTGTGAAACACCTAAAGGGTTAAAATGCTGACTGAATGTCATTTTGAATACTTTGGGGGCTGCAGTTTTTATAATGGGGTCATTTGTGGGGTATTTCTAATATGAAGATCCTTCAAATCCACTTCAAACCTGAACTGGTCCCTGAAAAATTGTGATTTTGGAAATTTTGTGAAAAATTGGAAAATTGCTGGTGAACTTTGAAGCCCTCTGGTGTCTTCCAAAAGTAAAAACACGTACATTTTATGATGCCAACATAAAGTGGACATATTGTATATGTGAATTAAAAAAAATTATTTGGAATATCCATTTTCCTTACAAGCAGAGAGCTTCAAAGCTAGAAAAATGCAAAATTTTCAATTTTTTCATCAAATTTTGGAATTTTTCACTAAGAAACGATGCAAGTATCGACAAAATTTTACCAATAACATAAAGTAGAATATATCACGGAAAAACAATCTCGGAATCAGAATGATAGGTAAAAGCATTCCAGAGTTATTAATGTTTAAAGTGACAGTGGTCAGATGTTCAAAAAACGCTCTGGTCCTAAGGTGTAAAATGGCCTGGTCCTTAAGGGGTTAAAATGCCTAAAAGATAACAATAACTAGATAACAACAATGCTTCTCCCACGCTGGGGGCAGGTGACAACTAGTCTTATCATAGCATAAAACGGTTTTGTCCTTGTGCATCAATACTGAATAAAGTTACTTGCATATGAATCCTGGATAGCTGATGATTCTCCTGACAGTTCTTGTTGCAACCAATCAAAGCTCAACTTGAATTTCTTTAAACTGCACTGTTAAAATAAAAGCCGAGCTCTGATTGGTTGCTATGGGCAACAGTTTTTCTTTTAGATGCATCTCTATGCAACACATCATCTTCCAGACTGCAGTCGAAAAGGACAAGTTTGGAAAAGCAGGTAGATAAAATGTAAAAGTATCAAAAGCACAGAGCAGCCACATATATCATCTATATATATATATATATATATATATATATATATATATATATATATATATATATCTCAATGGCCCTCATTTACTAAGAATGGAGTGTAGGTTTCTTTGTGGGTTTTAATTCCCTACAAGTTTTTTGCCCTACATTTTCCACTTTCCCTACATTTTTGCTTTTTATACACATGCTCTGATCTGTCTGGTTTTTCTCAGCTCAAATCCACCACATTTTATGTGGAAACCTTAGTAAATATGTTGGGTTTTTGTGAAAATCTCGGGACCACACCCATTTCGGAGACCACACCCCCTTTCCCAGGCAGCCACGCCCCCTTTCGGGTTTTCTTCGCAAAATGGGGAGTTAGTCAGGGTTTTTTCAATTCTGGCGCAAATTCTGGTGCAGACAGAATTTCTGGCGCAATGAAACAGAATCTGGAGCACAACCCGACAAAACATGTCAGGTTTGCAATAGTAAATGAGGGCCAATGTGTGTATGTGTGTATGTATGTATGTATGTATGTATGTATATGTGTATGTTCCAGCATCACGTCAAAACGGCTAAAGATATTAACATGAAACTTGGCACACATGTTACTTATATGTCAACAACAAACATAGGATAAGTGATTTAGCCCTTACTCACCCCCATATTGCCAGGGGCGGGGTTTTTGTTTAAAGTCCCATACAAGTCAATGGGAAATATATGTTACTGCATAACTTCCAAACGGCTGGAGATATTTCGATAATACTTGGTCAAATATGTCCACTTAAAATATAGGATAATTAATTTAACCCTTAACTACCCCCATTTGTGAGGGTCGGGGTTTTAGTTTAAAGTCCCATGCAAATCAATGGGAAATGTATGTTCCCACATAAATTCCGTAAGGCTGGAGATATTCTAATACCTGGTACACATATTACGGTTCGGGATATGAGGTTGGGATAGGAGGTCGAGATAGGAGGTCGAGATAGGACATCGGAATAGGAAGTCGAGATAGGAAGACGTGATATGAGGACGGGATAGGAGGACGGGATAGGAGGTCGAGATAGGAGGTCGAGATAGGAGGGCGGGATAGGAGGTCGGGATAGGAGGTCAGGATAGGAGGTTGGGATAGGAGGATGACATAGGAGGTCGGGATAGGAGGTCGGGATAGGAAGACGGGATAGGAGGACGGGATAGGATGATGCGATAGGAGGTCGGGATAGGAGGTCGGGATAGGAGGTTGGGATAGGAGGACGGGATAGGACGGGATAGGAGGTCGAGATAGGAGGTTGAGATAGGAGGTTCGAGATAGGAGGTTCGAGATATGAGGACGGGATAGGAGGACGGGATAGGGGGATGGGATAGGATGGGATAGGAGGACAGGATAGGAGGTCGGGAGAGAAGGCCGAGATAGGAGGTCGAGATAGGAGGATGGGATATGAGGTCGGGATAGGAGGTTGGGATAGGAGGACGGCATAGGTCGGGATAGGAGGTCGGGATAGGAGGTCGAGATAGGAGGTCGAGATAGGAGGACAGGATAGGAGGACGGGATAGGAGGTCGGGATAGGAGGTCGGCATAGGAGGTCGGGATAGGAAGACGGGATAGGAAGACGGGATAGGAGGTCGGGATAGGAGGTCAAGATAGGAGGTCAAAATAGGAGGACGGGTAAGGAGGACGTGATAGGAGGTCAGGATAGGAGGTCGAGATAGGAGGACGGGATAGGAGGACGGGATAGGAGGTCGGGATAGGAGGTCGGGATAGGAGGTAAAGATAGGAGGACGGTATAGGACGGAATAGGAGGTCGAGATAGGAGGTTGAGATAGGAGGTCGAGATAGGAGGACGGGATAGGAGGATGGGATAGGAGGATGGGATAGAGGACGGGATAGGAGGTCAGGATAGGAGGTCGGGATAGGAGGTCAAAAGCTTCCTCCTTTGTTTATTTTCCTCCACATCAAGGATTAGGAAGGAAAAACCAGGCAACGCCGGGTACTCAGCTAGTATAAAATAAACAAGAAGGTCATATGGTGTAGACAAAATGATGAAAAAATTACATGAGGACAAACTAAAAAGAAATAAATGACAAATACAGTATTTCGTAAACATAAAAAAAAAGGAAGGGCAGTCAAAGACAAATGAAGGCATAAACAAAGAAGGGCACATCCAGCATTCATATAGAGATTGCATAGCTGGAATAGCTGATATAATTAATTTAGAGAGCAGAGCAAGGAGGGGAGATATAAAGGGATATAAGGAGAAAATTAAATCATAATAGCATTTGGCTAAAATTCTCCTGTAATCATACTAAAAGCGGGAAGGCTATACTCTGTCCGGGAATACCGCCAAAATGATCAAGATATATATGTGTTTTTTTTTTATATATATATATATCTATTGTTCTTTAAATATATTTACTGCTTCCAACAGCATGCAGTATTTTACCAGTACCGTTTAATACTAACATAAAAGGTTTGTAGGTTTTAAAGAAACTCACTACACTATTGACACTAGACCTTAAAAAAATAGTTCTTGTATGTGGTACGTGGCTGGAGAAAGACGAAGAGTAATTAGTTTACATCTCAGTATGACTCAGAAGTGTGCAGCCTTCAAGTACTGTAAGTCATCTTGGGAAGCCCTTTCAAGCAGTACTTCCAACACTGCAAAGGTCAACACACTGCAAGCTACACTGCTGTTAGCTTTCATTCCTGCTTTTGATTCCACACATATCTAGTTCTTAAAAATACAAAAGATTTGTTACCCAATACTGCAGTAAAACATACAGTTCATGATTAAATATTAACTTTAAAGTTGAGCTGATTGTGTTGTAGTAAAAAAAAAAAAAAAAAATGAAGTGGCAGCGTTTACCTTCTTTAAACAAAATAACATAAAAGCTAGGACAATAACTAATAGCAGTTTACTAGAGAGCAAAAAGGCATGTCTTTAATATTATAAATAAAGCAAATGTTTTCAGAAGTTGTCTGGTGGGAATTTTTTAAAACAGGAAGACTGGGTAAAAAGGTCAAATACTCACCTTTTCCTTCCCAGCTTCTGCCATTGTAACACTCACCAGGTCTCTGCTGATCTTTTTTGTTCTACATAGATAACAGATATAAAAGCCCACTCGCTGTAGTGACTGGAAGAATGAGAATTTCTGGTGTTTCAAGATGCAACGACAAAGTGGAGATCAGTGGTGACCTGGTGAATGCCACAATGGTAGAAGTGGGGGAGTGGGAAGGTGAGTAATGCTTATTATATTTTTCACTCAGTCTTCCATTCAAAAATACAATTATTCCACCTAATAATCATCTACTACAAAAGAAAGCATTACAATTTATACAAATATCGTAAGTAACACATTTTGTATGACTCAGATAATGACAAAAACAATTGATATATCTCCCCCATAGAGAATACAAACAAGAATATACAAAATAAAAAGCATTCAACTGCTTGGACGTTTTCTCTTTTTTGGAGTAACGTCTTGGAAGTGCTGACCAGTGACCAACAGAACATTTTCTATTGCTCATTTCTTCATAAATTGTGAGCTCTTGTGAGCAGGGCCCTTGCTCATTGTGTTAGCATTGTTATTTAGTTTCTATGTAATGTTTGATTATCTCTGTCCATGGACCCTCTTTATTGTAATATTATTATTTTAAAGCAATACAGTCATTAGTAAGAAAAAGTTAAAAAATGCTTAAATCAGTGTAGTAATGTGTCCTAAGACCTGTATGCATAATAATATGCATGTGTTAATATGTAAAATACCTTTTGATCTATGTATATCTGTGATCATTCTTCTGAATTTCTCTCAGAGGCTGGGGGTGTTTCCCCTGGAGCATGATGAGCTCCTCCCTCCTCCCCTCTCCCCATTGCCAGCGCCGCTTCTCTCCCCCTGGCTATCGGCGCCGGCAATGGGGCGCCGGTACCGATAGTCAGGGGGACAGAACGGGCAGCGGCGCCGATAGCCAAGGGGAGAGAAGGGCCGGCAGCAGGGCTCTAGTCCCCAGGAAAGGCAGGGGGAGAGAAGCGGGCAGCGACGGCCTCTCTCCCCCTGCCTTTCCTGGGAGTGTATCGGCGTATAACACGTACATAGACTTTAGGCTAAAAATTTTAGCCTAAAAAGTGCGTGTTATACGCCGATAAATACGGTAGTTTCTAATGACAGTAACGCTTTAACTCTTTTGAGGGAATCTATCTCCAGGTTTATGTTAGCCTATCTCAGGGCAGCGTGACAGACACCGTTATTTTAGTGGTGTGTCACTTTAGTGGGTCTAGACAACAATTGTGCCCATTAGGCACCGATTCCCTCTTCTTCCCTACTCCTATAAAATGTAACTTTTAATCAGTTTACTTATAATTAAGGGAATTAATAATTAAATGAAAATAATAATTATTAATTCCCTTAACTATAAGTAAACTGATTAAAAGTTACGTTTTATAGGAGTAGGGAAGAAGAGGGAATCAGTGCCTTATGGGCACAATTGTTGTCTAGTAGCCTTGTACCCTCCCCTCCTCAAATTCCTGTTACCACTTTAGTGGGTCCTCTCAATGATATGCATGTGGTCTGAATTTCTCTGTTTTAGGTATTTGTGTATATTGAGGTGTAAAACACTTCAAAATACACTTATTTTGCATCTGTAATGTATTTTCCATTGAATTACAGTACATTGACTTCAATGGGAAAATGTTTCACATAAGCTTCTAAAAGTAAAACGAGAAAATGCCTTTAAAATACACATGTAAAATACACATATTTTAAAAGTATTATTGCCTTGAAATTCACATGTAGTTTTCTGGTTATTTTCTCCAATGTGTGAACATACACTAATAAAGAGAGAACTGCCAGTCAGCATTCGTTCCACTGTTCATAAGTTCAAGAACTTCTGGTTCACAGAGCCCCCTTGGCTCACACTGCACCAGATATACTGTATTTTCATAAAAAGTAACACAGCTGTAATTGCAGGAAGGGGTAGGGGTTCTGTCACTACTTTCTGCTGCAATCATGCTGGTAATCATATCTTTTTAATGTCAGGGGGAAGGCAAACTTCTACAAAGTGATTGATTTTTAAATCCAAGTTTTGAATGGATTAAATAACTATTCACCCATTCATCTCCCTAAATGACAGGTTGCCCTTAAAGGGGTACTCCAGGGAACTGAACTTATCAGACACTTATCCCATATTCACATCATAGGGGATAAGTGTCTGATCGTGGGGTGTCCGACCGCTGAAACCCCCCGTAAATTTCTATAAATGGCCCCGGCACTGACCAAATTATGAATCTCACGCAAAGGCAACCCACCTTCCTTGAGAATAGCAAGTGACAGCCCAGCCATTTACTGGCAACAGTGATATCCAGCCGGTGATTAGCTGAGTGAGCCATCACTTGCTCTTAAGAAAGGTGGGGTCTGTGAATGCCAGAGATAAGTAAGTAGCCATGGCCCCATACAGGAGATTTTGGGGTCTCATCGGTTGGACCCCACACAATCAGACACTTTTCCCCAATCCTCTGGATAGAGGATAAGTGTCTGATACGTTCAGTTTTCTGGAGTACCCCTTTAAACTTTGGTCTTTGGCCAGTGGTCAAAGGGGAGGGGATTGAATACTATCTAAGAGTATAGTCTCATGCCATACTAAATAGATTCATAATGTGGTGAGTGCATTAGGCTTAACATGTACATTGGTATTACCCATTTTCAAGAGGTACTCTGGTGTAAAATATTTTTTCTTTATTTTTTTTCAAATCAACTGGTTCCAGAAAGTTTTGTAAATGACTTCTATTAAAAAAATAATAACCCTTGCAGTACTTATCAGCTGCTTTATACTACAGAGGAAGTGGAGTTGTTCTCAAACTGAAAAGAACAACTCAACTTCCTCTGTAGCATACAGCAGCTGATAAGTACTGGAAGGATTAAGATTTTTTTTAAAGAAGTAGTTTAAAAATCTAAGGCAGTAGAGAGAAACAGGGATCAGCACTTGATATATGATGATTAAACAACATTGTGTAGCAGAGCTTGGCATGGAGGCATGGAGTCACAGGTGTGTTCTAGTAGACGAAGCTGGATGTAGTTTACAAATGTGTTTAACTTTCTGGCACCAGTTGATTTGAAAAAAAAAAATAATACATTCCAGCAGAGTACCCCTTTAAGTTATAACACTTCGAAATACACATATCATTTTAGAGCTGGGAAGTATGACCAAAAATGTGTATCACAGTATTTTTGTAAGTTATGGCGGTTCCACTGTATTTAACAGTATTTTCCATCCCCCCCCAATCATGTGACCCCCCCCCCCCCCCCCCGGTTTATCAGCCCGATGCTGCGTTGTCCCCCATTGGGGAACTAATCATATGTCACCTGCGAGCGCTGCTTCTCTCCCCCCCACAAATAATTATTAGCTGCTGTGCTGTACTGTACTATCCTGTGCACAGGCTGCAAAAATAAAACAAAATAAACTTTAACTCAACTTCCGACATTCCCGTTACTGGCCTCACGGTCCCTCCGCTGCATTCCTGGGGATGGGAACGTAACAAAGCCGTCAGCCTATCACCGGCCGCAGCAATGTCCAGCCTCGACCAGTGATAGGTTGAGCCCACTGTCATGTAAGAAGCCAATTCATTCATTCGAGGGGGGGAGGGGCCCAATCGGTATTGCGGTATGTAAAAAAATCATATCGTGCAGGAAAAAAAATCGGTATTCGGTATGAACCGGTATACCACCCAGCACTATAGAATTTATTGCAACACATTTTATTTATCATATTATAAATGTATCTCTGAAATTACATGTCAGCAACCATAACATCAGCCAACATAGACCTGACATTTCAGCATAAAAATAGCCACACAATATTTTTTGGTAGTTGCACAAAACACATTCCCCAGTAAAAATACTGCCTAATATTTGCCAATCCAAAAGATCTGCAAAAGTCTCCAACATCCCTCACTACTATTAGTGAATTTTATCACTTACTTCTGCAACCTGATCCACACCACTTGCTGTTCTTGCCAAGGTAACAAGATCATTCTGCATCTTCTCAACCCATTGTTTAATGCTGAAGAGACAAAAATACCAAATAGTTTTAGTACAAATATAAAAAAGAATCTATATTTGAAAACATATAAAAATCAGTGGTGGAGTACATTATCAGTTGTATGGCTTCTGTTGGCTGTGTAGGGGGTAGGGAATAAGATGTCTAAGGCTGGAATACCCCTTTAAATGGGATTTCCAGGATTACAAAAGTGTTGTCCAGGACTAGAAACACTTGTTGCTTTCCAGAATCAATGCTACACATGTCCATAGATTGTTTGTGGCAATGCAGCTTAGCCACATTTACTTCAGCGTAGTGGAGCTGTGATATAGACACCACGTATGGACAGGTTAGGTGTTGATTGTAAAATACCAAAGTCATGTTTTTCTAGTCCTGAACAACACTTTGAAATCTTTACAAGCAACTGTGTCATCCTCTTGCAAATAAACCCATTTACAAGTAGCTATGTTTTTTTTTTACTAGCAGATTAACCCTTTAGAAGTGTTACTCCTCCTCTAGCTGTGCTTACATATGTAAGGGGGACTTTATAATGTGGATGACAAAAGAAAACAAAAAACACACAATTCAGCATGAAGTAAACTTTAGGCTCTTGTTTGAAAGTAAAGTACATTTTTGCCTGATTCCTATTTTATGATTTGATGCTCTTTGAGATATACAGTCATGGCTGTAAATGTTGGCACCCCTGAAATTTTTCTAGAAAATTAAGTATTTCTCACAGAAAAGGATTGCAGTAACACGTGTTTTGCTATACACATGTTTATTCCCTTTGTGTGTATTGGAACCAAACCAAAAAGGGAGGAAAAAAAGCAAATTGGACATAATGTCACACCAAACTCCAAAAACGGTCTGGACAAAATTATTGGCACCGTTTCAAAATTGTGGAAACGTAAGATTGTTTCAAGCATGTGATGCTCCTTTAAACTCACATGAGGCAAGTAACAGGTGTGTGCAATATAAAAATCACACCTGAAAGCAGATAAAAAGGAGAGAAGTTCACTTAGTCTTTGCATTGTGTGCCTGTGTGTGCCACACTAAGCATGGACAACAGAAAGAGGAGAAGAGAACTGTCTGAGGACTTGAGAACCAAAATTGTGGAAAACTATCAACAATTTGAAGGTTACAAGTCCATCTCCAGAAATCTAGATTTGCCTTTATTCACACTGTGCAACATTATCAAGAAGTTTGCAACCCATGGCACTGAAGTTAATCTCCCTGTGCATGGACGGAAAAGAAAAATTGATGAAAGGTGTCCACCAAGGATAGTACAGATGGTGGCTAAGCAGCCCCAAACAAGTTCCAAAGATATTCAAGCTATCCTGCAGGCTCAGGGAGCATCAGTGTCAGTGCAAACTATCCATCGACATTTAAATGAAATGAAACGCTATGGCAGGAGACCCAGGAGGACCCCACTACTGACATAGAGTTTTAAAAAAGCAAGACTACATTTTGCCAAAATGAACTTGAGTAAGCCAAAATCCTTCTGGGAAAATGTCTTGTGGACAGATGAGACCAAGATGGAGTTTTTGGTAAAGCACATCATTCTACTGTTTACCGAAAATGGAATGAGGCCTACAATGAAAAGAACACAGTACCTACAGTGAAATATGGTGGAAATTCAATGGTGTTTTGAGGTTGTTTTTCTGCCTCTGGCACTGGGTGCCTTGCATGTGTGCAAGGCATCATGAAATCTGAGGATTACCAATGGATTTTGGGGCACATTGTACAGCCCAGTGTCAGAAAGCTGGGTTTGCTTCCGAGATCTTGGGTCCTCCAGCAGCACAATGACTCCAAACATATGTCAAAAAGCACCCAGAAATGGATGGCAACCAAGCACTGGAGAGTTCTGAAGTGGCCAACAATGAGTCCAGATCTAAATACCATCGAAAACCTGCGGAGAGATCTTAAAATTGCTGTTGGGAAAAGGCGCCCTTCCAATAAGAAAGACCTGGAGCAGTTTGCAAAGGAAGAGTGGTCCAACATCCCGGCTGAGAGGTGTAAGAAGCTTATTGATGGTTATAGGAAGCAACTGATTTCAGTTATTTATTTATTCAGAAATAGAGCACAGTATATATTAAGCAAGATAATAATGGATTCTTCTCTTGTTAACGAGATAGGGAGCAATTATTACCTTGCTTATTATATACTGCACTCTATTTCTACCACTTAATGAAGGGAATTATCAGAAGTCTTACAAATTTAATATACTGTCAATTTTTATTTTTCTCAGAACCAATTGATCCTCTGTAAGGATATAAAGATTTCTCTGATTTGGCTCATGCGTGTGAAGTGTGTCTGTGTCTCTCGAGAAACAATTTATTTACCTTCCCTAACACTTTTTGTAAATTGTAAGTCACAAAACAATACAAATTTGTTTTAATATGAAAAGAGACATTCACAAAGACACATACCGTATATACTCGAGTATAAGCCGAGTTTTTCAGCACGATTTTTCGTGCTGAAAACACCCCCCTCGGCTTATACTCGAGTGAACTCCCCCACCCGCAGTGGTCTTCAACCTGCGGACCTCCAGAGGTTTCAAAACTACAACTCCCAGCAAGCCCGGGCAGCCATCGGCTGTCCGGGCTTGCTGGGAGTTGTAGTTTTGAAACCTCCGGAGGTCCGCAAGTTGAAGACCACTGCAGCCTTCGACATCATCCAGCCCCCTCTCACCCCCCTTTAGTTCTGTACAGTACTCACCTCCGCTCGGCGCTGGTCCGGTCCTGCAGGGCTGTCCGGAGAGGAGGTGGTCCGGTGGGATAGTGGTTCTGGGCTGCTATCTTCACCGGGGAGGCCTCTTCTAAGCGCTTCGGGCCCGGCCTCAGAATAGTCTCGTTGCCTTGACAACGACGCAGAGGTGCGTTCATTGCCAACGTACTTCTGCGTCATTGTCAAGGCAACGCCTCTATTCCGGGCCGGAAGAGTGGAGAAGAGGCGCCCCCGGTGAAGATAGCAGCCCGGAACCACTATCCCACCGGACCACCTCCTCACCGGACAGTCCTGCAGGACCAGACCAGCGCCGAGCGGAGGTGAGTACTCAGAACTAAAGGGGGGTGAGAGGGGGCTGGATGATGTTGAAGGCCGCAGTGGTCTTCAACCTGCGGACCTCCGGAGGTTTCAAAACTACAACTCCCAGCAAGCCCGGACAGCCGATGGCTGCCCAGGCTTGCTGGGAGTTGCAGTTTTGAAACCTCTGGAGGCCCGCAGGTTGAAGACCACTGAGGGCGAATGATGAGAAGAGGATGATGAAGGGGGGTGTGTGGGATGATGAAGGGGGGTGTGTGGGATGATGAAGGGGGGTGTGTGGGATGATTACAAGGGGATGATGAAGGGGGGATGTGTGGGATGATGACAAGGGGATGATAAAGGGGGATGTGTGGGATGATGACAAGGGGATGATGAAGGGGGGATGTGTGGGATGATGACAAGGGGATGATGAAGGGGGGATGTGTGGGATGATGACAAGGGGATGATGAAGGGGGGATGTGTGGGATGATGACAAGGGGATGATGAAGGGGGGATGTGTGGGATGATGACAAGGGGATGATGATGAGGATGTTAATGACGGGTCTGGATGATGACAGGGGGGGATGATGTATTTCCCACCCTAGGCTTATAGTCAATAAGTCAATAGCTCGAGTCAATAACTTTTCCTGGGATTTTGGGTTGAAATTAGGGGTCTCGGCTTATACTCGGGTCGGCTTATACTCCAGTATATACGGTACTAAAATGAAAGATAAAAAAATAAGCACATGAATGCATTCTCTGGCTTTATCATTTTCCTAAACTCATATAGTGCTAATACACTCTAAGGGGGAGCTTTATCAAACTGTGTGAGAAGAATAAATAGAGTGATTTTCCCACAGCAACCAATCACAGCTCAGCTAACAAGCTCTGGTAAAGTGAAAACTGAGCTGTGATTGGTTGCTGTGAGAAAATCCCTCCATTTATTCCTCTTACACAGTTTGATAAATCTGGGCCTAAATGTACAACGTTTTGAGAAAAAATTTAGTGTGACAAAATAGATAGAAAAGCATGAATGAAATGTTTCCAGCAAAAACAACAGGGATTAGAAGAAATTGGGTAATTTACAATCTCCATTCACATATTAAGTCCTCCAATATTCAGTGCTACAGTTGTATTCACACTCCTTTCAGTGATAATGTCCAGATGAACCATAAAAGACAGCCCTGCCAAATATATGCCTATGTGCAAGCAACTGTATGAGTCTGCAGTTGCATAGGTCTTCTATTGATAGCGATAAAAATGTATGTTGAATGGTATACATCAACTTGTAATCCAGTGTCTCTGAGAACTTAAAGTGCTTCCAATAAGAGAGACCTGGAGCTTTTGCAAAAGAAAAGTGGTCCAACATTCCGGCTGAGAGGTGTAAGAAGCTTATTGATGGTTATAGGAAGTGACTGATTTCAGATATTTTTTCCAAGGGGTGTGCAACCAAATATTAAGTTAAGGGTGCCAATAATTTTGTCCAGACCATTTTTGGAGTTTGGTGTGACATTATGTCCAGTTTGCTTTTTTTCCCTCCCTTTTTTGGTTTAGTTCCAATACACATAACGGGAATAAACATGTGTATAGCAAAACGTATTACTGCAATCCTTTTCTGTCAGAAATACTTCATTTTCTTGTAAAAGATTTCAGGGGTGCCAACATTTACAGCCATGACTGTAAAAATAAACATGGGGCAAAGATCACATAAGAATTGTGAGATCATCCATTAAATGGGCACTGTTAGATCCAAAATTTGCTGTTACTGAATAATGACTTTTTGTAATATGGTTGTTTAACATTTTTTGAATGTTTAATAAAGAAAAAGCTCCTGAAAATTGCACCACTAGGGCTCCCCATACCTATTGGGACATTAACCAGTCCTGCAGCAGCATCAGCCTTGTTATCTGAAAAGCTGGATGACAAGTTGCTTGCATCTTTTCTGTATACATTCGTAGAAGCCATAGTTCAAACGCAATGTGAACTGTGTCTTTGAACGTGCTGTATACAATGTGGTCAGTGCGGCGGGTACTGTTATATAACTCCCATTGATTTTATTGGTATCTACAGAGTGGAACCAAGCCTTTTGGCAAATCATACTAAATATTGAAACCAATGGGATATTTTAAATGTGTGTGTAGAACTGCATGGTTTTTGCTGCAAACATCAGGCCAGTTTTTGTGTCATTAGCCATGTGGGTATTGTCCAGGTGAACATACCCTTAGACTGTGAAGTGCATGTGAGTTTTATAGTTAGCTGAAATACAGAAATGACTTATTTTGAGCTGATAACATTCATCAAGCTTAGCTGCGAAATGCAGTTGTAGCAAAATATAAGCAAAAATAAATGTTTTTTAGGATATACTTTGATATGAGTTAAGTGGCATATTCCACCAGAGCTGTATAAACAAGCAATTCAATACCATAAATTCCAACAGACGGCTTTTAAAACACATCAGTGAGATTATATAGTAACCAATTAAAATGACGCAAAATCCAGACACTTCTGGCCTTTTTAAAAGATTTCTTTTTACTATGCCATTTTTTCACATAATGATTCTGCTGAATAAGACAAGTGAGACACAGAGAACTGGGACCATGATGAATCATCTAATCTGCCAGAGAGCTATTAGGAGAATTGCAACACATTTAGATAAAGCATAGATATTTCAGTGACCAGAGCTGGGTTGTTATGCAGAGGTGAATGAAAATAGGAATTTGGGTGCCATCCAGTTGCTATAATATACATTAAAATAGACTTAAATTAAAGGCGTAGTCCAGTCCTGAAAAACGTATCCCCTATCCTAAGGATAGGGGATAAGTTTCAGATCGCGGGGGGTCCGACCGCAGGGGGGCCCCCGTGATCTACTGTACAGGGCCCCGACTCCTTGGCCAGATAGCACGTGTTGACCAAGACTTTAGAAGCTTTTCTCTACAATAGTGCAGCTATGCCATAGTCTGGTAAACTTTTTACATTGGTCATGATTTTAAGGTCGCACATTTTGGCACAATGCGTTAAAAAGTTGAAGAAAAGGGAATCATACAAAGTGGTGTTCTGAAGTAAAAAAATATGTGAACTAGCATCATATTTATCACATGACATGAAACCATTAAATAAATCTGGCACATGCACACATCACCACCACACAAAGTAAAGGTGTAGACCACCCTTGGTAAATTCTTTCCAATGTATGTAGAAGAAAACCATCACAATTAACAATTTCATTGTTTAGCATTTACGGCAGTTTTGTTTCTACAAGAACTCTGAAGCCCCAGTTCTCAAAAAGTTAACAGTTCTAAATTCAGTTACGAAACTTGCATATGACATTGTGGCCATTCCACCATTATTATTAACCCTTTACAATCCAGTTAGAGTTTTAACCCTAAAGTATTTCTTAATTAATTGCCCCTATTTTAGAGAGTCCTTTCAGTGATTTAAGACTAGGCTAATAAAATTGTTCACTATAAATACGACTGAGATTAAGATTTAGAAAATCATAGGATGGGGCTGCATGAGAAAAATGACACCCATTTACAGCCAGCTGCTATATATGTACTGGGGCTGGGTGTCGGGCGAGTATGAAAATGATGAATTTATGAATTATAGATGAAAATTGGTGTATGTTCACATGAAAAAGTTTGCACGTGGAATCCACTGGAAAAATACTGCTCAGAAATTCTGTTCTGAGTCCCAGTTTTTTCAATGGGATTCTTCTGCACCATGTACATGGTGGAAATTCTGTGACAGATGTTTCTGCCACAGAGATTCCAATTCTGCTCTCCGCTGAAAGTATCATCATGTTCATCCTTTTGGTGAAATCTGCTCGAAAATGTATTGCCGTCTATGGAGATGCCGCATTTCCCAGTGCCAGCGGAACATACTATAATGGGGTAAGAGGAAGCCTGAAGAAGTAATGAAGTAGATTGGGAAGGGAGGAGTGGTATGCGAGATCAGAGATCAGATATCAGAGCCACGAGCACTGAGGTAGGGAAGAGAAGGATGGGAAGAGGGGAAGACAAAAGGTTCAGAGAGGGGGGGGGGGCTCAATGTGTGTCTATTTTTGTGAGAATTGAGAGTCGAGCCACGGCCGCCATATTTTCAGGAATGATTTATGAGAGCGGTTTGCCCTGTGTGTCATTTCCTCAAATTGACAAATCTGAGCGACCTTTTCCAACCATTCCTGCAAGGAAGAAGGGGTAGGCTGGAGCCACCTCAGGGGTATCAAAGACTTAGCAGCAGCAATTAAATGAGTTGCCAAGAGGTCTGAGGATGGAACATAGTCAATGGAAGGGCAGCCCAACAGGACCGCCTCAGGAGTAAGGTTGATGTTGCTGCCCACTACCAGGGAAATCGCCAATCCTATTTCACTCCAGTACTTCGCTATGGTGGGGCAGTTCCACCAGATATGCATATGGGACCCAACATCAGCCTGGCACCTCCAGCATAGATTTGATTGAGCGAGACCATGGGCATGCAGAAATTCGGGAACCCTGTACCATCGGGATAAAACTTTGTAATGTGTCTCCTGTAAACGTATACATCTAGAATGCCCATGTGAATTGGATAGAATACGTTCAACCTCAACATCAGTGAAGGAACAATTTAATTCGGACTCCCATGAAGCGAGGAAACCCGGCCTACTCAGGGCAGCCGCACTCCCGCATGCCACTATGGCTCTGGATACAGTCCAAGGTCTGCTCACCAAAGATTGCAGGGAGCGCTCAAAGTTAGTCAGGTCTCTAAACGGAAAGAACCTCTGTACGAATTTTGTACAACAGTCTTTAATATGTTGCATATGTAAAAAGGAGTGTGAACTTTCGGGTGCAATGGCCGTTCTCACCTCCTCGTTCGGAACCCCACCGTCAGTGAGTAGCTGCAAAACTGTCACCGTGGAAAATTTGGACCACATGGGTTTAAAAGTGGGTGTATCTAACCCAACCACCACAGGTATAAGATGTGCGGGAAGGGATGGGGAGGTTGGGGGAGTAAAAAGTGGGGAAAGCTTGCGCCAGGAAGTGAAAATTCCTCCATATAAAAGATCAGTCCTCCCCCCTCCCATCCGTGAATAGGGGGCAGGGGGAAGCCAGAGATCCCCAAGGAGGTTGCCGTTATATACAGAGCGGGCCCAGGTAGTGAGATGAGTTGACTCATTAATTTGGGTTAGGTGGACCCATCTCTAAATCTGTTTAACTTTCTGTAGCCAGTTGATAAATAAAAAAAAAAAAATTTTTTTTTCCTGGAATACCCCTTTATTATAGTTGTGCTGATAAACTTTAGATGTGAGTGCTGATCTCATGGATAATAGATGAAGAGAGGTAGGCCATGTGTGTTTACATCCAGCCCTCCTTTGGGAGACATACCCACCAAACCCTTCAGTGTTTAATAGGAAAACACTGAGTTGAACTGAATAAAGAGGTTACTTAACACTGTGCTTCTTCGTGTCATTTTTATAGAAAATGAAGCAAAAACCATGGAATGAAGCAACATTCTGAACGCCTATATGACTTCTGTTAATTTATACATTGATCATGAAGAATTTTGGGGTTTTCGAGGTATAATCGATTAGTTTTACATAATTGAAAATATTGCTATTATTTTTGGTTTTAGCTCCAAATGACAAAATAGAGGCAAATAAACACAAATTGTATAGGTGTCTAAATATGACATCTCTATAGCCGTCAAACTAAATTTAATTTACAATAGAAAAAAAAAAAGTGATGTTTCTGCAGTTGATCAGTGCAAGGAAAACATTGACATTTTCAGCCACAAAGCAAAACAATTCTCCATGGTGTATAATACATCTTAGAGGTCTCCACCTTTTCTAGTTTGTCAGATATGTTAAAAGGGGTACTTGGGAGGAAAAAAAAATGTTTTTAAATCAATTGGCACCAGAAAGTTATACAGATTTGTAAATTACTTCTATTCAAAAATCTCAATCCTTCCAGTACTTATCAGAGGAAGTTGTAGTAGTCTTTCCAGTCTGACCACCGTGCTCTCTGCTGCCACATCTTTTCATGTCAGGAACTGTCCAGAGCAGAAGAAAACCCCAAACCTCTCCTGCTTTGACCAGTTCCCGACAGGGACAGAGGTGCCAGCAGGAAGGATTAAGATGTTTATATAGAAGTAATATGAAAATCTGTATAATGTTCTACCACCAAATGATGTAAAATATTTTCCTCTGGAGTACCCCTTTAAATATGGCAAGTGGTGATGAGCTACACTGAGAAATAGCCTAGTTCTAAAATATAAGCAAGGGGCTAGCTGAAAAGCTGTTCATATACGTAACTTTCTAACAGAATATTTACGATGATTTCAGATGGGCCAATTGACTATCTAATGTGTATAGATAGGATTGTGTAGACTCTTCCCCTGATGGCAAATGTCAGGGGAAATAATACATCTGATACTAGGAAAGTTGGAAGGTTTGATTATGGGGGTACTCTTATTGGCAAGCTGTGGCTGGAATGTGTGTTTATGGAGATCTGGGCAAAAAGCTGAAGAAACAGACCATCTACATGTAGAGAAGACATTGCATGTTAGTCACTGGACTAAATTGTTGTAAAATAGTATATTCAATTCAGTGCTACCAAACCTACCGGAGAATACACTAAGTAATATCCATTTTGTAATGTTCATTCTCATGATAGCTGACACACCATTTCCCCCATGGTTCTGTCACAATTCATGTCTAAATAGACCAAGACCCTTCCAAGTTACAGAATCTCCACTTCTCTAGGGTTGCCTACCCATGCTCTAATGTTAATTGCCAGTAATATGGATTTTATTTAAGATCCAAGATTCAGTAATTCTATGGCATTTCTGGTGCCACTAAAGCTTGAGAGCCACATGTGACCCCTAATTCAGTAATAATATATTTACTGATTAAAATTGATTACTTAGAATGCAACTTTCTATATGTGTTAGCCATAGTTCCTGTGGTATCCTTCGTGTATTCGTAATTCCTCCATCGTTAGAAAAACAGTTTTGATAGAATAGATGGCTTCCTTTAAAGGGAACCTGTCACCACTATCATGCTGCCTGCACCACATGTCATCAGGGCAGTCTCCGGTGGCTTCTGCCTGCCCTGCTGGATAGACGTTGTCCAAATATCAATGGTCTAACTACAAAAGATATGACAGTGGGCCTCACTTTTAGGGTGTACAAACCATGAGTCATTGGAGCTGTCCCAAGTGACTTTTCCCTGCCCTTCCCTTAGATCGTGGGGATCTACGTTCCTATGTTCGCGAAATTCGCATATTTCCTATGTTTGTTCTCTTTTTTTTTTTCATGCGGAAATTTGTAATTCGAATAGTGCACACACGCAATTATACCTTTCACCTAAAGGAAGGGAGGGATCAGTGTCCAGTCTGGAAGTGCCCATATTTGCATATATATTCACATAAATTCGCATAAAAAAATGAATATTCGTCATTACCAATATATATATATATATATATAACTATATTCACTATATTAGCAAAATCGCAATGTGCCGATATTCTCGGTAAAAATTTGCATTTCAAATATTTGCGCTCAACACTAGTCATGAACACGCTCCCGTGTTTCGGACGCTGCTGCTGCCGACCCGGAGTTCACAGGGGTCCCCAGCGGCAGGATCCCCACTATCTAACATCTTATCCCCTATCCGTTTGATAGGGAATAAGATGTTTTGCGCCGGAGTACCCCTTTAACTCTAGTTTGCCATTAGGTATGACATATAAACACTAGATCCTGATATAAGTGAGCTCTGTACAGCTCTGCAGAATATGTTGGCACTATACAAGAAACAGGAATAACACATTTATTATAAAATAACACAACAAAACATACAAGACTGATTATATAGGTGATAACAGATAACTCATTTAGACTATTTTGTTGTCAAGTAAATGCATGTTCGAATATTACCAAAAATAATGTGCTTCATAAGCTGCAAAGCTTTACAGCTAATAACAAGAACTGTTGGAAGCACTAATATAATGAGCAAAATAACAACATTGTTAAAATTGCTTGTGGCACTTAATAGTAAATGAACGCAGCAACGTTATATTTTGCTTATTATTTACGACCTTCATCTTTTATCTTGTAATAATAAAGAAGATAATTTCATAACAAAAAGTTTGTGATGCAATAAAACATCTGGTCTTTGTGCTGTGTTCACATGGTATCATGAAGTTTAATTTCATGGTTACACAGGCAAAATAAACCAAACAACATGAATTCTGCTAATAAGGTGGAGCCTGCTGGGTACAAAGAAGAAAAATCTAATTTGTATGGAGAAGATAAAGTTGTCTGAGAATATAAGATCATCTCTGCTGATTTTATGTAAACCTTATCTGCTGACTAACTTTATTTCACAAGGGGCAATAATTCCAATTTTAAAAACACCAAATTCAGAAGTATTTTTGCTTGATATTCTCTCTGATATTATGCTCTCACCTCCCTGAGTGAACTGTAAGAATATGAATATGTTCCCAGAGATTCCCCAGTGACCAGCAAAATGTTCCTCCAGTGAAGGTTGTAGTTCTCATGCTTTGTGAATGTAATGCTGACAAAGAATGCTGTTTTGTGTCTGTTCCTTTACATTGGTGCTTCCTTGCCTTGCAACAAATTAAAAAATGTATTTACTGTATTCAGTATTTTTTATACAGATAGACCTAAATGCCCCACAGATTATTCATATTTATTACAAACACAGAAACATTCATAATATTTATAATCTTAAAGGTACTCTGCCCCTAGACATCTTATCCCCTGTCCAAAGGATAGGGGATAAGATGTCTGATTGCGGGGGTCCTGCCGATGGGGACCCCGCGATCTTGACTGCGGCACCCCAGATATCCGGTGCACTGAGCAAACTGTGCTCCATGCCGGATGACTGGCAATGCGGGGTGGAGGCTCGTGACATCACGGTCACACCCTGCTTGTGACGTTACGGCTATGCCCCCTCAATGCAAGTCTATGGGAGGGGGCGTGACATCAGTCACGCCCCCTCCCATAGAATTGCATTGATGGGGCATGGCCGTGACGTCACAAGCCTCCGTCACTGCACCCAATGCTCGAAACGAACGCTGGCATAGGGGATAAGATATCTAGGGGCGGAGTACCCCTTAAATGTTGTTTTTGGTTTTGATCTTTTAGATGCAATTATTATTACCAAGTACATACAACAACTACAGTATACTTATGATACGACAGGCTCAGAGGAACCGTAAAAGTAATAACACAGTCTCACTATACTAGCCTTATTATTTTCCTGAATATCAAGCATTCTGTGCCAGAAGAAGAGATGCTGATATGTAGATGTGTTTGCATTTCCCAAAGTGATGGTGCCCCTGGTGGATCAGGTCCAGAGCATGGTATAGAAAAAGTCCCGGCACTCACCAGATCTGCTGAAGCATTAGTTGATGTTTATTTTATATCATGAAATCTATAACAGGATGCACTTCGGCAGTAGCCTTGCTCTGCTGTCTAAACATAATATGCAGCTGACTGTGGTTAAGTATGTGAGGAGGTGCCCAATGATGACTTCAGGCCTATTGCCGGCTGTAGCATGAATTCATCATCAGGTGCCTCCTCACGTACTTAAAGGGGTACTCTGGTGGAATACTTTTCTTTTTAAATGAACTGGTGCCAGAAAGTTAAACAGATTTGTAAATTATTTGCTATATAATACACTAGCGCTGGAATTTTTTTACTAAAAGTACCGTATCTGCTGCGAACTTATTGGCATAAATCCCTGTATATTATGCCTAATAAAAAGCAAAGCTATAAATAATTGTATATAGTTTGCGCTGGTGCGGATTTATAAAAATATGATGTAATATAACAATATCCTACATGTATAGAGAGATGTCATATGATATTGCTTGAGTAGTATACTGAGAATGCCCTCCTGTGTTAAAGTTAGCTGAAGAAAAATTAGTTGATATTTTTAGATATATGCTTGCCAATAATCATATACATCCAAAACAGTTATACATGTGTTCCTGATTATTATACCTGCAGTTCCTGATCTATTGTTTGGTGTACTGTGTTTTGTAGATCCAAGTATTAAATTGTGGTAATCCTTTTTGTTATTATATTCTTTTTGTATAGTGGGTTAGTTTTGCATGCTGCAAAAAAAAAAAAAAATCCTAGTTGTACATATAGGTTGCGGCAAGTTTCTCTGTAGTATTAACTATATGATACGCTATTCAATGTTATTTCAATGCTATCACTTATTTTCTAAGTTTGGGTGAGTTACCGGTCAGACCGCCGTTATATTTTCTTCAATTAGTTGTGTAGGTGTTCTTCTATATCCGCGGTATTGTCCGGTGGTTGTATCTAGGTGAGAGATCCTATTTTGGTTTGTTCTATGCAGCGGCGAATACGCCCCGGCCAGTGGCGTCTCTAGTCTATGCTGCCTGCGACTTCCGGGAATGAAAGTTTTAGTGACGTCACTACAGGCGCTCCTCTGTACCAAAAAGACCTCAACGCGTTTCGGAAACTGTTTCTACGGTTTCCTTCGTCAAGAGGAAAGTTAAACAGATTTGTAAATTACTTTTATTTAAAAATCTTAATCCTCCCAGTAATTATCAGCTGCTGAAATTGAGTTGTTCTTTTATGTCCGACAACAGTGATCTCTGCTGACACCTCTGCTTGTCCAGGAACTGTCCAAAGCATTAGAGAACACTGTTGTCAGACAGAAAAAAAAAACTCAACTTCAGCAGCTGATAACTACTGGAAGGATTAAGATTTTTTAATAGAAGTCATTTACAAATTTGTTTAACTTTCTGGAGCCAGTGAATGTAGAAAAAAAGTTTTTTTCCTGGAATACCCCTTAAGGATGCAGAGCGTACCTGTACGCCTTCGCCCGGTCCCGTTATATAACACGGGGTTGACCAGAACTTCTTAAAATATGAAAGTGGAGCTGTGATTGGTTGCGGTGAGAAAAAAACAGACAATTAGGGTTTCAGGCTGATTGATAAATCTCCCCAAATGTGTAAATTTTACTGAAAAGTATACTGCGTAGAAACTAAAGCTCCCAAAAGTTACAAAATGGCATTTTGGTTCTCTACTTTCATCCCATAATTTTTCTTTTCTTTTATTATAGCACAATGCCTCAAGCCTTAAAGGAATATTCCAGGAATGTTTTTTTTTATTTGACTATGCTACAGGGTCTGTAAAGTTAGTGTAGTTCATAATATAGTGTCTGTACATTTTCTCACAATTTTTATGTGATTTTCACCCCAATATTTATTTTTAACAGCATAAAAAATTACTGTTGTCTCAGGTTATTTCCAGGTTGCAATGCAGCCGAGACCTGACTCACTAGTCAGCTGATGACAGGGAGCCTGTCTGTTTCAATTGGTGGAGGGATCGCTTGGTGGGATAGAGATCAATTTGCAACAAATGCAACAGCTGTAGGCACCCTGATTGAAAACCACAGATCTTTTGCATGGATGCAGCTCATTTATGTTTCAATGGGTGGGGTGGCTGATGTGTTGGAGGAAGGAAAATGGAATCATGGAATTTGTAGTAGGGATCGACCGATATTGATTTTTTCAGAGCCAATAACGATACCGATAACCTGTGAACTTTCAGGCCGATAGCTGATAACATATACCGATATTCCGTGCATTTTAATCTCCCGCCCCTCAAATATCCTTATTAAAAGGAGGGTGCGTGTGTGTGTGCGGGTATACCCTTATACACTGTTTCTGGCCCCGCAGAAGCCACTGCAGATCAATTATTTAAAGTGGGCGCTTTAAATCAATGAACTGCAGCAGCTTTTGCAGGGCCAGAGACCGCCGCTGCCGCCAGCTTCTCTCCCCCTACCTGTATTGGGGTCCTGATGCCAATCACCACCGCTACCCGATTGCCTCCCCCTGCCTATCCTCTGGCAAGAGACTGCTGCTGCCACTGCCCCATTGCCTCCCCCATCCCCGGTTTTATAATTACCTGTTCCCGGGGTCCGCGCTACTTCTGGCTCCGGTGGCGTCTTAAGCTGTCACTGTGCATCGGGCCACTGATGGTGACGTTGCATTGAGGACGTCACTCATCATTGCGCAGCGCACAGCAAAAGCACAGGACGCTGCAGGAGCCAGAAGTAGTGCAGACCCCGGGAACAGGTAATTATAAAACCGGTTAAGTAGCTGTATTAGTCCAGTGATGCAGATGCAAATCAAAAAATGTTGCAGTATCTTGTAATACCTTTTTTATTTGGATTAACAGAATTTTGTAGACAATGATAATAATGTGCAGTGTTTCAGTGTTGCAGTGTTTCAGAATCAAAACAATGTATTTAAAATCAGATACAGATCTGCTACAGTAAATTTGCAACAGATTCACAGCATGTGAATGTACCCTAAGGCTAGTTTCACACTATGGAATTTCTCAACAGAATTTCCAATGCAGCCGAAGCCTATTGCTGTCAATAGAATGTCAACAGTGGATATTCCGCTGCTGAAATTCTGCCGCCAAAAGAATAATCTCATTCATTTCCTAGGCAGAATCTGCACGGAAGACATTGCCTTCTATGAGGATGGCAATGTCTATGCGGTCCTAGCACTGACTCATTTGGTCAGTGCGCTCGGAATATCCATAGATAATTTTTCTGCCCAAATATTCCACAGTGTGAACCTAGCCCAAAGAACAAACTTTCAAATAATAATGTTCTTAAGTTGAATGGAAATAACACATGTACCTTTAAAATAAATGCTCCTTTCTAATCTAGATATAGGAAGCTATTGTCTTAAATCTGTTCTAATCTTCTCTTTGTAATATCTGATGTTATAGTATTTTAAATTGGAGCCATGACCACCCCATTGTTGAATAAGTCACTAATGTATTCATGTCAGATATTTTTTGTTTCTGAGCAATTCAGAGTCCCGTTCTGAGATGTACCATGATGAAGCTATAAATAGCCAGTAGTACTGTACTGCTAGGGAATACTGAAATGTGTTTAACATTCTGGTAAACACGAGCTAGAGGCAGCTTTATGTAGCTGAGCTCACAAATGTGTTATTTACCTTCCTGGATTATGGCAACAAAACTAACATCTGACATAAACTCTCCAAGGATATAATACACAGAGCGCAGCCTATGTTTATATTCATTTCTGTGGATGATTTTCACCACTTTAAATTCAAAGACCATAGATATCACCAAGAAATCCTCTGGTCTGGGAACCCTGAATCTCTCAAATCTTAGTTGAGTCATATTTTCACTTTAAAAAAATGTAATGAAATAATTAAATAAATATACAAATGCACATCTAGTAATCCATGCCCTTAGTGTTTGTCTCAGCAAACTGTTTGCAGGTTTTATAGTGTTTCATCCCCTCTCGGATGACAACCGTACAGACCAATTTGATGCAGTGTGCGGCATATGGTTTGAGCACCCACCTCCCCAATCTCTGCAACAATGCTGGCAGCACTGTTACATCTATTTTCAAAAGACAACATCTGGATATGACGCTGAGCACATGCACTCAACTTCTTTGGTTGACCATGGTTAGGCCTGACCATGAAGTACAATCTGTCCTGTGAAACTGCTTTATGGCTTTCCCACCATGCTGAAGCCCAGATTCAGGGTCTTGACAATCTTTCTACAGCCTAACCCTTCTTTATGTAGAGCAACAATTATTTTTTCAGATCTTCAGAGGGTTTTTGCAATGAGGTGCCATGTTGAACTTCCAGTGACCAGTATTAGATGGTATGAGAGCGATAACACCAATTTTAAGATACCTACTCCCCATTCACACCTGAGACCTTATAACACTAATTAGTCACATGACACCAAGGAGGGAAAATGGCTGACTGGGCCCAATTTGGACCTTCACACCTAGAGGTGTACTCACGTTTGTTGCCAAGGTTTATACATTAATAGCTGTGTGTTATATTGAGTGAACACAACATGAAACACTGTTATATAGACTGTGCACTTTCTACTTTACATTGTAGCAGAGTGTCATTTCTTCAGTGTTGTTACATGAAAAGATATAACTAAATATTTCCTAAAATGTGAGGGCTTGACTCACATGAGATACTGTATCTGTACAAGTTTTAGAGAAACTACACAGGGTGAACATCAGTCTCGAATAGTGCCAGCAGCTATTGTCTCAATTAGAGATGAGTGAAAATTAGATTCAGCGGATTCGCCAAATTTCCCCAAAAAATTTAGTTCGATCCGAAAATACTTGTGTTTAATCACTATTAAAGACAGCTATTTCCAGGCTACAGAGAGCCTCAATAGAGGTGTAGAACACTTTGCCATAGGGAGTGTGCTGGGGTAGTGAAATAATACCGTTATTCAGTATGACATGCAGATTACAGGCGGAGCTATTAGAATAGCAGAGCGGCACAATGAAAGTGTCTGGATGTGGCAGCGGGGTCAGGAGACCATATAGCGTCACAATGGTTGCTTGAAGTCTTTGAATGAGGAGTGCTTCCTGTGATGATCTCAATTGGCAGACTATGAAACGATTTCTAAACTCTCCCTG
This sequence comes from Hyla sarda, assembly GCF_029499605.1. NCBI lineage: Eukaryota > Metazoa > Chordata > Amphibia > Anura > Hylidae > Hyla > Hyla sarda. The sequence continues at coordinate 210,992,227 of NC_079192.1, read as the reverse complement.
TCTGCCTGCCTGCGGTGATACGAGCTTGAGGTCAATGGATTTCCCCTGTGCTGATCTGTATTGTCAGTAACTCTGATTAGTGACCACACAGTGTTTGCTTTCTCTCTAGCCAGAATGAATGCAGGTTTGAGGTGAATGGATTTGCCGCTGTAAAGATCTGTATTATCAGTAACGGTGATTAGTGCACACACACAGTCTCTGCTCTCAGCAAAACTGGAAATGCCCGTCTTCGGCAATGGCTGCCAAATATATGGGGCTGTGACATCACAGGGCTGGCTGGCTGCTGATAGGCTGCATGCCACCATATGTTTCAGGGTGATTCCCTCTACCCTCCTTCCCACCTTCCTAGACTTCCTTGCCCCATGTCCTCACACATGTAGTGGCCATTTTAGCTCCCCGGCCTGCACAAAATTTAGTGATTGAACTGATTAATTACCAAAAAACGCAGGGAAATTTGGATTCGTTCAGAATCAAATTTTTCATGAAATTCGGAACGAATTTGACTTCGTCAGCTTTAATTTGCTAGTCTCAATCACACATCCAAGGAAGATATCTTCCCAAAAAGTGTAGAACCCAAATCTTTGCATTGTACATCTATGTGTGCCACACTAAGCATGGACAACAGAAAGAGGAGAAGAGAACTGTCTGAGGACTTGAGAATCAAAATTGTGGGAAAATATCAACAATCTGAAGGTTACAAGTCCATCTCCAGAAATCTAGATTTGCCTTTATTCACACTGTGCAACATTATCAAGAAGTTTGCAACCCATGGCACTGAAGTTAATCTCCCTGTGCATGGACGGAAGAGAAAAATTGATGAAAGGTGTCAACGCAGGATAGTCTGGATGGTGGATAAGCAGCCCCACTAGTATAGATAAGAAGTTCCAAAGATATTCAAGCTGTCCTGCAGGCTCAGGGAGCATCAGTGTCTGCACGAACAATCTGTTGACATTTAAATGAAATGAAACGCTATGGCAGGAGACCCAGGAGGACCCCACTGCTGACACAGAGACATAAAAAAGCAAGACTACATTTTGCCAAAATGAACTTGAGTAAGCCAAAATCTTTCTGGGAAAACATCTTGTGGACAGATGAGACCAAGATAGGGCTTTTTGGTAAAGCACATCATTCTACTGTTTACCAAAAACGGAATGAGGCCTACAAAGAAAAGAACACAGTACCTAAAGTGAAATATGGTGGAGGTTCAATGATGTTTTGGGGTTGTTTTGCTGCCTCTGGCACTGGGTGCCTGGAATGTGTGCAAGTCATTATGAAATCTGAGGATTACCAACGGATTTTGGGTTGCAATGTATAGCTCAGTGTCAGAAAACTGGGTTTGTGTTGGAGATCTTGGGTCTTCCAGCAGGACAATGACCCAAAATATTTGTCAAAAAGCACCCAGAAATGGATGCCAACAAAGCACTGGAGAGTTCTGAAGTGGCCAGCAATGAGTCCAGATCTAAATCCCATTGAACACCTGTGGAGAGATTTTAACCCCTTAAGGACTCAGCCCATTTTGGCCTTAAGGACTCAGACAATTTAATTTTTACGTTTTCATTTTTTCCTCCTCGCCTTCTAAAAATCATAACTCTTTTATATTTTCATCCACAGACTAGTATGAGGGCTTGTTTTTTGCGCGACCAGTTGTCCTTTGTAATGACATTACTCATTATATCATAAAATGTATGGCGCAACCAAAAAACACTATTTTTGTGGGGAAATTAAAACGAAAAACGCAACTTTGCTAATTTTGGAAGGTTTTGTTTTCACGCCGTACAATTTATGGTAAAAATGACGTGTGTTCTTTATTCTGAGGGTCAATACGATTAAAATGATACCCATTATTATATACTTTTATATTATTGTTGCGCTTAAAAAAAATCACAAACTTTTTAACCAAATTAGTACGTTTATAATCCCTTTATTTTGATGACCTATAACTTTTTTATTTTTCCGTATAAGCGGCGGTATGGGGGCTCATTTTTTGCGCCATGATCTGTAATTTTTTTTGATACAAACATTTGCATATAAAAAACTTTTAATACATTTTTATAATTTTTTTTTAATAAAATTTATTAAAAAAGTAGGAATTTTGGACTTTTTTAATTTTTTTTCGTTCATGCCGTTCACCGTACGAGATCATTAACATTTTATTTTAATAGTTCGGACATTTACGCACGCGGCGATACCAAATATGTCTATAAAAAATGTTTTTTACGCTTTTTGGGGGTAAAATAGGAAAAAACGGACGTTTTACTTTTTTATTGGGGGAGGGGATTTTTCACTTTTTTTTTACTTTTACTTTTACATTTTTTTTTACACTTGAATAGTCCCCATAGGGGACTATTCATAGCAATACCATGATTGCTAATACTGATCTGTTCTATGTATAGGACATAGAACAGATCAGTATTATCGGTCATCTCCTGCTCTGGTCTGCTCGATCACAGACCAGAGCAGGAGACGCCGGGAGCCGCACGGAGGAAGGAGAGGGGACCTCCGTGCGGCGTTATGAATGATCGGATCCCCGCAGCAGCGCTGCGGGCGATCCGATCGTTCATTTAAATGGCGAACTGCCGCAGATGCCGGGATCTGTATTGATCCCGGCACCTGAGGGGTTAATGGCGGACGACCGCGAGATCGCGGGCGTCGGCCATTGTCGGCGGGTCCCTGGCTGCGATCAGCAGCCGGGATCAGCCGCGCATGACACGGGCATCGCTCCGATGCCCGCGGTTATGCTTAGGACGTAAATGTACGTCCTGGTGCGTTAAGTACCACCTCACCAGGACGTACATTTACGTCCTGCGTCCTTAAGGGGTTAAAGGGGTATTCCAGGAAAAAAAACATTTTTTTTTAATATATATATATCAACTGGCTCCAGAAAGTTAAACAGATTTGTAAATTACTTCTATTAAAAAATGTTATTCCTTTCAATAATTATCAGATGCTGAAGTTGAGTTGTTGTTTTCTGTCTGGTAACATTGCTCTCTGCTGACATCTCTGCACAGAGTAGAAGAGGTTTGCTATGGGGATTTGCTTCTAAACTGGGCAGTTCCCGAGACACGTGTCATCAGAGAGCACTTAAATAGAAAAGAACAACTCAACTTAATTAGCTCATAAGTACTGAAAGGATTAAAACATTTTAATAGAAGTAATTTACAAATCTGTTTAACTTTCTGGAGCTAGTTGATATATAGAAAAAAGTTTTACCTGGATAACCTTTTTAAAATTGCTGTTGGGAAAAGGCGCCGTTCCAATAAGAGGGACCTGGATCAGTTTGCAAAGGAAGAGTGGTCCAACATTCCGGCTGAGAGGTGTAAGAAGCTTATTGATGGTTATTGATAGCGACTGATTTCAGTTATTTTTTTCCAAGGGGTGTGCAACCAAATATTAAGTTTAGGGTGCCAATAATTTTGTCCAGCCCATTTTTGGAGTTTGGTGTGACATTATGTTTAATTTGCTTTTTTTCCTCCCTTTTTGGTTTAGTTCCAATACATATAACGGGAATAAACGTGTATAGCAAAACACGTATTCCTGCAATCCTTTTCTGTGAGAAATACTTAATTTTCTTGAAAAATATCAGGTGTGTCAACATTTACGACCATGACTGTATATCATTGATAAAAATCATAATAATATTTACTTCATTATCTGAAGTTCCCCAGTTGGGCCCTGGTTGCAGTGTTTCTGTGCTTTGCAGTTGAGACCAATAAAATACACCACCAGCCCTTCTACTAATGTTGGCGACAAAACTGAATCTCAACAGGCGTGCCAAAATACAATGCTGTCGCCCAGTGGCTTTATTTTCTCATACTACGGCAAATGAGATGATAATCTCTGTCAACAAAAGCACTGCCAGATTCAGAGGTGTAGTTCAACAAATGTATTCAGGCTTGGAAGGATTACAGAACTAAATCAAGCTTGCATTTTTACCAAAATCAACAAATCTTCTTTTAATAAAGGCGCTGAAGTCAATTTCTTCTCATTCCCTGTGACAGGCCAGCCTGGATTCTTTGTGCTGCTGTGGTTTAACATGGAACCATTCCAATAAATGGAGTCTAAGAAGCCCATGGTGCATCACACTTAACCCCTGCAATGGGGTGTGGACTTCTGCAGCAGAAAACTTCCAGAGAAAACTCCACCCCTAGACATCTTATCCTCTACCCACAGGATAGGGGACAAGATGTCCGATCGTGGGGATCCCACTGCTGGGGACCCTGCGATCTCCCTGCTGCATCCGGCGTTCGTTTAGCGAGTCGGGGGCAGCATCTGAGGCTCATGACCTCACAGCCAGGCCCCGCTCATGACATCATGGCTATGCCCCCTCAATGCAAGTCTATGGGAGGGGACGTGACGGTCCCATAGACTTGCATTGAGGGGACGTGGCCATGATGTCACAAGCCTCCACTCTGCATCGCCAGTCATCCGGCACCGGATATCAGGGGATCCGCAGCCGAGATTGCGAGGGTCCCCAGCAGCGGGACTCCCCCGCAATCAGATATGTTATCCCCTATCCTTTGGATAGGAGATAAGACGTCTAGGGACAGAGTACCTCTTTAACATTGGTAGCTACTGATGTGGATATAGGATTGTCAGAGAAGGATGGTGCAGAGATGTAGTCATTTAAGCAGTAGGTCAGGGCTGCCAGAGTCTGTGCACATACAGGAGATAGACTCGAATCACAGGCACAGATTAGGATAGTCAGTAAACAGAATCACAGGGAGGGGGGTCCCAGCGGTCAGACCCCAATGATTCCGACACTTATCCACTATCCTGTGGGTAGGGGATAAGTTGTTCAGTACCAGAGTATCCCTTTAAAGTGTACCATATTTTCTGGCATATAAGACGACTGGGTGTATAATACAACCCCCAACTTTTACAGTTAAAATATAGAGTTTGGGATATACTCGCTGTATATGACTACCCCTCTACCGCGATGTACAGTACCTTACCATTGTTCCCCCACATTAGGTAGGCAGCATAGTTCCCACACCAGGTAGAGAGCATAGGTCCCCCCACATTAGGTTTTCAGCACAGTTCCCCCCACAATAGGTTTTCAGCATAGTTCCCCCTACATTAGGTTGTCAGCATAGTTCCCCCACATTAGATTGTCATCATAGTTTCCCCACATTAGGTTGTCAGCATAGTTCCCCTACATTAGGTTGTCAGCTTAGTTCCCCTATATTAGGTTGTCAGCATAGTTCCCCTACATTAGATTATCAGCATAGTTCCCCTACATTAGGTTGTCGGCATAGTTCCCCTACATTAGGTTGTCAGCATAGTTCCCCCACATTAGGTTGTCAGTATAGTTCCCCCACATTAGGTTGTTAGTATAGTTCCCCCACATTAAGTTGTCAGCATAGTTCCCCCATATTAGGTTGTCACCATAGTTCCCCCACATTAGGTTATCAGCATAGTTCCCCCACATTAGGTTGTCAGCATAGTTCCCCCCACATTAGGTTGTCAGCATTGTTCCCCTACATTAGGTTGTCAGCATAGTTCCCCCATATTAAGTTGGCAGTATAGTTCCATTATATTAGGTTGTAGTTCCCCCACATTAGGTTGGCAGTATACGGTGCTTCCCCCACATTAGATTGTAGTTCCCCCACAGTAGGTTGGCAGTATAGTTCCCCCCACATTTGGTTGGCAGTATAGTTCCCCCACATTAGGTTGTAGTTCCCCCACATTAGGTTGGCAGTATAGTTCCCCCACATTAGGTTGGACGCATAGTTCCCCCCACACTAGGTTGTAGTCCCCCCACATTAGGTTGTAGTTACCCTACATAAGGTTGGCAGTATAGTTCCCCCACATTAGTTTGTAGTTCCCTCACATTAGGTAGGCAGCATAGTTCCCCCCACATTAGGTTGTAGTTCCCCCCACATTTGGTAGGCAGTGCCTCCCCCCCCCCCCCCCACAGACATACAGCCTTCAGCCATACACTGCCTGTGTACTGCCTCCCCTCAGTGCTCCAACCACCGCTCCTCCGGTCCGGGGCCATAGCATTAGGTCCCGGGACCAGAAGAGCGGTGGTCGGAGCACTGAAGAAGACGTGCTGCTGGTAACTTACCATGCGCACGCGTCCTCTCTGCTCCGCTTCGCTCTGCCGTTTCTATGGGCGCACGCATGGGACGTCAGTGACGTCCCTGCGTGTGCTGCCTCCTGGCGGCCCCTACGTTTTTAAAGTTAACGCTGGGCTGCAGAAAGGTAACCGGGACATCCTTTGTATCCCGAAAAGATCTTTCGGGACACAGGGATTTCTCAAATGTGACAGGGAAATTAATCTTGGTAATCCATACATCAGCATCCTGGCTGACTGCAACACCCGGCATATAAGACGACCCCCGACTATTGAGAACATTTTACCTGGTTTAAAAGTTGTCTTATATGCCGGAAAATATGGTACCTGTCATCAACAGAACTTTTTACATAATGTAGATAATATCATCATTATATGTATATTTGTAATATACATTGGTTAAAAATTGTGTATATTTTTGGGTGAAAAAATGCTGTCCCTGCAGCTATTGTCTGTGTGTTTCTATGAGGAGTCCAAAACAGGAATTGAGGGTAGGACAAGCAAGGCTCTGTGCAGACTCCTGGCTTATCAATCACCCTGATGTATGAGCCAGGAACATGTTATAGAACTTCAGTGCACATTGTCCTGCGTTTTCTTTGTGCACAGAGCCCTGCTTGTCCACCCTCACTTCCTGTATTTGGACTCCTCATAGAGACACACATGTAATAGCGGCAGGGACAAAAATATACACATTTTTTATCCAATGTATATTACAAATATACATATAATGGTATTATCGACATTATATAGAAAGTTTTTGCTGACGACAGGTACACTTTAAATGTTGGCTTTTTGTTAATGTGGAATGTTGTTACTTTATTTACTATTGGGATACAAAGTTCTGACCAGCTTTTCTTGGTGGGAATTTTTTGTAATATATTCAGAGGATTTTGTGTGATTTCAACAGCAAATAAGTTGGGTTCTGAGAACACCCCCTTTCTCTGTGACACTATGCCCCTTTTCTCTTTGGTTTGTAGAACTAATTTGGCACTATGCACCACAAGTTTTGGAGCATATAGAGTTTGTGGTGCACTGCACTTAATTTTGGTGCACAAATGGGCAACAGCAGGTTGGGTTCCTATTAGCAAATCAGGGTCAATGGGCTTTTGATGGAAGATATAAACAGGGCCAAACAAACACATTTTTAGAGCACAAAATTTCAAGACTGCATGACAGGCCATTAACACAGATTATCCAACAGAGCTAGGAAAGATGTAAAACTGATAAATGCCACCTTGTCCAATTTCAGAGCACACAAAGGTCCATAAAGAAATCAGTGTGCAGCAGAACTGAGTCAATAATAAAACACTTTACCTTCCAGTAATAAGTGTAGAATTCACATTAAGAGATCATTTATATTATACACATAAAACTTTTACACAACAGATCTAGAAACAACTGTTTTTACAAGACACACCTGGGTCCAGAATTACATGGCTAAAAACAACATAAATATATTTGCAACCACAGGTACAAGCAGGGCTTTCCAACATGGATCACATTTTTTCATTATTTGCACAGAAAATCCATTTTATTGCTAAATGATGTTGGCTTTTCTTGGATTTGAGTTCTAGTTGCAACATGTCCTTAGATCTCAACTCCTTCGTATACTGTATAGAACAGGTTATGTGCACTAGCTAAGTGTAGTCACTGTAGAGAAGAGTAACCAAATGCATTGTGTGCTATCTATGTTATAGAAACCATAGAACTGGTCATAAAATGAGCAGCGTACAGTAAGAAAGATTTCATTGCGGGCATGTCTGCAACTAACTTTCCTACAACCCTGAACTGTTTCCTGACCACAACCTTATTATTTTTAGGCCACACAGGAACATGGCTAACACCCTCAGACACTGCCTCCCCTGCTTCACTCTCATACAGCGGCCTTTAATTTTCCCACACCCTGGTAAAAAATGCAGTGATGGCATTGGCCTGCTGTTATCGGAGGACTATTCCTTCACTCCAACTCCATCTCTTCCCTCTCTTGCCTTCTCTTCTTTTGAAGTAAATTCTGTCAGCATCTACTCTCCATCCAACATCTAAGTGGCAATCATCTACCAACCACCAGGCCCTGTAATCACTTCACTACCTGGCTCCTACAGTTCCTGTTACGCCGAGCGCTCCGGGTTCCCGCTCCTCCCCGGAGCGCTCGCTTCACCTCCTCCGCTGCAGCGCCCCGGTCACGTCCTCTGACCCGGGGCGCTGCGATCCTGCTGCTAGCCGGGATGCGATTCGCGATGCGGGTAGCGCCCGCTCGCGATGCGCACCCCGGCTCTCCTACCTGACTCGCTCCCCGTCTGTTCTGTCCCGGCGCGCGCGGCCCCGCTCCCTAGGGCGCGCGCGCGCCGGGTCTCTGCGATTTAAAGGGCCACTGCGCCGCTGATTGGCGCAGTGGTTCCAATTAGAGTTATCACCTGTGCACTCCCTATATTACCTCACTTCCCTTGCACTCCCTTGCCGGATCTTGTTGCCTTAGTGCCAGTGAAAGCGTTCCTTGTGTGTCCCTTGCCAGTGTTTCCAGACCTTCTGCCGTTGCCCCTGACTACGATCCTTGCTGCCTGCCCCGACCTTCTGCTACGTCCGACCTTGCTTCTGCCTACTCCCTTGTACCGCGCCTATCTTCAGCAGCCAGAGAGGTGAGCCGTTGCTAGTGGATACGACCTGGTCACTACCGCCGCAGCAAGACCATCCCGCTTTGCGGCGGGCTCTGGTGAAAACCAGTAGTGGCTTAGAACCGGTCCACTAGCACGGTCCACGCCAATCCCTCTCTGGCACAGAGGGTCCACTACCTGCCAGCCGGCATCGTGACAGTAGATCCGGCCATGGATCCCGCTGAAGTTCCTCTGCCAGTTGTCGCTGACCTCACCACGGTGGTCGCCCAGCAGTCACAACAGATTGCGCAACAAGGCCAACAGCTGTCTCAACTGACCGTTATGCTACAACAGTTGCTACCACAGCTTCAGCAGTCATCTCCTCCGCCAGCTCCTGCACCTCCTCCGCAGCGAGTGGCCGCTCCTGGGATACGCTTATCCTTGCCGGATAAGTTTGATGGGGACTCTAAGTTTTGCCGTGGCTTCCTTTCCCAATGTTCCCTGCATCTGGAGATGATGTCGGACCTGTTTCCCACTGAAAGGTCTAAGGTGGCTTTCGTAGTCAGTCTTCTGTCCGGAAAAGCCCTGTCATGGGCCACACCGCTCTGGGACCGCAATGACCCCGTCACTGCCTCAGTACACTCCTTCTTCTCGGAAATCCGAAGTGTCTTTGAGGAACCTGCCCGAGCCTCTTCTGCTGAGACTGCCCTGTTGAACCTGGTCCAGGGTAATTCTTCCGTTGGCGAGTATGCCGTACAATTCCGTACACTTGCTTCAGAATTGTCCTGGAATAATGAGGCCCTCTGCGCGACCTTCAAAAAAGGCCTATCCAGCAACATTAAAGATGTTCTGGCCGCACGAGAAATTCCTGCTAATCTACATGAACTTATTCACCTAGCCACTCGCATTGACATGCGTTTTTCTGAAAGGCGTCAGGAACTCCGCCAAGATATGGACTCTGTTCGCACGAGGCGTTTCGTCTCCTCGGCTCCTCTCTCCTCTGGTCCCCTGCAATCTGTTCCTGTGCCTCCCGCCGTGGAGGCTATGCAGGTCGACCGGTCTCGCCTGACACCTCAAGAGAGGACACGACGCCGTATGGAGAACCTCTGCCTGTACTGTGCTAGTACCGAACACTTCCTGAGGGATTGTCCTATCCGTCCTCCCCGCCTGGAAAGACGTACGCTGACTCCGCACAAGGGTGAGACAGTCCTTGATGTCTACTCTGCTTCTCCACGTCTTACTGTGCCTGTGCGGATGTCTGCTTCTGCCTTCTCCTTCTCTACAGTGGCCTTCTTGGACTCTGGTTCTGCAGGAAATTTTATTTTGGCCTCTCTCGTCAACAGGTTCAACATCCCAGTGACCAGTCTCGCCAGACCCCTCTACATCAATTGTGTAAATAATGAAAGATTGGACTGTACCATACGTTTCCGCACGGAGCCCCTTCTTATGAGCATCGGATCTCATCATGAGAGGATTGAACTTTTGGTCCTCCCCAATTGCACCTCGGAGATTCTCCTTGGACTTCCCTGGCTTCAACTTCATTCCCCAACCCTGGATTGGTCCACTGGGGAGATCAAGAGTTGGGGGTCCTCTTGTTCCAAGAACTGTCTAAAACCGGTTCCCAGTAACCCTTGCCGTAACTCTGTGGTTCCTCCAGTAACCGGTCTCCCCAAGGCCTATATGGACTTCGCGGATGTTTTCTGCAAAAAACAAGCTGAGACTCTACCTCCTCACAGGCCTTATGATTGCCCTATCGACCTCCTCCCGGGTACTACTCCACCCCGGGGCAGAATTTATCCTCTCTCTGCCCCAGAGACTCTTGCCATGTCCGAATACGTCCAGGAGAATCTAAAAAGGGGCTTTATCCGTAAATCCTCCTCTCCTGCCGGAGCCGGATTTTTCTTTGTCTCCAAAAAAGATGGCTCCCTACGTCCTTGCATTGACTACCGCGGTCTTAATAAAATCACGGTTAAGAACCGCTACCCCTTACCCCTCATCTCTGAACTCTTTGATCGCCTCCAAGGTGCCCACATCTTCACTAAATTGGACTTAAGAGGCGCCTATAACCTCATCCGCATCAGAGAGGGGGACGAGTGGAAAACGGCATTTAACACCAGAGATGGACACTTTGAGTATCTGGTCATGCCCTTTGGACTGTGCAATGCCCCTGCCGTCTTCCAAGACTTTGTCAATGAAATTTTTCGTGATCTATTATACTCCTGTGTTGTGGTATATCTGGACGATATCCTAATTTTTTCTGCCAATCTAGAGGAACACCGCCGGCATGTCCGTATGGTTCTTCAGAGACTTCGTGACAACCAACTCTATGCCAAAATTGAGAAATGTCTGTTTGAATGCCAATCTCTTCCTTTTCTAGGATATTTGGTCTCTGGCCAGGGACTACAGATGGATCCAGACAAACTCTCTGCCGTCTTAAATTGGCCACGCCCCTCCGGACTCCGTGCTATCCAACGCTTTTTGGGGTTCGCCAATTATTACAGGCAATTTATTCCACATTTTTCTACCATTGTGGCTCCTATCGTGGCTTTAACCAAGAAAAATGCTGATCCCAAGTCCTGGCCTCCTCAAGCAGAAGACTCCTTTAAACAACTCAAGTCTGCCTTTTCTTCGGCTCCCGTGCTCTCCAGACCTGACCCTTCCAAACCCTTCCTATTGGAGGTTGATGCCTCCTCAGTAGGAGCTGGAGCTGTTCTTCTACAAAAAAATCCTTCCGGGCATGCTGTCACTTGTGGTTTTTTCTCTAGGACCTTCTCTCCAGCGGAGAGGAACTACTCCATCGGGGATCGAGAACTTCTAGCCATTAAATTAGCACTTGAGGAATGGAGGCATCTGCTGGAGGGATCAAGATTTCCTGTTATTATCTACACCGACCACAAGAACCTCTCCTACCTCCAGTCGGCCCAACGGCTGAATCCTCGCCAGGCCCGGTGGTCTCTGTTCTTTGCCCGATTTAATTTTGAGATTCACTTTCGTCCTGCCGATAAGAACATTAGAGCCGATGCTCTCTCTCGTTCCTCGGATGCCTCAGAAGTTGATCTCCCTCCGCAACACATCATTCCACCTGACTGCCTGATCTCCACTTCTCCTGCCTCCATCAGACAGACTCCTCCAGGAAAGACCTTTGTTTCTCCACGCCAACGCCTCGGAATCCTCAAATGGGGTCACTCCTCCCATCTCGCAGGTCATGCGGGCATCAAGAAATCTGTGCAACTCATCTCCCGCTTCTATTGGTGGCCAACTCTGGAGACGGATGTTGGGGACTTTGTGCGAGCCTGCACTATCTGTGCCCGGGATAAGACTCCTCGCCAGAAGCCCGCTGGTTTTCTTCATCCTCTGCCTGTCCCCGAACAGCCTTGGTCTCTGATTGGTATGGATTTTATTACTGATTTACCCCCTTCCCGTGGCAACACCGTTATTTGGGTGGTCGTTGATCGATTCTCCAAAATGGCACATTTCATTCCTCTTCCTGGTCTTCCTTCTGCGCCTCAGTTGGCTAAACAATTTTTTGTACACATTTTTCGTCTTCACGGGTTGCCTACGCAGATTGTCTCGGATAGAGGGGTCCAATTCGTGTCTAAATTCTGGAGAGCTCTCTGTAATCAACTCAAGATTAAATTAAATTTTTCCTCTGCATATCATCCCCAGTCCAATGGACAAGTAGAAAGAATTAACCAGATCCTGGGTGATTATTTGCGACATTTTGTTTCCTCCCGCCAGGATGACTGGGCAGATCTCCTTCCATGGGCCGAATTCTCGTATAACTTCAGGGTCTCTGAATCTTCCTCCAAATCCCCATTTTTCGTGGTGTACGGCCGTCACCCCCTTCCCCCCCTCCCTACCCCCTTGCCCTCTGGTCTGCCCGCTGTGGATGAAATTTCTCGTGACCTTTCCATTATATGGAGAGAGACCCAAAATTCTCTCTTACAGGCTTCTTCACGCATGAAGAGGTTCGCGGATAAGAAAAGAAGAGCTCCCCCCGTTTTTTCCCCTGGAGACAAGGTATGGCTCTCCGCTAAATATGTCCGCTTCCGTGTCCCTAGCTACAAGTTGGGACCACGCTATCTTGGTCCTTTCAAAATTCTGTGTCAAATTAATCCTGTCTCTTATAAACTTCTTCTTCCTCCTTCTCTTCGTATCCCTAATGCCTTTCACGTCTCTCTTCTCAAACCACTCATCCTCAACCGTTTTTCTCCCAAATCTGTTCCTCCCACTCCTGTTTCCGGCTCCTCGGACGTCTTCTCGGTCAAGGAGATTTTGGCTGCCAAAAAGGTCAGAGGAAAAAATTTTTTTTTAGTAGACTGGGAGGGTTGTGGTCCTGAAGAGAGATCCTGGGAACCTGAGGACAACATCCTTGACAAAAGTCTGCTCCTCAGGTTCTCAGGCTCCAAGAAGAGGGGGAGACCCAAGGGGGGGGGTACTGTTACGCCGAGCGCTCCGGGTTCCCGCTCCTCCCCGGAGCGCTCGCTTCACCTCCTCCGCTGCAGCGCCCCGGTCACGTCCTCTGACCCGGGGCGCTGCGATCCTGCTGCTAGCCGGGATGCGATTCGCGATGCGGGTAGCGCCCGCTCGCGATGCGCACCCCGGCTCTCCTACCTGACTCGCTCCCCGTCTGTTCTGTCCCGGCGCGCGCGGCCCCGCTCCCTAGGGCGCGCGCGCGCCGGGTCTCTGCGATTTAAAGGGCCACTGCGCCGCTGATTGGCGCAGTGGTTCCAATTAGAGTTATCACCTGTGCACTCCCTATATTACCTCACTTCCCTTGCACTCCCTTGCCGGATCTTGTTGCCTTAGTGCCAGTGAAAGCGTTCCTTGTGTGTCCCTTGCCAGTGTTTCCAGACCTTCTGCCGTTGCCCCTGACTACGATCCTTGCTGCCTGCCCCGACCTTCTGCTACGTCCGACCTTGCTTCTGCCTACTCCCTTGTACCGCGCCTATCTTCAGCAGCCAGAGAGGTGAGCCGTTGCTAGTGGATACGACCTGGTCACTACCGCCGCAGCAAGACCATCCCGCTTTGCGGCGGGCTCTGGTGAAAACCAGTAGTGGCTTAGAACCGGTCCACTAGCACGGTCCACGCCAATCCCTCTCTGGCACAGAGGGTCCACTACCTGCCAGCCGGCATCGTGACAGTTCCTCTCCTTGAGCATCCCCACTATCATCATAGGCGACTTCAACATCCCCTTCAATACACCCCAGTCAGCCACCTCAAAGCTTTCAATAATTTCCTTCTTTGGCCTCTCACAGTGGTCCTCCATGGCAACTGACAAAGAGGATCACACATTTAACCCTATTTTATCTCGCCTCTGCTCCATGTCTAACCTCTCGAACACACCTCTCCATCTACCTGACCATAACCTTTACCCATTCTCTTCAACCACCCACCTTTACAGTCCAAATCCCTGTCCACCCATATAGGAACCTCAAACATATCGGCATGGACACACTTCCAGACTCTCTTCTACCACACTCTACCGTAGCCTTTCTTCATGAAAGAGATATAGCCTTTACATTCTACAATACCACAGTCATCTCCTCAACTCAGTTGCCCTTTTCACACATACACAAGACCTAAAAGCATCAACAGACAGTTCTGGAACACTAACACGAAAACAACAGCTTCTAGAGCTGAAGAGTGTTGCTGGAAGAAAACCCATTCCCCAAAAAAATTCACAACATTCTCTCCTCACCTTCAAATCTGCACTCACTTCTGCTGAACAGAACTATATCATACTACTGTCATATCTTCTCTATCCAACAGCTCCAGAAGACTCTTCAACACCTTTAACTCTCTTCTCTGTTCCCTGCTGCCCCCCCCCCCCCCCACACACACACACACACATCTCAGAAGATGACTTTGCTACATACTTAAAGCTTTCTCTAATGGTGTTGATCTTGTGTTTGAATTTACAGTCCCAACAGCCTATCTTCCTACCCATCCAGTGCTCTTACCCCATAATTCATTTCTCCACAGTTACCAAAGACATGTTATTCAAATTACTTTCTACTTTGCTACACACTGCCTGTGACTTGACTCAATCTAATCCCACCTCATTCCCAACCTGACTACAGTATACATTCTAGCCCTAACACATCTATTCAATCTATCAGTAAACAACGGTCTTTTTCCTTTATCATTTTTGGCTCTCCTACTGGGATTCCTTTTTTTCCTCTTTCTTTTTGTTACACATCTGATACATATTGGCTGATATCGGTCATAAGACCGGAACATCCATCTTGATATGGTATCTCATCCAGGGGTCAAGTCCTGGGGAAAAAAGCATGGGAACTCTGTTACTTAAGGGCTGGTCTCACAGGACTCCTATGAATGGGAACGGTACTCCAGCTGTGGAAAAAGTGCAGGAACTCAGTTCCCACGCATTCCTGCAGGACTTGAGCCCTGATCTCATCTGAATTTAACTTGTTCACTTCAAACTGGAGGAACTGAATCCTTACATTGTTTGCTGTGATGCGATGAAAAATAAAAGATAAACAGAGTAATAATTGACTATTGAACACGTCAGAAGGAGCGCTATTGATTTTCCTATATTTAGTTATTGGGCCTAACCAGCCCACAATAGCACCCACAAAAGGAATGGAGTGTTTGGTGTATTTATGAATTCTGAGGACAAAAACAGTCAGTTTTTTTCCCTATAACAACCAATCACAGCTCAGCTTTTATTTTACCAGAGCTTGTTACGTTGGCGCCCAGTCTTCAGCTCTCTTCACTTGCTTTGAAAACAGAAAACGGGTCAGAGAATCCTTGCTGTTCACATAGGTTCAGATATCAGAAGTGGGACATGGCATGTACTGTGGAAATAAACTTGTCTAAGGTGGAAATAAACCTTAATCAAATGACACTGCCTATTAATAATATGCTACATCCGAACTATATATACTTATTATTTTTATCCAATATGAAAAAAAGTCAGATTTTACTGACAACACTACATATTAGCTGGTAAAGAAAGGCTTGTTTAACAGACTGTAACTGAGATTCTGACAGCAGGCCAGCTACAATTCTGAGGCACAGTGCCAGCTATGGGAGTGAGAAAGAGAGGTTGTAAGGTAATAGTCTTCAACTGTATCAGTACACTTGTTCCAGATCCTTATAAATACAGATTCAAATTCTATTTTCGGAATATTACCCATAGCCACTATAACCCAACCTCCCAGTAAACAATATGGCTATTCCCATATGCATTTGTTGACAGTGTGCTGAAAGAGGCCTAGGTGGCATTCAGCTACCGAGGAGCAGACATTGAGCGCTACTGCTGTGGCTCAGAGAGACAATACACAACAATGAGCAGTGGGCCTGGACAGATGGCACATTAATTAATAACCACACTGCTCTGAACTTTGGCAGAAGACAGATGTTAGTATGTTCTAGCTGAAAAATCCATGTTCACAATCACTGCTACAATGCTCTCAGAGTGAGACATTTTATTATCACACACATACTGTGCAAACATATATATATATATATATATATATATATATATATATATATATATATATAAAATAACCACCATGGTGGTCAGCTGGATAATGCATCATATTCAGAGATCCCTTGCTCTTTCCCTTATTGCTGTTCCAACACCAACTGGATCCCTGCCGATTTCTACTTCTTGGCGTCTTTTTACTGAATTTTATTCCCAACGGACTACAATTTAAACCACATCCTCTGATTCTGAGGCTGTTATTGTATGATTTGCTCTGCTCTATTTTTTATTGCACTTACTCCATTTTTTGTGTGACATTTACTATTGGATGTATTGCACACTACCCGCACCCTTCCTGCCCAAAGCATTTATGGTGCTTACCACAAAGACAACATTGTAAATGTACAGAATTTAGTGATAAGGGGTTAACAGCATCTACACATAGATAATCATTAATTTATTGTTGAAATTTCAGTAACATTGCTGTCTGAGATGTTGACAGCATTGGCTTTACATCAGCCTATGTGCACATAAGGTAAAACACAGGTAAGGCAAAACACATTATCACTGGGATCTAAATACCTAAACTTCGGCAGGTTATTTTTCATGAAACTGATTTCACACAACTTTTTCTTGGCTTTTTGTTTGGCACAAAAAAACTGCCCCCCCATTTTTCACTGTGTATTAGTATAGGCGTTTTTATTTTTTTCAGTGATCATCTCTCAATGATTTATAGTGAAGTATGGGGAAGAGGGGGGCAAAAACGGAAGGGTCTATGGGAGGAGAAAGTCAAAAGTGTCATTGAAAAAATGCCATACCCTCAGTATGGTTTAATTTTGAAAAACCTCCACTCTGCCTAAAAACGCCACCAAAAAACTAAAAATACAGAAATACAACCAAACAAAAAGGATTATGTGGCTATGGTGTTTCATATTTCCCTATTGCCTCTTTTGACAAAAATGCTAAGTGTAATCTCAGCCTAACTTTGGAAAACATTACAGAGAACAGAGAAGTATTGGGCCTCTGTAATTGCTCCTTCACATAGTGTTATATCCTGGCATCTTAAACTGCAAGAAAACCACATAAAAAAAAAACAAGTGATGTTTGAAATGTAAAATATGTTGTTTTTGCATGTGTTTTAGGTGGCATCTTTTTAATGCCAGAAAAAAACACCATACCCAGAGCATGCTGGATTACAATAAATAAAGAAATCAATAAACGGTAAATGATCAAAAAGTCTACAAACCAAAATGCTTTCTATGAAGGGCATTTTATATTTCAATATATCTTAAAGTTATATTTGGAACATTATTAAAAAGCCACAAAAGGTGTTTTTGACAACAACAACTGTGTATGAAACCAACCTAGTAATAATATTGTCCATACACTGTGCATAATCCCATTTATAGTCTGCTTTATAGTCAGATCAATCACAACCAAAGAAGAAAAAGAAAACAAAAAAAATATCTTAAGAAATATATTTGCTTACATACCATTAACATAGCTCTATAAATGATGAAACTAAAAGGTTGTAATTTCTACTAGTCCACCTTATAACAATTTATAGAATAGATGAATAAATCACCGTTTAACTAGTTTTTATATATATATATATATATATATATATATATATATATATATATATATTTATTTGTCAGTCTGCACCTTTACATGACCAGATGGTTCTGCATCTATCAGCTGTCTATCTGACCCTTACATAGCCTGTACATGGCACCCGCATGTCTATTGTTATGCTAATTAGGTTTTTATTCTTGTCATGCCAATTATCCATGATGAAATTAAGCAATAAAACATTCTAGAAACGTGTAAGTGTGCACTTGCCTTTTAAGCGCTAGTTAACACAGCTCTAACATATTCATTTCCAATGTGAGCATTGTTTATACATTAGATATATTCATTTGAGAAATGTATATTTGGCTCAGATGTCTGCTAATGGCCTAATGTAGCTGTGTGTACTGCATTTTTTTTTTTTTTTTTTTTATGTAAAAATGTGCAAAATAAATTTCATTTTACTTCCAGGTTGTTATTTAATTTGTAACTGGAATAGCATTTTATTTTTTTCCTAGGCCAGTGAAACTGTTCAGGGTCACAAATTCACAGTGTGTCTGAGTGCTCAATATACCTTAAAAAGACAACACATTGAAGAGCAGTCGGTGACATTTCTATGGCAGCTCCCTCCCTTTTGCTGTTATTCTTTCCTATCTTGACACATTCCTCATTAAGCAGCAATGTAAAGCGGTGTAATTAAACAGATGTAGTAGTCATTAACCAGAGTTACCCGTTCTTCTATAAATTCGGGATGTACAGAGGGGGCTCAGTGAGCAGTGGGTGAACCTAATTGCCCAGGGATTCCTAAGGGAGATGTACAAATAGATCAAGACATCACAAGAGTGAGAGGTTGGAGTTGTGACATAAGATTGTTATCACTCTCTCGTTTATCTTGCTACATTGAAAGTTAATGGTGGCAGGAATCAGTCTTGGGAGAGACCATAAATACAGCAATGTCTGTTCCTGAGATGAAGCACGCCGCTGCTTTGTCTGGCTTTTGGTGACGTTTTGATTAACACTTTACATAAAGCAGTGCTTTATATGAGCAGCTGCTTAAAAGACTATCTATTTAAGTGAAAACACGGCTCAGAGTTTCTCATTTCGCTTTCTCAATTACTGGTAGGCATATATAGGCTGGCACTGTGACTACTGCCTAGGAAATCATTCTCCATCAGGCATTTTTGTAAATTAAAGATTTGAAAAATATTAAAGAGTTCTTAGAGCTAAAATGTATCTTAACATTGATGTTTCCCGATTTACAACAGCAAGAGGGTCACGTGCAAGGTCATAAAATCTCTGTAAAAGGTTTTCTTCAGAAATCTCTGCCATTAACAATCTTTCAGATGGACCAATACAATGGCCCTCATTTACTATTGCAAACCCGACATGTTTTATCGGGTTGTGCGCCAGATTCTGTTGCATTGCGCCATAAATTCTGTCTATGCCAGATTTTGCGCCAGAATTTGCGCCAGAATTGAAAGAACCTCGGCTAACGTGGTATTCAAAAGGGGAGTGTTCCCAACATTTTCACAAAAACCCAACATATTTACGAAGGTTTCCACATAAAATGTGGTGGATTTGAGCTGAGGAAAACCAAACAGATCAGAGCATGTGTAAAAAAAGCAAAGTGTAGGGAAAGGGGAAAATGTAGAGAAACCTTAGTAAATTCCGTGGAAAATAAATTGTTAGGAATTAAAACCCACAAAGAAACCTACACTCCACTCTTAGTAAATAAGGGCCAATATGTACAAAATACTTTATTCACATATTGTAAAATACTCCTGAGTTTTTATTTATTTATTTTTTATTTTTTGCATTAATTCCTGCTAGTGGGCACAAAGCCCATGTAGAGGCACATGAAGTCCATGCAGCTCTGTGTGGAGCTGCTCCTATGGGCACTGTATTAAAGGAAAACTGTCATCAGTGTCACCGCACTAACCTGCTGAAACAGACAGTTGGCTTGGGTGACACTGATGACAACCATACTTACACATCATGATCCGTGTTCCTGGTATCTTTCTCTGTGCCCTCCATACAGTTAGCAGGCTTTGGGCTCGGGCGGGGCTTTGTGATGTCACCGCTGCTGCTTCTATGCTGGGCCCTGCTGCCTGCAGGCATAGGGAAACAGCAGCAGTGACATCATAAAGCCCCACCTTTGTCCCAAGCCTGCCGGCTGAATGTAGGGAACAGATGGAGCACGGATCGTGAGTATGGTTGTCATCACTGTCATCAGGTTAGTGTGGTGACACTGATGATAGTTTTCCTTTAAGAGAGATACAGGATGTTGATAAATGGTTGGGTTGAATGCACTCTTAATAAATGAATAACTTTACATGCATAGTCATTAAAGGAAAACGGTCAGCCTGTCCTGTTCACCCACACAAAACCCAATACACTGGTTTATAGTGTGGGTGAACAGGAGACCAATGAAGGGTCTCTGACTATTATATGTACCTTTACTCCGCACTGGAGGTGGGCCTGCAGGCTCAATTTGAATATTTATTGTCACTGGTCACGTAAGCGCTCAGTCGGTGCAGCTTTCACGTGACCAGCGACAATGAATATTCAAATTGAGCCGCCGGGCCCGCCTCCAGTGCACAATTCACAGAAGATGGAAACAGATCTTCGGAGGGACAGATCTCTGGAGTAAAGGTACCTATAGGAGTCAGGGACTCCTCATCGGTCTCCTGTTCACCCACACTATAACAGTGTATTAGGTTAAGTGTGGGGGAACAGGCTGACCATTTACCACATATTGTTTGGCAACAAACTATAATTTTATCAAGTTATCTAGGATATTTACTTTGTACATGACAAATAATGTTTCCAAAGTTACAGTTTACTTAGTTTATTGTTCCCTATATAATAATTTCAGTGGGTCATTGTTTCACATCACAAAGTTGACTGTGCCTTTAAAGAAGACCTCTGATCATGATTAAAAACTTGAGTTTTTGACCATAACCTCAAGTACCCTGATTGTAAGACTGCCACATCTGCCCCCCCCCCCCCCACACACACCCCTTATAGGGCATTTACTATTTGGTTGACTGCACTTTTCTGCAAATAGTATGGTGAGTGAGAGCCGGGTGTAAATGTTATGCTCTGAGCATATGAATATAAGGCTAAGGAGGAATGAACTGGGCTCAGTCTACTATTCATGGGAGATTGTGCAGCCATGACTAAATGGGGTATGCCACATACAGTTTCAAAATAATCAATGCATAATTTTATGATGTTTTACTTTGCCTCATTCAAAAAATTATATATCTGAATGTTAAAATTATATTTTTTGCTTTTTTTTTTTATACATTAAAATGCCAATATTGCTTAAAGTGGTACTGTCATGTAGCATTATTATGTGTACACATTACTGGTCAACTATGTTAATGATTTGGTAATACATTAGCACTGTATTAGAGATATAAGCAAATTGTTGCTGCACTGTGTTCCTATATACCTGTTAAATCAGGTCCTGCACATTCCAATAAACTGATTTAAAAAGAAACAAACAAAAAAGATTAATCCATAAGGTAATTGTCCAGATTATAAGGCATGTTAGAGTTCACAGTTCTTCAAATGGAGTAGCACAGAAGGCCTAGACTAGTGTTAAGTGTTCTTATATAAGTATGATTTCTCTATTTTTTTTTTGTTTGCTTCTAAGTACTATTGACTATATTATCTACTTCAAAGCAGAATAAGTCACATGGAATCACTTAATTTCCACCACTGCTAATCCATTATCCAAATTTTGTCAGAGAGATTCTCGATCGATCCCACATTACACATGGCAGACTCTGCACCTAATAGAAACTGACTTGCTTCATTGGGGCCATACTGCCTTCTTGTCCCTCTGCCAGCATCTTAGATTTCATTTATTGATTTCAGATTCCGAGCTGCTTTGGAGAGTGCTAGAATCTCAGCTCTTCTCAGATTAGGTTGTAACAGAACATTACAATAAAGACAGCACCTTTCATTCCATAGTGGGGGTCATCTACAACAGACAGTTTCAATGTAGCTTCATGCTGTAGGAGTAGATTTTACCCACGAGTGAATGTTTGGGTGGTACAGACAGAAGCAGTGCAGTCACTAAATGCTCTTGGCTTATACGCCGAATGTGGTTTTTGTCATATGAATGGCTGGTATGTATCAGCTAACCTTTTTTAATGCCACTGTAAACACAGCCAACTGGTTTTCAATAAAAAGACATCCCACATGTCTCATGATATTCTTTTTTATTTATTTTTTTACAATAGGGGTCATTCAGTGACCTTTGCAACTGTATGTAGAACATTTTTATTAGAGATGAGCGATGGTACAGTGATTCGATTCTGCACGAACCTTGCGGCTCGGCGGTTGCTGACTTTAGCCTGCATAAATTAGTTCAGCTTTTAGGTGCTCCAGTGGGCTGGAGACTCTCTCCTAGGACTGGATCAACCTTTTCTAGCCCACCGGAGCACCTGAAAGCTGAACCAATTTATGCAGGCAAAAGTCCGCAACTGCCGAGCTGCGAGGTTCGTGCAGAATCGAAGTTCTGTAACTTCTCTAATTTTTATGCCTCTGATGTGTATGTGTATAGGACAGCAGGTTTTTCTTGTGCATATTTTGAAACTATACTATAAATACAATGTAAATATAGCCTTACAGACATTCCCCTGATGTATATACTAGTTCTTATTTATATTTTTATATGGGTGCAGATAGGCTCCAGCAATACAGTAAGACCAGTAAATACAATATTTAAGTGTACAGAAATACGAGTATAGGAGCATCAGTTAAAGGAAAACTGTCATCTTTCTTCCCCCGCACTAACCAGTGGCACTGGCTGGTAGTGCATGGGACGCTAATTAGTTTCATGCTTACCGTGCCCGGATCCGCCACGCCGTTCAGCGTAAATCTTCTATTTTCGGTATATTCAAATGAGGTTCTAACTGGCACTCTGACGTCAGTGCCGGACCGCAGCGCCGCCCAGCTCATCAATATTCCTCCCCTCTCTCTTCATTACAGAGCAGGGAGAAGAGGGAGAGGCAGAGGGAGGGAAGGAATATTTATGAGCTGGGCAGCGCTGCGGCCCGTGCACTGACGTCAGAGTGCCAGTTAGCACCTCATTTGAATATACCGAAAAGAAAAGATTAACGAACGGTGCCATGGATGCGGGCACGGTAAGGATCAAACTGATCAGCATACCCCGCACTACCAGCCAGGACCGCTGGTTAGTGCAGGAGGAAAAAGCTGACAGTTTTCCTTTAACATAAAATTTTATCTAGAAATCCTAAGTTCTAATTACATTTTGCTGGACTTAAAGAAGATGTCCTCCGGTAAAAAAAAAATTTATCCCCTATCTGCAGGAAACAGGATAAAAGACTGATTATGGGAGTTCGAACCGCTGGGACCCACCCTGCAATCTCCCGTATTTGGCCCCCAGCTTTGCTGAAGGAAGGAACCCTTCACTACCAGCACATCAGCTGGTGAAAACATGCCCCCTCCATTCATCTCTATGGAAGAGGCGGAGACACAGCGTTTGTGTGTCTCCACCTCTCCCATAGAGATGAATGGAGGGGGTGTGAAACTAGCTCGAGCAGAGCAGAGCCCAGGCCCCGTACGGGAGATCACAGGTGGTCCCAGCAACTGGACCCCCGCGATCAGACATTTATCCCTTATCCTGTACATAGGGGATAGATTTCTTAATGCTGGACATCTTCTTTAACCAGAAAAATACATTTACTTAAAGTTGGTGTGATGAGATATAGCACTTTAAAAGTTAGAGCCCTAATATTTCTGGTGTAAATTGCAAGGTATTGTGCAGAACTGTAATAAGGACCACAGTAACATAGTTACCAATAGGTAATAGACTGCACTGAATTTAATTCTATAGTAACTATTTTCTTGCAAGAACGTTCCTGACATCTTAAACTTATCAGATTTGCTTTTTGTCAACAGAATTTAAAGCACGAAAAAGTCAATAGTCCTACCCCTTACCCCAATTAGTATAGTTACTATTGGTTCTTACACAGACTGATTCAGACTTAATAAAAACTATTATTTTCAGATGTTCAGGTTTTAGTGTAATAATCATTATTAAAGCAAAAACTAATAGCAATAAACTGACCAAACTGAAAACTAAATCTCTGCAACTAGCGTCCAACTCCCCAGTGTTTCTCTTGGGATTGCAAGATATATGTTAACAACATTGGATAGCAAGCCACAAGGGGATTGTGGTGTAATTAATGGGGGGGGGGGGTTCAATGGAGGGGCACATTTATTTAGATAATTTTGAGCTAATTGTTGATAATGTTTAATATGCCATGTGTTTCAGTTAAGATATTACATTTTGATATTTCAGAGCTCCCACTCACATACCTTATTAGTATGTACCGTATTTTTCGCCCTATAGGATGCACCGGTATATAAGACACACCCAACTTTAAAGGTGCAAAATCTAGAAAAAAAAAGATTCTGAACAGTGATCGTCAACCTGCGGACCTCCAGATGTTGCAAAACTACAGCTTCCAGCATGCCCGGACAGCCGTTGGCTGATGCTCTGGACGTCTTCTTCCCCGGGATCCAAGCTCTCCGTCGCCGTCATCACGTCGCTACGCACGCCACTCCTATTGGATGATGGGACGGCGTGCGTGACGACGTGATAACGTCGAAGGATAGCGCCGGCAATGAAGGGGATCCCGGCAAGGAGCAGACACAGAGGATGCAGGTAAGGTACCTCCTGGTGTCCTGTAAGCTGTTCGGGACGCCGCGATTTCACCACGGCCGTCCCGATCAGCCCGACTGAGCAGCCAGGTTAGTGTCACTTTCCCTTCAGATACGGCGGTCAGCTTTGATCGCCACATCTGAAGGGTTAATACAGGGCATCACCGCGATCGGTGATGTCCTGTATTAGCCGCAGGTCCCGGACGTTGATGGCCGCAGGGACCGCCGCGATAGGTGTGTGTATTCGCCGTATAAGCCGCACCAACTTCCCCCCCCCCCCAGTTTGGGGAAGAAAAAGTGCATCTTATATGGCGAAAAATACGGTATGTTGTTCCCATTGAAAAAGAAAGCACAGAGCATTCATATCTAATTCTATTATTATTGTATGAGCTTTTTCTTCAACCAATTGTTCATGTATTTTTAATTTTCCTTGTCTATATTGTAACAGTTGTATCTCTGGTTATACAAAATATGCAGTGCAAACAAGGGCAGCATGTTAAATCCAAATACCAAGCTCTTATTCATGTATATAAAATATTTTGCTTTAAAGCAGACATACAGTATACATTTCCCAAGTACGCAAGGTCTCCACAAGGAAAAATCAGTCACTTTATCATTTTACATAAACACCAAGAAATTACTAAAAACAATTCAATTCTATTCTCTATACATTATTTATTGCATTTTTTCCATTCCTCCAAACAATTTTTATAAAAATGGAAACAATTTCTGGAAAAACAAGTATCCTGATTTCTAACTTTAGTAATATTATCAATGTTTACTATGTCTTACATGGAAAAAAGTATTGGGACATCTACACATTACCCATACAGGAACTTGGGGGTATCACATTCTAAATCCATAGGCATTAATATGGTGTTTGTGTCTCCTATGGAGTTAGAACAGCGTCTTCTCATCTGGGAAGACTTTCTGTCAGATTTTATGGTCATTATTCCCCATTCATCCAAAAGAGTATTTCTGAGCTCATGAGGCCTTTCACGTCTGACAATTGCCCTGTGTAAATTGTCCTTTTACCACGCACCAAACGTGTATATAGTCGGTCAGTGCTTGAATATTTTCTGCTCAATAAAATACTTGTTTTTAAAGGGAACCAAGCATCAGATTTCACCATATATAACACATGGCAACGCATTATATATGGTAAAATCTTCATCCTCATCATCCCCGGGAGTCATCTCTGCCCCCAGCGATGGTGAAGATATGAAGTTTGTACATTTCGTTAAGAAGTTCCATGAACAGGGAGCTATACTTACCAAGTCCCATCAGCTGCACTGTAATCACTCCCTAACCACATGATTGACAGCCCGCCTCACCACTATGCTCCATCTGCTTCGTGGGCAGAGCGGTGATGTGGGCTGTCAATCAGGCAGTGAAAGCATGGTTACAGCACAGCCAACGGGACTAGGTAAGTATAACTCCCCGCCCTAGGGACTACTTACAGGGGTGCCAAAGGAGACTTTCAAACATCATATCTTCACCATCCCTGCCAGCAGGAACGTCCCCTGAGGATGGTGTGGATGAAAATTTTACTTTATATATGGTAAAATCTAATGCTTGGTTCCCTTTAACAAAAAATCTTTAGAAGTTTAATGTCTGTATTTATTATTCACTGCACCAAAAAATTCCAGAATTTACAGAGATTTACACTATTCATATCAGATCCTTCATCCACTGGGGCACACAATCTAATGCCTCCACAGTATGAGCAATTCCAGGGATAAAGGCACATCCACAGTATGGCCCATTCCATAGAAAACCAATTTACTTACCAGTAGGTTTTTAAATTGTCAGAAGAAACTGGATAACACCCATATAAATACAGTAGGAACAAACATTGACATCCAAAATTTTGACTGTGAAAGGGCATGATACTCACTACACGTATCCTGTTATTTCTTTAATCACAATCTAAATTTAGATTGTGAACCTCATTCCAGACAGGGACAGATGCCAATTTCTGTGAAGTGTAGCAGAATATGTTGCCACTATGTAACAAATTAAAATAAATTAATATAAATTTGTGTTGTACTTAACTAATTTTAGTGCATTATTCCATCCAGTCCATTTGTCATTTAAAGCTAGGTTCACGCTACGGAATTTATGCCTGTAATTCCGCTTTGAAATTGCAGGCAGAAATTCTGCTTACTAAAATATATAGTATGGTGAATGGGTTTCCGTTCACAAATTTCGGAATTTGTGAAGCGGAATTTGTGAACGGAAAATCCGCTTGAAAATTTCCGCTTGAAAAATGGCGTTGCTCATTCTTCAGGCTGAAATACTCACGGAACACATTGCAGTCTATTGGCGACTGCAATGTCCGCGCGGTCCTAGTGCCCACTGATTCAGCCGGTGCTGGCCCCACTCAGAATCTCTGTGCGGAAATTTTCAGCGGGAAGATTCTGCAGTGTGAACCTAGCCTAAATGTTCCTACAACTCTTAGTTTTCTTACTGTTTTTATATAGTAATTGTAAAGTAAAACTCTTAAACGGGTTATCCACCATAAGGTGATTTTAGTACGTACCTGGCAGGCAGTAATGGACATGCTTAGGAAGGATATGTGCTTGTCTTGGGCTAAATGGCTATGTTGGGAGATTAGCATAACACTGTGGCTAGCTTTTTGTGAACTTGTATTTCCTGTTTTACTTATGTTTTTTTTTACTACAAATCCCACAATGCCATTTTCCTCCCTCTCACACATCAGCCACCCCACCAATTGAAACAAAAGACCTGTGGTTTTCAATCAGGGTGCCTACAGCTGTTGCATTAGTTGCAGATTGATCCCTCCACCCATTGAAGCAGACAGGTGCCCTGTCATCAGCTAACTAGTGAGTCAGGTCTCGGCCGCATTGCAAGCTGGGAAAAATCCGAGATAACAGTCATTTTGTATGCTGGTAAAAATAAATATTGGAGTGAAAATCACAGAAGAATTGTGAGAAAACCATCACACACAGGTACAGACACTATATTATGAACTACACTAACTTTACAGCCCCTGTAGCATAGTCAAATAAAAAAATACTGGAATACCCCTTTAAGTCTTGTATACTTCCCCTGCCTTATTAAACTAAATAAAATCTTTGAAAGTAAAAAGGATCATACAGTTTAACGATTAAAACAGTGATTCTCAACCTTTTTGGCGACTGTACCCCCAAAAGGGTGAAAGTATATACGTGGGTAACGCTCACGCGTAAATTTGCGTGGAACTTACGCGTGAGGGGGTACCCGTGGACATAATAAGTCATAAAATGATTTATTTTCATAATGGCATGTGCTTACCTTTATACTAATGCAATACTTAACCCCCTTGTGCCATTATTTCCCACTCCCTCTGTTCCCCTTTTTCCATCCCCCCCCCCCTCTTAATCCCCTTGTGCCATTATTATCTCATATGGCAAAAGGGGATCAGAGGGAGGGGGGGAATAATGGCAAAAGGGGGATCAGAGGGAGGGGTGAATAATGGCACAAGGGGATCAGAGGGAGGGGGGAATAATAGCACATGGGGATTAAGATGGAGAGGGGGGAGAGGGATAATCATCAACCCCCCCCCCCCCATATTAATCCCCTTTTGCCATTATCCCTCTCCCACTCTCCATTTTAATGCCTTTGCGCCATTATTTATCTCTCCTGTATGATAGTATTCCCCTGTGCTCTCTCCTGTGATATTACTCCTCTGTGCTCTCTCCTGTCCTATCAGACAGAGTGCTAGCCCACCGTCACTTACTGGACTTTGTCCATGCCTGCGCTTCAGCAAAGCCCTGATTTTATAAGCCATGATTTCTATAAAAAGGAAACACAATTTTCTTATGAAGTACAATAGAAAGGTTAATGTTTGCCAAGATGTACAACATATGTGTTGGATGGCTGCTGTTATGGCAAATAAGATCACTGGGTGCCTCAAAAAACTATACACGATAAGAACAGAGATTCAATGCTTTTTAGAACAAAAGAAAACTAATGGAAATTATATAAGAAATATCTATAAAATGTAAGACTATAAAATTTAATAAATAAACAGTAACATAAAAACATCAGCATGGATAAAGCATATATTGACCATTGGCTCCGGATGGTAGGTGGGCAATATACAGTCGTAAATGTTGGCACCCCTGAATTTTTTCTAGAAAATGAAGTATTTCTCACAGAAAAGGAGTGCAATAACACATGTTTTGCTATACACATGTTTATTCCCTTTGTGTGTATTGGAACTAAACCAAGAAAAGGGTGGAAAAAAAGCAAATTGGACATAATGTCACACCAAACTCCAAAAATGGTCTGAACAAAATTATTGGCACCCTTAACTTAATATTTGGTTGCACACCCTTTGGAAAAGAATAACTGAAATCAGTCGCTTCCTATAACCATCAATAAGCTTCTTACACCTCTCAGCCGAAATGTTGGACCACTCTTCCTTTGCAAATTGCTCCAATTCTCTCTTATTGGAAGGGCGCCTTTTCCCAACAGCATTTATAAGATCTTTTCACAGGTTTTCAATGGGATTTAGATCTGGGCATATGTATGGGGTGGGAGACCGAAGATATTGGACACAAACCCAGCTTTCTGACACTAAGCTGTATAGTGTGACCCAAAAACCTGTTGGTAATCCTCAGATTTCATGATGTCTTGTACACATTCAAGGCACCCAGTGCCAGAGGCAGCAAAACAACCCCAAAACATCATTGAACCTCCACCATATTTTACTGTAGGTACTGTGTTCTTTTCTTTGTAGGGCTCATTCCATTTTCAGTAAACAGTAGAATGATGTGCTTTACCAAAAGCTCTATCTTGGACTCATCTGTCCACAAGACATTTTCCCAGAAAGATTTTGGCTTAGGGTGCGTCCACCCTAAGGGCTCCCTGCAGGGATTTTAAAATGGACAATGTATATTAAAAGCGCTGTGGGGGGCAATATATATAGCGCTATATATCTTGCCCCCCAGCGCATTTATAACCCCTTAACGACGCAGGACGTATATTTACATCCTGCGCCGGCTCCCGCGATATGAAGCGGGATCGCGCCGCGATCCCGCATCATATCGCATCGGTCCCAGCGCTCATCAACGGCCGGGACCCGCGGCTAATACCACACATCGCCGATCGCGGCGATGTGCGGTATTAACCCTTTAGAAGCGGCGGTCAAAGCTGACCGCCGCTTCTAAAGTGAAAGTGACCCGGCTGCTCAGTCAGGCTGTTTGGGACCGCCGCGGTGAAATCGCGGCGTCCCGAACAGCTGACCGGACACCGGGAGGGCCCTTACCTGCCTCCTCGGTGTCCGATCGGCGAATGACTGCTCCGTGCCTGAGATCCAGGCAGGAGCAGTCAAGCGCCGATAACACTGATCACAGGCGTGTTAATACACGCCTGTGATCTGTGTAAAAGATCAGTGTGTGCAGTGTTATAGGTCCCTATGGGACCTATAACAATGCAAAAAAATAAAAAATAAAAAGTGTTAATAAAGGTCATTTAACCCCTTCCCTAATAAAAGTTTGAATCACCCCACTTTTCCCATAAAAAAATAAAACAGTGTAAAGAAAAAGAAAAATAAACATATGTGGTATCGCCGCGTGCGTAAATGTCCGAACTATAAAAATATATCATTAATTAAACCGCACGGTCAATGGCGTACGCGCAAAAAAATTAAAAAGTCCAAAAAAGCGTATTTTGGTCACTTTGTATACCATTAAAAAATGAATAAAAAGTGATCAAAAAGTCCGATCAAAACAAAAATCATACCAATAAAAACTTCAGATCACGGCGCAAAAAATGAGCCCTCATACTGCCCTGTACGTGGAAAAATAAAGTTATAGGGGTCAGAAGATGACATTTTTAAACGTATAAATTTTCCTGCATGTAGTTATGATTTTTTCCAGAAGTGCAACAAAATCAAACCTATATAAGTAGGGTATCATTTTAACTGTATGGACCTACAGAATAATGATAAGGTGTAATTTTTACGGAAATATGCACTGCATAGAAACGGAAGCCCCCAAAAATTACAAAATGGCGTTTTTTTTCCCGATTTTTTCGCACAATTATTTTTTTTTCAGTTTCGCCGTGCATTTTTGGGTAAAATGACTAATGTCACTGCAAAGTAGAATTGGCGACGCAAAAAATAAGCCATAATATGGATTTTTAGGTGGAAAATTGAAAGGCTTATGATTTTTAAAAGGTAAGGAGGAAAAAACGAAAGTGCAAAAACGGAAAAACCCTGAGTCCTTAAGGGGATAAAGATATAACCCCCGCCAGCGCAAAAATATATATCCCCGCAGTATAGATATGTGACCCCCACCGGCTCATTTGTAATATAACCCCTGCCATGTATATATATGTGACCCCCCCGCAGGCACATTTATAATTATATACCCCCTGCCGACGCAATTATCAATATATACCCCCCGCCAGCGCATATTTCATTAATGCAGCGCTATCTATGAAAAGCTATCTATTTTACCCGCAGAGCATCGCTCCAGCCGCCGCGGGCGCGATGCTGCTGATAGAATACTATTCATACATAGCGCTGCAGGGGCATATTATATAGAAGTGCTGTAGGAGCCAGATATATAGTATTATCTGGCCCCCACAGCACTTCTGTATACTATGCCCCTGTATAATATGCCCCCGCAGCCGGGGAATTACTACTCCCATCATGGAGCAGACTTGTTTCCATGATGGGAGTAGTAGTAGTCCCACAACACTGTAGGAGTCTGCTGATGTCACCTCTTCTGAGCATGCTCAGATGTAATTACGGATATTTTAAACCCGGGTGCAAACGGATGACATTAAAGGTTCATCCATTTGCTGTAGACTTCAATGTTAAAATTATTATGTCTGTGTTTTCTTCCGTTTTTTTCATAGAAGAATAAATACTGCATGTGCCGTTTTTTTCTTCCATGAAAAAAAAATGGAAATGAGTGCAGACGGGTGCAAACGGGTGCACACGGATGTAAACAGACTGTAAAAAAATCCCATTAACATGAATGGGATTTTTTTTAAACTGTTTTTAATCCGTTTACAGTCTGCAAAAACGGAACTGAAACGGGAATAAAAAAAACGGGGACAGACGGCTGTGTGAACAAGCCCTTCATTTTGGCAAAATGGGTCTCCTGGGTCTCCTGCCATAGTGTTTCATTTCATTTAAATATCAAAGGATAGTTCATGCTGACACTGATGCTCCCTGAGCCTGCAGGACAGCTTGAATATCTTTGGAACTTGCTTGGGGCTGCTTATCTACCATCCGGACACCTTTCATCAATTTTTCTCTTCCGTCCATGCCCAGGGAGATTAGCTAGAGTGCATTCAAACTTCTTGATAATGTTGCGCACAGTGGACAAAGGCAAATCTAGATCTCTGGAGATGGACTTGTAACCCTGAGATTTTTTATATGTTTCCACAATTTTGGTTCTCAAGTCCTCAGATGGTTCTCTTCTCTTTCTGTTGTCCATGCTTAGTGTGGCACACAATGCAAAGACTAAGTGAACTTCTCTCCTTTTTATCCCCTTTCAGGTGTGATTTTTATATTTCCCACACCTGTTACTTGCCCCAGGTGAGTTTAAAGGAGCATCACATGCTTGAAACAATCTTATTTTTCCACAATTTTGAAAGGCTGCCAATAATTTTGTCCAGACCATTTTTGGAGTTTGGTGTGACATTATGTCCAATTTGCTTTTTTTCCTCCCTTTTTTGGTTTAGTTCCAATGCACACAAAGGGAATAAACATGTGTATAGCAAAACATGTGTTACTGCAATACTTTAGTTCCTAGAAAAATGTCAGGGGTGCCAACATTTACGGCAATGTCTGTAAAACTTCTAAAAACAGAAGAGTAAAAGTAATATAGACTTATACATTAATGATACAGGAACGATGTGAATAGATAAATAGTGCAACAAAAAGCAATAGTATAGATGGACACCTGGTTGATCATTCTAATGTTAAATTAGTGTATACTAAAAGAATACAGCCATCTAATACCAACTCAGAATTTATCAATCGCAATCACCAGGGAGTCAGCAATAGCCGTGCCTGGTCGTGAGGCTAAAGCTTGCTGATGGATATTGTCATTGACATTCCCACGGATAAGCAATAGTAAAACTACTCCATTATTGCTCAAGCTTATTCATTGACTCCTATGGAGTTCAATAAAGAGAGCTAATGGCAAGCACATATACCACCAAGGGCATACGTACCATATGGGCAGATATTGTGGCTGCTATGGGGCCCTTTTTGGTCCCATTCCTTTTTCTATTGGTAAAAAAAAAAAAAACTGTGCATAACTCCTCTCTCCAGTTATCTGCATTGGCAACAAATCAAGGTGGGGGACCAATGGGTCATGAATTTCAAAGAGAAATAAAAAACAGACCTTTTCCTTCCTGGGAGACAAAATCAGAAACCATAATAGGAGGAATGTTTTGACCTTTGATTCATTGCCCCCTCTCTTCTATCCCACATTGGCTTGAGGAGTTTGTTGGACCCTAACCTTCTTAGGCTGCTGCAAAGAAATTCTGAGCAGATTTAGCTTGTGTGCAGATTCAGCCTCCCAATTATGACTAATGGCTAATTATAACTGAATGTTAGATTTAAGGAAAATCTGCAGATGGTTCCACACTGTGTATCTAGTTATAGCCCCAGACCAGGTAGAGGTTGAAGCACCTTCACAATCACAGCTTTAAATTTGTGAAATTCCACTTGTGAGCTACACAATTAGCATTTTCTTTACATATGAAAATGAGAATCAAATAGCCACATGGCAGGGCCGATCCCCTCCAGTGTCCAACAATGCCATCCCCAATAGCACACAGACTGTCAGCCAAATGCAGAAGAAGAAGGCAAGCAAGCAGTGGCTGGAGACTAGAGGCAATGTTTTAAAATTTGTGTACAAAAAAAAAATATGACCAACAGTCAGTGAACCATATAGCTAATTTCTTTCAAAAACAACTCCCCGTCTGTCTCCATGTTGGGTGCGGTTTTACAACTTGGCTTAATTCACTTCAATGGAACTGAGCTGCAGAACCACACCAAACCTGTAGACTGACAGGGAGCTATTTTTTTTTATTTTTTTTTAAAGAAAGTAGCTCTGTTTTTCTATTCCTGGATAACCCCTTTAATACAACTCTAATCCTGGCAGGAAAAATCAGCGCTGCTGTAGACAAAGGTGCACTCGTATCTTCTTGTGGTGATGCTCAATCAAACAGACATACAGTCATGGCTGTAAATGTTGGCACCCCTGAAATTTTTCTAGAAAATAAAGTATTTCTCATAGAAAAGGATTGCAGTAACACGTGTTTTGCTATACACATGTTTATTCCCTTTGTGTGTATTGGAACTAAACCAAAAAAGGGAGGAAAAAAAGCAAATTGGACATAATGTCACACCAAACTCCAAAAATGGTCTGGACAAAATTATTGGAACCGTTGCACACTGTAACGCCGAGCGCTCCGGGCCCCCGCTTCCCCTCCAGAGCGCTCGCGGCATTACTCCTCTGCTTGCAGCGCTCCGGTCTGCGAGTCGGACCGGGAGCGCTGCTCTATGTCCCTCGGCGGGGATGCGATCCCCGCGGCGGGACGTGCCTGCCCACGGGTCGCATCCCGTGTCTCTAACCGGCCTCGTCCTTCTGCTCAGTCCTGGCGCGCGGCCCCACTCTCTAGGGCGCACGTGCGCAGGGTGTCTCAGATTTAAAGGGCCAGTGCACCATTAATTGGTGCCTGGCCCAATTAGTTCCTAAGCACTTCCTACTCCATAAAAACCCACTTCCCCTTCCTGTCCCTGCCGGATCTTGTTGCCTTGTGCCCTGAGAAAGCATTTCTATGTGTTCCATTGCCTGTGTATCCAGACCCTTGCCGTTGCCCCTGACTACGAACCATTGCTGCCCAGACATTCTGCTACGTCTGACCTTGCTCTTGCCTTGCCCTTGTGTACCGCACCTGTCTCAGCTGCCAGTGAGGTTGAGTCGCTATCGGGTGGAACGACCTGGTGGTTACCTGCCGCTGCAAGTCCATCCCGCTTTGCGGCGGGCTCTGGTGAAAACCAGTAACCCCTTAGATTCCGTTCCCCTGGTACAGCCCGCGCCATCTCCTCACTGATACAGAGGATCCACCACCTGTGTCCTCTCCGCATACCAGTCCGGATCCTGACACACACCCTATGGAAAAAAGTAACTGAAATCAGTCGCTTCCTATAACCATCAATAAGCTTCTTACACCTCTCAGCCGGTATGTTGGACCCATCTTCCTTTGAAAACTGCTCCAGGTCTCTCTTATTGGAAGGGCACCTTTTTCCAACAGCAAATTTAAGTTCTCTGCGCAGGTGTTCAATGGGATTTAGATCTAAACTCATTGCTGGCCACTTCAGAACTCTCCAGCTCTTTGTTGCCATCCATTTCTGGGTTCTTTTTGATGTATGTTCGGGGTCATTATCTTGCTGGAAGACCCAAGATCTCAGATGCAAACCCAGTTTTCTGACACTGGACTGTACAGTGCGACCCAAAATTGGTTGTAATCCTCAGATTTTATGATGGCTTGCACATATTCAAGGCATCCAGTGCCAGAGGCAGCAAAACAACACCAAAACATCATAGAACCTCCACCACATTTCACTGTAGGTACTGTGTTCTTTTCTTTGTAGGCCTCATTCCGTTTTCTGTAAACAGTAGAATGATGTGCTTTACCAAAAAGCTCTCTCTTGATCTCATCTGTCCACAAGATGTTTTTCCAGAAGAATTTTGGCTTACTCAAGTTCATTTTGGCAAAATGTTGTCTTGCTTTTTTTAGGTCTCTGTGTCAGCTGTGGGGTCCTCCTGGGTTTCCTGCCATAGCATTTCATTTCATTTAAATGTCAACAGATAGTTTGCACTGACACTGATGCTCCCTGAGCCTGCAGGACAGCTTCAATATCTTTGAAACTTGTTTGGGGCTGCTTATCCACCATTCGGCTGTCCTGTGTTGACACCTTTCATCAATTTTTCTCTCACACACAGGGAGATAAGCTACAGTGCCATGGTTTGCGAACTTCTTAATAATGTTGCAGACTGTGGACAAAGGCAAATCTACATCTCTAGAGATGGACTTGTAACCTTGAGATTGTTGATATTTTTCATCAATTTTGTTTCTCAAGTCCTCAGACTGTTCTCTTCTCCTCTTTCTGTTGTCTATGCTTAGTGTGGCACACACACACATGCAATGCAAAGACTAAGTGAACTTCTCTCCTTTTTATCTGCTTTGAGGTATGATTTTTATCTTGAAACTATCTTATTTTTCCACAATTTTGAAAGGGTGCCAATTATTTTGGCAAGACCATTTTTGGAGTTTGGTGTGACATTATGTCCAATTAGCTTTTTTCCTCCCTTTTTGGTTTAGTTCCAATACACACAAAGGGAATAAACATGTGTATAGCAAAACATGTGTTACTGCAATCCTTTTCTGTGAGAAACACTTCATTTCTAGAAAAATTTCAGGGGTGCCAACATTTATGGCCATCACTGTATGTATACAGCAATAACTAGTAGAAAAAGATGAAGATGGCACTCACCATTTGGTGAAGAAAAAAGCTTTATTTCAAGCGTGCAGGTACAAACACTGTGTTACCTGTGTTCAACTCCCTGCCCCTGGTGTTTGTACCTGCAGGCATGAAATAAAGCTTTTTTCTTCATCAAGCGGTGAGTGCCATATTCATCTTTCCCACTGGTTGGATGACCAACAATCATATTTAATTTGTGAGACAACATCCTGTTTGTACAAATGAAAGAAATGTCCAGCGCAGAAAGTGCGATTCCAAAGCTTTATTGTATAAAATCCGACATTAAGAAACTGGTAGTGACATGTGATGCATGTGCACAACACCTGAAACTTGTCACATGACACTACCTGTTTCCTGTCGATTTTTATACAATAAAGTTTTGGGATCACATTTTTTTTTGCACTGGACATTTTTATCCTTCGTGTGTAGCTATGTGTGTTGCCTTATGCCATCCGAGTCGCAGCAGAGAGAATAGGGTGAATTGGATTTTGTTATTTCTTCAACCGTCATTTTGTCTAGCAAAGTATTAGTGAGTAGGTATGCCAAGCATAAGTTTCACCATATTTATTATTCTCATAGGCACCATTTTGATAAACTTGGTACTGTTTGTGCCAAGGGTTGCCACCTTTCTTGCCAAAAAATACCGGCCATCTTAATTTGCATAATTAATTATATATGTGTGACATCACAGGATACACATATGTGGGGGAAATTTTGTCCTATTCTGACCCCTATAACTATTTTTTATCTCTCCCCATATGAGCCTGTATGAGGGCTATGTTTTTGCGCCCTCGATCTGTAGTTTTTAACAGTACAATTTTTGCTTTGATGTGACCTTTTGATCGCTTTTTTAATGAAATTCAGGAGGTGCAGTTAGTTACTAACTACAACTCCCAGCATGCCCTGATACAGCCTGTGGCCCAGCAGCTGCCCCAAATGAAAACTATAACTCCCAGCATGTTGGACTATATAGTAGTATATAGTATTGGTAAGTGTTTTCCAACCAGGGGTGCCTCCAGTTGTTGCAAAACTACAACTCCTAGCATGCGCGGACAGCCACTGGTGTAGTATATGGTGCAACATTCCGGGAGTTGGAGGATTGGTTGGATAAATACCGGCCATTGTTTGGCCGGTATTTTTAATACAAAAATACCAGCAGGGTGGCCAAAATACCGGTAAAATACTGGCCTATTTGTGCCATTAACTTGCATCCTAAGATAGCCTCCCCCTCACTGTCATCTTGAAATGACACTCTGGGCACCCTGCTGTCAGCCTGAAGTCGGATCTGTCCAAGATGCCATAGAAGTCGGTCTGCTGTTTCCTCACGGTGAGTGCGGGTACCATTTTGTCTTTCTATGTATGCTATTGAGTGACTTCAGGTTTCTTGGTTCCCAGCACCTCCGGACCCACAGGCATCAGGACTCCATGTTGCCACAGTGACAGAACGCTAGCCTCCACAGTACATGCTGACATAATTGGTCTTTCTCCACAGCAGTGCCCTCTAGCTTGTGTTAGTTAGTGTCATCTTGAAATACTTACTATAAAGATCAACACTTTAATTTAACTCAAATTAGTACCGAACCTTTCAAAGATGCTAGTTTTCACCTTCATGCTCAGGCTCGATACTTTTCCATGGGTGTAAAGCGTTTGGGGATGGAGCTCCTATATTTCAGTCTGCATCTCGGCATGTGGTTGCTAAGACACCAGAGAGCCAACATTTACATAACCCTTTCACCACCGCTGCAAGACAAGACCCAGAACTAACAACATGTCATCCTAAACACATTCTTATTAGTCAATGATATGCAAGATACAGAACTCAAATGTTTGTTAGGAGAACTTTGGCACTTTAATATGTGCTGTTGGGCTTCTGACAGCTGCAAATCTAAATATAGCATAATGATTATTTAATATGTGGGAAGCCTTTTCTGCTTTCCAGATTTGGGTTATATGCCTGCGCTTGTGATTTGTTTAACTTGCAGTGTTCCAAGCTTAAATTGAGTAGGACACTGAAATGGTTACAGGGCATTTCATTTCTCTGACGATAGCCTCTATGTTAGGTTTAGTGTCTCTACAAGTAAATATATCATTACTGGTATACCCTAGAACATTCGGAAGGATTTTGTCTCTTCAAGTTTTTGTAAAATAAGGTAAATATTTTCAGTGTATCGTATAAATCTGACAATTAACCCCTTAAGGACTCTAATTAGGTTTTTCCGTTTTTACACTTTCGTTTTTTCCTCCTTACTTTTAAAAATCATAACCCTTTCAATTTTGCACCTAAAATTCCATATGATGGCTTATCTTTTGTGCCACTAATTCTACTTTACAGTGACATTAGTCATTTTACCAAAAAATCCACAGCGAAACGGAAAAATAAATAAATTGTGGGACAAAATTGAAGTAAAAATGCAATTTTGTAACTTTTGGGGGCTTTCGTTTCTACGCAGTGCATTTTTTGGTGAAAATTACACCTTTTCTTTACTCTGGAGGTCCATATGATTAAAATGATACCCTACTTATATAGGTTTGGAAAAAAATCATAACTACATGGAAGAAAATGAATATGTTTAATGAATACGATTGTCATCTTTTGACCACTATAACTTTTTTTATTTTTCTGCGTAAGGGCCGGTATGAGGGCTTATTTTATGCTCCATAATCGTAAGTTTTTAGCAGTATCATATTTGTATTGATCAGACTTTTTGATCGCTTTTTATTCTTTTTTTCATGATATACAAAGTGACCAAAAATATGCTATTTTGGACTTTGGAATTTTTTTTGCGCATACACCATTAACCATGCGGTTTAATTAATATATATTTATAGTTCGGACATTTCCACATGCGGCGAAACCAAATGTGTCTATTTTTATTTACACAGGTTTTTTTTTAATGGGGGGTGATTCTTACTTTTATTAGGGAAGGGGTTAAATGATCTTTATTAACTTTTTTTTCACACTTTTTTGTACAGTGTTATAGCCCCCTCTAGTGGCTATAATACTGAATATACTGATCTTCTACACAGATCGCTGCCATGCATTAACATGGCAATAATCAGTGTTATCAGTGGTCGATTGCTCAAACCTGGATATCAGGCTTTGAGCAATCTAGCTAATCGGGACATCGCAATTTCAACGTGATGATCCCGATCAGCCCGACTGAGCTGCTGGGAGTATATTTTTGTTACCTTAGACGCAGCGATCAACTTTGAACTCCACGTCTAAAGGGTTAATAGCATGTAGCACATCGATCGGTGCTGCACGTTATTAGCCCAGGGTCCCGGCTTTCATTAGATGCTGGGACCGACCCACTATGACGTGGGGTCACGGTGTGACACCGCGTTATAGACTGGGACCGGGCGCAGGGCATACAGGTATGTCCTACGTCCTTAAGAGGTTAAGAGAGAGAGAAAAAAAAAGAAAAATAGACTGGTCGCTTTAAAGGGGTACTCCAGTGGAAAAACCACAGACCTCTCTGCTGACACCTCTGTCCATTTTAGGAACTGTCCAGAGCAGGATAGGTTTGCAATGGGGATTTTCTCCTACTCAGACAGTTCCTAAAATGGACAGAAGTGTCAGCAGAGAGCACTGTGGTCACACAGAAAGGAAATTCAAAAAGAAAAAAACTTCCTGTGGAACATACAGCAGATGATACATACTGGAAGGATTAAGATTTTGTAATAGAAGTAATTTCCAAATCTAATAAATTGTATTAACCACACCTCAAGGACTTTACCATCCCAGATGGTACACGATGATAATTGGAGACAGCACCCGTACCATTTCAACAGCTGCATGACTCTATTTTCGGCTCCTCACAGCATGGGACCAGCGGCCGGAGATTCGGTGAGGTACAATATTATAACACATTGTAGGTGACCAATTATAGTCATCTGAGAGATCCATCATTTAACAACATATGCCAAACTATTTCAAATTGATAGAGTATTTTAAAGTGCCGGAGTATCAAAATTGCCAAATTAACATATAACACCATCACTAATAAAGTGCTTTCATCATTATTAGCAGTGATTCTTTTTTACCATTAGGGCCCAAAGGTAAATATATATTCGAGCAATGCAATATTCTAATTATTTAATTTTATACTTTACCTGCTTTTTTTTTCCATGCATGCTTCATTTATGATTAATTGTTCCAAAATTGTGTAATAAACTTTATACATTTGTCTCATACAAACTGTTTCTAATTATCATTATTGTGTACCATCTGGGATGGTAAAGTCCTTGAGGGGTGGTTAATAGAATTTATTAAATTTTTCCCATATTTAGTCGGTGGGGATCAACCCCTTTAAACACTAATACCTCGGATTTTTTGGTTGTGAGCTGCACACATAATTCTCTAATTTACAAATCTGTTTAATTTTCTGGCACCAGTTGATATAAAAAAAAAAAACATTGTTTTCCACTGGAGTACCCCTTTAAGAAAATATACAAAAAAAATTTTCCCCTATTAAATGTCTGACAGGTGGGGAGATGGGGACCCAATTCTTGGGTTTCTGCCTAATAGAAGATGGGGGTAATAAAACCCAAACTCTTCAAGCCAATGTGGTGGTCAGTGACCTATAAAAAAGACAGGGGGCCCCATAACAAATGTGACAGAACTACCATTACGGTGTCTTATTTTGCCTCCCAGGACAGAAAGCACTGGTTTTTACTTCCCTTTGCTTTTTATGACCTATTTATTTATTTCCCCATTCATTAATTTGTTGATATTGCAGATAATTGGAGAGAAGTAATGCACAGTTATGTGGTGTACCCCTATCGTACGTACAGTGACCCCCCGACCTACGATGGCCACGACATACGATCATTTCAACATACGATGGCCTCTCAGAGGCAGCATCAACATACAATACTTTTGTATGTCGGGGCCATCGCATATACGGCTATCCGGAAGCGCAGACTGCTTCAGCTGCCACAGGATAGCCATTTACGGTGCCCCGTGTGGTCCGCTGATG
Source organism: Hyla sarda (assembly GCF_029499605.1). NCBI lineage: Eukaryota > Metazoa > Chordata > Amphibia > Anura > Hylidae > Hyla > Hyla sarda. Next base: position 210,951,330 of record NC_079192.1, on the reverse strand, counting down.
ATCACTTACCTGTCCTCGGGGCTCCGGCACATCCTCTTCGGGATCCCCTGCATCGTCGGCACTCTCCATCGTCGTCATCACGTCGCTGCGCACGCCGTCCCATCATCCAATAGGAGCGGCGTGCGCAGCGACGTGATGCCGGTGACGGAGAGCGAGGATGCCGGGGAAGCAGAGGCCTTGCCGGAGCGTTGGGGACACCCCGGGGACACGGCGGCAGCGATGGAGGGCGACATCCAGGGCAGCGGTGATGGTCCGGAGCGGCGAGGACACGTGAGTATAACCTCCAATACCAGTGGTCTTCAACCTGCGGACTTCCAGATGTTGCAAAACTACAACTCCCAGCATGCCCGGACTTGTAGTTTTGCAACATCTGGAGGTCCGCAGGTTGTAGACCACTGTCCTATACTTTACATTGCACGGATCCCTCAACATATGATGGTTTCAACAAACAATGGTCCATTTGGAACGGATTAACATTGTATGTTGAAGGACCACTGTACATCCTTGCTGGTGAAGGCCACAGTCAACCATGAGGAGAGTGAATGGAGAGATGTATGTGCCTGCCAGCAGATCTCTGCATTGGAGTCACTCCATGGGAGTCAAAGAGCAAGCTTGAGCAATAATGGAACAGATTTACTATTACAAATGTGCCAGATTTATGGTGCCACCTGCACCAGAATACTGGCATATGTGTGGTACACCACATTAACCATGTGCTTAAGACACATTTTCTCCCGAAGGAAGGGGCCATGACCTAACAGAAAGGGGCTGTGCCTTGTTGGAAAGGGGAATGGCTTCAGTGCCAGATATTAAGCATACATTTGAAGCCAGACAGTTGGTTGAAGTTGGTCTAAACTTAAATCAAACAGCCTATTTGCCAGCATTACGCACACCATTTGTAGACTGGTGCATTTGTAGATTGTCTCAGTTTACTCTGTCTAGGCCCTAATCCACACAGGTGCAGCACGGACCCACTTTTCTTTTGTATTATGCCGGCAAGCACTAGCCTGACCACGAGTCTGAGAACCCAAAGTGACAGCTTTCCACACCGGTCTGTTTGGATCAGATACAAGTCAGGGTCTGTAATATGCCTGTGTGAAACCAGCCTAAGAAATAGATAGGTTTAGTTTATCCTGCCCAATGTGTGTGGCCACCTCAGTTTCTAGATCCGTCAAGTATGCCAGCACCAGCTGCTTTGGCTTGTAGCACAGAGATCTGACTCCAAAAGTGTCACTATTATTTAGTTTCAATGTCAGTTCGGGTGTGAAAAGACATGGAATGCACACTGGGCAGGCACTGTTGCTGAGGCAACCATATAATATAGAAGAGTCTCTTAATTGATTTGTGGGTAGATCAGGTAGGGAAGAAAAATACTGACACTTTATTAAGGTGCTTTCCTTTTTTTATGTAGGAGTGAATTTTCATTTCTTGTGAAGCCTTTGTTAGAGAAATGAACACCATCAGGTGGGCCATACGATCACCCTAGTATTTGGTGATGCTTCAGCTTATAAGAGCTACTAGTTGCCCAAACTCCTTAACGGTAGGAAGACATGTGCCATACTTTGCTGTGTATTTGCTGATGCATATTTTTCTACCCACTGAAGTCAACGGGTAGCAAAATCAGCTGCCGAAAATATGCAGCAAAGTACGGCATGTGTCACCTTTCCCTTAACCTCTTAAGGACCCAGGACGTATGGGTACGTCCTGGGTCCCGGTCCTGCGATATAACGCGGAGTCACACGGTGACCCCGCATCATATTGCGGAAGGCCCGGCATCATAGTGAAGCCGGGACCCGCCTCTAATAGCTATTAACCCTTTAGCCGCGCGCTCAAAGCTGAGCCGTGCGGCTAAAAACGAAAGTGAAAGTTGCCGGTTAGCTTAGGGAGCTGTTCGGGATCGCAGCGGTATAATCGCGGCATCCCGAACAGCTGTAGCACAGGAGGAAGGTCTCTTACCTTCCTTCCTGCAGTCCGATCGCCGATTGAATGCTTCAAGCCTGAGATCCAGGCTTGAGCATTCAATCGCCGAAAACACTGACTGATCCATTCCTATGGAGATGGATCAATCAGTGTAAAAGATCAGTTAATGCAATGTTATAGCCCCCTATAGGAGCTATAATATTGCATAAGAAAAGTGTAAAAAAAATCATTAACCCTTTCAATTCATCCTTCCCCTAATAAAAGTTTGAATCACCCGGCATTTCCAAGAATAAAAAAAAACACACTGTAAATGTGATATCGCCGCATGTGGAAATGTCCGAATTATAAAAATATACTGCTTTTTAAACCGCACGTTCAATGGCGTACGCGCAAAAAAATTCCAAAGTCCAAAAATGGTACCGCTAAAAACTTCAGATCACGGCGCAAAAAATGAGCCCTAATAGCACCCTGAACACAGAAAAATAAAAAAGTAATAGGGGTCAGAAGATGACCATTTTAAATGTATACATTTTCCTGCATGTATTCATGATTTTTTTCTGAAGTGATACAAAATCAAACCTATACAAGTAGGGTATCATTTTAACCCTATGGACCTACAGAATAAAGATAAGGTATCATTTTTGCCGAAAAATGTACTGCGTAAAAACAGAAGCCCCCAAAACTTACAAAATAGTGTTTTTTCATCAATTTTGTCGCACATTGATTTTTTTCCCCGTTTCACCGTAGATTTTTGGAAAAAATGACTAATGTCATTACAAAGTAGAATTAGTGACGCAAAAAATAAGCCATCATATAGAATTTTAGGTGAAAATTTTAAAGAGTTAGGATTTTATAAAGTTAAGGAGGAAAAATTGAAAATGAAAAAACGGAAAAAGCCTGGGTCCTTAAGGGGTTAAGGGGATTCACTGTATTATATTACACCTTCTTTGGTTACTTTCTGTAAGCTGTATTGTTACATAGTAGAATATAACTAGTGATGAGCGAATTTTAGAAAAATCTGATTTGGACAATTCGCCAAATTTTCCGAAAAAAATCTGGTTCGGTCCAAATTTATTCTAAATTAAAAATGTCTATTTCTGGCCTACAAAGAGCCTCAATAGGGGTATAGAACACGCATAGGGTGTGTGCTGGGTTAAATAAATAATACCGTTATTCAGTATGATATGCAGATTAGAGGCATCAATATTAGAATCACTATCACAGAGTGGCACAATGACAGAGCCTGGAGGTGGCATCAGTATGAGAAGACCATACAGTGGCTGAATGACACAGCGTGGAGGTGGTGGCAGCATGAGGACACCATATAGTGGCAGAATGACCCAACCTGGAGGTGGCAACAGCCTGATGACACCATAGGGCCTCACAATTGAAGATTAAAGAAATGTTTTAACATTTAAATTGAAGATTTCAAATAGATGACCCTAAAACATTTTATTTAATGTGCCAGCAGCATGAGGAGACCACATGGCGGTACAGTGACCCAGCCTGAAGGTGGCAGAAGCATGAGGAGACCATATAGTGGCTGAATGAAACAGCCTGGAGGTGGCGGAAGCATCAGGAGACCATATAGTTGCAGAATGAGACAGCCTGGAGATGGCAGCAGCATGAGGAGAACATATGGGGGCAGTATGAGACAGCCTGGAGGTGGCATCAGCAGCATCAGGAGTCCTGAAAGTGACCGGGTGACATAGTGGGGCAGTGGGTGGCAATATCAGTAGCCGGTGATAAAAGGAGAACTTGACATTAGATGTGTGGCATCATGCGGGTGGCAGGATCAGAATAGTAGCTGAGGCAGGTAGGCAGAAGAAAACTGTCTCTTTTGTAAAAGTGTTAGTGTGCACAAGTAAGTATTGAGGATATGAATTATGTAAAAATTAACTTTTAATAATATTCTTAGGATAAAATATATGAACCCAAACTTTTTATTAAAATCAAACAAAAGGAAAGGTGTGCAAAAAACACCATCGCCCTAAAAATACCGGCCCCACACAGGAAACTCTCTATTTCCACCTAAAAACCCTGGGAAATGGCAGTGTTTGTAGGTGGAAATAGGAAGAGGTTCCTGTGTGGGGCTGCCCTTTTTAGGGCGAGTAACACTTTCCAAGAAAGGAATTAATAATGCGAGAATAGGGCCTTACAAGGGAACCGGTTACAATGGACCATATGTTGTTCCCTTCCACATTTGAGGTCTTTGCATAAGATCAATACTTGGTGGTGTAGGTGGCACATGGTGTTTTTTGCACACCTTTCCTTTTGTTTGATTTAAAAAAAAAACTTTGGGTACATATATTTTATTCTAAGAAAAGTTAAGTTTTAGCTAATGCATATCCTCAATACTAACTTGTGGTCTGATGCTGAGGAATGTCTGTAACTGGGGAGCAGCACCTAAAATATGTTTTGCACTATCAACATTTATGAAGTGTTGGTGTGGCACCATGGTCAATCTACTCTGATGCATCAGGCATTGGTGGTTGGAAATCCTGGCTGATCCATGCCTGATTAATTTTCACAAAGGTCAGTCTCTCCCCATTTTTCGTGGACAGACGAGTTCTCCTAGGGGTTACTATGGCCCCCATTGCACTAAACACCCGCTCTGATGGCACACTACTGGCCGGGCAGGACAGCTTTTCCAGGGCAAAGTTTGGCTGCCCAGAAGTGTGTTTGTATGGTCATGCCACCACCTGCTGGTTAAGGTCCTGTTCCAGGTCTACCTGCTGCTGATGAGTTGCTTCACTATGTGGGTGAAGAAAGCTACTCATCAGTGACTGTACACTCAGGCTGCTGCTGATGGAGCTGGTACTGCTCCTGCCACCCCACCCCTCCCCAGCAGCCATGGCAGTGGAAGGTGAGCGCAGTGAGATGTAGGCGCCACGTTTCCAGTGCCCTGACCAGCCATCATTTCCAACTTGTGTTGTAGTAAATGAAGCAGTGAAATGAAGTTGTTCATCCCGTAATCCTGGTGACTGACTCAAATGGCCTGAGCAAACGGCAGGTGTCACGTATGAGTTGCCATTGGTTGACATTGAAGTTACACAGGGGAGTCCCCCTATCCGCTTGGATCATCAAGAAATCGGTGATGGCTTTTCTCTGTTCGTATAGTCGGTTAAACATATGAAGCATGGAATTCCAACATGTGGAAATGTCACAAATCAGACTATGTTGGGGGGTAGTGTTCGGATGCTGCAGCTGAAGGAGGGTGTGCTTTGCGGTGTACGAGTGGCTGAAGTGCATGCAAAGTTTCCTTCCCATTGTTAGGATGTCTTGCAGACGGGGGGGAACACTTCAGGAACCGCTTGACAACCAGATTAAACATGTGTGCCATGCAGGGCGCATGTCTCAGGCTTCCTTGTGGCAGAGAAGACAAGATGTTCTTCCCGTTGTCGGTCACCATGGTGCCCATTTCCTGTTTTCGTGGAGTGAGCCATGATTCAATTTCTTGATGAATGACTTTTAGCAGTTCCTCCCCTGTGTGACTCCGTTCGCCACGGTAAACCATGTGAAGAACAGCGAGACACCACCGTGCCCTGCTGGAGGTGCACTGAGACTTGTCCGTGCAGTGGAGACTGAGCACATGGTGGAGGATGAGGAGGCGGGGTCGCACACTGTCACAGGACCAATGGCCTGAGAGCGTGGAGGCGGAAGCGGCATGACCTGTCCAAGTTTCTGTTGTGACTGTGCAGGAACCACATTTACCCAGTGGGCCTTAAAGGACATGTATTGTCCCTGACCTTAGTTACAGCTTCATACGTCGGCGCTGCCATGAACTTTGATACACATCGACAGGCTCAAGAACTGGCCCACCTTCTGTACCACAAAATTGTGCAGGGCTGGTACTCTCCACCTTGGCCGTTAAGACTTTAACAGGAACAAAATGGTACACCACTTAGATGTACGTATGTGGTATGCTCTTATGAGGGGAAGACAATGCACTCCAGTACGCTTAAAACAGTATTTTTCTACAACACCAGCAGGTGTGTACTTTTGCCTGGCCTTTCATAGTATCTAGGCCCTTAAGACTTTAACAGGAACAAAATGATACATCACTTAGATGTACATATGTAGTATGCACTGATGAGGGGAGGACAATGCGCTCCAGTACGCTTAAAACAGTATTTGTCTACAACACCAGCAGGTATGTACTTTTTGCTGGCCTTTCACAGTATCTAGGCCCTTAAGACTTTTACAGGAACAAAATGGTACACCACTTAGAATTATGCACAGGTTACACTTAATAGAGGACAATATGCTTTTAGTGCTCTGCTCACCCTAACTGGCTGGCTACTATTAGCTTTTCAGTCATTGCATACACCAGTGCTGCAGCACACAATTGCTGTGTACTACACACAAAATTCTCTCTCAATCTCACTCCCTTCCCTATCAGTGCTTCTAGGCTTGATTTGAGCTTGAGATGAATAGCTGCTGTAAAAATGCTTTTCTGTGCAACACACAGCATGGTCTGTCCCTCTCTCTCTGTAATAGAACGCTGATGTGACTGAACCACTAACTTATAGATTGCCCGTAAGCAACCCAAAAATACCCTTGTTTCCCATACACCCTATTAAAAATGCAATCTTTATTTTTATATTCGCACAAAGGAAGGTTTAAAACTTATCATATGCTGCACTGTCCTGATTTGAAAACAGTTACACTGACCTATTGGTCTTATGATATATGCACATCAGATGTCTGTGGTGCCTGCAGTAACACCTGCGCTGATGCGATTGCAGGACAAGGCATATGTATTAAAATTTAAATGGCCCCCCTCAGCATGTTTCACTACCTAAGTAGCATTGTCAAGAGGCAAATGGGCACTGGGTGAGTCTCTAACAGGGTATATGGCTGATGTGACTGGCCGCAAGATGGCTGCTGATTATATAGGGCTGTGATGTCACAGGGGTGACTGGCTGCTGATAGGCTGCATGCTGCATGTGATTCAGGGTCATCCTGCTGACCCTTGTCCCTGCCTTCCCAGGATTCCTTGCCCCATGTCCTCACATGTGGATCCGCCATTTTAAATGCCCGGCCCATTGAGCCTGGACAGCACTAAATGGAGTTTAATGAAGTTTGATTGTGTGAATCGCGACGATATTCGCATTTGTTAAGAATCAAATTTTTCCTGAAATACGTAACGAATTTGGATTTGTCAGATTCGATTCACTCATCACTAAATATTACCATCACATAGTATTTAAACAATTGCATTAGATAAATAGTCATTACTGAATAATGACACGTTGTCATCTAATGTTTTGTCAGCAGAGAAAATAGAGAGATCACATGTATTTCTGTTTAAAAAGAATCTTCAATGGACAACATCCATTAAGTAGAAATTTAACTGTAGACTGTCTGAAACAAATAAATAGTGCATATAATACTGAGATGGTTTCTTTCCCCTCAGATATGTATGGTCAACATCCTTGTCTCCCTGCATTTATACTGCCGATAGCACTGGGCAAATGACACTTTACTAGCTATACTTCTTTATATGTCCTTTTTGTTTACATTAGTGTACTGGGTTTACTGAGGCATCTTTAGGTGTATCCTTATCTATATATATATATATATATATATATATATATATATATATATATATATATATATATATATATATATGTACTGTGGCTTGCTTTTAAGTCCACTTTTCATTGAGTATTGTATACCTATACTTATGTGCCATTCCATGTGCCTATTGGACATTATCTGATATCTGTGTTCGGAGTCTTTTTCTTTCTAACTGCTGCTGATTTTTTATCATGTTTTATCTTATCTGATTATAATAAAGATTTATATTTATTCATAATACTGTGTCAGTTTGGTGCATCTCTATAGGTTTTCAAATAAATAGCGTGGCCCATGGTGTTATACAGGTGTCCTGCTTATTGCAATAGTATGCAAAGCTTGACAGGATAGCAGATGGCAGGCTCTTACTATACAACATGTATGGAACACATCCATTGAAGATTGTGTAAACACCAATGATCAAAGAACTGATTCCATATAGATTAACAATGTGCTACACAGGACATTAGAGGGGTACTCCACTGGAAAACATTTTTTCTTTTATCAACTGGTGCCGGAAAGTTAAACAGATTTGTAAATTACTGCTATTAAAAAATCTTAATCCTTCCAGTACTTATCAGCTGCTTTATGATCCACAGGAAGTTCTTTTCTTTTTGAATTTCCTTTCTGTCTGACCACAGTGCTCTCTGCTGACACCTCTGTCCATTTTAGGAACTGTCCAGAGTAGGAGCAAATCCCCATAGAAAACCTATCCTGCGCTGGACAGTTCCTGAAACAGACAGGTGTCAGCAGAGAGCACTGTGGTCAGACAGAAAGGAAATTCAGTATACAGCAGTTGATAAGTACTGGAAAGGATTAAGATTAATAGAAGTAAATTACAAATCTGTTTAAATTTCTGGCACCAGTTGATTTAAAAAACAAATGTTTTCCAGAGGAGTACCCCTTTAAGTATCTAAGGCCCTGTTCACATCATGCTTTTTACTTGATATTTACATTGGGCAATAAGCATTAACTCTACTCTGTATACATTCTTTTGTGATGGCCAATTGTACAAAAAAAGGACAAGGTAAAAAAGCATATGCACTAAAAATAAACTGCAAACTTGGTGTGAACAGAACTGACATTGCTAAAGTTTGCAATAGATTTAAAGATCCTAAAAATCCAAGATGTCTAACATCATAGTTATAGATTAGATCAATGTACAGTATACCTAAAGATATTTTGCTACAATAGTAATGAAGGTCTGTTTAAATTACTAAGTTTAGTTATTAAGTTAGTTACAGTATGTTTAGTATATGTACAAGGAAAAGGTTCTGGCTTCTATCTGGCCAGTTTACACCAGCATACAGCAAAAAATAGAATAGGGTACATAGTGTAGTAGATTATTCTGTTCTATCCTGCGGAGTTTATTTAAAAACATATACATTAAATGTATACATGGAACATGGAAGTGATGGATGCCACCTGTCACAGGCACTGAATGGCCACTTTAATGGAGTCCCAAGGAACATGATGCTTGTCTGAGGTCCATTAATATCAGGAGTCAGCAGTTTCTCTTCACCAAATGCTGGAGCGCTAGGTAATAGTGCTGCCTTACACATGGATTGGCATTGGCTCCTATTCAGTAGGGACTTTTTGGATGAATGCACACTTTCCAACAGGTTTAAACTGGAGAGGCGACTTACATTTAGTGGCCTAAATGTTTAAGACACATATTGGGTCTATATATTGCACTCCAGATCATATGTATACAATGATGGCAACATGGGGACGTTTTGAAATATAATACTATTAATAGTGTGATTCATACAGTAAGTATAACACATTTATGTGCATATGTTTATATTTATTTCATGCTATATTTCAGGAAACTACATTTATGCACCATTTGTATGTTTGAGCCCTTTGTATCAGGCTTCATCTCATTGGCTCACCTTGTCTTTAAATAGATGGGATTAACACATGGCAATATGGTAAGAATAGTGGAAACAAGTCTGCTCCATGATGGACTACATGATATTTTTAATGGATTTGAGATAAAGGCCTCATTTACTAAGTGTGTTGGGTTTTTACTAGTGTGAAATGTTGTTTCAGACTTGCAGGATTCCACCCTATTTACCATAGGGATCCCAGATTTACAAGTCAGTAACATTTTCTGACCAGCTTTTTCATTGTGGAAATTTCCAGCCATTTATTCACAGGATTTTCTGTGAATGAAATAGTAAATAGGTCGGGTTGTAAAACCCCACCCTTTTTGGGCTGATCATGCCCCCTTTGTGACAGATCCCATCCCCTTTTCAGCTTTTCACAATGCAATGTTGGGTTAGTCGGATTTTCCTGGTGCACACAGTCTCAGACATGTCTCAGACATGTCTCAGACACTATGCATCAAAATAACTTAGAAAAACCCAACAAAAACTAGTGGGTTTTAGCTTAGTAAATGAGGGCCATTGTCTCTGAATTTTATTAAAATTATAAAGTAATATTTTACTCTTTATTAGAGTCCTGAGCTAGGCCGAGAGCAGCCGCGATGTGTGCAAGAATACTGCGCATGCACGCGGTGGCTTGCCAATATGAGCAGGCACAGATGGAGGCAGCACTGTAGGGTCCATCGTCGGCGGATCCACAGAGTTAAACATGCTGTGGATCTGTCCATGTGTACGAGCCCTTAGGGCTATGATAGTGAACTAGCACCGTATTTCTCGCTGTGAGTTTGATTGGGGGCGCAAATGGGAAATATATGGGAAGGGTTTACACTTCTCCTTTCTCATTGATCCACTTCTGGCTTTGGCTCAAAAACTGCAGTGACAGTTTATGAAAAAAAAAACCAGTGTTAGGCTATGTTTACACACGTTTTTTCTGGAAGTTTCCCCATAATTCATCCAAAGAAATCCTTGAGTCAGATGATGAATGAATCCAATGACTTTTAATGAGAAAACTCAGGTCCCAAAAGACATGAGAGCAATATTAGCGCACCAGGGGAGTGGTAGAATAGAGAGATAAAAAAAAAAAATCAGTGGAGTACCCCTTTAATCATGGATCCATTAAAAGGATGTTCTAATACCCTGATGGCTGTCTACCATTGGCAACCATTGCCCACCAGATACAATGATATCCGTGTAATGGTTATGTCATGAAAAATATCACATGTAGTCATTAAGTGGATCCTATATTAGTCTATGGATAATAAGCACCACTGTTCGGTATCTGTCAAAAATGCATTTAAAGGGGTACTCCGCCCCTAGCATCTTATCCCCTAAGGATAGGGGATAAGATGTCAGATCGCGGGGCTCCTGCTGCTGAGGACCCCCGGGATGTCTGCTGAAGCACCCCGATTTCATTACTGCACAGAGCAAACTCGTTCTGTGCGTAATGACCAGCGATACAGGGGCCGGAGCATCGTGATGTCACGGCTCCGCCCCCTCGTGATGTCATGGCATGCCCCTTAATGCAAGTCTATGGGAGGGGGCGTGACAAGGGGGCGGAGCCGTGACATAACGATGCTACGGCCCCTAAATTGCCCGTCATTACACACAGAGCGAGTTTGCTCTGTGCAGTAATGATAGCAGGGTGCTGCAGAAAATCCCAGGGGTCCCCAGTGGCTGGACCCCTGCGATCTGACATCTTATCCCCTATCCAAAGGATAGGGGATGAGATGCTAGGGGTGGAGTACCCCTTTAATGTATTCATTGAGTTTTTCCTGCTGTAAATGCTAAACCCTAACAAGGCATTTGATGTTTGACATATGTGAACAGGGCTTAAGTTAGATTTAAATCACTGCACTTATAGTAGTTGCAATGCACATACTAAGTTGTCAGTCCCTACTACTTATTAAAGGATTTTATAATATATCCCCAAATCTGCATAGCTAATATCATTCATTCGCTTTATATGTCACATCAGGCAGGGATAGAGTGCAGCCCTGGACTTGCCCACTCCCTTTTTCTGCCTACTTGCGTACCCGCCCTAAGCAGCGGGTCCACAACCATGGTGCTGGTCCCTTTCTAAATAAGTGATGGGCAGTCACTGGTCAAAACAATAAACTGCACAAACTGATAAAGGTCGGGAACAGCTGAAGGCACACAAAAGTAACAGAAAATAACCTAAACACACACACACTGAATGTGAAGTCAACAAGCCGAGTCAAAGCCAGGAGGGAATGGAGTACAATAACAGAGAGCCAAAGAGTAGTCAAAAGCCAAGCCAAAAAGTATCAGAACCAGATAGACAAGATTAATGCAAAGGTAGCTAGTCAAGTTGCAAGAACTTTCACAGGCCAGGCATGACTGGGAAAGACTTCCTTATATATCCCTGTGCAGCTAGCAGGAGGATTCTAATTGTCTCAGCAAGCTGAACCACACCCAGAGCACAGGGGCGTAGTCTCAGCAACAGAATAAACAGGGCTAGAAAGAATTAACCCTACGTGTTCTGGCAGAACCAGTTATATTATATAGCTATGTAGATGGAGTGAATAGTATGTGTGCTGGTTGTCCATGCACCCTTTTTTTACCAGGCTTGCAGAAGTGGTGGTCAGCAGTTTGAGAAGTTGTACAGTGAGTGTTCTGTACCCCTGTAAAAACCTTATAGCATTTAATAAATGCTACTGGTATCTTAATAGAACACAGTTTAAAGGAGAACTATCATTTTGAAAAACGTATCCCCTAAGTTTTTCTGCATGTCGACACCTCCACAAAGCATGTGGGCTCATAGTGGCGGCTGACACGCCCCCTCCATGTATCTGTAAGGGAGAGCCAGAGATACAGCCTTCAGCCATCTCTGGCTCTCCCATAGAGATACATGGAGGGGGAGTGTCGGTCGCCGCTTCATGCGGGGATCAACATGCCACATTCCCGGGGAGAGCAGAGGAGTAATGCAGGGTATCACAGGGGTTCCAAGCAGTCGGACCCCCGACAATCTTTAACTCATCCCTTAAGTTTTTCTACATGATACGTCTCCTTTAAGAGTATGGTCACATGTACAGCATTCACAGCATATTTTGCTCTGTATTTTCTGCTATTGATTGATTTTCCTACCCATTGACTTCAATGGGGGGGGGGGGGGGATCAGGATTAACAGGCATTTTCTATGAATCCAAACCGTATTTTTTCCGCTTTTCACATTTAAATACTCAGTGAAATAATAGAAGACAATCTATCCTTGAACAATGACAATGAGAATCTAACTGAAATTAAATACACAGTGGTGGAAAGTTTTGAATAGAAATGTTCTAGACAGACGTGAGGAAAAAGTATATAATAGGAAAAAGCTAACAAAAGCATAAAAGTCTGAAATGTAATAAATATAAAGGATGCAGACTGTATTTTCAAGGCTATCAAAAAGAAATGTCTTATTCTATTTCTGAGGAGCTGAGGCAGAGAAAAGGCAGCTATTCTTCAAGTAGAGAGAGGAGGCCAGCCCGCACAATCGCACAATGACCTATTAATTGATGACATCTGTAACATGAAAAGGCCTGACCAATGCAATCCATGTTCTCAAGGCAGATCCCCACCTCCTTTAAAGAACAGGCTGCAGTGTATTGTGACATGAAGTGCAAGCACACTTACCAGACTATAGCAGTAAAAGTCACAGATCTGTGCAGCTGTGAAGACCCTTTGTGTACTGAGATTTATAGAACCCAAAATATAGTTTTAAAAGACCATTTAGTGTCGAGAAAACAATTCACCATAAATTTCATGAACAAACAGTTTCTTTCAGTTCAATAACACAAAGCTTTAAAAAAAGAAAATAGTAATAAATTATAATTTTTACCCTAAACGGTAAACACTCATAGGCACATAGACATTAAAAAATACACATCAATTAACAAGGTGACCTACGACAGTAAATAATATTACAACTATGTTAGTATGGTGTCCCATTTGAAGTAGTGCTTGGTGGGAATGGTCAGTATTTTCACACTTCAACTATCGGACATTACAACCCCATTATCAATCCATGCACCGACTACCACCCTACTTCTGGCATCACAAACCTGACAACCTGCCAGTCAAGTATCCATACTAACTGTTCCAGCCCCCCCAGTCACCACATTAGTGTGTTAAAGAACAAACAAAAGTAACTTTATAGTAGTCATTATAGGCATCCATTATGAGCTTTTTATGCAGTATCTGTCACATTTAACATGCAACTTCCAGGAAGCGATCCAGCACAGAAGCTCCAGTGGGCTTCAAAGGGGAATCACTGGAAAAACTAAAACATATCTTTTATTGAGTTAATTATAAAGGCATCACTGGCCCCATTAACACCAAAAATATTCACAATTGGTGGATCTCACAGTGCCCTGGTATTCTGTCATTGGCATGTGGTCCACCATACAAAAACAAAGTAATACAGTGAATACATAGAAACCACACAAACAAACAGCACATCCAGCTATATTCCCCTCGCACACTAAGGCTACTTTCACACTGCCGTTGTGCCCCATCCAAAAATGGCTGTTAGGCTCTCTCTTTTCCCCTTTAACGTCCGTTATCGGAGCAGAGCACAAGGGACAACAATGGGTCCCGATGTATTCCATTGACTATAGTGGGGTCTGTCGAGTGCCGTTGTTTTTGTAGTGGGAGTAAAAGACATTGCAAGCACTAATTTTTCTTCCACTTTTCTCCCCTTCTTTTCTGACATCCGCTGCCTGCCAGGTCACAACGGCAGTGTGAAAGGTGCAAAAGCTGCGCATATACCAACAATATTAGTCCTCATGTACAGAATGAAGGGGGGCAGGGAAGAGAGTTTGGCTTAGGGAAATAGGGGAATAGGCCTAATAGAAATGCAGCCTCAGCTGTACGCTGAGGTGACCGCTATAGCCTCAGGGCCTCATGTACATCTCTATAATCATCTTTGCTCAGGGATAGGAGCCATAATGCCAATAGTACGGCATGTGACGGCTGAGGCTGCAGAGGTCACATATCAGATGCAATTAAAAAGGAGCCAGGGCTTCTGTGCTGAATCACTGTGAGATCAGACAGGTGAACATCATTTATGCTACTTAATGATATTTTATGAAAAAAATAAAAATAAATCAAGGGTGGATGAACCCTTTAATATCATTCACAAGTAATGCCATGTTCATACGGCAGAATTTACGAGCGGATTTCACTCAGAAATTCTGCTATGTAAAATTCCACTGCAGCAGAGTCTTATTAATTTCAATGGTATTCTGCAGCACTGTGCACACGGCGGATTTTCTGAGGCAACATCTGCCATGGAAATCTCAATTTCAGCATCCATAGAAACAATGAACAATTTTATTATTTCTGCAGATTTAAAGGGGTACTCTAGTGGAACTTTTTTTTTTTTTATCAAATCAACTGGTGTCAGAAAGTTAAACAGATTTGTAAATTACTTCTATTTAAACATCTTATTCCTTCCAGTACTTATCAGCTGCTCCAGAGGAAGTTTTTAAGTTCCTTTCAGTCTGACCCCCAGTGCTCTCTGCTGACACCTCTGTCCAGGTCAGGAACTGTCCAGAGGAGGCTAGGTTTTCTAAGGGGAATTGCTCCTACTCTGGACAGTTACTGACACAGACAGAGGGGTCAGCAGAGAGCACTGTGGTCAGACAGAAAAGAACAACTCAACTTCCTCTGTAGTATACAGCAGCTGATAAGTACTGGAAGAATTAAGATTTTTTATTAGAAGTAATTTACAAATCTGTTTAACTTTCTGGAGCCAGTTTCATCGGAGTACCCCTTTAATTTGGAAATGCATTGCTATGTGTAAAGAAAGCATATTTCCAAGTGAGCGGTCCTAGTGCCGGCAGAACAAGCACATGTGCGGAACATCTGCCCCGGTTCTCCTTGTGAACATTCCACACATTTTCTGCCGTGTGAATATAGTCTTAGAAAATGTATGTCTCTCTATGCGTAACCTGTACAAACTGATAACCCACATTTTGTAACTCACACAATATAAAAAACATATTTTATATGCAGCATTTGACATATGACCCTAGCATAAGCAAGTATATATATTATTCTAAGTATGCAAACACACATCATCCACATTACAGGACAATCCAAATACTATTCCAAAAAAGGAGAGGCTTAAGAACATCTATGTGACATATGGATGTAAACACAGGACACCTCTGAGCCTGGTAGCATTGTGTATATATATATATATATATATATATATATATATATATATATATATATTATGGCACAACTGAAAATGTATTCATTGTACAGCTGTTCATGATGGACCTCACCACAGCCAAAATCTATCATTTCAATAATTCATCTACTGTAAGAAACAATTTTAGCTGCAGGCCAAAGCTGTTTTGAGTACATTTTTATCTTTTTCTGTTTAAGAATAAGAAGAAAAGAATACAAGTATATAGCTACGTTCACAAAAAGCAAACAGAAAAAAGATGTGATCCGACAGCCTCTTTTCCATAGACTTTAATATAACACATTATTAGATATAAAATAAAATGTTTTGATTTTAGTGAGTGTACATAGGATAAATGTAATATTTAAACTCACCCCAAACTTATTTGGTTCACAATACGTACAGTGGTTATGTAAACCCTGGGTCAAATGTTTGAAGATCCTTCTGGAGAACTAGTCTGCGCACAGAATATACCCACTAGAGCAGTGGTCTCCAACCTGCGGACCTCCAGATGTTGCAAAACTACAACTCCCAGCATGCCTGGACAGCCAACGGCTGTCCGGGCATGCTGGGAGTTGTAGTTTTGCAACATCTTGAGATATGCAGGTTGAAGACCACTGCACTAGAGAATACAGCACATACTACTAAACAATGCCAGCTTTATGTGCAGAAAAGTTATGTTAAAGGGGTATTTCAGGCCAAAACTTTTTTTATATATATCAACTGGCTCCGGAAAGTTAAACAGATTTGTAAATTACTTCTATTAAAAAATCTTAATCCTTCCAATAGTTATTAGCTTCTGAAGTTGAGTCGTTGTTTTCTGTCTAACTGCTCTCTGATGACTCACATCCCAGGAGTTGTGCAGCTCCTATGGGGATATTCTCCCATCATGCACAGCTCCCGGGACGTGACATAATCATTGAGCAGTTAGACAGAAAACTTCAGAAGCTAATAACTATTGGAAGGATTAAGATTTTTTAATAGAAGTAATTTACAAATCTGTTTATCTTTCCGGAGCCAGTTGATGTATAAAAAAAAAAGTTTTGGCCTGGAATACCCCTTTAATGTTAGTAAATAATGTGTAACTGGGTAGCTGTGCCTGCCTTTGGTGGAAGAACTGTCAGGTGCCTCGATACTACGTTATGTATTTTGGAGACAATGGGAAGAATTTATTATAGACCTGCATATTATTTTTATTCTAAAACAAAAATACTTTGGAGTAATACGCCCCCAATTTATTAAAATCTGGCATAGGTTTCAGCTATAATTCACACAAATTTTCTGGCATGAATTATAGTACATGTGCCAGACTGTGATAGGTCATGTCTGTTAAACTCCACCCATTTTCAGGATATTATAATTGCAATTAAGGCTATTTTTAATTGGCATACATTTAATTGATACATCTTCCACAATAACTCTTTTTTCTATAAAGCTTTGATCAGAAATATAAAGCTATTTCTCAATCCCTCCGTTCCTACTGATCTTTGTTTTGAATCACAGAACAGGACTACCCTTCAAGTACTGATAATGTAAGCATAAAAAATAATGTTTATTAGATATACACTAAAAAGGTACCAACACAAAATCGGAGCCCATGGTTATAAACCACGACACAAAACAAAAAACACACTGTGATAGATATGGGTATGCTAGCCAGATGAAAAAGGGGGATTCACATATGAACAAAAATAAATATGACCAAAAAAGATATAGTGACCTGCTAAGGAGAGGGTCAACAATGTATCATAGGAAATGGGGGAGATTCATGGCCTGAGGGGGAGGGGAGATGTGCCCACCCTAAACAGAAGGTCCCCCTTGAGGGGCCCATATCCTTAACAAGGTGGGGGAGAGGATATTAATAGTAATGACTAGGCCAGGCAACATTACACAGCAACATTAGCCACAATATAGGCCACGTGGCCAACAATCACTGTGTCTCAATCATACTCCAATGCAGCTAAGAATTGTAACTTCAACCTGGTTCTTGTTGTGATCTTCTGTTGACCGTGGCAATGCACCCCTATTCCTTTTTATTAGTTGTGATGCAGCAGGGCCACATAGAAATATTTGGTTGCATGAAATGGTGACTAAAGTCACTATGTAGCCTTAGCCTTACTGTGAGAGGTAAGTGACAGGTAATCCATTACAATACGTAATTGTTTAATTGTAATTTTTATCAACCAAAATCAGTATCAGTCATACAACTTTGTATAAAATAAATTAAAAAAATATGTAATCAGTCAATCAGTGAAAGGCACTGTACAAAAAAAAAGTGCACACACTGCCTCTTTTCCATAGACTTTAGTATAACACATTATAAAATATAAAATATTGAAATTTGTCATATTAAAGGGCTACTCTCCGGCCCTAATACATCTTATCCCCTATCCAAAGGATAGGGCATAAGATGTATGAAGTGACAGCTCCACCCCGTGTGACGTCACACCCCGCCCCCTCAATGCAAGTCTATGGGAGGGGGCGTGACGGCCGGGGGTGTAGTCGTGACGTCGCGAATACTTCGGCACACTTTACACTCGGAGCCTCCAGCGATGCGGAGAGCTCACAAAGGTGAGTGCGGAATGACAGATTGCAGGAGTCCCCAGCGGCAAGACCCCCGCGATCATACATCTTATGCCCTATTATTTAGATAGAGGATAAGATGTATTAGGGCTGGAGTACCCCTTTAAATCTTCCCAGTGTTTAGTAACAAGTCACGGTACAGGTGTTCCTAGGGTTTTCCATCAGGAGCATTGAATATTAAATCATTATTTGTTGAAGCTGAGGATTGTGTGGACTCTGGAGAAGCATATCTGACCTACCAACAAAGGTTTCAATTGTGATCTCGCCATCTGTTGTTTGTTCTGTTTAAGCAACCTGAAGCAATATCACCATATATTATACACAAAAGCTGCGATGACTAACAAATCATTGATACATGACGAAATGGATTGTCTGCCGCTGAAAACTGAGACTAGAAATAACATCTTAACATCCTTCTGTTAATTACCAATAAGGAAAAATGTATGGAGCAGATAGAGGGCAGGAAAGATTCACATTACAGTTTCTTGGTAATAGAATTTAAGAGAAAGGTTATTATATTTCTAATATGTAATCTAACAGAAGCATTTTCTATTACCATTATTGTGAATAGATGGTACATCAATGACATATCTACTTGTCAGTTTCTGATTGATTAATTACACAGAATATATGGCGTGGTGGGAGTTAGAGCTGACACTTTTATTGCAAAAATGTGTATTCAATGTCTTCTGTACCAAAATAATGATAACACATTACAAAACAATATACACTGATCAGCCATAACATAAAAATTGTCAAGAAATTATCAATTTGATTCACTTCACTTATTAGTGTTTTGTTTTGGTTGGTTGGTTGTATTCTCATGTAGTAGATATTTCAGCTGCAGGATTGCACAAACCCGCCTACTGAGGCTAGATGACAGGTGGCTGGATGGTTTCTTTAAACCAAGACTTAAAGGGGTTTTCCAGAAATACAGTGAGTTTTCTTATTAGAACACATGATATTAAGATTCCTTTTTGCTTAAGCATTTTGACCCTAATTCAGAAAACACTAAACAGTGAGTGCAGCACTCAAGGCTACACTTTCTGTGTTTGGACTTCGGTCCAAAGTCTGTGTATGAAATGGGGTAAAATGTGCTCTTGAGCTTTTTTAAGCACAACTAAAAGATAGAAAACTGTGCAATAGTGCAATAGCAAAAAAATTGTTTTAATGAGAGTGCCCATTTAAGCATAACTAGAGACATAAATGCTCCTGTGCCCCAATGCAAAATCTTTACTATAGATCCGCCTATCAAGTGCTGTTTTTTAAACTTATACTTTTAAGGAGCAAAACCCTAGGGACGACTCCTACCCTCTACAGCAATGCCCCTGAGCATCAGTTGGCCAATAGGTGTAGCTCATTTACACAAACACATGCAAAAAGAAAATCTATCTTCAATAAATGGTGGTGAGGACAAGGCCTTATATTTTGAATCTGATCACTGTGATCAGAAAAAGATCTGTACTCTGACAGTTCTGAGGTCTTTGGCAACTTAATAAATCTCAAAGCCAGAAATATTACACTTTTCATACTCACCTATTTCAAGCAGAAAGGTATTAATATAACAAGATATTCACTATGAAAATGTAAGCATATGTTTCGGGGCATAGCATGCATATGCTCAGAAAATGCAAATGAAACCACTGGCACAATATGACGTATCTCAGCAGTTCATGTTCACCTTCCTAACATCTGTTGAAGATTTTTCTTGTTCATCAACCAGATGTACAATCAGACTCTGCCATAAACAGCTTATTGTGCTAAATAATTAACATCCCTACATCTAAGCCCCGTATACTATTCTAACCATTGGCAAAAGCTCCACCGACAGACTTTTCTATGTGTCTTCAACATCACAGCCGTAAGACTAAGAGCACTATAAATCCATCTTTTTATAATATAGTGTTACTTTTTATATCATGCTTATGTATTCAGTAGTTCAGGAACATTGGAAGTAGATAGAAGCATTTATGGTTGCGGGTCAGCTCAGGATGGCTACATTATTTTCTCCCTGTAGGTATGAACCTGTATATAGTTCCCATCTCCAAAAGCATTGCATCATGATTGATCTAGTCCGCGTTCTCTTCTACAAGTGATAGGAAGGGGGGGGGGGGGAGGGGGGCAGTGCTCTCTTAGAATAAATGCTTTATTTTTATGAACAAGGATGATTTAGATTTTTTTAATATGGGGTTTTTGTCTCCTTTGTAGGTTTTGATGAGAAGCTTTATTAATAGGATGAAAACATAAGAGATTAATGGATTGATACAATACTTATATTGCCATGGTCCCCCAACACATCTAAGAGGGGATCATGTATAACACTGTTTACAGTACATTGTTTGGGAGAACAGCTTACAGGGGTACTCCACCCCTTGACATCTTATCCCCTATCCAAAAGATAGGGGATAAGATGTCTGATCGCGGGGGTCCTGTCGCTGGGGACCCCCACGATCTCGGCTGCGGCACCCCAAACATCCGGTGCATGGAGCGAACTTTGCCCTGTGCCAGATGACTGGTGATGCGGGGCAGAGGCTTGTGGCGTCACGGTCACGCCCCACTCATGCCATCACAGCCATGCCCCCTCAATGCAAGTCTATGATGGCAAGAGCCTCCAGCGCTGCACCCGACACTCTAAATGAATGCCCGGTGCAGCAGGGAGATTGTGGGGGTCCCCAGCGACAGGACCCCTGCGATCAGACATCTGTTGCTGCTTCAAGTGTGCACTGTAAAACACAGCACACAACCATAGGGAAATTAATTTCTTTGTAATAAACAACTGGCATTGTTGGCTATCACTTTTTTTAATAAAAGTGGTGGACAACTTTTAGTACTGCCATCGAGGGTCTCCATTTACAGATCAAACAAAAATGATATAACTCTAATGAATACAATACAATAAGACCCACAAAATGAGAGTTTAGCTGTTAGCACAATGTAGGTGAATTCATAAGTGCCTAATATTAACATGACTTCAGAATGTCTATATTTAATGTCATAACTGTTTGGGTTCACTCTAGTAGTACAGTATACCTCGGAGACTTTCTGTGCATTGCTAGTCATTTTGCGTTCTCATACACAAACATATTGAAAACCTGATAACACAGTGAAAAGAACTCTTCAATGGCATGTGAGGTTAGAGTTGTGACAACTTTTGTGAGCACATTTTCTGCCCATGGGAACTGCTGTCACTTTTTGAGTCATCTCAGCTGTTACCCAAGAGGACAATTTCTGCAGTCAAACTACAGTGTCACTCATACTAGTCTACGGCTCAGATTCTGCAGCGGGATTTTTATATTTAATTACATTTTGTATTTTGCTGAGTTAATAATTTTGCAAAAAAACACATTGTAAAAAGATACAGAGAAATAGAAGTGGGTTTCCATATAATACTTCAGATAAACCTACTACAATAAACTAAAACATAAAGTTATCATGGTGCAGAAATATATACATTGGACATATCTGAAGAACTGTGGGACTGTCACTGGACCACTTAGCATTATTACAGGTAAGGCCTTGTTCATATGGTGGAATTTCCATGTGAAATTTTGACAGATATTCCGCTGAAGCAGAGTCCCATTGATTGCAATGGGATTTTGCTGCACTGTTCACATGGCAGAATTTCCACGCTAGATGTCTCTTCTGTAGAAATTCTAGTTCTGGCGTCCATAGAAAGAGTAGATAATAGACATGAATTTCAACTTTGTTCCTTGATAAGCCTCCTGCCTTGCCCTCCTGCAATGTTTACCTATATTTTACTCCTGGTTTTGTTCTACACTACTACAACTAACTACACTACCATCTCATCCTCTGGCCTGTCACATCCTGACCACTCACTTGGTGACAAACCTTGACTCCTTGACTACACTTCTAGTCCATCTGTGCTAATCAGTGATTATTCTGGGGACAGACACCATACCTCTTGTGAGGGGTTAAAGAGGTACTCTGCCCATAGACATCTTATCCTCTATCCAAGGTATAGAGGATAAGATGTCTGATCGTGGGGGGTCCCGCCGCTGGGACCCCCGCGATCTCTGTGCAGCACCCGGTGTGTTTTTTGAACGCTTAGTGCAGGCGGTGGGGTTGTGACATCATGGCCACGCCCCTTGTGATATCACACCACGCCCCCTCAATGAAAGTCTATGGGATAGGGCGTGGCAGCAATCCCGCCACCTCCCATAGACTTGCATTGAGGGGGAGTGGAGTAATGTCATGACCCCCGTCACCCGCTCCAATCGTTCGGAACAAAATGTTTTAAATGCTGGGGCAGCGGAGTGCCCCTTTAACCTCTTAAGGACCAATGACGTTGTGGAACGTCATGGCACCCTGGGCTTTAAGGACCAATGACGTTCCACAACGTCATGGCATTTTCCGGTCTCTGCCGCGCCCCGGGCAGAGATCGGAACTGGATGCCTGCTGAAATCCTTCAGCAGGCATCCAGGGCATACGCCGAGGGGGGCCATGTAGGCCCCCCATGTCGGCGATCGCCGCAAATCGCAAGGGAAATCGCCCTTGCGATTTGCGGCGATACCGGGCTGATCGGGTCTCTGGGACCCGACCGCCCGGTAATTTTGCATGATCCCGGCTGTCACAGACAGCCAGGACCATGCTGGAGTATCGGAGCGAGGTGGCAAGCCTGCCACCTCCTCCTATACCCTGCGATCTGTCGGTTAGTTAACCGACCAATCGCAGGGGGGGGGGGGGCGGTTACTTCCTCCCGCCCTGCCCGGCCCCTGAAAGTCCGGAGAGGACGGGAGGAAGACCGGAGGACGCGGCGGGGGACGGGGGAGTGCTGGGGACCGGCCCTGGTACTTACCTCGTCCCTGAAGACTCGGATCCAGACGATGAAGACGGCGGCGGAGGAGACAGGTGAGTAGATCTTCAGCCGCGGTCGGGCCCTTTACAGCAATGCACGTCGCCGTAAAGCGACATGCATTGCTGTAAAGGGACCCTGTAAACTACAACTCCCAGCATGCCCAGACAGCCCTTGGCGTCTGGGCATGCTGGGAGTTGCAGTTTTGCAACATCTGGAGGTCCACAGTTTGGAGACCACTGTACCCTTCCAGATGTTGCAAAACTACACATCCTCAGCATGCCCTTACTGTCCAGGCATGCTGGGATTTGTAGTTCTGTAACATCTGGCCCTTCAGATGTTGCAGAACTACAACTCCCAGCATGCCTGGACAGTTTTGGCATACTGGGAGTTGTAGTTTTGCAACATCTGGAAGGGCACAGATTGGGAACCACTGTATTAGTGGTCTGCAAACTGTAGTCCTCCAGATGTTGCAAAACTACAACTCCAAGCATGCTGGGAGTTGTAGTTCGGCAACATCTAGCTCTAAAGATGTTGCCGAACTACTACTCCCAGCATGCCTGAGAATGCTGGGAGTTGTGGTTTTGCAACAACAGGAGGCACACTGGTTGGGAAACATTGTCTGTTTCCTAACTCAGTGTTTCCCAACCCGTGTGCCTCCAGCTGTTGCAAAACTATAACTACCAGCATGCACTGATGGACTGTGCATGCTGGGAGTTGTAGTTTTGCAACAGCTGGAGGTCCCCCCCCACTGTGAATGTACAGGATACATTCACACGGGCAGGGGGCTTACAGTGAGTATCAGGCTGCAAGTTTGCGATGCAGCAAATTTTGCGCGGCAGCTCAAACTCGCTGTAACCCCCCCTGCCCATGTGACTGTACCCTAAAAACACTACACTACACTAACACAAAATAAAATAAAAAGTAAAAAACACTACATATACACATTCCCCTACACAGCCCCCCTCCCCCAATAAAAATGAAAAACGTCTGGTACGCCACTGTTTCCAAAATGGAGCCTCCAGCTGTTGCAAAACAACAACTCCCAGTATTGCCGGACAGCCGTTGACTGTCCAGGCATGCTGGAAGTTTTGCAACAGCTGGAGGCACCCTGTTTGGGAATCACTGGCGTAGAATACCCCTATGTCCACCCCTATGCAAGTCCCTAATTTAGGCCTCAAATGCGCATGGCGCTCTCACTTTGGAGCCCTGTCGTATTTCAAGGCAACAGTTAAGGGTCACATATGGGGTATCGCCGTACTCGGGAGAAATTTCTTAACAAATTTTGGGGGGCTTTTTCTCCTTTCACCCCTCATGAAAAGGTGAAGTTGGGGTCTACACCAGCATGTTAGTGTAAAAAAAAAATTTTTTTACACTAACATGCTGGTGTTGCCCCATACTTTTCATTTTGACAAGAGGTAAAAGGGAAAAACGCCCCCCAAAATTTGTAATGCAATTTCTCCCGACTACGGAGATACCCCATATGTGGGCGCAAAGTGCTCTGGGGGCGCACAACAAGGCCCAGAAGGGAGAGTGCACCATGTACATTTGAGGTGATTTGCACAGGGGTGGCTGATTGTTACAGCGGTTTTGACAAACGCAAAAAAAACAAAACCTCACATGTGACCCCATTTCGGAAACTACACCCCTCACGGAATGTAATGAGGGGTGCAGTGAGAATTTACCCCCCACTGGTGTCTGACAGATCTTTGGAACAGTGGGCTGCGCAAATTAAAAATTTTGTACAGCCCACTGTTCCAAAGATCTGACAGACACCAGTGGGGGGTAAATGCTCACTGTACCCCTTGTTACGTTCCTCAAGGGGTTTAGTTTCCAAAATGGTATGCCATGTGGGGGTTATTTTGCTGTCCTGGCACCATAGGGGCTTCCTAAATGGGACATGCCCCCCGAGCAAAATTTGCTCTCAAAAAGCCAAATATGACTCCCTCTCTTATGAGCATTGTAGTTTGCCCGTAGTGCGCTTCAGGTCAATTTATGGGGTACCTTCATACTCATAAGAGATGGGGTTACAAATTTTGGGGGGTATTTTCTGCTATTAACCCTTGCAAAAATGTGAAATTTGGGGGGGGGAAACACATTTTAGTGAAATTTTTTTTTTTTTTTACGTATGCAAAAGTCGTGAAACCCCTGTGGGGTATTAAGGCTCACTTTATTTCTTGTTACGTTCCTCAAGGGGTCTAGTTTCCAAAATGGTATGCCATGTGGGTATTTTTTGCTGTCCTGGCACCATAGGGGCTTCCTAAATGCGACATGCCCCCGAGCAAAATTTGCTCTCAAAAAGCCAAATATGACTCCTTCTCTTCTGAGCATTGTAGTTCGCCCGTAGTACACTTCAGGTCAACTTATGGGGTACCTCCATACTCAGAAGAGATGGGGTTACAAATTTTGGGGGGTATTTTCTGCTATTAACCCTTGCATACATGTGAAATTTGGGTGGAAACACACATTTTAGTGACATTTTTAAAACATTTTTTTACATATGCAAAAGTCGTGAAACACCTGTGGGGTATTAAGGCTCACTTTATTCCTTGTTACGTTCCTCAAGGGGTCTAGTTTCCAAAATGGTATGCCATGTGGGTATTTTTTCCTGTTCTGGCACCATAGGGGCTTCCTAAATGCAACATGCCCCCCAAAAACCATTTCAGAAAAACGTACTCTCCAAAATCCCCTCGTCGCTCCTTCGCTTCTGAGCCCTCTACTGTGCCCGCCGAACACTTTACATAGACATATGAGGTATGTGCTTACTCGAGAGAAATTGGGCTACAAATATAAGTATACATTTTCTCCTTTTACCCCTTGTAAAAATTCAAAAATTGGGTCTACAAGAACATGCAAGTGTAAAAAATGAAGATTGTGAATTTTCTCCTTCACTTTGCTGCTATTCCTGTGAAACACCTAAAGGGTTAAAATGCTGACTGAATGTCATTTTGAATACTTTGGGGGGTGCAGTTTTTATAATGGGGTCATTTATGGGGTATTTCTAATATGAAGACCCTTCAAATCCACTTCAAACCTGAACTGGTCCCTGAAAAATTGTGATTTTGGAAATTTTGTGAAAAATTGGAAAATTGCTGCTGAACTTTGAAGCCCTCTGGTGTCTTCCAAAAGTAAAAAATCGTAAATTTTATGATGCAAACATAAAGTGGACATATTGTATATGTGAATAAAAAAAATAATTATTTGGAATATCCATTTTCCTTACAAGCAGAGAGCTTCAAAGTTAGAAAAATGCAAAATTTTCAATTTTTTCATCAAATTTTGGAATTTTTCACTAAGAAACGATGCAAGTATCGACAAAATTTTACCAATAACATAAAGTAGAATATGTCACGAAAAAACAATCTTGGAATCAGAATGATAGGTAAAAGCGTCTTAGAGTTATTAATGCTTAAAGTGACAGTGGTCAGATGTTCAAAAAACGCTCTGGTCCTAAGGTGTAAAATGGCCTGGTCCTTAAGGGGTTAAGGGTGAAGAATGGGGAGATTCCTTATATACCTCACCAAGTCTGACTGACACAAACTAAGGTTTAGAGGATCCACATGTCCAGTGAGTATAGTAAAAGTCATAAGTATATCACAGTCTTCCTGATTAAAGGATAAAGGCTTATTCACATGTTGCAGTCACATTTAAGTTTATTGCTGATAATACTGTAAAACTGCAGCATAATGCAATCGTTTTTGAGTCACCAGGGACAAAGCGCAGCATGTTGCTACAATTTTGCAGCAAAAGCAGCAATAAATTGTGAATTGCTTGCTCCATATGGATAGACCCTAACACATGTGTTGCAATGTTTGAGAACGGAGCAGCTTCTACTTTGGAGTTTGTCTTTTTTAATTAAAGAAATCCCCACAATCAGTTTGTTTTGACTGCTTGAAGAAAGCTTAGGTAACTCCGTTTGAATGGACTAATTACCAAAATTAGATACATCAAGCTGTTACTTTGCCAGGTGGTAGTGTTAGTCTTGCAAGATTTGCTTTTATATTGTGTCAAAGTCTAATTAAAACCCTTCTTGGAGGTGAAGGACCCAGCTGACCCATATTTTTCTTATAAATAGGCCAAGCAATCACTACAGGTAGACTGTGCTGCATATACCATCTAAAGCTTATGTACACGTCATACTTATTTTAAGAGGATCCCACAAGATTAAGATTTAGATCTCTTCCTCTTAGTAAGCACCAACAAAGTTGTAGTCCTTTGCTGGTAATACCATTATAAACAGACATCGACAAATAGAAACAACTAAACTAAAAAACTCTTAGCATACACTGTAACTATATTTTAAACAATGACAATGTATCCCCTTAATCCAAATATCTTCGTAATTCATTAGACTCGTGGCTAGAAGGTGCATGGATGTCTGTGGAATGTACAGGTAACAACACTTACATTGAAGCAAGAGACATCTAGCACTCAAAATCCCATTATTCCTTTCTTGCATAATAATTACAAACAAAAATAGCAGCTTACAAAATCCCTTTAAGCACAGAAAGAATTTAAGTAACTGATCTCATCTCTTAATAAACCTTACTCATGGTCTCAATACCTCCCAACGTTTTGGTGGTGCTAGGGTTAATCATTATCACAACATGTAGAAGTAACAAAGTCCTGAGATATAGGCATCAGCATCACTCCACTCCCACACTCACTTCC
The DNA here is from genome assembly GCF_029499605.1 of Hyla sarda. NCBI lineage: Eukaryota > Metazoa > Chordata > Amphibia > Anura > Hylidae > Hyla > Hyla sarda. Next base: position 210,923,678 of record NC_079192.1, on the reverse strand, counting down.
CAGGTTTAGGATCACACGCCGCAGGTCTGGGTGTCCGCAACTCACTCTGTGCCTGTGTCTAAAGCACAGCATACAAAGAAGAATAAATGACACAGCACTCGGGACTCTGCTCCAACTTGCTGCTTTAACCCCTTAAAGACCAACCCCATTTTAACCTTAAGAACCAGGCCAATTTTATTTTTGCGTTTTTTCGTTTTTTCCTCCTCGCCTTCTAAAATCCATAACTCCTTTATATTTCCATCTACAGACCCATATAAGGGCTTGTTTTTTGTGTGACCAATTTTACTTTGTAATGAAACCTCTCATTTTACTATAAAATGTACGGCGAACCCCCAATTTTTTTTTTTTTAGGGAGGAAATTTAAATAAAAACCACAATTTTGCACATTTTGGAGGGATTTGTTTTCACACTATACACTTTATGGTAAAAATGACGTGTTCTTTATTCTGTGGGTCAATAAGATTAAAATGATATCCATGGCTAGATACTTTTACATTTTTGTACCGCTCAAAAAAATCTAAATACTTTTGTACAAAATCAGTAATCAAAAATCGCAAGTTGTCCCCTGGGTGGGTACTTACACTTACCACTTACTTGCTTAGGGAGCAGAGCGATGATGCGTGCCGTCATTCATTTGGTCAGGGCGGGGCCAAGGCCGCAGCAAATGGAGCTGGTAAGTGTAAGTCCCCGCCCAGGGGACTACTTGCCGGGCGGCCCGGGGGGACTTTATAACGTAATATCTTCACCATCCAAGCATTATATATATACTAAAATATGCTGATTGGTTCCTTTTAAAATTAATTTATCACTTTGATTTAGTGTAAAGCAATACAGCAAGTCCCATGGACATATACACAAAGGTCTGAGCAGACCTATTTAAATGAATGGGAGCATTTTCTAGTCATGCCCTGTGACCTGTGCAGATACCATTGTACAGGGAGGGGGAGGCTGAGCAGTGACCTTCAGCTATTGTTGTCAAGGGGACTTATTAATGATGTGATAGTAAAGAAGACACTGCTTAAAAGTGGTCTGTACAGAACAGGAAGCATCAGCTTAGGTTTAGTGGCCAGAATGAACATTTCAGAATTATTAGAAAAAATATAAAAAGTTAAAAAATAAAAAATAAAAAATTGAAAAAAAAATTGGAAAAAAAGTCAATATTTGACATAAAAATTTGCCTTAAAGGAGTATTCCAGGAAAAAAAAATGATTTTTATATATCAACTGGCTCCAGAAAGTAAACAGATTTGTAAATTACTTCTATTAAAAGATTTTAATCCTTCTAATAATTATCAGCTTCTGAAGTTGAGAGTTGAGTTGTTCTTTTCTGTCTGACAACAGTGTTCTCTGCTGACATCTCTGCTTGTCTTGGGAACTGCACAGAGCAGAATAGGTTTGCTATGGGGATTTGCTTCTACTCCAGACAGTTCCTGAGACAGGTGTCATCAGAGAGCACTTAGACAGAAAAGAACAACTCAACTTCAGCAGCTCATAAGTACTGAATGGATTAAGATTTTTTTAATAGAAGTAATTAACAAATCTGTTCAACTTTCTGGAGCAAGTTGATATATATATATATATATATATATATATATATATATATATTTTTTTTTTTTTCTTTATGGATAACCCCTTTAACCTCTTAAGGACTCAGGGCGTACCTGTACACCTTGAGCCCGGTTCCGGGACCCTGGGCTAACAGCGAGCGGCACCGATCGTTGTGCCACGCGCTGTTAACCCTTCAGACGCGGCGATCAAAGTTGACCACCGCGTCTGAAAATGAAAGTAAATGCTTCCTGGCAGCTCAGTCGGGCTGATCGGGACATCGCGATAAAATTGCGATGTTCCGATCAGCTGGGACGCAGGCGGAGGTCTCCTTACCTCTCTCCGCGGCGTCCGATCGTCAATTGATTGCTCCAAGCCTGAGCTACAGGCTTGAGCAATCAAGCCCCTATCTGACTGATCCCTGCAGAGCTATGGCTTTGCAGGGATCAGCATAGGAGATCAGTGTGTGCAGTGTTATAGGTCCCAGTGTTATAGGTCATTTCACCCCTTCCCTAATAAAAGTTTGAATCAGCCCCCTTTTACCCATAAAAAAAAACTGTGTAAATAAAAATTAACATATGTGGTATCGCCGCGTGTGTAAATGTCCGAACTATAAAAATATATCATTAATTAAACCACACGGTCAATGGCGTATGCACAAAAAGATTCCAAAGTCCAAAATAGCGTATTTTTGGTCACTTTTTATATCATAAAAAAATAAATAAAAAACAATCAAAAAGTCCGATCAACACAAAAATGGTACCGATAAAAACTTCAGAACAGGGTGCAAAAAATGAGCCCTCATACCGGCCTGTATGAGGAAAAATAAAAAAGTTACAGGGGTCAGAAGATGACAATTTAAAAAAATGTAGCTATGATTTTTTTCAGAAGTGCGACAAAATCAAACCTATATAAGTAGGGTATCATTTTAACCGTATGGACCTACAGAATAAATATAAGGTGTTATTCTGACCAAAAAATGCACTACATAGAAACGGAAGCCCCCAATAGTTACAAAATGAAATTTTTTATTCAATTTTGTCGCACAATGATTTTTTTATCCGTTTTGCCATGGATTTTTTGGTAAAATGACTAATGTCACTGCAAAGTAGAATTGGTGGCGCAAAAATAAGCCATCATATGGATTTTTAGGTGCAAAATTGAAAGCGTTATGATTTTTAGAAGGTGATGAGGAAAAAATGAAAATGCAAAAACGGAAAAACGCTGAGCCCTTAAGGGGTTAAACAATAGGTAATTCTGGAGTGACGCATTTCCTTTAAAGCTATGCCCCTTGTGACATACTTGCCTCAATACATTTATACTTGTACCGCTCATTTTTTAATTGATTTTTTGATTGATTTTTTAATTAAATACGGATTCTCTTAATTTTTACATTTTATAAATATATATATATATATATATATATATATATATATATATATATATATACACACACTGACAACTGGGTTTTAATTATTCCCCTTATGAATGTACAGTAAGCACTTACTGGATAATGTTAAAGTGCAAAGATATGACATCCCAAACTGGTAACACCAGTTGTCAATTTATTCATTTATTACTAGTAGAAATTCAAGAGGATAGCCCAATGCAGAGTTCGGAGAAATTAGGCTTCAGAATTGTCAAGTAATGGGAAATATAATTATTTACTAAATTAGACATGTCACAAGAAATAATGGATCCTCATTAAGCTACACTGTGAACGTGTACACAGACAAAACAATATCTGTATATGTTTGATTGAAAACAAACATTAATAATAATAATAATAGTATTTAGTGGTTGACAAAAGCAGGAAGTTCGACATCTATGGTTAGATTAACCCAATTTGTGGTCATTGAATAAATAAGTTACAGCTATAGCTCTGCTACACAAGTGAATGTACAGTATTTTATTGCACACAAGGGTCTAATGTATCAGATATGTAAATCCAGACACTGCTAAAATGCATATATCATATGGTTTCACTACATAACTCACAATAATAGCAACATTGGGAATAAAAACATTGATAAATGTGTAAAACTGAAGTGAACAAAATAGAGGGCAGCAAGAAGTACTCGGCCTAACAAGTTGTTCCAGGAAGGAATGAGATCCGATTGCTTGACACATAACCAATCGTCAAATGACCTGTTTGGCCAGGTACGTCTTGCTGTGTTCAACAGCTGTGTTATGGTAAATGCTGAAATGCTGTTAATTTCAACGAGTCCTTAAAAATGTCTCAAACTGAGATGGAATGAAATAAGCTTATGTAAGGGAAAGCAACAGATAAACAAATCTGTTTCAGTTGGCAACAATTGTATTCATGAACCTGAAGAACCAACTTCTAAATTGGCTTTCTACTGTCAAAAGCTAGCGGAAATAATTTTCAGTTTTGAGCTGTCATTGTACTGTTATGTCATAATATCACATTAAATACCTATGATGTCAGCATTGTAAGGTATTCACCAGGGAATAGACACTTTCTAAATTGTTCTACAACTGAACTTCTGTATGTCAGTCTGCCAAGGAAGTAAATCTGTGCTATCTTGTTAATATTTCTTTTAATTATAATATACCGTATGTACTCGAGTATAAGCCGTATAAGTTTTTCAGCATGATTTTTCGGGCTGAAAACGCCCCCTCTGCTTATACTTGAGTGAACCAAAAAAAAAAAACGCTTTAGGCATACCGGTGGGGAGGGTGGGCCGCTCTGTTCATCTTCACTGCAGGGACCATCCGCATTCCGGTGGGGAGGGTGAGCCAGTCCGGGCTGTCCATCTTCACCAGGAGGCCCTCTTCTCTGCTCCGGGTCTTCCCCATACTAGTGACGCTGCACTGATGCTGCCGCGCAGGGAAGTCCGTGCACAGCAGAAATGTGACGTCAGGGGTGTCCCTGTGCACAGACGTCTGCTGTGCAACGACATCCCTGCTTGGTGGCATCAATGCAGCGTCACTAGTCTGGGGACGGCCCGGAGCGGAGAAGAGGGCCTCCCGGTGAAGATACACGGCCTAGACCGGCTCACCCTCCCCACCGGAATGCGGACGGTCCCTGAAGTGAAGATGGACGGCCCTGGTCACCCTCCCCGGACGGTCCCTGCAGCTACTAGAGCAACAACAGGGGAAGGGAGAAGACAAGGAAAGTGGGTCTGGATGAGGACAGGGGGGATACTAACAGGGGGTGACATAGACAGGGGGGTCTGGATGATGACAGGGGAGGGGGGGATGATGGATGATGACAGGGGAGGAGGGGATGATAGATGATGACAGGGGAGGGATGATGACAGGGGGATGGTGTATTTCCCATCCTAGGCTTATACTCGAGTCAATAAGGTTTTCTAGGTTTTTGGCGTGAAATTAGGGGCCTCGGCTTATATTCGGGTCGGCTTATACTCGAGTATATACGGTATGTCAAATAAAATAAAAAATCTGGAATACCGCTTTAAACCTCATTTTGAACATCACATTCCTGAGGAGTGCTGGAAGAAATTGCGTTACATACAGCTGGACCCATGTGACTGCTGTGTCAGGTCTCCACCGCTTATGGAGGGTCATTGAGATACTTCAGAAGTATCAGCAGATAATAATTTCTATATTAGCAAAATACAACTTCAAGCTGTAATAATTACAGTGATCATGCTGAAGAGGGGGCATGAGGAATTAGCGCTAATACTTGGATGTGTCTATGGCATTCCGCATTGCTTTAATCTCCTATTATAAATGCATGGATATAAGGAACATATAGATATGTGTTTGTTGTGATCTTTTCGTAATTATCTGCCACTTTTTTAACAAATATAAATTCATGTAAATGCTTCCCATATAAGCCTGACCTTATTCTATATAGAACTGTATACAATACATGCCTTTCACTCTAATGCTGGTTGTGCTCTTCATAAAGGTATTGGAAAATTGCTTCTAATTTTTCTATTCATCTACAGTATTTGCTATTGTATTAGGCGTTACAGACTTGTCTGGCAACACTGAACATGCAGGATACAGCAGGGATTTCTCGGCACAAGCCCTGGTGCAGACTATGGCTGAAACACCATTAGCTGACTACAGGTGGCTAATAGTTCCATATAAATCTAACTCTGGTAATATGAGGTATTCAGCCCTCAACAACACAAGTACAGAACTTGATATGGCAGTAAATAATCTTCTAAATGAAGGGCAGTGTCACGATTCGGCTTACAGGTTGTGGATCCACTGTGTCAGCGAGGGATTGGCGTGGACCGTGCTGGTGGACCGGTTCTAAGAGGCTACTGGTGTTCACCAGAGCCCGCCGCAAAGCGGGATGGTCTTGCTGCGGCAGTAGCAACCAGGTCGTATCCACTAGCAACGGCTCAACCTCGCTGACTGCTGAGAAGGCGTGGGACAGAAAGACTAGGCAGAGGCAAGGTCAGACGTAGCAGAAGGTCGGGGCAGGCGGCAAGGTTCGTAGTCAATATGGATAGCAGGAGATCAGGTAACACAGGCTTGGACAACACTAAACGCTTTCACTGGCACAAGGCAACAAGATCCGGCCAGGGAGTGCAGGGGAAGTGATGTGATATAGCCAGGGAACAGGTGGAAGCTAATTAAGCTAATTGGGCCAGGCACCAATCATTGGTGCACTGGCCCTTTAAGTCTCAGAGAGCTGGCGCGCGCGCGCGCCCTAGAGAGCGGAGCCGCGCGCGCCAGCAGATGACAGCCGGGGACCGGGACGGGTAAGTGACTTGGGATGCGATTCGCGAGCGGGCGCGTCCCGCTATGCGAATCGCATCCTCGCCGGCAAAGTCAGTGCAGCGCTCCCGGTCAGCGGGTCTGACCAGGCGCTGCAGGGAGAGAGACGCCGTGAGCGCTCCAGGGAGGAGCAGGGACCCGGAGCGCTCGGCGTAACAGTACCCCCCCCCTTAGGTCTCCCCCTTTTTTTGTCCGACAACTGCTTTACCTGGAGCGAGGACACCGGGAGTGAATGGAGGGTTTCCTCAAAGGCAGGTAGTACAGCAGGAGTGGGAATGGGGAGGGAGGACAGAGGGTGAAGCTTGACACGGGGCAGTGTGTCACCAGGACGGGGGCCATGAGGAGGCACTGAGGCTTGCCTGACGGGACTGGGAGGGGGGGAGAGGCATTTCTTATGGCAAGCAGAGTCCCAGTTCTTGATCTCCCCGGTGGTCCAGTCAAGGGTTGGAGAATGAAGCCGGAGCCACGGCAGACCGAGGAGGACCTCAGAGGTGCAGTTGGGAAGGACGAAGAATTCAATCATTTCGTGATGGGGTCCAATGCACATTAAGAGGGGTTTTGTGCGGTAACGCACGGTGCAATCCAATCTAACTCCGTTGACCGCGGAAATGTAGAGCGGCTTGACGAGACGGGTCACCGGGATGCAGAATTTATTCACCAAAGACTCCAAAATAAAATTCCCAGAGGCACCAGAGTCCAAGCAGGCCACGGCTGAGAGGGAGGAGTTGGCTGAAGGAGAAATCCGCACGGGCACCGTGAGACGTGGAGAAGCAGACTTTGAACCAAGAGACGCCACTCCCACGTGAGCTGGGTGCGTGCGTGCGTTTCCTAGACGTGGAGGACGAATAGGGCAATCCACCAAGAAATGTTCGGTACTGGCACAGTACAGACAAAGATTTTCTTCCCTACGGCGATTCCTCTCTTCCTGGGTCAGGCGAGACCGATCCACTTGCATGGCCTCCTCGGCGGGAGGCCCAGGCGTAGATTGCAAAGGATACTGTGGGAGAGGTGCCCAGAGATCTAAGTCTTTTTCCTGGCGGAGCTCCTGATGTCTCTCAGAAAAACGCATGTCAATGCGGGTGGCCAAATGGATAAGTTCTTGCAGGTTGGCAGGAATCTCTCGTGCGGCCAGCACATCTTTGATGTTACTGGATAGGCCTTTTTTAAAGGTCGCGCAGAGAGCCTCGTTATTCCAAAATAATTCGGAAGCAAGAGTACGAAATTGGATGGCGTACTCGCCTACTGAAGAATTACCCTGGACCAGGTTCAGCAGGGCAGTCTCGGCAGAAGAAGCTCGGGCTGGTTCCTCGAAGACACTACGGACTTCAGCGAAGAAGGACTGGACTGTGGCAGGATCATTGCGGTCCCAGAGCGGTGTGGCCCAAGACAAGGCCTTTCCAGACAGAAGGCTCACTACGAACGCCACCTTAGACCGTTCTGTAGGAAACAAGTCCGACAACATCTCCATATGCAGGGAACATTGAGACAAAAATCCACGGCAGAGTCTAGAGTCCCCATCAAATTTGTCCGGCAGGGACAAGCAGAGGCTAGGAGCGGCCACTCGCTGCGGAGGAGGTGCAGGAGCTGGCGGAGGAGATGGTTGCTGCTGTAGCAGAGGCAGAAGTTGCTGTAACATGGCGGTCAACTGCGACAGCTGCTGTCCTTGTTGGGCAATCTGCTGCGATTGCTGAGAGACCACCGTGGGAAGGTCAGCGAGACTTGGCAGCGGCACCTCAGCGGGATCCATGGCCGGATCTACTGTCACGATTCGGCTTACAGGTTGTGGATCCACTGTGTCAGCGAGGGATTGGCGTGGACCGTGCTGGTGGACCGGTTCTAAGAGGCTACTGGTGTTCACCAGAGCCCGCCGCAAAGCGGGATGGTCTTGCTGCGGCAGTAGCAACCAGGTCGTATTCACTAACAACGGCTCAACCTCGCTGACTGCTGAGAAGGCGTGGGACAGAAGGACTAGGCAGAGGCAAGGTCAGACGTAGCAGAAGGTCGGGGCAGGCGGCAAGGTTCGTAGTCAATATGGATAGCAGGAGATCAGGTAACACAGGCTTGGACAACACTAAACGCTTTCACTGGCACAAGGCAACAAGATCCGGCCAGGGAGTGCAGGGGAAGTGATGTGATATAGCCAGGGAACAGGTGGAAGCTAATTAAGCTAATTGGGCCAGGCACCAATCATTGGTGCACTGGCCCTTTAAGTCTCAGAGAGCTGGCGCGCGCGCGCCCTAGAGAGCGGAGCCGCGCGCGCCAGCAGATGACAGCCGGGGACCGGGACGGGTAAGTGACTTGGGATGCGATTCGCGAGCGGGCGCGTCCCGCTATGCGAATCGCATCCTCGCCGGCAAAGTCAGTGCAGCGCTCCCGGTCAGCGGGTCTGACCGGGGCGCTGCAGGGAGAGAGACGCCGTGAGCGCTCCAGGGAGGAGCAGGGACCCGGAGCGCTCGGTGTAACAGGCAGGAGCTTTCTAAGGGTCTTATGAAATACATGGGGAAGATTCATTAAATCTTGTGCAAAGGAACTGTTGAGACGTTGCCCATAGTAACCAGAGGAGTTAAAAATGAAAGCTGGAACCTGATCGGTTGATTTGGGGCAACTGCTCCATTGTTCCTGTGCACAAGGTTTGATAAATCTCTCATAGTGGACCAAATAATAACATGGAGTTGCCTTCACCTGCTGTCTAAAAGGAGCAGCCCTGGCTGGTATAACAAACAACAAGTGTGGACCCACTGGGCTCTCTAACCGATTTGACTTTAGGCCAAACTCCAAAGCAGAATCTAACTGCCCTCTAGGTTTTCACCCTTTATCCCAGTAGAGGATGTGGTAGCTGGAGATCCCACATCCATCCATCCACCCATCCTGACAAAAAAAAAAAAAAAAAAAAAAAAAAAACTGTACTCTCATAAGAAACCAAGGAAGAATATGTGCACACCCATAATTATGCAGAATACATAAGGAATGTTTTTTTTTTTTTTTTTTATAAATCACAGTAGGGCCCAAAATAAACATTAAAACACTTAAAATCACAAAAAAAACATGGGTCCTATTAAATTAACTCTACACCTCCCCCATGAAAAGAGATAAGAACAAATTCCATATTAGGGCATGGGCAGAAAACTAGCATAAAACAGTCTAGGAAGCCAAAATGATACCCAAAAATTCCAACATACAGTGTTTGAAACAGTATGTATATATATGTATGTATGCAAACAAATATAGTCTGCCTATGTTAGAAAGGTCCTATCCCTGACACTCCTAACGTGGGCAGACTGATCCTTTACACTTGGCTATGGAATATAAAAGGTAATTTTATAAGTTGGGCAACCATCATCAGCTACAGGAAAGGTACAGTTTACTTTTTTTAACACTCTAAGGGTAAGGTCACACGCAACGGATCTGCAGCGTATTTTACGCTGTGGATCCGCCGGTGACCCGATCTACAGGCCTCCAGCCGTGCGCATGCACAGTGTACTCAGACATTGTGTTTGCTCCACAATGTCTGAGTATACTGGGAGTGCACTCGGCGACTCGCAGGCCCCTGTGTGGCTGCTCAGAGCAGTGGATTGCCGCTGCGAGCAGGCCAGGGGGTAAGGCCGGTCGGGGGGGGTTGGCCTTAGAGTAGGGTCACACGTAATGGATCTGCATATTTTATGCTGCAGATCCATTACGTGGGACCCTACCCTAAGGCTAGTTTTGTTCTGACGTTTTTTAGAACTGCGTTTTTTTTGAGCCAAAGCCAGAAGTGTATTCAAAAGGAATGGGAAATATAAAGGAAGGACTTATACTTCTCCCCCCTCAGCTTATACTCGAGTGAGGACGAGCCGGGCCGCCCATCTGTCCATCTGCCCCCCTACTCACCTCCTCCTTTCATCTCACTGGGAGGCCTCCTTCTCTGGTGGCGCCACTCCGGGCCGCAGCCCCAAATAAACTCTGCAGGGACGCCCCAGATGTGTCCTTTTCCTTGCTGCGCTCCGCAAGAGGAGAATCCCATTGCCGCCAAGAGCTGTGGGATGACAGATGGGGGATGGATTTGTGGCTATGGGGGATGACAGAGTGGAGGAATGGATTTGTGGCAGTGGAGGATGACAGAGGGGCTTGGGGGGATGCCTGCGGAGTGGGGATGATGATAGGGGCTGGGGGGGATGGCTGAGGAGTGTGGACGATAACAGGGGCTTCTGCAATTCCCACCCTAGGCTCATACTCAAGTCAATAAGTTTTCCCAGTTTTTTCGGGGTAAAATTAGGTGCCGCTGCTTATTTTTGGATTGGCTTATACTCGAGTATATACGGTAACATTTTAGAATAATAATTATTTATTTTTCAACAATTGATTAAATAACACATACGCCCACCCCCCACCCAAAAAAAAATATATATTTCTGTAATTTCTACACTAGCAAAGAGCTGGTGTAAAATTTCTGATCTAAAATGGACTCTCACCCCTTTGAAAATATCCTGTAAAACATGAAATTTACATGACCACGCCCACCATTGCAAAACCGGTGTGACTAGTATAAACCTTGGAACATTCTTTTGTAAAACACTTTGAATATCTGACGGAAACTTTTTTGCACCAATATTTTGAGAAACTTTTGAGGTGAAGAGTTTTGAATATGACCTCGATAATACTTTAATTTTTTTCATCTACAGACAAATATAAGGGCTTGTTTTCTAAGCGACCAATTGTACTTTGTAATGACCCTTTTATTTTACTTTAAAATGTATGGCACAATGAAAAATATTAGTATGCTTAAAATTATCCACTTCTGACCACCTATAACATTTCTATAGGTGTATAAGGGCTCATGACCTGTAAATGTTTTATAACAAAAAAATTCTAGAGTATGAAGTGACCAAAAATACGCAATTCTGGACTTTAGTATTCTTATTTACCTTAATATTTTATTTTAATAGTTTATAGACATTTACGCATGCGGCGATACTATATAAGTTTATTTTTTGTTGATGGTCTGATGAATCTCTCATAGACTGCAACTGCTTCAGGTGCCGTGATCAGCATTAATCACAGAATCTAAAGGGTTGTACATCATGGTGTGCTAAGTCCCAGGGTAATGTGACATATATTCATGTCATGAGTCCTCTAGGAGCTAAAGGGATTTAAAAAATATATAAATTATTAATAATAATAATAATAATAATAATAAAACCAGCAGCAAATGCCTACAACAGAAAAATCACTCTTGTTCTCAATCTCCTTCATATCCAGCACAGATGCTCTAGCAGTCCCCGATGTCGTTGGTCACATGCATCATGGCTCCCATTTCTGAGTAGTAAGGTTTTTCTTTAAATTTTTTTGGGGTAAACCATTAATAATAATAAAAATTATAACACAGCGTAACAAAAAAATCAGTCTAAGGGTATGTTCACACTACAGAATTTCTGTGGTTCAAAATTAAATTGCATTGGTGTGAATGGGCCTTCTGCGGACCTGTTAGCACTGTGGAGTTTTAGGACAGTCCTACCACCAAATGATTTTGGCGGCGGCCAGATGGAATTCCATAGTGTAAACATTACCTAAGAAACTACAGTACTGAATATATTCTGTAAAGATGAAACCCATAATTTTTCTTCTAAAAAATACATAAATAAAAGAAGGTGGAAGACGGCACTCCAAAATTGTTTTCAAAACAAGTGGTAGGTTTATTCACCCATAAAATACAAGTGATGTGAAGTTTCAACCTCACCTGAGGTCTTTCTCATGCATAGTGACCATGAAATCAACAAACATATATATCATCGTAGTCCCTCATATCAGACTACAACTTAATAACCATAAGTCTTCAATCAGGACTAACAAAATTGAACTTCCAATGCCTCGGCACTTTATGGAGTTCAAACATAATGTGGAACAACTTTGTTTCAGAATCATAGACCACGTTCCATTACTATGGAGAGGGGGAAACAGGGAAAGGTTATTGAAGCAGAAGGAGACATGGTGATTGAAAACTTGGGGAGATTCTCAAGGAATTTTGCACCCAAAAGAAAATGTTGCACCAAAATCTTTGTGCAAAAAGTATCTACCACATTTTCAAAGAGCTTTGTGCCACGGTTTACACTGTTCATGTCAGTTTTGTAAAAGTGGGCGTGTCCATGTATATTGTCTGCTTTACATGATATTTTCAAAGGGGTGAGAGTCCAGTTTACATCAAAAATTTCACACCAGCTTTTTGATAGTGTAGAAATCACAGAGATGGTTGTAGTTTTATTGTTTTTGAGTAGTAGGATTTGATTTTATAAAAGGCCCGGACACCGGAGAAGATGCAGAAGAAGCCGGAGGATCCCGAAGAAGACGCCGGAGCAGCGGGACAGCATCGGGAGCCCCTGGGACAGCATTGGGAGTGGAGAGGACGCGGTCCGGAGCGGCGGGGACTGGTGAGTATTAAATGCACTTTTTACATTGCACGAATCCCTCAACATACGATGGATTCGACAAACGATGGGTCGTTTGGAAATAATTACCATCGTATGTTGAGGGACCACTTTATCTTCTTACCAGTAATGATTTGTTTTTTCCCTTTTCAGGCTACAATTTGGGATTCTCCTGAAGCCCCTTTAATGTGGAGATCAGAATTTGGATTCATATTCAATTTGAGTATGTGTGTGGGTCCTATATAAGGTCGTTTAGAATCAAGACAGTGTGTGGCAGAGAGGTGACATGTAATGGAACTCATTAAATATATACCCCTTACCACATATCCCTCGTGTCCTCCAGAGATCCCCATTGTGGCAGAATAATATTTGCCATAGGGGTGGTGGACTGCAAGTGATCATATGAACTATCCCTATGGACTGTGTGAATGCATTTGAAATGCTTGGCGAATCTACTGTCTTTTTCTTTTCTACCAATATTTATCTGTGTGGCTCTGGTGATATCCATATCTATGTGGCAACAGATATATATGTGGTACAGTACTAAGTTTCATGCAAAAACTGTCTATTGAGGTACAAACAGCATGCCCTGAAATAAAGATGGCGACCGAGAGTTGAATTGTCCATTTTGCGCATGTGTGTGCCTGTTGCGGACACATGCGACATACCACTTCATTCTGGATATTCAATTTACACTATTTGTTCTACGCATGTGTACGCACATTGTATAGTTGGATGCCGTCCTGAATGCCAGCTGATTGACAACTTCCTGTCATGCGCAGTTCTTTACAAACACAGCCCGGATGGGTGAATATCTGGTAGCGGTGGAGGTTGTCACTCTTCCGTATGGGCTACTAACATGGACTACTAGTTCTAGATCGCAAACATATGTTTTCACAGAACGATCAAGTATTATGAATATGTGTTATTCGTCACTTTGTATGGTATGATGGACACTGTATTGGAGTAAGGCACAGGGAATTATGTGGATTTTGTATTTTAAACTTAATGATGTACACAAATGATGTCACTATGTATCCATCCTTTATTTCGTTGTATCCACACCTTTTCATGATGTCATTAATTGATATCACTATATATATATATATATATATATATATATATATATATATATATATGTTTGTTGATTTCATTGTGCCTATGCTTGAGAAAGACCTCAGGTGAGGTCGAAACGTCGAATCACTTGTATTGTATCGGTGAATAAACCTACCACTTGTTTTGAAAACAATTTTGGAGTGCCGTCTTCCACCTTTGTCTTTTATTGGAGTTTGACTGTGGTCAGGCCTTTGAGGACAGAGCACCGACTTGGTAAAGTCATACACAGTGCATCATCCATTCCCTGTTTGTAAACTGTAATCTTTCTTCTAGGTGTGAAGAAAAGTAGAGGACAAAATCTGTAATGTAGAGGTGGTAGTTGGGAACAGATATTATACACGTCTGCACAAAAAGCACATCCAGTCTCCATGAAAAATTCATGTTTTTAATGTATCACAAATGCAAGTGTGAACAAGCCCTTTGGGAATGCTTCCTACTGTTATTTTTATTTTCCGTTCCATAAATGGAACAATTGGGTGTTTTACAGATGAACAGCATTAAAATTACATGACTTCTGAGTAGAGCAATGTGGCCAACAAGCAACCAATCTATAATTAGCAGGATTGAATGAACTCCAATGTCTCATTCTACACATCCTTTACAACATGAATCCCATATTAGCTATCTGTGTTTGCCTTAAAGGGGTTGTTCAATACCGAAAAAGTTCTTCAGTGGTTTCCAAATGTAAGAGAGTGAAACTTAGTAATATACTTTAATTCTGAAAACTTTAGGAAAGTTGTCTCATGGCTCAAGAAGTGGAACTTTTGCTGTAAGCTGTAACGCTTCAACACAGGCTTCAATGACAAGAAGCTTCCTTCCTCTCCCCGTGTATTGGTGTTTGATGGGGCTTACTGTCTGGCTTAGCTCACTAGCTATGAAGGCAGCTCTTTTCTCCTTAACAGCTTAGAGAGAAAAGGGGGCTGAATCAAATTATATTAGCAAGTTTCATTTATTCACATCTGAAAACATATGGTGGTAGAAACACATCAGCAGGTTTTGATAGTGGGGAAAACCCTTGGACAAGCCTGGCATTAAAACTGAAACACTGAATGCCACAGTGTTTCAGTTTTAAAATGGGAGTACAACAGCGCCCCAGTGACTACAACGGGATTGGCTCTGGCAACAGTTTCCTGCTCTTGTTTTCCTATTTTGCAAGAGGGAAACTTTGCCACATCACCTAATAAATGGGAACAAGACCTTAAAGGGGTATTCTGGTATAAATTTTATTTAAATACAATTTTCTATCACAAAAACATATGTAACTTCCTAATACAGTGTTGTAGAAAAATGCACTGACTCAACCATTGTTTTGCTTAAATTATTACTGATATGAAGTTATGTAGTTTTTCCATTTTCAGAGTAGAGTAGCTCCCTGGCTCCTCACCCTCAAAATAATGCATCATCATCTGCTTTCTTAAAAAGGATGGGCTGATTCTGGTTTATCACATCAAGCTCAGCTCCTGAATGATGTAATCACCTCTTACCAGCCCCTTCAGCTCACATCCCCATCTCCCTGTCATATACATATATCTTTATTAGGACATTTAGGGAGAATGAGGTGTGTTTATAGCATGATGCCTTGTGCTGAGCTATACCACATGTAAAAGAGCATGTAGGGAATGATTATACTGTACCAGGTAATGTATACTTTTCTGCTCTGTAGTGCAATGTTCTGCAGCAGATCCTTGTTCTGACATGGCAGGGGAGAGGACTACAGATGTACCTAACAAATAGATTTTTGGTGGTTTCAGAAATGGGGAAGACATGTAAGTAATGAATTTTTAACCCTTTTCATTAATTTTATAGCAGTTTTATATAGACATTAGGGAGGATAACCTATTATTTATACACAAATGGCATTTAAAAAAGTAGGCAGGGCTTCACTAAAAAGGTGTGGCTTCCATAGCCCAGCATGTTTACTATAGTTTATGCTGGCAACTGGCATGAACTTTAGAGAAAATCTATGCAGCAGTATTTTGTTTAAGAGAGGCATGTGAAATGCCGGTCTCAGTAAATTCCCTCCACTGTGTATAATAATTCTTAAAGTTTATCTACAGAGCTGTTATGTAGTCTCTGCATGCATGTTTGCTTTACTTCAATACTGTATAAAAGTATTTACTTAGGATTTGTGTTACTTGCTAACATATAGTATATTCATTTTGCAGCGTATGGTGGTGGCCATGCTCTATAGTTACATAAATAATAGAGCCATGATTTGTTATTTGGCTATGATGTCCCGTTCAGAATCTAAGGCTATCTAAGATTTGACACCCTGCTGCCTAAAAGCCTAAACTCAGAACTGGAAATTTTCTTTTGGAGTGGGCAGATGATATGGCAACATCAGGAGTCTGAATACCAGCACTCTGATGTGCAGCCTTCCCATCCCCCTCCCCACTAGCCTAATCCCTATACTTTT